>NC_054374.1:44970852-46259186 GCF_017654675.1 Xenopus laevis | reverse complement strand
TCACATTTAAATAAAAAAATACATAGTGTAGAAATTATAGATTAATGGTTATTTTTTCATATTCAATTAAAGGTAGATGGTCATATTTGCCTGATTTTTGTGTTTCATAGAAGTTTACAGAAATTGGCTTTATGTATTTATTTTTATTATTATTTTGTTGATAAATGTGTTAAATGCAGAAAGAACGATACAAAAATATTTTTAAAAGCATAAGAATAGTGTGTAGTATTTCTGCACACTGACAGATATAAAACTAACTGTAGTGGTTGATATTACTGTAGGCTTAGATATTATGCCTGTCCAAGAAGTCATCTAAGCCACTCTTAAAGATATTAATATCACAACATCACCTGACAGGGTATTCCACAATCTCACTACCAATATAGTTTAAATGGGTGGCCTCTTGTTCCATGGTTCCTTTTACCAATTTAGTGTCACATCTCTGCACTTAAGCTAATGTATTTCCTTAAGGATTATGGCACAAAACTGCACTTCACAAGTGCAAAACTGATTTTATTCTTTGATGCCTTTTTTTGCAAACCATTACTTTATTCTCTTTAATAGCCACTAACTTTGCCTAATGTTGCAATGTTTGTTCTAGACAACCCCCCCCCCCCCAATCCTTATAACATACATACTGGTAAATGTAATGCTGTGAAGTGTGAGCCCTGTATAATCATCAAAAGGGTATATTGGTATGTATTAAATATTTTGATATGAACTTGAAAATAATTGATTTTTTTCCTAGTGTGAAGTCCTGTTTCCAGAATATGGAGATCTGCAAGAGAAGAAGTAATATGTATGATACCGTGAATCAGATCAAGAGTCCATTTACAACCCATGTTGCGCCTAACACAAGCACAAACTTGACTATGAGCTTCAACAACCAGCTTAACAGTGTGCACAATCAGGTAGAGGATGACATTTAGTGATGACACCATTCTGCCCATACAGGAAGCTGACACTGAACTTTCCACAGCTCCCATATGGCCAATAAATTCAGCATGTAACCACATAATCAAGTGTTCAGTTAGTCTTTGCCTAAATGAGAATGTTATCTTACGTGAAGACACTACTCACTGTAATGGGAGGTAACCCACAGCAGTTGGCTGCTTTTCGATTCACATTTAAGAAGACAACTGCTAACTTTGAAATCAATTCCATTAAACTTTAACTCTGTGCTTTACTAAAGTGTGGCTATGAGAATTTCATGTGTTATAACATCAACTTGTTCTTATTGTTTGCAGGCTAGTGTTCTGGCTTCAAGCTCGACTGCTGCAGCCACGCTTTCCCTTGCTAACTCCGATGTCTCCCTGCTTAACTATCAGTCAGCATTGTACCCACCAGCTGCTGGTCCAGTTACAGGAGTTACCCAGCAAAGTGTCTCCCTGCAGCCTGGAACAACTCAGCTGTGTACTCAAACTGATCCATTCCAGCAGACATTCATTGTCTGCCCTCCAGCTTTTCAAGGTATGCCTAGGAAGATTCAGCCTCTGTATCAGTCAAGATAGTTGTATAAAAAAATGAAGATTTTTACAATAGCATTGCTATATAATAAAAACTTCCTGATATGTTTTTTTTTTTTTTTTTTTTTTAAGAAAAGTCAAATTTTTGTAGCCGACAGATTTCTAGAAACTAAGCAAATGTTTGATAACAGATTGAAAAATATACAGCGTTAATTACTAAGGGTCGAATATTGAGGGTTAATAAACCCTCAAATTCGACCCTCAGAGTAAAATCCTACGAATTCGAATATCGAATTCGAAGGATTTACCACAAATCCTACGATCGAAGGAAAAATCGTTTGATCGAACGATGAAATCGATTTGAAGTATTTTAATCGATCGATCGCAGGATTTTCCTTCGATCAAAAAAACCTTAGAAAAGTAATGGGAGAGGTCCCCTTAGGCTAACATTGTACTTCGGTAGGTTTAAACTACCGAAGTATGTAGTCAACTATCGAATGGTTGCATAGTCGAACGATTTTTAGTTTGAATCTAAGTCGTAGTCGAAGGTCGTAGTAGCCTATTTGATGGTTGAAGTACCCAAAAAAAACCTTCGAAATTCAGCGTTTTTTTACTTCGAATCCTTCACTCGAGCTTAGTAAATGTGCGCCGTAGTGTATAAATATTTAGAAGTGTAGGATAATCCTGCCAATAGCCTTTGCGGTTTTTGTATGTATCATTTGTGTGTTCTTCAAGCTGCTGGACTTCAAGCAACAACCAAGCATTCCGGGTTTCCAGTTCGAATGGACAATAGTGTTCCCATTGTTCCACAAGCTCCAGCTGCCCAGCCCCTCCAGATCCAGTCTGGAGTTCTAACCCAGGTAATCTGTCTGGTTAGTCTAAATTGTTTTTATTAAAGTTGATTAAATATGTGTTCCTGTCTACTAAAACCTTGGTAAAAACACTGGGCAACAAAACAGTTTTTTGTAGTAGCAATTTTGTTTTGATTTTTATCTTGTTGAGAAAAAAATGGCGTGTGTTATGGCCCAAGAACACAATGTTATCATCTTAGGGGCAACGTCAAATGGACCAATCCCAGGATAGCCATTGTCCTAAGAGTATTAATATCAGTATGTTCTTTTTTTCCCCATTACATAGACAAACTGTCTCATCTATCTGACATATAATAGCCACTGCAATACATATTGCAGATGTTTTCTGAACCTTATCTATATCTTTTGCACCAGCACATCTCTACTTGTCAAAGGACCTTGCCATAAAAGGGAACTGTTAGCCTCATTCCTTTTAATGCAGAACAGTATCTCTATGATGATTCCTTTGTCTTAATCCCATTGATGGCAAAAGTGGCCTTCACATTTTTAAATCCCAGTCTAACATTTTAAACTATACGTTCTACTATTGTTTGTTTTATTTTTTGCTTATTTTTATATATTGGCAAATTTACTTTTTATATAGTGACAGCATGCTTGTGTGATAGACTGGTGCTTGCATCAGCTTGTCACCTGTGCTTACCAAATTTTGCTGTGTGTCGGGGGTTTGTATTTTTGGCCTTCTGGCATAATGGAGCCTTCCATTGCATTGACAAAATATGAAGAATAACCAGTGTACCTTCATGTTTCAGGATTTGCTTAAATGGTTTTGCCTCCCCAAAACTATTTTTGCATAGTGAAATAATGTAATTCTAAGCAAATTTCTATATATTAATTACAAATTTTCAACTGCTTGAAAGTTATTTGTATACATTTGCTATGAAAAGCAATATATAACTCACTGTTTACATTTTCTGCACTGTGACTCCTGAAACAATGTTGGCTAAATCGAGGTCCTACAGGAGATTTGACTCCTGTCGTTATATTAATAATTAGGTCCTAGAGTATAAAATCGGAGAGACAGACAAATACTGCAAAAAATTGATAAGCAGTTACAATTACGTATATCTTTAAAGCTGGTCGAAACTTTCTAATGCATATTGGAAATTTGCTTTCAATTCTATTTTCTTTCTTTATGTAACAAAAAAACTATTATTTGTTTTTGGGTGAAGGGCCTCAAAAAAATGTACTTGATTTATCCTGAACACTGTGTAAAGAGTCCTGACTAAAAAAAATTTCTCTCTAGCGTAATAGCCTTGATCTTAAAATGCATCACAGTTTATGCACTTCCATTGATCTCAGAAAGCAATTGTCTAAAAATACATGAGCCTGCTTTTGTTTTGATTAAATTCTATTATTAAAAGGCTTTTCAATACAGAAACATGACCACTGAAACATAAGGCTTGGAAATTAAACACATTCTAATCAATTAGATTGCGATAAATTAAAAAAATGGTCATACTTTTATGTGTTTGCAGAACTGTATTGTTTCACAGTGAATGCCCGCACACATCTTTCTGCTCAAACCTTTGACAAAAAAAGACCAAAATTAATCATTCAGTTCTTAAAGTCAAAATTTACATACACATTTGAAGGTGCATTGGTTAAAATAACCAGTGCTGTATGAATTTCAGTGTGGCAGTTATTGGTCACTGTAAAGATAAAGATGGTTCTGCTTGTGAGTTAATGTTTCTCATTTATACTCTAAATATTTAACTGCTTGTGATTGTTTTGCAAGCAGCTATCTGGTTGGGGTTCATTGGTTAATGTTTTGATGAATCTCTTGCAGCAGTTCTATAATCATAGCTTCCTGATAAGTCTGGAACCACAGTACTTCATAGCTCATCTCCGTACTTATTGCTGTGGCTCTAGCCTTAGCTGGATGGCATATGTAGGAGTGAAAAACAAACGGGATAGAACACAATTACACTAAGTGGGGCTATATATCATGCTGTTTAAAATAACAAACACTGGAAAACTGTTAATGTCGAATTTATCAAGAATTGTGTTTGATTTTACGCCGCTGGAATGCCAAATTTTACATTTTTTTTTTTTTACTGACACCGGTATTTAATTCATTATTACATTCAAATCAATGGGAACAATGAAAGTGCCAAGTAAGTTCCAGCTGAAGTCGCTCTAGAACAAAAACACATAGAAACCTGTGATGGAGGAACATACATTTTAATGGCTGCTTTTACGCAGAAATAATTATGCTGTCTTTTATGCAGAGATGCCTGGCAATGTGTAGTAAATTTGTTTTTTTTTTTCTGTTTGCACAATATGATAAATAGGCCACTAACTCTGGGTGCAACTTAAAACTTTATGGTGGAATGTGCAATTTATTTAAGGGAAGGGTGGATGGAACTATTATATACCCGTCATTAGTTGGATTGCATTGTTATTTGGTGCCCACTGTGTATAAGAATGGGAGTGATAAGTGGTGTCTTCCAGTGAATTTACAACTGAACACTATCTGCAGTTTAATATACTGATCTGCACTGAAAGAGTAGTGCTCTCTGTTGTATATTGCTACTAGGAAACAAGCAAATATCAGAGCATACTGCCCCTGGCCTTCATATTCGTAATTAAAATATGCCTGCTTTGTGTACTATGTACACTTATCACAGATGTCATCAGCAATGAAAGGATCGAGACCGGCAATAAGTTCTGTTGCTCTTGCTCTACATTTGTTTGCATAGCATTTATCCAATTGCCTGTCAATAGGAATAATAGTATGCAAATACCAAGGAACAGGCATGCAGAGGAGCACTGGAGATTCCGTAATTTTTCTCTTCCTGCTGCTGAATTCTTGTATCTGCTTAGAGTAGTTGGGGGTCAGCGATAACCTTTTGCAGGGATGCAACTCTATTCCCTTGTATTGGCAGACACACAACATTTTTATTACATAAAAAGGAGTCTATTGGAACAAGTGTTTGTTTTGTTTAGTCCTCCCAAATCTTTTATAAAGCATTTAAACAAATCCTGAATGGAATCCAAGCCATGATTTGCATGTGCAAATTAGGGCATGGAAGGGTTCAGAGGGAAAAAAATATCACCATTATTTTGTTTGTGTGAGGAGATGTCAAGTTAATTTTCAGATTTGGTTCAGCCCAGCACTTGGATTATGCCAACTTCCTGAACTGAATTCTGAATTAAGTGCCCCCATTTAATTTGTATCGTATGATAAAAAAGTATTTCTTTATTTTGTACATGTACATATAGGGGCAGATTTATCAAAGGTAATAGTTAAAAAAAACTTCGAACTTCGAATTCAAAAAGACCGAATTGAGGTTGAAGTGGGCCGAATTCGGCCTACTTAGAATCGTATGATCTTACTTCGATTCAAAGTTTTGTTTTTTTTTAACTTCAATCTCCCAAACTCCCCCAATTGTCTCCATACAAGTTGTAGGAGGTCCCCCATAGGCTTAAACAGCAGTTCGGCAGCTTTTAGGTGGCGAATGGTCGAAGTTTTAAAGAGACAGTACTTCAAAAAAAATTCGACCTTCGAATTTCGAAGTTTTTTCAAATTTGAATCGAAGTTGGACTATTCCCTAGTCGAAGTACCCAAAAAAAAGTTCGAAATTTTTCAATTTGAAACTTCACTTCGACCTTTGATAAATCTGCCCCATAGTGTCAGTGACATGACATGTTCTTTTTTTAAATGTTTTTCTTGTTCTTTAGTCTTTGTGTCTTTTTTCAGTCACAGAGCAGTATGCAAAGTACAATTTCAAACACCAATTGGCAAGGTTTTCCCCCCCCTTCCAACAATGGAACATTTTCTCCCCATAATTCCAACGTCATTGCGACAGTGTCAAAACGTACGCAATTGCGCACATTGGGTGCAGGTTTTGGATTGAAGCGTTACTGTTGAAGTGTTGCAATGATCTGTGCTTAAATGAAATTAATTGTCATTTTTTGGCTGCAAGTCTGCTTCTATGACACCGCATGCTGAAGGAAGCATAAATTACTGCTGCAGTCAGGGTGGCGCTAGCTCTAGGTTTCCCCAGCGTCTATATGCACATTTGGCCTGAATTTAACAGGTGAACGGGGTGGACACACTGATGCCTAGCACAGCTACAGTATATGGAAGAGCAAGGAGCATGTTGGGTCATAAGTAGCTTTAATAAATGGCATCAATACCTGTAATAAGTATTGCAACAACTGTCCATTTTAGCACAGCAGCGCTTGCAATTTTCTTCTTCAGTAGTACTATAGATTATATTGAACGAGCACTGTAGACTGACCCTGTTCACTGATGTCTCCTTGCTTGTTATTGATCCATTAACTTGAAAAAATCGCCAGCAATAAATGTCACTCACATCCCCTTTAACGAGTTGTATTTCCATATAAAAGTTTTCTTCTATCTTATTATTCTGTACTGTTCTATAATAAACACAAATGAAACCATGACTAAGCATTTTCAAAATAGGTTGAATTTTAAAGGAGAACTAGAGCATAGCTAAAGAAATAGGGCAGAAATATTGTACATTATAGTTTGGGCTTCTGTACCAGCTCAAGGCAACCACTGCCCTTTAGCAGGGAATATCTGTCCCTCCAAAGATGCCCACGTAGCTCCCCATCTTATTATTGGTACATGGCAGCTCAGAAAACAGCACAATTCGAATCAGAATTTAATAACCAGACCTTTAGCATCAACTTATGACATCAATACATTAATATTTTCAACCCATTTTTCGCTTGATGATTTGCAACAGCTGTTCAAAGCACTCTGAGCTTGTGATTGTCACTGACAAAATCCAAAAACGGGAAACTCTTTTGACAACTTTTTAGAGCCTGGACTGAAGCTTTATGCTGGATCAATAAGTTCATTATATACAATATGGCATTTCTAGCCATAGTAATTGTTAGGGTTAGTTCTCCATTAAGGGGAAATATAATGCTTGTTCAAAACCCCAAAAAATGTTGGTAATACTTATGTACAATGGCTATACTTATGTAGTCTGTTAAAACTGTATAACTTATTATGAAAAATTTATGTCAATAATTCATTTTGTCAAAAACTGTGTTCAATATTAAAGGTTTTCTACTGTGCTTATTGTGTATAGGTATTTTTCAAACCACATCACGATTTATATGTAATAAAATGTGTTTTGCAACATGAATGTGCATGCTGCATAAGATTGTACATTTAAGTAAATAAGTTATATAAGTATATAAGCTGCTGTGTAGCCATGGGGGCCGCCATTCAAGCACAGGATACACGGTAGATAACATAAAAGTTCTGAGGAATCAGAGCTTATCTGTTGTGTGTCCTGTGCCTTTTCTCCTTTTTCAGCTTTGAATGGCTGCCCCCATGACTACACAGCATCTTGTTTATATAAACTATTTTTAATAAAATACATTAAATTATTGTATATAAATATTGATGGCTGAAAAACTATTTATTCACACTCAGCACAAGATGCCCTTGAAGCTGATTATTAGAACAGTAGAGTGTTTAAGGGAAATCATTAGTAACAACAATTTGTTTAAAGTAAAATACTGTACCAGTCAACTCTTAAGTAGTAAAGTTTTGGGGGTTTTCTCTGCCTTCAGTGAACAAATGAAAGCAGGTTAGCTGTATAGCCTTCATATTCTGCTCACTCCACAATGTTAAATTTTTTTGTGCATGTAGCACAAGCTGATTTACCAAATCAAACAAAGGGTTTCTTTTTTTACTTTATGACCCATTAGTAGGTATACAGAAAAACTCTTAAATCCTCTTAACCCCTACATTACTTGATGTTATCTCTATATACACTTTAATTCATCACCTTTAGCAATACTTGAGGTTTTACTGAATTGAATAAGTCTGTTTCCCCATATTGCTCCAACCTGATCTGGTTTCTTTACACGTTTTTAAGTAGGCTCCTTCTTTTAAGTTTGAAGAACTGGGATCACCTTATATAAGGATTTCCACGCTATAAAGGTTCTAATGGTGTTGTAAAACCACTGTTTCATTCACTTCCTAATCTACGTTTCAGGGAAGCTGCACCCCACTAATGGTAGCAACTCTTCATCCACACGTAGCCACCATCACTCCGCAGTATGCGGTGCCATTTACCCTGAACTGCGCCGCCGGGCGGCCGGCGTTAGTTGAACAGACTGCTGCCGTACTGGTAATTTGTTTCACTTGAATGTGTACACTAACCGTCTCCTTCTTATACATACTATTTTGTATTCCCTTTCTCCTGATCGACAACTTTTCAGAAGAGCATGGAAGCATGTGCTCCATCTTGTGGCTGTGTTCTTGCAACATTTTTAGCAGCGCATTCTTAATGTTTACGTGTTTTCCTTATTTTATTCCTCCCAAATGATTGCTGCAGTGCTGTCTGCCTCTTGCATTTCAGCCTGGCTTTCTTTAAAGCAGCAGGGTTAATCAGGGAATTAATGTTGGTTTTGCTTTCTACAGTGCGGCTTTTATCTTTTTTTTATTTATTTTCAACCAATGAGCTTGTGTCTTCTCAAGGTTTCTCACAAATAATATTTGTAAGTCTGCAAAAATCTACAGCGGAAAATTTATTTGAAGCAAATTGTTTGGGTTACCCAGTAATCATGCTGTGTTCTGAAATTCACATTTCCTGATTCCTTCCAACTTGCTTACTCAACCTGTAGTAGTAGTTTGCACAAAAGTACCTTCTCTACCTGTTTACACTTCCCATTATATAGAAACCTTGTTTGAGGACAATGCTCTCTGGTTGAGAACTTGTTAGACTTTTAACATGCACACATCCTGCCAAATTCTGCCTTTTTGCATGTTCGTTTCCTGGATTTTTGTCCAGATTTTAAACAGAGGACAAAATGCCATGTTAAGCAGCTTATTATTGCTAAGCATATGTGTATTGTTTTGTTGAAGGCCATATTTTACAGGGTCTTCTATGTCACTGTTTGTATACTGCATGACTTCTAGAAATGTTAGATACTTATTTCTTAGCACACCCCCAACACAGCTTTTTTTTTTTTTATTTTTTTTTTTTTTAGGCAAATTAGCCTACAATCTACTTTTGTGGGCTCAAAATAACCTGTTAAAGATCAGAAATGGATTTTGATCTAACCAACTGAATTTGTTGAGCCAGTGAATACATCTGGATAACCATAGTGCCTGTGAGGCCATGTGTTCCAAATGGCCCAGTGTCTTACCTAATGCAGATATTTGGGTTGTGGGTAAATCCGCCCACACCTGTTTGGGAGCTTTCTTACTAATAATGAGCTTTATAAGAAATTGATAACCTGAAAAGGAGGGTATATCTTAAAATAATTCAAGCTCAACAAATAACGAGGCTAGAAATGCTTTTGTGAAGTGAACTGATTTCATTTGCGTTTTACACTGAGCCTAGGAACTGACTAATACGTTTAATGAAAGTGATTAGTCCGTTGTCAAATTTAACTTTTATTTGACATAAGAGAAGGGTCACTATTCTACTAATGACTAACTGCAACCCTTCTGTTTTAAAGCAAACAATAGTGTATGCTGCACCACTTATGTAAGATGCTAATTTGATTGATTTATATACTTTGGTCAGCTGGGCCTGTATATTAGCCAATAAGTTCCTGCCTTGGTTCTGAGAGGCCGATTCGGCGGTTGATATAACCAACTTTATTTTAGCTTCTTAAAGGGGTAGTTCACATTTAAGGTAACTTTTAGTATGTTATAGAATGGCAAATTGTAAGCAACTTTTCAATTGGTTTTCATTATTTATTTTTAATAGTTTTATAATTATTAGCCTTTTTCTTCAGCTTTCAAATGGGTGTCGCTGACCCCTTCTAAAAAAAAGCAAATGCTCTGTAAGGCTACACATTTATTGTTATTGCTAATGTTTATTACTCATCTTTCTATTCAGGCCTCTCCTATTCATATTCCAGCCTCATGGTCAAAATCAATGCATGGTTGCTAGGGCAATTTGGACCCTAGATACCAGTTTGTTTAAAATTGAACAGCTGCTGAATAAAAAGCTAAATAACTCAACAACCTTTAATAAAAAATGAAAACCAATTGCAAAATATCTCAGAATATCACTCTCTACACCATACTAAAAGTTATCTCAAAGGTGAACAACCCCTTTAAGCAGTCTAGAGAACATTGAGAACGTAGAGTGTCACTGACAAAAGAGAAGTGGCCTAAGATTAGAAGAATTGTGTGGTGGGCATAACTTTGAAGGCATGGATGATTGTTGTCATAAGCCTGGTAAAATATATCCAGTGCATAAGATATAACATTTTTTTAGCCAAACTCTTTCTTAGCTTTAGATCTGCTTTAAATTACAGTGCTCTGAACAGTTCTTGCTTTCTGTCCTATGCATCTTGCTGTTCTTGAATAATGTTGCTTACATTTATCTGTTGCCTGATAAGCAGTCCTTCAGCAGTATTATGTCTCTTCAGTCATGCTTTCAAATCTGTCTTCAATAAGTGTATTAAACACTAAATGGCAGAGCTTTCCCCAGTCTCTCGCTAGCTTTTGCAATAAAGCGGCTTTCTCTGTTGCCTTAATGATACTGCTTCCCTGAGATGCTGAAATCATATTTTTTCATGTTAAAATTAAAGGTGAGCTAATTTTAGGTTCTAAGAGATTTTACATTTTAGAACTGCAAAAAAAAAAAAAACAACATAGTGAAACCTCAGTTTTACATACCCTTTTTTCAAGTTTCCCTGCATTTTAGGTTTTTTTTTGTTTTTTTTTGTCCCACCAATATATGATGCATAGATTTTTTTTTCTGGTCCCTTGAAAAACAAAAAAAAAATTAGTGTTTCTACTGTGGATATACATATATAGATTTTTTTTTTTTAAATAAATTGCCAATTATAGAGGGATTTTGGCTACATACAGTATGTTGCTACTAGTTAATTGGCTGAACTTGTATATATCAAGTACAGAACAGAATTAAAACCTGGTGCAGGTATTCACTCTTAAGACAAAGGGGTTTTAGGAGAACTCCTAAGCCAATTAAAGTATAGTGGGACTGCTGCTGACCCAAATTATTGCATACACACGAAAAGGAGTTGTTTGCTCATTTCTGAGTTGAGCGATTTATAATCCTGCATTAAAAGTGCATACATGTAAAATAAAATGATTTTCAATCACCATTTCCACATCAAAGTTAACATATTTATTAGCGCTTGTGATAATGTTTCAGTGCAGTCAGTTAGGAACTGCCAACCGGTGGAAAAAATATAACCAGATTAACAAATTAGTGCACTGTTGCTTAACTTGATATGGTTATGGCTTACAAATTTGAGGATTTTAAATATGGGGCTTAAATGAAGAATGCAAAAATAAAAAACGTGGACCCCTCCCCTGTTTGGAGTCATTCAACCCTCCCTCATTTGAGTTCTCATTGCTTTCCATGTGGGAGGTGCATAGATTCTCTAGAAAGCAGAGGGATTTCAACTCCCAGAATTCATCACTTCAATATGAAGTAATGGAGAGGCTTAATGACACTGCCACCCTGGGGGGGGGGGGGCTGGGTCTTATGAATCTGAAATAGCCAAATGTGGTTTCATCTCAATATAAGGAATCCTGTATGTCTGAAAATATTCATGTTTGGCAGTACGGATCATGCTTATGCACTTTTTTTTCATAAGCCCATTTAAATTAATAAAAAAGAAAAATTTTCCCCTTTAAGAAAATAGGCTAGAGAATGTACACTGGTCACTCCTTTATTTCTGTGTGTATGCAAGAATGTTTTCAGGTCACGCTTAATAACTTCAGTTGTGTCTTGTACATCCATCATATGGAATGTCTTACGTGAAGAGTGGGGGACCTCCTGAATGAAAGTTGTTTTTTTTTTTATTGCTAATGAATGCCCAGAATAGAGAGCAAGAAATGCCTTTAACAAGTAAAGTATAAGGTTGATGAGGATTTGTACATGGCTATGTATCGCTTCCTTTTTTCCCCCACGTGCTATCAATGTCAACCATCAAAATTAAGGAAGATACCACTGCGCCCTCTGCTAGATATTTTGCTGCATAACTTGTTTCTACATTGTATATTGGGCTTAAAGTATTATAAAGATTATTTAATCCACTTGGTAGAGGGAAGTTTACTCCTTAAAACATGCAAACTAGGGTTGTTTTTAAATTATCCTAAACTGTGGAAACCTCTGAAATAATTTCCTTGTGGTGTTATATACATTGTTTGTGTTCGTTCTGTTCTTGTCAGATACACAAGCAGGTTTTTGCCACATGAGTAAACATTTTCTTCCTTCTCTGGGGGCAATGGGGAAAAAAATAAGTTGTTTTTTTTTGGTGATCATCTGACATGTACCAGTCAAATCTGCCGGAGAGGCTCATGCACAAACCAAAGATTTTCTTTCCAAGTAATCTAACTGGCTCACCTTTAGTTTATAAATCGGCATATCGTGGATTAGACCACCTTTACTGCTTTGCCTAAGTTTGCATTGATCCATTGCTAAGCTTTGCATATTTCGTCCTTCCTTTGTCAAAACAGTTCGTCGCTTGGAACGCCAGATTTCTGCATCACGTTTGGGATGTCAGTTCTTGCTCTATATTAAACTATGCTTTGTCTTGTGCAGGTGTTGGCTTTATTTGGAAAAGACGCATGGTGTGAATTTTTAACATGCAACTTTACGTTTGTTTTCATTTTACACTGCAAGTTTTGTGTCTAAAGGCTTCTTGCCAGGACTGTTCCTTGGATCTGTAGCTTGCAGAATACATAATTTTTAATTCTCTGTATGGAAGTGTTGTGCTGCAGAAGGTTTATCTCCTTTCAACAACATTTAACATAATTATTGCTAGCTGGTTCAATTATTTGGGTCAATGTCAAGTTTCAGATTTGGACCTCATATGATGATTCCTATAACAAGGTCTGCGCTGTTGAAATAGATGCCAAATGAGTGGATCATTGCCTAGTTCGAACCAACCATGTGGTGGATAGTACCCTTATTCCAATGGACACCACATACCAAAAACTTGCATGAATCCAAGTTTACATCATAACAAGACCAATTGCAAACCAAAAATAACATTTGCCAGAAATGTATCTGACCTGTGTAAATTTGTCCAGTTGATCAACGAATAGCTCCCATGGCGGTGTTTAACTTACCCAAGTAATTGCAAGCCTCTGATCATGTACTAAATAAACACGCATGGACCATATATTTAGTTATTTATGTACTATTACTGCAGCCCTTCGGGCACTGAGAATAACTAGAATGCAGTCACCTAATTAGCAAATTGCTCTGCTCCTTGAGAATGTCTACAGAGCAAGAGCTGCCTTAATCTGTAATTAAACAATAAATACATAACATTAACTTTTCCCCGTAGAATTGAGTGAGCTTTAGTTTCACCTCTCACAAGTATTTTAGCTAGGGATGCACCGAATCCAGGATTCGGTTCGGGATTTGGCCTTTTTCAGCAGTATTCAGATTCGGCCGAATCCTTCTGCCCGGCCGAACTGAATCGGAATCCTGATTTGCATATGCAAATTAGGGACGGGAAGGGAGATCGCATGACTTTTTGTCACAAAACAAGGAAGTGAAAAATGTTTTCTCCTTCCCACCCCTAATTTGCATATGCAAATTAGTATTCGGTTCAATATTCGGCCGAATCTTTCGCAAAGGATAAGGGTTTTAGGCCGAATCCAAAATAGTGGATTCGGTGCATCCCTAATTTTAGCTTGGCTTCACTAAAGAACAGACCTTTCTGCAGTACTATACATCATACCACCAAACCGTAGCAATTTTTTTTTTTAACATTTATTCTATAGACTAAAACGTTATCTCTGCAAGGCAACAATCCACAGGTGATCGGGGCTTACTGGAAAAAATATTCTTTTTTTTCCCCTAATCTTGGTTAAGAAAAAGTCTTTGTGTCTTCCCCTCCCAATTCTCTTTCAGCAGGCATGGCCTGGCGGAACGCAGCAGATATTGCTGCCATCTACTTGGCAGCAGCTTCCTGGTGTAGCACTTCACAATTCTGTTCAGCCAAGCGCCATGATTCCAGAGACAATTGGGAATAACCAGCAGCTTACAGACTGGAGGTATAGTGTTGCCTGCTGACCTAGATGAAGTTCTTTCTTTTGAAGTCTAGAAGCTAATGTAAAGTTTGCAAAAGTAAGCTATAGATCAGGTCTAAAATGTTTAATGTAACCCAGAAACAATTTTGAAATTTTCATTTCAACTATGATTTTCATTGATGTTGGTTACATGATAATTTATAGATTACAATATTTTTGTTTGAGACCATTTGATCCCTGATTTTGAAAAGTATAGAACAGAGGGAGCATCAATATTAATTTTGTACAGTAAATGGTTTGTTTGGTTTTGAGTGTTTCCCCCCTGTTTCCAGCAGAAATGCACATTCCCATGGGAACCAGTATAGCACACTGATGCAGCAACCTTCTTTATTGGCCAACCATGTGACTTTGGCAGCAGCCCAACCTTTGAATGTTGGAGTGGCTCATGTAGTTCGTCAACAACAGAATAGCAACACATCAACAAAGAAAAACAAGCAACAGGCATCCCAAAAAAGTTCAAAGTAAGGGTACAGCATACATTTGCCTTTACAGCTGCAGTATTCCTTTTCTTCTTTTCCTTAGCTTTATATCAAGGAGATGAGTGAGCTATAAATATGTGGGGGTGCTAAAAATTGCAAAAAGTACCCTTCTGCTTCATTGTGAAGCATATGTGACATGCACAATTTAGGTGTATATTCAGGTGCTTTCTGCCCTATGAAGAGATTTTTTTCAGAATGCTTGTGACTCACAGCTGTTGTATTTTCTGCCTGTTGGGAGGTAACAGTCTTGATGAGTAATCATAAGGACAATGGCAGTTCCCAGACTTTTGCTCCATGCATGTGTGCAGCAAAACCCTCTTCATTGCCAGTCATCATCATCATGAGTGCGCCATCACACTTTTGAGTTTGGCAACAAGTATTCGTACAGTGTATGTATACAGCACTCATTTTTTGTTTAATATCTTGCTTTTATATTATAGGGCTCTCTCATGCTTGGATATTATTCCATCACAAGTTTATTCACTGGTTGGAAGCAGCCCGCTTCAGGCCTCCTCTTCATACAACCCACTTCTCCCTCTCCAAGAACAACGTCAGCCTATCGTTATTCCAGATACACCTAGCCCTCCAGTGAGTGTTATAACCATCCGTAGTGATACCGATGAAGAGGAAGATAGCAAGTATAAACCAACAAAGTAAGTATTTCTTTACAAGTGCCTGTTATGGCAGCTTGAACTGAATTACAGAAAAGTGCACAATTAAAATTTCCAAGCATTCTTAGAACTTTTTCTGTTGATTGCTAAATTTCTAGCTGCAACATAAATTTGTTTTTATCACACATAAAGCAGATTTTTCATATGTAGGTATTGTGCATAATCAATTACAAAAATCTATGCTCTTATCTGTAAGCATATCTTTTTAAATTGCTCTTTATATATACATTTTCTTATATTTGTGCCATCATTCCCCTTTTATGTTGGAAATCCTGTCAAGTAAATAGAGGAGTATACAAATAAAAATGTTTACATGTAACAATAGAGATATGCAAATAAAGGACAATTCTGGGTAAGCTGTGAAAATGACCAGGCTAAAGTCATGTGGCATATTGAATCCACATATTTTGTGTAGCTGAAGCAATAAATTGCTGTGATTTGCTATTTCCACATAATAAAAAAAGTTTTTCATGTATATATTTATCCTTTTCATTGCAAAACGGTGCATGGTTTCCCTGACCTTTGTTATGTAGAATTATCTCCTAGATTAAGGATACATCTAATGAAGATGTTTTGTTCCAATGGATACCAGCCAGTACTCTCCTTAAAATGCAGGAGTCTGCTGTTCCATGCAACTTTTGCGTGCAAGTTGCAGGTGCATGCTGATGTTTTAGCGCCTTAATTTTGGCCTACTCAAACACATTTCAAAGTCTGAAACCACTTGTATCATTACCCTTACAACAGGTATTCTCTACCCACCACTGGCTGAGGGGTATGCAGTATAGTACATACAGACGGCTTATTTTTTTTTGGATATTGGCAATATACAGATATTACATTAAGTGTCTAAAAAAGGTAACTTTTATTTTCAGCTCTGGAATGAAGCTGCGATCCAATGTTATCAGCTATGTCACTGTCAATGACTCTCCTGATTCAGATTCATCTGCGAGCAGCCCTTGCCTGGCAGATCACCATTCCTCCGTTAATGCAGTGACTGGTGTGTTTGATATTTCAAATCACCGAGCAGCTCACAGCCAGAGTTCAAACTCGCGTACAATCATTGTCCCACCACTGAAAAGTCAAATTAATGACTGCTCATTGAATACCCAGCTAACAGGTAATTGTTTCAATACTGCTTAATCAGAAATTTGCCTAGTGCTCTGGGTTGGGTCACATCTTAACTCACACCCATGTATTTTATTAGGGCCTGGTGAAGAAAAATGCACATCTACTCTGCCATTTTTCTTGAGCCATGATGTTTCTCTTTTAATGTCCTCACTACCTTTACAGTTTTCACTGCTGCTAGTCTATAGAAAATGGTACTGAAATGATACTGTATATAGGGGATACTGATGCATTTTTACTGGATATAAGAATTTATAGCTAAAATCAATACATTTTTAATGACATATAGTGTATATGTAAAGCTGCACAAATGATATACATTCAGTTTTCAGGAAACCAATTTTATTCTTAAAATCTTGCATCATGTGCTACCCATGATATATGGTTCAAATTTTCTTTTCACCCCTTCTCCCTCACAGGTGTTCTAAGCAGTGCTGCCAAGATAAATAAAACCTGTACTGCAACTAATGGACAATCCTCAAGCAGCTGCATCACACAAACCGGGTATCGCTCACATCGCATGCTGAATGGAGTACAGCCACTCAACCTCAGCCAGGTAGTTATGTTCAAATACTTTTATTTAATTTTTTTTGCACAAAATCCCAAATAAAATTCCAAATAATAAACACCCATTCTTAGGAGTCATTTAACCCCTACCTCACTTTGTGATGTGATGGTACTGGAACTTGCAACTTCTGATTTCCAGTCTGTTCACTGGCCAATATGAAAGGAGAAGCTTCAAGTCTATCAACATAGAATTAAGCTCTTAATGTTGGCGTCTTTAGCTTCCCAAGGTCACAACAGTTTGAAGATCACCTCGGTAGCTTCACATTCACAGCACTTAAATTGTGCTGACGCTCAAGCCCATTGAAGTTATATTCAGATTAGTAATTTAGATTTTGGTACATGGCATTTACTAGTGGTGATTATTAATCAGCCCTGTATGAACTTTATTTGCTTTGTATAGCATTTTTAGCAGAGGGCAAAGACTCTTTGGAAAAAAAATATTTACATGGGCATACTTTATCATTTCAGAACCAGCAGTCTGCTTTGGTGGGAACCCAGGAGAGAAGCATGAACCCAGGTTCTCGAAGACAGCAGGCTTATGTGGCTCCTATCCCTTCAATCTCTCAGGCACCATTCACCTTCCAGCACAACAGCCCCTTACATTCCACTGTGCATCCTCATCTTGCAGCAGCAGCCGCATCAGCCACCAGCCATCTGACAAGCCAGCCTCACATGTACACATATGCCCCAACTACTGCTGCGTCTCTGGGGTCAACTACATCAATAGCTCATCTGTTCTCCCCTCAGGGTTCCTCAAGGCATACAACATTTTCTACTCACCCTAGCACTCTGGTGCACCAAGTCCCTGTCAGTGTGGGACCCAGCCTGCTGACCTCTGCCAACGTGGCTTCTGCACAATACCCTCACCAATTTGCGACTCCGTCGTATATTGGTGCCTCCAGGGGTTCTGCAATATACACTGGATATCCTCTTAGTCCAACCAACATCAACCAGTACTCCTATCTATAGTCCATAATCTGCAGGTTTTTTCAGGATTGACTGTTACCTGGCAGAATTCCCGTGAAACAAGCCTGAATAAAGGGGCTTCTCTCCATTACTATTGACTGCATTGTAGTAGTCACATAAGCTTTGTTCAGTGTTAACATTTTCTGTGGTTTCATGTATCTCAGACTTTAGAGTACCCTCTTTCATTGCTAAATCATAGTTTGAGATTGGATTGATTTAGGGTCCGGTTTTCCTGCAGATGATTATCTTTGCCCTTTAAGGACCATTTTCTTGCTGTGTTTTGTTTTATTTATATAACATTTTAACATATTTCTGCTTAGTAGTGGAAAGACAGTCCTAGTAGTTTGATATTATTTTAAGTATTTCCATTTATTGGTTTGATTCATTAACAATTTCTTTCACTCATTTATATCTGGTAATTTTAAAAATGTTTAACAAATTAAATTTTTTTTTTTATTGTTTTTCCCATTTTTAAGCTTTTTAACTACATTCCTTGTTATCCTAGTTTAAAGGATTTATCATTTTTGCCATATCTTTGTTGCATTACTGATACAAACAAGATACTGGCAATTACTTTTTTCAATTATTTCTTAGGTGTGTTTTGTGTTGGCAGATATATCATTTTTATATTCCTTTTTTGGACATTTTCTTTATCATATTTGATTTTTCTTTGCTTGCATAGAGCCTAATATCTTGAATCATTCAGAAAAAGATGCTTAACAGGGTATGAGATATGCTAACTTTAAACAGATTATTGCTGGAGTTGCTTATTTCAGTTCCTTCTAAGATGAAAGGAACATTTTTAAATGAACAGTCATTACACCTGCTAGTCTGACGCAGATCCATGAATTATTAGTGTAGTAGTGCAGTTAACCCACACCTACTAAACTCTTTTAGTTCAGTTGTTTTCAAACAGGACACCAGAAATACCGAATTGTTCAGTTAGGCTAAGGGCACACAATAAGGATGATCCACTTTTCTCTGCATTGTGTGCCCTTTACCTAAAAGTTCAGTGGTTTATTTTTTTCACCCTTTTTCAGGAGCAGTTCAGTTTGGGGGTTGGGCTTTCTGACTTATGTCAGTGTTAAAATTTGAGATTTGCTGTGTTCTTGGCATGAGCTTTACTAAAATCATTTGTTTGTGGAAAAATTAGATGATACAGTTCACAGCAGTGTCAGAAGAATGTCCACATTATTTACCCTTGAGCCAAATTCAAATGTAAAGAGTCAGAGAGCAACCCAAACATGATAAAAGTCCCTGGGAGTGTCAGTATAAGGGCCGTTAATGGCTATTTGGTAGCCCCCCCATGTGGACTGACAAATTACAAGAGGCTCTATATGACAAATTACAAGAGGCTCTATATTTATGCAACCAAAACTTGCCTCCAAGCCAGGAATTCAAAAATAAGCACTAGGAGCAACATAAAGGAGTTGCTACTGGGATATGTCATAGAGAGGAAACATTTATTGTTAAAATAGTAAAGTAAATAACAATAGCAGTTGAAGTATAATTTTGGTTATTAAAAACAACTGAACTACAAAAAAAAGTGTTTGGATGCTTAACTACCCCTTTTAATTAGGAATACAAAGTTACTTCCGTGACTGTATTTCCCATTTTTCCATGTTTTGACGCAGTAGAGCAATGGAACACATCAGTTCTAACTGCTAAACTCAACATTTTATTGAGGATAAAAAAAACAGTCTCCGCAGCAATATGTCCCTTTGAGAATGGCATATGTGTTTTTAGGTGGCAATCCCTTGTGTCTGTCATAACTGTCCACAAGAATGGTCCTTTAACACGTACTGGTACCCTGGCATAGAGGGAACATAAACCATGAATGTCCAATCTGTTCTCTGGGAACTGTAGTTAGAATTTCTTCAGGACCCATTATATTTTTAACAAAACACATCAATAGTAATAATACTAAGTATATAAACCTTACAAACTATACTGCATCTAATGTAGCACTAATTGGCTATACATTACCTTGTGCAATACATTTGACATATACAAAGGCTTTTAGGATGTTATTTTTGGAGCATATTGACCACCGTTTTTTTTTTGTGTGTGTTTTAAGTTACCTGTAGTACAATTATCTAGCTGTATATTCCCTAGCACAAAATCCATTATATACATGATATAGGCTTACAAATATTTTTTGGACCTGGTAAGCAGAGGCACATGGAATATAGTCTTCTCTAGAGCACACCACCTTTCTCTGCTTTGGAGTCACAGTGTGCATAATATTGTGTACTCACATCTGCATGGAAAAAGCTTGTCACATTTTATCCTTGTCAAGAACATGCAAAAAAAAAAAAAAAAAGATTTTAAATTTTCTTATAGAATTTCAAGTTATTTTAGAGGTTTTGTAATTGTGGTGTTTTAATATTTTACACAATGTTTGAATGAGTGTACAAAGAAAACAATGCTTTCAGATCCAGAGTGGCCCATAATGCTTTGCTGGTCACTCCAGATAGCACCAGAAGGACCATACTGTAATGCATCAAACTGTTTGTGTTGATACTTGAATCTTTCTATGTGCTTTCAGCTTTTTTTTTTGTTTTTTTTTCTTCTTTAAAAAAAAAAAAAAAAATGGTTGAAGTTGATTATTAGTGTTGTGTGTCCTTAGGTTTGTTTCCCATCTTGATTTGTTTTTAAACCAAAATGAATTGTGAGAATGTATGTTAAAATAAGTTTTTAGGACTTATCACTGTAGCACTGATAAATATAAATATATATGAATATATATATATATATATATATATATATATATATATATATATATATATATATATATATATATATATATATATATATATAAATAAAGAGATTGATATGTACTCTCATTTTAATGTGGGTAAACTGTATATTTCTGATTTGTTTTGCACAGGTATGTATGGTGATCGTTCATGTATTTTTCACTTAATGTAGTGCCTTAAATGCTAATGTAGTAATTAGTTTACAGTACGCTTGCCTTATAATAGGGCTAGCAAGCCCCTTTAATATAAGCAATTCCCTAAAACCTAGATAAACGGAAATGTAAATAACAATGCTTTTGGGCTATTTTGGAGTTGCCATATTGCTTTTATATATTGCTTTTGACGTGTTTTTTTTTTCTTTAAGCAATATCTGCTTAAATCCTTTGTCCACAAATTTTTTTGTCAAACACATATTGAATATCTAACGATTTATAGTTTCTAAACCGTTTCTTAAATGTGCAATTCCCCATGCCTATCTTTTTCTGTGATTGTTGAACCCTAAACATTCCTTGTGAATGATTTGTTAAGTCTTAGGATGTTTATACCAAAGAAAGTTTAGCTTCGTTCATTTGTTGTACTGGGAAGCAGCATGGTGGGTTCCGTCACGGGATAATGATCTAGTGTCACACCAAACTATTTAATGTTTCCTCTGAGTATGCTAAGCTGTCAATCAACTATATGTTATTTTGTCCAACAAGGCTTTTGTTCTGCTTTTCAAATGTATTTTGCTTTCCCTATCTAATACAAGTCTGTGGTACTTTGCAGTCACTTGTCTTTTTTGCTGTTTAACTGATGTAATACTAAACAGGCACCTTGGTTATGTTCTCACCCAGTTATGTATACTGGAACTTGTGTGTTATAGCGAAAACCAGTGATGAATTCCATACATAGTACATCTCTGCTGTAATACCGTATTGAGTTGTTAATGCCTCTGCTTAACTTCAAGCTGTCTTAAAGGGAAACTGAATTTTGTCTGTGCCTTTTTAAAAAGTGTCATATAAAATCTTACATCCCCAAGGCATAGTGCTTTAACATGAACTGGGCTCTCCCTGCTTCATGCACACTGGTGTCCATCAAAAGAAGCTTATTGAAATGATTTCCCTATATTACAGAATGAACTGGTGGCCATAGAAGCACAGATAATACCGCACAAAACAAATTTTCTGGACGATATTCAGTGAGTGTATGGTGGCAAAAGAACCGACCGATATCGTCAGAAGACCTGGATATCGGTCGGTTCATCGATCGGGCTGGATCGAAAATTTTGATCGGGTACCTTTTGAAGGCACCCAAACATCAGCCATTGTTTTAGTGCTGAATCGTCAGATACAGGTAGAATTCTATTGTTTCTACCTGTATATCTGTCAATTCAGCTCTACACGTGTGTATTGAAATGAACAATCTTTCTTGGAAAGATCTTTTTTAAGAAAGATTGTTACGTCTGCTTGTTTACTGAGTATACAGTGATATTTGAATATTCTTTCCTTTCTGTTCCCCCTAGCTTTAAGGCGTGTATGATACATGCAGAATAACTGCTACTTTTTTGTTGTAGCTAGTAACAAAACCCATGCTAACCCGCAAAAACTAGTAGCTGCTACCCCATGTGACCTAAGCCTTCAGCTGCATTTTATTTAAGATGGTATTCTAATCTACTTGTGAAACAATCATAAAATACTCTTCTCTTAAGAAAATGTTGAAGAAATTCTAACATAACCCATTTTATTGTAGTTCTACTAAGCTTTAATAACATGGTATTTATGTCAAATTGGAGCAGGGCTGTGTAATGTGAGCCACACGGATCTAGCCCACCAAGAAACTTGTTTGACTGGCTCCTAGCATTCGCAGAAGTCAATGGATCTCTTTGTTTAATAGAATTGCCTGTTTGCCAACAAGCAAGTAAAATAATAATAATAATTTGGCCACGGCAGACTCTTGGACCCCAGTGCAGTAAATGTTCAGACCTAAGATTAGATAAAATCGAATTATTCAAGAAGTTGCTGTCATAGTGGAGTAGAGGAATGCTCATCCACTATCAGATGCTTCACAAGTGTACAGCCCACAAATTGCTGTGGGGTTCATGAAGGTGACCTTATGGAGATATACATGGCCTAAGCCAGGATTAGTCTTGTAACAACGAGAGTAAGGGTAAAATGTTACTTTTTAAGACCTACAAGAGCAGAACTTGTGTTTTTTGAATGGAGTTTCTCCTATAGTTTCATCATCTTAAAGGAACAGTAACACCAAAAAAATGTAATTGTTTTAAAGGAGTGACAATGTTATGTACCTTTTGCCCTGAACTGTTAAAACTGGTGTGTTTGTTTACAAAGACTACAATAGTTTATAGAAACAAGCTTCTGTGTAGCCATGGTGGGCAGCTATTCAAGCTGGAGAAAAGGCACAGATTACAAAACAGATGATAGATAAACTCTGTAGTATATACAATGAGATTCTTCAGAATTTACCCGATATCTCAGGAGTGCTCATACTTTACTTATGCGAGGTCTACTTTTAGTGACGTTGTCCCATTAAGTTCTAAATCCATGAAAGTATTGTTAGCATTCCGTTCCATGGAAAATATTACTTAAATGTTGATTTATGAGAAAATCGCAATGTTATATTTACCGTATATACTTGAGTATAAGTTTTTCAGCATCCAAAATGTGCTGAAAAAGTCTACCTCGGCTTATACTCGGGTCAGCGGGCAGTAGCTGAGATTGCAGTCACTTTTAATCATTCCTATACCAACAGTTCACTTGGGGAGAGACTGCAATATCCCACAATGCCCTCTGTTGGTTATATGAAAGAATAACAGTGCGCCCTCTGTTGGTTATATGAAAGAATAACAGTGACTGCAATATCACACAGCACCCTCTGTTGGTTATATGAAAGAATAACAGTGCGCCCTCTGTTGGTTATATGAAAGAATAACAGTGACTGCAATATCACACAGCACCCTCTGTTGGTTATATGAAATAATACCAGTGTGCCCTCTGTTGGTTATATGAAAGATTAACAGTGACTGCAATATCACACAGCACCCTCTGTTGGTTATATGAAAGAATAACAATGACTGCAATATCACACAGCGCCCTCTGTTGGTTATATTAAAGAATAACAGTGACTGCAATATCAGACAGCGCCCTCTGTTGGTTATATGAAGGATTAACAGTGATGGCAATATCACACAGCACCCTCTGCACATGGTAGTGGGACAGTGCACACAGTAATCAGTTTGGCAATTCTCTGTCACCATCAACTTTGCAAAGAAGTCCGGTTGATCGCTGGGGGGGTCGCTTTGGCAGAATGTGCGCTGCTGGGAGACAGGGCTGTAGTTGTGTCTAGGCTTATACTAGAGTCAATAAGTTTTCCCAGTTTTCGTTGGTAAAATTAGGTACCTCGGCTTATACTCGAGTATATACGGTAAACATCTATTTCATATGAAGTAAATACCCCAGTTTTACCAGTGCAGGGCAACACTACATTATATTGTAATTTCCTTTAAAACAATGTTTCATTTTTTGGTGTTACTGTTACATTAAGGGATGCCTATTACCCAGAGTAGATGTTAATGGATAATTAGGCCCGAACCAATACCCTACCTCAACAGTCTATTTGCATGCTCAGATACTGAACGGACAGGCATGAAGACCTCTTTAGCCTAGAACAGCATTAAGCCATGGTTGTGGTCAACATTAACCCATGGGTCCAATATAATGCTTGAGAACTGAACAGTGGTTACAGCTTGATATGACACTCTGCTTCAGGGGCGCTCCACCAATGAGGCGAGTTGAGGCACTCGCCTCAGGCGGCAGCGCCCCCCTGTTTGCCAGGGGCAGCAAAAATGGCTCTCTTGGTAACAAATTTCCGCTTTTCAACCTGGAAATTCGGCTCTTCTAGTGCAGAGAGCGCAATTGTGTTCTCTGCATTAGCAATGTTTACCACCTCCGATGCAACGTGGACCGCCCCCGACCCCCTCGGGCACTGAAGAGGTGAGTGCCGTAGAGAGGGGTGGGGGCAGCAAAAGGAAGGTCGCCTCAGGCGGCAAAATTACCAGGATCGCCCCTGCTCTGCTTCATTTGTCAGTTGAGTGGGTCGTGTCAGAATGAATTGTTATACTAGAGTGCTATGACCATTGATATATAGCATAAAGTAGCAAAACTGCAGAGGCTTCTATTTTTTGACTTTCATTTGGGGTATACAGTGGGCTACCATTCCTATTCATATTGTATCTAAGCCTCCTTTCTTCTGACTCCGCAACATATAATTGTGGAAACGTTCGTCATTAGAAGGCAGGGGACATGGAATCTATGTATAAAACATTGAGATGAAACAAGTGGGTTCTGTGGCCTTAGCATTACTGAGAGAAGAGACAACAGAATTTGTCATTAAGCTGTACATATATTTTTAGTCACATCTTTTATTTCTTTGGTCATTTTACGCATTTCCCCTATTTTATTTGCTTATGTGGTGTACATACTTATACAAATTGTATTCTCCTTCCTGCAAATCAATATATAGACTGTATAGTGAGCCTTTCTTCCTGATTTAACTTCAGAATGCAAGTACCTGCTATGTTACAATATATCCTTTATGTATTTGTTTATTTAAGTTTAACTGAAGCTAAAGTATTTTGATCCATATTAACTGGTAATGCTAACTGCTGTCCTGTTTAAATGTGCTTCAATCAGTGTCCTAATGCAAGCAATAATGACTCCCATCAACAAAAAAAACCTTGCTTGAAACGCTCATATTTTCTTAGTTGAGTTGGCGCTATGTAACTCCAAGCCTACTGCTGAATACTCTTGTTTAATCTCTTTTGAAACCAGCATGATTAAAGCAGTGTAACAATCTCACTAGTGTGTTTTAATTGAAGGTGCAAACACAGGTGGATTTGAATTTAAAAAAAAAAAATAAAAAAAATAAAAGATTCAGTGCATGTGTCCATTGTTTCTTACCTTTATACGGCAGGTGACCACCATCCCCCTTATTAATTTTGGCTTAATGTTTATCACTATATTTGGCAGTACATTGGTATGTAATATTAGTGTTAGTGTTATGTTCCATTGATAACTGCAATGACTTTTGTTTTAGATATATTTGATATGATAGTTGCTGTGTGAAAAGACCAATGCCCATTTTGTAGTTGTGCTTTTATTTTATTTTTCCCTACTCCAAGCAGCTATATAACATCTATGGGAATAACTGATCTGTGTTTGTACTGCTGGTGATCTGGGGGAGGGAGGGGATTACACAAAAAAAAAAGAGGTAGACTTTAAAATGATGACTGACTATATGGAAAAATATATTCGTGAAAACCTAGAATATCTTTCAATTCAATGTTTGTCTTTGGTTCTACAAAGTAGCTTGTATTTTATGTATTTTCTACATCATATGGCAAAATGTAGATTAATTGAAATGCATCAATAAAGAGGGGTAATTTTCTTTTCTTTTGCAATTGTCTGCGGTATATCTTTTTTTATTTCACTCTTGGGCTTCCAAACCAAAATTTGATAAAGAGGCCCACATAGCACAGAAACCCCTAATATACTCATCACAGTTACCTGTTTCTTCAAAAAGTATGAATAAATGCCATTTTCTATGTTGCAATCCAGCTGGTTAACAGTTCTTCTCTTTCTGCATCATTTGAAATCCTGGCAGGGAAGGAGGGACTAAACACAAATTGTAACAACTTCTTCACAGTTTACAGGCAGCATGCAGGAACTACATAATCCACAATGCATTGCACTGTGATGTTCCGTTCCTTATTAAAATCATGTGTGCAGGGATTTGTGGGGTTTGCAGGATGCAGGCTCAGGACAGCTGGCTGCTGATACAAAGTAACAGTAGTCAGCCAGCTCAGCAAAGTAGTCAGACAGATCAGCAGAAGAGCAGGGGGGCTAGGCTTATCGAACTGTCAGAAACCATTAAAAATCATGAAAAGTCTGCATATTTTTTAAATGATGTATATTGCAAAGTTGCTTGAAATTTTGTTTACTTTTCAAAAAGCCTGTTATGTTTGTCTTGAGTTCCCCCTTTAAATAAAACTTTGGGAGAAGCAAGATTTTTTTCTTTTGCAAGAGGAGCTAAATGGATATGACTTGTCCACAATAGTTTCACTACTATAATTAGGAAATATTTCTACTTTGTATTTGTTGCACTTAATGGGGTAGTTCACATTTAAGTAAGCTTTTAGTATAATGTAGAAAGTAATATTCTAAGACGGTTTGCAATTGGCTTTCATTTTGTGTTTGTGGTTTTTCACTTATTTAGCTTTTTATTCAGCAGCTCTCCAGTTTGCAATGTCAATGAACTTGTTGCTAGGGTATAAATTACCTTAGCAACCATACATTGTTTTTAATAAGAAACTGGAATATGAGTAGGAGAGGGCCTGAATAGAAAGAGGAGTAATAAAAAGTAGCAAAAATCTGTAGTGTTCTAGAATATTTTTTGGGATCAGTGACCCCCATTTAAAAGCTGGAAAGAGTCAAAAGAAGGCAAATAATTTAAAAAATATATAAAAAAAATAATGATGACCGTTTGAAAATTTGCTTAGACAAGACCACCAGTTCTTTAGGACTTCCTGGCTCTTCTGAGTCAGTGTTTGGAAAGGAAGGGGAAACAAATTAAAAGTCCACAGATGAGCCATCTGTCTAATGAGCTGCTCTTTATCTTAAAGGCTTTAGCTTAGGGTTTGTTAATACAGATCTTGCTATCTCACTTTAGGCTGAGGACACCCAGAGCATTGGCTCTGCTGCTCTCAGCCTGCATTTCTTCTGCAAGTTAAGAGAAGAGGATCAGCTCCCTTCCACCTGCACCGAGAAGTACAACTTCCGCCTGAGTTCAGGAACAGGGAGTAGAGGATGGTTTGAAATGCCTGTGTTTTTCAGACCGATCTCCGCTTCGTATACTTGCGCGTAGGCTGGAGACTTTATCAGTGCAGATACATGATGTGGAAGGAACTGTTTTTCAGAGGTTTTTGCTTTTTCACTAGTGCTATTTCCTGGGGGGGGGCAATGTTAAGTTTATTTTGGAAAATTTTATTTTAACTTAACTCAGAACAACCTAAACTTTCTAAATACGACTATACATTTCTTCAATAAAAATATATATTTTTTATAATATAGAGATAGATATTGAAATACCTGTCTGCTAAGTGCATCAATATTAAGTGTGTATAGCTGATTTATTAGATTTAAACCACAGCTGTTGTACACTACTGAAAATTTCAAAGCACAACACCAGAAAGCAGTGGGTTTTTATTTGTTTAGGATACACAAATTTTTGCCTTGATCTATTTACCTTGTGAAATTTTCTGAAAATAAACAGACATTCAAAATAGGCAAGATATGTCTTTCTACTCCAGACTACTAAACCAACAGAAACTTGTAAGAAAACATGAACAATCTCTCAAGGCTACAAGTACATCTCCACACTAGTTTTTCTGGTACAAGAAGCTTTACACACATGACACTGTAGCCCAATGTTCAGGCCCTGGACCTGAGAAACGCAGGAAGATAGCTTGGCTTTAGTGATGTGCAGGTTGTGAAACTCAACATGCATCCGACCCTGACCTGCAGCACACTCCTATTTATATACCCAGCCCCAATGTGATGTCACGGGAGGGGCAGGACACATCCGCAAGTATATAAAAGGAGCACTTTTAGGTTTAAGTGGGGCACTAGAAGGCATGGTGGACACAGGCTAAAGGTTAGCCCACAAACATTGTGTGGAAGTCTGCCTGCACATTACTACTTCGATTGTAGTGAAAAAGATTTTCAGCTGCAGGACCAAGATTTTTTTTTAGTAAAGCACCACTCCTCTTACAGGACAAACATTAACCTTACTATTCTATATGTAGTTAAGCATCCGTTCCACTTTCATTGGCAATCCATATGGTTGGCTCTTGATTAGGGCTCTCCTACATGTTTCTAGTGAACTGAGAGGTCTAATTGCTGCTTACAAAGGCTTGAACTTTGATATTAACATGGGCATCTGCAGGGTAACATTGATGATACCTCTCAACTGTTGCGTTTTTGACAGCTCAGCCTGCAGTCCTGGTTTCTCTTTGATCTGCACGAAAGCCAAAATAAGAAACAAAGTTTTTGAAATTTCATTAAAATAAGAGGCTTTTGGCAGATAGCCAGAACACACAGCAGCTGCACTTGGGAAAACTGAGACTTGCAGCTTAAAGGGCAATTTCACCTTTATTGCAAAACTGTAATAACACACAAAACATGGTTCTAAAACTCCCAGAAATGTGTTTAAACTTTCATATTCACAAATTTTGTAAAATTTGCTTGGTAATTAGGGGGTCCGGCCACAAATTAGGCGTGGTCAAAATGTTGCTGCTCTATGCACGCATTGATGTTTTTGTCCCTCTTTACAATATTCAAATATTAGGAGGTATGGCATTGACGGCACTCACATGAGAGAGAGTTCAGCGAGTAATCACTGCCAGCCATTGCTTCAAAGAGGGAGTTAGTGGGGTAGTGACTCTGACATAAGGTCCCAGATAAGGTTACAGCATGTTGAGCTTGAGTCTGGGGCACCTGAGAATCTTCAAGAGAGACAGCTGGAAGTTTTTACAGTGTGTGCCAACATGGGAGCAATTGTACCTGAGGTGTAACAAGTTGCATGGCAGCACTAGTTATAAAGAGTAGAAAAGATGTATCATTTGCTTATCATCTTTATAATGAACACCACACCAGTCCAGGGTACTGTTTTTTGAGTGCTCTGCCTTCCTGTTTGTTGCTGACTGTGGCGGTGCTAAGCAAGTAGTACCCTGGTGTATTATTTGAAGGAGTAGTGGCGGCCTGGAGTAGAATTTAAGATAGAATTACTTGACATCTAAAGCTGGCCATACACGGGGCGATAAAAGCTGCAGACAAAATGAGTTGGCAGCTTATCGGTCCGTGCGTGGGGCTCTCCTATTGGCTTCCCCGATCGATATCTGGCCAAAAAGTCGGCCATATGTCGATCGTTAGGGTTAAAAATCCAGTCAGATCGCAGCTGCATCTGTTTATTGATGTGGTTCCGCAATCCGACCACCCGTTTTGCCTACATTATGATCCGATCATTGGGCCCACGATCGGATCAGCCCGCTATGGGCATATCGGAGAGAGATCCACTCGTTTGGCGAAACCTCTCCACGTGTATGGCCACCTTAACAGTGTTGTTATCCTTCCTTCTCCTTTAGAAAAGGAAGCACTGAATGCCACTTTTTCTGCCTGAATCTTTTTTTTAGTTCTACTGTAGCCTCTTTGAGCATAGACTGCCACCAAGTGGTAGCTGGGAATGATTAGTGATTTTTCTGAGAATTTCTCAATTTTAAGTAATCTATTGTTTAAACAGCATTGTCCTTGCCGTGTAACGGGCAACATATTTATAAAGCATAAAAGTAGAAACTTGCATAGAAACCAAATACAAATATCTTTTGCACATTTAGCAGTTCCTATGCAAGTTTAGTAAATTTCTGCAGCTTTGTTTTCATACAAAACAGTGGCCTTCACCCAATCTATTAATCCACAATTTATGGCTAAATGAGTCACACTTTTATAAATTGGCCATCAAAAGACCTTACCTATGCAATTTGCACCAAAGGGAAGGCTGGGATTTAGTGATAGCTTTATAGACCAATATATAATTTTACAACAAATTGATACTTTTTTGGTATAGAATTACGCATTTTTATGGGAACATGAGCCATTATGTGATTACAGTTCTTTTGCCTTCAAAGACTTGGGGTTTGTAAGAGTATTAGCTTGAATTGGTTCAAATATTTTCATTTAAGTTGTCCACTTTATTTTGTCTGTAGGCAGAGTCAACATTCGGGTATACATCATTAATTAACTCAACAATTTTGGTCCCATCAATCCTCAGAACATTCTTCCAATAGCCTTTTGATTTAACCACATGCTCATTGGCAGACTGTAAAAGGCCGGCAGTTTGTTTACTTATTTATTTTTTGGATAGTAGTGACTTTACCCTTGCAACCCAGTCATGCACACCACCAATCAATGTTCTCCTGATGTTGAACATTGTTTGCCAATGCATGAGATGCCTTTAGTTACATGAATGTTAGCATGGGTTTCTTTGAAATCAGACAGATTATTACACTCCTTACTCCTGGTGTGAAAGCTTACACATTTTCAAGCACCCCTGTATCTGGATTTCAGATTCTTCTGTCTGTGTTTAAACAACACAGTTCTCTGCACAACCCTCTCTTCCTCCTAAATCAGTCAGTGTTTGCATGTAATTTGTACTTTTGAGGTACCTCCTTTCATTGTACAGTGCTTTGGAATGTGGTAATGAATAGATAGTGATAATACTGCTGCCTATGAGATCCGCAATACTGTATGTTGTGTTTGTCAACAGCTAGGGATGTAGCGAACGTCGGAAAAAATGTTCGTGAACATATTCGCGAACTTGCGTCAAAAATGCGAACGGTTCGCGAACGTCGCGAACCCCATAGACTTCAATGGGAAGGCGAATTTTAAAAGCTAGAAAAGACATTTCTGGCCAGAAAAATGATTTTTAAGTTGTTTAAAGGGTGCAACAACCTGGACAGTGGCATGCCAGAGGGGGATCAAGGGCAAAAATGTATCTAAAAAATACATTGTTGACACAGCGCTGCGTTTTGTGCTGTAAAGGGCAGAAATCACACTACATTTCTAAACTTGTGTAATAAACTGCTTTAAAACGTCCGGCGTCTACATGCCAATCAAGTCGTGTAAAGGTTACAGCCTGTTCACACGCAAAGACAAAACGCGGCGCTTACTTTACTGCAACGCAAAAAAACGCAAAGAGCTTTCATGAATGATACTGTCAAGTGAGCAAATAATAGTTTTTAATTACTAGTTGCTTGTCACCTCCAGGATGTTCGTCCTGTTGGTGGCAATATTTCTGTAGTGGTGTGTTTAGCAGTCACCGTGCTTGTGCGCACGTGCACGGTCAGGCAGAGGTAATTCAATGTACATTGAAGTGAACCAAAAAACACTGATTCTGCAGTGTGGGCCCAGTTTTGGTCTACTTTATTGATCACCTGCGGTGACCATAAAAGATGCGATTTTGCCACTGTTGCAGAACCCTGAAAAATTAGGCATGTGTACTTTCCTGAAAAATTGTTTTTTTTGTCGCAGCCACTGAAGCACAGAGGCCAGAAAAAATATGCCATATGAATGCTAAAAATATAAAAAAAATTTGTCGCAGCCACTGAAGCACAGAGGCCAGAAAAAATATGCCATATAAATGCTGAAAATAGTCATTTTTTTTGGTCGCAGCCACTGAAGCACAGAGGCCAGAAAAAATATGCCATATGAATGCTAAAAATATAATTTTTTTTTGTCGCAGCCACTGAAGCACAGAGGCCAGAAAAAATATGCCATATAAATGCTAAAAATAGTCATTTTTTTGGTCGCAGCCACTGAAGCACAGAGGCCAGAAAAAATATGCCATATAAATGCTAAAAATAGTCATTTTTTTTGTCGCAGCCACTGAAGCACAGAGGCCAGAAAAAATATGCCATATAAATGCTGAAAATAGTCATTTTTTTTGGTCGCAGCCACTGAAGCACAGAGGCCAGAAAAAATATGCCATATAAATGCTGAAAATATGAATTTTTTTTGTCGCAGCCACTGAAGCACAGAGGCCAGAAAAAATATGCCATATAAATGCTAAAAATAGTCATTTTTTTTGTCGCAGCCACTGAAGCACAGAGGCCAGAAAAAATATGCCATATAAATGCTGAAAATAGTCATTTTTTTTGGTCGCAGCCACTGAAGCACAGAGGCCAGAAAAAATATGCCATATGAATGCTAAAAATATAATTTTTTTTTGTCGCAGCCACTGAAGCACAGAGGCCAGAAAAAATATGCCATATAAATGCTGAAAATATGAATTTTTTTTGGTCGCAGCCACTGAAGCACAGAGGCCAGAAAAAATATGCCATATAAATGCTAAAAAGTAATTTTTTTTGTCGCAGCCACTGAAGCACAGAGGCCAGAAAAAATATGCCATATAAATGCTGAAAATAGTCATTTTTTTTGGTCGCAGCCACTGAAGCACAGAGGCCAGAAAAAATATGCCATATAAATGCTAAAAATAGTCATTTTTTTTGTCGCAGCCACTGAAGCACAGAGGCCAGAAAAACTCAGGATTTACCTGTCCAAAAAGTTTTGATTCAAATGAAACCAAACCAGTAGGGTTTGCACCCTAGTTTGTAACGGAGGCGGAGGGAGGAGGACGCTAAAGGACAGCTGTGTGTGGAGTCATGCGGCGTGCAGAGAAGGACAGCTGCATGGGGAGTCAGAACAAGTCTTCCGGCGTGCAGTAACCCTCCGAGATCCATGCCTCGTTCATTTTAATAAAGGTCAGGTAATCCACACTTTTGTGACCTAGGCGAGTTCTCTTGTCAGTTACAATCCCTCCTGCTGCACTGAAGGTCCTTTCTGAGAGGACACTTGAGGCGGGGCAAGACAAGAGGTTCATGGCAAATTGTGACAGCTCTGGCCACAGATCAAGCCTGTGCACCCAGTAGTCCAGGGGTTCATCGCTCCTCAGAGTGTCGATATTTGCAGTTAATGCCAGGTAGTCCGCTACCTGCCAGTCGAGGCGTTCTTTGAGGGTGGATCCCGAAGGGTTCTGGCGCTGCCTTGGACTGAAAAACATTTGCATGTCTGACGTTACAGAGTGGCCAAAGTGCATTGTCCTTGCAGGTGCGCTCGTGGCAGGATTACTGGAACCTCTGCCCCTGGAATGTTGATGAGTTCCTGAAGTGACATCACCCTTAAAAGCATTGTACAACATGTTTTGCAGGCTGGTTTGTAAATGCAGCATCCTTTCGGACTTGTGGTACGTTGTTAACATTTCTGCCACTTTATGCTTGTACCGAGGGTCTAGTAGCGTTGCGACCCAGTACAGGTCCTTCTCCTTAAGCCTCTTGATACGGGGGTCCTTCAACAGGCATGACAGCAGGAAAGACCCCATTCTCACAAGGTTGGATGCAGAGGTATCCATCTCCGCTTCCTCGTTATCAAGGACTACATCATCCACGGTCTCCTCCCCCCAGCCACGTACAAGACCAGGGGTCCCCAAACGGTCACCACAAGCCCCCTGGGAAGCCTGCTCCTGTTGGTCCTCCTCCTCCACAAAGCCACCTTCCTCCTCTGACTCCACTTCTGACACCTCTCCCTGCGTTGCAGCAGGTGCCTGGGCTCGTTCTGGTGATTCCGACCAGAAATCGTGCGCTTCCTGCTCCTCGTCACGCTGGTCTACAGCCTCATCTGTCACTCGTCGCACGGCACGCTCCAGGAAGAAAGCAAAGGTTATTAGGTCGCTGATGGTGCCTTCGGTGCGACTGACCATGTTTGTAACCTCTTCAAAAGGGCGCATGAGCCTGCAGGCATCGCGCATAAGCACCCAGTAACGGGGGAAAAAAATCCCCAGCTCTGCAGATCCAGTCCTACCACCCAGTTCAAACAGGTATTCATTGACGGCTCTTTGTTGTTGCAGCAGACGTTCAAACATGAGGAGCGTTGAATTCCAGCGAGTCTGGCTGTCGCAAATTAAACGCCTGACTGGCATGTTGTACCGCTGCTGAATGTCAGCAAGGCGTGCCATGGCTGTGTAGGAACGTCTGAAATGGGCCGACACCTTCCTGGACTGCCTGAGAATGTCCTGGAATCCTGGGTACTTCGAGATAAAACGTTGGACTATTAAATTCAGAACATGTGCCATGCAGGGCACATGTGTTAAATTGCCCAGTCTCAGTGCTGCCAACAGATTGCTTCCGTTGTCACACACCACTTTTCCGATCTTCAGTTGGTGTGGGGTCAGCCACCGATCGGCCTGTGACTGCAGAGATGACAGGAGTACAGATCCGGTATGGTTTCTGCTTTCCAGGCACGTCATCCCCAAGACAGCATGACAACGGCGTACCTGGCACGTCGAATAGCCTAGGAGGAGCTGGGGGTGCACAGGTGTGGAGGAGGAGGACCCAGCAGCAGAGGAGGAGGAAGCAGAGGAAGAAGACGAGGTAGAGAGCGAAGGAGGAGTAGAGGTGGTGGCAGAACCGCGTGCAATCCGTGGCGGTGACACCAACTCCACTGTTGTTGTTGAGCCACGCATTCCCTGCTTCCCAGCCATAACCAAATTCACCCAGTGGGCAGTGTAGGTGACATACCTGCCCTGACCATGCTTGGAGGACCATGCGTCAGTAGTCATATGGACCTTTGCCCCAACACTAAGTGACAGAGATGCGGTGACTTGGCTCTGCACATGGTGGTACAGGTGTGGTATTCCCTTCTTTGAAAAAAAATTGCGGCTGGGTACCTTCCACTGCGGTGTCCCAATTGCTACAAATTTGCGGAAGGCCTCAGAGTCCACCAGCTGGTATGGTAAAAGCTGGCGGGCTAAGAGTGCAGACAAGCCAGCTGTCAGACGCCGGGCAAGGGGGTGACTCGCAGACATTAGCTTCTTACACTCAAACATGGCCCTCACAGAAACTTGGCTGGGGGCAGATGACTGGGAACTGGTGGTCAAGGTGGAAGGCGGAGTGGAGGGTGGTTCAGACGGGTCAAGGACAGCAGAGGTAGAGCAGTAAGATGCTGTACCAGAAGGAGGGTGGCTTTTAGTTTGTCTGCTGCCTTTGAGGTGTTGCTCCCATAGTGCTTTGTGCTTGCCGTTCATGTGCCTTCGCATAGAAGTTGTACCTATGTGGGTGTTGGGCTTCCCAAGACTCAGTTTCTGACTGCACTCATTGCAAATTACAACGCTTTTGTCAGAGGCACACACATTAAAAAAATCCCACACTGCTGACTTATTTGAAGCTGGCAATCTGGCGGTAACAGTAGAAGTTGTCGGCAATGGCGGGTGCGTTGGCCGGCTGACCACAGGTGGCGATACATGTTGTTGCCCTACTGTTTCCTGCGAGCTGTCCTCCCTGCTTCTTCTAAGTCTTATTCTCCTCCTGCCTCTCTGACTCTCCGTCTCTCCATCTGAACTATCCTCCTCTTGCTCTCTTCTACTGGGCACCCACAAAACATCAATCTCCTCATCATCATTCTCCTCAGATGCATCAATTTCTTCTAACAGCTCACAGAAGGAAGCAGCAGCGGGGAGTCTAGGGATGTAGCGAACGTCGGAAAAAAAGTTGACCTTGTAGGCATTGTTTGCCCAGTTTTTTTGGCCGCAGCCACTGAAGCACAGAGGCCAGAAAAAATATGCCATATAAATGCTGAAAATAGTCATTTTTTGCCATACGTTGACTCAACGTATATGGCAAAAAATGACTATTTTCAGCATTTATATGGCATATTTTTTCTGGCCTCTGTGCTTCAGTGGCTGCGGCCAAAAAAACTGGGCAAACAATGCCTACAAGGTCAACGTCGTTGACCTTGTAGGCATTGTTTGCCCAGTTTTTTTGGCCGCAGCCACTGAAGCACAGAGGCCAGAAAAAATATGCCATATAAATGCTGAAAATAGTCATTTTTTTGGTCGCAGCCACTGAAGCACAGTTGCCAGAAAAATTATGCCATATAAATGCTGAAAATATGCATTTTTTTGGTTGCAGCCACTGAAGCACAGAGGCCAGAAAAATTATGCCATATAAATGCTGAAAATATGCATTTTTTTGGTTGCAGCCACTGAAGCACAGAGGCCAGAAAAATTATGCCATATAAATGCTGAAAATATAAATTTTTTTGGTTGCAGCCACTGAAGCACAGAGGCCAGAAAAATTATGCCATATAAATGCTGAAAATATGCATTTTTTTGGTTGCAGCCACTGAAGCACAGAGGCCAGAAAAATTATGCCATATAAATGCAGAAAATATGCATTTTTTTGGACGCAGCCACTGAAGCACAGTTGCCAGAAAAAATATGCCATATAAATGCTGAAAATAGTCATTTTTTGCCATACGTTGACCTTGTAGACATTGTTTGCCCAGTTTTTTTGGTTGCAGCCACTGAAGCACAGAGGCCAGAAAAAATTAAACCAGTAGGGTTTGCACCCTAGTTTGTAACGGTGGCGGAGGGAGGAGGAGGACGCTAAAGGACAGCTGTGTGTGGAGTCATGAGGCTTGAAGAGAAGGACAGCTGCATAGAAGTCAGAACAAGTCTTCCGGCGTGCAGTAACCCTCCGAGATCCACCCCTCATTCATTTTAATAAAGGTCAGGTAATCGACACTTTTGTGACCTAGGCGAGTTCTCTTCTCAGTTACAATCCCTCCTGCTGCACTGAAGGTCCTTTCTGAGAGCACACTTGAGGCTGGGCAAGACAAGAGGTTCATGGCAAATTGTGACAGCTCTGGCCACAGATCAAGCCTGCGCACCCAGTAGTCCAGGGGTTCATCGCTCCTCAGAGTGTCGATATCTGCAGTTAATGCCAGGTAGTCCGCTACCTGCCGGTCGAGGCATTCTTTGAGGGTGGATCCAGAAGGGTTGTGGCGCTGCCTTGGACAGAAAAACATTTGCATGTCTGACGTTACAGACTGGCCAAAGGGCTTTGTCCTTGCAGGTGTGCTCGTGGCAGGATTACTGGCACCTCTGCCCCTGGAATGTTGATGAGTTCCTGAAGTGACATCACCCTTAAAAGCATTGTACAACATGTTTTGCAGGCTGGTTTGTAAATGCCGCATCTTTTCGGACTTGTGGTATGTTGGTAACATTTCTGACACTTTATGCTTGTACCGAGGGTCTAGTAGCGTTGCGACCCAGTACAGGTCCTTCTCCTTAAGCCTCTTGATACGGGGGTCCTTCAACAGGCATGACAGCATGAAAGACCCCATTCTCACAAGGTTGGATGCAGAGCTATCCATCTCCGCTTCCTCATTATCAAGGACTGCATCATCCACGGTCTCCTCCCCCCAGCCACGTACAAGACCAGGGGTCCCCAAAAGGTCACCACTAGCCCCCTGGGAAGCCTGCTCCTGTTGGTCCTCCTCCTCCTCCTCCACAAAGCCACCTTCCTCCTCTGACTCCACTTCTGGCACCTCTCCCTGCGTTGCAGCAGGTGCCTGGGTTCGTTCTGGTGATTCCGACCAGAAATCGTGCGCTTCCAGCTCCTCGTCACGCTGGTCTACAGCCTCATCTGTCACTCGTCGCACGGCACGCTCCAGGAATAAAGCGAAGGGTATTAGGTCGCTGATGGTGCCTTCGGTGCGACTGACCATATTTGTCACCTCTTCAAAAGGTCGCATGAGCCTGCAGGCATCGCGCATAAGCACCCAGTAACGGGGGAAAAAAATCCCCAGCTGTGCAGATCCAGTCCTACCACCCAGTTCAAAAAGGTACTCGTTGACGGCCCTTTGTTGTTGCAGCAGACGTTCCAACATAAGGAGCGTTGAATTCCAGCGAGTCTGGCTGTCAGAAATCAAACGCCTGACTGGCATGTTGTAGCGCTGCTGAATGTCAGCAAGGCGTGCCATGGCTGTGTAGGAACGTCTGAAATGGGCCGACACCTTTCTGGACTGGGTGAGAACGTCCTGGAATCCTGGGTACTTGGAGACAAAACGTTGGACTATTAAATTTAACACATGTGCCATGCAGGGCACATGTGTTAAATTGCCTAGTCTCAACGCTGCCAACAGATTGCTTCCATTGTCACACACCACTTTTCCGATCTGCAGTTGGTGTGGGGTCAGCCACCGATCGGCCTGTGACTGCAGAGATGACAGGAGTACAGATCCGGTATGGTTTTTGCTTTCCAGGCACGTCATCCCCAAGACAGCGTGACAACGGCGTACCTGGCACGTCGAATAGCCTAGGGGGAGCTGGGGGTGCACAGGTGTGGAGGAGGAGAAGGAGGACCCAGCAGCAGAGTAAGAAGAAGAAGAAGACGAGGTAGAGAGCGATGGAGGAGTAGAGGTGGTGGCAGAACCGCGTGCAATCCGTGGCGGTGACACCAACTCCACTGTTGTTGTTGAGCTACCCATTCCCTGCTTCCCAGCCATTACCAAGTTCACCCAGTGGGCAGTGTAGGTGACATACCTGCCCTGACCATGCTTGGAGGACCATGCGTCAGTAGTCATATGGACCTTTGGCCCAACACTAAGTGACAGAGATGCGGTAACTTGGCTCTGCACATGTTGGTACAGGTGTGGTATTCCCTTTTTAGAAAAAAAATTGCGGCTGGGTACCTTCCACTGCGGTGTCCCAATTGCTACAAATTTGCGGAAGGCCTCAGAGTCCACCAGCTGGTATGGTAAAAGCTGGCGGGCTAAGAGTGCAGACAAGCCAGCTGTCAGACGCCGGGCAAGGGGGTGACAGTCAGACATTGGCTTCTTACGCTCAAACATGGCCTTCACAGAAACTTGGCTGGTGGCAGATGACTGGGAATGGGAACAGGTGGTCAAGGTGGAAGGCGGAGTGGAGGGTGGTTCAGACGGGTCAAGGAGAGCAGAGGTAGAGCAGTAAGATGCTGGACCAGAAGGAGTGTGGCTTTTAGTTTGCCTGTTGCCTTTGAGGTGTTGCTCCCAAAGTGCTTTGTGCTTGCCGCTCATGTGCCTTCGCATAGAAGTTGTACCTATGTGGCTGTTGGGCTTACCAAGGCTCAGTTTCTGACTGCACTCATTGCAAATTACAATGCTTTTGTCAGAGGCACACACATTAAAAAAATCCCACACTGCTGACTTTTTGGAAGTGTGCGATCTGGCGGTAACAGTAGAAGTTGGCGGCATTGGCGGCAATGGCGGGTGCGTTGGCCGGCTGAACACAGGTGCCGATACATGTTGTTGCCCTACTGATCCCTGCGGGCTGTCCTCCCTGCTTCTTCTAAGTCTTATTCTCCTACTGCCTCTCTGACTCTCCGTCTCTCCATCTGAACTACCCTCCTCTTGCTCTCTTCTACTAGGCACCCACAAAACATCAATCTCCTCATCATCATTCTCCTCAGATGCATCAATTTCTTCTGACACATCACAGAAGGAAGCAGCAGCGGGGACCTCCTCCTCATCACTCATTATGTCCATCTCTGTCGTGTTCTCTGCCAGAATTAAATCTGGTGTAAGGTCCTCATCTCCTTCATCTTCTTCTGGCAATAATGGTTGCGCATTACTCAGTTCAAGAAACTCATGGGAAAATAACTCCTCTGACCCCAGTGAAGAAGGGGCACCGGTGGTGGAGGAAGTGTTACGTGGGGTGGCCATAGCAGTGGAGGATGAGGAGGATGTTGTGGTAAAGTTAGAAACGGTAGAGGATGGGGTGTGCTGTGTAAGCCAGTCAACTACCTCTTCAGCATTTTGGGAGTTCAGGGTCATTGGCTTTTTAAAACTGGGCAATTTGCTAGGGCCACAGGATTGCATAGCAGCACGGCCCCTAGCACGGCCTCTGCGTGGCGGCCTGCCTTTGCCTGGCATTATTTTTTAAAAAACAACAACAACAACAAAAACTCAGTTGGTTTTTCTGGAAACGATAATACACACAGCTAGATGGCGGGTTGAAGAAAACAGTGTGCAAATAATGCCTACAAGGTCAACGTATACACTACTACAGCGGTGGATACGGATTACGTAAAATATATTATGGCTGCTTGAAAAAAGTCACTCCGGTGTTTTTTCTGGAGACGGTAATATTATGGATATTTAGACAGAATGTGAACAAGGTCACACAGCTAGATGGCGGGTTGAAGAAAACAGTGTGCAAATAATGCCTACAAGGTCAACGTATACACTACTACAGCGGTGGATACGGATTACGTAAAATATATTATGGCTGCTTGAAAAAAGTCACTCCGGTGTTTTTTCTGGAGACTGTAATATTATGGATATTTAGACAGAATGTGAACAAGGTCACACAGCTAGATGGCGGGTTGAAGAAAACACTGTGCAAATAATGCCTACAAGGTCAACGTATACACTACTACAGCGGTGGATACGGATTACGTAAAATATATTATGGCTGCTTGAAAAAAGTCACTCCGGTGTTTTTTCTGGAGACGGTAATATTATGGATATTTAGACAGAATGTGAACAAGGTCACACAGCTAGATGGCGGGTTGAAGAAAACACTGTGCAAATAATGCCTACAAGGTCAACGTATACACTACTACAGCGGTGGATACGGATTACGTAAAATATATTATGGCTGCTTGAAAAAAGTCACTCCGGCGTTTTTTCTGGAGACGGTAATATTATGGATATTTAGACAGAATGTGAACAAGGTCACACAGCTAGATGGCGGGTTGAAGAAAACACTGTGCAAATAATGCCTACAAGGTCAACGTATACACTACTACAGCGGTGGATACGGATTACGTAAAATATATTATGGCTGCTTGAAAAAAGTCACTCCGGTGTTTTTTCTGGAGACGGTAATATTATGGATATTTAGACAGAATGTGAACAAGGTCACACAGCTAGATGGCGGGTTGAAGAAAACAGTGTGCAAATAATGCCTACAAGGTCAACGTATACACTACTACAGCGGTGGATACGGATTACGTAAAATATATTATGGCTGCTTGAAAAAAGTCACTCCGGTGTTTTTTCTGGAGACGGTAATATTATGGATATTTAGACAGAATGTGAACAAGGTCACACAGCTAGATGGCGGGTTGAAGAAAACAGTGTGCAAATAATGCCTACAAGGTCAACGTATACACTACTACAGCGGTGGATACGGATTACGTAAAATATATTATGGCTGCTTGAAAAAAGTCACTCCGGTGTTTTTTCTGGAGACGGTAATATTATGGATATTTAGACAGAATGTGAACAAGGTCACACAGCTAGATGGCGGGTTGAAGAAAACACTGTGCAAATAATGCCTACAAGGTCAACGTATACACTACTACAGCGGTGGATACGGATTACGTAAAATATATTATGGCTGCTTGAAAAAAGTCACTCCGGTGTTTTTTCTGGAGACGGTAATATTATGGATATTTAGACAGAATGTGAACAAGGTCACACAGCTAGATGGCGGGTTGAAGAAAACAGTGTGCAAATAATGCCTACAAGGTCAACGTATACACTACTACAGCGGTGGATACGGATTACGTAAAATATATTATGGCTGCTTGAAAAAAGTCACTCCGGTGTTTTTTCTGGAGACGGTAATATTATGGATATTTAGACAGAATGTGAACAAGGTCACACAGCTAGATGGCGGGTTGAAGAAAACACTGTGCAAATAATGCCTACAAGGTCAACGTATACACTACTACAGCGGTGGATACGGATTACGTAAAATATATTATGGCTGCTTGAAAAAAGTCACTCCGGTGTTTTTTCTGGAGACGGTAATATTATGGATATTTAGACAGAATGTGAACAAGGTCACACAGCTAGATGGCGGGTTGAAGAAAACACTGTGCAAATAATGCCTACAAGGTCAACGTATACACTACTACAGCGGTGGATACGGATTACGTAAAATATATTATGGCTGCTTGAAAAAAGTCACTCCGGTGTTTTTTCTGGAGACGGTAATATTATGGATATTTAGACAGAATGTGAACAAGGTCACACAGCTAGATGGCGGGTTGAAGAAAACACTGTGCAAATAATGCCTACAAGGTCAACGTATACACTACTACAGCGGTGGATACGGATTACGTAAAATATATGAATGCTGCTTGAAAAAAGTCACTCCGGTGTTTTTTCTGGAGACGGTAATATTATGGATATTTAGACAGAATGTGAACAAGGTCACACAGCTAGATGGCGGGTTGAAGAAAACAGTGTGCAAATAATGCCTACAGGGCAAATAATGCCTAAAAGGTCAACTTATACACTACTACAGCGGTAGTAAAATAAAAAAAAGTAAAATAAAAAAAAAATGAATATTAAAAAAAAAAAATTAAAGTTGGTGCTGCTGAACTACTAGGAGCAGCAGATTAGCACACCAGTCCCACTCCCCAACACTGCTAGACTAATAGCACTGGGCTCTTATAGTAGTAGTAGTAGTAGTAGTAGTAGTAGTAAAACAACAAAAAAATAAATAAAAGCAGTCCTTACAAGGACTACTGTTATTGCAGCAGTCAGCAGATGAGATCAGAAGCAGGACAGCTGCCCACTGCAGCTACATACAGAGCACTGCAGTAGAAGGTAGATTACTAGCCAGCAAAGCTACCTAAGCTAAAATGTCCCTCAAACCCCTGCAGACTTCTGTCCCTCCAATAACAGAGCAGTATCAAAACGATTACTAGCCAGCAAACTTTCAACTGTCCCTGAAATCACTAACAGGCAGCAGCTCTCTCCCTACACTATCTCTTCAGCACACACAGGCAGAGTGAAAAAACGCTGCAGGGCTTCGGTTTTTATAGGGAAGGGGAGTGGTCCAGGGGAGAGCTTCCTGATTGGCTGCCATGTACCTGCTGGTCTGGGGTGAGAGGGCAAAAAAAAGCGCCAACAATGGTGAACCCAAAATGGCGAACGTCGCGCGACGTTCGCGAACTTCCGGCGAGCGCGAACACCCGATGTTCGCGCGAACAAGTTCGCCGGCGAACAGTTCGCGACATCTCTAGCGGGGACCTCCTCATCACTCATTATGTCCATCTCTGTCGTGTTCTCTGCCAGAATTATATCTGGTGTAACGTCCTCATCTCCTTCATCTTCTTCTGCCAATAATGGTTGCGCATCACTCAGTTCAAGAAACTCATGTGTAAATAACTCCTCTGACTCCAGTGAAGAAGGGGCGCCGGTGGTGGAGGAAGTGTTACGTGGGGTGCCCATAGCAGAGGAGGAGGAGGATGAGGATGTTGTGGCAAAGTTAGAAACGGTAGAGGATGGGGTGTGCTGTGTAAGCCAGTCAACTACCTCTTCAGCATTTTGGGAGTTCAGGGTAATTGCCTTTGTAAAACTGGGCAATTTCCTAGGGCCACAGGATAGCATAGCAGCACGGCCCCTAGTGCCTCTGCGTGGCGGCCTGCCTTTGCCTGGCATTTTTTTTAAAACAACAACAACTCAGGTGGTGTTTCTGGAGACGGTATTATTATTGATATTTAGACAGAATGTGAACAAGCTCACACAGCTAGCTGGCCGTTGTTTGAAAATGAAGAACACACTGGGCAAACAATGCCTGCAAGGTCAACGTATACACTACAGCAGTGGATACGGAATATATTATTGCTGCTTGAAAAACGTCACTCAGGTGGTGTTTCTGGAGACGGTATTATTATTGATATTTAGACAGAATGTGAACAAGCTCACACAGCTAGCTGGCCGTTGTTTGAAAATGAAGAACACACTGGGCAAACAAATTGAAACAATGCCTGCAAGGTCAACGTATACACTACAGCAGTGGATACGGAATATATTATTGCTGCTTGAAAAACGTCACTCAGGTGGTGTTTCTGGAGACGGTATTATTATTGATATTTAGACAGAATGTGAACAAGCTCACACAGCTAGGTGGCCGTTGTTTGAAAATGAAGAACACACTGGGCAAACAATGCCTGCAAGGTCAACGTATACACTACAGCAGTGGATACGGAATATATTATTGCTGCTTGAAAAACGTCACTCAGGTGGTGTTTCTGGAGACGGTATTATTATTGATATTTAGACAGAATGTGAACAAGCTCACACAGCTAGCTGGCCGTTGTTTGAAAATGAAGAACACACTGGGCAAACAAATTGAAACAATGCCTGCAAGATCAACGTATACACTACAGCAGTGGATACGGAATATATTATTGCTGCTTGAAAAACGTCGCTCAGGTGGTGTTTCTGGAGACGGTATTATTATTGATATTAAGACAGAATGTGAACAAGCTCACACAGCTAGCTGGCCGTTGTTTGAAAATGAAGAACACACTGGGCAAACAAATTGAAACAATGCCTGCAAGGTCAACGTATACACTACAGCAGTGGATACGGAATATATTATTGCTGCTTGATAAACGTCACTCAGGTGGTGTTTCTGGAGACAGTATTTTTATTGATATTAAGACAGAATGTGAACAAGCTCACACAGCTAGCTGGCCATTGTTTGAAAATGAAGAACACACTGGGCAAACAAATTGAAACAATGCCTGCAAGGTCAACGTATACACTACAGCAGTGGATACGGAATATATTATTGCTGCTTGAAAAACGTCACTCAGGTGGTGTTTCTGGAGACGGTATTATTATTGATATTTAGACAGAATCTGAACAAGCTCACACAGCTAGCTGGCCGTTGTTTGAAAATGAAGAACACACTGGGCAAACAAATTGAAACAATGCCTGCAAGGTCAACGTATACACTACAGCAGTGGATACGGAATATATTATTGCTGCTTGAAAAACGTCACTCAGGTGGTGTTTCTGGAGACGGTATTATTATTGATATTTAGACAGAATGTGAACAAGCTCACACAGCTAGCTGGCCGTTGTTTGAAAATGAAGAACACACTGGGCAAACAAATTGAAACAATGCCTGCAAGGTCAACGTATACACTACAGCAGTGGATACGGAATATATTATTGCTGCTTGAAAAACGTCACTCAGGTGGTGTTTCTGGAGACGGTATTATTATTGATATTTAGACAGAATGTGAACAAGCTCACACAGCTAGCTGGCCGTTGTTTGAAGAACACACTGGGCAAATAATGCCTGCAAGTGCACTACTATTGGTGCACTACTATGAAGAACAGCAAACAGCACTGGACACGTTAAAGAACAGTGAGATAAGTAAAATAAAAAAAAATATATATATATTAAAAAAAAAAATTACTCTGGTTGGTGCTGAACTACTAGGAGCAGCACACCAGTCCCACTCCCCACCCCAACACAGCTAGACTAATAGCACTGGGCTCTTATAGTAGCAACTAGCAAAGTAAAAAAACAAAAAAGAAAATAAAAGCAGACCTTACAAGGACTATTGGGTTATTACAGCAGTCAGCAGATGAGAGATCAGCAGCAGTGCCCACAGCAGCTACACACAGAGCACTGCAGTAGAAGGTAGATTACTAGCCAGCAAAGCTACCTAACCTAAAATGTCCCTCAAATCCCTGCAGGGTTCTGTCCCTACAATACAGAGCAGTATCAAGTAGATTACTAGCCAGCAAAGTTACTATCAACTGTCCCTCAAATCACTAACAGCTCTCTCCCTACACTAGCTCTTCCAAGCACACACAGGCAGAATGAAAAAACGCTGCAGGGCTTCAGTTTATATATGGAAGGGGAGTGGTCCAGGGGGTGTGGGGGTGGTCCAGGAGGGAGAGCTTCCTGATTGGCTGCCATGTATCTGCTGGTCTGGGGTGAGAGGTCAAAAATAAGCGCCAGCCATGGCGAACCCAAATTGGCGAACGTCGTGCGATGTTCGCGAACATTCGGCGGACGCGAACACCCGATGTTCGCGCGAACTTGTTCGCGGGCGAACAGTCCGCGACATCCCTATCAACAGCAAGAAAAATATACCATCAACATAAAAGTATCCCCCTAATCTCTACTCATATATATGAGTGTTTGGGAAGTAAATAGCTTGAAAGAAGAGAAAATTTTACCCTGAAGTCCTGTTAAACTGAAGTATTTTGAGTCTACTAGGGATCCAAATTTTAAGGCTCCTTACAGACAGCCACAGAGCTCGTATCCTACGCAAGCTGCTCCAACCCCTTCTGACTGTGGCTCACGTCTACCAATCCCTGCTGCTGAACACTTTAGCCAAAGAGCCGAGTGGGCAGCAGTGTGGGCAGCATTCCCATGTCCACCAGGATTTTTCCCAGTACCCTGGAGGGCCAGTCTGGCTACAAATGCTATATTTTATAAACTAAACTTACTGCTCCAGCCTAAAGTTTCAGCTTCTCAATTGCAGCAATGATCCTGGAACTCAAAAGAAGATGGGGAATTACAGGGGCGTCTCAGCTCTTCCCTATTAAAAGGATTTGGTTGCCTTGTACATAATGTACAACATTTCTAGCCTCCTTCTTTAGTTAAGCTTTAGTTCTCCTTTAAATGGACAACTCATGATCAAGCACCAAAAATTTCAGCAGGTTGAATAAGATCTTACTTTATTTGGATCCTAGCTCTCAGGCAGAAATGTTTTTATTTTCATTTCTTTTAGAAACAGATCTTTCAGATCACTGGAGAACATAAAAAGAATTTCCTATCCCAAGGGGATCCTTCTATTGCCTGATAAGCCAACAGCTATATTTATTTTAGAAATGATAACATTATTTTAAATGAATAACATAACTTATAATTCTATAGAATTGCTATAGTGTATAAAATAAAAGTGTTTGATGTGGCATACTTTGGTTTGGAACAGGAAGACTTTGATTCATGACCTTTTATCCTTCACTGTATATGGATTGGAAAGATGCCTAGAGATGCTGGTTGCCCCTCCTGTAAAGTCTCTGTGAGCATTGCCAGGACACACACACAGTGAATAAGATGAGAAGGAATTTTATTCCTAATTTTCCTCTGCACTACCAGGGCCTGTGATTTTCTATGGAAGGCCATTCAGTCCTGGATAAGCGTGAAATAGAAGTTGGTAGGCCCATTTGCCAAAACTCTAATTTTAGTAATTTTAGAGATTTTTCTTTTTTTGTTTAACTATGATTGAACTGTATTTCTATAAAATCAAGAATGCCTTGTAATTCATTAAAAGATCCAAATATAAAAAGTATTTAATCTTTTTCAAAAACCCTAAATTAAGTGTTAAAAAATATGAAAACTTATAAAAATGTAGGTTTTTTGGACAATTCCTAGTGAAAATAACCTCTAAAATCTGAATGGCTAAAAAATAAAAAACAAAACAAAAAGTCAATTGACTTTTATGGGTTCTCAAATGCTTTTACTTGACGAACATTTGTACAGGTATGAGACCTATTATCCAGAATGCTCGGGACCTGGTGCTTTCCGGATAAAGGGTCTTTCTGTAATTTGGATCTTCATACCTTAAGTCTATTAGAAAATCATGTAAACAATAAATAAACCCAATAGACTGGTTTTGCTGGGCGAATTTATTCACCAGGTGCAAATTTGCTGCAAATTTCCACGTTTTGCCGTCGGTGAATAAATTCATGAAGAAAATTAGCTGGCAACGACAATTCTGACGACAATCCATTGACTTTAATAGACATTAGAATTGTCGCCAGAATCGGAATTGTTGCCGGTGTCGGCATTGTCGATGGCGTGAAAAATATTTTGACGCAGACGTCAAAATTTGCTTTTCGCCCATCACTACCAATAAGGATTAATGATATCTTAGTTTGGATCGAGTAAAAGCTACTGCTTTATTATTACAGAGAAAAAGGAAATAATATTTAAACATTTTGTTTATTTGGATAATATGGAGTATTCTCAGGTTTTTAAATGAAATTTTTTTTTTTATAGTAATAACTAGAAATGTATATATAATTCAGTGGTCAATAGTCGTCCTTAAGGCTTACTTCTAAAGTCTAGTTTTTCCCTTATCTAGATTGCCCACACCTGGAACCTCACTACATTTATAATGGATTCCTTAATGTGTAGCACTCGGCAATTCAGCTTGGTTTCTAAAGGTTTAGTACAAGGTGACCAAGATGGCCTAATTTTGAAGAAAGATGAGTTAATCTCTCCTCCGTTTTGCTTTGCCCAAAAATTTGGTGTCAGTTTGGGTGCAAAATCTGTTTACTATCTTAATAAACTTTTAAACATCTAGAAAATTATAGCAGAAAAGACATATGGGTGACTTGGCTTCAGCCTATTTTTTAAATATTGGATATGCTATTTATATTCAATGATAATACGGCAAAATGCCTTAAATTATGTGAATTCATAGGACAGATGGTATATTTAACTATGCCACCTCATCCATTCAAGACTGAGACAAGACACTTCCCATGCCCTTACTGTACTCTGCCAACTACTCAAGCTTTAATGAAGACTTGATGGTGCGTGCGTGTGTGTCGGTTCTCACCATGTTGATGGATTACCTCCAGAGTCATAAAACATACTGGAACACTAAAGCAATTCTCATGAAGTTGACCATAGTTTGACTGTAGTAGGGTTGTTAGATCGCAAGCTTCACCATTGAATGGATTGATATAATTGAGCATATCTTTAGAATGCTTAGCAATAAATAATGTTTATAGCAATACTAATGTTCATTTTGCAACCTTGCAACTACAATTCCGACAAGTGGTCCCTAGTTAATCATCCTTAGTCTAACCACCAATACAATTTAGTCTGTTCATGTAAAGTCTAGTTTTCTTTTGTCATATTTTTCTATTACATTCAACCCTCCAGCCAGGAAGGGGTTGCTGAAAATATAGAGCGATTGTCCTACATCTGGCTCTAATAAAGCCAGAGAAAGGCTGAGATCAAGCTGAAGTCCCTCCCACAAAGAAGAGTGGCCAAGCATTCCAAAGCAGTGAGCTGGAACCAGCGCAGAACAACAGAATTGCTGTGGAGTCCAGCACTGAGTCTCTTCCACAATCACCAAGAGCACAAGATTTTGGAATAAAAATCCTTAACAGTCTCGGGATAGAGCCAATGATGGCTGGGATTGTGGCCTGCATCCTTCTTGGATTTGTCACTGTGATCACTGCCCAGCCACAAGCAGTTTTGGAGTATATACAAGGAAGGATGGGTGTTCTGGAGGTAAGTGCCCTATGTAAGCAGGACAGTAAAGAACGTGCATCAGTGCGATAACCGCAATGGTGAATGAAATAGGAAACATTAGCTTTTTTTCCAACAATCTATCCTTTAAAATAAAATAAGACTGGCAGTGCCCTATGTAGTAGTTAGAGTCTTGTTTAGGCTGTAATTTTCTTTTAGGCAAAAGAAACATTTCTAAAATTCACATACTTCAGAGGCCTTTTATTTTTAATGCCAAACAAACCTTAAAAGGGTAGTGCACCTTTAAATTAATGTATGGCCTTTATTTTTTGCGATTTTTAAAAATGATTTAACTTTTTATTCAACAGCTATCTTGATGCTAGGGTCCAGGGTTGAATTAAAAATGTGACTTGGATGTTAACGTGAACTACAATAAATAGTTGATCTTGTTTTGGACACTGTAGATAACTTTGCTATCTACATAACTGACAACTATGTCCTTTGTTAATACATGCTCAGAAAGGCTTAGAAGAGGAAAATCATAGGTCTTATGATTTTAGAGCCACATTGCTCCAGAGGGAAATGCCCAAAATCACCTTGCTAGTCCATGGGAAGCCAATAGGCAAGATGTGAACTTGCCCAGGTGGCACTTTTCTAGGGGAAATTTGGCTCTTTTAGCAATGCGGTCCCCCCCTAGCCACAGCTTAAGCTCAGGAGGGCTAATAATGTGGCTTATACTGAGCTGCGTTGATACTGCTGCCTCAGTATTATAAACAGAATTGCTCTTGGTCCATCCATCTGTTTCTACATCAAAGTATGGAAAACAGCATTCTGCACACTGGTGGTGACAGGCGGCCACTGGAAAATGGAGAATGGAAAATGTGGTTTGTAATGGCAATTGGTATTGTTTTGAATGCCATCGTATTCTGCACCAAAGCAGTCCAAACACCCCAATGAATAAAAATAAAAAAAAAAACACGATTATGCATGATCAAAGCCTTGTCTGAGATAACAAGAATTGTAACAAAGAAAGATAATAATTATGTAATAGCTGGTAAAAATGACAAAATGGAAACTGAGGGTCTGATTTAGTAGCTGAACTGACTTTTAGTAGCTAAACTGCACAAGTGCCAAAAACAACTGATCAGCCATTCGTTTGGAACATGCATGCAAAGAAATTATTTATTGCTACTGGCAACTGCACTTTTGCATTTTAGCACCTGGGTTTGTAAATCAGCCCTACAGAACATTAATCATCTAATAGATTACATTTCCTCCAGGCCATGATGTTTACAGATATTGCACCAGAGCAGATCTTTGATTTAATATTTAATATTTCTTCAGTTGCTGACTGGTTGTGATTGCCAACTGCATCTAAAGTAGAAAATGAGCCGTACAATAAAAAGATCAATATAGAAGTGTATGCCAATTGAACAATACTAAAAAGCAGGCTACCTAAATGTGTGTCCACTATAAAAATGAGAAGAGAAAATTCACTGACATGCGGGATTTAAGGTAGCTGGATGAACCCTTGCAATTTTATTAATGCAGTGTAATGTGCAACGTTTCGGGACCACGCCCCTTTATCAAACATAGTGCAAAGTAGTGCAGACATCATTTTAAAGGTAGTCTATTAGAAAAATAAGCATATGATTAAACAATTTATGAAATGAAAAATAATTAATGAAATGGAAAAAATTATTGCAATGGAAAAAATTCATGATGTTACAAAAATCTGTAAGTTATTTACAAAAATGTATATAGACCAATAGAAAACAGTGGTTAACTTCAATGAGGATGTTTTAATCAACTCAATTGGACTACTTTCCCTCTGGACTGTTTTCTATTGGTCTATATGATTTTTTGTAAATAACTTCAGGATTTTTGTAATATCTTTTTCAGTCTATGAATTTTTTCCATTGCAATAATTTTTTTCATTTCATTAATTATTTTTCATTTCATTAATTGTTTAATCATATGCTAATTTTTCTAATTGACTACCTCTATCCGATTCCTCTATCGCTGGGCACCAGGATTGATCGCTTGGTCAAGTGGTGTGAGGTGTGCAGTTTCTCCTCGCTTGGCAGTATAAAAATGACTCACAACACACTTTACAAACTCTTCCCACAGGAGAGAATAGCACAGTGGCATGACCAGAGTAGTCGATATAGTGGAGAGCTTCGAGACTTCAAAAATCAAGTTCTGAAAATGCTCGAGAATATTGAAAAGGAACGGGAAAGTTTAAGAAATGAGATGGAGAACTCCAATGTTCGGGTGGACCGGTTGGAGAGAGAGGTAGATTACTTTGAAACGCAGAACTCTGCGCCAACATGTGTGGAGATCGATGAAAAGTTGACAGAGCTTCATGATGCCAAGAAAAAGAAGAAAGAAAAATATGAGAAGATAACAGGTGACCATTTCTCTGAATATATAGGCTTAATGATTCCAACAAAAGGGCGATATGCACCTGTTTTTACAAAATCCTTCTTGTCAATGAAACCTACAAGAGGAACAATTCTTTATTACCACTCTCTCTGTAATACAATTAAAGATGTTGAGCTCAATTAGCTTCCCTCGTACCATTGTATTGTCTTTTAAGGTAAGAGGTTAAAATGGGAGGTAGAGTCAGACCATGCAATCTTACCAATGTGATACAATAGCAGACATCGTAAGAGCTTTATGCTCCTTTGAAATTCTACATTCTTAAGCCATGTTCCTTGCTTTCATTAAATGCACTGCCTATCCCTAAGGGTTCAAGCACACGGGCAGATCCGGGTAGATTTAGTCGCCTGCTGACTAACCGCCTCTTCTGTGGGGCAACAATCTCCCTGAACTGCCTTCCCCCTGCCTTCCACCTGCTATAATGAGAAAATGCCAGCGCCAATGCACTCGCGTCGCTTTGATTTCTGAAGTCGCTTGAAGTTTCCTCTTGAGGCATTGGCGCTGGTGTTTTCTCATTATAGCATGCGGCAGGCAGTTTGGGGAGATTGTTGCCCCCGCAGAAGAGGCGATTAGTCACCAGGCTACTAAATCTTCCCGAATCTGCCCTTGTGCTAGCTCCCTTAGGTGGTATTAGGGCAATACTACAAATATTTTTTAATGCACTTATCTCTTAGTGAGAACCACAAAACCAATCTCTGTGAACCTCTCCAAGATGTCAACAAAAATTTGTGAGGCTTATTTAATAGCTGCATGCCACAGCAGCCAAACTCACATTGGACTTAACATTGTCTGTTACACATTGTCTGTTACTTTGAAGTAATATTTTACTAACCTTAGTTTATAGCCTATGGGATGTTCTGATCACTATTTGTATTTGTACTGAAACTAACCCCCTCCATTCATCCTTTCTTGTGACTGTTTTGGTTTACAGATCAGCAGAAGACCATTTTGTGTGTGTGTGTGGGGGGGGGGGGGGGGGGTTTCCTTTGCACCGGAAATCTAATTATCTACCCTGCAAAGAAAAAACATGGAGTAGCTTCAGTCTTCCTGGTTTGTTCAATAAATACCAAAAACATTTGTTTATAATTAAGTATGGTCAGCACAAGCTTTATTAGTTGAACTTGTGTTAAACAAGAGAGGATACTGACCCTTTAAAGTTACCAAAACAACTGAAAAAATGTAGAACATAGTTGGGTAATATCAAAATATCAAAATTATCAACATTTATTAAAAAGAACAAAAATGCATACACACATTGCGTGGTTGTCTTAAAACCTTAATATTTACCAGCCCCCAGGTCAATTTTGTAACTACAAAAGGATGGGGGAATCCTCCACCTGTCCTTATACTAAACTTAAACCTTACCTGAGCTTAGATATCTAAGACACATTGGGCTGTTTGTGGTTCTGCAACAATATTTTAGGTCCAGAAAGGCACTTCAAGATTCTTTCAAAATAGCTTTCCTTTAATGGTAAGGCATGTTAAAGGCACTGTCTAGTATGAGGTGGTTGAAAACCCCATTATTTGGGGGTTATAGGTTGGAACTACAGAATGGTAAATATTCTCATGATAGTTATATGCTTCAGGCTGCTGAAAATGCATTTACCTAACAAAGTCCAAGACTACACTAGGATGTCCCTTCTAGCAACTAATAAAAAAAAAACCACAAGTTATATATATGTATGGCAGGAAGTTTTTCTTCTCTACAGAGATGAAATTGCATTTATGCAACTCGTGAATATATAAAGGGATTAGTGCATGAGTTAAGTTTTCCATTTGTTGATAAGTGAGAACTCTTGTTCACCAAAACCTAGAGAGCCACAGGTTGGAAATCCCTGGCTTAGTGGAACCTACATTCTCATGACAGGTTGCCCTGCGGCTGATATTCCTGGAAAAGAGGAGACAGAGGGGACAGATGAGACGCTGATTCCTCCAATCCCCCGAAAACCTTGTAAGTAGGTTCCATTAACCCCTTTAAAGAGTTTAAAGCTAGTTTCATGTTTAAAGGTTAGTCAGTTACTAATACACCTGTGAACTGATACTCCATTCATAATCATATTGATTGTATCCTTCAAGAGAACAATTCTTGAATTGCTCTAGGTTTCCATGTTAGAATGATAACTGATAAAACAACCAGGATAGTGTATTTAGCCAAACACTATTTTCAAGGGCTACTAAGCGAGTACTGTTCTTTATAATGGTTTTACCGAATTACCGGAGAAGTGTCTTGCCTCATTAATTCTCTTCTTCCACCAATTTTATTTATATCATCCGGCAGACTCTATATTAGTATGATAATAGTCAATTGAAAATATGTTGCTGGACCCAGAAAAAAAGCAATAAGGTGAAAAATGCCTCCGTGCTAAATGCAATTTGCATCATTTTTAAAATGTTATTAGGTATATAATGGCATAATTAGCTAATTGTTAAAGGAGAAGGAAAGTCGTTTCACACTTGGGGTGCCAAATGTTAGGCAGCCCCCAGTGAATGAATTTACTTACCTGAAAACTGCACTGTCCCGGGGTTATTCCAGTGAGCACCATGGAGCAAACCTCCTTCCAGCTTCTTCTTGCTTCTCATGGCTGCACATGCGCATTAGAGTCAATAACAGAACTTTAACTAAAAAGCCGGCTATTTCATTCTACTGCTCATGCGTCTGCCCCAGGAAATTTGAAGAAAGAAGAAGCCGGAAGAGGATTGCTCCGTGGTGCTCGCTGGAATAACCCTGGGACAGTGCAGTTTTCTGCTGATAGAAGCACCGGCCCGGGGTTTCAGGTAAGTAACTACATTCACTTGGGGATGCCTAACATTTAGTACCCCCAAGTATGAAACGACTTTCATTCCTCAACATTTATTAGGTGTAAAAAACACATAAAACTCGAATACAAAACTGCGCCAAGTAAAAGTATTCAAGGTCCCCTGGAAGTCACTGAGACCTGCGCTGATAATTTTGCACCTTTTTTTTAACCATTTAGATTTTTCAAGGTTTTCATATATTTTTGTGCTAGTAATTGTCTGAAAACTGAATTTTTCAGCATTTTTTTCGTTTTGTTCTATTTTAATTCGGATCTTTTAACAACTTGCATGGCATTCGTGATTTTAGAGAAATAGAGTTTGTGGTTTTAAAAAGCTCTAATACCACCAAAATTCGACCTTTAGTAAATGGGCCTCCCAGTGTTCCGTAGTAGAGCAAAATAAAACCAAAAATATTTTAATATTATTTTTTATTTTAATAAAATAATTAAAACTTTTTAAAATGGTTTCCTTTTTCTCTGTAATAATAAAACAAAACCTTATCACCTTCCCCTTATCACTTTTCCCTTATCTGGAAAACCCAAGATCCTGAGCTTTCTGGATAACAGGTCCCATACCTGCATAACATTTTTACTACTTCTTGCAAGGCTTTTAAAAAACTGTATTGTGAAACGTCAAATCAATTAGCGCCATAAAGTTATTGTACTTTATTGCATATGATTTAGTGAGTGAGCTTAGCGTCCTTTAATCTTTCTCAACACACATTTTGGGAAAGGTTCCCCATGAACGAAACAGAGAGAGTATTGTATTTCTAAAATATCTGAATTACAAAATCTTTATGACACTAATTCATGATGAACTAAAAGTGTGCCACTTTTTTGCCTCCTCAGATTGCAGTGATACCATATCTCAAGTTACTGCCATGAAGATTTTGAAACGCTTTGGGAGCTCTGCAGGTCTTTGGACCAAGGACCTAGCGGGCAATTCAGATCGGATCTATGTCTTTGATGGGGCTTTTAATGACACGGTGTATGTTTTTCCCCGTATGAAAGAATTTACCCTTTCATCAACCACACGCAAGGCAGCTAAGATTAAGCTTCCATTTCCTTGGATTGGCACAGGACATATAGTTTATGATGGCAACCTCTACTATATCCGGCAAGGAAATGAATTTCAGGTCATCAAGTTCAGCTTGGCCAACAAAACTATTATTGATAGCGCTGTTTTACCAATTGAACAGCAAGTCCCAGTGTATGGTCTATCAAAATTTAATTACATAGACATTGTAGCTGATGAAGAAGGGCTTTGGGTCATTTATGCCACTAAAGAGAACGAGAAAAACATTTGCTTAGCCAAACTGGATCCAAGTAGCCTTAGCATTGAGCAGATGTGGGACACACCATGCCCCATAGAAAATGCTGAAAGTGCTTTTGTCGTCTGTGGTTCTCTCTATGTAGTGTACAACACAAAGCTTCCAAGTCGTTCACGCATCCAGTGTGTGTTTGATGTCAGTGGTACCATATCTAGTGAAAATGTACCCATTGTTTACTTTCCAAAGAGGTATGGATCCCATTCCAGCATGAAATACAACCCTAGGGAGAAACAGATTTATGCTTGGGATGATGGCTACCAGATGATATATAAACTAAATATGAAACATAGAGATGAACTTAATTAGATGGCTATCAGAATATTTCTGTTGTTTACCTTTGTCCATTTATCCATTTTCATTATTGCTGTTCTGTGACATGCATAGTTGAATATGTTTGCAGTTTAAAAAGGACATTGTCTTCAAATTTAAGTGCCACCACTTGTGATTCTTCTTCTTCTTAGCTTTGTATTTCTGACCTTGTACACACTTAGTTCGTTACTTTTAAATGTGTTTTTAACTGTAAAATGCATTTCCCTATATAATGCAGCATATAAGGAAGCATTCTTTACACTCATTTTAAATCACTGATGGTATTTGTGCCCCCCCCATCAACAAGACCAAATATTGGCCTCAAAAGTCCTTCTGCAGAGAGCACAGTAATTTTATACATCCCAAATAAAAATGTCACCCCCATCTCTAAGCCAAGCACATAATGTGCCAAAACCCAGTTCCGCTTTGCTGAGTTATTAGAATCTGTAACTGTGTGATCTGTTCTGAAATAAGGATCTATTATCAAGAATATTACGCCTGCTAAATAGCATTTAAATATTAATTAAACCCAGAGGGACAGTTTTGCACCAATGTGGATTCATGCAGCTTAGTTACCATCAAATAGAAGGGATTGTTTTGTTATTACAGAGGAAAAAATAAATCATTTTTAAAACTTAGATTTATTTCTCTCTATGGGAGATGCCTTCCTGCAATTCAGAGTCTAATATCTGCTATCATTATCATAAAGGTGCTAGACCAATAATATAACAACCCTGAACAATGGGTCAAAGGAAGGGTAACAGTTATTTTGCTTTTCTGTTAGAATATCTATCTGTATATAATTTCCTATATACGAGCCGCACACCCTGAGTAAGAAATTGAAACCTGGGTGCTCATGCGTTAAAAATAAATACAGTCTCTGAGGTGCTGGCACTCACAGGATTTGAACAATGAAGCCAAAAGGTGTTGAAAAAACAAAGGTTTATTCATCCAACATTTCGGTTTCTCACAGGAACCTTTATCAAGGAAACACGGTGCAGAGTGGAAGTACCATATTTATAGCCAAAGAGAGGCTAGGTGATTAAAAGAGCCTGCCCACCTTGATGACTCATAGTAGTGGAAAACACACCTGTGAGAATAAAATGGCCCATTGTAACAATGGGCTCCTGTATTTTGTAGCTTTCAAATAGGCCAACTCCTATACACATACCCACATCAGTCGTGGGATCAAGGGGTAGCAAGTAAGTCGCTTGGCCATGTCCCTGTATCCTTATAAACTACAGTAGAGGTGGATCGGTCACCATAATAACCCCTTAGACTCGGGCAATATGCTTTAGATAATCCCAACTTGAAGGGAGACATAATAGACCAATAGCCGCTTTGTCCGAGTCAACTGGTTGCATAAACTGGCGTGGGTATATAAGGGGAGTACTGAACAGATTGCAGCCGAATTTCCAGATAGTCCCTCCCTTATGCATAAGCCCAGGGCTAAGGTTAATGTGTAAAGTGCATTTGCCATCTGTCCTAGCCACATATCTGTCTTGGGGACAAAGCAACATGCTCCCAGCATCAATGAGGAGTGCCTAGACCTAAAACAACATCAGGAGTCTCTTACATGTGTCCTAAACCAGTGCATCAGGTAAGACATTGGTGTGGGTAGGGAAGGTAAAAACAAAGTCTGAGCAGTAAGATAAGGGCATAGCAAATTCTAGAACATAAGTGAAAATATTGATATGATTCCATACAGTCAATAATTATCCAGTGAACGTGAGCATAGCATAATAAACGTCCATAGATTCTATATAGGGCATTACACAATTGGCCCCCCGTAAAATATTGGCACAGTTCTAAATGAAGCAACGGTAGAGATTCATTGAGTCCCCTGGGAGCAAGCTTATCCAACTTGAAGATCCAGAGTGCTTCTCTGCGGAGGAGGGCGTTGTTTCGATCACCACCCTTGCTTAGTGGTGGTTGATGGTCAATGGCCATACACTTAAATGTCGGGTGCCCGTGGTTGTGATTAAGAAAATGTCTAGTCAAAACTATTACCACGTTAAGGGAGCGCATCAGTGATCACCGCTCAGCTATCAGCAAAGCCCTCAAAGAGGGCCAAGTCACACAGCCGGTGGCTAGACATTTTCTTAATCACAACTACAGGCTCCCGTAGTGTATGGCCATTGACCATCATTTTATTCTCACAGGTGTGTTTTCCACTACTATGAGCCATCAAGGTGGGCGGGCTCTTTTAATCACCTAGCCTCTCTTTGGCTGTATATTTTGTACTTCCTGTGAGGAACCGAAATGTTGGATGAATAAACCTTTTGCCTTTCATTGTTCAAATCCTGTGAGTGCCATCACCTCAGAGACTGTAATTTATTATATATGTATGGGCCCCTGGGCAGCTTCATGAGTCTTCAGGAGATCAGTGACGTGATACTTTATTTTTACTTTATGAAAATAAAAATATTTTTTGCCTTGTGGCTGCACCGATAGAAAAAGCCACTGCTATTTCAGCCAGTAGGTGTGTGTTTATTGAAGTGAGCATGCTAAGCTCTGTATTTCAGATACAAAGATAAAAGCTGATGCACTGTTATATATTGAGACTGATATGAAAGTTACATGAAATATTTTGTTCAACTTTTGCTTTTTAAAGGCAGATTTGCAGTGCAATGCCCTTTAGAAACAAAAACTGTTATTTTGCTTATAAATGTATCTGCAGTCTACATATATGTATTCACCAGAATATTTATCAGATCTATGCACTGGCCTTGTTTATTTGATACATTTACTTCTACTAGCACTCAGTATTGGGGTCGTTTCTGATATAACCTATACAAGCTGTGAAGTGCAGATCAGTGGGATTTACAGTATGATAGAACCCATGCTGCTAGCCAATATCTTTGTATATCAGAATAGATTTATTCAAAACATAATGACAATGTGTGTAAACAGGTAATTACTCTCTGAAGGTTGGCATTCAATGAGCTTTAAATAAAATATTGCAGTCATAATTACTCTGTCATTATGCTTGTTTGATGGAATGTTTTCGTTGCCCAGGCTACAATTATCGATGCCTTACATGAATAGCTGCATTTGTAAGTACCATAGAACCACACCTCTCATTAAACTTACATGCTTTCTATTGCTTTCATATAGAGATTTTTAATAAAAAAAAGAGATAGACAATATACACTATAAATAAAAGGATTTTGGTTCCATAAATTGCACTTTAAATAACATTAACATACAGGTATGAAATCCATTATCTAGAAACTTGTTATCCAGAAAGATATATAGACTCCTATAGACTCCATTATAATGAAATTTTTTCAAAGTGATTTTTTCTCTATAACAATTAACAAGCACCTTGTACTTGGACCTTTTCATAATCCGGAGCTTTCTGGATAACTGATTTCCGGGTTAACTGATCCCATACCTGTATTTAAATGATTTTTGAGTAGAATTTTGGTAAGGAGATCCAAATTACAGAAAGATTCTGAAAACCCAAAGTCCCGATCATTCTGGATAACAGGTCCCATACTTGTATACTGGTAAAGTTTTTTTTTATTTTTTATGAATGCTCATTTCATTTGGTGAGGTCACCTAACAAGCAGACCTTTCCCTGATTTGCCCAACTAAGATATTGTGCTTTAATCCGATCATTGTTTGTATGATCAAACAATCAGATTTCAATGGCTGGTACATGATAGGTTGAAGTGAGGTCCGCATCAACTAGTAAATGCGATCCCTGATCCAACGAGTCTGCCGGATCTACATCTGGTTGATTTTTGGTCAGATTTTGGGGGGTGGCCATCAGAGGTCCCCACACAGAGGCAGATAAACGGCCAAATCGGTCTAAATGACCCAAAATGTGTCAGTTTATGGCCATCTTTATGCTTTTCATATCAGTGCTGTAAATCTACTAAGCTGGGCAGTACAATTAATTTGATTCAACCCCTGGTAGGGAGCAAAAATTTGGAAAGGTACATTGACATGAATACGGTTGCTTAAAAAATAATTTGAGAGTTTTCCCCAGTAACCTGAGATTCCAGCCACTGGGAGGATATGAAAATTGATGAAGCACCTTGACACAGACGCTATGGACACAAGGGACTGTTTTTTTTTTACTCTTGTGTCTGCACTAACAGGAAATTTAAATTCACCATCCCTTCCAAGCTCAATATGTGTATAAAATATAAACTTGAGCAGCTGTGCCGCAACAGCTCGGTGGCAAGTCTTGCCATCAATCGGGCAGATTTACTAAAGAGCGAAGTAGCTAACGATAGGGAAAATTCGATAATGTTTCCACCCGCAGGGACATTGCCAATTAACTAACAGGCACAAGCGCCAGTTCCAGGGGCGTAACTACAGAGGAAGCAGACCCTGCGGCTGCAGGGGGGCCCAGGAGGTACAGGGGGCCCCATGAGGCTCTCATTGATGAGCAATTTGAACATATTTTGGTAAAACAGGACAAACACTGGATATGTTGGGGGCCCTAAAATTAATTTGCTGTGGGGCCCAGCAACATCTAGTTACGCCACTGGCCAGTTCACAAGCGAACTTGACCGTCACTAGCACAGTTTTGGACCCTATTGGCAGGCGTATTTTTGCTCTGGCGAACAGGTGCTACTCTGTAAATTCACTCAAGTACAGATTTTACTGAACTTTACCTCTCCAGAGTTGACTTCACCACCTCAGACCAGACGAAGTGCTAAAAAGAAGCTAGTTCTTCCTCAATCTTCTGTCACTAACATCATATCTTGTGTGCCAAAAATGCATTAAAGTTAAAAAAACACTGGCGACTTTTCCTTTTTTTAAGCGTGATTGGCTGCAAAAGTCCTTAGACTTTTTTTGGGTAACCGGTTTTCTCCACACATTTTATAAAATATGGAACATTCATTTTACAGTGGGCTCATGTGTAGGGCATTATATTAACTCTCTTGCCTTTATTAAGGTTCCCTGGACATGTGTAACAAAAAGGTGGTAACTTCAAGCATTTGGACCAACATTTATAATAAAGCTTTAAATTTCCCGCCGTATGCAAATTGACCTAAGCGCAAGATCACCAGCGAATTTTTGGTAGGCACAAATGAAAAGTTGCTAGCGCTTGACACCTGGGACGAAACTTTGCATTTTAGTGAATTAGCGTATTTGTAGCGCGTTTGCGGCTGGCGAAGTGGTGCGAGGGGTGTGAAGCTGATGCTGGGGAAAGTTCTCCCGTTAGTGAATCTGCCCCATAGTCTGTTATCCCCCATGGAATTGTAGAAAAATGGGCCAATTCAAATGTTGCCTACTAGAGTCGTGACCTATGTATGGCTTATGGTTTTTCTAAAGTGAAAAGCCATTATATAACAAAATAGTCCTTAATTAGGGATGTAGCGAACGGCGGAAAAAATGTTCGCAAACATATTCGCGAACTTGCGTCAAAAATGCGAACGGTTCGCGAACGTCGCAAACCCCATAGACTTCAATGGGAAGGCGAATTTTAAAAGCTAGAAAAGACATTTCTGGCCAGAAAAATTATTTTAAAGTTGTTTAAAGGGTGCAACAACCTGGACAGTGGCATGCCAGAGGGGGATCAAGGGCAAAAATGTATCTGAAAAATACATTGTTGACACAGCGCTGCGTTTTGTGCTGTAAAGGGCAGAAATCACACTACGTCACTCAGGTGATGTTTCTGGACACGGAATGTGAAAAACCTCACACAGCTAGGTGGCACTTGGTTAAAGACTGGGCAAACAATGCCTGCAAGGGCAACGTATACAGTAGTGGATACGGAATATATTATTGCTGCTGTAAAAACATCACTCAGGTGATGTTTACGGACATGGAATTTTATTGTTATTTAGACAGAATGTGAAAAAGCTCACACAGCTAGGTGGCACTTGCATACCTCCCAACTGTCCCTCTTTTGACCACTCAACCCCCTGTCCCTCTTTTGTACTGGAAAGTCCCTCTTTTCTCTGAACTGAACAGCCAGAAAAAAAAACAGTTTCTAACTTAATTAGCTTTTGGCAGAGAGCTCAGAACAGCTAACAGGTGCAAATAAGATACTTTGTAACAATTTTGACTCTGGTTGGTGCTGGTAGTGGTGAACTACTAGGAGGAGCAGCACACCAGTCCCTCTTTTCTCTGAACTGAACAGCCAGAAAAAAAACTGTTTCTAACTTAATTAGCTTTTGGCAGAGAGCTCAGAACAGCTAACAGGTGCAAATAAGATACTTTGTAACAATTTTGACTCTGGTTGGTGCTGGTAGTGGTGAACTACTAGGAGGAGCAGCACACCAGTCCCTCTTTTCTCTGAACTGAACAGCCAGAAAAAAAACAGTTTCTAACTTAATTAGCTTTTGGCAGAGAGCTCAGAACAGCTAACAGGTGCAAATAAGATACTTTGTAACAATTTTGACTCTGGTTGGTGCTGGTAGTGGTGAACTACTAGGAGGAGCAGCACACCAGTCCCACTCCCCAACACAGCTAGACTAATAGCACTGGGCTCTTACAGTAGCAAAGTAAAAAAAACAAAAAGAAAATAAAAGCAGTCCTTACAAGGACTATTGGGTTACAGGCAGCAGTCAGCAGATGAGAGATCAGCAGCAGGACAGCTGCCCACAGCAGCTACATACAGAGCACTGCAGTAGAAGGTAGATTACTAGCCAGCAAAGCTACCTAACCTAAAATGTCCATCAAATCCTTGCAGAGTTCTGTAAAGGGCAGAAATCACACTACATTTCTAAACTTGTGTAATAAACTGCTTTAAAACGTCCGGCGTCTACATGCCAATCAAGTCGTGTAAAGGTTACAGCCTGTTCACACGCAAAGACAAAACGCGGCGCTTACTGCAACGCAAAAAAACCCAAAGAGCTTTAATGAATGATACCGTCAAGTGAGCAAATAATAGTTTTTAATTACTAGTTGCTTGTCACCTCCAGGATGTTCGTCCTGTTGGTGGCAATATTTCTGTAGTGGTGTGTTTAGCAGTCACCGTGCTTGTGCGCACGTGCACGGTCAGGCAGAGGTAATTCAATGTACAGTGAAGTGAACCAAAAAACACTGATTCTGCAGTGTGGGCCCAGTTTTGGTCTACTTTATTGATCACCTGCGGTGACCATAAAAGATGCGATTTTGCCACTGTTGCAGAACCCTGAAAAATTAGGCATGTGTACTTTCCTGAAAAATTATGTTTTTTTTTGTCGCAGCCACTGAAGCACAGAGGCCAGAAAAAATATGCCATATAAATGCTGAAAATATTAATTTTTTTTGTCGCAGCCACTGAAGCACAGAGGCCAGAAAAAATATGCCATATAAATGCTAAAAATATAAAAAAAAATTGTCGCAGCCACTGAAGCACAGAGGCCAGAAAAAATATGCCATATAAATGCTGAAAATATTAATTTTTTTTTGTCGCAGCCACTGAAGCACAGAGGCCAGAAAAAATATGCCATATAAATGCTAAAAATATAAAAAAAAATTTGTCGCAGCCACTGAAGCACAGAGGCCAGAAAAAATATGCCACATAAATGCTGAAAATATATATATTTTTGGTTGCAGCCACTGAAGCACAGAGGCCAGAAAAACTCAGGATTTACCTGTCCAAAAAGTTTTGATTAAAATGAAACCAGTAGGGTTTGCACCCTAGTTTGTAACGGTGGCGGAGGGAGGAGGACGCTAAAGGACAGCTGTGTGTGGAGTCATGCGGCGTGCAGAGAAGGACAGCTGCATGGGGAGTCAGAACAAGTCTTCCGGCGTGCAGTAACCCTCCGAGATCCATGCCTCGTTCATTTTAATAAAGGTCAGGTAATCCACACTTTTGTGACCTAGGCGAGTTCTCTTCTCAGTTACAATCCCTCCTGCTGCACTGAAGGTCCTTTCTGAGAGGACACTTGAGGCGGGGCAAGACAAGAGGTTCATGGCAAATTGTGACAGCTCTGGCCACAGATCAAGCCTGTGCACCCAGTAGTCCAGGGGTTCATCGCTCCTCAGAGTGTCGATATCTGCAGTTAATGCCAGGTAGTCCGCTACCTGCCGGTCGAGGCGTTCTTTGAGGGTGGATCCAGAAGGGTTCTGGCGCTGCCTTGGACTGAAAAACCTTTGCATGTCTGACGTTACAGAGTGGCCAAAGTGCATTGTCCTTGCAGGTGCGCTCGTGGCAGGATTACTGGCACCTCTGCCCCTGGAATGTTGATGAGTTCCTGAAGTGACATCACCCTTAAAAGCATTGTACAACATGTTTTGCAGGCTGGTTTGTAAATGCAGCATCCTTTCGGACTTGTGGTACGTTGGTAACATTTCTGCCACTTTATGCTTGTACTGAGGGTCTAGTAGCGTTGCGACCCAGTACAGGTCCTTCTCCTTAAGCCTCTTGATACAGGGGTCCTTCAACAGGCATGACAGCATGAAAGACCCCATTCTCACAAGGTTGGATGCAGAGGTATCCATCTCCGCTTCCTCGTTATCAATGACTATATCATCCACGGTCTCCTCCCCCCAGCCACGTACAAGACCAGGGGTCCCCAAAAGGTCACCACAAGCCCCCTGGGAAGCCTGCTCCTGTTGGTCCTCCTCCTCCACAAAGCCACCTTCCTCCTCTGACTCCACTTCTGACACCTCTCCCTGCGTTGCAGCTGGTGCCTGGGCTCGTTCTGGTGATTCCGACCAGAAATCGTGCGCTTCCTGCTCCTCGTCACGCTGGTCTACAGCCTCATCTGTCACTCGTCGCACGGCACGCTCCAGGAAGAAAGCAAAGGGTATTAGGTCGCTGATGGTGCTTTCGGTGTGACTGACCATGTTTGTAACCTCTTCAAAAGGGCGCATGAGCCTGCAGGCATCGCGCATAAGCACCCAGTAACGGGGGAAAAAAATCCCCAGCTCTGCAGATCCAGTCCTACCACCCAGTTCAAACAGGTATTCATTGATGGCTCTTTGTTGTTGCAGCAGACGTTCAAACATGAGGAGCGTTGAATTCCAGCGAGTCTGGCTGTCGCAAATTAAACGCCTGACTGGCATGTTGTACCGCTGCTGAATGTCAGCAAGGCGTGCCATGGCTGTGTAGGAACGTCTGAAATGGGCCGACACCTTCCTGGACTGCCTGAGAATGTCCTGGAATCCTGGGTACTTCGAGACAAAACGTTGGACTATTAAATTCAGGATGGGGTGTGCTGTGTAAGCCAGTCAACTACCTCTTCAGCATTTTGGGAGTTCAGGGTAATTGCCTTTGTAAAACTGGGCAATTTCCTAGGGCCACAGGATAGCATAGCAGCACGGCCCCTAGTGCCTCTGCGTGGCGGCCTGCCTTTGCCTGGCATTTTTTTTAAAACAACAACAACAACTCAGGTGGTGTTTCTGGAGACGGTATTATTATTGATATTTAGACAGAATGTGAAAAAGCTCACACAGCTAGGTGGCAGTTGTTTGAAGAACACACTGGGCAAACAATGCCTGCAAGGTCAACGTATACACTACAGCAGTGGATACGGAATATATTAATGCTGCTTGGAAAACGTCACTCAGGTGGTGTTTCTGGAGACGGTATTATTATTGATATGTAGACAGAATGTGAACAAGCTCACACAGCTAGGTGGCAGTTGTTTGAAGAACACACTGGGCAAACAATGCCTGCAAGGTCAACGTATACACTACAGCAGTGGATACGGAATATATTATTGCTGTTTGGAAAACGTCACTCAGGTGGTGTTTCTGGAGACGATATTATTATTGATATTTAGACAGAATGTGAACAAGCTCACACAGCTAGGTGGCAGTTGTTTGAAGAACACACTGGGCAAACAATGCCTGCAAGTGCACTACTATTGGTGCACTACTATGAAGAACAGCAAACAGCACTGGACACGTTAAAGAACAGTAAGATAAGTAAAATAAAAAAATATATATATATGTATATTAAAAAAAAAAATTACTCTGGTTGGTGCTGAACTACTAGGAGCAGCACACCAGTCCCACTCCCCAACACAGCTAGACTAATAGCACTGGGCTCTTATAGTAGCAAAGTAAAAAAACAAAAAAGAAAATAAAATAAAAGCAGTCCTTACAAGGACTATTGGGTTATTACAGCAGTCAGCAGATGAGATCAGAAGCAGTGCCCACAGCAGCTACATACAGAGTACTGCAGTAGAAGGTACTAGTCAGCAAAGCTAACTAACCTAAACTCACTGTCCCTCAAATCCCTGCAGAGTTCTGTCCCTACAATACAGAGCAGTATCAAGTAGATTACTAGCCAGCAAAGTTACTATCAACTGTCCCTCAAATCACTAAACAGCTCTCTCCCTACACTAGCTCTTCCAAGCACACACAGGCAGAATGAAAAAACGCTGCAGGGCTTCAGTTTATATATGGAAGGGGAGTGGTCCAGGGGGTGTGGGGGTGGTCCAGGAGGGAGAGCTTCCTGATTGGCTGCCATGTATCTGCTGCTCTGGGGTGAGAGGGCAAAAATAAGCGCCAGCTAAGGCGAACCCAAATTGGCGAACGTCGTGCGACGTTCGCGAACATTCGGCGGACGCGAACGGTCGATGTTCGCGCGAATTAGTTCGCGGGCGAACAGTCCGCGACATCCCTATCCTTAATGAAGAAAGCTCAGTGTCTAAATGAGGTCCATCTGGATTCCAGATGCATATCACTATTTCAGCTGATATTAGTTGTGGATGGCTGCCTGTTGATTTATCAGGCTCTACACTTGCAGAAAAATATATTTGATGATCAATTCTAAAATAACTGCACAGAAAAAAAATAATTAAATAATATGTATCTACGTACAGTTCTATAAAAAGGGAGTGTCTTGCCTAGTGGTCATTTCTAGGTCTGAAAATATATGTACAACTGTTCTTATTGAATATATCTGATATTTTAATACTGAAGAACAGTTATTTTGTACCATTTTTCTCAAAACATGTTTTTACTTCTGGGCAAGTAGAAACTACAGTAAGTTTCAATGGAAAGAGCTCTTCACAGGGAACTGTGTACTTAATACAAACAAAAGTTTATGGAGCCAGAATGTTGATCCAGTAAGAAACCCGATAACCACTTTGAGTCAAGAAGCACTTTTTCTCTCCCTTGAGGGAAAATTGGAAAACGCTTTCCTGTACATAAACAAAAACATTTTGTAAAGTATTTTACAGTTAAACATGTCTTTCATTACTGTAAATATTCATTTAATAGGTTTTGTTTGTTTTGTGATTCTGCCCTACATTAATGCATCCATTAGGCTTTGGTTGTTGCACAATATTAAACACAAAGCACAGACTTTAATCATGTCATCACAAAACTTCATTCGAACAAGCGGGCAATTGAAACAGTGGCCCTCTTCTGCTAAGAGTGCTGCAAATCTGCATCAGTGCAGTAACCATAGATGTCCATTTTATCGTCTTCATTTTGGGTCATTGCACGCACATTAATAAACTAGGACCATTTAAGATCCCTTGCAACATGTTTTACAGAAAAATTAAAGATTTTGTAAGAAATATATTCCTGCAATTGGTGAGCAACACCTTTATTATATTTTATGTTGTGTCTATGCCTTCATGGACCTGGTGGGAAAAAAAAGAATAATTTTAATTTCCAAAATTTGGAAAGGGGTCAGAACAATTATGACATAAAAGAGAGTTGCAAAATGAGGTGGTTGGCTTGAAACAATCCAATATTCTGGTGCTATATTTATATGCATATTTCACTCCCTTATCTAGATAATTTAGTCATATGTTAATGACCAGGCCCGGACTGGCAATTTGTCAGTTCGGGCAAAATCCCGTGGGGCCGCTCTATTTTTTTACAATTGGGCCGCAGTAACATAACTACCAGGGGCCTGCCGGAGCCGTGATAGCTGCTACCACAGACACGGAATTGGAAGGTGAGGAGCGGGATTTCACGTGACGTGAGCCTTGTCCCAGAGCTGGCTGATTTTGCGAGGTGAGAGAGGTGGGGCTAAAGGCAGAGGACGAAAGGGAGGGGGCAGCAAATGAGAAGGGAGAGAGCCTCGAACACCACCCCTGCAATTCCCTAACTCTAGTTAGGTTAGGGAACTTGCCACTTTCCCTCCCTTCCGCTCTCCGGTATTAGCTTCTCTTTTTTTCCTCATTACATATCAGTGCAGAGAGTTCCGTCAAAATACCGGCGATCAGATAAGACACACTGGGTCTGCACGTTGCTCGTTAACCAATCACTCAGCTGATCACCAGTTCTCTGAAGGAGCTCTCTGCCTGTGATGTGCAATGAGCAAGACAAATGAAAAAACAGCCAAGCAAGTAATAAATCTAGCAGGGGAGGTAGGCACATTCCTAAAAGGCACAGGGAAGAGGATAAAATGACCAGCAAGACAAGTTAGAAGCAATAAATATTAATTTAAAGGAACAGCACTGCTTTGATTTGCTTCTCCAAATGCATTTTCTGCAGTGACCATACTGGCATATCTGGATTAAGGAATGCTCATTACTGGCTAAAGAAAGTCTCAAATTGAATGGAGAAAGGTACATGATAAAGAGGACATTGTTGAGACAGCCGTGCCATTTGCACTGGACATTAAATACTACACCTCATAGTCAGCTATCACCTTATATAGTTATGCAGGGGGCCCTCTGAGTCAGGTCTTTTGGTGAGTCCCAGGTGCCCCAGTCCGGCACTGCTCCCCCCAATGCCTGGACTTGTCCTGACAACTTGGATACAACCAGGGAATTGGCTAGCCACTTACAATAAGTAACTCTTCTTGTACATGACTGATAGCTGAAAGGTCAGTAGAACTGCCTGCTATTACATTTTTTTGTTGGCTGGGGCTGTAAAGGTGGCATTCAGCGAAAGATAGAAAACTGTGTGTGTGTGTGAAAGAACCCCGGCCAAAAATTAAAATGATATAAAAAGGAGTTTTGGGATAGCATTGAATGGTTAACTGATTAAGGAGAAGTTATATATATATATATATATATATATATATATATATATATATATATATATATATATATATATATATATATATATATATATATATATAAATATATATAGTGCATGTATAGAGCCTCACCCTAAGGTGTCACTGACTTCCAGTGGCATAACTACTCGCCAGTGGGCCCTTTATATACATCTAGGTATGCCCTTTGGGTAACTAATAATAATAGTTAATTAATAACTGTAATATTTCACATTAATTACAGTTAAGAAAGGCAGCTTTTTATGCACATCATTTTTGCAGTTTTACTCCAATATATCTGTGGAGTACAAAACCATTGTGTTTACATGTGGGCTGCTTTGATTTTTTTGCCCGGGCTGCTTTTTACTCCCAGTCCGGCCCTGTTAATGACTGTGGTTTTTCAGAATGTGATTAAGTTTACAAGTGTTAGTAAAGGTCTGCAGCCTGTTAGTTACCGTTAAAATGGATACAAGCAGTCAAAGCATTGTGTGATATAGGTCAGGAGTAGGAAGACATTTCCAACACTTTCCAGCAACAGATGAAGCCCCAAAGGTTCAAAGCCTCTATTAAAGACTAATGAGGGAAAAGCAGAGAAGGCCCCACCAAAGGAACACTTAGGGGGTTATCCGAATTTATCTCAATATTTTCTGCTACAAACTCCGGTCAAATCCACTCGGTTTTTTTACACTTATTTATTATCACATTTTCCCAAAAATTTGCTTTGCGGGAAAAAAATCAGATTTTCACTTTTTTTTTAATTTTTTCATCTGAATTTCAATTTTTTTCGGAATTTTCACCCGAAAACTTCAGGGTACTGCACGAAACCCAGTGCACATAAAAAAAGCTTTGGGACTTCTCCCATTGACTTTATGCAACCTCAACAGGTCTGAGATGCCGGATTTTCAGATTCTGACTTTTCCGAAAAATGTTGGATTTTTTAAGTCTGATTTTATAAAAAAAAATCACACATTTTTCATGATTTTTGCATTCGGAGTTTAGTAAATAACCCCCATAGAATTCTGGCAAACGTACTTTTTATAACTGCAACCTAATCTTTTGCCCCTTTCTTTATCCTTACTCTCACTGATGTTTTTTTCATTTTTGTTCAATTTTTTTTTTCATTTAGAATTGATGTTGAGCTCTCCTATGAGTTAGACTAGTATCATTTACTAAATCTCATTAACCATAAATACTCACTTCTTGTACAGGTATGTGTCCCTTATCAGGAAACCCATTATCCAGAAAGCTATGGAATATGAAAGAGCCATACACTCCATTATAAGCATATAATTCTAGATTCTAGAATTTCCTTCATGCGGCATGAATCCATATTGGTGGCAAACAATCCTATTGGGTTTACTTAATGTTTCAATGTTTCAATGAATTTTAGAAGCCTTAAGGTATGTTGATCCAAATTGTAAAAAGACCTGATCCTAAGCATTTTGGATTATAGATACCATACCTGTTTCCACATGGCTATGTGAATTTTTTCAGTTTGGCAATGTCACGGACACGGTACTTCCAACTGCACGTGACTTTAGGTGTGACTATCAGGGGTCACTCACTCAGTCTCTCACCCGCCTTGCACACAGGTTAGACTAACACAAAAGTACCCCAAACAGAAACCAACACCCACAAAACTCATTCGCTGCCACCATCTATCATTCACAGGCGATAGAAACCTAATGTGACTATTCCCCTGTTCTCTCTAACAGGTAATAACTCACAATACACCAATGCATTAAACACTCTTTCACTATAATCAGTTAGTTCTTACTGATTCAACAAGTACTTCAGCATGCAGAGGGTTAAGGCTCACAGTTACACTCTTTCAGGCTAAGTTCGTTTAGAGCACCAAAGACAATCTTATTAAATTCTCTTTAATATTATAAAAGGTATAACAGTGCAATATACAAAAAGATGTTACAAAAAGAGACATACATTCAATAATACAATTACAAACAGTTTATAAAATAAAAGGGAAAACATGGAAAACCTAAACTCCAAACATATAGAATTCCTGGTCCTGGAGGCAAGGGGAAACAAACTGTCAGGATTCCAATGGTTCTGGCGCTACTCTTTGGCGCAGACGGCAGAATCCACGTCGTGACGCAGCATGTCCGGGTCCGACGTAACGGCGTGACGCATCGCGTCTGCATTTGACGCCGGCGCCGCGACGCTGGCGCAAGTGGCGTGACACAGGCGTCGTTACGTGTCACCATTGGACGCTGAGGCCTATTTAAACCTGCCTTCAAGGTCAGGACTTTGCTCAGACATCGTCTTGGCTAATACCTAAAACTTTTTGGAAATCCTGATTGTGTTTGACTCCGGAACTTTCCTGACCACGTCTATTGAACCTCCTTCCTGCTGTGATGCCTGGAACTCTGCTACATTCTGGTTTTGACCTTGCCTGTCCCCGACTACGCTGATCTCTACCATCCCTGACTCGGCCTGCCTGACCATTCTACTTCTTCTCTACAGTGAGAGAGTCGTCCTTCATTTTCCATCATTATTTCGGCTCTCATACCTTCCCCTACAAGTTTCTCCTCTGTGCATATTGAGGATACACTTCGTGGGGTACTGTAAGAGAGGCCTTCCATCAGCTAATTGGTTCCAGACTCCGGTAAGCCTGATACAAACGGGATAACTTCCAATCGCAATTTGTCCTCCAAAGTAAATCCAAAGTTTAGTCAGAAGAGCTGACTATTTATTAGTGATTTCTGGGCATCAGGTAACTGCACACTCCCCCCTCCCTCAGGAATGCAAGGGGCGTGGCCTAGCAGGACACAGATTGAGTTTTTATGAGCTCCTGTGAGTAGGAACTGGACCAAGAATATAATGACCATAACTCCCTATAGGAACATAGGAGAGAGATGATATTATATTTATTGGTTATTAAATCAATACTGTGTGACCTGCCCCTGCCCAGATATTCACACCTGATATACAGAGTACCAAACCCAGTCATGTTTGGACTCATTTGAAATCTGAAATTGCCTTGAACCCATCACCAGTTTTTTATACTGTTCATACAACAGGTATAGGTTCTGTAAGGATAAATATATTTGAATATACATTATATGTAACCTTTACTTCACCTTTGAGGGTCTTGCTGGGAACTTTAAGTTTTCACTCCTTGGGCTTCCCCCTCCCCATGAAATGGCTCTTATCAGCCCGGGCATGGAGGAGGGCATTACAGCTCTGACCCCTCTGACCATAGTGAAAAGAGGCCTGTTATGTGTCTGATTTAGATGCTGGTAGAAATATTTCTCATGATACCTTGGCTTGTTTTATTAACTATTACAGGCCTGTATCATGACAGACAAATATTCTGTGTTTGGGTTCCATTTGTTTACAATACTACTGCAGCACATCACGTGAATGTTAGCCTCAGGGTACAGATATAGAGTCCGGAAATGTGTTATCCTGAAAGTTCCAAATTATGGGAAGGTCATCTCTCATAGACTACATTTTAATAATATAATTTATATTTTTAAGAAATATTAAAGATATTTTTTAGAAATCTTAAAACGGTACATTGGATGTGATCCCTTAATTGCGGCAAAACAATCCAATTGGGTTTAATTAATGTTTAATGCTTTTCATACCCCAGATTTCCACTATAAATGGGTATTATTTGGATTTTTCATGAACCTAAACTGGAGTAATACCTGTAGATTTTATTTTTCTGCAATTGGAAACACTAGTGGCAAGCTCTGCGGTTTTTCCTCTATCATTCTATTATGTGTATGCAGTACATTTGGCATTTCGTGGCACAGTGATTTATATCCATAGAGCTGCCACTCCAAGTGCTGGGGCTATAAGTACAGGGAAATCCAAAGAGTTCCCTAAGACCTGATATGGTAATTGAATCATTCTGGGCCAACATATTACAGGATTATGGCATAATGACGGAGCCTTTATTATAGCATTTTTTGTGTTTTGTGCAGTAAAATGTGAGCAGTGAGTGGCTTGCTGATATAAATATCTTTATTACAGACGTAATAAAATTCGCAAAAAGAACAAATTTGCAAATAAAAATGTGCAGGTCGCAATGTGACATTCTTCATTAGGCATTTATTGCATTGCAAATCTTAATTGCACATTGTGAACTTTTAACACTTGCGTGGAGGTGCCTACATGGTTACTATTAAACTTTCGGGCAAACATAGCAACTTTTTCATTTAAGAAGTTTTATTACATACACTGCACACTATCGCAAACTATAAAATTCGCAATTCTAAATTTTTCACTTTACAAACATTTATTCGCATCGCGAACAAATTGCCTACCAATTGCATTACATTCCCCCATTACTCATTGAATAGTGGTCAGTTTTGGTGGATGCTGTAGACACCTATATTAGGGGGGATATTTTTTCTGTGCTAGATATACTAGTGTAATCACTCTTACACCTCCCTGTTTCTACACTTCTTTTACATCCTTTAGTCCAATGTGGCATATGCTACTGGTAACTGTAATGCTCACTAAAAAATCTTCTTCAGCTCATACATCTCTATTGGTTATTTCTTTAAACCCTTCCAGTGTTCCAGTGCTCCTGTTCTTTAAAATTATACTTATACGATCAGGACAGTCTGGCTACTTTCCCCACCTTACAAAACAAATATAAGTTACCGAACTCGCAACTTTACACTTATATCAGATTAAGACACTACCTCCATGCGCGCAAGTGAAACGGTCTACACCAACCTACTTTATTTGAAACTAAGTGTTGGTCACAATCCGGGAAACAGAAAGGAACACAGAAACTATATCAAGTGCTAGAACAGAAAGACTCTGATAACGCACCACTGGTGATGAAACACTGGCAGTCAGAATTGCAAATACCATTGTCCACGGATGTCTGGTGCTGGCTCTTCCAACGCACAATTAAGCATTCACGGGCGCTTAACTACCATGAACTCACTGTTAAGTTAATGTATAGATGATACATGACCCCTGCAAAAACCCATAAAGCATTCCCTAATACTCCCAACACTTGCTGGAGGTGTCGAAGGAACGAAGGAACCTTCTTTCATATATGGTGGGCCTGCCCCATAGCAGCGGAATACTGGGGGAGAGTAAATATTCTTCTAAGAGGCATTACAGGCGACCAAACTGTCCTTAGCCCGGCAATGGCCCTCTTAGGTTATGAGACGGTACTAAGAGACGCAGCAACACAAAGGAATATTACAAAACTTATGCTAGCCAGCAGAAGTTTGTTGGCACGAAATTGGAAACAGACCAGTCTCCCGCATCTTGCACACATACAAGCTGAAATCAACAGGATGGACCTGTATGAACGTACTTTTTTCTCCTAAAACCACCTGAGAATAAGGGAAACCTATTGCTAATTTGCTGTGCCATAGAGTCTCCGCAGTCTCCTCTCCTTTCCTTTCTTCTCTTCTTTCCTCCCTTTTCTTTCTTTCCTTTCACTAAATAATTGTAAATTGCAAAAATTGTTAATAAAAAAAAAAAAATTTGGTTTCAATCGACCCATCTTATATATAAGATTCTATCTGTTTTTGGCTTTGATATTTATGTGTTTGGACACTTTGGATCACCCTCCTGTGTTTTATTCTGATACAGGAGAAATTCAACAGCTACATTTTGTGGGCAAAATATCAATCCCTGACTATACCAGCCCACCTGTCCAATCAGGTTTTAGGGTTCTGTAGGATACAACTAAATGTAAATTATTACATAGAGAGACTCCGATACAGGTTAAAACATTAAATTTCATGAGTAATGCAAGTTATCTCAGCCAGTACCATTCTATAACGCTATATACTGTACACAGGACTGTACATTTTTAAAATATATGAATAATACAAATTGTTGGAACAAATACTGCAATAAATAAAAATGAAAATATACAGTTATAAAGATTAAGAGCCATGTGTTAAAATTGTAGACACACAGAAAATGAGGTCACTGCTCCATAGAGCTTGCTATATAGCAATAATACTTACATACAATGCATACAATACGTATTCCTTATCGTGTGCTGAACCAAGTTTGAACCTATTTTATCAATGATTTATTCCTAGACATATCACTTCTCAATTTGCTATTATATATTTATAGTAAAGACTACACTAATACATGCTTTGCTGACATCTCATAGACGTTCTTACTTAACCTATAGTAAAATATATACTGTGCATGAAAGGAGTCACATTTCCACCAGCTGAAAAAATGTTTCATATCTTTTCTATTTTGGAGCATCTGTTGCATCTTGCCCATATGCAGAACAGCTGGAAAGTCATTTAACTCCCACATGATGGAAAGAGCTCCTTTCTCACATGTGGTTTTAGTCTAAACCAAAATCCACGTTGTGCTTTCTTTTAACCTTTGCATTGCATTCTGGGCTGACATTCAGAAAGGATTCTTTTTTTCCCGTAATGCAGCATTTTTTCCTTAATGTGGCCACATGTGTTATAAAACACTATTCCAGCTAGCACATTTAGATTGGGTGGCATTAGTGTTCTTTTCCACTATGTTTTACTCAATCTACTCCTTCCAGTAGCCTGGCTACATCCTCATGGCAGAGTTGTTTGTATGCATCACATCGATCACCAGCAAGAGGTGACTGATCTTTTAAATACTGTATATCTGTGTCATATTTAGGAGGCACTGTACAGCACAGCTCCAGCCCCACTGGGATATCCATAGTTTCTTGGGTCTAGGCTAAGCCTACTGTTTTGGCTCCTGACCCACTGAGACACGCGCTTTATTTTTTTTATATTTATCTCTGGAAACCTTTTGCTGTATTATGTAAGATGTTTTAATGCTACAGAAGTAAGAAGTACATTTTTCAAAAATATATTTTGCACTGAAATAAAATTGTAAGGCTTGGGCAGTTTCTGATGTCACTATGTGCATTCTTTCTCCTACCTGTTGCAATGAGCGTTAGAGACTTCATGCACACAAAAATATCCCATACTGCAAGGAGCAGGGACAACATACTGTTTACTGCTGAATGGAAAAATAACTCTGGGGACAAGAGTTTTTTTGATCAAATTTAATATAGTGATGCATACTGTATAAATACTGTATGAGGAAATATGAACAAGGTCAGCACAATAACCATAATGTACCACCATACCTGTATGTTCCCATATACAGTAAGACTGTCGGCAGTAGGGCAATACTCTATCACTGTCTAGTTTGCCCTCTGATTTAACACACTAAGGACCTAAGAATTTGCCCCTTATCATAGTCAGGGCATCCCTTTTAACACATGGGTTGACCACATCAACACGCAACTGGAATAGGAGAACACTTAACCATCCAAAATACAACACCTAAAACCTGTTAAAGGAACAGTTCAGTGTAAAAATAAAAACTGGGTAAATACTGTAGATTGGCTATGCAAAATAAAACATGTTTTCAATATAGTTAGTTAGCCAAAAATGTAATGTATAAAGTGACTGGATGTCTAACATGATAGCCAGAACACTACTTCCTATTTTGCAGCTCTCTTGGTTTCCACTGATTGATTACCAGGCAGTAACCAATCAGTGACTTGAGAGGTGGCCACATGGGTCATAACTGCTTTTGAATCTTATCTGAATGCTAAGGATCAATTACAAACTTACTGAACATTTATGTCCAATTTGGTTTACCTTCAATTCGCTTAGTAACTCAGAGTTTGAGAGCTGAAAAGCAGGAAGTTGTGTTCTGGCAATTATGTTAGACATCCAGTCACTCCAACCTTTATAGTTTAAATTTTTGGCTAACTATATTAGAAACATTTTTACTTTGCACTTCTTATCTACAGTATTTACCCAGTTTTTATTTTTATACCGAACTGTTCTTTTAAGATCTGCCTCTTTGTATGGATGAAAAAATTGTATTTTCTCGATCCTGTTTATGGATATACCTTATCGATATATACAATAATTAGATTACTGTAGGTCTTTACTCCAAAGGACCACAAAGGTGCAGCACGTAAGGATTTCCCACCATGATCATCCAGTCAGATCTAACCTGGGTTCCAGTTTAATATTTTCTAATACATTTGTTTTTTTGCTGAAATTCATAGTCTCTCTGAATAGGGAAGGGGCTCCTCTCTAATAAATTATGCATAAGGAGGCTTTAGTTATAGCCTTCTAATGGAAAATGTGTATGATATTCAAAGAAAGCAGGAAATTAAAATCATTCAATCTGTAATCAGCAAACAAGGTACGTTACCAACAGTTATTCCTTAATCCCACCCAATATAATACAGAGAAATAAGAATAACTAATTTAATTATATTTCTCTATATCCTCAATTACTTGTACTGCAATATATTGGATGGGATCAACCAGAAGCCTTTAAAGTGCCTCATATGAAAAGGTAGAAATTGTAATTTCCATCTTGGTATAATTCTCATTTACTGATATAAAATTATATGTGAATTACAATTTTTTTTTCCTGAGAACTATTCTTAAAGAAACAGATCACAGCAATTGTTTTCAAATTAGACTGACAGTTTTACTTTTATTCTCTTACAATTACAGTCTTAGTTCCCAGGTGATTGTATGGTGCATTAGTAGGCTTTTAACTGAGTTTCTTACTCCATCTTTATGTTTTCTTTATCTTTATTTCTACCTTTTGTGTTAAGTCTTTAACTCTATACTTTCTACTTTAAATGCTATTTGCATTCTAACTTAGTGAACCTTAATGGCCTTTCTGTTTCACTCTGCTTTTAACTTGCATAAAAACAACTCTAATGTACTGCAAATGACTACTACAGCCCTCAAAGCATAATGCATTATGAATAATTATTATAGAAAAACTTGTGCATACATGGACAAAAGCAGTGTCTGTTAAAGAAATTGTTCAGTAAAAAAATAAAAACTGCCTAAATAGACAGGCTGGGCAACATTAAAAATGTTTCTAATATGGTTATTGACCCAAAAATGTAATGTATAAAGGCTGGAGTGACTCAATGTCTAACATAATAGTCAGAACACTACTTCCTGCTTTTCAGCTCTCTTGGTTTCCACTGATGGCTACCAGGCAGTAAGCAATCAGAGACTTGAGGGGAGGCCACATGGGTCATATCTGTTGCTTTTGAATCTGAGCTGAATGCTGAGGATCAATTGCAAACTCACTGAACAGTTATGTTCCATGTGGCCCCCTTAAGGATAGGGAGGACCACATGTCATATGTTCAATATGGTACCATTATTAAATGTATGTTTGCAAATGCAAGGAGTCTGACTGGTAAAATGGGAGAGCTGGAGGTGCTGGTGCTGGAGGGAAAATATGATTGGTGTGGCTGAAACATGGCTGAATGAGTCACATGACTGGGCAGTAAATATCAGTGGCTATACTTTGTTTCAGAGGGACAGAGGCAATAAAAAAAGGAGGAGGGGTATGTCTGTTTGTTAGGCAGCATTTAAAAGCTTATATAAAGGAGGAAGTTATGTTAGAAAATGAGGAGGCAGAAGTCTTATGGGTGGAGTTCTTCACCAATTGTAAAGAGTCCAGCAAATTAATTGTAGGCGTATGCTATAGACCCCCTAATGTAAGTGAGGAGGAGGAGGCGAAGCTCCTTATGCAAATAGAAAAGGCTGCTAGTTTGGGTAAAGTAATGATAATGGGAGATTTTAATTACCCAGATATTGACTGGAGCAACAGTACTGCCAGATCAGTTAATGGGAACAAATTTATAAACTTGTTGCATGACAATTTTATGGCACAGGTTGTTGAGGAGCCTACCAGAAAAAATGCTATTCTGGATTTAGTGATCTCAAATGACCCAGAACTTATAGCAAATGTGCAAGTCATTGAACCCCTGGGTAATAGTGACCATAATGTTATATAACTTAATGTCTGGTGCAAAAAACAAATATACACTGGGGCAACAAAAACCATGATTTTTGCAAAAGCTAATTTTAGTGCCTTGAGGGCTGCCCTACAGAGTATTGATTGGGGCATTAAGTTTTCAGCTAAAAACACAGAACAGAAATGGTTGTCATTTAAAATTATATTAAATCATTACTGTTCTCAATTCATTCCTTTAAGAAGTAAATGTAGAAGCTCTAAGAATCATCCTATGTGGCTTAATACAGAATAAAGAAGTTAATAGGAAAGAAGAGAAAGGCATTTAAAAACTACAAATTTGTTGGGACAGAAGCTGCATTTAATGAATATCAACACTGTAATAAATGTTGTAAATCAGCATCCGGAAGGCAAAGAAAGGACATGAAGAGTTAATTGCGATGGAGGTGAAAACTAACCCTAAAACGTTTTTAAATATATATAGTGTTGCTCCATTAAATAATGGTACCAGTATGGTTGTAACAGATACAGAAAAGGCAAATGTGTTAAATCAGTTCTTTTCTTCAGTGTATACAATAGAGGAGTCTGAGTTCCCAGGCTCTCTTTATAGCTGCACTAATGGCTCAGCTCCATCTAGTCAGTGGCTGACTAAGGATATGATTCATAAAGCTTTATTAAAAATGAATGTAAACAAGGCTCCAGGGCCTGATGGCATACACCCCCGGGTTCTAAGAGAGCCTAGTTCAGTTCTAGACCAGCCCCTATTTCTGATTTTCTCAGATTCACTTTCATCTGGTATGGTGCCTATGGATTGGAGAAAAGCTGATGTTATTCCAATATTTAAAAAGGGATAATGATCTCAGCCTGGCAATTATAGGCCAGTAAGCTTGACATCTGTGGAGGGCAAATTATTTGAAGGCTTGTTAAGGGATAAAATTCAAAACTTTGTCCTAGTGAATGGCATTATGAGCAGCAATCAGTATGGCTTTATGAAGGATAGGTCATGTCAGACAAATGTGATTGCTTTTTATGTTGAGGTAAGTAAGATGCTGGACAGTGGGGGGGCAGTAGATGTGATCTATTTGGATTTTGCCAAAGCATTTGATACTGTGCCCCACAAATGACTGCTTTCTAAACTAAGGTCTGTTGGACTTAATGAAGTCGTTTGCACATGGATTGGAAACTGGCTACAGGATCAGATACAGAGGGTGGTTGTTAATGGTACCTTCTCTATTTGGAGTAAGGTTCTTAGTGGGGTCCCCCAGAGCTCGGTATTAGGTCCACTTTTACTTAACTTGTTCATTAATGACTTAGGGGAGGGTGTTGTAAGTAATGTATCAGTTTTTGCAGATGATACAAAACTATCCAGCCCAATTAATTCCATCCAGGATGTGGCATCCTTGCAACATGATCTTGATAAACTGGCAATCTGGGCAGCTAAGTGGCAAATGAGATTCAATGTTGATAAATGTAAAGTCATGCACCTGGAATGAAAAAATATCCAAGCCACTTATACCCTTAATGGGACTGCACTAGGCAAATCCATTATGGAAAAGGACCTTGGATTCCTTGTAGATGATAAACTTGGCTGTAGCAAGCAATGCCAGTCAGCAGCATCAAGGGCAAATAAGGTCTTGAGCTGTATTAAAAGGGGCACAGAGTCACGGGAGGAGGGGGTCATTCTTCCACTGTATTGAGCACTTGTAAGGCCCCATCTAGAATATGCCGTACAGTTTTGGTCTCCATCACTCAAACAGGACATTATTGTATTAGAGAGGGTACAGAGAAGGGCAACTAAGCTGGTGAAAAGTATTGAAAATCTTAGCTATGAGGAAAGACTGGCCAAATTGGGGATGTTCACACTGGAGAAGAGGCGCTTAAGGGGTGATGTTATATCTATGTATAAATATATAAGATGATCATATAATAATCTCTCTAATGCTTTATTTACCAGTAGGTCTTTCCAGCTGAAACAAGGTCACCTATTCCGATTAGAAGAAAAGAGGTTCCGTCTAAATATTCGGAAGGAGTTTTTTACAGTGAGAGCTGTGAAGATGTGGAATTCTCTCCCTCAATCAGTTGTACAGGCTGATACATTAGATAGCTTTAAGAAGGGTTTGGATGGCTTTTTAGCAAGTGAGGGTATACAGGGTTATGGAAGATAGCTCATAGTACAAGTTGATCCAGGGACTAGTCCGATTGCCATTTTGGAGTCAGGATGGAATTTTTTCCCCCTCTGAGGCAAATTGGTGAGGCTTCAGATGGGTTTTTTTGCCTTCCTCTGGATCAACTGGCAGTTAGGCAGAGATAAAAAAAAAAAAAAAGGTTGAACTTGATGGACATGTGTCTTTTTTCAACCTTACTTACTATGTTACTATGTAAAGTCACAGACTAACTCGGAGTTAGCTGAAAAGCAGGAAGTAGTGTTCTGGCTATTATGTTAGACATCCAGGCACTCCAGCGATTATACAATACGTTTTTGGCTAACTACCTATATTAGAAACATTTTTTATTTTGCACAGCCTATCTATTTATCCAATTTTTATTTTTACACTGAACTGTTCCTTTAAAGGCCAGTGTCACTGGGTACCTCCTTATTGTTAATTTAAAAGCCAGACAGCATTTATTTATACAATTATAATATCTGTGTAGATAGGGTAAGTGCTTATTGCTTTTATTCTGTTCCTCTTTGCTTTGTCTGTCTGCTTGTCTTACCATAAATTGTAAAACATAATTTAGCCCAGAGGCTCTTAACCTATTTTATGCTTATTACAGTCTATACCGCGCCGGATTTCAAATCAGTGTGTCCCTAGGCAAGACTGTGATCGCGTGCAACCTGGTGCATGCATGCGCTCACGCACTGGGCATCTCATCCCACCTAAAAAACAGGAGCCACAACGGAGATACAGGGATTTTTAAAGTTGGTCCAGTCCCCGGTGCTATTCTATCAATATGGCAAGTGGGCGGCATGCCACCCCTGAAACTTTGCTGCCCTTGGCCCGGGTCTTTTTGGCCTTGCCACAAATGTGAGCCTTAGTCTATATCACATTGTGTAGACTTTATTACCAAAATAACAAATGCAAACGTCTCTAGGTAAAACTGTGTCCTGATCAAATTTTAATTAATCCTAGTTCTAGTCTATCATTTTGGGTCAAATGTTATTTCAGTGCAAGGAATGATTGAGAAGAGGAAATCTTAAAGGAACAGTTCAGGATAAAAATAAAAACTGGGTAAATAGGCTGTGCAAAATAAAAAAAAAATCTAATATAGTTAGTGAGCCAAAAATGTAATCTATAAAGGCTGGAGTGACTGGATGTCTAACATAATAGCCGGAACACTACTTTTTGCTTTGCAGTTAAATTTTAGCATGATGTAGAGGGTAAAAACTGAGACAATTTGTGGTTGGTCTTAATTTGTTTTATTATTTGTGTTTTTTTGCGTTATTTAGCTTTTTATTCAGCAGCTCTCCAGTTTGCAACATCAGCAATCTGGTTGTCTTATCCCTGCACGAATGAAGTAATGCAAAATACCTGAGTAATCACAAACACCTGTGAAGTCAATTGTCCGAAACATTATGGAGGGCACTGTATATACGAAATTAAATTCAGGGTTGACTTGGGAGTCCAGGGCCCATCAGGGCTGCCAACTTAGGGGCCCCCACACCCCTCAGGGTCCCACCCCAGTTTTGAGCTTATCCAGAGGCTGCAACTCTTTCCCCTCCATTCCAACTGATGTACCTTTTCTGTCCTTTGTGGCCACAATCAGGGGAGGTCAGGAGGAATGCAGCAAGCACCCACAGTTTTTGATGGGGATGTCCCTGGTCCCCTGTTTCACAAGTAATTTAATAGCTATGCTAATGCATGTATTTTGCAAAACAGGGGGTTTTTAGTAACAAAATTGTGATCATAATATTTATAACCATGTTGATACTATGTCAAGTTTTTTCTGGATTGGCACCTCCCTGCATAGTAGCATGTCTTGGGATCAGTGGCTCCAGACTAAAGCTTTGGCTTAAATGGGCTTGATTCTCCCCCATGCCAGTAGCATGAAGTGGAGAGGTTGCTAATACCAAAGCAATGATTTTTAACAGGCTTGCCCTTCCTCCCTAAAATAAAAAAAAAAAGTTATTGCCCAGACCACCACCAAAGCACTGGTCTACCGGGGCTTGATCCTCTCCCATGCCACAGCATTTATAGGGGAGAGGTTGCCATGATCTAAGGTATCCTAAGCAATGGTTTCATACGCTTGTAGTTCCTCCCACACTTGCGACTTTTAAAAGAGAGTAATTATCACAAATGTTTACAGGTTAGTCTAAACTGTTACAAAGATTATAATTTTATACATTATACTAAAGCTTGTAAAGCAAACACACAATGTTTGCACACTGGTATGCAGCACATCATTTTAAGATCTTCTGTTATTTTTGTTACTGCCTATACTTTTCAGACAAAGCTTTGTTATATTAAAACACAATGAATAATTTACTGTTGCTTTAAGCTTTACAGCTTAAGCATTTACAGCATTTCTTTTAAGCATTCACAGAGGGTTCAGAAAGTGGATAGGAAATTTTAGATTTGAATAATTCAGATAGATTCGGTACATGACCCTTCAGGCACTTGGCTGGAATTACGCAAAGTTCGTGGAAGGGACACTGAGCCTGTGTTAGTATGAAACAGGGAAACAGGATGGATTTCAGTGTTGTGAAATAAATGAGACGTGCAAAGACTGGTCATGGAAAATAGCCAGTTGACACTATGTAGAAAGGGGATGATTAACTAAAAAGTCACAGAGGCAGAAATGCAAGATCAGTCATAGCTGAAGATTAGAAGGGACAGTAACAGAAGAAGAGAAAAAAATCCACATTCTGCTTTCCTCCTCCTTTTAAAAGCTCTCAACTTTTGCCTTGTTGTTTTTCCTGCAATGCTATATTTTTTCCTTTGCTTCAACTCTCACCCCTAATTTTTCTCTCGTCACATCTGTACATTTTTCTGTACCTTTAGCACTACAAACCTTTTTAAAACCTGTTAAAAGCTCCAGAAACATACAGGCAGGTTGATAGGCTCCTGATAAATTTGACTCTTGACAAGTATTCGGAAAGGAATACTTGTTAGGTGGGAGGTGGGAAGGGACTCGTATTCCCCTGCTTATTGGAGTGTGTTTTAGTAGCTCCTTGGGTAGTGGTCCCAAGTGGAAGTGATCCTAAAAGGTAGTGGTGCAGGGGGAGACTTACCTGCTTTTACTTGCCCACTAAAGCACTGTTGTTCCTAGTGACTGGCACTGTGGGTCACCCAGTCACTCCTGTGGAGTTTTTTGTTGACAAGCTTTTCTAGGGAGCTGGTTACCATTTTATATACCTTACTGTTATTCACTATTGTTGGATAAATGAAAGCTGTGGCCTTGACATCAGTCCTGTAATGTTTGTTTCTGGGTCTGCAAGAATGGGGCTGCCCTGATGATACATTTTACAATAATCACAACATTTTGCTACACAAAGAAGCTGCCATTCTGTGAATGGGTTATTCAATATTGGCATAAACATAGCTAATGTTATGTTTATACTTTACAGGTTTGCAATGGTCCTGTATTATATATGCTAACATATTCAACTCCAAAATTAAATACTTAAAAGCACTTCTGCAAAGGGCAAATTACAGTAATTTACGTGCTCAGCATACTGAGAAACAAGTACTGTATTGCTGGCACTTTACTGGTGTAGAACTCAAAGTTGTGTAGGTGAGTAAGCCCTACCCTTCTGCTTGTGCAATTTCTCCATGGGCTTAAAATAACGGAGAAAATGGAACTTTGAAAACAAAGCAAAGAAAAAAAACGGAAGTGCAGCACAAGGAGTTAATTGGAATCACTGATGGAAATGTTTGTGGGCAGTCAGAAACGGTATCAATAAAAAATCTGCAGGTGGCACTGTTGTATATTATTTGTTATTTAGCACTTCACTCTGTGCCCACATTCTAGTTAACTGAAATCCCTGCTGTTTTTAGTTTATCTTGGAAGTGGTCTAAATAATGTCAGCCAGGGCTAGTGTTCCAGGAAAAAATACCCAAGCCATTGCTGTAACATTAGCCAAACTTACTTCAAAATGTAAATGTGGTCATTTATTTAAAGAAGCATCACATTTTAAATGTATCGTCTAAATATTTGAGTTTTTATTGAAATTTTTTAGTTTTTGTGCTATGATGATTACAAGTGTTATTTGAACCTAATTTCTCACTTTAGTCCCTACCTGTTCAATATTGTATTCTGAAGTTTACCTTGATGGAAATACTTTCACCATTGCCTAGTGCTGGATCAGGGGAGTTGGGCTGCAACACCAGGATCCTCCTCCCAACATCCCAGTGCACGCACATGTGCAAAATGTCACGTCGATGTTGTGTCAGGTCCTATACTGCCATCCTTTTCTTTAACTCTGTAGGTCGATCAGGGGAGCGGGCCTGGGCCTGGGCCAGACCCACTGGATTTTTACCACTGGCCGGCCAGCCCAGTCCAACCCTGCATTTTGTTGATTAGCTTAACTTTAATCTTACCATGCTGTGTATGAAGGACGCCAGGGCAGCCAAGGGGGGGGACAGGGGGGAGAGTTGTATAGGGCCCAGAAGGAAAGGGGGGCCCAGCCACGCCGCACTTTCTTGATTAGCCGGGCCCCCCCTGCTTTCTGAGAGATGCTGACTTCGGGAAGGCAGGGCGGAAGCACAAGGGGAGGTATCTTCTGTCCATTCCTTTCCCTTATTGAGTTTAAGTCAAGAGAGATTGGATAGCTGACGTTTGAACTTCTCTTCCAGTTCATCCAATCACCATGCAGCTTTACCAGGACTTGAAATTCTGTGACCAATACGGGAAGAAAATGCTGTCACTGGAAGAAGATGCAGCCACCTGTGCTCCCCTCCTCCCTTCTGTGTGGCCCACTGACAGCAGGTGGGCCACACTAATGAAGTAAGAGTAACATGGTAAGGCCCCCCTAAAGGTAACCCTTTGTGGTCCCTGTTGTGTGGTGGGGCCCTGGGCATCAAATTTTTTTTAAACTTCTGGGGGGGCACTTTTTTTTACATGGACGTTTAAGGGGGGCCCTGACCACCAATTTTCTTACAAGTGAGGGGGGCCCTGTCCACGAATTGTTTTTCCCCATGTGGGGTCCTATCCACTAATATTTTTTAATGGGAGCCCCTGACCACAAATGTTTTTTTTAATGGGGGACCCTAACCACCAATATTTTTTTATTTTTTTTATTAACATGTGGGAACCATAGGCACCAATGTTTTTTTTTTAGTGTGTGGTGGGGGTGCACCTGTGGGGTGGGGAGGGCCGACCTGTAGGTGGGGCTTGTGGTGGGTGCAGCCCAGGGGGCCCAGGAAATTTTTTTCGTATGGGGCCCTGTGATTCTTGATGGTGGCCCTGAAGGACGCTATACACTAGGGTTGCCACCTTTTCTGGCGTCGGAAAATCGGCAGGGCAGATGATGTTGGAGGCGGATAAGGGGCAGGGCCGGGGACGTCAGGGGTGGGACTGATGACGTGACAATCAATGATTATTTTCAATGTCCTGTCCGGATTTCCTAATTTGGACATGAAGGTTTCACAAGGACAGCCCTTCCAAATACCGGGCTATCCGGGTGAAATATGGGCAGGTGGCAACCCTACTGAAAACAGGTGCATAACTCTGAGCACAGTGCCACTCACTTTGTATATGCAAAATAGCTTATCTGGGAATTAATCTGGTATTCTACCAGAGCTGAGCCAAGATATATTTGAATGCTTACTGCTAGTCACACCTCCATCTGACGATCATGGCCAGTTTTCAACCCCCTGTACCTCTGCCTGTCACCAAGCATAGCCTTATCACTAGATTCCACACTTGCCACTCCAGCTGACCCACTCATGCTCCAGCAAAGCAATGAAAGCAGCTTTACCATATTAAAAAAGGCAGCAGATATGTGTGTAGGGTCCTAGCCCCCCTTTCCAAATGGTCCCCTAGGCACATGCCTCGGCTGCCAACCCCTAGTTTTGACTGAAGGTCAAATCAATTAAAGTAATCAAGTAAATGAGATAATGCTTTCCAAGTCATTCTTTTGCTTCATACTGCTTTTTTTTTTTTTTTTTTAAATCTCTGATGATCTATATTGTGTTTTCTTTCTCTCAGGGGGTGGTGTTGGGTTTGTTGTCTCTGTTGCACATGTTTTGATTTTTCATAAGCTGATGAATCAGCTGCAGTTACCCTGTGGAAAGATAAAATTACACAGAATTAACAGTGACTTTTAGATTCCTGTATCAATGTGACTAGGGCATTCCAGTATAATTCAATACTATACAGCATCCTCACTGCACAGCTAATTCAGTGGCATGATCCCATAGGTATTACAAATTGAGTTGATTTTGAAAATGCTTCAATACTCACATTGCGTGCCTCAGCAATCCTGTGAGCCTCCCCTCTCAATATAATGAAGGACAACACTACAAGCCAAGTGGTTACATTTTACAAAATTAAAAGCCACACCAAATTTTGATTTCCCCCCACATAAATGCCTACGATCAGAGTCCTAAACATAGTATTGTATATTATGCCTGAGGAGGGAATGACTGGTTTGCTATCTACTTGGGACATGACCCTTCCCATGTACAATAAAATATATTACCTTCTTATGTACAGAAGTATTAAACTCTTCTCTTACACACAAGAACATTATAAAGCCTCAATTTCTGAACTTTTTAGTTATTATTCACTCTGTATTTGATTTTAGCATCCAGTTAAGGCCTGGTGTTCTGTAAACAGATGTAAGCAATCTACTATATCCTCAGACAATTATCTCCTTAATTTGCCTTCAGATTTTAGAGACCTCCTAGAACCCCTTACTTGCAGTTAATTTCAATAGCCCTTTCTGGACCTTTGTAGAGAAAATGGGAAAGAGAGGTTTGTATCTACCAAATAGGCACCCATGGACCCATGCCTAGGACAGTAGTTTAAGGGATGTCGCACACAGTTGCCTATTTATTATATAGTAAACAAAAATATTACAAAAAAATAAATAAATCCCCCAGCCTGTTGTCGATACTTTGGGCTGAATTCAACCTTCTTTCCCGCGGTTAGTTCATTCGCAGAACAGACAGGCACTAGGAGCACAGGTAGCTTGGATCCATTGGATTTTTACTTGATTGAGTAAAGGTTCAACATTTCAGCCAATAACAATTAATCCACACACTTTTCAGCTGGTATGAGGATGTGAAATAAGGATTTATTTTAATGTAAATAGGCAATTTTCAAGTGAGCCTGTATGCAAATTCCCCTGCAGGAGCCTATATGAAAAAGTACACAAAGAGGCACTGGGCCAGTCTGAAGGAAAAGGAGGCCGCATAGTCACTTGGCTAGAATTAGGGTGAGTATGTGCTTTTTGGGAGGATCACATAAGAGGTGATCAAATAGCTGTCAGCATGAAAGCCTTTGGCCCAGACAATGAGGTAGTGATTGGGGTTAGGTCCCTGGACAATTGTCAGGTAGGTACTGAGCATTCAGGGAGTAGGTTAGCGAGAGCCTACAGGCTGTAGTCAGATTAGTTGCTCTGCAATATATGGGCATATTTGCACTTTGCCATCCCCTGTGTTGGAGCTGATGAAAAAAGTTTGCCATTGCATTGAAGTGTGAGATGCCTCCCTTATACCCTTTCCCTATGTGAGGAGCTACCAGCCACAGGTAGCCACTTTACATGAGCATCTTGCAACGATTGTTAGACAGAGGCATTCTGACATTTAGCAATTTTTACTGTGACATTTATGGCCAGAAATGCCATAAACTCATAAACTTTATTAACTGATGAGCTGAAACTGCTGCTTTTGCACCAGATAGAAGCAGAAGCCAAAACATCCTGTCAGCAGTAGCTACAGATCTCTCTCCTGTCAGCAAAGAATGATAGGTAAAAAAAAAAGTATTATGGGATATTTCCTGCCCCTTGAGAATTTTCTGGTGAAAAAAATACTTTTACGCCACTACATAGGTGGCGGTAAAAGTTAGCGAATATTCTGGCGTTAATTTTGTCTTTAGCACATTTCGCTGTTTAGTAAACCAGGCGTTAATGTGTACGTATCGTTATTTTCAGTGAATGCGATAACTGGCGAACAATTATTCTTGCGCAAGAAAATTTGCAAATTTATATTTACCGCAGGTTAGTAAACTGGCGATAACATATTTGGCGAAAATTCTGTCTATATTTTGTGCGAATATTTTTAACGCACTATAGTAAATGGATCCCTAAGAGAGCTAAAGAGCTAGATATTCCTTGCTTTCCTTGATGAGATTAATATTTTCTTCCAAAACCATACCTTCTATTTTTATACTTAGATCATAACACATACATGCAAGGCTTGCTGTTCCATAGGAAGTTATGAGACTGCACATTTAATCACAGTTATTACAGTAACCATGGTTAATATCTGCTTTTTACTTCCCATTCCATACTGTCATAGCCAAGCGCAGGCATGAAAACCCAGTACTTAAGATCATCCATATACTGTAATTTCTTTGAGTGGAAAAATTGTTACTGGAAAAATTTACTGGAATAAGTGTTTCATTTTTCCCATCACTCAAACTGTAGGATTGCCAGAGCTTTGCTATTGGTTGCCATGCTTCACTCATCCTAGAAGCGGTTGCGAGTCAAGTAAAGGGGTTGGTTCCAGCTGGAATTAGGGAAGCAGCTCATATATTTGGACTGAAGGGAAATTTGCTAAAAAATTGATTTATCTCCATACCAGTATATATCTACTGACCTGAATTCTAAATATACAAAATATGTATTGTGAAATATGTATTGTCTAATTTATCATTATAGCTGCAGCTTTCACCGATGCCTGTACTTCATGCCTTCCCAATGACACCTTTATACAAGCATCTGGCTTTTACCAAGTGATTTTCAGAAATAAGGATAAGAGCATTTGGCAGGTCTTTTCTTGGTATCTTTGCCATGTTCAGCCTTCCTGGGTCCCTTTCAAGCTTGCACATGCACTCACACTGTTTACTCCCAGTCTGTATAACTGACTAGTGATGAGTTAATCTGTCCGGTTAATTTGGGAAACAGCTGAAAAGAATATGTCTATGAAGATTCTCATTTATCCAGGTCATGAAATACAGTATCTAGTAGAATTAAGTTAATGTCAACTGGACCTTTAGGGGCAAATTCACTAACCTCCGGAAATTCGCCAGCGATGGCTTCACATCGCTACACTTCGCCAGTCGAAAATTCGACAGGACAATGCTAATTACCTAAAATGCGAAGTTGCGTCCAGGGCGCCGAAAGATGGCGAAGTTTCGCTAGCGTTACTTCGGCAAGCAAAGCGAAGTTGCGATAGCGTTGGCTAATTTGCATACAGTGGGAAGTTAAATTTCAATGGACGTATATGTTGCAGCAAATACATTACACGACACAAGCCCAGGGAACCTCAATAAAATAAAATAGAGTTTAATATTGCCCTACACATGTGCCCAGTGTATAGTTTATGTGCCATATGTAACGAAATGTAGGGGGGAAGCTGGGTACCCTAAAAAAAATGTATTATCTATTGCAGCCTATCACCCTGAAAAACTAAAAAGTTGCCAGTGTTTTTTGGGACTTAGAAAAATTTTCACATTTTCAAATTTTTTTTGAGGAGCTATCTATTTACTCTATTGCACTTTGCCTGGTCTGAGGTGGCGAAGGTAAGTCTGGCGCAAGAGGTAACGTTCATTAAAATACGCATCTTCGTGAATTTGCATAGTTACGTCCATTTGTAAAAAAAATTCGCCTGGCTTTAGAGTACGAAGTAGCGCTACAGTCTATCTCCTTTGCTAGCGAATTTACACCAGCGCCCATTAGTAAATCGGCGAAGTCTCGAAATGATGTCACTCTGGCAAATTTTCGCCAGCGTTAGTCACTTCATTCTTTAGAAAATTTGCCCCCCAGAGTTTTTCATGAAAACATTTCACCACTCATCCAAGGGGCTTCTTCAGATCAACTGAATTCCCTGACATTTAAACCCTTGAGGGTAGTAAAGTCACAGACTTCCAATCACAACAGTTCCATTGATCTTCAGTAAGGTGTTGGTTGAAACTCACAGATGTGTGAAAGTGTAATCCAGTCACAATGGTACCATGATTTGTATTGAGAATGGCCCAACATAGAAGGGCTAACTCCCCAGGTCTAGACTCAGCAGTCTATCTGTCATGTTACACATGCATTGTTTGCCTTTTTCTTATGTGTGTCTCATCTCTCTTCCCTTAGCCTCATCTCATCTCTTGTCTCCTCCCCTACTTCTCACTCTAGCTCATTCCAGCTTCAACCTGCATTCAGTTACATGCTCTGTTAGCAGCTTCACACTATGATTTTTTGACCTATCCATTTGTTCATCGGTATTTGATCTACACAGTTTTAAATAAACTTCTTCATGATCTTCAAGGTGTCATTGGATCGAGTCACTGTCCGCCAATCTACCTAAGACTGCAGTTATAGACATCTCAACACAACCGTGAGTTAAGACGAGATCACATTGTAGTGCTTAGACTGGAGAGGCAGAACAGTCAAAAAATCTGTGAAAGGATCTTAAAAGATCAGCTAATATCTCTCAAAGGATCCTTACCAGCTTGCACGTGTAGTGAGATGCATATAGACACTGGATTATAGCAGAATATATGTGCAAGTCTGCATACTCCAGGCAGCAAGCAAACCTCAGCATAAGATTCATCAGTTTTCTGCACAGATTAATGAAGAAACTTCATGCAACTGTCATTTAATGTGCTCCTAGAATACACCATATTCATTCTGTCTGCAAGTGAATCTAAAATCTCTGTGCATTCAAAGTAAACTTGCACTGCCATTGCTAAGCTAGTCGCTCGCTCCCCCTCCCACTGGTTGCCTAGGAAACCATCTCCCTGAGGCAGAAGATTGATACATTTCTATGTAAACACTCCTTGCTTGTGATTCTACTCTCTGCCTGACACAATGCACCAGCAAGATGATGTACAACCTGAAGAACCTAATACACAGCAAGAACCTGAACTTCTTACAGCTCAGGAGTCAGATCCTCAAAGCCCCATAAAACAAAAACTTTTGACGAAACCAACTTGGAAAGTTCAAGAGAACTATGAGGCTGACAAGGAGGAGCTGCTGAGAAACATCAGCCACTTATGGTCTAAGACTATTGAATGCATGTCAGCACTGTCACAACCAACTCATGAGGTATTGCACCTAGAGGGCGCTGTTAAGCAATTGAATGCTGCTTATGAGAACTATCAAAGACTGTCTGACAAATATGCTGATCTCTTAAAGCGGCACAACACAGAAAATTCCTTACCAGAACTAAAGGAATTGAATGAACTCAATCTTGAAAGAGATGATTTAGTAATACAAACAAGGGCAAAAACAGATGTAAAAATCACACATCTCTATGACTTCAGATCCCATCTCTCCACAACTTCTAAGCGCTCCACACGATCTTCCAAATCCTTAAGATCAACATCTTCTACTCTTAGTCAACAACTCATCAAAGCCCGAGCTGATGCCGAAGCTTCTAAAATCCAGGCAGCCTTCGCCCAAGAGAAAGCACAGAAAAAGGCAGAGATGGAAGCTGAGGCTGCCCAAAAGAAGGCAGAGATGGAAGCTGAGGCTGCGTGGAAAAACGCGCAGATGGAAGTTTTGGAGAAACAATGTGAGCACGCCAAAGACATGGCAAGATTAAGAGTCTTGGAACAAGCTGTAAGTGACAATGAAAGAGGCATCAGTAGCAATCACTCTGTTAAATCCTATGCATCAGTTTCATCACAGACCTCATCGAAACTCCATCACACTGTGATAGCAGCCAAAGCACTTAACTAAGGTGTTCTCTTTCCATTTACTGCTCCTTCACAAGCCACAGAAACAAGTACGGGTCGAAAAGACTGTCTACCTCAATATCACAGTAACCTGCCACCTACTGACCAACCCACTAATTTACAGCTACAAACCCACACACCCTTGGACTGTACCCCAGCTCCGGTGTTAAACGCCTTGGCACCATCTTATGTTCCCAAGCCACTCAACATCAATGTACCTGCCACTACAATCAACTCTGTTCCACCTGCGATCGAATACCCAAAGTCTGAAAACACAGACATGTCACAGTTTGCTAAGTATATCCTTCGCAGAGAACTCACCAGGACGGGCCTCACCATGTTTGATGACAAACCGGAAAATTACAGAGGCTGGAAATACACCTTTAAAGCCACTATAAGCGAGTTAGATATTACTCCTGCAGAGGAACTGGATCTACTCATCAGGTGGCTAGGTCCCCAGTCTGCTGAACGCATCAAGAGACTTAAAACAGTTTATACTTCCAATCCTGCTACAGGTCTCGACGCTGCATGGGACAGACTTGAACGTAGTTTTGGCAGTTCTGAAGCCATCGAAGATGCCCTACTCAAAAGGTTGCAAGGTTTTCCGAGGATTACAGCTAAAGACAATCTAAAGCTTCAAGAACTCAGTGATCTTCTACTAGAGCTCCAACTAGCTAAAGCAGACACCCGCCTACCGGGGCTTAGTTACCTTGACACCCCTCGTGGCATCAACCCTATCGTCCTTAAGCTACCTTATGGCATCCATGAAAAATGGGTTAGTCAGGGATCTACTTACAAGAAAAAGTACGGAGTTGCCTTTCCTCCCTTTTCCTATTTCTGTAACTTCATAAAAGAAATTGAGGATTCTAAGAATGACCCAAGTTTCTTCTACGGTGACTGCAATCCTCTCAGTCCACCATCTCCAGGACTTGCAAACACACGCACAACACACAGAGACCGCAGGGGCCCAGTATCAGTAAAAAGGACAGATGTTCAACCTGCTCCTGCTACAGTTCTTCAAGGGACTGGACAAAACAAGAAACTAGAGGATCCAAATCGTCAATGCCCCATACATAAAAAGCCACATCCACTTAATAAGTGCATCGGCTTCAGAAAGAAACCTCTACAGGAACGTAAGGAACTTTTAAAGGAATTTGGAGTTTGTTTCAGATGCTGTGCCTCCACAGAACACCTTGCAAAGGACTGTAAGGCCATCATTAAATGCAAGGATTGTGGGAGTGACAACCACGTACAAACCCTTCATCTGTACCAAAACAGCACTACTCCACTCACAGACATTTTCCCCAGGGGAAAGCTTGGCGGGGAGCACGTTGAACAAATAACTACCTCCACACAAGTGTCCTCAACATGCACTGAAGTCTGTGGAGAAGGACTTTGTGAGAAATCCTGCGCTAAGATATGCTTGGTTCATGTATACACAAAGGGCCAACCTGAAAAGGCCATAAGACTGTACACCATTCTGGACGATCAGAGCAACCGATCTCTCGCAAGTACAAGGTTCTTTGATCTCTTAGGCATCGCAGGAGATGCTCTACCTTATACCCTAGGTACTTGTGCAGGCATTACAGAAGTCTTGGGTAGAAGAGCCAGTGGCCTTGTAGTTACTCCTCTCAATAGCAACTTAGAAATACCCTTGCCTACTATCATCGAGTGTAATCAGATCCCAACCAACAAGGATGAGATTCCTACTCCTGAATCTGCCTTGCACCATGCTCACTTGAAGGACATAGCTGAACAAATACCTGCCTTCGATGAAAATGCTGATATCCTGTTGCTACTCGGGAGAGACATTCTTAGGGTGCACAAGGTGCGCTGTCAAATCAGCGGCCCACACGATGCACCTTACGCCCAGCGTCTGGATCTAGGCTGGGTCATTATAGGCAACGTCTGTCTTAGCAATGCCAGGAAACCTCTCTCTGTTTCTTCCTTCAAAACACACATCCTGCCCAATGGACGTACCACTTGCTTTCCACGACAACAACATCACTATAGTGTGAAAGAAAGGCTGTGTAGCAACGGTACACAAGAGAGCATCATACTAGAGGATGGGAAAGCAATCATCTTTCGGGAAGACAACATTGGTAACACAGTGTTTGAGGTAACCACAAAAGACAATGTGTTAGCGGCCACAATGGAAGACAAAGAATTCTTGAGAACCATGAGTAAAGAGTTCTATCAAGATGATTCCAACAGCTGGGTGGCACTGCTACCATTCCGCACTCCGAGGAAGAGAATGCCAAATAATAGACAACAGGCAGATTTGCGGTTCATCTCCTTAGAGCGCACCCTGAACCGGAAACCGGAAATGAAGAAACATTTTGTTGAATTTATGCAGAAGGTGTTCGAGAGAGATCATGCTAAACCAGCACCCCCTCTTTCACATGGAGAAGAATGCTGGTACCTTCCATGTTTTGGTGTCTACCATCCTCGCAAGCCTGACCAGATTAGAGTGGTCTTTGACTCAAGTGCTCGACAAGAAGGTGTTTCTCTCAATGACAATCTTCTCTCTGGACCTAACCTGAACAACAACCTCCTAGGAGTCCTACTCCGCTTTAGACAAGAGCCAGTTGCCATTATGGCCGACATTCAACAAATGTTCCATTGTTTCATCGTCCGTGAAGATAACAGAAACTTCCTCAGATTCCGATGGTATCGCAACAATGATGTCAACAATGAGGTCATTGACTATCGAATGAAGGTTCACGTTTTCGGGAATAGCCCTTCCCCTGCAGTTGCCATTTACGGACTGAGGAAAACAGCCCAAGAGGGTGAACAAGAGTTTGGGACAGATGCACGTCACTTTGTCGAAAGGAATTTCTATGTGGATGACGGTCTTAAGTCTCTGCCAACGGAAGAAGGGGCCATTGACCTTCTCACCAGAACTCAGAACATGCTCGCTACTGCCAATCTCAGACTACACAAAATCATCTCCAACAGCAATGAGGTAATGGGAGCATTTCCCCTTGATGATCATGCTGTCAGTGCTAAGGAGTTCCGACTAGAATCTGACCTTTCCCTCACACAACGCAGCCTTGGGTTGCTGTGGGATGTGAAACAGGACACGTTCACATTTCAAACATCAGCCTGCGAGAAGCCCTTCACAAAAAGAGGAGTACTGTCTGCAGTGAACAGCATCTACGATCCCTTGGGATTCATAGCACCCTTTACCATTCAGGGTAAGATATTACTCAGACAACTCACTACAGAGAACACTGACTGGGATACCCCTTTATCCAAAGAAAAACAACAAAGGTGGGAATCCTGGAAGCAGTCCCTCCAGGCGTTGCAACAGTTTAAGATACCACGCTCTTATATTCCTGCTTCCTTGAAGAATGCTACCAAACTGGAGATCCATGTCTTTTCTGATGCATCCATGGAAGCCATAGCTGCAGTAGCTTATCTCCGAGTTGTACACTCCAACGGTGAAATAGATGCAGGATTCGTCATGGGCAAAGCTAAGTTAACTCCAAAGCCTGCACATACCATCCCAAGGCTCGAACTCTGTGCAGCCACGTTAGCTGTTGAAATTGCTGAGCTTATTGAGCACGAAACAGACTTTGACATTAATTCCTTTGATTTTTACACAGACAGCAAAATAGTGCTAGGTTACCTACACAATCGAACAAGACAGTTCCATGTGTATGTTGGCAATCGTGTGGATCGTATTAGGAAATTCTCCACGTCAGAACAATGGCACTATGTACCCACCGACCTTAACCCTGCCGACCTAGGCAGCCGAGCAAGGCCTGCTGCCGCCTTTCTGAATATATCATGGATATACCCACCAGTGCTCTTGAACAAAGAATTCTTCTCAAGTCCGGTAGAGTCTACCTTTGAACTTATTCATCCGGAGTCTGATAAGGAAATCAAAGCCACTGCAGTTACACTTAACACCTCCGTGGAAACAAAGACAAAACTGAAACCTCACCGATTTGAGCGTTTTTCTAAGTGGGTTTCCGTTGTACGAGCGACTGCACGTCTTATTCACATTGCTCATCACTTCGCAAGCAAAGGTGAAACAAATCATGAGTGTCGTAAGTGGCACATCTGTAAAGGGCCCCCCATCATTGCAGAGGTTGCTCAAGCAGAGAGAGTCATCATCCAATGTGTCCAACATGAAGTATATTCGCAAGAGATCCACAACTTGTCGAAAGGACTCAATCTATCCAAACATAGCCCTCTATACCAGTTGAATCCAATAATTGATCTGAACAAACTACTTCGAGTTGGTGGTCGCATTGCAAGGTCTGATCTGCTTAGCAAAGAGCAAAATCCTCTCATCATCTCAGGCCGCCACCACATTACTGCTCTGATAGTCAGACATTACCACGAGCAAGTCCAACACCAAGGCCGGCACTTCACAGAAGGAGCAGTGAGGGCTGCTGGTTTCTGGATAATCGGGATGAAAAGATGTATATCCTCCATACTTCATAAGTGCGTCAAGTGTCAAAGACTAAGGGGAAAGCATCTAAATCAACAGATGGCAGAGCTTCCAACAGACAGATTGAGTACCGAGCCACCTTTCACCAATGTCGGTATTGATGTCTTCGGCCCCTGGAGCATAGTTACACGTAAGACTCGTGGCGGAGTCGTCAATAATAAGCGTTGGGCTGTGCTATTCACCTGTTTGAGTATTCGCGCAGTGCACATTGAAGTAATAGAATCAATGGACTCTTCTTGCTTCATTAACGCCTTCAGAAGATTTGTTTCCATTCGTGGGCCTGTTAAGTTACTCAGATCCGATTGCGGGACAAATTTTACTGGAGCAGAGAAGATAGAGAACTTCTTCTATATCAACAAGTGTAAGTGGGAATTCAACCCGCCTCATTCTTCACATATGGGAGGCTCTTGGGAACGCATGATCGGGATTTCGAGGAAAATCCTGGACTCTATGCTGCTGGACCACAAATATTCTCATCTCACACATGAAGTCTTGGTCACCTTCCTTGCCGAGGTGTCTGCCATAATCAATGCGAGACCTCTTGTTCCCATTTCCTCAGACCCAGAGTCTCCAGTTTTGCTAACTCCAGCCACCCTCCTAACTCAAAAGATTGGGATAGATACTATTCCACCTCAGGCTTTCGATTGTACCAATGTTTACAAACAACAATGGAAATGGGTTCAACATCTTGCTAATGCATTTTGGAGCCGTTGTAAGATGGAGTACCTTTGCAACCTTCAAAGTCGCAGAAAATGGCAAATCTGTAAACCCGACCTGCAAGTTGGGGACGTTGTTCTCCTCAAAGAAAAAGACGCTCATCGTAACAATTGGCCTTATCACAAAGACTGTTCCAAGTAACGATGGCAAGGTGCGGAAAGCAGAAGTCAAAGTAATAAAAGAAGGTTCTGCAAGACACTACTTCAGACCCATATCAGAACTGGTACTGCTTCTGCCAGAACAGGAAGATAGACTCCCAACATCGACCTGATGCAAAGGGAGGTAAGAAGGATTGGTGCTGTTGCTGCCTTCCCCTCTGAAGTCTGGTGTCCACACTTGAAAAAGTACTTCTACAAGTATTGTAGTAATGTTTCCTGTTGTTCTTTGTCGTTTCTTCTGTTGCAGGTCTTCCAAGCAGAAAAAATATCTATTATACCCGGACTTGAACTAAAGTTATTATTGTTATTAGAAATCATAGATTCCGACGGGGAGTGTCATGTTACACATGCATTGTTTGCCTTTTTCTTATGTGTGTCTCATCTCTCTTCCCTTAGCCTCATCTCATCTCTTGTCTCCTCCCCTACTTCTCACTCTAGCTCATTCCAGCTTCAACCTGCATTCAGTTACATGCTCTGTTAGCTCTTCACACTATGATTTTTTGACCTATCCATTTGTTCATCGGTATTTGATCTACACAGTTTTAAATAAACTTCTTCATGATCTTCAAGGTGTCATTGGATCGAGTCACTGTCCGCCAATCTACCTAAGACTGCAGTTATAGACATCTCAACACAACCGTGAGTTAAGACGAGATCACATTGTAGTGCTTAGACTGGAGAGGCAGAACACTATCTACATCTCAAGGAAAAGGGCAATTCCTTTGAGTAAACCAATGGCACATTTTGGATAGAGAGGAAAGATGGTTTGAAAGAGGCCATTTATTCCAAAGTGGAAAAACCATTCTTGAACAGAGGTGGTGGCCTGTGACACTGTTTGTCATCAACATATAATGCCGCTTTGACATCTTTACCCCGATGGCTTCACAACAATTCATACTTCCAGTCATGCTGGTTGAAAGATAAACACCTGCCTCCAATCACTTTTACATTGTAAAAAGAAGATTTTAGTTTGTTTCACCCCTTAATTGGCTGCCTGTAGCCCCCTGCATCTAAAGGGTACCATTGGGCCACCCACACAGTGGGGACATCAATTATATTCAGCACAAGTCCTGAGCACTTTGCAGGTATTCCATTGGTACCCATGAGTACCCAACCCGCTGCAGAACTCTACCTTGAAGCCAATGGAGGTTTTTTTCCTCAAGGTTTTCTCACTTAAAGGGCCAGATTCAATTCCGTGAGAAAAAGGTGAAAAGTCATGGACAAGATTCCATTTGAGATGCAATTCAGTTCAGAAAAACGTGTCTCAGTAAATAATAAAGTCAGTCAGCTTTTTTTCTCTCCATCCAAATGCTAATCTATTGAGAAAAATCTGGTACTGTGGGCTGAGCTGTCAAAATCGGACTATCTTTCAGAAAATGGCACGGTAAGGAGGTTTGTATCTTAAAAGTCATTTAGTCAGAAACCAGTTGAAATTGTGGAGAGGCAGTAAAATCAATCTTTTACTGGAAGGGTTGGAGTAAAAATGGTTACATAAAAAACTAGTGTTACTATCCTGTCTTGTTCCATACTGGGCTCCAGTGCATGAGAGTTGTAGGTGCAATTTGAGGGTGGGAAAGTACACTGTGGCAAAAAGAAAAAACATTGCTTTGGGAATTTGTTTTTTGCATTACCTTTGTACCTTGCAAATGAACCCTTTAGAGTTAGTTCACTGGGGACATACAGTATGCAGTGCTCAATTACAATATTTGCTGAGAGTTTAGGGAGAGTTTAGGGAGAGTTTACTGTGCAGGAAATTAGTTTCCGTCTAAATGGAAATAGTTTCTTCATTGCTTTGCACTTTATGGATATACATGAATAAATCCGAAATGCTTTTGTCTTTCGAAAGAAATAAACTCACAAGTTGAATCTTAAGCTGGTATAAATTATTACATACATGGAATTGGATTTGGTTGGTTTTAAAATCACTGTCAAAATTACAAAATATGTTTTATTGTAACCAATTGCACTAAAACAGTCTTTAGGTATTAGCCCTGTTCTAATAATTAAAGATACAGAGGTTGGGACAGCGCACAAGAAGTGATCCCCAAGGCACAATGAATGAGAATCCAGTGGCATACAAAGACACATACATATAATAGTAGATCCATTCACACAGGGAGAGCTATATTTATACTTTAGTATCTTTGTGCAAGGTTTATTGTATGCTGCTGTATGGTCACACGTGGCATTTGGTAGTTATGTATACAAAGCACTGTTTATCCAATGACCTAGATTCTTTAAAGGAGAGTTCACCTTTGCCTTGTAGATAGTGGTCACCTAACAGAAGGTTTGTTTTTTAATATATTGGGTCTTTGGGGGTTATTTTTATTTCTAGGGTGCTTGTCTCATACTTGGAATTTAAAATGCTGTCTCTTATTTTAGGGTCAGTGACCCCAGCAGCTAGGAAATAGAATGACACGAGGTTAGATGTTCTATTGAATTTTTTACATTTTCTATTTTATGTGTTCAGGGCCCTCTTCCATTCTGACACTGCAATCACATAAATACCAAACTGGAGAGCTGTGCAACGCAGAAGTAACAATTTTCAGAAATTCCAAAAAAAGAAAATAACAAGGCCAATTACAAAATAATATTAAGATGGGTTCATAAGATCAAATCTATACACACAAAGGCCAGTACAGGTCCTGATCACATCTCTAAAAACCTGAATGATCAAGTAAAGCATTGCTAAGCATATACACCAACCAATATGACGAATGGCCGGATGAATTTTCTTGATCAGAAATGTTTGGACTTGTACACAAGAGCAGGTTTGGCTCAGTCTGGTCATATAGAACCAGAGCATTTTACAAGATGCATAATAGAAAGCCAAAGTCATAAAAAGTAACTAATGATGACCAATCGAAACTCTGCTTAGAACAGGTTCATACAAAGTATAACATACATATATAATTAATAAGAAGGTGAACATACCCTTTAAACTCAGATATAACATTTTGCAGAATGAAAGCAAATGTAATTCTACATTCAAAAGACATTAATTTTACAATGTGAATGATTTTCAATTTATTTGTAATTTTAAAGCTGGTTCTGTCTTTTGACATGCTCTAACTTGCACTGCTAGTTCTGACTACATGGACCACAAAAACAGTGTGGTAGTATGCAGGTCCTCTGTAGCCAATACTTCACATTGCAAGATGAAACATCTGTGTATTACTTGCTATAAAATCATCAGAGCAATAGAAATTCTCATTAAAGCTCCGGCTGAACAATGCAAGCAACCAATGTATGCAATTGCCAGCAAGCAGCCTTAGTTGCTTCTTGGGGGAAAAAGGGTTGGAAAATGAAAGTAGTTAATTTTTAAAAAAGAAGGAAATAGAAAGGAAAATTTCTCTTCTTATACCAAAGTGGCCAAACACCAGGGAACACAGTGGATTCATTATATACCAAGGAACGTTACTGAGCCTTCTAAATTCATTTTCATAATTTGATGGATGTGTTTTCTGCAAACTCAGCAGAGTTCCATGATCCCAATTCTCTGGTGCTGATGAAATAAAAAACAAACATATGCACAAACAGGTTATTATAAGTTCTGATCTGATATGAAAAGCTCAATATATAACCATCTGATCTGACTCCCAAACATTTCTGTAATCCCAGAGTTCAGTTGCTCGCTACTATAAAATTCCTTTCTGCGCCCTTACATTACATATCGTTTTCTTTGTTAATTGCTTTGGAACCCTAAGGGTACAACAAGAAAAAAAATCCTGATTTATGCTTTAAAATTATACATAGACCACATTTGTCCAAAGTGGAAAGTTGACACATTAATGTACACAAGTGCCTGTAAAGCCCATGGGTAAATTTTGCTTACAAGCATGAAAATATACTTGCATAGAAATAAGCTGAATGCCTTTAGGCTTAACTATTAAACATCCAAATGATTTCTGAAGAGTGCATTTGTGTTTTCTGTATACTGCACCGTTCTTATATGCCATAGGGCAGTAGCAACCCAGGCATGGATCACCCATGCTATTAATTATTTACTTATATGGAGGGTATTTCCTGTTTAACTATAAAGTATATTTATGGATAAACAATTAAATCTATACCAAATTTTAGAATATGGTATTTTTACAGGTATAGGATCTATTATTCAGAATACTTGGGACCTGTACTTTATATCACTATACCTTAAGTCTGCTAAGAATCTGTTAGGGTCAGGGCACACAGGCAGATTCGGGGAGATTAGTCGCCCGGCAACAAATCTCCTCTTCTTCGGGGCGACTAATTCCCCCGAACGGGATGGCACTTGGAGCAATTAGTTTCTTTGTGAGGCAACTTCGGGCGACTTCGTAAAACAAATCACTCCGAGTGCCATCCCGCCGGCAATTTACACTTTAGCCGGCGGGAAGGCGGGGGAGGCAGTTCGGGGAGAATAGTCACCCCAAAGAAGAGGAGATTTGTAGCCAGGTGACTAATCTCCCCAAATCAGCCTGTGTGCCCTGACCCTTCAACATTAAATAAACCTAATAGGAATGTATTATTTTGCATCACATGTGTTGGAATAAGGTCTATGTCCTGAAAAACTTACTTTCCAATTTATAAGGAACAGAATACAGACAAACAAACATTAGAGTGTAGCAGAGTAAACTGGGCAAATGTAGGATGAGAATTTATACCTGTTGCACTGCTTGACCAAGAGCCAGGAGAGAGGTGTAGGTAGAGATATAAGTGAGTTGATATGGGCAGCAGCAGTATGGATGGGCAGAAGTGGGTGTAGATGAGATTCGGGCAGACCAGCTAGTGTTATGTTGTAATCATCTATCCTATACTCGAATAAGGACACAGATCAATGTTTTAGATGTAGAGTTACAGAGGAAGGGACATACTTTTGTGATAAAGCAGAATCCTGGTCAGAGATCCAACACAGGCTGAAAAGTAAGGGAGAGGGGGGGTTTAAAGTGACACCTAGACATTTCCCTTGGGAAACTGGATGCAGGGCGACATTGTTGGCTGGGTTTAGGTGGAAATACCAGCAGTTCAGTTTTGGACATACATAGTTTATTTTAGGTGGTGAGCTGCCATCCAGGATGCTTTGGCAGTGAATAGGGAATTGCAAAACAACTGGTTGGGCATGTAAGATTAACTGACAAGCTGACAAGGGAAAGTCAGCCCAAAACACATCTTTTTGCCTAATAAGTGAGAACATAATTCTAAGCAACTTTGCAATATTATGTACATTCATACAACCAGGAGTTAAATGCAGCTTTCAATAGTAATATTTTTTATAAATAACTTCAAAAGCAAGCACTGAATATTTTTAATAAATGTATATTGAAAAGCTGCTTAGAATTGCTGTATGTTTTATTTTATTAGGCAAATGTTTATTTTGGGGTTGACATGCCAACCAGGAGTTAAGCAAAAATACTGCTTTCAATAGCAATATGAAATATGCAAATATCTATATACTGACTGAGAGCAGATAGATCAGTGCATTTGCATGCCACTCATGCAGGAGGGTATGAACAACATAGCATGCCTCCCAGGTACAGAAATAAAAAGTAAATTAAAGAATCATAAAGGGATGTATTATAAATATATTTATAACCATGGCAAGTGTGAGGGTGCCATAAAAATGGCTTTTACTAAATTTCTTAGTGATCATCATGTGACATCCTGGGAATTTTGGGGTTTTTATGAGATGTATCTTTTTATGTCTGTTAGTTAGTTATGTATAACTTTATTTGAAAGGTGCTGTTAAGGAGCCGCAGCACTGTACAATGCATAAAAGTACAAAGGAAGGACAAGTCACACAATGAATGCTATAAAAATACACAGACCTCATATAAGGAAACAGAGCTTAAGTGCTATGTGGTAAGCGACACATGGGATGGAGGTTTCAAGTGGGTGGGTGGTTCACATACAGCCACAAATTGGAGGGGAAAAAGTCGACAAGGTGAAGGCATTGTCCAATAGGTACCAGGATTAGACTAATATTCTATTGTAGACACTTATAACACTTCTATTGTTCACACCCTACTGTTCACACCTGAGACCAAGACTGAAACTGCCCACATTGTTCACCTGTTCACACTCATACAAACAGTGGTCCTAATAGGTTTCCCTGTCTCCTGCTCTGTTCTGCCTTCCCTATGTTCCCTGTGTGTGCCATACTCTGCCTTACCTGTGCTCCATGTGTGTGTCATACTCTGCCTTCCCTACGCTCCATGTGTGTGTCATACTCTGCCTTCCCTATGCTCCATGTGTGTGCAATACTCTGCCTTCCCTATGCTCCTTGAGTGTGTGCCATACTCTGACTGCCCTATGCTCCCTGTATGTGTCATACATGCCTGTGTGTTCCCTGCTCAGCCTGTGGCACATAAGCCTGGTATTTGTTCAGGGGGTTTGTTATCATTTGAAAATTTTTGTTATGGGTCCCCTATGGTGTTAAATCATGTGCTGGGGGAGATGTGTTATCCACAGGGGACAGTGGCGGAACTACTGGGGGAGCAGTGGGCGCAATTGTACCAGGGCCAGTACCTCGCTGAATAACCTGCTTCTGGAGGGGGATGGGCACCCAGGCCCGCCCGCCACCCCATAGTTATGGTACTGACAGGGGAGGAGGAGGAGGAGGCATATTGATTTAAGGGTATGTCCTTACTTATCACATGAGTGATAAGTGATATCCCTGCAGTGAGCACCAATAACTTGTTTTTTAGTGTTACCACAATCAATGTGGACATGGTCTTATGGTAACATGGGTGTGGTTTAAGTGGGTATGGTTTAAAAACAGGGAGTGGCTAACACTGGGTTCCATTATTGGCCCTCCACCATGTAGGCCAGAAAAATTCCGGCCCTCGGTACCACAGAAGTATGGTTGTAAGCTATACTTTGCTCAATAGGCAGCCATGCTAATGATTTTAATTGGTGTTGAACAGGTTCTCTCTTAGAATACAGCAGGAGGATCCTGGTAGCAGAGTTTAAGATTGATTGTAGGGGAGAGAGGTGGGAGTCAGGAAGACAAGTTAATAAAAGATTGCATTAGTCTAAAAGAGATAGGATAATTGTATATTTCCATTATAATGTATAATGTGAAATTATAATTAGAGTGGTTCATGTCTATAGGCTATTGCAATCTTAGAAGCTTATTTAAATATACTGTGCCTTTCTCTTTTAGGGCAGGGGCACATGAAGCTACGAAGTTGACTTCAGAAAACGAAGCATTCCAAGTGCCGTCCCGCCGGCGATTTATATTCTAGCCGACGGGAAGGCAGTTCGGGGAGATTAGTCGGCCGAAGAAGAAGTGATTTGACGCTGGGCGACTAATCTCCCCTATTACCTTTGTGTGCTACTTTCCTTAAACTGAAGGTCTGATCTCTTGTTAGTTAATTGATGATTTGTGTCAGAGCATGTCCAAGTCTTGTTTGCTTAGCTAATAATGAATAATGATTGACGTTTGCTGACTATATTTTATATACATAAACTTATACTGCAAAAGGTAATGCATTTCAATACTGTTGTGGGTAGCTCACTATAGAAATGGTAGTTTCTATGACCTCAATAGTCACCAGTAAGACAAATAATTCTTAGTAATAAGGCTAAACATTGGTTTAGCTTTATATTCACCACCAGTGTCATATTAGGTTGAACTTGCACAATTCTTACCATTTTGATCATATAATGCCCAATGTCATTTAAACACACTGCACCCTATTGTACAGCACAGTACAGAATCATATCTTTAAAGGAGAATTCAACCCTTTAAGAAAAAAACCCGTACCCCCCACCCCACGGAGACCCCCTTCCTCTTCCCCCCAGCCTAACTGCCCCCCCCAGGGAAATGGCCCATACATTATACTTACCCCATGGCGCAGATTCTGGCGCAGCCATCTTCCAGGTCTTCTTCCAGCGCTTCGGCAATTTTCGTGAGTTTCGGCTCATGCACAGTTGTCGCAAACCGGCAAATTTCTCCATCTGCTCCACTCAGCTTGCCAAAGACCTGGAAGATGGCTGCGTGGAACTCCGGTGCCAGAATCTGCGCAGAGGGGTAAGTATAAAGTATGGGGCATTTCCCCGGGGGGCTGTTAGGCTGGGGGGAGGAGGGAAGGGGTCTACGTGGGGTGGGGGTACAGGTTTTTTTCTTAAAGGGTTGAATTCTGATTTAAAAAGGAAAAGACAACAAAAAGAAACTTACTCTATTTTCTATGTATAAATTATTTTGCATGTCCACCTGTGAGTGGTTTAACACTAAAACCTCTGTAAAGGGAAACTTGCATTTCAGTATTTTTGTTCCTTTAAGCTTTTCCCCTTCAGCACTATTTATCATTCACAGCATTACCAGAGCTGTGAAGTGTGCATTCGATTCTGATCGTCTTAATGTCCCGGGTGCTTAATTATATGGCATTAAGGCTCAGATCCATGGCAACCAGGACATAAAAATGCAATCTCTCCATAAACCTGCATAGAAATCATTAATTCATTGGTTTTTCATTTGCCTGAAATACTGTAATTGTAATGTAATTGCACTGCGCTCAATAAAACTGCAGAATGAAAACATATGAAATGTTTTTATAATGTTTTTATAATGTTACCCATAACCCTAGTGGCAAGGAATATGCTAGGATTGCTAAAAAAAGATAAGAGAGGCCTATTTCAAGCATTAAGAGTGGGAGTTTTGTTACATATTTAATGCACTCTAATGCTGCTTTACAGGATTGCTTGAAAGGATTTGCTGCAACACTCACATAAAGTTGCATTTATATTCTTATTTTAGTACATACCATTTTCTCAACAGACTGATGGACTGGTCCTTTGTTTGCATTATTGCTTGTTCTTTGGTGCAGCAGAAATGTCAAGTGCAAAGACAGCAAAAATATTTGAGCAGAGATTTAAGCACACAATTGTGGGACTCAATTTTTAAACTGTTGATTGCTATATAACTTTGCTTAATACCTCTTGTCAACTTGCCTTAATACCAGTGCACCTAACTGAGTTTTAAATAATGCAGTGAGTTCAGCAAGGGTGCAGAAATACTTTCATAAAAACTGAAAACTATTAGATGGACAGCCGTGCAGATGGAATTCTGCGTAAATTCAACCTCGAATGTTATCTGTTTTTCCTAAAACTAAATATTGAGAAATCAAAATCAAATAAACTAGTGAGTAAAAAAACATAGCTAGATGAAAATGATCGAAAGTTACATACACGTTTGTGGCAAAAGTATACAAACCTCCAGGAATCTCAGTTCATTAGAAGAGGAAATTCAGGTGTTTCTATTAATGGGATGGTTTTCAGATAACGGTGTTGGTGGTTCTCCTTTATTTAAAGAACAGAAATCTATCTTCACTACAAAAATCAACAGATGTTTGTGAAAGAGTATCATGTCTTAAACAAAGGGAATTTCTGACAAGGCTGGAAAAGGTTACAAAACTTTTTCTAAAAAGTTTGGATCCGACAGTCCACTGTCAGGTCGATCGGGAACAAATGGAGGTAATTCAACATCACTGGCATCCTCCCAAGGATTGGTCAACCAACAAAGATCACACCAAGAGCAAGGCACGTTATACTGCAGGGAGGACTCAAATAAACCAATTTTAGGAACTAAAAGGCCAGTGTTTCTGAGTCCACCATCAGGAGAACACTGAACAAAATTGGTGTACATGGTAGGGTTACAAGGAGGAATACACGATTATCCAAAAAGAACTTTGCTGCCAACCATGTTGATAATTCAGAAGGCTATTGGAAGCAGTGTTGGATTAAAGAGTCTGAGGCCCACCGGGGCTTCTGACACAGGGGCTCCCAAACCCCCACCAGGGCTACGTAACTGTGATATCGATCGAGTCCGGAGGAGGGCATGATCAGAGGGGAGTGCAGGCCGTGTGGATAGCAGAAGGGTGCATCCCAGTTCGACCTTGATTGAAAGAATGTTTTGTGGACAGATAATACCAAAATATAACTTTTTAGCATGAATGAAAAGAGGTAAGTTTTAAGAAAAACAATCACTTCATTCCAGCAACCTTATTCCATTTTGAAAACATAGTGGTGGCGCTGTCATAGTTCAGGCTATTTTTGCTGCCCCTTACCAGGGTGGCTTGCCATCATAACTATGAATTGTACCAGCCAATTCTGCAGAAAAATATCAGGCTATCCATCCGTGAACTGAACCTCAACAGAACGTGGGCCATGTAGCAAAATAACAAACCTAAACACAAAGTCTACAAAAGAATGGTTACAGAAGAAGAAAGTTAATGTTTTGAAATGATGGCGTAATGTGACACAAATAACATAACATTACAAACTGGTTATAACTGATGAGCACCATTTATAAGGATAGAATTTACAAGTTAATCATGGCTCTTGTTTAATACTAATTATATTATACAGTATTTAATATTATTACTTTATTATTGTCTCCAAATTAAATGTGCGGTTTGGGGCATGCTCAGGTTTACCATGCGACCACAAGTCCTGGAAACACAGGGCTAGCTGCTTAGAGATGAAACTAGAGGAAGGTAGGCAGAGAGGTTCATGCCCATTGCCCCCCCCCCCCACACACACACACTGTTTGCCCTAGATATGTGTATCTTCTGCGCAAACCTAGTTCCAATTCTGGTCCTGGGAATTGGGGTCTACAAGTTACCAACCTGAAGCAAGACTTACTGGATCTCACATTGTATCGATTAGGTTACATGTAGTACATTATGCAAGCAAGTAATCTAATTGCATCCAAACTGCATCCAATAATTTGAGTTATAAAAATGAAATGCAAAGCTCAATACACACACCACTAAATAGGGTTTTTAAACACAATGATAAAAAATAATGTGAAGCTAGTTTGCCTGTAAGTCATAATATACATTATCCCACGTCTGGAAGATAAATAACACCACACGGACACATTAAGCTTGGCTGCTATTTGTCTTTCTGTCTCCTATACAATAAACTAAACCGCTTAGATGTGATTTCGCCTGGAGACCTACGTGCACATTGTCAGCAGAAAAACTCATTTCATTTCCATTGCACTGTATGTCTGTGTTGGGGCACAGCCAAATCAAAGCAGATGCATTCAATTGAACTTTATGTTTATTAAATCTCATAATTCTGACACTGAAATGCACTGAAAGATGTTACATTATTTCCAGCAAGGCAATAGATATACAGTCATATGAAAAAGTTTGGGACCCCCTCTTAGCCTGCATAATAATTTACTCCACTTTAAACAAAAAAGATAACAGTGGTATGTCTTTCATTTCCCAGAAACATCTGAGTACTGGGGTGTTTTCTGAAAAATTATTTTTAGTGAAGCAGTATTCACTTGTATGGAATGAAATCAAATGTGAAAAACTGGCTGTGCAAAAATTTTGCTAATTTGAATGCATGTAACTGCTCAATACTGATTACTGGCAACGCCAAATTGGTTGGATTAGCTTGTTAAGCCTTGAAATGCATAGACAGGTGTGTCCAATCATGAGAAAAGGTAGTTAAGGTAGCCAATTGCAAGTTGTGCTTCTGTTTGACTCTCCTCTGAAGAGTGACAGCATGGGATACTCAAAGCAACTGTCAAAAGATCTAGAAACAAATATTGTTCAGAATCATGGTTTAGGGGCTAAAGAAAGTTATCTCAGAAATTAAACTGTCAGTTTCAACTGTAAGGACTAAGGACTGCAATCAGGAAATGGAAGGCCACAGGCACAGTTGCTGTAAAACCCAGGTCTGGCAGGCCAAGAATAATGCAGGAGCAGCATATGCAGAGGAGTGTGAGAATGGTTACAGACAACCCAAAGATCACCTCCAAAGACCTGCAAGAACATCTTGCTGCAGATGGTGTACCTGTACATCGTTCTACAATTCAGCTCAATTTGCACAAAGAACATCTGTATGGCAGGGTGCTGAGAAAGAAGCCCTTTCTGCACTCATGCTACAAGCAGTCACTTGTATGCAAAATCAAATTTAACTCAACTGGAGAGATTTGGATGGATGGACGAATAGTCAAGGCGAAGCTTCGCACATGCGTGTTCAAGCGCATTTTCGCGCATGTGCAATCGAGCGTGCACCCATGCCAGTATCGTGGCTGGCCCAGCTGCTTCGGGTGCCTGGACGGATTGGCCCTGGCTCTGCATATGACTGTATATACAGTAAAAAAAGGCCCTGGCATTTCAGGTACACAGAGGCCCAATCAGCCCACACAGAGGCTCAAACAGCCCCCACCAGCCCACTTAATACTGACTTTCTATGGCACCTTATAGCAGCCCCTCTAGCATTTGCTAGAACCCAGAGATTGCCAGTCTATATATATATATATATATATATATATATATATATATATATATATATATATATAGCTCCCACCCTTCCCAGCTATAGTCAGGTGATCCCACTGGTGTCTAATAAAAGGGCAGCCAAGTTTGGGAGTTTGACTTTGAAAGCAGCTAGTAAGTTGCAGGTAAAACTTAGTCCCTTTGTAAAATGTATAATTAAGCAATTGAATTCTTAATGAATCAGATGAAAATTAAGTGTAGGACTGGCCAGATATGGGATGACTTTGACGTAGTTGGCCAGCTTAAATATATTGCAATATATGGACAAACAATCCCTGTGTTGTTTAAAGGGTAAGGCATTTTAGTAGCAGTATGCACAAAATGTCTCTGTCTTAAATATATTGATAAGGGGTTGAGTGCAGAGGACCTCTTGTAGTTGACTATATATATATATATATATATATATATATATATATATATATATATATATATATATATATATATATATATATATATAGATATATATATATATATATATATATATATATATATATATATATATATACTGTATTCCCTCCTGTAGAGATGACTCAGTGTTGCTGGTCTTTGTTTGGATATATATTTATATATATAGGACATATATTTAGGACATATATATATATATATATATATATATATATATATATATATATATATATATATATATATATATATATATATATATATATATATACAGTTGTAGCTGTATAATTGTATAATTGTATAATTAAGCAATCGAATTCTTAATGAATTAGATGAATATTGAGCGTAGGACTGGCCAGATATGGGGTGACTTTGACGTAGTTGGCCAGCTTAAATATATTGCAATATATGGACAAACAATCCCTGTTTTGTTTAAAGGGTAAGGCATTTTTCAGTAGCAGTATGCACAAAATGTCTCTGTCTTAAATATATTGATGATGGGTTGAGTGCAGAGGACTCTTGTATTTGTCTATATGTATTTTGTGGTCACAGCCTCATTGCAACCCCGCCTAATGTTTTAAAAATTAGTGGTGAGCACAACTTTCCCTTGTTTGTTATAGTTAAACAGGAGCAGTGACCAGCTCCTTGTTGTTGCTCCCACCCTTCCCAACTATAGTCAGGTGATCCCACTGGTGTCTAATAAAAGGGCAGCCAAGTTTGGGAGTTTTACTTTGAAAGCAGCTAGTAAGTTGCAGGTAAAACTTAGTCTCTTTGTAAAATGTATAATTAAGCAATCGAATTCTTAATGAATCAGATGAATATTGAGCGTAGGACTGGCCAGATATGGGATGACTTTGACATAGTTGGCCAGCTTAAATATATTGCAATATATGGACAAACAATCCCTGTTTTGTTTAAAGGGTAAGGCATTTTTCAGTAGCAGTATGCACAAAATGTCTATGTCTTAAATATATTGATAATGGGTTGAGTGCAGAGGACTCTTGTATTCATCTTTATATATTTTGTGGTCACAGCCTCATTGCACCCCCGCCTAATGTTTTTAAAAATTAGTGGTGAGCACAACTTTCCCTTGTTTGCACATATCTCTTGTTCCTTGATATATATATATATATCTATGTACCGAATAAAACACGTATTTTGATGAAAAACATTGGTGTGCGGATCCTTACGAACAAATCTCTCTCTCTCTCTCTCTCTCTCTCTCTCTCTCTCTCTCTCTCTCTCTCTCTCTCTCTCTCTCTCTCTCTCTCTCTCTCTATATATAACAGACAGCGCCGGATTTCACTGAGGCGCGCCCCTAGGCCGCGCGGTCCTAGCGCCCACCTCACCTCACTTTCCCAGCGCGCCGGTGAAAAAACGGCGCAGCTGCTGTAAATGAATGGGGACGCACGCGTCCCCATAATGCGGCTGGGCGGCATGCCGCCCCTATTTTTTTGCCGCCCTAGGCCCGGGCCTATGCGGCCTTGCCGCAAATCCGGGCCTGATAACAGATCCAATGCCTGCGCTTGTGCTGATGTCCTCTTAGTTTGAATGGATCTTGGCAAGTTTCATCTTGGGATGATCTCAAGAAAATCTCACCAACCATACATCGAAAACAAAACAGTTGATTTGTGCTTAGATAGCTTTGTTATATTCAATACTGAGCATCTACACTTTTGTTATATGAGATCCATAGATTGTCAGAGGAAATATTGAGCCGTGCCTTTTACCTGCCTCTCACATGGGGCTGAGGGCTGTAATGATTATTGCATCTCAAAACCCCAGGGGATTGGAGGAGCGAGAGATCTAAACAAATTAAAATGTTTTAAAGGAAAAACTGTGCCCCCCATTTCACTGTCTAAGCTTTGGCAGGGGGGGGTAGTTATGCCTGAATTTGCCCCCTGTTGTGCTGGGGCACTAGGGTGTCTTAAATTTTGTGTAATTGCTTTAATTATAGCAATAATCTAAAAAGCAAGTTTTTGTTCAACCATCAGTGGTGATTACTCCACTTTTTCGATCTTTCATGTTTGCCCTATTTTGCATCTGCCTTAGATGGATTTCTACATTCACAAACACTTGACCCATGTAAATTACAGCCATTTACCTGTATATATATACTTATTTGTTCCATAGAGTTTTTGTGTGCAAAGATGCAACTTCCTCATGACAATCCATCATGTAAATGTTACATATATGAATAATTTTACAGGGCTTAAATGTAGGTGGCATCACATTAACAAATATACATTAAAAATACAGTATGAATAAGAAACTCATTATACAAAATGCTTCAAAAAGCATTTTTTCTAATTTTTTGCCAGTGTAATTGCGGCACCCACAGTATAATGTGCATCACAGCAATCATTTATCAATGCGGACACGAATTATGCACTAAGTAAATATGCGATGTTTACATGAAAACTGGTTCATGCTGGTGGAAGCATAAATGCATATAATGCTGGGTGTCCCACCAGTTATTACTGGACAGAACTTTATGCTATTTTTATGTGAGTGGGTTCCCTGCCTTGAGTTTTGGAAAATCACACACTGATTAACCAAAATGGAAAACCAACCTGTGACCCATAGTTGGCATATGTATCAGGTTAAAGGAAAACTATGCCCCCAAATTATGTAGGTCTCTATAAAACATATATTTCACAAAAAAGCTCATATGTAATCCCCTGCTTCATGTAAATAAAACATTTTCATAACAATATACTTGTTTAGTAGTATGTGCCATTGGGTAATCATAAATTGAAAATAGACATTTAAGTTGCTTAATCTTGCTTAAGTATTAGTTTTGGGGAAAAGTGTTCCTTTAAAGTGTTTCCTGGCAGTTTTGTACTTTGCCCGGGGTGTCAAATGTTCATGCTGGTAAGTATGAAATGCATTAGGCTATTCCTGTGGGGACTGAATAGGTTGTACATGTATTGAAATAAAATTGTTAATTGATTTTAACTTTTAATTGTTTTAGAGAATATATTTTTTAGGGGTGTCAATTGTTAATAACCTTTAAAATGGGGTGTCATTTGTTCAGTTTCATAGAGCCCACTTGCAGAGTCCTGCAGTAGGAGGCCTCTGTTGGAGTAGAGATTGTGAGGATAAATTCTGCAATAGTTCACTCTAGAAGAAGGATTTAGGCTGAAGGTAGTTAGTAGAGCATCCTGAGGCTCCAGCTAGCAGAGTACAAGGGGGGGTACTACCCTGCTGTGTCAGTCAATATCATAGCAGTTAGGCTCAGGGATAGAGAGATAAAGGATTGAGCATCTTACTAGCACTGGGGCTCTAGTTTACTAGTGAGTACTACCACTGGGTTTTAACTAATACTCTGCCTAGGTCCAATGACATTAGGGAAATTAACTATTGTAATACTGTAAATTGATTTTTCTGTATAATTTCTGAAGTAACAGCAAATAGATGGTATAAGATCCAGCAAATAAAGTATTAACTATATGTTTCAAGAACCACTGACACCCAAGTTATTAAGAGATCTGTTCTATGTCTGTAAAGCCAGTGTGGTTAAACCTTCCTCCACTAAGACAGCAAGGGCCCACCTGAGAGACGGTTCCATGTAACAGATGCTCTACTAGCAGTTGCAGGGAGTTGCAATTAGACTAAGTCCCAGGTTCACCATGGGAATGTAAAGAGTTGGGTTTATAATATTTACGCTTAGACCAAGGATAATGGTGCACTTGTCATTTTCATTAACCTTCCATGCAGAGATCAACTAGTTAGCTCACACACAGGAAAATGAAAATTCATACTTTAACATTTCTGCACCAAAATCAATGCTGTGTGTACACTGACAGTCAAATCCTCTTATTCACACATAGGGGGGTTGGAAGGCAACATTTTGGCAAGTAGACAAAAACCAATGTGCCATTAGCCTTAAAGCGACATATATGAAGAGTATAGCATAAAGTATCATATTCAAAGGCAAATCAAAACATGCTGCGTATTTTTTTCCTTAGAAATACAGTATGATTGCAGCCTTGGGAACTTGCTTACATTGTATAAATTTTGATGTTCTTGTGTTTTGGCTTTTTGGCTTCTGTTTTGCCAAATTGCAAGTTTTCATCAACATAATTTTCACAGTATTTGTATTCGAATGCCATGCATTCTGGTGCATGATTTCATGTCCGAAAGTGTCCAAATATTCACAGTTTTGTCTAAATTTCCCAAATTTCCGAGCCCAATCTTGGCTTGAACATCTGGCTCTATTGTTTGCATTTTGCAATAGGACACTAGCAGTTTGGTGAACAATGGCTTAAAGGAAAACATTATTTTCCGTGGGATTCTAATAAGAATATGATGGTTTCATTTAAACAATGGTAATATATTATGGCAGTTACTGAATATGCTTGACTTTTTTTTCTTATGATCAATAATGCTCTTGATAGTGATTTCCTGAAATAGACGCTGTCATTTTGAAATATCAACTACATAAATGCTCAGGATACAGATTGTTTTTCACATCTTCTACACTTTCTAAACTTTTCATCATTTTTGGCATGGTAAATCAAAGCCCTACCTCCCATGTGTTTTTTTGTTTAAAGTGAACTTAGATAATAACAAAGTCCCGGTATTATCGAGAACGTTAAGATTATATGGTTTGAGCAACAAGGTATAATTTAATGTTCTGATGTTAAAACATGAAAAATAAGATTTCCCTATTTCAGTTCAAGCCTTTGCACAGGATAAAATAGCAAATGTTTTGCGAGCAGTGTAACAAGGATGTGGATGGAAAACAATGGAATCCAACAAACTTCTGGTCATGACACAAGTGTCATGTTCTGATCTGGCAGAGAAGAGCCCTGTCTTTTGTTTCAATTTAAGTTGCTGGTACATAATATGCTTAAAACTTCCTCTCAGCCTATCAGAATCACCTTAACTTATCAAATGGGGGAATGTCAACCCATACAGGTACAGAATCCATTAAACCTTTTATCCAGAAAGCTTTGAATTACAGGATGGTCATCTCCCATATAATGCATTTTAATAAAATAGTCAAAATATTCTGAGACAATTTGCAATTGGTTTTCATTATTTATTATTTGTAGTTTCTGATATATTTAGCTTTTTATTCAGCAGCTCTCCACTTTTCTGGTTGCTAGGGTTCACATTATCCTAGCAACCAGGCTTTGATTTGAATAAGAGACTGGAATATGAATAGGAGAGGGCCTTAACAGAAAGATGAGTAATAAAAAGTAGCAATAACAGTCCATTTGTAGCCTTACAGAACATGTCATCTTGCCCTATAATGGTAGGTATGACCACTACCACAGTTAGAGCCCCATACACTCATATCAGCTGTCTAAAAGTAATATGAAAGGTGGAAGGTACCACGGTCTAGCAGTATTATTTAGCTTTTTAAAATATTAATCTCATATTCTTATGCTTGTTCTCTGCCTGCCTGATCCATCCCAGTTGCATCATTTTAGCTCCATTGTAAAATCTGATCAGCCATGTAACCCATGAAATCTCATGTGTGTGTTATCCTTTCAACACATGATGAGATGATACCAAATGCCTAAAAAATATATAATAATTTCTCTTGGATTGATTTTAGGGCCTACTGATCATATTTCATCCCCTTTTTTTAATTTAAAAGCTGAGAAGGATTTCAGTTGCTGCATTAGGAAAAAATGAAAGCAGAATATAATTAATCCAAGAAAATACACAGTAATATTGGAATATATAGGAATTGACAAAGTAAAAGAAGCAATTCTGCTAGCAGCTTTTGTTAAATCAGAAGCTATCAGGACATTACCTATGCTTTACATTGGGAAATTGTTTAGGGTTATCCAGAATAGCCTTTCTGACCAATGGTCTGATTGCAACAGACAATCCCTTTATATAAGACCTCAACCCCATTGCAGCAGGGTTGAAAAAAGACCAACGTCCATCAAGTTCAACCCCTCCAAATGAAACCCAGCATCCTTACATACACACACTGACCCCTTCATACACTCACATAAACTATACATACCCATAAACTAACTATAAAGTTTAGTATCACAATAGCCTTGGATAGTATGCTTGTCCAATAAATCATCCAAGCCCCTCTTTAAAGGCATTAACAGAATTGGCCATCCCAACATCACCCGGCAGTGCATTCCACAACCTCACTGCCCTTACTGTGAAGAACCACCTACACTGTTTCAAATGAAATTTATTTTCCTCTAGTCTGAAGGGGTGGCCTCTGATGTGATGATACTCTTTATGGGTAAAAAGGTCCCCTGTCTATGATGTCCTCTAATATACTTGTAAAGTGTAATCAAGTCCCTCGCAAGCGCCTTTTTTCCAGAGAAAGCAATCCCAACTTGACAGTCTACCCTCATAATTTAAGTCTTCCATTCCTCTAACCAGTTTAGTTGCACTTAGTCTCTGCACTCTCTCTCCAGCTCATTTATAACCCTCTTAAGGAATGGAGCCAATAACTGCACTGTGTACTCCAGGTGAGGCCTTACCAGGGACCTATAAAGGGGCAAAATTATGTTTTCATCTCTTGAGTTTATGCCCTTTCTTATGCAAGATAGAACTTTATTTGCTTTAGTGACCACAGAATGAAACTGCCCAGAATTAGACAACTTGTTATCCACAAAACCCCCTAGATCCTTCTCATTTAAGGAAACTCCAAACACACTGCCATTTAGTGTATAACTTGCATTTATATTATTCTTGCCAAAGTGCATAGCCTTGCATTTATCAACATTGAACCTCATTTTCCAGTTTTCTGCCCAGTTTCCCAACAACAAATCATTCTGCAAAGTGGAGCCATTTTGCATGGAACCTATAGTTCTGCACAATTTAGTATCAGCAAAAATAGAAACAATGCTTTCAATGCCTACCTCCGGGTCATTAATAGACAAGTTTAAAAGCAAAGGACCAAGTACAGAGCCCTGCAGTACTCCACTAACAACACTTGTCCAATTAGAAAATGTTCCATTTACCACCACTCTTTGTAGTCTATCTTTTAGCCAATTCTCTATCCAGGTACAAAAACTATGTTCCAGGCCAACAATCTTTAATCTAACCAGTAAACTTCTGTGTGGCACTGTATCAAATGCTTTAGCAAAGTCTAAGTAGATCACACCCACTGCCTTCCCAGAATCGAGGTCCCTGTCTGGCAAGATCTATTATGCATAAAACCATGTTGGCACAAACTCATAGTATTATGATTTGCAATTAAGTCCATGAAGTCCAGTATCTTATCCCTTAATACTCCTTCCAAAAGCTTTCTTACCACTGATGTCAGACTAACCCTCCTATAGTTTTGAGACTGAGAACGGGTTCCCTTTTTGAATAGCGGCACCAGATTAGCAATATGCCAGTATCTCAGCACTGTGCCAGACCTCAATGAATCCAGAAAAATTAAGTAAAGCAGTTTGGTAATTACAGAGCTAAGCTCTCTTAGTACCCATCTGGACTTTTGTTTATCTTAACATGTTCATCTCTATTGAATTTCCTCGTGCGTGATCCATGCATCATTAGTTCTATTACTAGGATTGGGACTACTAAAAAGGAAACCTTCATTAACCGGTTCCTTATTTGTGTAGACTTTTGGTTCAGTCAAGAACCATTGGTGCCCATTCTTGTGAAATATTTCAACAAGACCCTGCCTCCACCACTTTGTGCTTACCCCTAGGGCTTACTTCTGAGTCTCATTCAGGCAAATATATGGTAACACTTTTAGCTTCAGAAGAGGTGCCACTCTAATTTACTATAGCCATATGCTAGAAAATAAAGTGCATCAAGAGAGATTATCTTGTAATAAAAGGTTCTTTAAATGAGAAGTAAAGCTTTACTAAAGAAGTAGGCTACAAATATTGTTGTAAGGATTCCTGGTGGTCTAGTGGTGCGAGGATGCCCACTGCTTTCTTCCTCTGCGCAAATTATGCGCGCACTCGCCGCTTAGTGGTTTTGGCGTGAGCGTTGCTTTGTGACATAATGTGACTATAATTTCTATAGTTCCTGGGTGCATTTTCTGTGTGCTCCTGATCTGTTCTTGACCCTGCCTGTCCCTGACCTTGTCCAGTTTGCTGTCTGTCCTAACCCTTGCCAGTGTACTGATGACTCTCTTGGATCCTGCCTTGTACTGCGATATTGATGTGTTTGACTCGGCCTGTGACCTTGACTATTCTCTCGTCTCTTGAATGTGTACTGCTGCTCCTGATTGGTATCGACCCGGCCTGTCCCTCACCAACACTTATTGGTATTGACCCTTGCCTGCCCAGAACTCTCTCACTGGTCCTCTCACGTTAAGACCTGCCAGCACCGGAGTAGCAGAAAGGTGGTTGTTATAGGTGGAAGAGTGAGCTGTGACCAGAACCTTTATGCTAGTTCTGGGTTTGGGACTCTGTCCATAACAGTTGTACATTATGTTTTGGGCTTTAGTACCAGCCCAAGGCAACAACAGCCCTTTGCACTCACAATATATAGTATACATAGGGTGATTAGTAATTAATATAGATAATTACTACACGGCAGCACAGAAACCAGTGCAGTTAGCATCAGAATTTTATAATTAGCATTGTAGCATCAGCTTATATTACAGACCATGATAATGCATAATTTACTACAACCACTAAGCTTAGTTTCTCAACAGCTGCTCAGAGGCCACTGGGCATGTGGGTGTCACAGACACTTTTCAAGATGGTTACTCCCTTGTAACAAGTTTAAAGTTTGGATCATTGTAGCTATTGAGAAACTGAAACTTTAGGCTGGTGCAATAAGTTCAGTATATAAAATATGGCATTTTAATTAATTAATTAATTAATTAATTAATTTTTAATTAATTATCCTTTAATATGAAAGTTATATGAGATATCTCTTAGCTGTGCAAGCTCCAGTTTTGGTCTAAAGGAAAGCATTGTTCATAAAAAAATCGTAGTGCTGTTCAGTGGAGCTCTTCATATAAATGCAAATAAAACAAACACAATTAGTTATGATTGAAAAAGCCTGTTATGTTGCTGAAACTGAGCCTGCATGGTAGAATATTCCCAAATACAAAAGAATTCAGCTACCAGAAAAAAGACAATTTAATGCTAGCTCTTTGTAAAACCCTCAGAATATATTGATATTTAAAATAAAAATATTATTAGGAATACACTCTAGGAATTCACATTAATCATCATGTATTCTTCTTCTTTCTGGTAATTATTAAGCATTGGGATATGTATTTTTAGTTAACAGTTGCTTTTTAAGATTAATATCTAATTAGATCTCCAGCCTAACAATGAAACATGCAAAGTCCTATGAGAGTGTTTATATGATACCGTGATTCTCCAGCATTTAGCACTGCATGTAACCAAGGTATCTGCTGACCCTAGGACCCAACCTGACATTCATTAACATTCTATATAGTAGACTCCTTTCTCCAGATAATACATTGACTTCATTAACATTCCAGCAAACAGCAGATATATTGCATAGACCATAGTTACAACTAAATGGGAGCCAATTAATTGGTCGCCACTTTCACTTCCATATGAATCATATTCCACAATAACAAATTTACCATAATTGATTATAGAAACTGCCGTTATCATAACATTTATGTGTGAAGATTCTGGTTTCCCTTTGTATGTTTGAGCAGAAAACATTGTAAATGGATTTTATTTATAAAAGTGCTTCAAAACATTTAGGTGCCTATTTATCATGCTGTGCAAAACAATGTAAAAATCTGTGTAAAATAAATGGCAAATTTATCTAGGCGTATGTTTTATTTTACTCTGCCTGAATGCTGGATTTCACACTGTTATTTTACATCACTACACACAATCTATTAAAGTCAATGGGAAAAATCCAAGCCGCAGGTAATTAATTAAAAGCAATCAAATAAGATCAGTGCAGCTCCCATTGACTATTATTGCACCTCAACAACTTTTATTTGGTTAACTTTGGTATTCAAGGTTTTTAGAAGTATAGGAAAGCCTTGAATTTTTCGAGATTCATTGAAAACATTGCAATTCGACCGTTGTGTAATGTAAGGAATCCCAAATTCATAATTAACTCCAAAGACCCAGTCATGGCTCACTCTTCCACCTTTGGCTTCTTGAGGAGCCCTCCGCTACTCAGGTGCCACCAGGACTTAATGTGAGATGAACATGGAGAGAGTTCTGAGCAGGTTAGGGAACCGAGCCCATGCGGAAAAGACGGGGGAGCAGTCAGTGAAATGTAAACAGGCAGGATCAATACCAGATGGGTAACACAGTACCAAAACAGATAACAGATGAGTAGTCGAGGTCACAGGCCAAGATCAAACCAAACAGTAACGTGGTACAAATTCAGGATCCATAGAATAGGCAATATAAAGGCAGAGGTTGGTACAGACAGCAGGGTGGCAGAGTCAGGAAAAGGCAAGGGTCAGGAACAAGAACCTAGGTACTATAGGAATAGACCTTTTTTTTTGGAAATAGGACATTTGCACCTATAAATATTTGAATTTTGCCCCAACTGAGATGACGTCACGCAGTGAACCAAAGAAAGTCGAAAATACTTACTTGATTAGCCGTGCCCCCCATCTTTCTGAGAGCTACTGACTTCGGGAAGGCATGGACGTTTAAGGGGCCCTGGCCACCAATTTTCTTATAATGTGGGGGGGGGGGCCTGGCTACCAATTTTGGCCACCAATTTTTTTTTTCTCATGTGGGGTCCTAGCCACCAATATTTTTAATGGGGGGGCCCTGGCCACAAATGTTTTTTTTATGGGGGCCCTGACCACCAATATCTTTTTATTAACATGTGAGGACCCTAGCCACCAATATTTTTTTGGTTTTTTTACTGTGTGGTGGGGAGGGCGGACCTGTAGGTGGGGCTTGCAGTGGGCGTAGCCCAGGGGGCCCAGGAAATTTTGTCGTATGGGGCCCTACGATTTCTGATGGCGGTCCTCGATATATCTGTTGCAGAAAGTTGTGTCAGCTTTACCACTTAAAGGAAAACTTTATCTCAAAATGAATACTTGATACTTTATAGCAAATTAAGTGGCATATTAAATAATTTTTTCAAACTGTAATATATATTTAAGTAAATTTTGTCCTTTTATATGTTTTGCCTTGAACCACCATTTCGTGATGGTCTGTGTGCTGTCTCAGAGATCACCAGACCAGAAATACTGCAGCTCTAACGGTAACAGGAAGAAGTGTGGAAGCAAAAGATAGAACTCTGTCTGTTAATTGGCTCATGTGACTTAACAAGTATAGTTTGTGTGCACCGTGAATCATACTTTGCCAGGGGGAGGCCCTTATTTTTATGGCAGTTTTCTATTTATGATTACCCAATGGCACATACTACTAAAAAAGTATATTATTATGAAAATGGTTTATTTACATGAAGCAGGGTTTTACATATGAGCTGTTTTATGCAATATCTTTTTATAGAGATCTACATTGTTTGAGGGGTATAGTTTTCTTTTAAGCATGGATAGCATCACATGCTCAGGCAGGCAGCACATCAGCCAGCCTGTTGATGTCACTGGGTGGCCTGACTTGTTGCTTCCTGAAACCTTTGCGTGGTGGAGAAGTGCCTAAGAGATGCAAGTGCTACTGCAGTTGTGGAATCTCAAGGATCATCAATTCTTTGAGAAAAAAAGCTTGTGGAAAATATAACAGCATGTCAAAGGGTAGCACCGGGATCAGGCCTCTGTTTAGAGAAATTTGTACACTGACATTTTAGTGTGGGAGTGGGGGGAATTGTATGGTGAATTAAAGGCATATAGATTAATTAATTGCAATTCATAAATTATGCATTATGAAATAACGTTCATGGAATTAGTTATTTTTAATGAAATAGACCTCAAATTTACCTAAATGGGTCAGTGATTCGCCTCTTTTGGACAATGGTTCACAGGACAATTTTACAGGCACTTTGATGTCTGCTTTTGAGAGGAAATCAAAAGTGCCACCCACTGATTAAGAAAATATCAGAAAACATTCCCATTAAAACTGTCCAGTCCATGTTTCCTGGTAGCAAATCAACTGACAAGCATTTGCACAACCACCAAGGGGCATTTGCATCATATGTTTGGGATAACAAAAAACATGATGTATTACGTTTCTGAAACTAGCCATTGTGCCATAGCCCTTAAGGGCTAAAAAGAGAAAAAAATTAAAGGATTACATATGTTTAAAAATAATTACCTGATCTGCAAAAACTGTGCAATGAAGCTGCGATGTTGTCTGTTTACTATAAAGCTATGTGGGCTACCTTTCAAAATTCATTTCAGCTGTTGCGTTCTTTTTGCACAATTGGCAGCATATACAGTTACATATAGAGAATCATTCTTTTATAGCAGGTATTATTGAGGGGTGTAATATAGGCAAACCTTTCAGTCCAGCATATCATTGCAAAACTAAGGGTCATAATATATAGCAGGTCTTCTCTTTGGGGCTATAGCCGTTTTGTAGTTTTCTTGGAAAGCTTTCCACTAGATGTGGAATATTGCTGGTTGGATATGCTTCCATTCAGCCACATTAAATGGATAGGAAGTAACCCATGCAATGTAGCAGCATTTCAATCACAGACACAATCACTGTGATGAATTGCTGCATGTGTTATAACATACAGGGATATGGAATACTTTTAAAAAATGTTTGCTCTGATGAAATATGGATTTGGTTTTCAGTACTCAGTACCGTTTCAATCTACTACTGGACTTTTCTTTAATATATTGTGTGCGTGTGACTGAAATACTAATCTCACCTAGGCATATACAGTATTATCCTGGAACATTAGTAGTTGCTACTTGTAACTGACTAGTAAAAATATTTTTATACATAAACTCAAATATCAGTCTAATTGGACATCAAAATGAGCTTTCAGGATCAGGATGAGCAGACAGACAATCTACCTATATCACTCTCTAATTAGACTTCAGATTGCACTGTCACTGCATTGGGCCCACCAGTGGGGGCCAACTCTACAATCTGTGAACCGCCAATTTACAGCAAATGCAATAATGTGCATCCCCGAGTGTCATGATAGAGGTCTGTAATAGTTAATAAAACAGGCCAAGGTATCATGAAAAAAACATTTCTGCTAGTACCTAAATCAGTAACAGGCCTCTCTTCAGTAAGGACTGGAATTAGCCATGTGAAAAAGGGTCACAGCCTGTGATGTCCTGCTCCAAGCCCTGGATTATAAGAGCCATTCCATGTGGAGGGGTGAAAGCCCAGGGAGGATGAACTTAAAGTTCACAGCAAGGCCCCTCATAGGTGAAGTGAAGGTCACACTATAAACATATTTATAAGCCCAGAATCCATACCTTTTATACCAACACTATAAACACTAAACTGGTTATGGATTCAATGCCACATTAGCTTCAAAAAGAGTCCAACCATGACTAGGTTTGGCTCCTGGTTGATCAGATGAGAATATCTGGGCAGGGGCAGGTCACACAGTTTTGATATTTGGCATTAATGGACCCAGTAGGAAGAAATATGGCCACTACATACTATATATTTTCTCTACAGTGTTCCTGTCAGGAGTTATGTTATAATATGTTTGATCCACTTCCTAAACAGAGGAGGTCATTAAAAACTCAATCTGTGTCCTGCTAGACCACGCCCCTTGCATTCCTGACATTACATGGAAAGCGTAATGGTACTAAGGGGCACAAAAACAATGAATGTAAGAATGCTAAAAAAGTGAAAGTTAAGATAGTTAGGGTAATATGAAGAAGATGAGATATCTGTTGAGTGGTAAGCTCAATTTCATAAGGAAAGCATCTCTACATTTTTCTGTCTGGAACACGTGCAGCTATTTTTGTAGTACAGGTATCTGTCCAGAAAGCTCTAAATTACGGTAAGGCCATCTCCCATAGACTCCATTTTGATTAACTAATTAACATTAAAAAAAAATAATAATAAAAAAAAAAATATATATATATATATATATATATATATATATATATATATATATATATATATATATATATATATAAAATAAAACAGTACCTTGTACTTCATCCAAAGACATAATTGATTCTTAGTGGAGAAAAACTTTACTTCATATTTAAACATTAGGGGGCACATTTAACTTCGATAGTCGAATATTGAGGGTTAATTAACCCTCGATATTCGACCAATAGTAAATGTGCCCCTAAGTATGGAGATCCAAAGCACTGGGCAATGCATTGGAGATGCATCCATTCTCACCTTATCTGTGTAAGCTTATAAGGTAAGGAGTTTATGGAAGCTTGCCTGCTTTGCACTGGCATCATCTGAGAGCAATAAAGTGGGAGGCAAAGGGTTGAGTTAGAAAAAGGAAACCCCTGGGAGTTTAGATATCCCTGTCTTAAGCTGGTCATAGATGCAAAGATCCGATCGTACAAATCAAGGTACGATCGAACTTCCCCATCTCCCAACCGGCCACTAACCATTCCGATCAAATAAAGTAGTAAAGAACAGATCAGCTGATGTTCTGCCCCTGACAGCAATCATACGAAAGTTATGTCTGACCAAAGCTAGTCTCCCACTGAAAATCATACGATCGGCAATACATGCAGAGATATTACCCGCAGCCGACAGAAATCTTTTAACCTGTCCGATCGACTAAAAGACCGTTCTCCGCCTGACGAAAAATGTCCGTACTCTCCACACACGGTCCAAAAATCGTACGAATCCTTGATTCGTTACGATCAGATCTTTGCGTCTATGAGCCAGCTTTCGGCACAATATGCTCTCTGCTTGCAGCTACCCACATACCATTGCTGCATGTTGCTGAGATGTTGCTGAATGTAGAATAATCTAGAGTGCCCTGTTATTATTTGTTCATACTTTTGGTGGACCCATTATACACCTGTATCACAAGCACTTGGTAAACATATCTTTCATATTTTTTTACTTTCCAAACACTGACTCCCCTATGCTGTTATCATTTTCCTTTTCTTTATGTCCCATATCAAATTCTTTTTCACCTTGTAGAGTATTTAATCAATCTATTATAAGCATTTAGTCATGTCTATCCAAGAATCCGTGCCCTACAGGATTGTGTAATTTAATTAACTTGTTCCATTTGCACTTTATGGACTTTCTAGCTAGATAGCATCAAGATATCCCTTGAAGGGAATTTATGCATTGAACCAAAAAATTGAACAAGGTGCTATCTACTGAATGAATTGCATGTCATTAATAAAGCTAGTATATTCTCAGTAAAAACATGTTTTAGAATGTATATTAAATATGTATTTATGTAAATACCCTATTCTAAACTGATTTGAAATTTTAAAATGATAAATTATTCAAACAATATCCTTTTCCCCTGTATTAATAAAATAGTACCTTGTAATTGATCCCAACTGAGTGCACCCAACTACTGAATGAAGAGCTTAAAGCTCAATATGTGTTTTTTCACAGCAATGTTTTTGTCTCTGTGATTTTTTTCCATTAACACTTTTTTGTTGCATCAACTTTTTTCGTGCAAAATACATTGGTGGCTACGGGCATTTTTGTGTCAGCTTCTTTCATGGAATATGTTGTTTGTGGAATTTTTATTCCCACGTTTCAATATTTTGTAGAGGTGCCTTTTGTGGTGTAGCGCTATAGTAAATCGTGTGTCCTTTACACCACTGTTGAGCTCCACTCCCAATAAATGTGCCCCGGATGAGACCTGTAATCTTAGGGAGTGAGCCCTCGCAATGGTGTGGAGGCAGGGTGTAGTGTAACTGTAACTGGATTCAGGGTATAATAATTGGGCACCAGTGGTTCTTATAACTTAACCCTTTCCCTGCCAGCCGTTTTGTCCTAGATGCGAACATCTACTGCCAAGCAGTTTTTAGACATTTTGTACTCTTTCACTTTAAGGGCCTTTCTTGGGGTGGTCTTTTAGTTTACCCAGTATAACAATATATTGTTTTTTTCAGGACAACCTGAACTTTCAAAATATGCAAGAATTTTGGTGTAATTCTACTTCTGTAAAAAAATATAGGCTTCTAAGTGTCTAATAAAATGAAAAAAATCACGTTTCACAAAGAACAATCACATATATCAGAAACATCATTTATTTTATGTACAAGAACACAACTGATTTGGAAAGGTCTATGCCTCCTGAATGCGGCAATACCAAATATATATAGTTTTATGGAGATTTCTCACTTGTATAGATCAAAATCTACAAGCAGTACACTAGCAAATTCCCAAAGCACCGCTCCCCAAACGGCAAACTTCTGATTTCAAGGCCAAACATTCCACTAACAATAGGTTTACCCTAGAAAACTACCCATTATTAGAAAGAACAGATTCTGGTGAATCAAAAATGGGTAAATGTATCTTTGTACTCCAAACTACAAAGTTGCAATTGTTTCCTAAAGTTATAATGTTTTATAGAAATTGGTGAATTTTTTGAAAAATGACTTCAAAGCTTCCACTCTACAGCATCATATCTCCCACTCATCATTAGGTATCAATGTAACACACCCCAAATATGAAAGCCTGGGGTTCACTGAACAGTTTGATGCCCAATATGTATAGGTGTACCTAAACATGTGGTGTATAGGGGCCCTAAAATGTAGACACCCCATTTGAGCTATCTGTTCTGTAATGCCAGATACTGCAAAATCAACACATTTACATAGATTGGGGGGGGGGCAAAGTTAGAAAAAAGTACGTTCACCCCAGAAAACCATATATTTTCGGAAAGTACACATTCCCCTGAATCCAAATTGGGTATGCATGTCTTTCTACTCCAAAGCACCAAGCTGCAAAACTTTCCTATTTTAGGGACATTTTCAGAAATCACCTCAAAACATCCACCATGCAGCATCGTATTTCCCACATACTATTGAGTATCAAGATAAATCACCCCAAATATGAAAGCCTGGGGTCCCCTGAACAGTTTGATGCCCAATAGGTATAGGTGTACCCAAGCACGTGGCATATAGGGGCCCCAAAATTAAGACCCACATATGGTCTGTCATTTCAGGTACAGCAAAATCAACACATTTACATCGTTTTTGGGGGCTGCAAAAGTAGAAAAAAGTACGTTCACCCCAGAAAACCATATATTTTTGGAAAGTACACATTCCCACGAATCCAAATTGGGTATGCATGTCTTTCTACTCCAAAGCACCAAGCTGCAAAACTTTCCTAAATTTGACAATTTCAGGGACATTTTCAAAAATCACCTCAAAACATCCACCATGCAGCATCGTATTTCCCACATACTATTGAGTATCAAGATAAATCACCCAAAATATGAAAGCCTGGGGTCCTCTGAACAGTCTTATGCCCAATATGTATAGGTGTACCCAAGCACGTGGCATATAAGGGCCCCGAAATAAAGACCCCCATATGGTCTGAAATTTCAGGTGCTGCAAAATCAACACATTTACATCGTTTTGGGGTGCGGCAAAGGTAGAAAAAAGTATGTTCACCCCAGAAAACCATATATTTTCGGAAAGTACACATTCCCATGAATCCAAATTGGGTATGCATGTCTTTCTACTCTAAAGCACCAAGCTGCAAAACGTTCCTAAATTTGGCAATTTTGGTGACATTTCCAAAAATCACCTCAAAACTTCTACCCTGCAGCATTGTATGTCCCACATACTATTGAGTATCAAGATAAATCACCCCAAATAGGAAAGCCTGGGGTCCTCTGAACAGTTTTATGCCCAATATGTATAGGTGTACCCAAGCACGTGGCATATAGGGGCCCCAAAATGAAGACACCCATATGGTCTGTCATTTCAGGTGCTGCAAAATCAACACATTTACATCGTTTTGGGGGGCGGCAAAGGTAGAAAAAAGTACGTTCACCCCAGAAAACCATATATTTTTGGGAAGTACACATTCCCACGAATCCAAATTGGGTATGCATGTCTTTCTACTCCAAAGCACCAAGCTGCAAAACTTTCCTAAGTTTGGCAATTTTAGGGACATTTTCAAACATCCCCTCAAACCATCAACCCTGCCACATCGTATGTACCACATACGATTGAGTATCAAGATAGATCACCCCAAATATGAAAGCCTGGGGTCCGCTGAACAGTTTGATGCCCAATATGTATAGGTGTACCTAAGCACGTAGCATATTAGGGCCCCAAAATGAAGACCCCATATGGTCTGTCATTTCAGGTGCTGCAAAATCAACACATTTACATAGTTTTGGGGTGGGCAAAGGTAGAAAAAAATACGTTCACCCCAGAAAACCATATATTTTCAGAAAGTACACATTCCCCCGAATCTAAATTGGGTATGCATGTCTTTCTACTCCAAAGCACCAAGCTGTAAAACAATCCTAAATTTGGCAATTTTGGTGACATTTCCAAAAATCACCTCAAAACTTCCACCCTGCGGCATTGTATGTCCCACATACTATTGAGTATCAAGATAAACCCCCCCAAAATATGAAAGCCTGGGGTCCTCTGAACAGTTTGATGCCCAATATGTATAGATGTACCAAAGCACGTGGCATATAGGGGCCCCAAAACGAAGACCCCCCATATGGTCTGTCATTTCAGGTGCTGCAAAATCAACACATTTACATCATTTTGGGGGGCGGCAAAGGTAGAAAAAATATGTTCACCCCAGAAAACCAGATATTTTCAGAAAGTACACATTCCCCCGAATCGAAATTGGGTATGCATGTGTTTGTTCTCCAAAGCACCAAGCTGCAAAACGTTCCTAAATTTGGCAATTTTGGTGACATTTACAAAAATCACCTCAAAACTTCCACCCTGCGGAACTGTATGTCCCACATACTATCGAGTATTAAGATAAATCACCCCAAATATGAAAGCCTGGGGTCCTCTGAACAGTTTTATGCCCATAATGTATAGGTGTACCTAAGCACGTGGCATATAGGGGCCCCAAAAGGAAGACCCCCATATGGTCTGTCATTTCAGGTACTGCAAAATCAACACATTTACATCGTTTGGGGGGGGGCAAAGGTAGAAAAAAGTAAGGTCACCCAGGAAAACCATATATTTTCGGAAAGTACACATTCCCCCGAATCCAAATTGGGTATGCATGTCTTTGTACTCCAAAGTACCAAGCCGCAAACCAATCCTAAATTTGGTGATTTTGGTGACATTCCCAAAAATCAACTCAAATTTTCCAACCTGCAGCATCGTATTTCCCACATACTTTTAGGTATCAAGATAAATCACCCCAAATATGAAAGCCTAGGGTCGTCTGAACAGTTTGGTGTCCAATATGTATAGGTGTACCCAAGCATGTGGCATATAAGGGCCCCAAAATGAAGACCCCCCCAATATGGTCTGTCATTGCAGGTACTGCAAAATGAACACATTTACATAGTTTGGGGGGCGCAAAGGTAGAAAACATTATGTTCACCCCAGAAAACCATATATTTTCGGAAAGTACACATTCCCACGAATCCAAATTGGATATGCATGTCTTTCTACTCCAAAGCACCAAGCCAGAACCTTTCCGAAATTTGGCGATAAAGGCAGCTGTTTTTACATTTCTAAAAATATTGCAATTGCCGACATTTATCTCACCCAATTTCTTACATACAATTAGAAAACACCCTATATATTGACACCAAGGGTTGACTGAACAGTTTGATGCCCAATATGCATAGATAAAACAAAGCAGTTGGCATGTGCAGACCCCAAATAAAAACCTTTTGTGAACAAGGACCTGTTACTGAGCATTGTCTGCCACAAGATCCTCCTAACAGCACAAAGATCCCACAAAACCATATATTTTTGGAAAGTACACATTCTGACGAAACCAAAATAAGTAATTATGTCTTTCTATTCCAAACTACCATACTGCAAAGCTACGCTAAATGCTGCGGTTTTTATGACATTTCTGAAAATTGCCTAAAAATATTGCAATTGGCCGCATTTATCTCACCCAATTTCTTACATACAATTGTAAAACGCCCTAAATACTGACGGCAAGGGTCTACGGAACAGTTTGATGCCCAATATGCATAGATATACCAAAGGAGCTGGCCTTTCTGAAAATTGCCTAAAAATATTACAATTGGCCGCATTTATCGCACCCAATTTCTTACATACAATTGTAAAATACCCTAAATATTGATGCCAAGGGTCTATGGAACAGTTTGGTGCTCTGTATGCATAGATATATAAAAGCAGCTGGCATGTGCGGACCCCAAATAACAACAGTGCATTTGACTTTTCTCCGCTGCCGATTCGCCTTCAGTGAACAAAGACCTATGACTGAGCATTGTGTGCCACAAGACCCTCCTAACAGCACAAAGACCCCCCCAGAGCTATATATTTTTTCAAAGTACACATGCTGACGAATCAAAAATAGGTAATTATGTCTTTCTACTCCAAACTACCATACTGTAAAGCTACGCTAAAGGCAGCGGTTTTTATGACATTTCTGAAAATTGCCTAAAAATATTGCAATTGGCCGCATTTATCTCACCCAATTTCTTACATACAATTGTAAAACGCCCTAAATACTGACGGCAAGGGTCTACGGAACAGTTTGATGCCCAATATGCATAGATATACCAAAGGAGCTGGCATGTGCAGACTCCAAATAAAAACAGTGCACATTCTTTTTTCCGCTGCCGATTCGCTTTCTGTGAACAAAGATCTGTGACTGAGCATTGTCTGCCACAAGACCCTCCTTACAGTACAAAGACCCCCCAGAGCCATATAATTTTGGAAAGTACACATTCTGACGAATCAAAAATAGGTAATTATGTCTTTCTACTCCAAACTACCATACTGCAAATCTACGCTAAAGGCAGCGGTTTTTATGACATTTCTGAAAATCGCCTAAAAATATTGCAATTGGCCGCATTTATCTCACCCAATTTCTTACATACAATTGTAAAACACCCTAAATATTGATGGCAAGGGTCTACCGAACAGATTGATGCCCAATATGCATAGATATACCAAAGCAAATGGCATGGGCGGACCCCAAATAAAAATAGTGCATATGAATTTTCACGCTGGCCAACTCAGCCCCGACTGCATTATGTGCGGTAAGACCCCCAAATAGTGATGGGCGAATTTGCGCCGTTTCTCGAAATCTCGCCGGCGTCTCGTTTTTGACGCCAGCGCCCGTTTTTGACGCAGGCGCCTGTTTTTTCTACGCGAATTTTTGCCGCGAATTTTCGCGGGCGTTTCGCGAATTTATTCGCTGGCGGCGAATCGCGCAAATTCGCCGCGAATTCGAGCCTGCCAAATAAATTCGCCCATCACTATCCCCAAAATGTAAAAAAAAAAATACCCAGAAACCCCATATATTTTTGGAAAGCACAAATTCTCAAGGATCAAACAAAGTAAAATACATATTTCTATACCAAAACACCAAACACCAAAACTATACTAAAGATACATAAGCAAAACAGAAAATAATATTCAATAAAAAATCACAGAAAATGCAATAATGATAAAATTACAGCAAATAAATATAATTTATACAGGTGTATAGGTGTGTGTAGGTGTGTATATGTGAGAGTATATGTGTGGGTATATGGGTGTACAAAAATAAGTGGGAGAAAGAAGTGAAAAATTGAAAAAGCAAAAAAAAGACAAGTTTGATAAAAACAAATGTGAAATAAAGCAAATTTTGTACCTGGGGACAGGCAAAGTCTCTCTTTCTCAAGCAACACTGGAGGACCGCAGCAGGAAGGCTCCCAGACAGATCAGCACCAGTAGAGAAGGGGGCAGTGCTGGTAGGCAGCCCCTAGAAGCAGCCACGTGTCTGATGTTGGCGCTGCTTCTGGTCATGTGTGGGGCGGTCGGTGGGGCGGTCGGTGGGGCGATCAGTGGCCAGCAGGCAACCCGGAGCTCGTTGCCTAGGGAGAGCCAAGTGATCTGCGGCTTGCGATGCTGGGGAAAAGCCGCAGATCACAGAAGATTTCCACATGCAGACATCGTACAAGGTACGTGTCCATGTGGTCAGCCATCTTGGGGTCGGGTGGGGGGTCGATCGGGGGTTCAGCAGGGGATTGAGGACCCTTTGCTCATTGCCTAGGGGCTTGCCAAGTGATCTGCGGCTTTTTCGCTGCATTGCAAGCTGCAGATCACAGAAGAATACCGGTACGTTCTTGGCAGGCAAAGGGTTAAACATGAACTGATTTATTGAACATACACAATCCTCAGTGGAGTATACAATAGAGCATGACAGAATTTGACATCACATTGAATAGGCAATACTCATAGCACCATATGGTCAGTATTAGTCCCCACAGGCAAGAGGACGTGCTCAGCAGCAATAAAGGTACACCCAGTTTTCAGCCTTTTCCCTAAGTGGAACCTGAGGGGAATCTATCTACCCTGTTCCTATACACTTAGTCCCTACCACCCCTCCCAACCGAATTTTAGGACCCAAATAGGTGTCCATAACATTGAGGGACTGCCTGCACATAATATTAGGGGTGGCTATTTTACACATCCCTACAGTAGCAAAAGCAACTTTAAGTCTTTTGATGTAAGACTGTCCAATATGGCCCAATTGTGTAGGCCACCAAAATTAATTCAAGCAGCTTAGTTACCCTCTGGTACAAGGTACTGTTTCATTATTACAGAGAAAAACACAATAATTATAAAGATTCATTTTTACTAAAAATGAATTCTATGGGAGATGGCCTTCATGTAATTAAGAACTTTCTTCATAACAGGTTTTATATGCATATTTAGTCCAAAACTTTTAAAGTTGTTATTGCTGCAAAAGATTACTGTAAAATATGGGGGGACTGATTATTTATGCAAATGTTATGTTTCATTTTCTTGAAACAATATCACATAAAATTATTTTGTAGTTAGTATCAAATCTGATTAAATTGCTGGTAACAAAAACCCTCAAGTATTTAAATAAAATATAAATCATTCTTTGATTAATTCCCATTGGGGCTGAAATCTGAAAATTATAAAGGTGCCTGGATTATTTGGTTTATTATAGACTGCTATGATCCTCTGGAGGGTAGTCTGGAGTGTAATTAGCAATGTTAGCTGTGATACTTTTTTGTTTAAACTGAAAAAATAAAGTTTCACTGTCTAAAATTCTGCTTTGTTGATTGTGATTGTCCACCTGTACTCCAGCACCATTTTACCTAAATATTATTATCACAGATTTTATATATTTAATATGGTGTAATAAAAAGGTTATCAAGGTCAAAATCACAGCAGGCGTGATTAAGGGTGGGCCTACCCCTAGTCTGGGCCTTTGTCCCCCACTACCGCGTATCTTTTTCCCAACCCACCCCACTAGACCAATGCATTTTCTTGAGTGCACTCATTTATGCATGTGCACAGGGGCCTCCTGGCCAGCTGGGTTTCCTAGAGTGCCCCACGGCAAGGCACCCACTTCCATAGCAGGCAGTATAATCAGTAACAAGCATTTTTCAGCTGATGGAAATAAGATGGCAGTTCAACTGTTGTTTCATGGGCCAACATTGTTCACCTTTTATGATTATGGCTGCTTTGACTATTAATTTTATAAATATAACTGTATATATCTATATCTATATATATATCTATATATATATATATATATATATAGATATATATATATATATATAGATATATATATATATATATATATATATATATATATATAGATATATATATATATATATATATATATATAGATATATATATAGATATAGATATATTTTTTTATTATTTTTTTTTTATTTTTTTTATTAACAATTTTTTTAAATTTAAATTTTTTTATTAACATTTCTTTCAGGAAAGAAGAGGAGGAGAGGAAAGAAGGGAAAGGAGACGGGGAGGAGTACTGGCAAGGATCACTTCACAGGTAAGTGATATACATAACAAACTATACTTATAGACCTGACATTGAATATAATTATAGATATTTTGTTAATCGATGGGTTTCAAACCTTTGCTTTCATAAATGTTATAAACCTAACATACGTCTAATTCATTTGTAAGCTCTTCTTTAGATTGTAAGGTCTTTTTTGGATTGTAAGGTCTTTAGGGCAAAGCCCTTTTTACTTCTTGTATTGGTTATTAGTGTTTTTTTGTACATTTTCCTGTATGTATAATTGGACAATGCTGTGGAATAAAGTGATATTTTAGAAATACATGCCAATAACAACAATAATAATAATAATAATAAGCTCAAACCACATAACTGTAGAGAAAAAAGTGTATTTGAAGAACAAAGTGCCTTCCTCCACCCCACATGTTTAATATGGTGCTGTATTTGGTAACTGCATAGACACATAGGGGCAAATTCACTAACCTCCGAAAATTCGCCAGCTCACATCGCAACACTATGCCAGGAGTAGATTCACCAGGACAACGCTAATTTACTATAATACGAAGTTGCGTCCAGGGTGCCGGACTCTGTCGAAGTTATACTAGCATTTCTGCGGCAAGTGAAGCGAAGTTGCGCTAGCATTGCCTAATTTGCATACGGCTGGAAGTTAAAGTTCAATGGATGTATATGTTGCAGCAAATACATTACACTACACAAGCCCTGGAAACCTTAATAAAATAAAGTTGTTATATTGCCCTACACATGATCCCAATGTATAGTTTATTATGTGCCATATGTTAGGAAATGTAGGGGAGAAGCCGGGTACCCCAGAAAAAATTTACGATCTTTTGCAGCCTATCACCCTGAAAAATGAAAAGTCGCCAGCGTTTTTTCAACAATTTTTTTGAGGAAATCCTATCTATTCTATTGCACTTCGCCTGGTCTGAGGTGGTGAAGGCAAGTCTGGCGCAAGAGATAACGTTCAGTAAAATCCGCATCTTAGTGAATTTGCGTAGTTACGTCCCTTCGCCAGAGCGCAACTTCGCCAGGCGTAAGGGAGCGAATTACCGCTAGAGTCTATCTCCTTCGCTAGCAAAGTTATACCTGCGAAGTAACAAAATCATGTCACTTTGCCCTTTAGTAAATCTGCCCCATAGTAAATTATAATACAACAAATTCTATAGAATCTGGCACACACCTACAGTAGATTATGCCAGGTTGTTCTTAGTGTATCAGCAGAACAGTGCACAACTTTTAGCAGGAACAAGTAGCTTCCGTGGTAGTATAGAAAAATGCACTATGGCCCATATTTACTATCCATAGTTAATTTAATTTATTTAGCTCTCTTGTTTTAAATGTTTAGGTGTCTATCTACAAATCTGAGCAGACTTGATCAAGCTTGTACAACAGCCCGGGGGGGGGGGGGGGCCATAACGTTGCTCTTTGTACAAGTGTGAATGGGCTAAATAAATACACCACTGCACTTTTGCAATTTAATGGTGTGCTTGGTGGATTTTATTTACATTGATGTCTTACCACTCTGCAGGAGAGTAGCGTAGGCTTCTGGATTAGGGACTAGTGTGCCTTTTATAGTGGGTTTGAGTTCTCCATTCATGTGCAGTGCATACAGTATCTACAAATCTGAATGATAAGCAGATTCAGTAGAACTCTGTCCCATTTTCTGCAAAAGTGAAGGACAAAATGTATAATAGCTATCTGCTTCTAAATCAACCTTTACGCTCCAATTTAGCAGTTATGGTTCTTCAGTTGATTGTTAAAAAGTCTTGGGCATCTGCTGAATTAAATATTTACTAGACACAAAGCATATTTATTTCTAGTGTCCAAAGGGAGATAACCCTAGTATGTTACTAGAATTCAACAGAAATTTGGACAATTTTAATGAATAACTTCTAGGTTAGACTAGGTTTAATGCAATCATTCATTTTAGTGATCTAATATAAACTTGTGCAGCATCAGCTGAAATTGTAGTAGTAAAGGGGAAATATTATATATTTTGTTGAACTGGTTTTGCAGTAAATCCAATATAAAGGCAAAACTAGGCTCAGACCATATGTTAACAAGCCATTACATTTAACTTCCCATTCTTGCTGTAGTTATTCCTTTGTAGCAGCCAACCCCCATCACTAGTTACAATGCTAATGATTCCAAGTATTACTCCTCTGTGGAAAGGGATGGGAGGATGGTTTGGATTTTTTAGAAAAAAGAACAAAAGAAGAAAGGAGAGCAATACAGTAAGAGAGAAGTGGAGGGAAGAAAGAATGGAAATAATTGACACAGATTCAATGACTGAAAAAAGATGCAAGTTCAATGTTATATTGATCCAAGCGAGGATAAAAGAGAAACTGAGACATTAGCCAATTGAGACACAAGGTGGTTGGGAACAAATTCCTTAAATATGCTAACATGGTAGAGTTTTTATTGGATTGATAATAATCTAATAATTGATATTATTTACCTATATAATCAGTTACTACTACAGCTATAGGCAAAAAATTGTTAAGCTCATTGTGTCTTTATGTTCTAGCATTATGATAATGTACTAGTGTCACTTATACTCCTTTTGCATGTATAACTCTACACAAATGTTGTATAGTGTCTCACCCAGTAAGTGCAAGTGTCTCACCCAGTCCTCAAGATATCCATGCACACATTTACTTACCAAGCTAATAGCTCTTATATTAATGGAATCATTTCCCGTGGGTAACTGTGTCAAAAAGCCATAGAAAAGTCTAAATATGTTGTATGAACTGCCTCTTTCTGGTCTAAATGAATACATCTTTGCATATTACTGCAACAAATAACTGTCTGTATATTTTCAAAGAAACAATACTTGTAATTACAAATGCATTACTTTATGGGGACAGCAACAGCATCTATTCAAAGAGCTTGTCAGACTTACTGGTTAGTAATGTCCTGACTGTTTTCATGAATCGTTCTGACAGTCATTTTGTGCCAAAAGTTTATAAATTCATAAATGATGGTCATGACTTTGAGAAGATAATATGTGAAAGGGTCAAAGGGAAGAATACAAAACATAGAAAGGAAAAGGAAAGACTGGGTGAAAGAGTAAATGGGAAAGGAAAGCCATTGATTTACTTAAAAATTCTACATTTTACCATTAGTCATTTTTCCCCTGCTGCTAAAGGCAGAAGAGGCATACCACCAACAAAGTCAGCAACCAAAGCCACAAAATTCCACACAGGTCCAGCACAGTTTTAGTCCACCTGCTGATGGACTTTTGTACCAGGGGGACCCAGCCTGCAAGGATCAATTAATAGAGGCAGTTATCCTAAAACAGTTTCTGCCTGTCGAGGTGTGCTTGTGGTTCCAAAGACATTAAACTACTTTCCTCCCAATAATTCTACAACTAGTGGAAAATGATCTGTCAGTAGGAGAGGAATGCAGGCAAAACGTTTCAATAGTTGTAACTCCCTGCAGTTACAACAGTCACCCCAAACTACTGCATTGTTGCCCTTACAGAAAGGTGATTCCCGCTTGTTAATGAGACAAGGTCAAAGACAGCGGAATGACATCACCAGTTTAACCCTGGAGCAGTTGGCTCCCTTTCAGGAGGAAATTACCTGCGGAGCAAAGGCAACGGTGTCAAGGTACAGTACTGCCAGATGATAGTACTTTACTTGCAACAGCAGCCATCAAGGAAAGTCTTCATCCCCCAGTGATAAGGGTGGCGGTGTATGGTATACAGGTTTCCAGAATGGTTGAATTAGGTTCTGTTCTAATTTTGAAACAGTTAATTCCCCCAGAGTTCATTAACTATACCTCTACTAATCCAGCAGTGGAGTAACAAGGGGACCATCTGCCCTGGTGCACAAACTGGGCCAGGCCCCCCTAGTCTGTCCCCACTCTCGCTGAAAGAGGTTCAGCTTGCTTGCTTGCGGGTACCTTCAGGCTTTCCTGAGCGTGCAGTCGAGTCTGGCAAGTCCTACTATGGGGATGTGCCCAGATGCAGTCACACCCGGTGCTCCCCAAGTATTAAGACACTGTAATCCAGGTAACCTTAAAGTATAATGGCCAGATGGTTTCCCTTTGTGTTGAGGTTGCACAATGGCTGCCCAACCTGTGTTACTGGGAAGAGACTTGGCTTTCTATTTCTCTCTAATACCAACATCATCCTGTGAAAAATCTGCATGTTCAGATGTTGTACTAGATAGACTATTCCCTATCTGGTTGCCACAGTTACCCAATAGGCATCAGTGAAACAGTATTTTAGTTTATCATTCTGAAGTACAGGTCTTACTGTATTTGGCTATATTAAGCATATCAGTCCTGGGTTACTCAGCGAGAGGAAGGACTCTCTGGTGGACTTTTGTTGTCCCAGTCCAACACTGGTTAGAACACTTTCTTGCAAGGTTTTTCTGTCCAGGTTTTTAAAAAGGTATTGATGCTTTTTGTGCTTCATGCCTAAACTGCCAGCTAACCAGCCAGATAAGTCCAAAAACTGCCCCTTTAATAGATTTGCCTTTAATAGATGTTCTCCATGATAAAGTGAATGTGGATCTTGTTGGCCCTTTCGAACCTTCAGCAAAAAGCTATCTCATTAGTTCATTCGTTTCTGACTATGCACTCAGTACCTACAAGCATTTTTTTATAAAGAACAAACACTGTTAAACAAGTTGCTGTAAAACTGTCCTCAACAGAGGGGTTCCCTAAGGTAATGTTTTCTGATCAAGGGATTAGTTTTATGTCAAAACTTATGACTGAGGTGCTGGTGCTCTTAAAGATATAAAATAGCTCAGTGTATCACAGCAAATTGATGGGCAGGTAAAGAGTTTTAACAGGGCTTTAAAGAGCAAGTTAAGACAATTTATAGATGCAGTAAAAAAAACTGATATTAATTGCTCCTTTTTCTGTTATTTGTAGTCCAGGAAGTCCCACAAGCTTCTACAGGCTTTTCCCCATTTTGAGCTATTATGTTAGTAGCCACATGGGGATATTCATTTGTTAAAGGAGGTTTGGGAGAAGCAGCCTTGCCCTGCTAAGAATGCTGTTCAATATGTTTTAGAGATCATTTAGGTCTACTTGATCACTTTGCCAGAGAAAATTTGAAGAAGGAAAAACAAAGTCAGGAACAACACTTTAATAGAAATGCACTTCTTCACAGGACAGGAGAGGTTATTAATAAAACTGATGCCCAGATTCCCCAAGAGGTAAACAGATTTATCGTGTTTTAATGGATTTATGTTTGAAAGCCTTGGAACTGGGTGTACCATTTCCCCCCCCCCCCCGTCCCAAATAGGTACCCATGGGTCTACAGCTCAGGGTAACACATTAAAATGATCTGCTGACTCTAATTTCACTACTTGGTAAGACGCATCTGGTGACACTTGTGTTGAAATAAACGTAGGGGTGAAAGTTAGATCTCACCCTTTTTACCTCCCTTACAGTAGAAAAGGTCTTGCGAATAAGGACATGGCAGAAATGCTTCAATGGAAGTTACTGAGAAGTCAAATAGTGACTGGTGTAGCCCCATAATCATGGTCCCTAAGCCAGATGGGCCAATAATGCTTTGTGTAGACCTGCTCCAGGCCAATGCAGTAATAAGTTTGTTACCTACCCAATGCCAAAGTAGATGAACTATTGGACTATATTGGGTGTTGCAGCTTATATATTAACCATACACTTAACAAAGGTCTATTGGCAGATTCCTTTTGGGGGAAAGTCTAAACCCAAAACTGCCTTTGATACTCCCTATGTTTTATGGCAATTTACCATGATGACATTTGACTTACATGCATACCCTGCTACCTTTCAGAGACTCATGAATAAGGTGTAAAGCTCTCATGAAGGTTACTCTGCTGCCTAGTGTTTACAGTAACATTTGGCAAGGTTATTTGGATTATATAAGCACAGTCTAACATTTCTTAAAATAAGTCTGAGAGCAAATCCAAAGTAGTGTGCATAGGTTAAAACTTAGGCAAAATACTTGGGATACGTAGTAGGTAATGGACAGATGAAACCTATAACAGACAATGTAGTGGCTCTCAAACAGAGTTAAGTTCCAAAGGCAAAAACTTAGGTAAGGACTTTTTTTTTGCGATTTTCTGGTTTCTACCACCACTTTATTCCCCATTACTCTACAATCACTTCCCCACTCACTGACCTGGCAATGAAAAGTGCTTCAACAAAGGTAGTCTAGTCACTCTTGTGACCAGCTTTTGACCATGTTTAAATCTCTCAAGCTTATGTACTTTTAAAAAGTCCAGATTTTACTAATACCTTAAGGCTTCAAACAGACACCTCAGAGATGCAGTGTTGTCTTTAATGGGGTTGAGCATCCAATACTTTTCCTTAGTCGGAAACGATTCCATCAGAGAAAAGAACTACTCTGTAATACCTTAAAACTCTGTATTAGAGAAAGACCCAGTATCATTGAGGCACTATGGTTATACCTAGCAGTTTGTCATGGTGACCCTTAAAATGGTTATACTTCATGAAGGATACAAACCAAAGGCTGATGGGGTGTTTTATGGCTCTCCAACCATTTTCCATTGGGGTCATTTGTGGCTATACAGAGGTCCTGCTAAGAGATCTGTATACCCACAGAATTTTCTAGAATTGTTGTGCAGCTAAAAGCTATTTTTGTGTTTTATGGAAGAACTTTCTTTTAGAGCCTTTTGCTGTCCTGACAGTAAGGGGCCTATTTAACAATTTTGGGGTCAAGGGGAAAAAATGCAAGCACCAAAAAAAAAAATACCTGACAAAATGCATGTTACTTTTTTTTGAGCGATAGCTTATTTAAGAAAAAAATTGCATATCAGCAAGAATCATATAGTTCCATTAATTTTAATGAGGCTTGCATGTTTTAGTGCACTGGGGAAATAAAGTTGCTAGAGATTATCCCTATTGATTTCTGGGTTTTTCCTGGTGATTTTTCGTGGATTTTTTCTTTAATAAATACCGACTTGTTACATATGGTAATCCAGAACAAACCCCGAACAAACCCCAAGGTCCCAGCCTCAGCTCACACTTCAGCCTATAACCACTGCCCTTCGCTTCGGGAGGAGCCCTACGCTACTTGGATGCTGCCAGGTCTTAAAGTGAGAGGACAAGGTAGAAAGTTCTGGGCAGTCAAGGAAACCAAACATTAGCAGGAAGAACGGAGAACTAGAAGTGTGGTCGTGTAACAGGCTGGGTAAACACCAATCAGGCAGAGGCAGTATCAAATCAGGAGAGGTTAGTCAAGATCACAGGCCGGGTCAAACACACAAGTAGCACAGTACAGAATTGTGATCCAAGAGAGTAGTCTAAAACAGGCTAGAGTCAAGACAGACAACAAAGTAGGCATGGTCAAGAACAAGTAAATCACACTTAGAATCGCACCCAGGAACTATTAGAAATAGACCTACATTGGGTAAGGAACAATTGGTCACAGGCCCTTTAAATATTTTAATTTTGCATCAAACGAGATGACGTCAGACTCTGTGCTCGCGTCAAAAGCTGAAAGAGATGCGAGTGCGCATCAAAGAATATTTTCAGCGAAGAGGAAGAAGATGCGGCAGGGTCCCTGTTAAGAGTGCAGGGACTATTACACAACAATTCCAGGTTCCAAAGTATATTCATGTGTTCTGATGCATTTTTTCTCGAATTGGAAAATCTCTGTGGGAACCAGCAACAGTACAAAATAGAATAAAACAGGAAATCCCTAAATAGAAAAAAATAGTGGGTCCCAGAGGAATTACTAATCTTGCTGTGAATATAATTAGTGAGAATGCATAGAGATCCTATTCAGCTTTTGGACTTTATTTTTTTGCTTTGCTTTTTTTTTGTTTTAAACTGAGCTCTTGTAAATATTTGACCTGTCTTATTTTTGCACTAATAGCCTGGATATAGTTGCCATCACCATGGGGACATGTGAACACTAAGTGGTCCATTTACTAACAATCGAATTACGATTTGTTTTCCACAAATCCTGAAAATTTGCATTTTTTCTATATATTAAAAAGGTCTAAAAATTTGCTAAATGTAAAAACCACGAAAACCTCTAATACAAAACTTTGCCAAGTAAAACTTATCAAGGCCCTACAGAAGTCAATGGGAGGTGTGCTAATCCTATGGGACTATTTTAAAACCAATCAGAAATTTTCAGGTTTTCAGATTTTTTTTTGCTATGAATTGTCTGAAAAAACTAAAATTTTAGAGGTTTTTGAAGTATTTGCGTCTCTTTTGGGATTGTTCAGCTCTTTTTTTTTATTCATACTTTTTATGTTCAGAACTTTTAATAAATTCAAAGACAATTGTGGTTGTAGAGTTTGTGAGTTGAGTTGTCGTTTCGAAAACCACTAAAACCCAAACTTCAATAATTAAGCCTCCAGGTAAAAGGAATAAACAGACAATATTTTCACATTTATTTGTCATTATATGTTAATTTAAACTTTTTACCTTTCTTTTTGTATTATTAAATAATGACTTCTGAAACAACATTTTTAAAATGCTTCCTTGAACAAAGAAACCATGTTGTCCTATACAAAACTTTTATTCTTCTTATTTTATTTCAGAAACATTACTTAGCAAAATACCAATCTAACACATTTGACAAACACTACAATGAACCACGTATATTGTGCTTCTCTTGCCATCTTCTCCTGTACACCAACAATAAACACACTAATACAGAAATAGGTGTGGAAACATTAGATATAAACAGTCCCATTATTGGCCACAATACAACTGATGAGCAGGTCTTGTTCCTTGTAGACTCAGTGTTTTATGATAGATAAAGTCACCCATACAAGGCCAGATACTGGCTATTGATTTGGCTTTACAAGACTGTGTGTGATCACCTTTGAAATCAGTATGAATGGTGCTTGTTCAGATTTCAGTAAAGCTAAGTGAAAAATTCTGTTGACTAAAGATCTGGATGTGGTCCATGCATGACTCTCCTTTGCAGTAATCCGTTATGATCTGGATTTTGGTAGGAGTGCCTAATGTTTTGAACAGAGCAATTTCTGCTAGTTGGTGACATGGAAAAGCACTAATAAAAGTAGGATATTTGTACCAAAATGCATAGATCTACAAGATGTCTCTGTTTATTTTTACCATAGTTATAGTGTAAATTATTCAGTAGAAATTATTAAGTGATCAGTGAGGAAAGTAAAACCAGCAAAATAGGTTCATTTGCAATGAGGATTACATGTGAATTTCTGTACTTATCACTATCTTGTTTTTTAGTATGATGGGTAGAAAAGGGTCTCTACACCCTGTTCTAACAATGTCCAATTGTTTTTCAAGGTAGCAAAAGAAACCACCACCACCATGCTTTAGTTGTTTCTCTAGTACGAGTAGGAGTTGAATTCATAATTGGATTCCTTGACTCATTCCTGCAACCCATTCAATTAGAGGTCTATTTACTAAAACTCAACTTTTTCTCACTTTTTCTTGACCAAACTCCCAAAAGCGAATCCCTTTAATTTACCAAAAATCATTCTTGGAAAAATCTGTGCGACAAAGAGTCACAACAAAATCAAGCATCGATTCGAATCATGCAACTTTTTTGAATTATCACTCCGAAAACTCGAATTGTTGAACGGAAACCTGTGCAAACAGTCCAAAACTAAAAAATCTTGAAGCTAAAAAACTGGTTCCAATTGTTAAAGGGACCATCTGCCAATGACCTCTATATGATTTAGACAGGTTTTAGTTGGAGTATTTTCAGATTAAAATTTTTAGCAGTTTAAATAAATCTCAAAAAAAATTTCCCCTTTCAAAACTCGATCATTTGAGGTTTAATAAACAGGCCTCTTAATTGCTCTCTGCCTTAAAACAGATGTCTATGATATGTTTCTTAATCGACACCACACCATCAGAATATTACAATTTTAAAATCAAAATTTGAAGAATTCACTTTAAAAACTGTTTATGAAAATTATGATATTTTATAGGTGGTAATGACTTCTATACTGAGAGCATTTTGTTTATCAATAAGTTTGTTTTTTACAATATTATATGCTATAGTGATACAGAAACAAACCATTATCTAACAACTGTATTGTACAGCAAGACAGATTGTTGCCCTTGAAGCTCATATAATGGATTTTCCTACTACTCAAATAGATTCAATGGTTATGTGTCAGAGACCTCATTGGGGAAAACAGATGAGCTAATAAATTAAAGGAACTGTAACACCAAAAAATTAGGGGGTTATTTACTAAAGTCCGTATGCACAAATCATGAAAAATTTGTGATTTTTTTTAATAAAATCAGACTTTTAAAAAAAATCACAAATTTTTCGTAATGTATTAAACCCTGAGGATGGAAAAGTCAGAATCTGAAAATCCGGCAACTCAGACCTGTCGAGGTTGCATATACTGTAAATCAATGGGAGAAGCCCCAGTGATTTTTTGATGTGCGCAGGGTTTTGTACAATACCCCGCCGTTTTCAGAGTTTTCGGGTGAAAATTCCAAAAAAAATCATAAAATTCGTGAAAATTGGATGGAAAAATCCAAAAAAATCGTGAAAATCTGATTTTTTTCAGAAATGCTAATTTCCACATAAATAATCATAAATAAGTGTAAAAAACCCGAGCGGATTTGATTGGAGTTTGTAGCAGAAAATATTTAGATTAATTTGGACTTTGATAAATAACCCCCTATGTGTTTTGACGTAATAAAAAAAAAATAGTATGTGCTGTTTACCTGCACTGGTAAAACTGGTGTGATCGCATTAGAAACTCTACTATAGTTTATATAAAAATGCTGATCTGTAGCCATGAGGCAGCCATTCAAGCTGGAAAAAGGAGAAAAGGCACAGGATACACAACAGATAACCGACAAGCTCTGTAGTATACAATGGGATTCTTCCGATCTGTTATCTACTGTGTATCCTGTGCTTGAATGGCTACACAGCAGCTTGTGTATATGAACTATAGTTGTGTTTGTGAACCAAATATGCCTGTTTTACCAGTGCAGGCAAACACTACATTATATTGTCATTCCTTTAAAACACTTTCATTTTTTTGGTGTTCCTGTTCCTTTAATGTGAGGCATAGTTCCCGTACAGCCTGCCCCAAAGCCTCTTTGCACAACTTACTTTTAGCAAAACATTTTTATAAAAGCATTGGATAAATAGATGGATGGGTGTTGGTAATTATGACTTAAACAGACAGCCCTACAGAATGCTGTTTTAAAAAATGAGATACCAGGAAAAGAAAATGCCCTAGAAATATTTACATAGTAATGTCTACTTTGTCCACAGTCTTGAAAATGTAATACCATTTGAAGAATGTGTGCCATTTCTATTTGAAAATAAATATAGGTTTTATGACAAGGCTTTACAGAAAACGATAGACTAGGTGCTTTTTTGTTTACACAACAGATAAAAAACGACAGAACAAAAACCATAACTTCTACAAACAAATATTTTTTCCATGCTCGGGATAGATTTTTAGTATTATTCATCCTTGAAGGCTAATGACACGTCATGCATTTTCTCTGCTCATGCTCAAGTGTACATTCTTAGCCCAAAATCTGGATGAAACAGCAGTTTTAGACAGTGGCAGAGAAAATGCATGCTATGATATAACGAAATAACAGAGCAAATGTCGTATTAGAGAAAGGAATTTAAGTATATTGTTATTCAGTTGACCATGTCAAATGTATTTGTTTATTGTGCAGCTCCGTTGAACTCAGTTTAAAAAAAATAAATAATATTTATGCATTAAAAATCAGTCCTCAAATTAGACTGAAAAAGAATAATCGGATCCAAGATATTCATGGGTTGAAAAGAATATTACATACAGCATTTGTATTTATGTTTAATATGTATCTATCAAGCATGTTATATTTATGAAGGTTCATGTGACTAATCTCTATTTTTTACTTCTTGTCATGCTATGTTTTCTGCAGAAGTTTCATTAAAAAAATGAAATCTAAGAAACTAATATCTACCGTTATGAAATGCACTTGTCATAGAGGAAATGCATGTTCTGAAACTAATTTCTTATATGAAATGTAACAGAATACCAAAACAAATCTAATAAACCTTAAATATTTCTATTGGATTTTTCAAGTTCTCATATTATATACAGACAGTGCAATATATCTCAAACATTCAGGTCCAAACACATCGGAATGTTTTAGCGTGACTGTGGAAATGAATGCTGTTCTGTCCATTTGTAAGAATGAATCTGAGATTGCTATGCATTAAGAGCATTGTAAAATTCTCATATTGACTCCTCAGACTGAAAACCATAAAAACAATGTGTGCTCCATATGCATTTGATTTTTCTAGTATAGTTGATTTGTTGTCAGCATGAAGCTATGTTGGGTTAATAACCATCAAGTCATTGTTATTTTTTTAATGCATAGAAAAAGCAAATCAGTCAATAAATTAAGAATTATTTGCTTAAACCTGTATACACTATGGAAAATAACATTTCTAATTTTCAGATCATTCTTAATCTTAACAAAAAGATTGTCACTTTCTTTTGAAAGCATAAGCTAAGACACTCATGTATGGCCTCATCCTATGCCACCTAGACTACTGCAACTTGCTATAACTAAACTCCCTTAACTCCTGTCTCTCCTCACTGCAGTCTGTCTTAAATTCTGCTGATAGAATCCTCCTCTTTAATGGTGGACTGTAACATGTTTTGCTAGTGAGAAAAAAGACCATGTTGCTCGATTTTGCGACAAAAACTGCAAAGCAGGTGTTAGAGCATAAGCAGGAAATGCAGTTTAATTCCTATAAATGGGTGTATTGGAGCTCACTCCAATACACCCCTTTGTGACTGTGGCAGAACAGGTCGGTAATGCAATAAAAGCCTGACAAAGAATATTACATTGCGACAAGCAAGTATTTGTTCGCAAAGTTTTGCTCTTTGCGAATTGTATTATATTTCCTCCTTAGAGAGAACAGGCCCCTCCACTGGTGATACCTGGTTACCCATAAAGCAAAGAATAACTTATAAACCCCTTAAAAAAGCTCTTCATTCATTGGCACCTTTTCAGATCATATTAACATTACGGTCAAAACCTATCACTTCTCTTGATATTGCTCAAATCACTTTCTTTCACCAACAGTAGCTAAGATGCTCCTCTATGCGTTCATCCTCATATACCACCTAGACTAACTAACTAACTTGCTTCTAACTCCATCCCTCCTCACTACTGTCGTATATTCTTATATTATTTTAATAACTTATAAACTTCTTTTCATAACTTACAAAACCTTTCATTCATTTGCACTTACATCTTCTGTCCCCATACATCCCCATGCCAACTCCTCTATTCCTGGCTGGAGCATCCTTTCTTGCTGCTACCATTATTGGAAAGCCATTCTATGAAATCCTATGGAAACAATCTTTACTCCCCCCCAGAAGTATAGAAATGACATAATTTGTGTAGAAAGTGGCTAAGTAGAAACAATCTAAAGTTTAAAACACTGGGTTTTAAACACTGGGTTGGCTCACTAAGGAGTCCCGCAACAAAGAATGGGGGCCCACGTAGTGTTACAATGGTTATTTTCTGTCTTGAATTCTAATTGAAGTCCAGGTCAATTAGGGACCGATATCTGGCAATCATTTTTTGTCAACTTGGAACTATAGCAATACATTTTTACGTATCCAGAAAACCCCCAGGTCACCCGGGCATACTGATTTTAAAAAACTCGAATCTCAGGAAGGCTGCAAACAACTCCAACTTGATCCCTGGACGTCTCCCATTGACTTAAACAGCAATTTGGCATGTTTTGGGTGGCGAATTGTCAAATTTGAGTTCTTAAAGAGCCAGAGTATGATATATCTTGAAAATCGTATTAGGGGTTCTGCTAATGGCAAAAAGTCATCATAATAGCGTAACAAATACATGTCTCCTGTACACATTTTTAGAGATGGGAATAGTAAATATGATGCTAATTAGCAACATAAATTATTGTTACTATGCAATATTTGTATTTGAAAGCTGATGTCACTGTATTAATACAAACAAAGTTATCCCTTAAAAGACATGTAAATCCTACATTTTCCTACCATGTATATAATTTGGGCACATCTCCCCCACCCAAATGGCATTATTTATAGTGCATACATCCCCTCTGTTTGCCAGTGTCATTACATTTCCCTAAAACAAATAGCAGCTTTCACCTGGGAGCCATTTTTCCTCTGACACATCATCATCAGTGCATTTATATCTGCAAACAGCATGTATGAGATGTAAAGTTTATGCAACTGAAGAATGCAGGCTAACACAGGCAGAATTTACTATGAAGACGAGTCCTGCTTGGATTGAGCACTGTAATGGTTACTCTGAGCTCAGGAGAGGGGGTTAGGATTTAAAAATAGGTGCAGACAGCTAGAGTAGAGTTTTTATGGGAACCAGCAATGCCATCTCTTTATTGGCTCCTATACTGGATGGTGTGTTTAGTAATCTGATTTGAGAAGAACTGAGCATGCTCAGTAGCCAAAAACCAGAAGGAAATTCCCGAGGGAGGGGGCTGACTCGGTTAAAGGAGCAGAAGAAATTCTAATTGATTAAGGGGATGCTGCAGCCTTACTATTTACCTTTGAACAGCCAGAGTGGCAGGTATTTAGAGACTTCAGTGATTACATTTTTGTGTGAGGGGTTTACATGTCCTTTGAATAAAACAAATTATGTCCAACTCACCTAGTCCTAAACGTATTAATATATACCACGCTTCTGCCTTTTATTATGACTTTTTAGTTATTATTTTTTACCTTAATTTTTTTTAGCACACACAGGTTTTGCAGAATTTATAGAGATTGCACCACCTTTGCAGTTCCTGCCCCACTGTAGTTTATAAGCTAAGGTAACAGATACTACAGTTTTACTAGAAATCAATTGTTTTTTGTGTGTGATGGTAAAACAAGAGTACCCAGAGGAAGCCAGCACAAGCAGGGAAGCATGGGTAGAACAAACTCCTTGCAGATAATATACTGCTTGATTAATGGGCAGTGATATGCTTTCATATAAAATAATGGCTATTATTTAGATTTTTTGTATTACTCCTATATCATATATAACTATGAATGGATCTGTGCTATTTTTTGAATGGGTAATTCTTAGAAGACTGAAGGGCCAGTTCACACATTTTTGCAAGCATAGTAGTAGTCCTGACACTAGAACATCACATCTTTTTTCACTGTGTCTGTTTAACTTCCTGAGTACTGTTTAGGGATCCGCAAAGTGTAGCAGATCGGCCTCATATAGATCATAATGAAAATATTGCATTTCCATGCACCAAATCTCTGTATGGAAACCCCACACAGTAATATAAAAGTCATACAAGTACATATAAGTATGTCAGAGCAAAACAGCTCTCAACGCCAATCAATGGCAATAAACAATGCCAATAATGTAAAAGCATGTGAGCCATTTTTGAGGTTTTACACAACATAATATCAAAGACAACACAAAATGATAGTAGTCTTATAGCACATATAAATTACATACAAGGAGTCCAAAAATTTAGTACAGCATAGAAATTCATACAGGGTCTCAGTGAGTCTTTTTGAGCACTGACCTTTAGAAAACCCATAATAGTGGTGCCAACAATTACCAGTTGGTGCACTTGTTCTCTAGGTGAAAACACTTTGTACATTCATTGTCCACAAAACAGCTTTTTTTTTTTTTACATAATTTTTTTTCTCCAGTTTTTAGGTCTCAACCAGGGAAACACCACCAAATTACAATATGATATCTCAGGAGACAATAGACGAAGACACAAACCACCAAACCACTGATAAATTTTCTATTTCTGTCTTCGTTTATGTAAAATTTTATGTGATTTCTTCCTTTTTATGATTTGCTTTTCTGAAAACCACTTCTGCAGTTGTCCTTAACAGATCACTTTGTAAGGAAAGCTTGGGTGAAGTTCAAGGAGTTGGTGGTGGCTTCGGTGAAGGGCAGGATCCCTGGCTGTCAAAACTTGCTGCATGAGCTTGCCACTAGAAAAAAAGTTGAACAGGGTTACAAATAATATTCAAGAATGCTAACTAATAGAAAATACAGTAATTGATTATTAAGAGACATGCATTTCCATGCAATCCTATATTTGTAATTTATAAAAAGGTTTTAAACATATTACAAAAATGCATTGTTTTCAAATATCATAAGGTTAAGAAGAAAGCAAAAATAAAATATATTTTATAGGCATACACAAACTAAAGTATAGGATTCATTATCCAGAAACTTTGAATTATGGGATGGTCTTCTCCATTAAACAAATAATTCTCCTTTTTTAAAAATGGGTTACTTTTTCTCTATAATCATATTAGCACATTGTACTCGATCCTTACTAAAAATGAATTCTTATTGGAGGCAAAACAATCCTATTGGATTTATGTGGAGGCTTATTTATTAAAGGTTGGATTTTAGTGGTTTTAGAGGTCTTTTGAACCACAACTAAATTCACTAATGCAAAAACTATAAAACCACGATTGTCATTGAATTTATTTAAAGAGCTAAAAAATTCAGAATACTTTGAAAACCTCTAAATAATTTCTAAAAGAGTTTTTTGGACAATTCCTAGGAGAAAATTTTTTTTTGAAAACCTGTAAAAGTCCCAATGGATTAAAAGTGGTCCAATAAGATCAGTGCAGTGTACTGGATGCTGCTTCAAATACAGAACTAACTCCAAGGTCCCAGTCTTGGCTAACTCTTCTGCATATAGCAGCTGCCTTTGGCTTCGGAAGGAGCCCTCCGATTCTCAGATGCTGGCAGGAGTTAATGTGAGAGAACCAGGGAGAGAGTTCTGGGTGGGCAAGGGAACCGGACGTATAAGGAAGAGACGGGAAGCAGACAACGTAGACATGGAACAACCAACAGACAATACGGTACCAAATCAGGGAGCAGAAGAGTAGTCGAGGTCACAGGCCAGGGTCAAAACCAATAGACGATGTACAGTACTGAATCGTGATCCAAGAGAATAGTCTGTAAACAGGCAATGGTCAGGACAGCAGCAAACTTGGAATGGTCAGGGACAGACAAGGTCAATAACAGACTAGGATAGCACCCAGGAACTATGAAAAATAGACCTTTATGTGAATTAAAGGAAGAAAAAGGAAGACACGCCTTTAAATATTTGAATTTCACGCCAAGTGCAACACAGGGGAGCAGAGGTAGGCTTCCCCACTGGGAGCATGAAGGTGTTCCCGCCGGCACCCTAGACCACCAGGTATTCTCATATGCAGCTTCCCATGACCTCAACAACTTTTACTTAGGGAACTTTGGCATTAAAGGTTTTCTGGTTTTTACAATTAATACTTGAATTTTTAGAGCTTTTAAGAAATACAGGGAAACACATTTTTTGAGATTTTAGAAAAAAAATTGCAATTCGATTTTTAGTAAATAGGCACCTTTTTTAGTACAAAAAATATGGAGATATAAATTACAGAAAAACACCGTATATAGAAAACTCTAGGTTCTGGGCATTCTAGAAAATGAGTCCCATACCTGTATAATCATAAATAATTAAATAATGATTTTATATATATATATATATATATATATATATATATATATATATAATTATTTTACATAAATCAGTTCAATCTAAATGAAAGTAATGCTTATTTAACCAAAATGAACAATACTAAAAAATAAAATAAAAGCAATCAGCAGGAAATATTTAAGACCACGAAGAAGTGTATTTATCCATGCCCTTTTTTTAAATATTATTATTTAGTGGCCTTGTGTTTTTAGCTGAAATCTGGGTTAAAGGAGATTTTTTTAGGTCAACTGAGCCAGAATAAAATATAATTTTTCAACATGAAATATTTTATATGCTGAGCTTATGCACAGAATTGCCAAAAGGCCTCATGTTCAGCCAAGTCACTTGGTGAGACTGTTATTTTTTGAACACCCTTATGAGTAAAACCCCTCTATAGCTGCCTCTCTTTGATTCTGTTTGATGCACAGGGCCAGGGCCGGTCCCATCAAATGTGATGCCCAATTGGGACCTTTTTGGCAGGGCCCCCAGACAAAGTGTTGCTGACTACTGACACACCGCGTATATAAGAAAATGGGGCATACAGGACCAGATAGAAAGGATATAGGGGCACACAAGGGAAGAGAGAGAGGGAGGAACAGGGGCACATTGTGCATGAAAGATTGAGAGCAAATGGGGCCCAAAGGCACAGGAAAGAAGGAGCTAATAGGGCCACACAGGGACAGGAGAGAGAAGGAGAAAATAGGGGCACACGGGGTAAGAGAGAGAAAAGGAAAGAAATAAGGTCACATGGGGTAAGAGAGAGAGAGAGAAAAAGCAAGAAATAGGGGCACACGGGGTTAGAGAGAGAGAAAAAGGAAGAAATAGGGGCACACAGGGCAAGAGTGAGAGAGAGAGAAGGAAAATAAGGGCACAAGAGAGAGGTAGAGGGAGGAAATACGGGCATGAGAGAGGAAGGAAAGAGGAATTCTTGTCCCTGCTCCCCCCTAGTGCAGGCCCCCAGAGGAGTGGGGCCCAATTGGTACAATAGGTCTAACGTCGGCCCTGCACAGGGCCACCAGGTCCTTTAAAGCCTGAAGTAAACCCATCCATAATATGCTTTAAAAGATCCTGCCAGAAGGCGATGAACAACCCAGTTGATCTTTGTTGCCAAGGTGGACATGAAGGCAGTGGAAATACCCACAAGGGGATACTCTTTCTGCCAGAGGGCAGCAATTCAGACCAGAGCTTCATCTGTGAGAAGAATGATAAAATAGGCAACTGAGAACTATGGTGGTTGAAGTTGAAACTGGATTCATCATTGAATTACAAGGCCAAAAGATGCTTACATAACTTGGATGATTAAAAAGGAACAGACACACACAGAGGCCTGGTGGCAATCTCTCAAGTTGGTGGTGCATACATAGAGGTGCCAGACAGCTAGCAAATGAGCAATCCTGAAATGTGTTTTCCCTTTCTCCTAAAATATTTATTCATCACTTATCATAATGCATATGCATAGATGTTGAAATATCCCATTTGTTTGCACTGAATCAAATATGTAAGCCAGAACTTTACTGTACAAATCATTAAAAAAATAAAGAAACAAACCTCTTTGAAAGACTTTTTCATTTCCACTAATGAATGCCAGTGTGTTATAGGTTTTCGTGGATATGCCAACATTTCATTCCAGTGGTCTCTTCCAAGTCCTTCTGTGCTATTACCCACTCGGCACACACCAATTATCTCATTGTGTCCGACGCTAAGCGAAAGTTGAAAAAAATAGTTTAACTTTATACAGTATGTTTTTTTTTGTTCTCATGTTGTTGATGTACAAAGTGATAACATTCATCTAACCTTTTGTGGAAAAAGGGTGGCCCCAGTTCAATAACCCATAGCAATAAATTGGCAGTGAGCTTTTCCTGACCTAGTACAGTCACACTATCTCCCTGCCGATCTCCCAGTCAGGTTGCCGAGGACCCAGAAGAAGGATGCTTGGAACTCCGCTGGCAGAATCTGCGCCGAGGGGTAAGTATAAAGTATGGGGCATTTCCCCGGGGGGGGGCAGTTAGCCATGGTGGAGGAGGGAGGTGGGTTTACCTGGGGTGGGGGGGTACGAGTTTTTTTTATACAGGGTTGAATTCTCCTTTAAGGGCAATGACACATGGGGATCTGTTGCTTCTGGTAAAAATGTGCTACCATGGGAGACATCTTCCAAAGATTAAAATCAATCAGAAAGGGGGTGGGATTTGAAGTGGATCAGGTTGGAAAGGGGACCTGGTCTTATGAAATTTAACTCAGATAGTGCTCCCTAGCTACAAATATGAAATATTAAGACGTTTGATCAATGCACATACTCTGGTCCCCTGTTTTACTAGTAATTTAGTATATCTATGCAAGTGTGTATACTTGCAGAAATAGAAGTTTTTAATTGCCTCACAATGAAACTTCATAAAATGAAGTGCTGCATATGTTTTTTTTTTATGCATCACTTAATTTTATGTAGTTGTCTGAAGTTTCCTCATGAGGCAACTAAAAACCTCTATTTCTGCCAGTATACCCACTTGCAGAGATATACTAAATTACTAGTGAAACTGGAGACCGGGGTATGTGCATTTATCAAACACCTGTATTTTTATACTTTTAGCTAGGGGGCATTATCCAAGTTATATTTCATAAGACCAAGTCCCCGTTGTAGCCTGATTCACTTCAAATCTCACCCCCTTTCTGATAATTAGCACTCCCTTTTGAGCCGACAATTTACAGCTGTTTTGTTGTAAACATTACATACCGATCATAATCCATTACAGAAATAAGTAGGCTAACTTGGTCCATGTTTTCAGGAGGGATATCAAAAATAATAGCCTCATTGTAAGTAGGATTCAGAGTGTTCTTCTTAATGGTGGTTTTCTTCTTTTTCAGCCTCCTTCCATCACATAAAAGAGACACTTTGACATATGGATCTGGAAAGAGCAAAGCAAATGGTCTTGGAAATCAGTTTAGCTGTCAGTAGATAATTATGAATTCTATACTTCCAAGTGCCTTGGGTAACATGAGTTGTAATAGAAGGTCTCTTTCTAAAGAGTATAGTCGCCACAAACCCACAGTAATTGTTTTGTCTAATTATTAACATTTAAAAATACATTAACTGGAATAACCCATTTGCCGAAACCAGTACTTGTTACATATCAATATATTACATATGATTATATGATATGTTATATCAGTAATAGATCTAGCACATCATTCAGGCCCAGGTCTATTTAGGTTCAGGCAGCAGCTCATATTATTCAGGGGCTTATCATAACCATTTGTAACTGGCTGAGCCATAATGTGAGCCCTTCCCCAGCTTCTTGATAGGTAAATGTAGAAATGGGGAAAAGAATGTGGTTTTTATTGGCACACTTTTGAGTAAAGAGTGTACTTTATAAACCTTGGCCAACTATGCCAGGGGTTGTTGGGTTGAGAGAAAATGTAAATGTCAGTTTTCTGGGGGTGAATATTTTGGGATGAACACTAAACCCGATCCATTATCCCGTTTCTTTATAAACAAGGACAGGGTAGGTGAACCATGCAGTATACAGTATGTATAGTGCTCTAGGTTTTATCCTTCAGTTTACATAGCCAAATACTATATACATTTAAAAGCATAATTGTATTCTGATTGAAAAGCTGTCTTTCCCTTCATTTAAAGGGCAATCATCAATTAAACCAAAAAAAGTTATAAGATTGCTTTAGGGTCAGTCCACACGAGCAGATTCGGGGAGATTTAGTCGCCAGACGACTAATCGCCTCTTCATCTTGGCGACAATCTCCCCGAACTGCCTTCAAGTGTAACATGCACTGTTACTGACAACCATAAGCTCAGGTGTGAAACAATATATATTATTTTGTATTTACCAGCACATTTATAGCCATGTTATGTTTTTTGTAGACTTACCCATGGCCTTATTATTGCTGGCTTTAAACAAATCCATGCAAGTGTACTGGCTGTACTAACAAGAACTACCTTAATTTCATACTTCTCTGAAATCTCTCTATTTTACAGAATAGAAATACTAAGCTGGGAAGGCAGGGTTATTTATTTAATTGGCAAAAAGAGAACAACATGTCAGTTCCTCTACATATAATAACTTCTAATGCATGGCGATTGTTATGTATAATTAATAGTTGCAGTTTGTTAGGAGGTGCACTGCATTTATCATGCACTTTGTGACCAATTATAGTTCATTATCCTATTAGCAATACCTTTTTGGCAGCAGCCTAACTCATTTCTTAAAAAAATCTTTTTAACCTTCAATGTTTATTGCAAATGGGTGATATTAAGGCATTATCAAGATATATGATTAAAGATAGAACCATTTATAAGGAAAAACAGATAACAGAATACAAGGGCTAATTATTATTTCGCTGTAAATTAGGAGTTTCATAACTGTAAAAAAGGATACAGCACAAATGGACTGGTTAAAAACAAACTACATATACTGAGTGTATATTTTTCATCAAATTCTTTTGTAAAGATATAGATTATGTGCTATACATTGGGGGGGGGGATGGGAAGTTCAAAAACGGCATCAATGGTTTACTCTTTGGTGAATTTATGAGATTTCATACCCACGACTTTTCCTGCAGTTTTGCACTGATTTTTTCATTTTTACTTTTTTTAGGATTTTTGAAAATAAATCATGTAAATTTGTGGTCTCATTTTTTTGCTTAATAAAATTTAGTATCCAAATGCTCTAGCTTTGCTGGATTTGTTTGCATGTCTGCTCTGATTTAGGTGAGACTTACAGTGCAATGTTAACACTCTTTTTTCCCATAGGATGAATAAAGCAAGTGTATTTCCAGCAAGGGGTGAGGTTTGCAGAAATGGAATTTTATGACTGTGGATTCCTTTTGGGGATGAGGCATTGGCTTGCACTTGTCAAGATGACTGTACTACAACTCAGCTGATGTAAATTCCACTGGCTAGGTTGCTTTTTTTCCCAGTAGATCATGGTCTAAGTAGCAGATTTTGTTTGTTATTTTGTGTTATTTCTCTATAGTCAGCAGAGCGACACAGTGCTAGAGGGATAGTATGATTGTAGATCTTTGATATATATCAAAGTAATTCAAGCCATAGCCCATGATTAAAAATCTTAAAGGGAACCTGCAGTTAAACTTCTACATGAATTTATTATATTTTCATTATTGCTCTTGTTAATTTTTTAATGTTCTCTTATAGTTTGCTTTAAACCCTATATTTCTTATTTAAGTACCGGGCCCTTAGTTTAATTCACCCTATTATAATCCATTCATGTGACAGAGTTTAATAAAGAGCTCCATAAAAAAATGCTTACTATTTCAGAAGTCAAGATTTGCACTTCATGGGCAACTAAAGCATTTCATGAGTATCCTTCCTTGTAATAACATATAGAAGACTGGAATAACACTAACAAGTTATTTTTTTTCCTATATAAGTTGCCTGCATTTTCCTCCATTCAATATTTGTGCACCCATTATTAGAGTTAATTATTCTACCTGTATATACAGCGTGTGTGTATATATATGTGTATTTTATTTACATGTGTTTGTAAATATTACAAAACACTCCATCATGTAAGAGAAATGTTTATAAAGCATTACATCGCCTTTAAAAAATATGACTTTGTCTGTGTTGCCTATGTGATAGATATTTTTAACTGAAAAGAAAGTGTGCCTGGAGTCTTGAAAGTCAGGATAGATTTATAGTCAGAATTAGGACTGACTTATTTTCCCCCAGACAACTCAACTTTTATCAGGAGAATGAGTTATTAGTCCATCCATCACATACTGTGTGTTTGCTGTTTTTATGAATATATTTTGTGTCATGAAATAGCTTTCAGAAAGATACTTTATAACAATATATTGCAGCCCTCTTGTCTCCATACAACTCCAGGAACACTTCCCTTTGCAGTAATCCTTATATATAATCTCTCTTCGGAGTTATTTCTCAGGCCCTGTGCACAAGACGCTGAAGTGGCGTGTTATCAGAACTGCCTTTTAATTTTATTGTGAATATTTATATGCAAATAATTTTTCTGCAAAAAGCTTAAATACATTTAAAAACATAATTATATTTTGTTATAGTATGTTGAGTAGATAAAAAAAACATTCGTTTCTCCAAAATTCACTTTTTAGGCTTTAGTTTTCCTTTTAAGGTGTCAGTTATATATAGTGCTTAGCAACGTCTAGGGGCACATTTACTTAGGGTCGAATATCGAGGGTTAATTAACACTCTATATTCAACCGTCGAAGTTAAATCCTTCGACTTCGAATATCGAAGGATTTAGTGATATTCGTTCGATCGAACGATCGAAGGAATAATCGTTCGATCAAAGGAATAATCGTTCGATTCGAAGGATTTTAATCCATCGATCAAATGATTTTCCTTCTATCAGAAATTGGCTAGAAAGCCTATGGGGACCTTCCCCATAGGCTAACATTGATGTTCGGTAGGTTTTAGGTGGCAAAGTAGGTGGTCAAAGTTTTTTTAAAGAGACAGTACTTCAACTATCGAATGGTCGAATAGTCGAACTATTTTTAGTTAGAATCGTTCGATTCTAAGTCGAATTAGCCAATTCGATGGTCGAAGTAGCCAATAAAAACGTTTGAAATTCGAAGTATTTTTTATTCTATTCCTTCACTCGAGCTAAGTAAATGTGCCCCCTAGTAACTGTGTGACATGACTCAAAGGAACTTCTGTATTCAAAGAAATCGTGTATTTAATTTAATTTAATATATTCGGATATTAAAAGTAATCCCAGAGTTCCATGACCTATATAACAGCCTGTGGTCATGTGCATCCATTCAGTCATAGATCTTTTTGGTGACTTTTAATACACTTCTTTTTTTTACAATAAAAAGTACATTATTTCCCATATACTAAATTTGTTAAATATAGAAATGTTGACTATAAATTCTTATTATGAGTAGGATGTATAAAAATATCAAAAATCGAATATATTTACTGTTGTTTGTGCATTTGATTTTATGCAAAAGTGAGATTATTGCCTGCCTAAATATCAATTTAAAACCCTTTATGTTATATTTTATACATACCCGAGTAACCAGTGATGTCCATTGCTTTGAGATTCCTACATTTAATTACGGTTAAGGTCAGTCGTCCAGCAGTAGGCAGGTAACAGAGAGAGAACATGATTTCTCCAAGGTCGACACTCTCCTTAAAATTTAAAAAGAAATCTTATTAATACTAAGCTCAAGGTTACAAATGCATTTATGTATAGGATTAAAACCTGGGGTAAATGATAATCGATAACTAGGGGCAAGAGAGATATGTATGATGGAACATATTGAAATTTGTAATGATAGTGCCAGCTGCTGGTCAGTTGGTAGGGATGAGTGAATTTGCCTGATACAAATTCACAGGAAATTTTTGTTAATCTGTGCTACAATTTCGACAGGTGTTTAGTTTCACCATGTAAAATGACAAAATTATCATTCACTTATGATATTGCGCATAAGAAGTAATAGGCTTGATTTAGTTCAGAACAATTTTAGTTGCAATGAATGTAAAGTGGGATCCTTAAGGATTCTCTACTGCTTCACTAGCTAGAGCAAATCTGGTTAACAGATATTGGGGTGACAGTACTTCTTCTTAGCAGGACTGGATTTACAATGGCTCCATGCCCCTTTAGTCCTTTTTTAAAACCTCACACCACCTCCCACAATTTTTTCATAAATAATGAATAAGCCAACCCAACTTTATTGGGTATTGATTCTCCCTGGTTCTTTGGAACAAGAAATAGTCAACTTTACTTTACCATATCTTACCAACTTCACATGTACAGTATAGTCATCTAATATACCATATGTATTGTAGTAATCCCTACCTACTTGCCTAGTAGATGCTACCAGTGATGCTCAGTAAAGTAAGCTACAGTAAAATGTGTTTTTTTGAAAGCAACTTGCAAGCAATAGTTTTATAGAGCGTAAACCATAATGTCCATGGCCCAATCACATTAATCACATTCAATTGCCTTAAACATGATTAATGTTTTTCCTAATACATTTTTATCAGAACAGTTTTTGAACATTATTTTAGAATATAGAGCATTAAATTAGCTTGGAGAGATGTTGCATTGCCAACCTCTGGAGGGGATCCATTAGAGAATGAAGTGTCTAAGTGAGTGCTTTTGGCTACTTAGACTCTGAAGGCAGAACACAGATGTCCAAAGTGCACACAGCCTGCAGTGAGCTTAAGAGCCCATTTTCTTGTCTCATCTGGTAAAATATAAGCATTTTCATGAAAAGTAAAAGTCTGGAGTATTAATTAGATATTTCTGAACAGGCTAAATGAAGTCTAATCCTCAATTCTCCTTAATTTGCATCTAACCAATTAGTGAAAAAAGCTGCAGTCCTCTGTGTTTTTAATTTGTATTCACTTTGTCTTCCATAAGTTGTATTATGTTATAAGTGCACACACACATTCACATGTATCTAATATTACTAGAAGAACAAGGTATAATACAGCGCCAGAAAAAGGCAAAAACAACGTAGAAGCCCCATACAAGACTTTTTTTCTTCCAAAAACCAATAATAACCCTTCCCCAAACTTTCAGAGAACTTCACTGCCTAATGCTTATAGGCCTTATTGCCACGGCTCTGGCTGCGTTGCGGATCGGATGCAATGCAATTTATAATATTTTAATTTGTACTATACTAGCACATGACAAGTGCAGTGTTGAGGTTTTCCATGCCTCCCCTCACTTACACTCACTTGAAATGACAGAGGGTTTGGAAAGAAAAGGCTGCATTTTGTAAGGAGGTAAACTATATTTTATTACAAATGTAAATAGTTGGCCAATATTCATTTCCAACCCCTAAAGTTAGCCTGTAGGTTGGAGATAGGCCTCTGAAGGGGAGTATCTAGAGAAGTGCAGGAACTTGAGACTTCCTTTTTGGACTGCATGACAGGGCAAGAGACCAGAGAGCCAGTCAAAGTGGGAGGATATATCCTGTTAGGGTCAGAAGGTGTCTTTGTCGATTAATATCAGCTCACTCTAGGAGTGAGAGATAGCTAAGTTATCCAGAAAGGATAGTCTGTTGTCCCGATGAGAAGTCAGTGTTGTGGTAGAGCCTCAGGCAGTTGTGCACCAGTTAGGAATTGGAGCACTCAGGAGTAGGTTAGTGAGATCCTTCAGAAGCTGTAGTAAGACAGCTCAGGAGAAGCTTGTGTAATGTATGTTGGATATGACAAGAGAAGTAGAAGGAAAGCTTTATTGGGAGTGGAGGCCCCACGGTAGCTAATGGCACTCTTTTAGTGCACATCCACATGACAGTGACAATGGAGGCTGAAGAGGGAATGCTTTGTGAAAGAGGATGTGTAAGGATCCTCTGGAGAGGTGTTTATTAATGTACTGATATACTCTGAGTCCAGCTTCCAGTGCTCAGGTCTGCAAATCTGTCATTCCTGTTAAATAAAGTCTGCCTTGGTTCATCGCACCACAAAGTGAAATGTCTGCTTCTTGCAGCTATAACCTATCTTTTCCCTTTCATATGATGGAAGCCTACCAGCCACGGGTAACCCTGTTACAAGTTTATTAACAAATTGCTTTAAAGTACAACCATCCAAAAATTACTGTGAATTAACCTTAGCATCAACATATCCTCCCAGAGGACTGACTCTGACCCAGAGCCCAAACCATGATTATTGCCTTCTTTCTCAAGTTGCCATTGCGTTTTTTATTTTTGATAGCAATGATGCCAGGGTTCACAGCGAAAAAGTCACCCATAGACTCCTATGGGTGAAAAAAATGAATTTAAAATAAATCTCAATAAACAATTTCCTTGATCTTCTTGTATGGACAATAGAGATATCACATCACCAAATTGATCCCTGGACCTCTCCCGTTGACTTTTACAGTAATTCGGCAGATTTTAGTTGGAAAATAGTTGATTTTGAGTTCTTAAAATGCCAGAGTATGATAAATCTCGAAATTCAAATTAAAACTCTAATAGACTTAATTGACAATTCGAATTTGAGAGTTTTGACCAAAAAAAAATGTTAACTTTTAAAATTTTCTTTTCGACCCTTAATAAATCTGCCCCTGACTGTTGAGTTGGCGCAACCTCATGTATCCAACCTAAGGACATATACAGTCGTGTGAAAAAGTTTGGGAACCCCCTCTCAGCCTACATAATCATTTACTCCACTTTCAACAAAAAAGATAACAGTGGTATGTCTTTCATATTCCAGGTATTTCGATTGGAGTAGACCCTCGCACACCCGTTATGCAGCTGTATAGATTAGCTCGGTGCTCGATGGATGGAGGATACGGTAACCTCCCAGTAACTGGAACAAAAAAACACACCAGCACACGAGACTTGTATCTGCAGGGCAAGCCCTTGCAAAAGTTTTTACTGCGGTGGTGCAACGTTTCGGGGCTCCGCCCCTTTGTCAAGCTTGACAAAGGGGCGGAGCCCCGAAACGTTGCACCACCGCAGTAAAAACTTTTGCAAGGGCTTGCCCTGCAGATACAAGTCTCGTGTGCTGGTGTGTTTTTTTGTTTCATATCCCAGGAGTACTGGGGTGTTTTCCGAACAAAGATTTTTTGTGAAGCAGTATCCAATTGTAGGAAATTAAATCAAATGTGAAAAACTGGCTGTAAAAAACTTGTAATTTAGCTAATTTGAATGCATGTAACTGCTCAATGCTGATTACTGGCAACACCAAATTGGTTGGATTAGCTCGTTAAGCCTTGAACTTCATAGGCAGGTATGTCCAATCATGAGAAAAGGTATTTAAAAGTATTTAAGGTGGCCAATTGCAAGTTGTGCTTCTGTTTGACTTTCCTCTGAAGAGTGACAGCATGGGATCCACAAAGCAACTCTCAAAAGATCTAAAAACAAAGATTGTTCAGTATCATGGTTTAGGGGAAGGCTACAAAAAGCTATCTCAGAGGTTTAAACTGTCAGTTTCAACAGTAAGGCCACAGGCACAGTTGCTGTAAAACCCAGGTCTGGCAGGCCAAGAAAAATACAGAAGCGGCATATGCGGAGGATTGTGAGAATGGTTACAAAGAACCCAAAGATCACCTCCAAAGACCTGCAAGAACATCTTGCTGCAGATCGTGTATCTGTACATCGTTCTACAATTCAGCGCAATTTGCACAAAGAACATCTGTATGGCATGGTGATGAGAAAGAAGCTCTTTCTGCACTCCCACCACAAACAGAGCCGCTTGTTCTATGTAAAAGCTCATTTAGACAAGTCACAGTCATTTTGGAACAAAGTGCTTTGGACTGATGAGACAAAAATTTAGTTATTTGGTCATAACAAAAAGTGCTTTGCATGGTGGAAGAAGAACACTGCATCCAAGAAAAACACCTGCTACCTACTGTCCAATTTGGTGGAGGTTCCATGATGCTGTGGGGCTGTGTGGCTAGTTCAGGGACTGGGGCCCTTGTTAAAGTCGAGGGTCGGATTAATTCAACCCAATATCAACAAATATCTTCAGAATAATGTTCAAGCATCAGTCACAAAGTTGAAGATATGCAGGGGTTGAAAGCTCAGCCAAAGATAAACACAAACTCCAAAGAATTAAGAGGGGTTTCCAAACTTTTTTATATGACTGTATCTATATCTAGTAATTAATGCACCCCCTATTGTAAAATATAAGGATATTATAAGTCACATGACTTATAACAACACCAGATCATAAAACAACACCAGATCAAAGGCCCGGTGCTTTAATACAGGTTGCGGAACTACAGATCTTGGAACATTTATAACAACATCTAAATAATTGTTTTTTTAAATAATTACCACATGTTGATAAATTTAACAGTTAGATGATACCCTTTTTAGACCAAATTAAAAAAACACACACATTTTAGGATTACCAGGGCAGCAAAGGTGAAATAAATGGCTCTAAATTCAGAGTTCGGGAAAATAAAAAAGTAACTGCTGAAATAAAATTGTCAGTAAATATAAATAGTTTTGCTTTGTAAGAAAAATAAAACCTCTTTTATACCATTTCACTTTTATGAAGTATGCCCTGGGCATATTGTGGGCAGATGTGCTCTGTAGATTAAACTGGTGGAAAAGTGGAAGCCCATTGGTTGACTATAAAACTGGCCAAACAATTTAAGAGAGACACAATGTTGGCAATTTTGCCCCATGGAGCATGAACTATTATCTTACATACACTTGCATAGCAGTACTGTTAGTCACTGTATTTTCTCTGACATTAGAAGCCCTTGCCATAAGGGTTATAGCACATAGAGTGTGTTGTTTGCCAATGTATTCAGGCTGAAAAACACGAGCAGTCACCTCTTCCCAGAGTAGTCTATGCTATACCCACTGCTTAAGGCACAGATAGACAGTGACAGTAACTTAGGTGCCTAGATCATCAGACCTAGTACCAAAAAGAACAATTAAAGTGACATCTCCTTCGCTTTTTCTTTCCCAATAGATACAACGAGGGAACAAAAGCAGCAGCCAGGCATTTATAACATAATATACTGCCACATGAAATATTGATATTTATTTATAAATTAATACCTTGAATGGATTTGTATTTTTTACCTTACCCAATTTGTGCAGCAGCCTTCCAATTCTTATTAATACTTTTCTGTTACCACCAGGCATGACTTCCCCAATAAGTTGAATGCATAAAGCATTTGAAAAGTTATATACAGGCCATAAATGTTAATAACAAGGTGAATAACAATAAAAGGCAATAAAAAAGATCTCTGCACCAAACAAATGGAAAGAGAAGGAACCAACTGAAAAGGATCAGACCATGAGGATTGAATTGGAGCATTATTATAGCCTCTTAGGATATGTGTATAAGTCAATGCCACAATGAAAGTGTCAGACCAAGCTATTTACTCTAGTATATATGTCTTATTTATTGAACAGTGCAATTACTTATAAGGAATCACAAACATTAATCCGTAAAGGAAATTGTTTCTCTAAAAACTCTAAAGGAACATATAACTGTACGGTTTCTCAGTTGCACATATGACTTTTAAATGCCCCTTTCATTTTTTTCAGGTTCATTCATTTGAAATGTCTGTTTATCAGCTGGAAATGCCTATAATTCTCGATAGACGCGAAAAAAAACCAACACAAGGCAGTTCTTCTATACCAGAGAGGCAGGGGGAAAGAGGATACAGGTATGGGATCTGTTATCCAGAAACCCGTTATCCAGAAAGCTCCGAATTAAGGAAAGGCTGTCTCCCATAGCCTTCATTATAATCAAATAATTCTTTTAAATTGATTTCCTTTTTCTCTATAATAATAATACAGTACCTTGCACTTACTCCAAACTAAGATATAATTAATCCTTATTGGAAGCAGAACCAGCTTTTTGGGGTTATTTAAGGTTTAAATGATTTTCTAGTAGACTTAAGGAATGAAGATCCAAATTATGGAAAGATCCATTATCCAGACAACCCCAGGTCCCAAGCATTCTGGATAACAGGTCCCATACCTGTAACGGGTCCTTCATGCTACACCTATATATTGCTGCCATACACTGCTTCTACAGGGGAAATAAATGGTAAGAATTCAGTTTTTTTGTTCTTGTTTCTGTCACTTGTTCAGGAATTATTTTTTGCACTATGAACTGGAAAATGTGGAATTTGCCCAAAATTAGGCTTTTGGGAGCACGTGTGTATTGTATGAATACTGCACTGTCTGCATTTGGCAGTGCTGTATTATTGAGGGGCAGGTGGGGTTGCATCTAGGGCCCCCTATCCTTCCCAATAATTCCCCTTAAGCAGTAAGGACAGGGGTGCTTTGGACCTGTCATGAATGTATTCTGCACTAAGCACTGGATTGCTAATCTGCCACTAGGTGCAGGGGATGCACATGAACTATAGAGCATTTTGCACCCCTTAGTTCACCCCTTAGTTCAGGGACACTTCTTATCCCCAAATACAGTTGGGGCAAAGATGTAAAGGCATGCTCATATTGTACATACAAATGTGCCATCACATCACAAACTCTATTCTATCTATTAGCACACACTTAGTACATATATAGCCCATACAACATCAAGTTTGATCCTGATAATTTACTGTACCCCCTAAGTGCTTTACTCTAACAAAGTGACTCGTCAGAGTTTTCTGAAACCTTTTTCATTTAGTTACAATACCTGTCTGACCTTGATAAGTGACTGTTAAATCTCATTTGTCATTAGTCAGTCTCCCATCACCTTCAGCATATTTCTATTTTGGTTGTTTACTTTTTTTGACTCTTAACTGCAGGTGTCAGAATTCATACTCTATGCAATATAGTGCCCTAATGATGTGCCTTATGTTGAAGAGTCAGAAACATATGGGTAACATATGGTCAGACATTTCTCAATGAATCTGCTACATACAGTGCACACAGCACAACATTTATTGTAAGTGAAAATGGATATGACTATGGTGCCAAATGCTTCAATTTTATTTTCAGTAAAATGGTTCTTTAAAGCTTGGCTGCAAATGACCAAAGCTGGTCCCTCACTTTACTTTTATAGTCTGGAAGGGTAGAGTTCCTGATACCGTGATTGGCTGAATCATTTACAATCTCCCTTTAATACCTTTTTCAAATGTGTTCAAATGGAAAACAAATCCATGTCAACCCTTTTTGCAGCTCTGAGATCTGAACAGGTAAGTCTATCTTAATAACAAGAGAGAAAGGGATAAGCAAAGCTGATATTATATATTATATTATATTGTTAACTTGTTTTTAGGGAGGAATTGAGGATAAAGAGATTTATATTAGTATAATCGACTAGCTTTTCCAGTTGAGTTAAGACCCTAATGGGTAAGCCAAATGACACCTTGATTTAATTAATATTATATAATTAAGTCTCTTGTCAGCAGTTAGGGATGTGGTTCCCACCTGTATGCACCCCACCCTATAAGGGTGCTTCACTGGTGGTCTATAGGTAGTATTTGGTCATCAATTCTTAATTTTAGCTGCATTATCACCTGCCGAGCTCCGAATACAGCACAGAAGGGCCCTGTCTGATACAGAAGGATCCTGTTTGATACAACTAAGACAAAAAGAATCAGTAAGAAATCTTATTTTTAACCCTTTAAGTGCCACAGAACGTAGAATCTACGTTCTGTGGATCAAAGGACCAAAGTGCCACAGATCGTAGATTCTACGTTCTGCAGCACTTCCGGGTCTGTTAGAGCCGCTCGCTCCGCTCCTTCACGATCCCCTGCCCCTAGACAACGAGCAGAGCAGGGGATCGTGTGGCCCCTGGGGCGCGATCGCCATGGGGCCCCAAAGCAGCAGCAGGGACTCGTTTCCTATGCGTCCTGCTGCTGCCTGCGCTTCACTTCCGCCCAGCTCCGCCCCCACATGCCTGATGATCGTTGGAGCTGGAGATCTGCTGCGTGGGACCCATTATCAACGATCTGCAGCATCTACCCCAGGTAAGTGTAACATTTACACACACAAAAACACACCAACACACACTTATTACAGTAATATACACTTACATTCACACTTACACACACTCACACATAGATTTTTGGGGATTGGGGGGGTCACACACACTCACAGCACCCATGTACACTTGCACACACGCACACGCGCAAATAACATGCAATTTACCCGTTGTGCACACGCATATGTACATATATGGCTTTGTGGCTTTTTTTTTTTTTTTCTTATCGCATCGTCTCTTTTTGGGCTAAAAAAATGTTTTATTGCCGTTCCGAATAGCGTATTCGCTAACCGTACTGTGCAATAGCTTTAGTATGTTATTTTGGTGGTTATATTGCAATTTTGGGTATTTTGGTGCATTTTTAGCCATTTTATTGAATTTTTAGCCATTTTATTGCATTTTCAGCTCTGCATTTGTGTTGTTCACTTGTTTCTGTCCGTATAATCGATTTGGCCCAGCTAAAATATTCAAACGGTAATTCTGGTGGCCGATTACACTAGTGTGAAAAAAAAGCATTGATTTTTGTGGTTTTATTAGTTTTTGGTGATTTATTTGCATTTCACACTGTTCTGTGTTATTTTGTTTTGCCTATGTAAATTTTATCTACTATATATCCATTTGTGGGTCTCTGTGCGCCACATAGTTTGGTATATTTATGCATATTGGGCATCAAAGTGTTCAGTAGACCCCTGTCGTTCATATTTAGGATGTTTTATGCTGATACGTTACGAAATGTGGGGCACATAATGGGGTAAAATTCAAGCTTTGTGACGATTTTCAGAAATTTGATAAAAACCGTTATGTTCAGCATTGCTTTGCAGTTTGGCAGTTTGCAGTAGAAACACTTATTTACCCATTTTGGATTCGTCAGAATGTGTACTTTCTGAAAATATATGGTTTTCTGTGGTCTCTGTACTGTTAGGGGGGTCTAATGTCGCATAATACACACACCGGGGTGGTTATATTGCAGCAGCCAGCGTGCGTCAGCTGTGAAAATGTCTATACATATTGTCATTTGGGGATCTCTGTGCGCCACATACTTTGGTATATCTATGCATATTGGGCATCAAAGTGTTCAGTAGACCCCTGGCGCTCATATTTAGGATGTTTTATGCTGATAAGCTACGAAATGTGGGGCATATAATGGGGTAAAATTCAAGCTTTGTGACGATTTTCAGAAATTTGATAAAAACCGTTATGTTCACCATTGCTTTGCAGTTTGGCAGTTTGCAGTAGAAACACTTATTTACCCATATTGGATTCGTCAAAATGTGTACTTTCTGAAAATATATGGTTTTCTGGGGTCTCTGTGCTGTTAGGTGGTCTAATGTCGCATAATACACACACCGGGTGGTTATATTGCAGCAGCCAGCGCGCGTCAGCCATGAAAATGTATACACTATTGTCATTTGGGGGTCTCTGTGCGCCACATAGTTTGGTATATCTATGCATATTGGGCATCAAAGTGTTTAGTAGACCCCTGGCGTTCATATTCAGGATGTTTTATGCTGATAAGTTAGAAAATGTGGGGCATATAATGGGGTAAAATTCAAGCTTTGTGACGATTTTCAGAAATTTGATAAAAACCGTTATGTTCAGCATTGCTTTGCAGTTTGGCAGTTTGCAGTAGAAACACTTATTTACCCATATTGGATTTGTCAGAATGTGTACTTTCTGAAAATATATGGTTTTCTGGGGTCTCTGTACTGTTAGGTGGTCTAATGTCGCGTAATACACACACCGGGGTGGTTATATTGCTGCAGCCAGCGTGTCAGCCGTGAAAATGTCTATACATATTGTCATTTGGGGGTCTCTGTGCGCCACATAGTTTGGTATATCTATGCATTTTGGGCATCAAAGTGTTCAGTAGACCCCTGGCGCTCATATTTAGGATGTTTTATGCTGATAAGTTACGAAATGTGGGGCATATAATGGGATAAAATTCAAACTTTTTGACGATTTTCAGAAATTTGATAAAAACCGTTACGTTCAGCATTGCTTTGCAGTTTGACAGTTTGCAGTAGGAACTAGAGATGTCGCGAACTGTTCGCCGGCGAACTTGTTCGCGCGAACATCGGGTGTTCGCGCTCGCCGGAAGTTCGCGAACGTCGCGCGACGTTCGCCATTTTGGGTTCGCCATTGTTGGCGCTTTTTTTTGCCCTCTCACCCCAGACCAGCAGGTACATGGCAGCCAATCAGGAAGCTCTCCCCTGGACCACTCCCCTTCCCTATAAAAACCGAAGCCCTGCAGCGTTTTTTCACTCTGCCTGTGTGTGCTGAAGAGATAGTGTAGGGAGAGAGCTGCTGCCTGTTAGTGATTTCAGGGACAGTTGAAAGTTTGCTGGCTAGTAATCGTTTTGATACTGCTCTGTTATTGGAGGGACAGAAGTCTGCAGGGGTTTGAGGGACATTTAAGCTTAGGTAGCTTTGCTGGCTAGTAATCTACCTTCTACTGCAGTGCTCTGTATGTAGCTGCTGTGGGCAGCTGTCCTGCTTCTGATCTCATCTGCTGACTGCTGCAATAACAGTAGTCCTTGTAAGGACTGCTTTTATTTATTTTTTTGTTGTTTTACTACTACTACTACTACTACTATAAGAGCCCAGTGCTATTAGTCTAGCAGTGTTGGGGAGTGGGACTGGTGTGCTAATCTGCTGCTCCTAGTAGTTCAGCAGCACCAACTTTAATTTTTTTTTTTAATATTCATTTTTTTTTATTTTACTTTTTTTTATTTTACTACCGCTGTAGTAGTGTATAAGTTGACCTTTTAGGCATTATTTGCCCTGTAGGCATTTTTTGCCCAGTGTGTTATTCAACCAACTGCCATCTAGCTGTGTGACCTTGTTCACATTCTGTCTAAATATCCATAATATTACCGTCTCCAGAAAAAACACCGGAGTGACTTTTTTCAAGCAGCCATAATATATTTTACGTAATCCGTATCCACCGCTGTAGTAGTGTATACGTTGACCTTGTAGGCATTATTTGCACAGTGTTTTCTTCAACCCGCCATCTAGCTGTGTGAGCTTGTTCACATTTTGTCTAAATATTGATAATATTATCGTCTCTAGAAAAACCACTTGAGTTACTTTTTTTCAAGCAGCATTCATATATTTTACGTAATCCGTATCCACCGCTGTAGTAGTGTATACGTTGACCTTGTAGGCATTATTTGCACAGTGTTTTCTTCAACCCGCCATCTAGCTGTGTGAGCTTGTTCACATTTTGTCTAAATATTGATAATATTATCGTCTCTAGAAAAACCACTTGAGTTACTTTTTTTCAAGCAGCATTCATATATTTTACGTAATCCGTATCCACCGCTGTAGTAGTGTATACGTTGACCTTGTAGGCATTATTTGCACACTGTTTTCTTCAACCCGCCATCTAGCTGTGTGAGCTTGTTCACATTTTGTCTAAATATTGATAATATTATCGTCTCTAGAAAAACCACTTGAGTTACTTTTTTTCAAGCAGCATTCATATATTTTACGTAATCCGTATCCACCGCTGTAGTAGTGTATACGTTGACCTTGTAGGCATTATTTGCACAGTGTTTTCTTCAACCCGCCATCTAGCTGTGTGAGCTTGTTCACATTTTGTCTAAATATTGATAATATTATCGTCTCTAGAAAAACCAATTGAGTTACTTTTTTTCAAGCAGCATTCATATATTTTACGTAATCCGTATCCACCGCTGTAGTAGTGTATACGTTGACCTTGTAGGCATTATTTGCACAGTGTTTTCTTCAACCCGCCATCTAGCTGTGTGAGCTTGTTCACATTTTGTCTAAATATTGATAATATTATCGTCTCTAGAAAAACCACTTGAGTTACTTTTTTTCAAGCAGCATTCATATATTTTACGTAATCCGTATCCACCGCTGTAGTAGTGTATACGTTGACCTTGTAGGCATTATTTGCACACTGTTTTCTTCAACCCGCCATCTAGCTGTGTGAGCTTGTTCACATTTTGTCTAAATATTGATAATATTATCGTCTCTAGAAAAACCACTTGAGTTACTTTTTTTCAAGCAGCATTCATATATTTTACGCAATCCGTATCCACCGCTGTAGTAGTGTATACGTTGACCTTGTAGGCATTATTTGCCACTGTTTTCTTCAACCCGCCATCTAGCTGTGTGTATTATCGTTTCCAGAAAAACCAACTGAGTTTTTGTTGTTGTTGTTTTTTTAAAAATAATGCCAGGCAAAGGCAGGCCGCCACGCAGAGGCCGTGCTAGGGGCCGTGCTGCTATGCAATCCTGTGGCCCTAGCAAATTGCCCAGTTTTAAAAAGCCAATGACCCTGTACTCCCAAAATGCTGAAGAGGTAGTTGACTGGCTTACACAGCACACCCCATCCTCTACCGTTTCTAACTTTACCACAACATCCTCCTCATCCTCCACTGCTATGGCCACCCCACGTAACACTTCCTCCACCACCGGTGCCCCTTCTTCACTGGGGTCAGAGGAGTTATTTTCCCATGAGTTTCTTGAACTGAGTAATGCGCAACCATTATTGCCAGAAGAAGATGAAGGAGATGAGGACCTTACACCAGATTTAATTCTGGCAGAGAACACGATAGAGATGGACATAATGAGTGATGAGGAGGAGGTCCCCGCTGCTGCTTCCTTCTGTGATGTGTCAGAAGAAATTGATGCATCTGAGGAGAATGATGATGAGGAGATTGATGTTTTGTGGGTGCCTAGTAGAAGAGAGCAAGAGGAGGGTAGTTCAGATGGAGAGACGGAGAGTCAGAGAGGCAGTAGGAGAATAAGACTTAGAAGAAGCAGGGAGGACAGCCCGCAGGGATCAGTAGGGCAACAACATGTATCGGCACCTGTGTTCAGCCGGCCAACGCACCCGCCATTGCCGCCAATGCCGCCAACTTCTACTGTTACCGCCAGATTGCACACTTCCAAAAAGTCAGCAGTGTGGGATTTTTTTAATGTGTGTGCCTCTGACAAAAGCATTGTAATTTGCAATGAGTGCAGTCAGAAACTGAGCCTTGGTAAGCCCAACAGCCACATAGGTACAACTTCTATGCGAAGGCACATGAGCGGCAAGCACAAAGCACTTTGGGAGCAACACCTCAAAGGCAACAGGCAAACTAAAAGCCACACTCCTTCTGGTCCAGCATCTTACTGCTCTACCTCTGCTCTCCTTGACCCGTCTGAACCACCCTCCACTCCGCCTTCCACCTTGACCACCTGTTCCCATTCCCAGTCATCTGCCACCAGCCAAGTTTCTGTGAAGGCCATGTTTGAGCGTAAGAAGCCAATGTCTGACTGTCACCCCCTTGCCCGGCGTCTGACAGCTGGCTTGTCTGCACTCTTAGCCCGCCAGCTTTTACCATACCAGCTGGTGGACTCTGAGGCCTTCCGCAAATTTGTAGCAATTGGGACACCGCAGTGGAAGGTACCCAGCCGCAATTTTTTTTCTAAAAAGGGAATACCACACCTGTACCAACATGTGCAGAGCCAAGTTACCGCATCTCTGTCACTTAGTGTTGGGCCAAAGGTCCATATGACTACTGACGCATGGTCCTCCAAGCATGGTCAGGGCAGGTATGTCACCTACACTGCCCACTGGGTGAACTTGGTAATGGCTGGGAAGCAGGGAATGGGTAGCTCAACAACAACAGTGGAGTTGGTGTCACCGCCACGGATTGCACGCGGTTCTGCCACCACCTCTACTCCTCCATCGCTCTCTACCTCGTCTTCTTCCTCTTCTTCTTCTTACTCTGCTGCTGGGTCCTCCTTCTCCTCCTCCACACCTGTGCACCCCCAGCTCCCCCTAGGCTATTCGACGTGCCAGGTACGCCGTTGTCACGCTGTCTTGGGGATGACGTGCCTGGAAAGCAAAAACCATACCGGATCTGTACTCCTGTCATCTCTGCAGTCACAGGCCGATCGGTGGCTGACCCCACACCAACTGCAGATCGGAAAAGTGGTGTGTGACAATGGAAGCAATCTGTTGGCAGCGTTGAGACTGGGCAATTTAACACATGTGCCCTGCATGGCACATGTGTTAAATTTAATAGTCCAACGTTTTGTCTCCAAGTACCCAGGATTCCAGGACGTTCTCACCCAGTCCAGAAAGGTGTCGGCCCATTTCAGACGTTCCTACACAGCCATGGCACGCCTTGCTGACATTCAGCAGCGCTACAACATGCCAGTCAGGCGTTTGATTTCTGACAGCCAGACTCGCTGGAATTCAACGCTCCTTATGTTGGAACGTCTGCTGCAACAACAAAGGGCCGTCAACGAGTACCTTTTTGAACTGGGTGGTAGGACTGGATCTGCAGAGCTGGGGATTTTTTTCCCCCGTTACTGGGTGCTTATGCGCGATGCCTGCAGGCTCATGCGACCTTTTGAAGAGGTGACAAATATGGTCAGTCGCACCGAAGGCACCATCAGCGACCTAATACCCTTCGCTTTCTTCCTGGAGCGTGCCGTGCGACGAGTGACAGATGAGGCTGTAGACCAGCGTGACGAGGAGCTGGAAGCGCGCGATTTCTGGTCGGAATCACCAGAACGAACCCAGGCACCTGCTGCAACGCAGGGAGAGGTGCCAGAAGTGGAGTCAGAGGAGGAAGGTGGCTTTGTGGAGGAGGAGGAGGAGGACCAACAGGAGCAGGCTTCCCAGGGGGCTAGTGGTGACCTTTTGGGGACCCCTGGTCTTGTACGTGGCTGGGGGGAGGAGACCGTGGATGATGCAGTCCTTGATAATGAGGAAGCGGAGATGGATAGCTCTGCATCCAACCTTGTGAGAATGGGGTCTTTCATGCTGTCATGCCTGTTGAAGGACCCCCGTATCAAGAGGCTTAAGGAGAAGGACCTGTACTGGGTCGCAACGCTACTAGACCCTCGGTACAAGCATAAAGTGTCAGAAATGTTACCAACATACCACAAGTCCGAAAAGATGCGGCATTTACAAACCAGCCTGCAAAACATGTTGTACAATGCTTTTAAGGGTGATGTCACTTCAGGAACTCATCAACATTCCAGGGGCAGAGGTGCCAGTAATCCTGCCACGAGCGCACCTGCAAGGACAAAGCCCTTTGGCCAGTCTGTAACGTCAGACATGCAAATGTTTTTCTGTCCAAGGCAGCGCCACAACCCTTCTGGATCCACCCTCAAAGAACGCCTCGACCGGCAGGTAGCGGACTACCTGGCATTAACTGCAGATATCGACACTCTGAGGAGCGATGAACCCCTGGACTACTGGGTGTGCAGGCTTGATCTGTGGCCAGAGCTGTCACAATTTGCCATGAACCTCTTGTCTTGCCCAGCCTCAAGTGTGCTCTCAGAAAGGACCTTCAGTGCAGCAGGAGGGATTGTAACTGAGAAGAGAACTCGCCTAGGTCACAAAAGTGTCGATTACCTGACCTTTATTAAAATGAATGAGGGGTGGATCTCGGAGGGTTACTGCACGCCGGAAGACTTGTTCTGACTTCTATGCAGCTGTCCTTCTCTTCAAGCCTCATGACTCCACACACAGCTGTCCTTTAGCGTCCTCCTCCCTCCGCCACCGTTACAAACTAGGGTGCAAACCCTACTGGTTTAATTTTTTCTGGCCTCTGTGCTTCAGTGGCTGCAACCAAAAAAACTGGGCAAACAATGTCTACAAGGTCAACGTATGGCAAAAAATGACTATTTTCAGCATTTATATGGCATATTTTTTCTGGCAACTGTGCTTCAGTGGCTGCGACCAAAAAAATGCATATTTTCTGCATTTATATGGCATAATTTTTCTGGCCTCTGTGCTTCAGTGGCTGCAACCAAAAAAATTTATATTTTCAGCATTTATATGGCATAATTTTTCTGGCCTCTGTGCTTCAGTGGCTGCAACCAAAAAAATTTATATTTTCAGCATTTATATGGCATAATTTTTCTGGCAACTGTGCTTCAGTGGCTGCGACCAAAAAAATGACTATTTTCAGCATTTATATGGCATATTTTTTCTGGCCTCTGTGCTTCAGTGGCTGCGGCCAAAAAAACTGGGCAAACAATGCCTACAAGGTCAACGACGTTGACCTTGTAGGCATTGTTTGCCCAGTTTTTTTGGCCGCAGCCACTGAAGCACAGAGGCCAGAAAAAATATGCCATATAAATGCTGAAAATAGTCATTTTTTGCCATACGTTGACTCAACGTATATGGCAAAAAATGACTATTTTCAGCATTTATATGGCATATTTTTTCTGGCAACTGTGCTTCAGTGGCTGCGACCAAAAAAACTGGGCAAACAATGCCTACAAGGTCAACGTATGGCAAAAAATGACTATTTTCAGCATTTATATGGCATATTTTTTCTGGCAACTGTGCTTCAGTGGCTGCAACCAAAAAAACTGGGCAAACAATGTCTACAAGGTCAACGTATGGCGAAAAATTACTATTTTCAGCATTTATATGGCATATTTTTTCTGGCAACTGTGCTTCAGTGGCTGCGTCCAAAAAAACTGGGCAAACAATGCCTACAAGGTCAACGTATGGCAGTTGTTTAAAGAGAACAGTAGATTACTAGCCAGCAAAGCTACCTAAGCTAAAATGTCCCTCAAATCCCTGCAGACTTCTGTCCCTCCAATACAGAGCAGTATCAAGCAGATTACTAGCCAGCAAACTTACTATCATCTGTCCCTGAAATCACTAACAGCTCTCCCCCTACACTATCTCTTCCAAGCACACACAGGCAGATTTTTCAGATACATTTTTGCCCTTGATCCCCCTCTGGCATGCCACTGTCCAGGTCGTTGCACCCTTTAAACAACTTTAAAATCATTTTTCTGGCCAGAAATGTCTTTTTTAGATGTTAAAGTTCGCCTTCCCATTGAAGTCTATGGGGTTCGCGAACCGTTCGCGAACCGCTCGCGTTTTTGCGCAAGTTCGCGAATATGTTCGTGAACTTTTTTTCCGACGTTCGCTACATCCCTAGTAGGAACACATATTTACCCATATTCGATTCGTCAGAATGTATACTTTCTGAAAATATATGGTTTTCTGGGGTCTCTGTACTGTTAGGGGGGTCTAATGTCGCATATTACACACACCGGGTGCTTATATTGCAGCAGCCAGCGTGCGTCAGCCGTGAAAATGTATATACACTATTGTCATTTGGGGGTCTCTGTGCGCCACATAGTTTGGTATATCTATGCATATTGGGCATCAAAGTGTTTAGTGGACCCCTGGCGTTCATATTCAGGATGTTTTATGCTGATAAGTTACGAAATGTGGGGCATATAATGGGGTAAAATTCAAGCTTTGTGACGATTTTCAGAAATTTGATAAAAACCGTTATGTTCAGCATTGCTTTGCAGTTTGGCAGTTTGCAGTAGAAACGCTTATTTACCCATATTGGATTCGTCAGAATGTGTACTTTCTGAAAATATATGGTTTTCTGGGGTCTCTGTACTGTTAGGTGGTCTAATGTCGCATAATACACACACCGGGTAGTTATATTGCAGCAGCCAGCGCGTCAGCCGTGAAAATGTCTATACATATTGTCATTTGGGGGTCTCTGTGCCCCACATAGTTTGGTATATCTATGCACATTGGGCATCAAACTGTTTAGTAGACCCCTATGTTTATATTTAGGATGCTTTATGCTGGTAATGATACATGGACAATACGATGCTGGAAAGTTGAAGCTTTGAGGCAATTTTCAGAATATTTTACCAAAACCGCCAAATTTGGCAAAGCCTTGCGACTCAGTAGTTTGGGGCAGAAAGGCATGGGTACTCATTTTAGATTCTGTATAATGTGTACTTTCCAAAAATATATGGGTTTGGGGGTAAACATATATTTCTGTGTTTTTACCCCACAAAAATGCAGTCAATGTGTTGATTTTTCATTAGCTGAAGTTACCCACAGGACTATTTGTATGCGCTAACTTCATTTTGGGGCCTCTAAATGCCAGATACTTTGGTAAACTTATGAACAATGGCCACCAAAATGTTCAGAGGAACCCTGGCAATCATATTTAGGGTGCTTTTTCTTAGTACGTAATGATACATGGGTGATATGGTGCTGGGAAGTTGAAGCTTTGAGGCAATTTTCAGATATTTCACCAAAACCGACAATTTTGGGAAAGCCTTGCGACTCAGTAGTTTGGAGCAGAAAGGCATGGGTACCCATTTTAGATTCTGTAGAATGTGTTCTTTCCAAAAATATATGGGTTTGGGGGGTAAACATATATTTCTGTGTTTTTACCCCACAAAAAATGCAGTCAATGTGTTGATTTCTCAGTAGCTGAAGTAAAGTCCTGAACAATTTGGATGTGCTAACTTCATATTGGTGTCTCTAAATGCCAGATACTTTGGTAAACCTATGCATAATGGGGATCAAACTGTTCAGTGGACCCCTGGCAATCATATTTCAGGTGCTTTTTCTTGGTACGTAATATAGTTTGGGAACTCCGGCTTCCAAACCAAAATTTTATAAAGAGGCCCACATAACACAGAAACCCCTAATATACCCATCACAGTTACCTGTTTTTTCAAAAAGTATGAATAAATGCCATTTTCTATGCTGAAATCCAGCTGGTTAACAGTTCTACTCTTTGTGCATCATTCAAATCCTGGCAGGGAAGGAGGGACTAAACACTAATGTTACAAATTGTAACAACTTCTCCACAGTTTACAAACAGCATGCAGGAACTACATAACCCACAATGCATTGCACTATGATGCCCCGTTCCTTATTGAAATCACGTGTGCAGGGAATTGTGGAGTTTGGAGGATGCAGGCTGAAGACAGCTGGCTGTTGATACAAAGTAACAGCTCAGCAAACTAGTCCGAAAAATCAGCAGAAGAGAAGAGCAGGGGGCTAGGAACTGTCAGAAACCATTAAAAATCATGAAAAGTCTGCATATTTTTTAATTGATGTATATTGCAAAGTTGCTTGAAATTATGTTTACTTTTCAAAAAGCTCAAGTTATGTTTTTGTGGTGTTCCCCTTTAACTGAATTAATTGAACCAATGGTTGATTAGCACAATTATAGCTTTTGGTGGGGATCAACTTCTAGCACTGTTGTACTCAAAATACAATACTACCTCCGGTGTTTATCATAGCATTACTGATTCCTACACACCTGCTATGATTGTATTTTTACTTGGCAAAAACCTATGCATGCTAACCTCAAATATTTTCCACAGTGCTATATATAAAAAAAAGATCACAAACAATAAGAAACGTTTCCAACACTATGATAAGAATGGAGAATGGTGCAGTCAGAGCACTACATACTGAGCCTGTTTCATGTCAGGTGCAAATTTAGTTTCTCAAGAGCTGAAGACAACTAAAGAGCAACTCATCATAGCACACTGTACACTATTAATGAATGGCCAAATCTAAGAGCAAAGTATAAACACCCCAACAGCTTCTATGTCCCCCAAATCCCTGTTTCCAGTGTTGGACTGGGACACCAGGGGCCCACCAAAAAACCTTAGACCAGGGACCCGCTCTTTGTAATATTATTATTCTTCTCCAGTCCTCACTCAACCTCTATTCTCCTAGTCTCATTTCTTTACATACTATAATCAATTATTCCATCTATTTAGCCTCTTTGGGCCATGAAACAGGCCAAATGTTTAGCAGCATGAGGTTCCACTGATACCTGGGCCCACCGGGAGTTTTCCTGGTATACCAGTGGGCCAGTCCAACACTGCCTGTTTTCCAGTCTGAAATGGGTATTGCATAAACAAAGATTCCTGTTTTCTGTCAGTTATACAAAACTCTTGCTTTTATTGATGCTGTGCAAGGAAAGATATGCTGAATCAGATCAAGCAGTGCCAGCTGGCAGCTTTTCCTCCAAGCCAGACCACATACTTCTGTACAGAAATATACAGTGGGATAGAAAGGCAGACTGAGTATAATTCTTTGTAATTAAAGCTTACGGTTCAATAACTCTTGGGGAATAGCTTTTGCAGTGACATTAACTCAGAACTCTGACAATTTTAGAGAACAGACTGGCATGTAGTGCTACTGAATTGTATTAAAATAAATCGATAGTAATTGTTAATAAACTTTGCTTACATAGCAATTCTATGAATACTGTTATATTCCCAAATAAATTTTTGTCTTTAGAGCAGGGATAGGGATTTTCTGTAGACTACATTTTGTTCTCTTGGTTCCTCCTACAGTCAGGGTCGGACTGGGCCAGGACAATGAGGAAAAAAACCTGATGGGCCCCGTCCCTTGTGGGCCTCACCTGTCTAGACCCGCTCTCCACATGAAGCCTTTTTCAAGTCTTTCAACCTCCCTCCCTGGCCCTCGGCACCCCTGCAAGTGGAAGAAGGTTACAGTGGAAGGAGGTTACAGCTCGGGCAGCAGCCCCTGTGGGTCCCGTCCACCCAGTCCGAAGCTGCCTACAGTCCATTATGGGGTACAGCAACTGACCCACTGAGGCTTCCTGTGCATTTTCTACACTGAATATTTGTTATGAATGTTACCATAAGATCTATTCATAATTTATTTTCTACATTTAACAAATATTTATTTAAGAAAATAGGATTTATTCTGCTAAAAGGAATTGGATTCACCGGCACACAGGGAATGCTGCTAGCATGGCTAACCCTTGCAAAGTTTATTGCGGGATGCAACGTTTCGGGGTAGAACCCCTTTGTCAAGCATTCTGCTAAAATGCACTAACTAGTTCATGAAAATGAATATTTCTCTCTCTCATTCTAACACCTTATTTTATATTTCAACTCTGATTGTACTCAACTTACATTAAGAGGATTTTTTAACATACGTGATAAAAATTTTTGCCATGATTACAATTTTTTCCCTTGATTTTTTCAATATGCCATTTAAAACATGCTTCGAAAATGAAAATGAAAATGATTCCAGTAAAAGTCAATAGGAGGTGTATATTTAGCATTTTCACAAGCTGACAGATGTTATGTGGTTTATCAGCTTGCTTAAAAGTAATTTTTTAAAAAGTAAAGTTAAAACTAAAATAACTTCCATTAATCATTTTGACCATGCCCTGATTTCAGTTTTATTATCTATCCCTAGTACCAAAAAAGATTTTGTGTCATTGTCTTCCCGGTATTGTTGGCAGATCAACCAGAATTTACTAATATGCTCTCTGAAATATGGGAACTATTGCTTGTTGGAAATTCCCAGCGTAAAGACAACCATCTCTTGCTGTGGGAAACATGGAAGGCGGTTATTAGAGGTAAAATTTCCTCTTATAGAGCCCGCCTCTACCATAAGGTAAATCCCTTACTAAAAAAATAAAATTGTTTTAAAGTAATGAAAATATAATGCAGAGTTGCCCTACACTGGTACAACTGATGTGTTTGCTTAAGAAACACTACTATTGTTTCTATAAATAAGCTGCTGTAAATAAGCTGCTGTGTAGCAATAGGGGCATCCATTCAACGGAGAAAATGCTCAAGTTACCCAGCAGATAGAAGATAAGCTCTGTCTGTCTAATGGTGTTATCTGTTATCCATTAGTTAACCTGTGCCATATAGCCATTTTTCAATTTCCACCATTGCTCCACAGCAGCTTGTTTATATGAACTATAGTAGTGTTTCTGAAGCAAACAGATCAGTTTTACCAGTGCAGGGCAACAGTACATGATATTTTCATTACTTTAAAAGACTTAAATTGTTTGGTGTTACTGTTCCTTTAATATAGGGTTTAGTACTCTTTTAAGGAATTTAATGAATCATTATACTCCTCTCCAGATTACAACCTTGATAATAGCATTGAATTCTTTGAAAATTTTTAGATCCCATTGATCTCACATGAACAATTATCTAATTTAAATAAATCTATACTAATTGAAGAGTTTGCAGATGTTATTAAAAATCTGAAGAAAAATGCAGGCTGGCCCAGATGGTCTACCCCCAGTCTTTTTAAACACTAAAATCTCTCCCTTTCTGACAGAGCTCTTGATATTTTGTTATCTGGTTAGATACACCCACCCAGCACGTTGTCTAAAATGATAATCCTCCCTAAAGAGGGAAAAGATGTTTCATTGCCCTTATAGGCCTATTTCACTAATAAACTAAGACATCAAACTGTTTTCCAAGGTTTAAGCAGACAGACTTTCTTTAATCCTTCCAACAGTTATTTCTGAATCCCAGAATAAACCCAGAAGAGGTCTAGGATAAAGAATATTAGAGCAGTTCTCTCTGTTATTTCCTATGCCAAAAATCACAAACTCCCATGCACTATAATCAGTCTTGATGCTGAAAAGGCATTTGATAATGTGGTTTGGGACCATCTATTTTTAGGATTAAGGGCCCCTTTTCCAGCTTTATTAGATATTTATACTCATCTCCTGAATCCCAGGTACTAATAGCCAGAGTGAAATCTCCCTTCTTTAAAATTCACAAAGGAACAAGACACGGGTGCCCCTTGTCCCCTCTACATTTTAATATCTCACTTAACCATTGATTAGAGCGTTAAATAACATGAACTTGTTCCATGGTATCAAAATCAACAAAGTTTATTCAAAATCACTTGCTGTTATTGATTATTCAAAATGCTAATAACTCACTCTAGGAAATCTTCAGGATACAAAATAAATGCCACTAAATCTGAATTTATGAACTTTAATGTAACTATTTCAGGATCCCTCTATAAAAATTTAATCTTAAGAACCCCAAATCTCATTTAACTTATTTAAGACTCACAATTTCATCCGATTTGGGGAAGCCTTATGCTTTGAATTTCACTCCTGCTATTATTAAAGTACTTTCTCTTTGCATTAAGTGGAAAAATGCTCTCTTGAATTTTAAAGGGAAGATAGCTTTTTTTTAAAATGCTAATTTTCCCCAAACTAATTTATCCACTGATAAATTTACCACTTATTGTAAAACACTCTCATATAAAAAAATTGGATTTAATCTTAAGAACCCCAAATCTCATTTAACTTATTTAAGACTCACAATTTCATCCGATTTGGGGAAGCCTTATGCTTTGAATCTCACTCCTGCTATTATTAAAGTACTTTCTCTTTGCATTAAGTGGAAAAATGCTCTCTTGAATTTTAAAGGGAAAATAGCTTTTTTTTAAAATGCTAATTTTCCCCAAACTAATTTATCCACTGATAAATTTACCACTTATTGTAAAATGTCCTTGTGAAATGGGGGGTTAAGGTTTCCTGATTTTAGTGCTTTCAACCTAGTTTCAATCGTTAGATATCTTATCGAGTGTATATATGGGGTAAAGATTTACCAATCCTGAACTTGAAATATTTCATGACAATAATCTAAAAATCTCGTTCACAAAAAGTGGAAAAAGGTGTCCACTATTTTCAAAACAAATCCCTTATTTAGAGACTCGTTGTTCACCTGGAAATTATTTTTTTCTTAAACACATGCAGACCCCCTTTATGCTTCTATGGAGAAATAAAATGGGCTATCCTTCCTCCCTCTCTAGTAAGAGAAATAATTTAACTTTACTGATGAAACATGCGGTAGATCCTACCAATGGTTACCTATTAAACTGGCCTGAGTTTAGAAGACGGAAGCCCAGAGATCTAAATATATGTTTATCAAGAGTGGATGGGTTGGAGCCCAAAATAATGAATCTTTTGCTCTTCAGAAAACCCTGGCTTACAAGGTCAATGGATGATTTTCTTGAGAATCCTGATTTAATGAACATTGATCTAATTTCCCAAAAACGTTGGTCTTTAGGAAACATGAAAAATCATCCTCTTAAGAAAGGTGCTGAAAAATGGTCTGGCTACTTACATGCTATAATTACTCCTTCCCAACTAATATTCCATTAGTAAATAAGTATAAGTACTTGGTGTCCAAAAACTGGAGAGTTCAACATTTTAAAATGGTTCACCTGGGCTATGGAAAATTGTATAAAAAGTCTTTGAGCTTGGGTTCTCAGACTCTTACATGCAACGGTGACTTGATCCAATATTTATACTTTCTAATTAGTTTTTTCGGCAAATAGTGTTATGGAAATATGGTGAGCAGTATCTCTGATGGAATTTCATACCTGTCTGGGATAAGAGGAGGAAAATAATCTGCTGCTATATTTCTTGCTGTAAAAATTTGGAAATGTAGGATAGTTGGTTCAATTTAGAAGATTTGTCCATGTGTTATATCATTCTTAATACTGTTGTGCAGCAATGTTCATCCCCTGAAGGCAATGATGCCCAACCAGTGGCTTGCAAGCAACATTTTGCTCAACAACCCCTTAGAAGTTGCTCCTTAGGGTCTTTGGACTTATAACTGTAAGGTGAGGTTCTGAAAAACAGAACTTACACTGTTCTTTAACACTCCCACACTTGGATCCACTAGTAAAGGTACTAGTCAGGCAGGCCCACTATAATTCCGGGAGTTAATAATGCATCCACTCTATCCACTAGGTTCCCTACACAACAGTGGCTCACTAAGGTAATATTAGTAATATTTTCTATTAAAGGAAAACTATACCCTCCGAACAATGTAGGTCTCTATAAAAATATATTGCATAAAACAGCTTATTTGTAAAACCCTGCTTCAGGTAAATAAACCATTTTCATAATAATATAATTTTCTAGTAGTGTGTGCAATTGTCACGGTCGGCACCCAACTCCAGAACAAATGCCAAGCACCCTGGTCTCGGCTCGTGCTTCACCTGTAGTGTGACCACCTTTGGCCTCGGGAGGAGCCCTTAGCTACTTGGATGCCACCAGGCTGAGAGGTGCAAGGCTAGAGGTTCTGGATAGGCAGAAGGGCACGACTGTTAGCGAGAGTCTTAGGCCGAAGGTCGCGGTACAAGGCATTAGGCAAAAGAGTAGTGAGATCAGGCTGGTCAAGGCAGGCAGAGTACAAACAAAGTCAGGCAGGCAAGGGTCAAACCGGGTAATCAATCAGAAGGGAGTTGGCAGAATCGGAGTCAGATAATAGGCAAGAATTCAGGATAGTCAATAGCCAGGCAGGGGACAAAAACAGCATTCAGATGAAGATACAAATAGCACAAAGCTTCAAACACCACGAGGTAACAAAAACCTATAACGGGCACTGTGAAAAAGAAACTGTCTCAGTCAATACACCAGCGCGCATGCGCCTATAAAAATTACGCATGGCGCACGCACCCTAGGAACCCAGCACAGAGGAAGAGGCAGCGCTGCACGTCCCTGCCTGGAGTGCGGCGGGCGTCCCCGCCGACCCCCACAAACCCCGCCAAGTTTTCATCACAGCAATTGGGTAATCATAAATAGAAAATGATTCACGGTGCACACAAACAAATCATACATGTTAGGTCATACAGTATGAGCCAATTAACACACAGAGTTCTGTCTTTTGCTAATTCTAGTTTAGTCAGCACTCACCAGCATCCACTTTGAGTAATTATCAGTGCCCGTGTCTCGTGGTCCACTTTCCACTTCAATAGTAAACTTCCAATGTGTAACACAGCACTGCTACATAAGTATATTTAAATAAAAAGCCTTTATTGCAACATTTGGCTTTTGATCTGGTACGTGAATTTTTCTGGCCTAATCTCGGCCCTTTATCAAACTTGATAAAGGGCCGAGATTAGGCCAGAAACGTTGCACGTACCGGATCAGAAGCCAAATGTTGCAATAAAGGCTTTTTGTTTAAATATACTTATGTAGCAGTGCTGTGTTACACATTGGAAGTTCTGTCTTTTGCTTCCACACTTCTTCCTGTTACAGTTAGAGCTGCAGTATTTCTGGTCAGGTGATCTCTGAGGCAGCACACGGACCATCACGAAATGTTGTATCAAGGCAAGAGATGTAAAAGGGCAATATTTATTTAAATAGATATACCAGTTTAGTAAGATACTGTAATATGCCACTTAATTTGATATACAGTAAACTACCTGTTGCGTAAGTATTAATTTTGGGGGTATAGTTTTCCTTTAAGCCTATTCACGTGAGGTTGAACTGATTGCTATAGCTTAAATCCTACAGAGAGGTGGCACAGAAAGGCAAACAATTAAGTCATATATTTGAACACCTAAATGGAATTAGGCACTCAAAATCTATATAGGTCACCAGAAGAATATGTTAAAAACAAAAAAATATTTATTTACACAACATCTTAACTGCCTTACACTTTTCATGCTCCATGAGCATATCATAATCCTGAGCCTATGACTGTGTGCTTGCAGAGCATGAAAGAGATAGGACTATAGAGATGTTGTTTAAATAAAGATTTTCTGTTTTTAACATATTTGTCTGGTGACCTATGTGGTTTTAATATATGAGTTTACACTTCCTTTGCTGAGGGCCTGGGGCTAGTATTCCTGGACCACATACAGTGTCGGACTGGGACACCAGGGAGGGGCCCACCAAAATACCTTATATCAGGGGCCCACTCTCAGTACTATTATAATTCCTCTCCTCACGCAACCTCTATTCTGCTAGTCTCTTTTCTTTACATGCTGTAATTTATTATTCAATCTATTTAGTTTCTTTGTTCTCATAGTAATAGGGAATGGCCATGAAATATGCCAAATGTTTTGAAGCAGGAGGGCCCACTGACACCTGGGCCCAGCGGGAGTTTTCCTGGTATCCCTCTGGGCCAGTCCAACACTGACCACATATTACATTTGGTGAGCTACTTATCTCAATTTTTTTTTCTAATAATATACTGTGGGTTACATATTATTGTATGTTTCTTGGCAATAATTCTATAATTAAAATTTTTGCCAAAATATACACAATATATATATTTTCTTTTATTTTTCCTTTTATTAGAAATTAATATTTAATTTCCCTGAACATATTCTTTAAGGAAAATGTTAATATAATTGGAATATATTTAGTCATCCATTTACACTGGAAACTTCTGTTTTGTAGTAATCTTTAGTTCAGGAGAATAACTTTGCTTCCATGTAATGAGTTGATTAAGGCAATACGGTGTGTTTCCTTTACACTTTGCCACAATGCAACTTTACCAATGTAAAGTAAAACATGGAACCCAAATAGCGATTCATTCTTAGCACAACATTTCATTTGTGAGAATAAATTGACTGAATCCAAGTCAAGCATCAGGCTCCTTATTTTTCAGTATTGCTTAGTAATTGGATTGAGGGGATGGAATCCAACAGAGAAAATGAAATAACACTTTCCAGCAGAATGTATGCAAATATTTTTATAAAATCTATAATTACGATCTGTTTGATAAAGACAGAAAAATATACCTGCATTTCAGAAAATTAAAATTGCAAATGAAGGTAAATTGAGCAAAAACGAATTCTTTTTTACTTCAAATAAAGCAGAAACTTACTTTTACATTTACTCTGTATAATTAAAAGTCTGAATTTGAGGATCGAAGTGGCCATTCTGAAGCTACAACTGGAAATTGTAAAATGTAGCTTAGAGGCAATAATGTGGATCATGGAGGGGTAAATGTTCTCAGCAAGGTGAGATTGCTTTTACAAAGCATCAGGCTAATTGCATTGCAAGTTTCAGTACAGTATTAATGTGGAAAGCAAACTGACTTTAATAAGAAGCAATAAACTTTTGTATATAAAAAAATAATATGAGTATAAATTTAATTCTGGCTGTGAGTGTTCCTTCTCTGCAGAAGTGCATTTCCAGCTTTAATGGCTTTGGACTCATTGAGCATGTAACAGGGTCCCTCGTGGCTGGTAGGCTCCTGTCATGTAGATGTTTATCAGTATACGGCCTTTGCCGCAGTAGGAGACACTCCACAGTAATTGCTATGAAGTCAAACTATTTTATTGATGTTGCAGCCTTCTGCAGGGTACAGTTTACAATGCAGACTTTGCAATGCAGGCTCTGGTTGCCCACAAGGGTATTCTTCATACAGTATCAGTTACTTACGTACACCACAGTGTTCTCCCCTCTTAAGACTCCAGGGCCCTTGTTCTATAAGATACACCAATAGGAGTGTTGTTAGACGTCTGAGGGGCTCCCTCGCCTAAGGGACAATACTAATCTCTGTAGTCTCCTCACATACATTGACCAAACATAGGACCTTCTCCTGAATGCTCACTTCCCTCTCTGGTGTACAATCACCTCAGGGCCCTAGCCCAAGCTAATACTCCTTGTTGGGACAACAGGATGACTGTGCTTACTAGCCCTCTCTATATTTCACTCCTAGAGCAAACTTACTTGCCCCTACTATCCACTGGCTAGCCTATGGCACCAACCTTCCCCCAAGGAACTGGCCACTTCAGTCTGCTCTTGCTTCTTTGATGTTATAGACCAATCACTGTCTTATAAAGGCTCTCAGGTGAACTTGGTGCCACCTGCTGGCAGCACTACAGCATAGATAACTATTTACATAATAAAAATAAATCCTTTATATATTCTTTATTTTTATCCCTTTACACTTCACCCTCCTGAAAACCAGACACGCCCTCATGTCTGCTAATTAAACTTTATTCTACCTCCTGTATACTGTATTTTACAATGGATAGACCTGTTGAACATATGAATGAACTTTGACACCTAGTTTGATTTTATAATGTGCTTTAAAAAAAATTAACATGTATATAGTTTATATGCTAATAGTTAATTTCGATTAGACCAAAATACAGAGAACTTTTCAATCAACATAGTAATATATATTTGTCAAGAAATTGCAAAAGTCAGTAAATTAATATTTTTATAAGAAAATGTCAACCTCTGTGGATTACTGATGGTTGGTATTAATCTGATCATTAATGGCATAGTGTCAGATGCTTACAGCTCCCATTAGCATAGAATTCACATTACCAAGTTGTGTTAATGCCATGGATAATTACAGGCCCTATAAACCTATCATAACTTAATTTTCTCTAGTGCCTTCCTGCAAACCAGCAATTGACATTCTCTTTATGGCCTCAATGTTGCAGATATCTATCTCTTTTCCACTAATTATATTTAAATAAATTGGCCAGGAACATAAAGGCTTTAAAGAGACCTTTTCTTCTACAAAGTAATGAAAATCGATTCACATTTGGTCATTGACTGTGTTAGGCTGATCATTCAAAACATAACCCTCTGAGATGAAAGCCAAAAGACACATTAGGGAACAACTTAAATTGTACTTTATCTTGTTTCATCACATATATACATTTGTTTTATATAGATGTAATCTTATACTGTATTGAAGTCAATGAGAGCACAGCGGCACAGTGGATGGCATGGCTGCCCTGCAGCACTGGGGACCTGCCTGCAAATTATTCTAAGGAACATTGTTTATAGGAAATTTATATGAAGTTTATATGTTCTTCCATTATTATATTCATGTTAATAGTGTTAAGGCAATGGGGTTTGGAATGTAATGTGGAATCAAACACCAAGCATACAATTGCAGGGCATAGAGTTGCAACTAACAGGTTCTTAGAGGGAAGACACACTTACCAGGCTCAATTTAATCAGAAGCCACATAGCCTTCAACTATATTTTTGGACTGTTGGAGGAAACTCACAACAACCCAAGTATATCAGATGCACTGTTAAGGGACCTGTAGGATTCAAAACTGCTCCTTACCTTACTGCAATCTCTCATGCACTGCAAGTCTCCCTCAAGTTCTCTTTGGTAACCAATCTTCTGCAGACAGTGAATAATTGGTAGTCTGGTACAGGTATGCGATCCGTTATCCGGAAATCCATTATACAGAAAGCCCCGAATTATGGAAAGGACATCTCCCATACACACCATTATAATCAAATAATCAAATTATAATCAAATAATCCAAATTTTTTTAAAACTATTTCCTTTTCTCTGTAATAATAAAACAGTACCTTGTACTTGATCCAAACCAAGATATAATTAATCCTTACTGGAAGAAACCCCAGCTTATTTGGTTTAATTATTGTTTACATGATTTTTTTGGAGACTTAATTACGAAGATCCAAATTACGGAAAGATCCATAATTCGGAAAACTCCATGTCCCGAGCATTCTGGATAACAGGTCCCATACCTATACTTTCGATGGTCCCTATCAGCCAGAGAGTCAGCAAGCAAGGGCAAAGAAGGATCCATGGACAGGGAGGGGACTATGAATTAGGAAAATGTTTTACCAAGTCTAGTAATTATTTTTGCAGAGCCTGAAGGCGAAGAGCAGGTTTAACACTTTTTGTCAAATTTAAAAGAGACTATGATTTCTTATGCTTTGCTGTTGTCCCTGCAGCTGGAGTTGAAAACATTAAAGAGATTTTAAAGACAAAATAAAATACCATACCATTTTTACTTTATTAACTGAAAAAGAAACCTATTCCCAATAAACTTTAATTAAACAATCTGTACAGTTTTTATAAGAAACCTGACTGTATGCAGTGAAATTTCCCCTTGCTTTACTTGCTCTGACTACTGCAGATATAAATCTCTACATGGTCACCGGCTGTTCTACAGGAAAACAAACAAAGCTGTTGTGGGGGAATGTAATAAAAGTCGCAAAGAGCAAAACAATTAGCACAAATAAAAATAAAAAGTCTCATTTCGCATTGTAATACTCTTCCTTAAACTGTTATCACATTGCGAATTTTAATTGCGCATTGCGAATTTTAATTGTGCATTGCCCACTTTTAAGAAGTGCTTGAAGGTGTTGTAATCTTTTGGAGCAAACATAACAACTTTTTCAGTAAGAAGTTTTATTACATTCACTGCGCACTGGCGCTAACTATAAAATTCACAAACCTTCTTCCACTGTCGGAAGTGGTCGTTAAACAGTTTCCGGGTTTGCAAAAGCTATATTAAATTTGCACAAAGGCAAATTTGTTGCACAGAGGCATAACTTTTCACATTGCGAATATTTTTTCCATTACCGACTTTTATTACATTCCCCCATTTGAGTTCTGGAAAGTCCCCCCCCCTGCCGTTTTAAAGTATAATCCTTTCCCTGCAGTGCAGTTAGGGACTGTCTGAAGTTTCCTATCCATAGCAGTCAGAGCAAGTAAATGAAGGGAAAATTCCACTGCATACAGTCAGGTTTCTTATAAAAGCAGTAGACGTTTTTTAATCAAAGTAAGTGAAAATGGGATTTTATATTTTTGCCTTTACATCCCCTTTAAAGGGGACCTCCTCTCGAAATAATTCTTTCCCTTTCCTCTCTGTGGTGTCCAGTGTCCAAGCATCCTCTGAGCCGACATTCATAATGGTCCCACTAGGCTGCCACTAACCTAGTCCCTACAAGCTTCCTTCCCTGTCTATAGGAACAATCACCCCAAGGCCTACCCCAAATACTCCTTGTTGGGACACAGGCTGTCCTTGCAAGCTACCCTATCTAACTCTAGCTACTCACAATCAACGCCGGATTCGCTGGGCGGGCACCCCTAGGCCGTGCGATCCTCGCAGACCTAGCGCCCGCCCGCACTACCACACGCTGGTGAGCGCCGAAGCACTGGGGAGCACAGGCGGCTGGGCGGCATGCCACCCCCAAAAATGCCTTTGTAGCCTCGCCACAAATCTGGGCCTGCTCACAATCCACCTCCTAGATATATATTCCTTGCAAGGATCACGTTCCCATCTATTTCTCCTGTGGATGATGTTAGGCCAAAGAGGAAGTATACAGCTACTGCGGTCCCTCATATAGGCTCCTGTAGGGCAATTCCTTCCTACAAACCAAACCTTATGGTTGGTGCTCTCTGCTGACTGCTCTAAATATTTTCAGAAATATTTACATCTTTAAAAATTAAAAAAATATTTTTCACAAACCTCCTGTGCCATAATGCCAGGGAACCACAAAGAAAGCTATTTTGTGGACTGGAACAACTGTGTCCTTTTATTTGTCATTTGTTTCCATATATCTTTCCAACACTGGTTGGATCAAAACATCTCTCTATAGCTTAAGCCACATTCAGGAAGAATATAAGGAAGGACTTTATCAGTGTTATCCCCAAACAGCACGGTATTTCCAGCTGTACCGTTTAAGATTTAGCACAGTCTAACTTAACTGAACCATCTCTTTACAGATCAAATCTACTTCAGAAGTTACAGATATAAGCAGTTGGATAAACGTTGTATATTATGTACTTCTGGCTAACTGAAAAGCATTGATTTTTCTTGACACTTTCCATTACCATCACTTCTATTTGTCCAGTCATAGCTTCAATTGTTTGAAGTAATACCGCTCTTAGCTACTTTTCCCATTGTTTACCTATAACAGATTAAATAATGTCTTTTGCAAAGACAGAATGAAAAATTGTGTGTATTATGTAAGAATTTCCCGTCACATAACTTTATATAACACTCTGGAAGTTTTTCATGCGGCTATTGTTTCCTTCTTTCCTGGAAGGAGCTTTCCTTTAGTTCAATCAATGCATTCATCATAACAACGCAGTCATGATTCTGCTATAGATGAGAAGGTTTTACAGTATTTCAAACTGTTGCTTTAGCTGTTAGATTAAAGGGGAAATTATCTTTTAAAATTTACAGCATATTTTATATGCCATAAATGGACCTAAAATTGATAATTAACCGTAAACTGATTAAAAGTTTGCTTGTAAACAGGTGACTAGTAAACCTGCTGATTGGTTGCTGTTACTGGTTGGTTAAGTTACTGCACCATAGTACGGTACCTTTAACTAGAGACTCTTTGTTGGGCCTGGGCTACCCATACTTACTAGCTTGGATATCTCTGAATTTAACTTCACTTTCATTATCCTTGAACTTCCTAGTTCTATGGCAGATGCCAATGGTGTGGTACACAAGTGAAAAAGCCTCTTTTTCAGCACCATCCCTCTTAAATAAGATCTCCTGTGACTTCCTGCCATGATAACTTATAAAAAAGCCTTAACCAAGGCCCAGCCTTAAAGGAGAACTAAAACCCCAAACTAATGAAAACCCCTACCCCCTATCCTCCATAGTTCCCTCTCCCTGTCCCCCCCCCCCGCACAGGTGTTAATACCCCATAGTCTTTAATTACCCCTCGATGCAAAGTCAGTGCTGCAGAGCTCACAGGCGCCATGTTCACTGCTTCAGGAGTCTGCAGTAAGTAAGCAGCGTATCCGCGCAGGCACAGTTGTAGCAAATTTCTGTCCTGAACAACTGCGGATGTGCCGACAGCCACGTACATTTCTGAAGGGAGCCAAAGATTCCAGTGAGCTCTGCTGCGCTGACTTTGCATGGCGGGGTAATTAAAAACTTAGGGGCATTTACAGGTATTAACACCTGTGTGTGGGGGGGGGCAGGGAGGGGGGACAATGGAAAGTAGGGGATTTTCATTAGTTTGCCTCCTACTTACCATAGTAGGAACTACAATTAACTTTTTATAAAGTACATTTCACCTGCTTTCATCCTACTACTGATTGATCTTCTATTCCATCATCATAGTACTACTTGGTTGAAACTTAGTGACCTTAGCAGTTTAGACATCAGAGGACAGAGTTACAGAACAAAATGTACACATAAGTAAAGAATAACAAACTGAAAAATAAATTCTAATTTGTCTGCATCACCTTTAAAAGGTGATTTTATGAACAACTCCCCATTTAATGCTTTCATCTTCCCAAGCCAGACACTCATAGGAGATGCAGTTTAATACCACTGGAGGGTCGATTAATAGTATGAAAGATCTTCGCTTGGCAACTGCTTTAAAATGTATTTCAGATGCAACAGAGTTCATTTAATCTGAGACGGGTGAAAATATGTTCTTTAGATCTAAATAATCATTGCATTCTTTGATTTAGACCTTCAGAAGCCTACGGCTAATGAGTTTATTTGTAAGATTAAAGATTAAAATGAAAGAAATTATAAATCAGCAAAAGTTCAATTTGAGCCTGAGAACATACAATACGCTGATTCCCTTTTCTTGACAGTCTGGAAGAACACAGCAAGGTCAAGACTGCTTTCTCATTCTGCAGGGAAAGGATAATCATCACAATTTACTTATTGAAAGTAAAAATAACAGATTAATTAGAGTATTCTAGTAAACCTACACACCAACTTTTCTGCTAACATTATATTACTTAGCATATCTAAGGCTGAAGTATTGTTTTTTCAATAACCCTGGAAAGATCACTAGACACTAATACTTGGTCAACTGTTGGACAATAGGCTGTATATTTATCTTTGGGATCTTAGTCCAAAGCAGTGAGCTACACAATGAATGACATAACCAATTACTCTATTTACAGTCTGTTTTAAGATATATATATTAAAGGAACAGTTCAGTGTAAAAATAAAAACGGGGTAAATAGATAGGCTGTACAAAATAAAAAAATGTTTGTAATATCAAAAAGTTAGCCAAAAATTTAATTTATAAAGGCTGGAGTAAGTGGATATCTAACATAATAGCCAGAACACTACTTCCTGCTTTGCAGCTTTCTAACTCTGAGTTAGTCAGCGACTTGAAGGGGGACACATGAGACATAACAGTTTAGTGAGTTTGCAATTGATCCTCAGCATTCAGCTCAGATTCAAAATCAAACAGTTATGACCCATGTGCCCCTCCTCAAGTCGCTGATTAGTTACTGCCTGGTAACCAATCAGTGGAAAGCAAGAGAGCTGCAAAGCAGGAAGTAGTGTTCTGGCTATTATGTTACACATCCAGTCATTCCAGCCTTTATACATTACATTTTTGCCTAACTAACTATATTAGAAACATTTTTTATTTTGCACATATAATCTATTTACCTAGTTTTTATTTTGCACATATGATCTATTTACCCAGTTTTTATTTTTATACTGTACAATTCCTTTAAAGGGCAAGGAAGGTTTATCCAGGGTGATGCTTATCATCCTCAAAAAACACACCAGCTGAGCACTGCACCTTCATCTTTTTTCCTTTTTCCAGATGTGCCTTGCCACATGCACATGTTGCCAATATGGTGCATGTGCTCATCCAATCCAAGCGGAGGGGTGCCTGGAAGAGGATGGTTCTACAGTGCTCAGCAAACAGTACCTTACTTTGGTGGGTTTTTTTTTTATTCTTAATAATAGGAGCACCAGCTTGGAGTTGAAGGTAAATGACTGAAATCACTCTGGGGTACTTGCTAACTTTGTTAACCTTTGAAAGACCAAAAAAGTTAAGAAGTAAAAATATATTTTTTCACAGATTTTTTTCCAGTTGATCCAGTGTCTACCAGTGAATCAAACTCTGTTACCTACTACTACTCTCCATATCTTAGGTGGCTGCTGACAGTAAACAATATGTTCATACAACTATCTTCTTGTTTCTATTTAAAATTAACTGTTAATGTTCTTCACTCCAAGAAATGTTCTGCATCTGAAAACATTCCTTTCAGCAATATGTGCCAATAGACGTATGTTCCATCCTCTGTACCTTTAATACCCTGATTCATGCTTTCCTAATCCCTGTCACTTCTTATTGCAGTTGTGTCAGTAGAGCTGAACTGACTTACATACAACAATTCACATATTTTAGACTTTGATGTGGTGAGGTTAGCCTGCTACTGAATTAGCTTTAAGCAGCAGCGGAGATGAAAAATAAAATATAAGCATCATTAATTCTTAAGCATATGTACTATCTATAGAACAGAGAGACTGGGAGAATGCTGTGGGATTGTAAATGGTTTGTGTATATCAAGACACTTATGATTCACTTGCTTTAAATGGGTATTTCAAGAAGACTGTAGTGATAGCTCAGTGAACAATTCTGTTAGAAAAAGATACACGGTAATCTTTTACTGTGGCTGAAAGACTGTAGCCTTTCTAACAGACTTGCCAATTTAATGACCCTGCAGTGGATTATGGTGGAGGTCAGTATAGATATTTTGGTTTTATTGAAAAGAGCATTCACTTTACATGAGAACAAATGTCCCTGACCCGAACAGAAAACGAGTTTCTTTGCCTACTTGGTAAATTGCAATTGCACCCAAAGAGGAAATGCAATTATGTGAAAGTGAATGGAGCATGTTTCGATTAAAGTACTGTTAAAGGAAAACTATTCCCCCAAAATGAATAATTGAGCAACAGATAGTTTATATAATATTAAGTGGTATATTTAAGAATCTTGTCAAACCGGAATATATATTTAAGTAAATATTGCTGTTGGTGATATCGGTAAAATTTTTTGGATATTGTCTCGTCGATCGGACAGGACTGAAAATTTTGATTGTGCACCTTTAAAGGTTTCCGAACATCATAACGTTAATGTTGAATCATCAGATACAGCTAAAGAAGAGGTGACAAAATAATTTTGTACGACCAATGGTCGTGAGAAAGATCGTAATAGTAGCATCAATGGCCACCTTTACTCTGCCCAGACTTTTTGCCTGTCCAACAGTAGGTTATTATCTGCCTACTGTCCTGTTACTGGACTTACTGACTTCTACATGACCTCGACAGGTTTGAGATGGAGTCCTTTTTTATTCCGAATTTTAACTGCCTCTGGGTATTAATAAATCACGCCAAGAAATTTAAGTGCTAAATTTTGTTTTTCTGAAATTAAGAGTCTTTGCTGACCCACTGTATATTTATTTTTTGCAAAAAAACATTCAATAACATTATGGTTTCTATCCCCCAGGGGTTCTTGCACTTGCACATGTCCTATACGTTCTATGTAGTTTGAGATCATTAGATCTTGTATAGCCTGATTTTCGGTTAGGTTGACAATCTTGTCAGATTTGTTGTGTAACAAGTTTATAAACTGTCCTGACTATACTGTTGCTCCAGTCAATGTCTAGCTAATTAAAATCTCTTATCAATAAGATTGACCCCAAACTAGCTGTTTTTTTAAAATTTGCAACAGGAGTTGAACCTATTCCTCGTTACTTACATGAGGAGGTATTTAGCCTACCCTATAAATTTGTCTGATGCCTTATGATATATGAAGAGTTCAACCCATCAGACCCTCTCATTTTCTACCATGAATTTATTTTATTTCAGCTGAAAACACAATAAAAATGAGGCAATCGTATATAAAGCACTGGCACTTGCACTTAGCAGAACTATAGATGGAGACGTACTTGTCTGCACATCACGGCATTTAATGATCTTGGTTGCCATTTCTTGTTCTTTTGATTTCTGTAGAAATCATGGCAAAAAAACAACCCCACGTGGCACTCACATGGTATAGTTAACAAATACAGAGTTAAATTAAATTTAGTTCGGAGGAAAGATATCAATCGCTAATTAATAAAAAAATAGCCATCTGCAATTTTTGTTGATGGGTTGAAATCCTATTCAATGGCCGTAATGTTATACAAAAAGCAGCCACTCTGTAAATGAATGTTTGTATAAAATGGAGACAAAAAGGAACACCAAGAGCCCCAATAGTGTAATATGTTTTTACAGGGAGTAATGGTAGAGTAAACAAGTTAATACTCACAAACCAGGGTTACCGATAGGCAACCACTGTATAGGCAGGTGGGGAGATTATCCTGACCCCACTCAGGAATAAAACGTCGCTCTCTGTAGAAGAAGAAAAAGGGGATGATACCCCTCCACTCGGGGTGGACTCGATATAGTAGTAAGACAAAACAGAGGCGCCAAAAGGATAAAAATAGCTAAAAGCACTTAAAAACCCAATGGGTAATTCAGAGGAGGTAGTAATGAACTTACCTCCTCCAAGCAGAGACCAACGAAAGTGGTAATTTTCAATAATAGTTTATTCACAAAACAGTATTGCAACGCGTTTCACAGGCGTTTCCTGCTTCATCAGGCAATATGGAACGGAAGCAAAAACAACAGTGTCTTTGTATAAACACGCCAGGCGCCTCTGTCACAGAGGCGCCTCCTCTGAATTACCCATTGGGTTTTTAAGTGCTTTTAGCTATTTTTATCCTTTTGGCGCCTCTGTTTTGTCTTGCTACTGTAAATGAATGTTATTACAATAAAATAAATAAATCAGCCATCACTGAGAATTATAAAAAATTATGGCATACAGTGTATGTGAATTAGGCAGCCAGGTCACCGCAAAGAAAGGGAGCCTTAAAAAAATAGAACTCTTAGTAGAGATTTAAATATACATTACAATTGTGTACTGTAGGTCTGACTAGTCTGCTGCAAGCAAAATTAACAGTTTCACCAACGCATTGTGAACAATCAATATTTAAATGCACAGAAGCCAAACCTGTAATGGCCTATGGGGCATTTTTGTTTCTCTACAATTAAGGTACAGTTGGGTTATTCTATTATAAGAAATAGTGCAGCCAATCCTAATTGCTTATGTGTGGAAGTATTCATATTCAGCGATTGCTTTTAAAACATTTACGGTGTTTATATATATATGTGTGTGTGTGTATATATATATATATATATATATATATATATATATATATATATATATATATAGTCTATGGGCGACATATTTTTTTTGATCTGGGACAATTTTTTTCACCCATTAGTCTATGGGCATCTTTTTCGCTGTGAAATCTGGCGAAAAATGTTGCTAATCACTAATGGTGACAGTAAATACAATACACTTTTTGATATCAATGCAAGTGGTGTCTAACTGACTATTTTTTTTTGTGGAGTAACATTTGGATATGCACCACAATATTAATAACCAATAGTAGATTGCTATACAAGTGGAAAGTATAAATTTAAAACAAAAAGGGGAAAGTTGTACTCACTACTAAAGTTTAAACCATGACCACAAAGTTCATACAGACAAAGACAAGAGGTCCTCTGCATTCATCTCTGGCCTCACTCATTAAGACATTTTGGGGGTTATGTAATAAAAGGCACTAAGTTTGCCCAGGGGCAAAAACTCATAGCAACCAATCAGCAGGTAGCATTTACTGGCCACCAGTTTAAAAGCAAACATCTTATTGGTTGCTATGGGTTACTGCTCCTGTGTAAACTTAGTGCCATTTATTACATATGAGGGCTAGTGCTCTAAGATACTAAAAATGCCCTCCCCTTTAAACAAAACAGGGATTATTGGTCCATATATTGCAATACAGATAAGGGATATGTTATCTGGATAAAGGATCCCATACCTGTATATGTATAGCTATGTTTTGTACCATATAATTTATTATTTTAAGTATGTTATGTTTGCTAGAGGATTTGTGTATGTATTAAAATAATCTTGTGCAACAGCTGTAAGAAAGAGAAATTGCTTTAATTTCTGATTCTATGGTGCAGTATATACAGTTATGGGTTGTCACGATCACCCGGAACGCTCGGTGGCGCTTCTATTTGATTCTGGTGGCGCCCTTAGGCACCACGTGGTTGTGACGCTAGAGTCATGACGTTGGCGCTTAAATTCGCGACGTCATGATGCTGCGCATTGGCGCGAATATTCTAAATAAAAAGTGCTCAGTGACGTCAGTGCAATAGATTATTGCCCAATTATAGGTTCCTGTTCCTGGACTACCTGGGTGTTATTATTGTTGCTTTATCTATTGATTATGGACTTTGCCCCTGCTTTGACCCGGTTTACGATCCTTTCTGCCTGCCTTGTGAATTTCTGCCTGTTCCTGACTACGTCTCCTGTTTTAACCCTTTTTATACCGCGAACTTGGCCTTTGACCTAGCTTCCTCCTAGGTCCTGACTACTCCCGCTGGGAACCGATAGGCCCCCTGACATGGGTTCAGTTATATGAAAACCTGTTCCAGAAAGCTCTGAATTATGGGAAGACCATCTCCTGATTCGCCTATAGACTCTATTTTATCCAAATAATCACATTTTTAAAACATTATTTACTTTTTTATCTATAATAATACAGCAGTACATTTATTGATCCAAACTAACCTTACAATGAATCCTTACTGGAGGCAAAACCAGACAGTTGGGTTTATTTAACGCTTTTATGATTTTCTAGTAGAGTTAAGCTAAGAACATCCAAATTATACCTTATCTGGAAAACCCAAGGTTTTGGATAACAGATCCCATGTATATTCAAGCTGGTTTACTATATCAGTCATCCCTGCTCTGGTCAGTCCTACAATCTCTTTCACTTGATTCATTAAAATTAAATAAATATTTGGGAGCAATCAAATGTCAGGTATAACTTTGTCCCTGTGAATAATGTATAATGAAGTAATACAATTCTTAATGAATCTTATGAAAGTGAGTGTATGACTGGCCAGACCAGGGATGACTTTGACTTAGTTGACCAGCTTGAATATATTGCAATGTATGAACAAACAATGTGCTCATACTACATTTATTTTGTCTCATAACTGTAAAACCATTAGTGTAGTAGTGCAAACAAAAAAATAAAGCTTATGCTTCTGTAAGTGTAGCATTTCCCATGAAACAGTGTGATATGCCTTTGTTTCAACTTTATACAAAATAAAAGTTCTGGAAAATGCAAATGCAATTTTATTTCTGCACTGGGAAAGGCGGGTCTTTCTAGCACCTAGCACAGTCTCTCCACTCCGGGTGGACACACAGTTCAAAGTAAAATGTCCCTTTACCCATAGCTCTTATTTCTCAGGTAGTGCTACCTGCCCCAATGTACCTCTCTATTAGGTCCCCAACCAGTGGCTCGTGAGCAACATGTTGCTTGCCAAGCCCATGGACGTTGCTCCCAGTGGCCTCAAATCAGGTGCTTATTTTTAAATTCCTGACTTGGAGTTTTTGTTGCATAAAAACCAAGTGTACTGGTACTCATTTCACAGAGGTGCTACCAATAGTCATTCATAGCCCATAATTGGCACCCCAGGAATGTTTTTCATGCTTGTGTTGCTCTCCAACTTTTTTTTACAATTGAATGTGGCTCATGGGTAAAAAAAGGTTAGGGATCCCTGATATAGGCTGTAGCTTCCACATAGCAAGTTTACAAAAAACACCTGTTCTCACACCGGGGACATACAAGGGTTGCAACAAGCATCCAACAGCTGAACTGGACACAGGGCAACCTCTCTTTAATCTGAAGCTCAAATCTTGCACTCCCCATCTGAAGGCCATTTTCTACTGCAAGGACTGTCTAGGCTTTTTTTGGTGCTTTATTAAAATGAGGACCTAGACATTTTGTCTGGTTACCTTCCCATTGTTCTTTTGTTTGGCTGCTGGGGGAGAAAAGGGAGGGGGGTGATATCACTCCAACTTGCAGTACAGCAGTAAATATTGATTGAAGTTTATCAGAGCACAAGTCACATGACTTGGGGCAGCAGGGAAATTAACAATATGTCTAGCCCCATGTCAGATTTCAAAACTGAATATAAAAAATCTGTTTGCTCTTTTGAGAAATGGATTTCAGTGCAGAATTCTGCTGGAGCAGCACTATTAACTGATTCATTTTGAAAAAAAAATTTTTTCCCCATTACAGTATAAGCCCTTTAAGCTCAGTAACTGACAGATGCATAGAGCATGTTAAGTAAATCAGCAGAAAGATGGGGAGCTGAGAAGCATCTTTGGAGACACAGATCTTTACTGCTAAAGGGTCATGGTTGCCTTGGGCTGGTACAGAAACCCAAAATATAATGTATAACATTTCTTCTTTAGTTCTTTCGCTAAGCTTTAGTTCTCCATTAAGGAATGGCTGAAAATTGACTTAAAACATAAATCAGTCAATCACACCTAGGAAACTGCTGGCATTTTGGATAAATGATTTGCCAGTGCTAAATGAGTACAAAACACAAAAAAGGTAGTGCTCAGCAAGAAAACAATCTCATAAACCAGAGAATAAGACTTTCTATTTATTTGTACACTATACTTCTGCTTGGATCTTTGCAGGATGCTGACCATGTCAAAAAGTACACTTTACAGGGATTATAGCTATCAAGAGCTCTGTGCATGCTGGGATACCAGGAGATTATGTGACTTGCCCAGGATCATAAGGATATTCCTCAGCAATTTTAAACTGGGTATTTTAGCCTGAAGTCCAGTCTAAGCAATAGATCAGAAACTGTAGATCAAGTCCAGTAGTTTATTTGAATGAAACAGAGAAAGAAGTTTAAACTTGTGGTGTGTTTACCTCCAGCCACCAGAGGGCTTCAGTCGATAATAATAAGTGTTTATGTAGTTCTTATCTTTAGACTCTTGTTGGTTCAGGAACTGAGATACAGCCATGAGGCTCCACTGATGTGTACTATCACTACTCTGAATAAAAGTCTGAAGTTCTAACCAGTGTGAGTTTACAAAATAACACATGGTGTCAGAAGTGCACTTGTGAACAAGCTACAGCTCCAGTCATTACAGTGTCAGCATGGATCTCCTGAAACAGCCTCCTGAACTGAGCATGCAAGGTAACTTAGAGCAGAACTGGTCCAGATTTAAACAAAGATTTATATTATATCAGAGAGCAATTAAGGCACATGAAGAAGAGGATGTACAGAAAATTGCACTGTTTCTTACAGTAGCAGGGCAGGAAGCCATTGATGTATATAATACTTTTCAGTTTGCAGAGGCAGAGAAGGATAATTTTAATGCAGTGCTTAAAAAATTAGAACTACTGTGTTCCAAGAAAAAACATCACTTATGAGAGACATGTGTTCAGTTCTAGATTGCAGAAAGAACATGAAACAATTGATGAGTATGTGACAGACCTCAGGTTAAAGAGTCATTCCTGTGAATTTGGTGCACTGACTGAATCTCTTATTAAAGATCAATTAGTTATGGGTATACACAACATGAAAGTGAAAGAGAAATTGCTCACAAAGACAGATCTCACTTTAGACCATGCTATACAAATCTGTAAAGCCTCTGAAATCACACAAGCACAGCTCAAGCAAATAGAACAGCCTAGAGAAAGCTGCTGTGTTATGGAGGTGTCATCCAAGCAGCCCCCACTGAAAGGCCACTACAAAGGCAGGGTGCAGAAAACCTCTAACTTTTCTGGCTTTAAAAACAAAAAAGCTCAGGCATTTACAAGGTCCTATTGTCAGCGTTGTGGACAGTCACATGCATACATGCAATGCCCTGCATATGGAAAAACTTGTAACAGTTGTGGCAGAGCAAATCACTTTCAGAAAATGTGTAGATCAACCACACAAATACATGCAGTACAAACTGGCACAGACAGTGATGACGACTTCCATATAGGCAGCATACATGCAACTAATGCACGCAGAACAGAATGGTACATTACATTGTCCACTAATGGGACAGATATTCCCTACAAAGTAGATACAGGTGCTGAAGTGGACATTCTGTCAGAATCTTCATATAATATGCTCCAACCTAAGCCATTTCTGCAAGAAACTAAACTGTGCTTAAGAGCTTATGGTGGTAAAGTCATTCCAAATCTGGGACAGTGCAATGTGTGTATTCAATTTAAAGGTCATCTGTATTCTGTAACCATGGTGGTTGTTCCAGATCCCCACCATTCCTTAATAGGCTTGATAACATGTGAGAAATTACATTTAATTAAACGAATGGAAGAAATAAATGCAGTTATAAGTTCTGGAAGTGGAAAAAATCACTTACAACTGATGCTCACAAAATATAAAAATGTTTTTGAAGGATTTGGAAAGCTGCCAATAACTCACAAAATAAAACTGGTGCATGGTGCACAGCCTGTAGTGCAAAACTGTAAACAGAAACCAAGTTTATGCATCTCTTGTTGCATTTATTCAAATGATGCTGAATTCTATGATGGAACATTTTTACAACATTGCATTTTAAAATTCAGTGCTTTCGTTTGAACAATTTGAACTGTGATAACATACCTCCTTACAGGAGGTGACTTGAACACACAAGGCAGGGCCTTCAAAGGTATGAAGGAATGGTGTAGTTAAACTACAACTCACTTTGTATAAAAGTAAAATAAAGGACAACAGAAGTTTCTTGAAGCAACAGAACAAGAGATCCACAGAGGCAATGACAGACAAGATGTTAAAATGCCAGGACAATTAGACAAATACAGCAAAATGTTGCACCATGTGGAAGAAGTTAGGGTAGTTAAAAGTAAACCTCTAGGATGGAAGGCCTAGGCATGGTCCTGATTCCATACAGTGGAATCATCAGAGGGAATAAATCTAAAGCCTGATTCCCTATCCAGCTGTGGTCCCTTCACTATAGGCAGACTCAGAGCCTAGGGGAGAGCTACTCCCTACTACAATCCTTGTAGGAGCAAAGGCTGCTCATCCTAATTAACCTCTCTATTTCACACTCCTACGACTACTTTTAAAGGGTTAACCTGTCTCTGGCTAAGCATCATTCACGGGGCACTATTAAAGTGTGGAAGGAAGTGGTCATAGGCTAGTAGGCCAATCACTGAAATGTGCAAATTAGTAACTAGATATATGGGCATCTGCCCAGGAACTAGGGAGATAAGGAAGTGTAGGGATTTAAAACCAGTGACATATTAAACCTATGGGTCCCTACAAACCATTGCTTGTTTTATCCTACTGCCACAGATATATTGATTTCTTAAGGGGATACTATCAGTTTTTTGTTAACATTCTATGGAGGTTATGTAATAAAAGGTACAAAGTTTGGCACAGGTCTTATTTTTCTATAGCAACCATAACAAACAGATGTGATACTCTCCCTCTACGCTTAAATGTACCTGCTTCTAAAAAATACTGTCATTTGTCATCAGTAGTATGTTAAGTCAAAATACTAATCATGGTGCAAAATGACGAATTACAAATGTATGGGGCCCTAGACAATGTAAACTTATGGGGTCCTCTCCGTTCAATGCTGATGCAATGTATCTCCTGGAGATACTAATGTTTTTTGCTACACACTGATTAATTGCCTCCAAATATTCCCTGAGCCATAGTTCTGTCCTGGTATCTCATGTACTAAAGTGCATGGAGCTAAAAACCAGTTGATAGTAGATAACTGCATATCTAGGTAACTGATACTCATTTTATAGCTCCTTGACATTGATTATAGTGTCAGTCTGAAAATGTCTTCTACATTACAGCAACAAAAATGTTTTATTCTGTACAAGCGTCTTCCCTCTGGAGTACTGATACATTTTCTTCCCTTTGGCAAATGAATACCTTTGACATTTTCTGTTGTGCTGAAATCCCACGTTGCTCAAGTCTTGTGGCTATAAATTTATGTGACTTTTTGTTGACCTGTAGGTTATATCTTTGAGTTGCGGCTGTTTTTTTTTTTTTTTTAAATCATGGGTTAGGAGGTTTGGCTCTCCAATTCAAGCACCCAAATTGTTATTATTATTTTTCTTTGTTTATATATAACTGGCATATTCAGCAGCACTTTACAGAGATAATATATAGTATATATATTATATATAATATCTTCATTATTTATTTTTTTTATATTTTTTTTTATTTGCCTTCTTCTGACTCTTTCCAGCTTTCAAATAGGGGTCACTGGCCTCATCCAAATTCTCTGTAAAGCTACAAATGTTACATAGAAGGGTGGCAGCGCACTCAGCTAAATATTAATTAAAGCTTAATTAACCTTTTTGGGAGGTGCGTGAGATTAGAATAAATTCATATGTTCGAACGGTAAAGAATCTTCTTTCTCGCACTCTGTAAATTTCTTCATATTAGCATGTAATAATTATTAGTTAATTTAATAAATCCATGTTCTCTCGCTTGCCCATAGCTAATTTAGGTGCATATAATCCAGAGTTCTTTCCACCTCGTGGCCAACGCGCGTTTCACCTTGAACGGCTTTGTCAGGGCATAATGATGTAATTTTTACTTGCCTCTTATAACCCAACATTTGGTGAAATGTATAACAAAGAGTTAATCATTTTTAACTGCTTGTATGCTGCTTTTTTTTACAAAATTACCTTGAAATTGTTTCAAAATTAATTTTGTACATGAGTTTTTATATTCTGTGTGATCAAATAAAAAACTTCAATTCATTTAAATTAATTTACTATAACAATTATTGAATTAATTAATAATTATTACATGCTATTATGAAGGAATTTACAGAGTGCGAGAAAGGAGATACCTTTACCGTTCTAACATATAAAGCTACAAATGTATTGTTATAGCTCATTATTATGACTCATATTTCTATTTAGGTCCTCTGCTATTCATTTTCTAGTCTCGTATTCAAATCAATGCATGGTTGCTAGGATAATTTGAATCCTAGCAATCAGATTGCTGAAATTGTAAACTGGAGAGCTGCTAAATAAAAACCTAATAACTCAATAACCACAAATAAAAAAAAACAACTCAAAATTAGTGATGGGCGAATTTGCGCGATTCGCCGCCAGCGAATAAATTCGCGAAACGTGGAAAAAAAAATTTCTGAAAAACCGGCCCCGGCGTTAAAAACGGGCGCCGGCGTCAAAAACGAGATGCCAGCGCCGTTTCGCGAATTTTTTGCAGTTTTGCGAATTTCGCACAAAATTCACGAATTATCTTGCGAAGCAAAACGGCGCAAATTCGCCCATCACTACTCAAAATATGACTCTCTACATCATACTAAAAGTTAACTCAAAGGTGAACAACCCCTTTAAGCACAAAAACTCAAATGTAAAATGTCGCTATCGAAAAGCTTGCGAGTTAATGTAGAAGTGTAGAAGTAAAAGAGTTGTCCTTGGTAAAATTTAAGCCATTTTCAATTTCATTTTTCAAATGTTTTCAGTGTTTATAGAACCAGAGAAGATGGCTTGATGCATTTGTGTGTCATAGCAATCTCAATATCATGTCCTTTAAATTGATATGCAGATGTGCTCTTTAATTATCCCTATTGCAGGCATGGGACCTATTATCCAGAATGCTCGGGACCTGGAGTTTTCCATATCTTTCCAGTGTTTTTTCTGTAATTTGAATCTCCATACCTTAAGTCTGCTAAAAATTGCTTAAACAGTAATAAACTTAAAAGTATAGTACTCAACATTCTTGCAGTGACCTAGAGATATTTCTGTATCCTACACTTGGGCCTATTTATCATGCTGTGTAAAATAATTTTTTAATATCATAGGAGGGCAGCAGCTACAAGCTTCCAGCATATGTTCCCTTTGCATAACAAGAACTGGGAACAAATGCCAACACACTATGCCACTATTCCAAAATGATTCTATTCTACGAAAAGCACAGAAATTCTACAAATTTTGATTTGTTGCAAATATATCTTTTTAAAATGTATTTTCTTGCAGAAAAGTGAAACACTAGCAGCTTTCCTATAACAACAACAACAACATCATATCTCATAAGACTCTGGCATAGTAGTCTACTTTATATATCTCATTTATACTCTTATAAAAAATGTCACCTAAGACACTACATCCAGTTATGAATGACTACAAGGCAATCCAAACTCTCCCTGTGATGGGAAATGTTTTATATGGCACCTTCCACACATATTTTTATCCTCCAACTAAACAATGAACATTTTTCTACGTGTTCCCTCAGTCATCAAGTTGAGGAAGGGTCAGCCAGCATCCCACTAAAGCTGGTCAAAAATAAATCAATCTTTTTTCTTTTTTACTATTTTTAGCTCTAGTGTGCTTCACAGCTCATTTACAGCACTAGTGCTTAGCATCATGGCTCTCTGAAGGTATCTGTGTTATACTCCCTGAAATATCATCCTCATAATATCGAATATTATTTTGCATACTGTATTTCAGATGCTTAAATGATGGTCAGCAGAATTTCACTTCCCAGAATCAGTAATATTTACTATAATATATAAATGAAGCTACACCCCTGCTTGAAGACAACCTAGTACAGGTGCAGGATGTACAGTTTAAACCCCATACCTGTATTGTCACTAAGAATGTTAGCATTGTCTCAACCAGATGTATCCTGGAAAAAATTTTGTTATGCATTTTGTCTATACATTCCAGTACATACACAGAGTACAAGGGGACAATAATGTAGCTTTTTTAGGGCACTGGTAGAAAAAAAAAGGCCAGAAGTACTAGAAGTGTATACTACAAGGATGAAACAAAAAATGAAAAGGGAGGCAGTAAAACTTAAACATTTACCCAGGTCAGTTGTTTTAGCTAACTTATTGCAGACACATTATCCACATTGAATGTCAATGATAGATTTTACTTTGTGAATGCTATTTATAATACTGGGGATAATCTAGGGATCCTGACTTGCCAAAGTGCTTAAAGGAACAGTAACATCAAAAAATGAAAGTGTTTTTAAGTAATGAATAAATAAAGTAAAGTTGCCCTGCACTGCTAAAACTGGTGTGTTTGCTTCAGAAAGAATATTATAGTTTATATAAACAAGCTGCTGTGTAGCCATGGGGGCAGCCATTCAAGCACAAGACAAATAGTAGATAACACATAAGCTTTGTAGAATCATATTGTTTACTACAGGGCTTATCTGTTATCTGATGTGTAACCTGTGCCTTTTCTCATTTTTCAGCTTTAAATGGCTGCCTCACAGCTATTCAGCAGCTTGTTTATATATACTATAGTAGAGATGCTGAAGCAAACAAACCAGTTTTACCAGTGCATTATAGTTTAATTAATTTAATACACTTTCATTTATTGGTGTTACTATTCCTTTACGTTATTAGGGGTCATTCACCTAGACCTTAGAAGGAACTGAACCTGTTGGAGGAGAGGGTCATTCTAATAGCCTTCCCCTGCCTGTCCCTCATAAGCACTGTATTTATAGGGTGAACACAAGTGTTGCACTCCTAACAACAATTCATTTGCATGTCAAGCAATAAGAAAACAGAGTGGCTTGCACTCTACCCTGCATGTAATTAGTGCCCCCCAAGCTTTTATCTTTCAATTTTAACTATTGTTTTGCTATTAGCACTGACCCATCCTGTTTTGGGGGTTTTCAATTGCCCATAAACATGGGAATTTAGAGAAAGTTATACTGGTGATCAGATTGACCCACACTGACCATTTGTGGGCACAAGAATGAATGCATTGTTGGCTGAAATATGCTTGAGATTGGACAGATTTTCATTGGGTAAATTTGAAGATATCATGAGATGATGATAGAATATGTGAATGTATGTTATTGTAGGTCAATTAATTTACCTAAACAAGCTGAGCAAGCTGGTAAAAGAATCACGCATCTATTTCCCATTATATTGCCTATGATATTGTATTAAATCCAACAGAACGTGGAGTGGAGATGGCGGCGCTCAACCGGCAGCATGTCTCCTCATGATCGCTGCTCTTGCGAGATACCAGTTACTTTGCTCCGGCTTCAGCAAGACTTCATATCATATTGCTGATCAAACACAAACAAGTCGTGCCATATTTAATCTGGCTTTATTAATATCAAAGGTACAGCAGTGGGTAAGAACTAACGCTTTTCATGCCTGTTATCAGCATGGATATTAGTAACATCTAAATTTGTTATGCATTCATCATTAAAAAAAGCTCTTCCAACTAGGAACAAAATGCAGTGAGAATGATGGTTATTGAGCAACAGAACAACATTCTATTAATTTATATTTTATGAAAAAGTTAACTTAACTTAATTTATTTGTAGCACCTATTTTGTCACTAAATAAGAAGAGTTAACCTACATCAGTCAAGTAAAATATTCTCTGAAATAAAAGTTATAAAACGTTTTCTTACCGTTGTTGCATACTGAATATCCTTCCAGATGGATGATTCCCTTGAAAGGTCCGACTCCTCAAAAAGGTTTTCTAAAATAACTTCTCCTATCATGTCATGCCTTGTAAACCTATCAAAGTCAAAGACACTGAGGTGGAGTTTTCTGTTGGGAAGATCATCATATGGGACAGGAAAATTAAATGATTCGTCAAATGTTGGGTTAAGCGTCTTTCTATGAACTCTTGTTTGGAATTTACTTTTCCGGTCAGGCAAAAGATAAATCTTCACATAAGGATCAGAACTTCCACAAAAGTCCTTGGCTGGAAGATCAAAGGCTTTAAGTATTCGAACTATTAAAGTCTCGTTTTCATAATCATACTTTAAGGTGAAATTGATTTTCCCACAGGTCTTGGCATCATCTTTCTTTATGTCTTCAAAGTCTACTGATTTTTGTTTGTATAGCTCAGGTTTAATCCTACCTATGCTGGTTGGTTGTTCAGTTACTTGCAAGGTTTCTGTTCCAAAATCAACACTGCATACCTGCATTTGACGGTTTAAATGCCTTTTAAATGAGATATGCCTGAAAGAATATAAAAATGAACATAATTATAACATGGGTATTTTACAATGCATTACTGTATTTATTTTTAATTTGGAACAGGGAGTTGAAATATAATGTAATGCTATAACATTCCTATTTCTGGCAAAATGATATAACTAGATATGTTGGTAGCTAGGAGTCTCAGACCTAGATTCCATATTCATATAGTGCTGGCATGTTTTGCAGCCCTTGACTTGCTTTTATACATCATTCACTGCCCTGGTGGAGCTTGCAATGTCATATTTCTACATATTATGATCAATTTTATCAGGATCCAGTAAATGTGCCTTTATATTGTTGAAATGGAGGGGAAACTGGAGTACTCAGAGGAAACCTATGGAGGCATTATTTAATCTAAGGACTCCAAAAATGCCATGCAGCAATGTTTACTGCTACATCACTGTGTTTGAATTATATCTTAAAATTAGATAAAAGGTGACATCAGTTATATCATCAATAATAAAGGCAAGATGGGAGAAGGACATTGATTATTTAGAAGCAAGTGTCCACTTTATTTATACACTTGAACTCGAATATAGTTATTTTAGATGTACTCACTTATAGAGATAGAGAAATCAGAAATGATGGATGCAGGTACTTCATAGACCATAAATGAAAATATCAGGATGTGTTATACAGTAATAAATGATGAGAATAAATACCAGTCCATCAAGCATGTCTAATCCTTTGGGTTAAGTTCAGCAAGCATATCTATCCTATTGAGCCAAACCAGCCTTTCTCAGTTGTGAATAGGCACCTTTGTGTTTAAATGGTCCCGACATGCATGCTTTTTTGGTGTTGCTGATAGACAGAAGACTTACAGATGACATTTTAAATGGTAATGCTTTAATTAGTTATGTGGTAATGTCCATATGTTCTCTATATTAGAAAGATAGTGAGGTAGATGTATGAAGATACATGGGTAGATGATAGATAGATAGATAGATAGATAGATAGATAGATAGATAGATAGATAGATAGATAGATAGATAAAAAGATAGATAGATAGATAGATAGATAGATAGATAGATAGATAGATAGATAGATAGATAGATAGATAGATAGATAGATAGATCGATAAAAAGATAGATAGATAGACAGAAAGACAGACAGACAGACAGATAGATAGATAGATAGATAGATAGATAGATAGATAGACCTTGTTATGTAGCCTACTAGAGCCTAAGAACAGCAATCAAGAAGTAAGTCAAATTAATAAGCACAGTTTTCAACTCCAACAGTTATCTGTTCTTAATAAAAGTAAAAATAGTGTTCCATTGGCACATGCTACTTTAAAGGGGAAGTAAAGTCTAAAATAGAATAAGTCTACAAATGCTGTATTTTGTATACTAAACATAAACTTACTGCACCACAAGACTAATCAATGATCTATGTTTGCAAAGTTGGCCACAGGGAGTCACCATCTTGTAACTTTGTTAAACATCTTTGCAAGACCAAGACTGTGCACATAGTCAGTGTGGTCTAGGTTGCTCGGGGATAGTCATAAATGATCAAAACAGCACAAGTCAAATAACATCTGCGAGAAGCCGATACAGCAAGACTGATTAATAATCAGAATAGGTAGACTGAACTGGGTCATGTGTTGTCATGTAATCTAATGTGGATTTTATAATTTTTGTATTGTTTAATGCAATCCCTCTCCAACTCTGCTATCCACAGCAGTAAATGAAGGGAAAATTTCACTGCATACAGTCAGGTTTGTTATAAAAACAGTACACATTTTTTAATTAAAGTATATTGTAGATAGATTTCTTTTTCATTAAAGAAAGTGAAATGTGATTCTATTTTTGTGCCTTTGCCTGCCCTTTAAGTTTTAAAAAACCATCCATGGTGGAACAGAACATTATAGTACACTGGGGTTGTTCTAAGAGGCACTGCACCATATTACAGGATTAATTGATATTCTAAGCACAGTAAATAGAAAACACAAAATAAGCTGCTCTCACTAAAACAAAATCATGTTGCCTTGTAGGCAATTTATATGAAACATAAATAATGTAAAATAGAAAAAACAATTTCTCCCAATCTTATTCGCTACAAACTGTAATAACGGAATACTGAACCTTGCTGTGCGTTTCTAGTTTCTTAACTAGAACATTAGAGAAAGAGCATGCCAGCAGCACAAGCAGAGTAAACTGATAAGTAAGTACCAGACCCTATGGGGGATAGGATTGAAGCCTTCTTTATAAAACATAGTGCAGTTTGTATATATATTTTAACAAAGTAAAGATACCTTAAAGCTACATTTGTACTGACTTAGTAAGGAGGTTATGCTTCAAAACTGTACAGTGGGTCAAAGCTGATCCCTTCGGTGCCTTGCAGCACACACAGAACAATCCCTCTGAGTCCACTGGCTTCATGGAGAAATTGTTTACCGCTTCTGAACTGGCACATTTCAGTAAGAGAATGGATATTCTATTCAGATGGGCAGAGTGACTAACAGATAATCTGTACAACTGCAATGATTTGTGTACATTCTCCCCAGTGTTTTGAGGCATATATGTGCAAGTCTATAGCGACTATTAGATATTTCCAAATGTGGTAAGCCTCTTTTGTTTCAAAAAATATTTAAGTAAATTGTAAACATATTGCATATGTATTTCTGATCCTTACCCCTGGGTTGGTTCACTTTTAACTTAAAGGAGGACTAAACCCTAAAAAATCAATATGGTTAAACATGCCATATTTTATATTCTATATTTTATATTCTGAACTTATTGCACCAGTCTAAAGGTTCAGCTTCTCAATAGCAGCAATGATCCAGGACTTCAAATTTGTCACAGGAGGTCACCATTTTGGAAAGTGTCTGCAACACTCACATGCTCAGTAGGCTCTGAGCAGCTGTTGAGAAACTAAGCTTAGGGTTCATTGCAAATTATCAAGCAGAAAATTAGGTTTGTTTGTAATATAAGATGATGCTACAAGGATGATTATTACATTCTGATATGAATTGCACTGGTTTCTGTGCTGTCATCCAGTAATTATCTGTATAAACTAAATATACTAAACAGTCTTTATATTGTGACATTTATATTCTATGTGTACTGTATATTAAGAGTCGGTCCCTAAGCTCAGTAAGTGACAGCAGCACAGAGCATGTGCAGTGTGAATCAGCAGAAAAGAAGATGGGGAGCTACTGGGCATTTTTGGAGACACAGATCTTTACTACAAAAGGGCTGGGGTTGTCCTGGGCTCGTATAGAAGCCCAAAACATAATGTAAAACATTTCTTCTACTTCTTTAGTAGAAAATAATTATATAGAAAAGTGCTGTTTGCAACTAAGTCCTAATTTGGAACTGGTTTTTATTTTATTTTTTTTATAGTTTTTGAATTTTTCTTCCAGCAGCTTTCCCATTTGTAATTTGTAATTTTAGTAGCTATCTGGGTCCAATTTAACCTTCCACTTAGATTGTAAGTTCTATGGGGCAGGGACCTTCTTCCTCTTGTTATTACATAGTAATAGACATCAACCATCAAGTGACTGAAAACAATAGACACATAATATGTTGAAATTACACATAATTTGCTTTAATAGGCACATTGCAGAAAAATACTTGTATGCTGAATATAAATACATGTGTGTAATGAAAATTCCAGAACCATTGCTCCACGCGAAGTATCAAAACCCAACAATGGATCTGGTAGAAAAAACATAAGCTATTCTTATCCACTGTTTGGGCCTCCGACTCCAACTTCTGCTGCAGCAGCAGCAATAATTTGTAATACAACCATATAAATAAACCCTGACATATTCAGTATACCTTAACATCCGTGGCTGTCAGATACACTGAACATAAAAAGAAATAAACCAATTTCTGCCCTTAAATTTTCACTGACACAGATTTCTGGTGATGTGTAGAATGAAATTATTTTTATGTGGAATATATATTTAGAATTCTGTACTAGGAGTAATAGGGAATGAGATCTTACATATATATTTAATTCCACAAGCCCCTACCTGGCTTATAGCCATAATGTTGACATTGGCTGTCAGGACTTCTGCATACCAAGCTACTAAAAAATTCAGTTTACAAAACTATGGATTGTGCCTCTGCAGGTCAATGAGAATCCGTTCAAACCACAGTATGAATCAATTGGAATTGATTTGTGAGATGATTCAAATTCTGTGAAGTCAGAAGTATTAGGCAAAGCTGTAAAAGGTATGTAAGAGGCACATCCCTGTAGTTCCATTCAATAGATTCTCTAGTAAATACGCATACAGCATCTAAAGGTGTTTTATATAAATCTACTTTTTTTATTATTTTATAATATAAGATAGAGACAAAATGAGGTGAGAAGGAGGAGAAAGTCAGTTAATGCCCTATTGCACAATGAGCATAAACTTGGTTGATCCCATTATGACATTACTTATGACATTATCCACCCCATCTCAAGTTTTTGGGGTAGGCCTATATTAATTATTTTGTGATAGATAATTGATATTCAATTAAGGCTATGGTACATGGGGTGAATTTGAGTCTTTTGCTATCTGCCAACTGATCTTTAAGTAGATCAAAAGCAGATTTCAGATTCATCCTGTGTGTTCAAATTTGCCTCTTATAGATTTCCATGTTAAATAGACTGGTCCTGCTTGGAAATTCAATTCAGCAGGGTCGGACTGGGGGCCCCGGGGCCCACCGGGCCTACTGTCTCAGGGCCCCCACCCCCTGCGTCTCGAGCGTGCACATGCGCGCAAGCACTGTATTTTTGCAGCGACTGGCCTGAAGAAGGAAGGTCGCAGCAGAAGAAGAAAAAGTGCAGGGTGCAGATTGGGCATGTCCGATGCTGCAATTCAGTTAGCATTTCAAAGAGGTAATTGCTCATCTGTTAAGAGCAATCACCATGGAATACTATGGAGAAGCAAATTCAAACCATTTGAGTTCAGTTCATGTGCTATAGCTCTAACAATTTAGCGCTATACCTTATAATAGTGGTTACTGCCCCACCTAGAGAGAAGCCAGAGTCTTGAATGGGTGCCAGTATAATGTCCAGTAAGGGTGAGATTTGGGGGAATGTCTATTTCTCTAGTAGACACTTCTGAAAGCCCAATTAATATTAATTAAAAAACTGTCATTTCATATTATTGTCAAACTAATGTGCTAATACATTCATATGTACACAGTATCTTTCTTCCCTAGTAGACACCTATCATATTAAAAACTACCACCACATCTCCATTATTTATTTATTCCTCATAAAGCTACTATATATTGGGGAAAACAATTGGTTCTAAATTGACAGATATGGGACCTGTTATCCAGAATGCTCGGGACCCAGGGATTTCTGGATTATGGGTCTTTCTATAATTTGGATAAAATGGCAATATTAACAGTTTTATAAATATAAAACTGTCCAATATTGCCATTTTATCCTTCATAAACCACTAGAAATAAGCTATTTTAAAATAAAAATACCTCAACCAAAAATGATTTGCATTACAAATTAGGCCATTAGATGGCGGTACAACACACAAACATTCAACAGAACGCCAAGAATGGGATAAAAGATCGATATTGTTACAGAATTGCAGCTTGTAGCAGAGCAGTAAGATTTAAGATTTAAAATGTAATACTGCGCCAGATAATGTGTATTGAAAATCCCACACAGTAAATTTCACTGACACTGCTTGATAAGCTGAAATATATTGCAATGTACATTCTGGCTTACCTCCCATAATAGTAACAATAGGCTAAGTTGTGGGTCTTATTTTAATTTCTATGGGGAAATCATAGGCAAAAATCCAATTTTGAATGTGCTGCTTATTCAAAAGGAAAGGGTCTGCATTACTCAAACACAAAGTTTGTAATTTTGCTGCTAAGGGAATGTTCTTTGCCATTATTAAAAGTTTTACGATGTTCAATAAAAAATCCTAAAAACTGTTCACCCATATACACGCAGCAACAAAAATAGGAACATGTTTGGCTATATGCCTGAGTAAGTTTAGTATTCATTTAAGCCTCTGTTTAGCAATGGACTTACACAGCATTTCAGTTGAAACTGAACAAAAACAGGACATAAGAAATTATGCCACACGGTCAGAACAGTGTTTGTTTATGCTGGAATAATCAAATAAGCCCTGCAGCAGTACCCCTCTGTGTATGTGAAATAAAAGCTTCCACAACAAAGGATTTAAATATTTAAACAATCAGCATAATTCAGGGTTTTCCCCCATTTTTCTTTAGATTTTGAAAGATGTATGTTTTTGCCTATAGGGAATATAAAAAGCAGGGAACATTGCCATGGCTCGTTTTCCCTGCTAAAGCAAACCTAAGAGCAGGTCCGGACTGAGAATTAAAATAGGCCCTGGAATTTCAGGTACATAGAGGCCCAATCAGCCCACACAGAGGCCCAAACAGCCCCCACCAGTCCACTAAATACTGACTTTCAATGGGACCTTATAGCAGCCCCTCTGGCATTTGCCAGAACTCACAGATTGCCAGTCCAGGCCTGCCTAAGAGTGTAAGTGAATTACAGGAGACATTAAATTACAATGCTCACAAAAATAAAAATATATTGTGTGCGAAGCGTGGAGCCATGAATATGTCACTTTCATTTGTGTATATTATTATATTCCCACATGGAGTCACCTAAGAAAAGTGACGGTCCCTAATGCTGTGTGACAGCTTCCACCATTCTATTAGTACAATATTCTCCCTGCAACACAACTAAATTAATTTGACAATCATGATTCTGGCAGTTCACAAAGAGCTGGGACAGAGAGTAGCCAGGGATGGTCTCTCCAAGCTGCAATGTTTGTTGTCTTGCATTTGTGTGATGTATTTTCTGTCCAGAAAGGCAGTAGCTTAAGGATTTATTACATCATTTCATAAGAAAAGTTGGAAATAACATGTAAAGGAAAAGGAATGATTTACTTACTTTCTTGCAGTGGTGTATATTTGGTGAGTTATTGGGGCAATAACAGATACAGTCGAATGAATCAGATGAAACTCACACACAAGATACTTAAAGAGGAACTTTAGAAAACCTTTAGAAAAATCTTGTGAGCATCTTGCAACTGGAGTAGGTGAAGGCTGGAATTCAGGGTGGAACCCAACCACTAAATGATTAATGTAGAAGCAGTGTCAGGTACAGATGACACTGATTAGGTCAATGTAATAAGAAGCTGGCTCTGTACTGGACCACTTTTATTCATGCATTTATTTTTTGCCTTTCATTTTTGCCTTTGCTTTCATTAGAAGTAAATTGAATTTTGTATATATATATATATATATATATATATATATATATATATATATATATATATATATATATATATATATATATATAAATTTCAAATAAGAACCGCACTCCCAGGTCTAAATCTTGAAAGGAATATTTATTGCAGTGAGACTCACTGTAATAAATTTCTTTTCAAGATTAAGACCTGGGAGTGTGGTTCTTATTTGAACTTTCTGCATATTTGCCTATAAGGTCCCCCACACCCAGGCAATCGTTACATCTATATAGACGTGAGTGCCTGCTTGACTCTACATTATATATATATATATATATATATATATATATATATATATATATATATATATATATATATATATATATATATATATATATATACATTGATAGGTGGAGGATGGACTGGACCAGTGCTACTTCTCGAGGTCTTTAAGTTAGGGGTTTTACTGGTGGGCTACTATCCCAATTCTAGTAATATTATGCTTACTTTTTAACTTGACTAATTTATTTAAGGATTTGGTCTTCTCTCCAACGCAAACATATTGGCATGGGGGTTACTGAAATTACAACTGATTATGATATTTCAGTTAATCATAATAAACAAATGTGTGGATTAAGTAATGTTAGGACAGCACATCCACAAATGTTTGCAGGGTTGGCGGGGGTGCTGCTGGGCCTACCAATGTGCCAAACTATGTCTTGAAATGCTATTGCTATGAATTAAATTGATTGCTGTGAGCAAGGACGGTCATCTTGTTTATTGCATTGTTTTCCTTCATATTTAAAGTGGATTCATACTGACTACTCATTTTGCTACTAAATAGCAAAATAAGCCCTTTTCAAATATGCGTATTTTATAGAGGCAGCCAATAGTGAGCAGGTGTTTCTGACAGAATCCCACCAGGATTAGAAATATAGTATACGTTATAAAAAACACACCTTTCCAAGTAATTCAGTTGGGTTCCTGATTTGGCAATTCCAAACTCTTCACAGAGTTAAAATTGTATTTATTCTTATATGTTCTACTTTCAACTCCAGTTTTTGTTTCCATTAACCACATCACAGAAGTAATATGACATTAGTTTTTGTGTTCAGTGTCAGGAAAAAAATACAGTTAATTCTCTTTATAAAGATTTTATAGAAATGAGAAAAGCAAGGACCTTACCTGGTGGAGGATGCAGGCTCAGTTGTTTGCCTCTGTATCCTTGTTCGTCGCATGAGATGTTCCTTCATGGACATCTGGACCTCAGCTGGTATATCTGGAGATGTATGACTAATTTTAACCGCTGCTTCCAGAAATCCCAGGTTGCTGGCATCTTTCAGCTTGTCCGCCATGGCTTCACAGTTGATTCCAGTTACAGAAGAGGCGTTCTGCGTTGCAGCGGGGTTAGAAAGTACTGCCTTGTTTCTCCAGGGCACCCACCACAGCTTCCAAAAGAGAAAGAGAAAAACTGCCACCAGGGCCAGGCCACACACAATAACTATCACTGCAAGGAGGCTGACGGACAGGTCTACAGAAAAGCAGGAAGTCACATTGACAGAAAAGAGATGGGGAAAGACATGGGACAACATCAGGCACAGTAGAGAGAGATAGAGAAAAAGGGGAGAAAAGAATGGCTGTGAGAAAAGCGTCAAGGTTTGAAGAAAAAAAAAAGATGACAAGCCTAGTATTCAATGTTTATCTGATTGCACTTTATTAAAACCATAGGGGGAAAATAAAAAAATTGTTAGAGCAAAGTCTCTCATGATTATGATATGAGTATGAAATATTTGGGGGCAATGGCTGCTTCTTTTTAAGGAATTAAACAACATATGCACTTTTCCGGGATAAGTAAAGGCCTCCTGAAAAAAGGCAATTTTGGAGCAAGTTACTGTTTTAAAATAAGTACTTGTAAATGTAATAAAAACTTCACTTACATTTTATCTGTAAATCTGTCATATGTATTTTTACCTTATAACGGTGAAATTTAGCAGTATAGCAACTCCCAATTGTATTTACAGCATAATTACAATGTTCTGTGGACGCAATTAACTATGCCTTATTGCTCATAAAAGTTACCATAAACACCATCTGTTTAAATACAAATTGCAAGCTATACAGTAGTCCCTATAAGACAGTAATCTCCAACCAGTAGCAGGTGAGCAATATGTTGCTCCCCAACCCCTTGGATGTTGCTCTCAGTGGCCTCAAATCAGGTGCTTATTTTTAAATTCCTAGCTTGGAGGCAAGTTTTGGTTGCATAAAAACCAGATGTACTGCCAAACAGAGTCTCCTGTAGGATGCCAGTCCACATAGGGGCCACCAATAGCCAATCACAGCCCATATTTGGCACCACCCAGGAACTTGTTTCATGCTTGTGTTGCTCCCCAACTATTTTTACATCTGAATATTGCTCACAGATGAAAACGGTTTGGGACCCCTGCTATAAGAGAATTTTAGAATTAAATGTGCTGAGAAGACATTAAAATAAATATATAATCCCCTTTTTGACATTAGCTCATTCATCTGGGCATATTTAGAAAAGGTGCATAAATACTCTCTGTAATTATAAAGGTATTGTTACTCATACATACTAGATTTCACAGGTTGAATGAGACCATGATAGTCTGTCTATGCTTCAGGGACCACCCTCCCTTAATCTCACAGTGATTCAACTCCAACCTCACCTTGATTCATTGATGGACACTTTTTATATTTTCTCTGGAAGTCCAACTGAATGAACTCATGTCAAAAAAGAGCAAATATTTTCCTTTAATATCACCTAGACCCTTCCGTAAAATGTCACGTAATATGATTTAAACTGTCTGTTGCTTAAGTATTTATTTTGGGGGTATAGTTTTCCTTTAATTAAACCACAAACTCTATTCAACACAAATTCAGTTAAAAAAACAAACTATGTTTTAAGATCGGATAAAGCCAGTTTATACTGAGATTAAACCCGTGTGGAGGAGCATCCCCAGAAATACTGGGGATGCGTGTGAGATACAGTCGTTTTTTAAACATTTGTGCGAATACAGGGGAGGGGACGGGGGTGACGAATGACAGCAGGCCTAGGGGCACCCGCTAAGTAAATCCAGCCCTGCCTGTTTAGTAGGGTCTGTTTATCAATAGTTGTTAAAGGGGTGGGTCACCTTTAAGTTAACTTTTCATTTGTCATTGAATAGCCAATTCTAAGCAACTTTTCAATTGGTCTTCATTATTTATTTTTTATAGTTCTGTGCATGGTTGCTAGGGTAATTTGGTCCCTAGCAACTTCGATTGCTGAAATTGCAGACTAGAGAGCTGTTTAATAAAAAGCTAAATAACTCAAAAACCACAAATAATAAAAGATGAAAACCAATTGGACACGGTCTTGGAATATTACTTGGAATATTACTCTCTACATTATAAGTTAGCTTAAAGATGAACAACTTCTCTAAGTATTACTTTATTAGGGTTTTATTAACTTTAACCTGAAGCATGTTTCAGTTCATAAAATGTTGTATATTTCCACCTGTTATGGACTTATACTATTTAATTATAGAACGCTTTACCTACAAACAGTAGTAGACAGAGTTCCCTGTTTGTTTTTACAAGACTAAAAAGGAACACAGTATCTTAAATGGGCTTAATATTAGGGATGCACCAAATCCACTATTTTGGATTCGGCCGAACCCCCGAATCTTTTACGAAAGATTCAGCCGAATACCGAACCAAAGCTGAATCCTAATTTTCATATGCAATTTAGGGGTGGGAAGGGGAAATCTTTTTTACTTCCTTGTTTTGTGGCAAAAAGTCATGCGATTTCCCCACATTTGCATATGTTAATTAGGATTCGGATTCCATTTGGCTGGGCAGAAGCATCCGAATCCTGCTGAAAAAGCCCGAATCCTGTCCGATTCCGGAACCAAATCCTGGATTAGGTGCATCCCTACTTAATACAATGTAATACTCAAAACTACTTGGGCTAATATATAAATATGTCATCCTCATAGCAACATAGGCAGCCGTATTCATGGCCTCTAATTTAGCAGCCTTTCTGCAATCTACAGAAAGGAATAGCATAGAATTTCATGTATCTAAGATTTGTAGAACACAGCTGGCCCTAACTTGACCTAATGCAATAACAAATGTACCCTGGGGCATCTTGGTGTACAGAAGTGAACTCTGGGATATATTATAATGTTCTCTATAATATGCCTATTCTTTTCTTTAGCTGCCAGAGACTAAAAAACAAAGATGACTTCAGGACCAATAACATTTTAATATTAATCTTATTATTGGTAAATTAACCTTTTTTTAATATGAGAACCACCTTTCTCTAATTATCTTATTCTAATCATCTGCCTCTTGATTTCCTCTACCCTTCAAAATAATAGTTACTTTCAACGTGTAAGAGCTGAGATCATATGCTGGAGATGACCTTCAGAGCTCATCTTCTAAATCTGCATAATTTGAAAACTTTCAAGGAAACCCAACTTTTATAGAATCTTATCATCTACAAATTAGCATTTGGAAGGAAAGTTGTATTATGTAACAAGTTAACCATCCAATTTCAGTCCTGGATTACAGACTGCTCACATGAGACTCCTTTTCCCCGCACTGAACAATAACCTTAATGCACTCAATGTTCTCTTATGTTTTTTCCCATGAAGTGTATTTCATGAAGCTTGAATGCTATTGCATGTGCTTGATCACCAAACAAGTTTTATGAAGTTGATGAAGAATTTAAAATTTCATATGAAAAATCCACATTTTACAATTGTAGCCTGTAATGGTGATGGATACTGTCTTCCGTTGTTCTCTTATGCTTTTTCCCATGAAGTGTATTTCATGAAGCTTGAATGCTATTGCCTGTGCTTGATCACCAAACCAGTTTTATGAAGTTGATGAAGAATTTAAAATTTCATATGAAAAACCCAGATTTTACAATTGTAGCCTTTTTGTATGTCCAGATTTCTGTCAGTATTTTGTCATTTTGCATGCATTTCCTTCTTGAAAGCTGCTCACAATTGTTATCCACTGCTTCACTTGTTTTAACACTTCATATTGACCCATCGTGATTCATAGAAGAAAGATCCTTCTCATCATGTGCGCTAATCATGTGTCAGAAATATAACAAGACTATTGCTTTGACTGAGAAATCATATTGTTGCCCGCTGTAATCCTCTATGACTCATAATTATAAGTAAATATAGTATACCTCAAGGTGAAGAAAAATATTATAAGGATAATTGAAAGGTGCTAAGAAAAAAGACCAGAAGACCAAAGGCATAAACTTTGAACAACTGCATGCTCTCACACCATTATTTTCTGCAATAATGTACAATGATTTAAACTGATGGCTCATGGGCAGTGTCAGACTTGGACACTGGGGGCCCACCAAAAAACCTTAGACCAGGGGCCAACTCTCATAATATTATTTTTTCTCTGCTCACTCAACTTCTATTCTCATAGTCTCTTTTCTTTACACACTATACTACTATAATCTATTATCTATAGCCTCTTTGTTTTTATAGAAATAGGGAATGGCCATGAAATAAGCCAAATGTTTAGCAGCATGAGGGCCCACTGACACCTGGGCCCACCGGGAGTTTTCCTGGTATCCCAGTGGGCCAGTCCTACACTGTACATGGATGCTGTATAGCTAGCTAAAATGAGCTTAAAATTGTCTCTATAACCACCCATCAACTTGAATTAGGAAATGCTCAAAAGTTACAGCATCTGTACCTTCTGAGTTTGAAAAGGCTGAAAAGCACCAGCACTAGTGCTTTCAAGAATAGTACAGAACTCCCTTCCATCACAACACATTGGGGCAAATGCACTAAGATACGAAGTTGCGGCAGGCGCAACTTCGCTGCACTTCGCCAGGCATAGTTTCGCCAGGGCTCCGCAAATTCACTAAAATCCGAAGTTGCGCACAGGGGTAGTGTAAGGTTGCGAAGTTGATTCGCTATATAAAGCGAAGTTACGCTAGCGAAGGCTAATTTGCATACGGCGCAAAATTTCAATGGAGGAACAAGTATCTGCACTACAAATGCCTAGAAAACCTTCAAATCAGCAAATAAAATTTTTATTTTGCCCTACACATGTGCCCACTGTCTAGGTAAGTTGCCATGAGTCAGGAAATGTAGGGGGGAGGAAGGGGAGCCCCAAAAAATTTTCGATCTTTTTCAGCCTATCAGCCATTATGTAGAAAACACGCCAGCGTTTTTTGGGACTTAGAAAAAAATTTGACTTTTTTTTAAACAATCCCTATCTACTCTATTGCGCTTCGCCAGGTCTGAGGTGGCGAAGGAAGTCTAGCGTAAAAGGTAGCGTTCAGTACACTGCGCAAGTTAGTGAATTTGCGTAGTTTCGTCGCTAGCGAAGATTCGTCTGGCGTAAGGTTGCGAAGTAACACTAGCGAAACTACGCCAGCGTTCGTTAGTGAATTTGCGCAGTAGCGAAAATGCCAAACGCTAGCGAATTAACGCTAGCGTTCGGCGCTTCGCGGCTTAGTGAATTTGCCCCATTGCCCCTTGTGCCAATGCATGGGGCAGTATAGATGGTTGCAAGTTGTTGCATATGGCATTTTTACCTTATAATCCAACTTTTTTGAGCTTTGCTTCACATTGATCTTAAATAAACCCTAGCATTTTTCATCCTTTACATATGTAGATTGAAGAATCTATGGGGTATATTTATCAAAGAGTGAAGTTAAAAATCACCACAGTCCTTTAGCGTGAAATTCCGCCACTCGTCGTGCATTTCGATGTAATTTTGTAAGGCGTATTTATCAAAGGATGAATTTTCACTTTCACCCATTGATAAATACTCTTATAAAAACCCCATAGAAATGAATGGAGAGTGACGGAATTTCACTCTAGAGGACTGTGGCGACCTCTAACTTCACTCTTTTTGTGAAAAATATACCCCTATGGCTTTAACACTGAATTAGCAGCTTGAAAGTACTGTAGGTTCTACAGAATCCTAGAAATGTGTAAGGAATGGAAAGGGCATGTTTTATATGACACTGGTTTATATTGACATATAGTGCCCATATTGAGAGAAACAGTTGTTAATGCTGGAATTAAGCTGTGATCAAAATAGTAAAATGTAACTGGATATGTTGAATTCAACAACAAACTTATTGTGTAAGAAAATTTGATGATCGGGGTGGAAAAACTGTCATCCAATCCACAAGTGGGAGGAAATAAGTAAAAATGGTTGAAAGAGCAAAGCAGTGAAAATGTGGTTTATGGTTTAATACAACATTTAAGATGAATGTTAAGTTCCTGTTCCCTTATGCTCCTGTCAGCTGCTGAATGAAGAGCTTCCTTGCTGTTGTTTCCGCAGTAAAGATTTCATCATAACAGTTCCTGGTCCCCATTAAGTATTGATGTACCATCATACACCCCTTGTAACATGCTTCCCACTGTCTTGCTGACAGAGAAGGAGTAAGATATGCTCTGATAAATACTAATGTAGTTTTATTCATGCTTTTCCTTCTGCTTAATCGACTGTAACTTTCAGTAGTGGGTCTCTCAGATTTGGCACCCTAGGAACTAGATTCCCCCTTGCTTCTGCCCCCCCCCCATAACGACAAGACCTCACATGCCTTTGCTGTGCTGCAGGGACCAACTTCCAACCCCTCTAGAAGCCCTTTTGCTTTTGCAGAGAATGCATGCACCACCCACTTTAGAGAGCAGAGAAACTTCAAGTCCCAGAATTCATCACTTAACCCTTGTAATTGCCTATGGGTTATACATGCACTCCATAATTAAAAGAAGGCATTCCTGTGCAAAAATTTTAGTGAAGCATGAATGAAGTAAATAAACAATTAGACTCTTTTTGGAGCTTGTTTATATTTAGATATTTTGGGGTCACATACAGTAACAAGACAAGATAGAATAAGGACCAGCTTCATCGTTCTATACCTGTCACATACAGCCATTGTATATTCCTTCATCATGTGTATAAATGCTGCTTATTAGCTAGTGGATGGGCAAGTACCTTTGTACTGAAAATTCTTTTGGTTGTTTGGATGATCATGAATGAATGAATAAATGAATGAATGATATTTCACTGTGATGGGTCAGCCTCAATTAAGAACGCAGATGGCACTCTATTCCTCATGTGATATAGAACAACCAGTCTGTGTGAGGCTAATTAAGAGGTCCAAACTATTAACAGGATACCCATAACATGAATATGTGCATTTATGTCAGGTAATACCTGTCCTATAACACCCACAACATACATGATTTGATGCTACATAAATAATTATTTAGATTTTAGGACATTTATATGATACAATCTGCATATTTTTCTATTAGGTCCCATTCAAAATGTTCCAGTTTTTGATACAAAATCTACAGTGATAGTTATGGCATTGTCCCTTACAAAAGCCTGCTAATCCCACTGGCTTTGTTAGTGAAACACATCTGTCGCTGTCCTTTTTATATGAATTGAGGTCATATTTGGGAACACATTCAGCATGTGCAATCCACTTGTAAGGTCTGTGACAATAAAAAAAAATTGCCCTTTTACTATGAGATGAAATGATGTTCTTTGAGGGACTAGGGATGTTATTTAATTTTGACAGATCAAGCAATATGTCAGCTCTCACACTAAACAAAAGGGTCACTTTAAAATGTAATTTCCAGGACGATGTAGATACATTTATTCTAAGTGACAAATGGAATGATTCACGTGGAGGGGTATAAACAGGGGGTTAAGTAATGCAAACTAATAATATTTGCCCTACTATTATTATAAGGTGATGTGAGGTGTTGACACTTTAGAAAAATATTTTAATAATTTATGATAAAAGCTTGTTTGTCAAAAGCAGTCAGTCTAAAACCCGCGCTTTGCGTGATATTCTTGCATCCCTTGCCAATCCCTGCAAATTAGCCATGATAACAGAATAGCACAGTAAACATATTCACAAGGGATTGGATGTTATTAAAATGCAGCCAAGAGAACCTAGAAATTGGAAGAAGGGAGTGCATTAGAATGCAGCTCGCTAAACAGAAGGAACACTCCGATAAATCTGGTTATTTACTGACTCTAACCTCTGTGCATTCAATAAGTGTGGGGAGCACGAGGTTACTTTGCAAGCTTTCCCTCGGCAAGACAAACATCCCACTGCCTCTCTTTGTATTAGCTGTGCACATGCAATGAAAAAACAATAATGCCATTTCGGGATCATTTTGAAAGACTGATGTTATCCATGTAAGGCTGCACAGAAGGAGAAGAAAGGGGGATCTGCCATTTAAGTCACATGCTGTTTCTTGCTTTCCCATCACTTAATCCCTGTGAATGGTGGAAGACATCTGTATTATTAAAACAGGAAATCCAGCTATGTTAAGCAGAAATTCAATCAAAAAAAAGGCCAGCTTTAAGTACCTTTGAGGGAAATCTGTGGATCTTTTTATTAATCCCTCCCTAATGTCGCTTACTTAGCTGTTTAATTTGGAATACTTATATCCCTTATCTTATATCCCTTAACTTTTTATTGAATAACGACTCTACCAATCATCTTAAACCGATTAAGCAGGAAGTAGCTTTGCTGATATGACAATAAGTAACGTGTAGATATCAAGTTAAAGTGGATTTGTACCACTGCAGAGATTTGATACCCATGCAACTTGTATACCAGAACTTCTTAGCACTTAATATCTGTGTAAGCAAAGACTAGGCTTTACCAGCCAAGTGTTGCTCTGAATGGGAGCTTTCATAATCACAGAGATGGTTTATGTCTAAGCAAGTGATAAGGACTTCAGTGTTCTTTAAAATTATACTTCACATACTGTACAGTTACTTCTCTATGTTGTGAGTACAGCAAAATTTTGAGACCACCACTACTGTAGATAAGTATCTGTGTCACAGGCTGTAAGAAAATGGATTGTGCTTTTTGCCATCTTGCTAGGGGCTTATACCATTAAAGGGAAGCTTTTGGCTGAAATGAAAGCCCTGGAGCTATAAACGCAGGGGCTTCATGACAAGAGATCAGAATGACCAGCAGCCAAATTACACTAGTTTATATTTAAAAATTGTCAGAATCAGATGTAACTGCGATTGGGTCAGATGAAATCTGGGCTTGGTGTGGAGAAATAGAAAGACGTGATGCCAGGGGAAGAAGCAGTTCTCTCCTGTTACCACACGGTGGGTTGATTGATACAGACGCCACTACTACTGCTAGTGCTAGGTGACAGTCTGCTTGGATTTCCTATTATTGACACACTGCAGATTAAGGACCGAAAGCTGGGCTGCTGAACTTCTCATGGTGGGAGATGTAGCTCCTGCTGGTAGCAGATTTGGGGACCATCCTCTCTGTAGGTAGAGGCAGCCTACTACTCAGTGGTGGATAAAATTACATAGTGCTGATCTCAAGTCAGGATTGGCAGAGCATAGTAGCACTCTGTTGTGAAATTCTGCCTTTGAATTTGGGGTGCGGCTGGCAAGGTCCTATTTATTTGATACAATGTGAATAAATGCTACACCATTTCTGGCTCCTGGTGTTTAATTAAGGTATGTAACAAAGGGGTTCAGTTGGGTGGCTGAAAGTGAAATGTCAATTGCGGAGTCCCCTTGTCAAATATGACAATTGATGTTCTATGGGATTAGGTAGGGAAGTTTGTGACCCGAAAAGGGTGGCAATGAGTGTTCTATGAGAGTTGTTAGAGAAGCTTACAATCCAAAAAAATTATAATAGTTGATCTATGGGATTTGTTAAGGAAGCTTGTGACCTGTAAGAATTTTCTATAAGAAAAAAATAACAAGAACGATCACTTTTCTTTGCAACACAGATGTAAATTTCACAGCAATTCAGTAAAAATTGGGGAAAAGGAGGCTGTAGCAGAACTCTGAAGCTAGTTTTGCTGAAGTCCTATTTCTCCAATTTTTTACTTAATTGGGGTGGGGTCCATGGGAGTAGTTAGGGAAGCTTGTGGCCCAAAAGTATTGCAAAAGGTGTCCTATGGGAGCTGTTAGGGAAACCTGTTGCCAGAAGGAGTAAAACTATGGCAAAACAAAGTATTGTGTTATGAGATAGGACATAATTAAAATGCAAGTAATTTAAATATTGACATCCCATGTTACGGTAATTAAATTGTAGTTAGTAGACAATGTTGTCTGATCTTCATGTGCTCTTGGTTGATGGATTGCCTTTTGATTTTTATCTGTCTTCCTTTAATGATTTGCTCACCTGCCGAAATTGACATGACAGAGGCAACAAAAAAATCGAAAGATGAGAAGCAAATTGTCTCATCATTTTAATTGTGCTTGATGACCAAAATGACATACAGTAGAAAACCAAAAACCTAATTACAGATGCAACAGACCACTGGCTTATCAGCACTATGTTTCTCAGGTTGCAAATATTATTGTATAACTTTAGCTTTGTGAAAATACACAATAATGAAACTTCAGTAACGAAATCACAGCACCATCCAAATTATGTATAATCTTAAAAAAAGCCTACTCCATCTGATTTCCAGACCTTACGAGCTTTCTTAGGTCTTACTTCATGGTATTCTAAGTTTATTCCCAACTATGCTTCAGTTGTGGAGCCACTTAGAGTGTGGAACTTTAAGTCTGGTGTGGTCAGAGTCTGCTCAACATAGCTTTGAAATAGTGAAACAGCTAATTGTAAACAGTCCAGTGCTAGCTTTATTTGATCCTGCACTACCCACTATGGTTACTACAAATGCTTCAGACTATAGCGTTGGTGCAGTTCTCACACAGATCCATGCTGATCATCCAGAACACTTACAGAGGCAGAGCATAAGTATTCAACTGTTGAAAAAGTAGCTCTAGCATGTGTTTGGGCAACAGAAAAATGGAGAACCTACCTATGGGGTAGAGCATTTTTATGCACTGATCATAGCCCTTTAACTAGACTGCTTACAACAAAGGGACTAGGAAGAGCTGGAATGCGTATAGCTAGATGGTCAGCAAGGCTACTGAATTTCAACTACAAAATGTAATACAAAACCGGGTTTGAAAAATGTTACTGCTTTTACCTTTACCTGTAGCTTCTGATACATTGGATGAGGACATAGAAGTTGTAGCATTGACTGATTTACCATCATCTACAGTTACAGCTGCTGATTTTAAGCAAGCTTGCCTCACATGTCCAATTCAAGTAAAACTATGGGACATCTTACAAAGCAAATGGCCAAATGCTGAAAAGAAACTCAGTCCTGATCTTCAACCTTACTACAGGATTAGACACGAACTGTCCTTACTTGCACCACAACACTTTTAAAGCTTCTCAGAATGACTGGACTGTGCATATAGTGCTATCAGGATGACCATATAGTCATGCATCACAACAAATTATATTGTTGGTCATGTTGGAGGCAGGAGTATCAGGGCTCTGGTATATTAATTGTACTATACTTGTTTCACTATTCTGGGTATTTCCAAATGTCACCATATGCCAGTTATGTGCCAGTGTACCTCATCACACAATCCCTTATCACTTGGTGTACACAGCATTATTTATTATTTAGCATGTAAAAATATAAATGTAAAATGAGTCAAGATTCTCTGTGCAACTTCACAATTTCTTCTTGTTATCCTTCATTTATATAGTCTGGACATATTATGAAAGGTTCTGTGGAGAAGTCATATCACCCCTGTGAGTAAATGAGGGGACCCAGAGGAGGCTCATGCAGACAGGAGGAGAACTCACAAACTCCAAGCAAACATAACCCTGATTGAAATGCCTCGTTTTTGCAAAGTAGCCATGCCAAACACTGAACATAGTGTAAGTCAATATTTCCTTATTATCAGCCTTAATATTACCTGCAGAAGTTGCAGGCTGGGATTTTTAAAACAACTGTGGCATCCAACAGTCAATCGTGCAAAGAGAACCTTGGGGATCTTGTTGTTTACATATTTGGCAATGTGCTGCATAGGGAAGGTGACTACAGCAATGTCATACAAATAAACTAGTTCTCTCCCTTAGCACTGGTTGGAAATTCCTTCTTTAAATGATCAGATAGGGATAATGCCAAGGTAGCAAGCCTCAAAATTAAAATAAAAGTTATTTTCTTTTTTCTTTTAATGGAATGCCACCTATGCATTGAATATATTCCCTATTTTCTGTATGATCTATTGAGAGAGTTTGATGGATCACCCCTGTAGTAAGCGCAGTGCTGGATAATTCCAAGCTTCATTGACTAGTACATTCTGTTATCTGCTTAAATGTCACCCACTACACCTGCAACTTATAACAGAATATATATGTATCTAGATTACTGATAAATCAAACTAGCAGAGTAGGACTCATAACAATTTGTTACCTTATGTTACTCAGAGTTTAACAGCAGTAAATAAAAACATGAAGAATTTGGCAGCAGATGGCATGGAAATGAAGATAATGCAATGAGTTTAAATCAAACAGGACACACAATATCCAGTGGCAGAGCCCTATATCCCATTCAGCTGCACTGATTAACAAAGAAGTTACCATGCTGCACATCTGCTCTTCAATATCATTCAGCAGAGAATAGGGATGATCTATTGCCTTAACCTCTTGTTGTCAGAAAAGATAAAATATTGCAGGCACTATCTAGGATTATAAAATGGCAAGCGGTGAGAAAACAAGTAAATAAGGTTCCATGGGTAGTGCTCCGTTTTGTGGAACCAGTATCCAAACAAATGGAAGCTGAACATTCAAAACTGATGATCATGTTGAATTAAAATAAAAGATAATTTATAAATAACTTGGGGTAAATATTGCTATGTAATCTAGCAGTTCTAAATAAGGGTACAATAACTATAACAATATCACTTGGTAACAATTGGAAAATCTCAGTACAGGTATGAGATCTGTTATCCGGAAACCCGTTATCCAGAAAGCTCTGAATTACAGAACGGCCGTCTTCCATACACATTTTAACCATATAATCCAATGTTTTAAAAATGAATTCCTTTTTTTCTGTAATAATAAAACAGTACCTTGTACTTGATCCAAACTAACATATAATTAATCCTTACTGGAAGCTGAACCACCCTATTGGTTTTATTAAATGTTTAGAAGTTTTTCTAGTAGACTTAAAGTATGAAGATCCAAATTACAGAATGATCTGTTATCTGGAAAACCTCAGGTCCCAAGCATTCTGGATGACAGGTCCCATACCTGTATTTTAATCAACATCATATACAGGCATGGGATCACTTATCCAGAAACCTATTATACAGAAAGATCAGAATTACAGATAGGCCATCGACCATAGAGTTCATTTTAAACAAATAATTCTAATGTTTAACAAGTATTTCTTTTTTCATGCAATAATAAAACAGTACTTTCCACTTGATGGTAACAAATATGAATTCATATTGGTGGCAAAACAATCCTATTGGGTTTATTTAATGTTTAAATAACTTCTTGCAGACCTAAGTTATGGTGATCCAAATTACGGAATCCAAAAAACCCCAGGTCACAAGCATTCTGGATAAAAGATTATATATCTGTATATAATTTTTCCCCAACATAATTTTAAAGTGTTAAGCTGACCACAAATGAGCAGAATATTGGAAGAACGATCGGTCAGTGTCCTTTCCCGACCTGCCACTAACCATTCTGATAAAATAAAGCAGCAAAGAGAATAAACCAGCGATGCCCTGCCCAGCACAGCAATTGTGTGAAAGTATGACCGACAAATTCTACTGGGAAGCTCACAGCGATATTGTCAGATCGGAAATACATGCAGAGATATTATCGTCAGCCGACAGAAATCTTTTAACCTGCCCGATCGTCCAAACAACCGATCTCCATGGGACGAAAAATGTTGGGACTGTCCACACATGGTCCGAAAATTGTACAAATCGAGGATTCGTACAATCGGATCTTTGCGTCTATGGCCAGCTTTAGTTCTCCTTTAAGTGTAAATACATTAAGGCATATTCATTTCCTGATGTACTGGCACTTTAACTGCTGCTCTTGTTCTTATTCAGCACTACCATTATCTTAGAGCAGAGGGAGGGGAGATTTTTTGCCTCTTGCACTATGATGATCACAGTGATAATCTGCCCTGTTTACATTTTTGGAGACACTGGTGTGACAACAAGGACTAATTATTATCTAGAGCACAATCTCAGATCGATGTAATTACTTTTGGAACAAATACAAAAAGGGGTCAAGTACGTCTGTGTACAGGCACAATGTAAGAGGAAAACACAGCTGGGGGGCCACAAGGGAACAGATTAAACTACTGCTAAATAGTTTGAGAGATGATGCATACTCCCTGGATAGAGAAGTTATCTACTGAAAAGCTGTACTCTTTATACTGTATGTGCATCAACTAATTGGTAGCTAACAACAACACCCACATGCAGTGTGCTGTTTGGAAGCAATATAATTAATCGAGATTCTAGAGGAAATAAAAAAGAATGTTATTTAATGAAATCTAAGATAAAGCATACTTGGCTGCTTTTACTCTATACTAAAGACTAAGGACTCACAAACAGTGTGGACACCAAGCCCCATGGAACACAGGCTGTATTTATGTGAATGTCATTGTGACGAGTAACAAACAAATTCCATTCAAGTAAATGTCAGGCTTTATGGAAACTTCTGGTGCTTCTCTACCAGCTGAAAACCCGCAGGAGGAGTATACACCCTGTGTGTCATGGGCATAAGTGTTCTGTCATGTGAATACTTGCCTGCATTGGACTCCTTAGGTCAGGGATCCCCAACCTTTTGAACCTGTGAGCAACATTCAGAAGTAAAGGGAGTTGGGGAGCAACACATGCATGAAAAATTTTATTGGGCTGCCAAGTAAGGGCTGTGATTGGCCATTTGATAGCCCCTACTTGGATTGTCAACCTACATTGAGTCTCTGGCAGTGCACCTGGTTTTTCTACAACCAAACTTGCCTCCAAGCCTGGAATTGAAAAATAAGCTCCTGCTTTGAGGCCACTGAGAGCAACATCCAAGGGGTTGGAGAGCAACATGTTGCTCACGAGCTACTGGTTGGGGATCAGTGCCTTAGGTAGTTGTCAGATGTATCTCACACACAAACACACGCTTATTTGTGCTGGCAATCCTTGGCAACATTTATTAAAATTTTTTTCTCCATTGACTTGTCTCATAAATAGAAAGCTGCAGAGATATTAAAAAATATGTCAACTACCACCTATCAAATGTTCCCTCTATTCTGAGAGTGCATGCATACCCAGCATATTGTGTTGGGCACAAAAAATTTTGTATTTACCAACCTCTCTGTGCACTCTGCTGCGCTCTTCAGCTTCAATTTGAGGCAATAATTAACAGCAGCAAGGAATGTGCCCCAAACATCTGCTATCGGGGGCATTATGGCCATTGTCGGATTCAAGTCAGTTAGTGGAATGAGGAGTGACAGCTCAGCCCTTATTGCTGCCACTCTGCTCCATTCCTTTAGCTAGTGGATTTATGGGTGCAGGAGCTCAGACATTCAGCTGTCACAAATATATATATATATATATATATATATATATATATATATATATATATATATATATATATATATATATATATATATATATATAAAAATATATATATATATATAATCAAACAGAATGGAATGCACAACCATTAGTATGCAGAAACCTGGGTGCTAGTCTGAGAAGTATGTAGACAAAATGCAGGGAAAGACGAAGGCTTCTGTGCGGAGCCGAAACGTTGTATCACCAATAAATCTCCACTTTCATTTGAATTATTGATTTGATGTATTTCCTTGGAGTGTAGGGACCCTGAGATTTGGGTTAAATTACTCAGGCAGTTCCCCTGTAGTATTTGGACACCTAAGGGTCCTTTAGTTAACTCAGGCAGCTATGTCCCTTGCTGGGTCCACATTAGTTCACGGAGATTGCCCACTAGATGGCACTGTTTTTCAATATAAAGGGGTTTAGCACCATGCGGTCTGGGTCTGTCCTGGGACTTTGCCTCACTGAGAGGTACTACAGGTACAGGTCTGCAGGTGAAGTTAGTTAAGTGTAAGTTAGTGATAGTGAATACAGTAATAGTCACTCTAGGAGTGAGAGTCAGCACAAAGTAGCTAGTGAGCAGATGTGGCTCCAACGAGGAGAAATAGTGGGGTTAGGACCCCGTGGTATTTGAACCACTAGAGCAGGGACTACAGTGGGTGAGTTGAGGACCAGATAGGGTACCAAGACCCAAGACCCCAGGCTGAATACAGTGGGTGAGGTGAGGACCAAGTCCGGTGCCAAGATACAAGACCCCAGGCTGAGAAACCCATGCCTTAGTGCATTGATCCCCAACCAGTAGCTCGTGAGCAACATGTTGCTCTCCAACCCCTTGGATGTTGCTCTCAGTGGCCTCAAAGCAGGAGCTTATTTTTCAATTCCAGGCTTGGAGGCAAGTTTGGTTGTATAAAAACCAGGTGCACTGCCAGAGACTCAATGTAGGTTGACAATCCAAATAGGGGCTATCAAATGGCCAATCACAGCCCTTACTTGGCAGCCCAATAAAATTTTTCATGCATGTGTTGCTCCCCAACTCCCTTTACTTCTGAATGTTGCTCACAGGTTCAAAAGGTTGGGGATCCCTGCCTTAGTGCTTCACCAGAGGGATAGTGCCCAGTGAGAGTGGTAACTATTCCGCAAGTCTATTGTTGCTGCGACTTTGAGATCTATTGAATATTAGCCAGTCTGATGTACCTTGTACCCCCCTGGAGGGAATATTGCTGTTTGAAGCTACTCTATGATTACTGTGAACATCAAAGTGCTTGTGAACTACCACTTTGCCACTGTTCTCTGTTAATAAACAAGTTTATGTTACTGCAAAGAAACTGTCTGGCTGAATATCCTGCTGCATTGATCTACTCCAGGTACCGGGAGTTGCAGGGAGTTGCACGGGTACACTGGGGGTCCGGGGCACACTACAAGCAGTGTTAGCCTGGTCACACACAGCCTTAATACACAGCAAAAGTACACTCAAGGGTGTGCTACATATATATATATATATATATATTAGTAGTATTTGCCATTGGGTAATCATGAATAAAAAATTGCCATTTTAATAACTAAGGGCCACCCCCTGGTATCTTACGATTCGTGGTGCACACAAAAAATACGTTAGGTCACATGAGCCAATTAACCAGGGCAGGATTTACATAGAAGGCACCCCTAGGCCAGCTACTGTTCATTGCCCCTGTCCCCTCCCCTTCCTTTGTGCACATGCACAGATTTCCAGCATTGGGTCTGGAATACTGGGTATTAGTGTACAGGAAATTTTAAAAACTATTGTATCTCCTGCCAATCCCCAGTGCTTCCAAACGACTGCGGGTGTGGTTGGGTGGCGTGCCGAAAATTCTGCCTCCCTAGGCCTGGGCCTCTGTTGCCTTTCCACAAATCAAATTAAAGAAGTTCTGTATTTTGCTTCCACACTTCTTCCTGTTACAGTTAGAGCTGCAGTTTTTCTGGTAGGGATGCACCCAATCCAGGATTCAGCCTTTTTCAGCAGGATTCCAATTCAGGATTCGGAAGGGAAATCACATAACATTTTATCACAAAACAAGAAAGTAAAATTTTTTTTTTATTTTTTTCCTTTCCCGTCTCTAATTTGCATATGCAATATAGAATTTGGGTTTGGTTCGGTATTCGGCCCAATCTTTCACAAAGGATTCAGTAATTTGGCCGGATCCCAAATAGTAGATTCGGCGTATCTCTAATTGCTGGTCAGGTGATCTCTAATTTATTACATTACCTCCGTAGCTGCTAATATTGACAGTTTATTCATTCAATATCTGCTCAGGTCACTTCAGTTACACCAATTCACAAACCCTTTCCCCATTCTGATAAACCCTTCTATTTGTGGGTCTGTAATTCTATACTGTCCTATGAACGGTTGCCTGGTTACATGTTCATAAATTCCAGTAGACTGTCACCAGCAGTTTACGGATATATTTTGTATTGCTAATGGCTTGCCAAAGGTGGCTTTCGAATGCTATTGCCATTCCAGCTGAAATATATGTAAAAATCAATAAATGCATATATCGAAATCCCTAATCAAGCAAAACATCCTGACTGAGCCAAACAAATTTCAGAGCACAATCAAATATAAAGGATTTTTTTAGTATTCATTGTCTGTTTCTATGGCTATTATAATCTCAAGTCCAGTTCTAGAGTTCTTTATCTGATTTATCAGATTTCTCTGACAAACTCATATGCTCTTAAGGTCACATTTTTCCAAACACACCTTATTAACAGAGGCCCCTGCCCCCGCCACCCCCTCCTTTTATTCATGCAACATTTTCACCGGGACCGAAGCAATGGGGATTGGCACACAGCAAATTTATAAAACTATTGTATATCACACTCATCCTCAGTGTTTCTGAACCAATGTGGGTATGGTTGGGCATGCCGCCCCCTAAAATCCTGCCACCCTAGACCCATGCCTTGGTGGCCTTTCCACAGGCCTGCTTATTAATCCAAAGTCTATCATATGGCACCTTTTTTTAGCAGAATCTTTGCAAGAACTGTCTCAAATTAAAACCAAAATTAAAAAAGACATTGTTCTTGTTATAGGTCTGCTCTGCCAAATGTATGAACCACCAATCACATAGTCAACTCTTATAAAATATCTTCTATTAGCTAACTCATGTAAAGTATTGCACTTACGATAAATAAATAGGGGTTGAAGACCTATATCCTAAGTGAACTGATTTTGTCATTTCAAATTATGTTTGTGATGGCCATACATTTACCTCTACCTATATCATTGATCCACTAGAACTGGGTTCCTCAACCTTTTTTAGCCTTGAGCCAGATTTAAATGTAAAAAGAGTTGGGGAGCAACATGAAAAAAGTCCTGAGGGTACAAATTAAGGGCAGTGATTGGCTTTTTGTTGCCCTCATGTGGACTGGCAGCCTATAGGAGTTTATGTTTACCAGTACACCTGTTTTTTATGCAACCAAAACTTGTCTACAAGCCAGGAATGAAAAAATAAGTACCTGCTTTGAGGCCTTTGGGAGCAACATCCAAAGGGTTGTTGCTCCTGAGCCAATGGTTGGAGATTACTGCACTACCATGTAAAATACATGAACAGGGCTAGATACAGTCGACAGTCCCAACATGAGTTGGGTCCAGTCTGGGGTTCCAGTGGCAAAGGAAGCCCTGAGCAGTGTTTGGGCAGATCATAAGTACGTTCTGCATAGCTAGTGGCTATGTATGCAATTTAGCAGTAATTTTTTATTGTCACTCTACTCTACATTGTTGGCAGGACCCAAGGGTCTCACGTGGATTGTGAACTAATAACTAAGGCCCCCTGATGTGGAGGGCCCTGGTAACTAAATAATATGGGACCCTGAAATTTCAGTCAACATAGCAAGGACAAATCCTATAGTGATTAAAACCAACCAGTAGTTTCACTCTCATTTGTGTGCAATTTATCCATTTATGCATGGCCTTTTGTTGCATAATATTTAGCTGCCAGTCCCTTAGCCCCCAAAGCAGCCTGTGTTCTACCCCTTAAACACTAGAGTGTACCAATAAATGCTAAGGTCTAATACAAAACATTAGAAAAATAATTTGTAACTGTACATTTGGTTAAAACTGTAAATGTCCTGAAGCCCAGTTGAGGTTTTTGTAGGTCATGACTCTATCAGTGTACTTAAATAAACAATGTTAAGTTCATTAAAGAAAATCAATATTTTTTGTGATTTTTATTACCTCTCATGAGATTAAATATGTTGTATTGATGAGGAGAAGCTGCTGAAATACTGATTTTCTTTCATAAACTCTTTTTAATCATTTTGATTTATGGGAACAAGTGATATGACACGAGTGCAATGCTTAAAATGCCACAGGCTCTAGTAACTCTTATTTTGTGTTTTGTAGTTAAAAAGTAACGAACTATGGACTGATGTTATACAATTAGTTCTCTTAGGTATACTCTAGAAAGAAGAATTGATGTTGCATTGGGTTGCTAATAAAAAACAATCATCAATTGATTTTAAATAGTCATGTGTGCTGACATATATCAGTTCACTGGCAGCTTGCTGGATTCTTCACTCCAATCACTAACTTGGCTGTATATGATATGCTCCCCAATGAGTGAAAGTGTTGGGCAAGGCACAAAGGGAGAGGGCAACCAAATCACAATCAGCAATTCAGTCACTGCTCGCTGCCTGTAAACTGAGATCTACAGGTGACACTTGCGTTTCCTTTGATAGCAAACATTTGGGGGTTCCCAATTAGGTTAAACCCAAGCTGATCACGGCTTCTGGTTCATGCTAAAGCAGACTAATTATATTTTTGTAGACATAACTGTACACAATTATTATTGTAATTATCCCAATTTATATTAGACTATAGCATATTCTGGACCGATTTACAGTGATTGATCATACTGGTTGTTTTATCATCATATTTAAATTAGCTTTAACTAGTATTCCTAGTAAACACCAAATAACTTTTTGAATTATTCTGTTATAATAGCATATGACCCTAAGTCCATATGTATTTTGATGGGTTTAATATTAAGTGTGTGCATTTTATGTAAGGATAAGCTAATGCTGCGCATGGAAGGCTAAAATGCATGACTGTACAATGTACATATATCTCAAAGCGATGGCCACCAAGTGACCTGTGTGTCAGCTGGAATAGAAAAGCAGGACTGAAGCTTCACTTGCGTGCAAGTTGCATGGAGATCTAGATGAGTCTGTGGCCACAAGATCTATTCACATAAAGATCAAAAGGTGAAAAGGACAAAGCCCATGGTAGGAGCAGTAAGAATATTGTATTTGCACAACAAGGAAGCAGGCAGCTAACTAATCTGTGGAGACAGATAGTACACAGACTGAAGACAAAATGCTAAAAGTCAAGTGAGGTTTGGAGGAAAGATTTCTATACGGCTGGAAACAACTAAGTCTTAAACTGCTGCTACTGTTTCTTCCCAGGGAAATAATGAAACTAACTCAGTGTGATCATTACATATAATTATATAAATGGTAGTGTTGGTAATTTCTTGGTGTCCTTACATGACTTGGTAAAGATTGTCTTGAAATGGGGCTTCAAACTTCCTGCCAGTCATCATTAACAATTTCATATTAGGAGTGTGTACTTTACTGTACTGTTACGTATTTAGCCATGTCCACCCTTCATTGCTCCAGTTGGTGTTGAACTACAACTTATAGTATCCCTAAAGCTTTCAATGAGTATTCAATAGTATTCCATTTCAGCAACATAAGCATATAAACTATAGATTGGATATTCCTGTATATATTTATATACATAGATATTCCTGTAGATATGTATATAGCGCCAATTTGGAATAAACTGTTAAACACTGTGTGTGTGTGTGTGTTGCTCTTTTGTGCTTTTTAGTTCTTCACCTTAAGAGGCTAGATGTTTCTATATCAGCGCTGCACAATATGTTGGTGCTCTAAAAATACATGTTAATAATAATAATAATAATAATCTATATGCATTTACTAATATAGCAATATTAGTTGATGCATATGTGCTTGAATATTTTTTAAGTGTGCTATTTAATATCTCACTCATTAATTAGAACCCCTCTTTAACAATGACATCTTTCCCTGCTGTAATCTCTTTTTGCTTAACTTGAGATCTTGTCTGAAGAACAAGCTGAGATGTAATGAAAGCTGAGATGTAATGAAGGCCCATGGGTCCCTTCCATTACTACTGTGTAACTAATTAAGACTCAGGAGTACCTTATTATGCTAGATAAATGAGTAGGTAGAATCTTTGTTAAACAACATTAATGCAGTGTTTCTGGGTCTTTACATACTGTAGGGTTTTAATGAAATGTTTTATTAAGAAACTGCAGGGTATAGATTACAGAGATCCTGCACTCATTAGAACATATTGGGCTACTTCTGGCATCCTGTAACTAAGCCGACTGGAGTGAGGAACTGGATTTCAATACATTTCTTCTGACTTGTAGCTCTAAAGCTTATAAAAGGCAATTACTGTTTTTTTTGTGGACTAATTGCTTACAGTTGCTGATACCTGTGGGTTGCTGACGTCTTCTTGTATCAACACAATCTTTATGGAGAGGTTCAATGTGGTATGAAGGAGAAAAATAACACAAAGCACACAATACATTTCTCCCCACTGCTGATCCTTGATACTACCCTTTTTGCTCAAGCATGTCATATAACATCATGTACTAAAACACAAGCCACTTTCATAGGAATGCAGTGATACAAATACTATACTAGAAATAACGGATCAGTATAAGCACAGAACAGAGCTTGCAGGCACATGCCTACAGCATACTGAAACTAAGCCCCATACACTCGTACCACTGTTGCATTTCAATTTGCAACAGTGCTGATACTATAAATTGTTAATAATGTGCTGAACTAAGGATGTATAAAAAATAAATCTAATGTACAATAAGAATTCCTTCTTTTCAGTTGACAAGATGGGAGAAGGCTGCCCAGTCCTATACCTTAAAGGGGAATTTAACCCCCCACAGTTAAAATTCACCACTGGCACCCCTATCTGCCTCCCCCCTGCTCAATGTTACCCCAGGATTGTGACCCCTGTAGGATTACTGACTGCACATGCAGAGTCAGCGCAGCAGAGCTCACGGGCGCAATCTTCAGTACTTTGGTACTCTTCGTAAAGTGAGCACCATATTGGCGCATGCGCAGTTGGAGCAACCTCCTGGTTTGCAATAACTGCACACACGCCATAAGTGACGGAAGTGAGGGAAGGAAGAAGACTCGAATAATACAGAAGCCCTGCAAAATGGTGCCCGTGAGCTCCGCTGCGCTGACTCTGCATGTGGGATCAATATTTCTTGGTTTTCATTTAATTTATTTTCTGTAGTTTTATAGTTATTTACCTTTTTCTTTTGACTCTTTGCAGTTTTTCAAATGGGTGTCCCTGACCCCTTCTAAAAAGCAAATGCTTTATTGCTCATCTTTCTATTCAGGCCCACCCCTATTCATATTCCAGTTTCTGAATTAAATCAGTGCATGGTTGCTAGGGTAATTTGGACCTTAGTTACCAGATTGCTTTAAATTTTATTTTTAAATAAATTTTTTAATTTTTTTTGCTTTTATTGCTTAGTTACCAGAGTGCTCCCATTCACTTCTTGTTGCAAGTGCACAACTTCATAATGTGATTGCCTAAATAGAGTGGATTTTGGTGGATTTCTGTGCAAAAAACACAAATGTATGCATTTTTCTGTCTATGCCTGTCTATGCCTATGTAAATAAACCTTGAGAATGAGCATATTTAAGGAAAAAACTCCCATTCCCTGTGCAGTTTTGTTGCATAAATTAGAATCAATTTATTCATTTTCAAAAAAAATCTTTAGTTTTAATAAACTGAGAAAAAAAAAAAATAAAGTTGCTTCAGAGACAATTCTCATTGACATTCCATGCACATTTTTGGTATTTTGTCTTAGGTCACAAATATTTGAGCTTTTCAAAAAACCTGATAAGCATGCCATACAGACCTCAGGAAGGATGGATTTGTTGTGGGGGCAGTTTATAAGGTGCAGGCCAGAGCTTGCTTATTTTTATTATGAGAATATGACAGGGGTTGGCTGGTGACAAATGAATATACAAATACATCTAGTCAGTTCTAGCTGAGGAATCCTATTGCTCTACTGATGTTTCTATACATAGAATATTCAAGGCCCATGGGGTGCGCAGGAAGTGTCGATCAAAGTTATAAAGTATGTTTTAATTAGTTCTTTGTTTAAAAATAATGATGGGCGAATAAATTCGCCAGGTATGGATGTTTTCGCGAAACTGCTACAAAAATTTGCCGGCGAAAAATCGACCACAACAAAAAATTGTCACACGTCAAAGTTATTCAGACACACATTGACTTTAATGCATTTGGACAAAATAGTCTTGCATATATATATATATTGGCACGCTTCAAAATTATTTTGATGCCCATTGACTTCAATGCGTTTGCAAATTTTCGTCGTTTCGTGAATTATTTGGTGAAGCGAAACGGTACATATTCGCCCATCACTATTTAAAATTAATGAATGTTTGTCAGAATTAATTATAACCTCTTAAAATTTCTATATTAGATAATTCCTTATATTTTACTATATACTGTATGTAAACAAGTACCCTTTACTATCTCATCACAATTAATACAAAACCTGAACTAAATAAATATTTAATTACATTTGACATGCTTTAAACATCTGCCTTTTTCCCAGTGATTTCTGACCTACCTTACTTATTTACAGACCTATACACTGTCACTAAATTGCCTTCCAGATACTGGGCCATACTAAAATCTAGCATGTATCTTATGTAGCTTTGAAGTCAGACCCAATATGCTTGAGTGCACAAAAATGATGAGAGAGAAACATAGAAACACAGCATAGAAAATCCATTGCTCTCTGATCTTCAGAAAATGTATTTATTGAATTATCAGTTATTTGGTTGCTACTGCCCCAGAAGAGACCTAATCATTACTTTCTTCTGAATTTGATTGCAGCTACTAGAAAATGTATTGTTAATTAGCAGCTACCTAATAGATTTTCTAGATATTTTGGCAGCCGATGATGAGTGTACCTTTGTATTTGTAATGCCCTGCTGGTAAATCTGTATTTAGCATGCAGAATTGAAAAACAAACATCTTAATTCCTGTGGTGCTAATCCCTGTGCTCATTTTAAGTGCAGAAACACAGATGCTTTCCACCCCTCGTTGAATTTATATGAGTCTCATTGATTTCAAGAGGTTATATAGACCTTAGTTTGATTTCTATGCTTCAATAAATGGACTCGGAATTAAAAGTGAATAATTGACTGGTTTTGGTTTCCATGGAAAGGAAGGAATGTTGCTCACTACATTGATCAGCGGTTACAGTGAGTCAAGGAGTTTGATTCTTTTTATGTCAAATAATTACTAATGTATAGACAGTAAAATAAGACAGTCGAAGACATTAGTGCATAAATATTGTATAGCTGCTGTCCATTAATCTACTTATGCCAAGTGCTGCTTCTTTAAAATATTGAGACTGCCAGAAGAATTTATTAAATCCTTATTTTCACTTCAGTCTGCAGAAATTGTATTTATAACATTATAAGGCTTTGTCGCAGAAAACCTGTTGCGCTGAAAATCTGTTGCTTATCTGATTAGGTGAACAGTATGCATAAATAAATACACAGTACTTTACTAGGACAGTTTACTGGGACAGTTAGCCACATTTTGATGTGAAATTAGCCAAAAGGGAAATTAAGATTATCACCTTTTGCTAATGCCAAACCACACACATTCCGGCATATCAGTACTGATAAAGAATAAAACTCTGTGTATGCAGATTCCGCTTGAGGGCAGAGCCACCTGCTTGATTGTACGAGCAGTTCTTTTTTATGTGCTGTGAAGAGATATCAGGGATAGCAGGGGACCTTTTTACCAATAAAGAGGATCACCGTACCAGAGGCCACCCCTTCAGACTAGAAGAAAATAACTTTTATTTGAAGAAACCTAGGGGGTTCTTCACAGTCAGGACAGTGAGGTTGTGGAATGCACTGTCAGGTGATGTTGTAATGGCTGATTCAGTTAATGCCTTTAAGATTAGCTTGGATGATTTTTTGGACAGACATAATATCAAAGGCTATTGTGATACTAAACTCTATAGTTAGTATAGATATGGGTATATATCATTTATGTGAAAATATGGAGGGTTGTGTGTATGGATGTTGGTTTTTTATTTGGAGGGGTTGAACTTGATGGACTTTGTCTTTTTTCAACCCGATTTAACTATGTACTATACCTCTATGCTCTCCAACTGGTAACTCCCTTTTACACCCGTACATTCCCCTGTCATACGTTCCCAAGACTATAAAACTGTAATTCATTTGTTCGGATTTCTGACTCTTTGTGAGTTCAGAATCCACAGAGCTCATGTCAAATAAATTTTTCTTTAACCTCAAGTGATCTCTGGTTCCTTTAATTCCATGACAGTATATTGGAGTGTGCCACACTAAAATAATGCTACAACACTGTAACCCAACAAGTAGCCTGATTCTGGTTTACCTGTTGCCCAAGTGCATCATTGTGACCCAAGCTGCAAAATACATAATCAAAGTACATAATCATCAGCAATTTACATAAGTTCTCTTTGCAACATACAATATATAGTGAAAAGTGTTTATCTGGGTTTAAGCAGAGCTCTCCAATTCTAACCAAATAAAAAGGTGTCATAAATAACTAATGTTAAAAAACTGTGGTCCAGGTGCACCAGCCCAAGACCCTCAGCTTGAAAGGGTGTAATAATCAACAGCAATACCATTGACAGGGGCTTCAGGCACACTAGAAAATCCACAGGGCCACAATGTAAATGAAAAAAAATCAGTTTATTGGTTTACATTAAACAATAACATCTCTTAATGGCCCAACACTTTTTGTACACACTTAGTTATGAGTTAAGCCATTTCTTTGAGCAGAGCTCTGCCGTCGTAATGGGGAGATGATAGGTGGTGGTCTATATGGTTGTTGGGAACACTGTCATGTACATCTGAGGTACTGGGAAATGATTATTGTCTGTGACAAAGAGCAATGACCTGCAGAGGGATTGGGGAATGAGCGGTGTTCTCTGATTCTCTTCTGTACTTTTCTGCTTTTTCACATGAGATATTTAAGATAGTTAGTAGGTAATCCTAATTCTAAGCACTTTCTGTATAAGTTTGGAAAAGAATTGCAAAAGTGAAGCAAAAAACAATTCATTGTCTTGCCATTTTATTTGAAAGTTATAATAATATAATGCCATGTACACTTCCATAGAAGCAATAGTATGAAATGATATACTTGCCACCCTGTAATACTGTACATGCCATATGAAATATTTCAGATAACATTTTGCGTAAAGGGATTCTGTCATTATTTGTATGCTGTAGTTTTTCTTTTTAAATTACAGTTTACATTACAAATAATTCACTCTACCATATACAATTTAATTCCTTATCCAACTGTAATTTATAGCTGTAATACTGGTGTATAGGCAGTCATCTCAGGCTATTGTGCATGACCCTGTGCTTTCAGAGCCAGTGCTACACAATAGAACTGGATTTTCAGATAAACTATTGTTTCTCCTACTCAATCTAACTGGAGGAGTCACAGTGGAACTTTTACTTTTACTGAGTGCTATTCTCATATCTGCCAGGGAGCTGTTATCTTTTTAGTTACCATCTCATTTTTCTATTTATAGGAGGGGAGTTGGGTGATATCATACCAACTTGCAGTGCAGCAATAAAGAGTGAATGATGTACATTAGAGTCACATGACTGAGGGCACCTGGAAAATTAATCTATATATTAATATATAGCCCCATATCAGATTTCAAAATTGAAAATGAAAAACATCTGTTTGCTCTACTGAAAAACAGATTTCAGTGCAGAATTTTGCTGGAGCAGCACTATTAACTAGTTTTTGAAAAACACATATTCTCCCAAAACAGAATCCCTTTAATTATAATTTAATATAAGTAGATTGCCTTCAAGAATAGGACTATATACAAGGTTATGTTGCACTGCTATGACTATTGACTATATTTGACTAGAGTATAGTTGCAGTCTTTAATACTCTATAAATCTGTAAATCAACCAAGGATACACCTTTAAGCTACAGTGGAGCATTTGTATATACAATAAAAAACCTAATTGCTACAGGCTTATGGAATTTTATGTTCTGATTATAACTTTTGGCAATAAAGTTGTGCAAAGTATTTGGTTAAGGTAATGAAGTTGATCAAAATACACTTTCTTCCTTTGTATTTTTGTATTCAGCAAATGTATTCTGAATCCGAATTTTTCTTATTATTTTCTAAAATATACTCCAATCAAATCCGCTATGGTTATTTCACTTTATTTATCAAAACATTTTCCGGTAAAATTCCAGAGCGTGAAAAAACTTAAAAAAAAAAATCATGAAAATAGTACGAAAACTTGTATCGAATGAAAAATCAGTTTTTTGGTTTTTTTTACATTTTTGCCCGAAAACCACAAATGACATCCAGCGCAAATCAGGATATCTTTGGGGCCTCTCCCATTGACTTATATACAACCTTGGCAGGTCTGAGATACTGATCTGATTTTCAGATTCCATCGTTGGGGTATAATAAATCATGAAAAATTCAAGTTTTTTTTTTAGTTGAGTTTTTGAGTATTTTTTTCTTAACTAAATAAATCCCTAAATGTGGCCATACACACTACAATTACGATCTTTCCCATGACTATTGGCAGTATGAAAGATCTTTCATCCACTCTATTAAAGTCCTCAAAGGTGCCTGATCAAAATTTACAGTCCTGCATGATAGACGAGATGACTAGTATCCAATGCTTTTTACCGATATCAGTTGCCTTTTCTCCCATCACACACACACTGATTATCATACAAAGGATCTCTCATACAATAATATAGGTGTGTGTATGGACACCGTAATGCTTTGGTCAGGCGATGCAACCATACAGAGAGGTGCCAGTCTATTTCATAGCAATAGCAGAAATGTACAATCTGTAAGTATATTACTAAAATATGAAAGTTTTTTGACCAGAGGGAAATTGATGAATGAATCTCATTACTTCTGCACTTTATTTTTTTTTAATGAGATTGAGCTCTTTTGGCTTTTGATGGCTACCCAAGATTGTGTTGATTATCAACCATACAGATGTGAAACTGATTCCTATATGATTGATTAACATTATGAGATAGAGTTAGTGAAATGTTTCATGAATTAAATGAATTGCTCAATAAAAATGACAAACACAAATTAATGTAGACTAATGGTAAAGAGACAAAAGTTTCTTGTATCAGTAATACACATTATGATACACACATGCATTTATTTAAAGAATTATTGTAAATGATGGCTATTGGGCCATGGGCAAATGCCACCTTTGCCCATTTATTAAAGAGACCCTGCAGCAATTTGGACCTAATACATTTCTAATGAAAGAAATTATTACAATAGTAAGCTTTCATATGACTAAAATAGCACATTGTCTGATACCTCTTGTAGAGGTTCGAAAGGATGTCCCGTCAATGCCTCCAATACTAGCGGTAGATTCCATGACGGGGAGATGTTTCTTCTAGGAGGTCTCATCCTGAATATAGCTGCCATAAATTGTATCATAGCTGGCTCTTGAGCCCAAGCTTTCCCCGTAAAAGCTGAAATTGCTGACACCTGAGACTTTAGGGTTCGTAAACTTAAACCCTTCTCCATCCCCTTCTGTAAAAATTCCAAAATATTTGATATTGTCATCTGTTTTACTGAAATCTGTCTCTCTTTGAGATATTCCATGAAAACTTTCCATGTTCTTTGATATGTTTTATTTGTCGATGATCTCCGTGAATTCATCATGGTCTCAACTACTGAAGATGGTATTCCTACTTCAACTAATCTATCCCTCTCAAATACCATGCCTTGAGGGCTAGTGCATGGGCTTGTGGATGTCTCACTGGACCCTGTGTTAACAAATCGGGTATGTTTGTCAACTGCATTGGATTGTCATCTCCTTGGCCAATCTGGGATAATCACCACAGCTTCTGCTTGGTCCTGTCTTATCTTCCTTAGTACTCTCGCGATTAATGGAATAGGTGGAAAGACATACAGAAGACCGGTGCTCCAATCCTGTATCAATGCATCTGTTGCTATTGCTGCTGGATCGGGAAATCTCGAATAAAACTGATGTTTTATTAAAATCTTCTGTTCCCAATCTTGAGTCCTCACATCCCACTGGGTTAAAAACTCTCTCTGTGGTATTCTTATATTCCATCTTGCCCACTGCAACATGGGTATTGTTGATGTTAAGAGGCCCGCAACACTCATGTACTGCTTTGCTGTACACTCTAATCTTTCCATCATCCAACAAATTTTCTGTTTTATCTTTTCTTTCTTTTCCTCTGGGATTGTGACTATTGCTCTGCCTGTGCAGAACCTTGCTCCCAGGTATATTAGATCTTGAGAAGGTACTAATTGACTTTTTCCCTGGTTGATGACCCAACCATGCTTTTCCAGAAATGTAATAACTAGATTTCGATGTATCTTCAGACTGTGAGGATCTTTTGCCAGGAGAAGAATGTCGTCTAAATAATGATAGACACTGATTCCTTGTCTTCTTAATTGTGCTATTAACGTAATAAGCACCTTCGAAAACACTCTTGGTGACGTTGCCAGGCCGAATGGCAGACAAGTGAATTGAAAATGTTGACTCTTTCCCACTGTGAAACGAAGAAATCTCTGGTGCGCTCTTGCCACTGGGATGTGTAAATACGCATCCTTCAAGTCTATTGACAACATCCAATCCCCTGGACTGATTTCTGGAATTATTGTGAACAATGATTCCATTTTGAATGGTTTCACCATCAGATGTTTGTTGAGTTCTCTTAGATCTAGCACTGGTCTGAAATCTCCTGTTCTCCTTTTTAGCATGAAAATGGGTGAATAGAATCCTGTTCCTTGCTGAGGCTCTGGTACTACTGTAATCGCCCCTTGCTTCTGCAACTGTTCCACATAATTGAAGAGAATTCTTTTCTTCTCCCTGTTGTGTGTAATCTCTGAAATAATCAATTGATCCTTCTGAGGAATCATCTTGAATTCTAGACAATATCCTTTCTTTATTGTACCTAACACCCACTGATCTGATATTGACTTTGCCCAAATCCCTATAAACTTCGATAATCTTCTGGGGATGTTTTGGGTTTGGGCTGCCTCTATCTCAGAAATATCTTCTTGCACCTCTTGTTGTTGAGCTTCGGCCTCTCTCAACCGTTGCAGATGTACCTTGACCTCTCTTCCAACTCTGTGGTTGATTATACTCTCTTCCCGGTCGATATGCCTTCTGATCTCTAAACGTTGCTCTACTCCGAAACGATTGTCTCTGTTTATCCGGAAAGGAATCATTTGAAAAGTTCTGTCTGCGCTCCTGCGGCAAAAATACGCTCTTACCTCCTGTTACCTTCTTTATGAGGTCTTCCAATCTAGCGCCAAAAAGCATATCACCTTCGAATGGTATATTGCATAGGTTTGCCTTAGAGGCTTTATCTGCATTCCATGACCTAAGCCACAATGCTCTTCTGGAGGCAACCGATAATGTTAGAGTCCTGGATGAGGTTCTTATTAAATCAATAGATGCCTCTGCTACAAAATCTGTAGCAATCTTGAGATCTGACATAGACTTGATCACAGTCTCTCTATCCACTCCGTGTTTAAGAGATCTCTCTATATTATGTATCCAAGACTGCATTGCTCTTGAAACTGAGGCTAATGCTATCGCTGGTCTGCAAGAAGCCGCTGTGGCTAAATAATTTTTCTTCAGCATGGTCTCCATGCCTCATGCTCCTCTGTTAGCTTTAATTCCTCTCTTACAGCCTTTATCAATGGCTCCACATAAATAAAGTCAAAGGTTGGGAATTGTTCCGTCAGATCTTCCTCCTCTAACTCAGATAATTCTCCCTCAGACGAGTCTCTTACAGGCGAGTCCTCTATAGCAAAACATTCTCTCTCCGCTACTCTCTTCCTTGTTTGTTTTATCTTCCCTGCAGTTGAGGCTTCTTTTATGCCTTGTGCTACTGCCTCCTTAATCCAGGACATAATGTCCACAGAATCCGCTGAAGTTTCTCCAGACAACTTCTTTGAACATGCCAAACAAAATTTTGAGTGTCTCACTGCTGGATTCTCACAAGCAGCACACCTTGGCTTTTCTCTTGTTCTTACTGGGGAAGACACACTGATGTAGTATCGAGAGAAGGCAAGAGAGGAGATGGAAGAGAAGAAAGAAAGAAAAAAAAAAAAAAATTTTACTTTGCTGACATTATACCCTTCTTTTTATTGTGGAAAAACAAAAATATTGGCCCACCTCCTTTCATCTCTGCAAGCTACCTCTGGGCTATGTGAGAGACGCGACTCCATGGCAAAACTGCTGAATAAATAGATAAACGTGAGTATTCTCACTAAACACCATACCATTAGCTGGCTTCTATCTCGAATGCATACCGCTTGAATATTCAGCCTCTTGTGCATCCGCTGCCAACCGCTTCGGTGAACAGCCACACGCCGACCTCCCAACTCAGGGTTAGTGCGCGTGGAATCCACTTCCTGGTAACCGTCAGCGCGTCCGCAAGCCTCGCCTACTTTTTGACGTCACTGCGGGCTTCGCTCCTCGCTCCGTTTAACCCTGTGTCAGGCGCCTTTTTCCCAACCACCAGGTTTGAGATATATCTTGCGCGTCCCTGCTACCATTACCACCAGGAAAGGTATATTGCATCCTTCGGATCACGCTCTCTATTACTTGCATAACAAACCACCAGGCATGTATCGCAAGACTCTCTCAGTGGGAAGAAAAAGAAGGGTGAAAGAAAAATTACCCCACTGGATTTGGGAGCCAACAAAGGGTCCCCTGGGCCAAATTAAAAGATAAATAAATAAATCAATTAAAAACTCCGCCAGTCAAACTGTAGGACAGATGAAAAAAAAACAAGGAGGAATGGATGGGGGAGGTCTTATATAAACTATAATTAAAAGCTAATTGCTTTGGAATGTGCTCTGTCCAGTCGAAAGTGGGGGGTGGAGATTACCCACTTGTAAAGGATGCCATATTAACCAGGGAAACAGATATATATTGCCAGTACACACAGTTGCTAATAGAAGTTGCTAGAAGTGTTCTGATGATCGGTGTGGCCCCACAGGGGTTGTAAAACAGGTTTTCGAATTAGCAATCCTTCACTTTAAATTTTAGTGTGTCAAATCAACTTAAAGTATCCCGTAAAGTCCAAAAGACACTAATCTGTCTTAGGAAAATGGAACATGGCGTGATTCCAGACATTTTGCTGCTTGAGTGTTTAATAGCTTTGTGGCCAGTTGTCAGGCGTCCTGAATCTCTTCCTTTCAAAGTCACTCGTCAAGTCCCACAGGTGCACTTGCAGGTGGAACAATTGCAGATTGGAAATACTGGTTTCCTTATCATTCATGCAGGGTCCAAGCAATTGCTATTGAACTCAACAGGAGCTTGTCACCAACACGAGAAGCTATTAAAGGACCAGTAACATCAAAAAATTTAATTGTTTTAAAGTAATAAAAATATAATGCAGTGTTGTCCTGCACTAGTAAAACTGCTGTTTTTTTCAGAAACACTACTATTGTTTATATAAATAAGCTGCTGTGTAGCCATGGGGGCAGCTATTCAAAGGAGAAAAGACTCAAGTTACGCAGCAGATAGCAGATAAGCTCTGTAGAACATAATACTATCTGTTATCCATTATTTAACCTGTGCCATATAGCCGTTTTTCAATTGCCGCCATTGCTACTCAGCAGCTTGTTTATATGAACTATAGTAGTGTTTCTGAAGCAAACAGATCAGTTTTACCAGTGCAGGGCAACACTACATGATATTTTCATTACTTTAAAACACTTTCAGTTTTTGGTGTTACTGTTCCTTTAAACCCTCATTTGGCAATGCATCCAGAATCACTGCATGTTCATTTGACTTACATTTTGTTTTTTGAGATATCTATGGAGCACCTTTCTTTTCGAGTTTCCTTATGTACAGCGATTGTAAGAAATTGAAATTGTTGCTGAAAGTAACATTTGTTTATTTTTTAAAGATATGATGTCACTGAATGGCAAAGCATGCTGGTAACTTTGGGTATAAAAAACCACTCCCAGGCAGTCTGGTTTTGGCTCTCTGCAAGAAAAGACCTGTGGGCAGACTGCTCTCCTGTTTTGATGCTATGCTTTACTGAGCTGTGTAGCACTTTTTACTTCTTCTTTAAATAAATACAATTTTTCTTTGCTGCCAATCAAGCTTCAGCAAACTCTGTAAAAGGGCCCACGCCACAGTGCCATTGCCCTTAGGTGTAATGTGTGTTGTTAATACCAATGGTTTTAATGGCACTACAGAAAGAGCTTTCAAAGATTACTTTTTCTTCACCTTTTAGTTTAGTTTCAATAAGCTGAGCACCAGATCAAATTGTGACATCTAGACTCTCCCAAAACGACACCTCCCTTCAGATTCTCAACAAACCTCATAAAGTTTTATCACTTCTGAAGTAGCAGAGATTTCACAGCACATTTAGACTCACCATACCAGACAGTAACACAGGTACAAAGACTCTATTAAAGTCTCATGCCTTATAAAATCTGCTGGAATTAATAAGAATGAGAAAGCAGGAGTCAGGACTTGATGTTGATTTACTTTTTCCTTTTTTTATAAATTAGAGCTTTAGCCATTATCATTTCTGGGAAACTGCTTAAAGGAAAACTATACCCCCAAAACGAATACTTAAGCAACAGATAGTTTATATCAAATTGAATGACATATTAAAGAATCTTACCAAACTGGAATATATATTTACATAAATATTGCCCTTTTACATCTCTTGCCTTGAACCACCATTTCGTGACTCTATCTGTGCTGCCTCAGAGATCACCTGACCAGAAATACTACAACTCTAACTGTAACAGGAAGAAGTGAGGAAGCAAAAGGCAGAACTCTGTCTGTTAATTGGCTCATGTGACCTTACATGTGGTTTGTATCTGAGTACAGTGAATCGTACGATCTCAGGGGGCGGCCCTTATTTTTTAAAATGGCCATTTTCTATTTATGATTACCCAATGGCACATACTACTAAAAAAGTATATTATTATGATAATGGTTCATTTACATGAAGCAGGGTTTTACACATGAGCTGTTTTACTCAGTATCTTTTAATAGAGACCTACATTGTTTGGGGGGTATAGTTTTCCTTTAACCGTTTTCTTTAATTGTCAGAAAACATAGCTCTGTCGTCTCCAGCTGCTGCCAATTAAGCGACGAAAGTCCATATGAAGTGTCACAAGCCAGTGAATATTGTATTTATCCTTAGGCTGAACGATGCCTCCTCTGAATAAATCCACTGCCCAAGGGATCCATTCAATTATATTTTATTAGCATCCCAAAGACCAGCCCATGCCATAACAATGACCTAGACCTAAGGAATTCTGTGGAGGTTAAAAAACAAGTCCTGCTTATTTTGCAATTATTTATTTTAATCAATGGGGAACTGTCTTAACAAAAATGGTTTCAAAGATTTGGTGAGATATTAAAGCCACTAAGGCAGACCGCTGCATTTTAATTAAGACGACTTTCACAGATATAAACATTTCTTTCCTAGACACAGTGCAAAGTTTGACATTTTTTATTTTTTTTTGCCTGTGCTTGAGCAGCACATGAATCCCTGGAAGTAGTTAAGTGGCATGCTTGACCATTATCTAACAATGTAAAGTTAAAAGAAAAATTACACATGACAAACATGAATGCAACGCATTGTGTTGTACAGATATGGGATCTGTTATCAATAAACCCGTTATCCAGAAAGCTCTGCATTACAGGAAGGCTTTCTCCCATAGACTCCATTTTATTAAAATAATTTACATTTTTAAAAATGATTTCCTTTTTCTCTGTAATAATAAAACTGTACCTTGTACTTGATCCAAACTAAGATATAATTAATACTGGAGGCAAAACAACCCTACTTGGTATATGTACATGTTTTAACTATTTTTCAGCAGACTTAAGGTATGGTATGTAGATCCAAATTAAGGAAAACCCCAGGTCCATAACTGGGTTTGCAACAAGATTCATTTTATGCTTGCATCTCTCTTTATACTTAAAACTATTAGTGCAATCTACTCCTTAACTCATACCTAGTTCCCAGGGCCGGATTTACATAGTGGGCGCCCCTAGGCCCATTGCCTTTCGTCGCCCCTGTCCCCTCCCCTTTATTTGTGCAAATTTTCATCATTTGGACTGGAGAAATGGTAACTGGCGCACGGGAAATTTAAAAAATGATTGTATCTCCAGCGCATCCCCAATGTTTTTGAACCAATGTGGGTGTGGTTGGGCAGCATGCCGCCCCCCTAAATTCCTGCCGCCCTAAGCCCGGGCCTAGGTGGCCTTTCCACAAATCCAGGCCTGCTAGTTCCTTCTGTTTGCATCCATTTGGCTTTGCTGTACTCTATAGGACTTTACTGTACTCTACAGGTAATGGAACACAGAATGGTGATAATGGTCCTTCCCATTCTCCTCAACAGATAATGTTTGGGTCAAACCCTACTGAGCATTGCTTGGGTCAGAGGTGAAGTGATACCTTCACAATATGACTCCATAGTAACCTAGTGACAGCTAGTTTGAAACATGATTATTGCAGATAGGACTAACGCAATCAAAGCATACTGTAATTACATGTTTCCATACACTGTATGAAAAGATACAATTGTGTAATCATGGATTTTGTATTTGCCTTGTCTAATTTGTCTTTTAGAAATCAACAATGATAAAAAATGCATTGGGAATGCTGACAAGATGAACTTGCACCTCCATTATCAACCATATACTTAACAGGGTTTTACTGTTTTCAGAACTACTTGCTAATTTTACCCACTCTGAACAGTCCTAAATCCATAAGAAGTAAAGACCCATCATGGCCCATAGTTAAGTTCTAAGTAACAGGCTCTGCGGGGGGGTGCATAGCTCCAATTTTTAGTAAGTAGGCCTCTCGGGTCACAATGACCGTTCTAATTATAAATACTCTTGCTTGACTTCTCTTGCTTTTATGGATTCATAAAATCTTGAGTTTTTTTAGAAAGCTATTCACCCTATAGAGTGCTATCAGAATTTTATAATTTATTATGACCCTTTCATAAAATATATTTATAGATGATCTAAAACATCCACAAAACACACCCAACTTACCAAAAAAGTTGGTAAGTTAATGGATATTCATACAGTTGCATGACTATGCAATTTGTCACATACACATACAGTATTATATTCTCCATTGTAAATGGTAATGGGAAATTCTAATATCTTTATATTATATGAAAGTATATGGAAGATAGTGAATTATTTATTCTAATACTTTTCTTATAAGTGTTAATGATTATTGTGACACTTGAATGAATACCACTAAGCACCAACATGTTTACAAATTTGTTGGAGCTTTTGCAATAGGATACAAACACACACACAAACATACAGGAACACACACAGACATATACAGTGTATTAGCCTACACATAGATATGGGCTCTAAAGCAAATGTTGCTAGACATGATGAAGCACAGGTATTAGCGCTGAGCATTACTGATGGGAAATTAATCACTTACCCTCAGTTTTAATTATCTACCAGCAGAAAAGTCTCTTAGGAGTGCAAAAGTTGTCTGCAAGTGTGTTTCTTTAACTTTTCCTATCTTGTTATTTTTCCTGTATCTTAATGCTTCTTTTAACTTTTTTATTGTTCTACCATCATTGACTATATTTAAAAATGTTCTGTTTTATTTACTTCTGACTTCTCATTACTTTCTCATCCATTGTTATATGTGTTGGAAAGTGGTTTAGTACTGTTACTAAAAAGCTTTCTATTGGAGAGGATTACTGGTCCCTGGAATAATATGAGTGGAGGTTGTTGAATGCAAAAACATAATTGAGGCAGTATTGTGCAAACTTGAGGACAATGACTACAGGCTTTCATAGGAAGTAAGTTTGTTTTTATTTGGTTAGAAGTCAGGATGCGGAATAGAAAGCATTTAATCTTTCTCTAAATGGCAATCTTAACAATCTTATTATGAAAAAAAAAATTGTACTAGTGTTTCAAAGGTTTTGTATTTTCAAGATACAGTCAGACAGGTCAGAAGGTTGTGCTTTCTTGATTCTTCATTGCTTTAATGAGTTTCTATAAGTAAAACTGATATATCTCTGGTACTTGCTTTCAGACAAGAAAGTCTATCATTACAGTCTATCATTTTAAGGCAACTCAATGAAAATGTAATAGATTATCATGTCAGCACACGTATGCTTAAATTCTTTATGCTTTGCTTATTTTATAAAATTTTGTTATAAATGTACAGCCCATTTCACAAATCATTAGCACCTAATTAAGGATAGACCACATATAAATACGGAAACAATCTCATTATTATATTTTTATTATTGTGAGCAGGAAGACATATTGTTAACTACTTTCTGTTTTGTGAAAAATATCTTACACATTCCTTTAGGATCATGGCACATTTGACGTATTAGGTAGCTGTAGAGGAAATCGCACACCCACGACACCCGTCCAATATTGTAGTACCTGGTGCCCGGTGATGGAGGAATCGGCAAACCTCTGCTCCACATATCAAATATTACATGCGCTATATGGATGATACGTTCTTTTTGTGGTTGGGGACCTCCGACAGATTAAATGAGTTTTTGGTTTATTTAAATGAAGTGCATTCCACCATAAAATTCACCTTGGAGATGAGCCATAGTGAGCTGCATTTCCTGGATGTAAACATCAAATACACAGGGCAGGATTTTACCACTTCAGTTTATGTTAAACCAACAGACAGAAATAATTTACTTAGACCCTCTTCTTACCATCCACCGGGTCTATTTAAGGGTTTGCCCCGAAGCCAGATGTTACGGGTTAGGCGTATTGCGTCAACTGATGATCTTTATGATACGGCCTCCACCCAGATGATGGCAAGGTTTTGTGAGAAGGGATATGAGGAAAGTACATTGCAAACACACAGGGAGGAGGTTCGTAAAATTCCAAGGGCTAAATTGTTGAAAAAAAGGATGAGCAGCCGTAACAAAATAGCCAGGATCCCTTTTATTTCCTCATTTGATTCGAACTCCCAGGCATGCCGCAGGATTGTCCTTAGATATTGGGGACTCTTGAGTACAGATCCTACTTATGGACATTTATTTCACAGCCCACCGCTCTTCTCATATAGAAGAGGAAGAAGCGTAGGTGATCTGGTCAAATCCAGACCTGGTAGGTCAGGTGAACCCACACAGTCACTCTCTGTGAAAGGCACGTTCCCTTGCAGGAACTGCGGCCATTGTAATGGCATTATCAAGGGGGATTATGTTACACATCCCTTACAAGGATCCAAGCACCCTATTAAAGGCTTTTTTTCCTGCGACAGTAAAAATGTTGTTTACTGTTTAAAATGTCCCTGCGGGCTGGCCTATGTGGGCCAGACCTCCAGATTGGTTAAAACAAGATTAAATGAACATAAATCAATCATTAGGAACTATCAACCACCTGATCCAAGCTTGATATCAGGGGTTGATAAGGGAACCCTAAAAAACAAAATATAATAAGGAAACCCTACTGGCTAAACATTTCTATACACATAAGCACAAGGTAGCGCAGCTTCGCTGGCAGGCCCTGGAAGGGGTGACTATTAAGCAGGGACAGGACACAAAAAGGCAGCTATTACAGAAAGAATGTTACTGGATCTGGCTTTTGCAAACCAGAGCGCCTAAGGGACTTAATGAGGAATATAACTTGGCTTGTTTTCTTTAGGTTAGTCCCTTGGCTCATTAAATTAACCGCTACTCTTTTTTCTTTCAGATAATTTGAGTAATTTCAGGCATCTACAGGGACAGGTAAAACATTTTCCATTTCCCTTCCCTAATAGAATATAGGGTTAATTTTTCTTGTTCTGACTTCAGGGACCGATACATTGTAAATATAACCTTTTAATCTGACACCTAAAGATGTTTGTGTTTTAACCTTTTTTAGGAAGTTACCTCTCTCATAAAGTTACAATTTTTAAACAACCACTTCAAGGACATTTGTTTTGGACTGTTTTCTGGAATTCACATATGGATTATGGACATACACACAGTTGTTGTCGGATTTCTTTACTGGTTTACTATGTTTTAATATATGGTATATTTTTCTTAATTTTATAAAAAAAAATTTTTTATATATAAAAAAAATTTTTGTAATACAATTCTATACTTTTAAATTATTAATTATTGCACTATTGTCACTTTTTGCAAATGGTAATTAACTTTATGCCTATATATACCTGTCTGTTTCACCTCTGCACTATGCTTGACAAAGGGGCGTGACCCCGAAACGTTGCACCTGCACTGCATTAAAAAATTGCAAGGGCTTGCCCTGCAGCTTCAAATCCTGTGTGCCGGTGTGCTTTTTCGTGTCTACATTTGACGTATTCTCAAACAGAGAATTTTTCATCTAGATACAGGATGTGCAGCCTGTCATTTGTTTTAATGAAAATTATCTATCATAACAAGTTTTTCTGAATGGTCTCTAGCTTTCACCAGTAGTGACAGGTGGTCTCCGTTCAAACAAATGGCAGGCTGCACAATCGGGATCATGTGCTTCTCCAAGGGTTAAATAAACCACATGTGCCATGAGCCTACTGGGAGAATGTAGAGTGTAGTCAGTAACGGAAAAAATATTCACAAAAGTTATGCCTTTGTGTGAACAAATTTTTCTTTGCGCAAATTTAAGATAGCTTTTGTGAACCAAGAAACCTCTTCCGACAGTGAAAGTTCCTACTAAAAAATGTATGTTTGCTCCAAAAGATTCTTAAAAGTGTGCAATTAATATTTGCAGTACAATTAAAATTCTCAATTCAATAACACTTTAAGGTAGAATATTACATTGTGAAATGTGAATTTTTATTCTTATTAGTGCAAACTGATTTCCTCTTTGTTACTTTTATTATTCCCCCATACAGTACATGAGGTGTATTGAACAGTGCTAACCAAAACACAGCAAGAAACATGTTTTATTGTTGCTATAGACCTTTATTGACATCAAACCCTTGTTATGTGTGTCAATGGAGAAGGCAGAATAAGGAAACTTGGTCACTATGACGATTTTGTTCCTGGGGTTATGACCTATAGGTCTCTGGTACCCAATATGTATACATTAAGTAAAGCCCCCAGTCTATACATTGTGTGGCAACTGTATGTAGGTCTATTTATAAGGGGGTAAAAGAGAATTTACACAGATACACCCACATACGCATAAATTGCTAAATTGTGTGAAATCCATTAAAAAAAAACACATTGTTAGACAGCAATACATTATTAGACAGTAATGTTGTATGTTGCAGTATAAACTTGTCTTTGCCTTTGATTAGCACTTCCATTTTCTTCTCTTTCAGGACTTAGGTCAACATCAGGCCACCCCAATCACCCCTAAACCCTACTCCAGTCTACTCACCACTCATAATAAAGAAAGAATTTACGTACCGGTACACAGTGAATATGGTTCAAAAAATGTGTAGGGGTAGAACAAAATACTATTAAAAAATCCTCAAAGTTTGACCACTAAGGTAATTATGACAGAGAGCAGACACAAATTAATTAAAAACATATAAAACTGATGTTCAATGGTAAATGGCTTGTGACTTTAAAGACTAACGAAGCCTGCATTAGGATGGCTACTGACTAGTTCCTCCTGTAATAGTACTGCTGTACAAGCTCTAAGCTGGTGAATCTGCAGCAGGCCTAACCCTCGCCTTTCATCATTATCATCATCATCATCATCATTTATTTATATAGCGCAGTGCTTTACCTTAGTTTATAACAAACGGGGAATAAATGGTGAATAAAACACATGGGTTTAGAGAGTATAATAGGATTAGAGTGGCCTACTAGGTTGCAGTAGTGAAGGTGGGAGATGATGAGAGACTGAATCAGTGTTTTGGTTGAGGTATGTTCATTTTCGGGAAATGTTGAGCATCTGAATATGACAAGATTTTGCAACTGTTTTGATGTGTGGTGCACAGATGTGATTCTAGGATAACTCCTAGGCACCATGCTTGTGTGGTCGAATAAAAGGTGGTGTTGTTTATTGTGAGTGAGATCTGAGGGACAGGGAAGAAATCAGTTCTGTTTCAGGTGGTGCTGTGACATCTAGGAGGAGACAGCAGAGAGGCAGTCTGTGACTTGGGCAAGGACAGAAGGAGAGAGGTCAGGAGTAGACAAGTAGAGTTGGGTGTCATCAGCATAAAGGTGATACTGAAGTCCAAATGACTTCATAAGTTTTCCTAGCGAAGTGGTATAGAGATAGAATAGCAGAGGGCCTAGAACAGAGCCTTGAAGAACTCCGACAGAGTGAGGGAACTTAGTAGAAGTAGAGTTAGAGAAGGCAACTTTAAAGGAACGGTCAGACAGATAAGATGTAAACCATGAAAGAACAGTGTCACGAATGCCAGCTGAGTATAGAATGAGTGCAGTTTCAGTTGAGTGTTTTGGGCGGAAGCCAGATTGCAGGTGGTCAAGAAGGGAGTTGCGAGTGAGATGGTGGATCAGGCATTTCTAAACAAGCCTTTCCAGCAATTTAAATGCAAATGGAAGAAGGGAAACTGGATGATAGCTGGAGTGAGAGCTGGGGTCAAGGGAAGGGTTTTTTTTTGAGGATTGGAGTGATTAGTTCTTGTATGTATAAAGATAGAAAAGTACTAGTAGAGAGGTTAAATAGGTTGGTAAGTGCAGTGTGCAGGAAAGAGTGTATCAGAGTTGGATAAAGGAGGCAAGAGGGTATGGGGTCAAGGGAGCAGGTTGTGGGTTTTAAGCAGGCTAGAAATTTGCTAACTTCATCTAGTGTTGCAGGGGCAAAGGAGTACAAAGTGGATGTGCATGGACTGCAGGTTAGTCTGCAGCCTTTCTTTCTTTTCTAAAATTCACTGCCTCCAAATTAATTTAAGCTGGACCCATTGCTTCTGCCTTAGTCTTCTGTAAATGGGGATTGAAACAACATTGAGGCTTAGTTTGCAATGTGCAATGACCATGTTTAGAATGTAATTTGGCAATGATGCAATGGGGTGTGCTTGGTAGTAGACAGAATGAACATCAAGAAGAACAGTCCCTGGCAATTTGTCCTTTTGAAACCATCAAAGAAAGGCATTACATGGGCATATTTATTAGATATCAAATTGCAGAAATTTGCAGGATATCAAATGAAACAACACATTAACTAAAGCAAATACATATGATAATGTATCATATAATTTTTATATCATATTGTTATCATGTTCTACTGCTTTGAGCAGTTGATCAGCTTTCTGCTATAAGGGGTATGTTATGAAGGGAGACATACATCAAGGAGGTACACGCTCAGGATCTTGTAGCACAGACTTTATTAGCTGATGCCAAGAAAAACCATTAGCTGCTGCCCACATGGTCTGTAACTACCAACAAGTCTTTTCCTGCTAACCCTTGCACAAGTCAAAACAGTGAGACCTCTAGTGGCCAGGCCAGGAACTATGCTGTAACTAAATCTGGTAAAAAATTGTTTGGTATAAAACTGAGACTTAGTAAGTCAGCTGCATTATATATATTTTTTACTTACTATTCAACTAAATAGTATGCAGGAGAAACACGGGTAGTGAATGATATAAACGGAGCTCACCCTTCTTCGTGGCGTCTCGGCCGCAGCTCTCGCGATACTCCGGCAACTCCAAGCCGGCGTCTACAAGGCAAAATCTGTGTATCGCTATTCAGCGCTGGCCCGTCCACATCAAGACTCGCCACAACTTATTCTTTGAAAAGCGGCTTTATTCAACTTGCATAAGTGATAACAGGCAGTGGGTAAGTGGTGCGAACTAACGCGTTTCGTGCCCTCTCTATTGGCACTTCATCAGAGTTCAAAATATGTCACATGATAACCCATTATATAAAGTGTCCAGTGTTAAACACCTGTGTATATAAATTAACATAAATCCATTCCCTTCAATTATATGAAAGCATCCCATTGGATATTTGTGAATCCCAGATTATAATACTAAATGAATTCATTTTAATAAGTTACCATATAAGTTATAGGGAATAAAAACAGTGATTAAAAGTGGATAAGAAAGTGAAGGCATAGAAAACAATTTTAAAATATAGAATATAGAATATAGAAATAAATATATAAAATATATTTATTTCTATATTTTAAAATTGTTTTCTATGCCTTCACTTTCTTATCCACTTTTAATCACTGTTTTTATTCCCTATAACTTATATGGTAACTTATTAAAATGAATTCATTTAGTATTATAATCTGGGATTCACAAATATCCAATGGGATGCTTTCATATAATTGAAGGGAATGGATTTATGTTAATTTATATACACAGGTGTTTAACACTGGACACTTTATATAATGGGTTATCATGTGACATATTTTGAACTCTGATGAAGTGCCAATAGAGAGGGCACGAAACGCGTTAGTTCGCACCACTTACCCACTGCCTGTTATCACTTATGCAAGTTGAATAAAGCCGCTTTTCAAAGAATAAGTTGTGGCGAGTCTTGATGTGGACGGGCCAGCGCTGAATAGCGATACACAGATTTTGCCTATTCAACTAAATAGTTCAGTGCTATATTGATTCTCTGGTGAAATTAAACCAGTCGCAGTCATAATATATAGATTCTAACTATATTTATTATGTTTTTCTATAGAGCTGGATGCACTAATACCATAAATAGCTATGCCCATCCCCCATAAATATTCTTTTTACACAGTAAAAATTGCAGAAACACAGTAACAGGGAGCGATATCTTTATAAATATAACATTAAGTAGAAATACAAAAGACCGTCTTGCCTTGGAAACGGATGAAAAAAATCATTACTTTAAAAAATTAATTAGTGAACTCTTGACTCTGTAATATGTCCAGCGCATGTAATATAAAAATACTGTACTTCTGGCACATTGTGTTTTCTCTTCATGTGAGATGCAAGAACAAAAGCATTAGCTCTATGGGAGGCATTTCAGTAATTTATATATCCTTGAACAGCCTAAGTTTCTTATGGTCTCTTATTTTAGTAGAAAGTCATAGTCATATCTATGTATTGGTAACTTGCCTGAACATTTATAAAACATCTACTAGATATTTTGCTTGTGATTTGTATTGTATGCATTACTTACATCTTTAGATTTGGGGGCAGATTTATCAAGGGTCAAATTTCAAAGTTAAAAATACTTCGAAATTCGACCATTGAACTTAAATACTTCGAATATTGAATTTGAACTTTTTTCATCGAATTTGGGTATCCTGCGGTCGAAGTAAAATCGTTCGATCTATTAAATCCTTCGAATCGAACAATTCGAACGATTTTATCGTACGATCGAACGATTTTACTTCGACTTCAAAAAACGTAGAAAAATACGGTAGAAGGTCCACATAGGCTAACATAGCACTTTGGCAGGTTTAAGTATTGAAGTCGAAGTTTTTTTAAAGAGACAGTACTTTGATTATCAAATGGTCGAATATTCGAACGATTTCACTTAGAATCGAATTCAAAGTCGAAGTCATAGTATCCTATTCGATGGTCGAAGAATCTAAAAAATTACTTTGAATTTTTTTACTTCGAAAATTCCCTCGAATTCACTTCACCCTTGATAAATCTGCCCCCAACAGTAATCTCATTGCATTAACGCTGCCTTATTTACGATTAGCTCCAATAACATAGTGATCATTTTTTTAACTGTTTGGTCTATAGTATAGAGTAAACATAATCAACACATAGCATGGCCCGGACACAAATGCTCTCTGCATGAACATGAGCATTCTTGCACTTTGTCCAGAATCTTCATAAATGACCTCTTTCCAGTGATGAATACAAGAAGGACAGAAGCACTGCAGGACGAGAGGGTTATAGTGTTACCATTTATACACATTTAAAGGGCTACACACTAGTGATGTGAGGTTTTCTCTGTGCCTTGTGCTGGTTTACAAAACTGCAGCAATAGTGATAATACATAACCAGTTTTTGTGCAGAATGCATGGATCTTAATCAGTAATCAGCCCTATACATGTTGTGCATTGTGTAATAAATTATTCCTTTCCACCCTTTGGAATCTGAAGAAAAGAAGATGGAGAGCTACCGGGGGCAACTTTGTGGCACAGATCTTCCCCACAATGGTTGGCCTTGGGATGGTACAGAAGTTGAACATATGAGGTGTTGAAAATATATTAATTATGGTTTGATGAGAAGAAAATGAAAGTTTATTTGCACCATGAGTGAAGCAGTTAATAGAAAATAGATGGAGCTGTCTTAAGCAGATGCTCCTGGCACATACATCCAGTTTTGTCGCATTGTAATCAAAACTATTCTGTGTGTTCTCTTTCAGAACATTTAAAAATGGAACATGCGTTAATGGTACAACATGACTTACTCCTACACTACAATGGGTTTGTGTCATGTTGTACCATGCTGTACCATGCCATGTATGTACAATTAGTTATTAATAAGCTGCTGTATCTATATGCAGTTCATGCATTCTGGTCAGTGCAACACATTTTGGCAATGTGGCTTCTCAGCTTCTCATAAACTTTCTGCCTGACACCATTTGCTCCACTTTTGGTCTTTGGTAGGTGATTATTCCCATGCTGTGCATGGGTAATTACTATTCACTGCTTGCTGTATGTATTAGAATATTCTTAGGCAGAGCCCTACTCTCAGCATTTGCATCCATGTACATTAATACCCACATTTAAACTGGAATTGTTAGAAAAAATTATACATTCTGGGGAAAAAAATTGCACCCAAAATGGCACTTTGCACACTGCATTTCTATAACTAAATGACCCCTTATGTGTACAATGGGTACAGTGATACAGTTGTTTGCCAAAAATGAGAATTCAGCAGAATTTCATAAGTTTACTAACGTGCAAGCACAACATATTTTGGTGTATTACCTATGCACTAGCAAACATTTGTGTTTTTTGCCAAGGGCAATTACACCAGTAACAATCTATGCCAATTATTATATGTGTCATTGTAATTTTTCTTCAAAAATAATTTTGCTATATTGCAGCTGGCAAACTACCAGTATAAAGATGCAGCAGGCAATTTAGCAGTAGCCATATTATATCCCCCATGTTAATATCCCACATACTGCACATCACTATTTATTGCTTTAATTCACAAGTGTAACTTCCACAGTTCAACTGTATAGAAAAAAATACACTGGAATTTGTTGTACTTGGTCATTCATACCATAATTGTGCCATTTCCTATGCTGATATTTTATTCATGTAATAGTGGGGCATTCTCTGTTCTGAATTAAAGGGGTTGTTCACCTTTACGTTGACTTTTAAAATTATGCAGAGAGCAATATTCTGAGACAATTTGCAATTGGTTTTCATTTTTTATTATTTGTGGTTTTTGAGTTATTTAGCTTTTTAATCAGCAGCTCTCCAGTTTGCAATTTCAGCAATCTGGTTGCTAGGGTCCCAATTACCCTAGCAATCATGTGTTGATTTGGATAATAGACTGGTATATGAAAAGGAGACAGTCTGAATAGAAAGATGAGTAACAAAAAGTAGCAATAACAATACATTTGTAGCCTTACAGAGCATTTGTTTTTTTAGATGGGGGTCAGTGATCCCCATTTGAAAGCTGGAAAGGGTCAGAATAAGAAGTAGACAAATAATTTAAAAAACTATAAAAAATAAATAATGAAGGCTAATTGAAAAATTGCTTAGAATTAACTATTCTATAACATAATAAAAGTTAATTTAAAGGTGAACTAACCCTAAGCATGCTATAATGGCAGAAATCTCATTATGTACCTGCAATTATATTATTTATTGGAAAAGACAGCACATTCTCTATGCTAATTTTAGATGGGTAATGCCAGGCAAATTATTTTGCTATTCTGTTATTAATAGCCATTAATGGAGAAATCATGAACTGGTATTCATGATTCATTAGATACCTGTATGGGAAAGAAAACATGATTTCCTTTCTTCCTTTCTATAATTAATCCTTATTGGAAGCAAAACCAGTGTATTGGGCTTATTTAATTTTTACCTGATTTTCTAGTAGATTTAAGATTCAAATTATAGAAAGATCCATTATCCAGAAAAGCAGTTCCCAAGCATTCTGGATAACAGGTCCCATACCTGTATTGGCAGAGCTTTGATTTTCAACTCCTAAAATTCAGACACTTTATAGCCCAAAACTACAAAAGAAAGGTCAATACTATTAACCTATTTTAATTTATTCAGGATGAGCATGAGTTAGATGAGCAAATGGTAACTAAATAAATGATTCAGCAGTAGGGATATCTTTAATTGCTGCATAGTAAAATGTACCATTTACGAGCAACAAAAATAAATCAAATATACAAATTATTATATATATAAATAATTATAATTATTATAATGTTCAAACTGCTGGTCTGATTTAAAGGAGAACTAAACCCTCCAATACCTAAACTTCCTGGCATTGCCCCCCCCCCCTTTGCCTGCACTGTGCATTTGAGAAAAAATAACCCCTTTAAAAAAATCTTACCCTTAAATGCAGAGCACTGCAGCTGAGCTCTCGGTCACTATCTTCCACCGCTTCATAACCTCTTCGGGTCTCAACACAACACAAAGCCTCCGGGAGCATGTGCAGTTGGGCCAAGTCAGGAATCAACTTCAACTGCACATGCGCAAGTCAGCATTGAGACCCAAAGCGGATACGAATGTGCAGAAGATGGTACTCCACTGCTCTGCTCTGCAATTATAAGTCCGATTTTTTGAAAAGGGTTCTTTTTTTCACGAATGCATACCCAGTTTAATGACCCTTAGGCTGATGACCATTTCCTGTGCCACTGTAACATAGTGCTTTGCAAGGAGTTCCTCTTTGGTCTGCAGCAGTTGATCTGGGTAGATAAGTAAGTACAGTAAGTATCGGTAGGTTCACCCCCTGTTCAGCATGTGTGCATTAAATAGGGCTTGTACTGAACTTATTTTTGTGCCTGTTCTTGAATCCCAAAAAATCTTTGATTCTCGTGAGGTACATCATAAGATTATTATACAACCCCATCCTTTCACCCATTGGCATAACTGATTTGCAGGAGACAATTAAGCAGGAGATTATCTATTCACTTCCTACCTAACTCTCTGGTTATCTAAGGACTATACATGGAGTAGTTTCAGTTTCCCTGTTTGCCCTGTTCAGCTCAAGAAATGACAAAATCAATTTTCGAAGTTTATAACACGATTCAAAAACCAAAACCATAGTAGTGGTTAGTACCAATTAATACAATGTTACTCAGTGAGAAGCTGTGGCAGCTAGGCACAGAAATAGTTTGGTGGGGGGGGGGCAATATGAGCCCCTGGTGTCCATATTGTGGTGCACAATTATTTTTCATTTATCATCTAAGCTTCAGCATCTGGCAACTATAAAAAACATATTTCCCCTAGTTTGCTATCAATTTTCCTCACCTTTAAGTGCAACAATTGAATGTTGTAAATAGGTGGCTACCCTCTAGAAAATTCGAATAACCCCTAGGCATCCCATTATTAAACAAATACATAATCATTTGAATATAGCTGTAGTCACTTGCTCCTGCACAGGAAATATTACAATAGACAGTGATGCAAGTTAATGTTGTCTCAAGGAGGTTCACAATAGCATTATCACCGTAACAAAGCTTTATCATATGAAACATGGGATGTAGAATGTATGTAGTAAGTCCATGGATGCAATGTCCTCCTGGATCCATAAGGTCATATACAAGATTGGGGGGTTTATGTTACAATCAATAGCCTGAGTTGATCCATTTTTAAGCAGCATCTATGGGGAATATTAATAACTATTCATACCTATTATTATCAATTCTAACAGCTGCTTTTAATGAGGCTCAGGGATTCTGTTGAGCAGGGCCAAAGATAATAAATGTATCAATTTAGAACAGTTACAAAGTCGGCGACCCCCCCCCCTTCCCCAGCTGCTTTTGAAGTTAAAATATGAAACTTTACACTTCAACATTATAAAAACAGTGACAAATAGAAAGTAATTTGAAAGTCTTTATTTCTGGTGAACTATCTGAAATCAACTGAACTTTAAAACACCTTTAAGCTGTCTTAAGGGTAACAAAAACAGAGGGATAAGAGTTGGCCACTTTTCGAGTTTACCATGTTCCCGAGTTGGTAAGAGAAGTAGAAAGCAGGAAAGGAAACAGAACACTCATAGATAAACTGAGGCATGGAGACAAAGAACAGGATTTGCACTTCGAGTATAAGGGGGTAGAACAGATAATTGATGTTGACTGCGACTGTGAAATGATATGTGAAAATGAGGTAAAATGAAAATGTTAATTCCATATATGTTTTCCTGAATTTAAAATAATGCGGTTGTTATGTAATAACAGTTGTAATGTGCTAGACTATGTTAAGGTAATGTAAGTTAAGATGCAGCACAGACCCTGACCACTAGAGTGCAAATGGCATATAAAGGGGTGACACAACCATGGTGTGGCCTTTCTCGACACATTGGATGGACAGGTTAAGATAGACAGGGTGTTCTGAATAAGAAGTACTAGGTGCTTCAGTTAGTGAAGACATGGATAGCCCAGACCTCAACAATGTTGCTGGCTATTTGGAAGCCTGTCCAGAGAAACTGAATGTGCTTGTTTGTGTTACCATGGTTGTGAGAATACTATGCCTGCCAGATAACGTGTGTTTCCAGTTATTGGCTGTCATAATTCTGCATTTTAGTGCAATTCGCTTGTGGACTGTTATTGCAAGAAAAACAGAGGAGATTGTGTTGGACAAAGTAGGGAGAAATTATGATTGTGGCTGAGCTGTAGCATAAAGAATGATTAGAACTCTATCAAAGAAAGGGCAGGGTGATAGAGAGTAGGATTGTGAGTAAAAAGCAGGGTGGGGAAAAGACACAGGATTAAGCTGGGGGCAGTGAAGGAGAGATAATTGTGAATGGGTTCAGGCAGAGAAAAAGCAGGTTATTGGCTAAACTAGAAGACTGAAAGAGCAAAATTAGGACAGCAAGCAATACATTGTAATTGTGATTAATTGCTCAAGGAGGGAGAGAAATGAGAGTACCACATGCTTTTTTCTTTATACCTTGTGATAAATGTTGGACCCAAAGATCATTCTAGGTGTTGAATGCCCTTCTGGTTTACATTACCACTTCTTTTGGCCTCTTCTCTCTGTTTGCTAAATTTTACAGATTTAAAAATAGATAAATACCCTTCAATTTTCATTCTTCTGATCTATATGGATTTGCCAACTTCCTGTCTAGCTTGTTAGAATAGGGCACATCAAGCTTAATTTAGGAACACGGTCAACAAAGAGAATTTTAGTCAAAACAGAATGAAACAGCAACATAAGCCTTAGTTAGGAAAGTACACCATGTCTCTGCTGTGATGTTAAGGACAGCTATATTTTGTTGATTCATAATTGTTTGCTGGATTTGGAAAGATGCAGGATGAAAAACAATTCGAAGGACACGGTTTTCATGCTCCTCAGACATGATCTCACTCTACGTGCTACTATAATGAGACATGTATAACAAGTTGTTTCAGGCTTCACTGTCTGTTTCACAGATGAATGTTGAGAAGGACACTAAAGTCATCATGATTATTCAAGTATAACAAACCCTGAACCTGACAGAAATGACCTTATTCAATTTCTAAATTCGAAAAAGCCGAAGGGCAAGTTACACCTGTTACAGTTTAAAAATGCATAATATATATTTTTTTTAATTCTAGAATAACTTATCTGCAGAGAACTGGGGATTTTCCAAAATATTCATTTTTCTAATCTTTTCAATTAAAAAATATTCAGGTATTGGGGATGTTTTGATTTCTGAAAAGTAAGAAGCACAAGAACCGAAAAAGGATTTTCTGCAAGGGTTTATGATACTGTTCTGCAGGGTTATATGTGGTGTGTGGTGGTGGTGGGGGGTGTTATAAGTCACAGGATAGGGACTGTCTGTACAAAGAAAGAACCTAGGAAAGGACATATTTGATGGAAGTATTATATACAAAAAAAATTCTGAGCAAGGCCAGGCAGGATGAAGAGTGGTATGAATGAAGAAGCAGACAAGACAAAGGGAGACTGAAATTATACGTGGCAAAGACAAAACACATATATAATCCAGGAAAGGACAACTGTCCCAGCTTCTGACAAATTGCCCTATTAAAATTAATTATTTATTCTGTATCATAGTAAATTTTAGCTGGAAAGGAAATTGATCAAGGCATAAAAAGTGGAGAATGAAAATAAAACAGATTGGGGGTGAATAGAATTCTAAATATTGCTGAATTGTCTCTCTCATTTCTAATCAAAACACACATAGACTGAACAAACTGTGACCAATTGAAAATGACAAACCTATCATCATTGTTTACTTTCCAAACACAGAGGCACAAAATCTAGAACCTATGAAAGGATTGTGTTGATGTGATGCATGCTATGTGCAGGTCAGTAGAGAAAACCAAGCAGAGCATATGGATCAATCAGTAAACAGTCACTTCTTAAATCAACCAATGGAATATGTTGGTAACAGTACCTTGTATCACAGGTCAATAATAATCAGGAATTTGCTGAGGGTCTGCTATTTACACAACCTTGTGTTTATCTTGTTCTAATCGTTGATGCACCCTATATTCTGATTTGCCACTTGTCAATTTTTTGAAAATGTCACCAAACAAAAACTGAGAATGTGCCGAAAAGAATATGGACTTGAATTTCAATAAGTACTTATTGCTCCCTTTGTTATGTAGGTGTTTACACTCGTTTAGTGGAAAATGTAATAAAATGTGTAAAGAGAACAAATCTGTGAATAAAAATTTGCATTGTGAATCTTAATTGTCCATTGTGAACCTTTAACACCTGCTTGAAGGTGGCGTAAAACAAGGGACAGTTATGTATTATCATTGCCTACTATGTTGAAAACAGTGTTAACAAGAAAACCTTGTTAGCTTTGATTATCAGTTTAGAAGGATTACACTCCCTAACCTAGGATTGGCTATGTGACTAATATAATTGTGATGCTGTTTTCTCTACTGCTTTAATATTCTTAGCCCTTATAAATGATACCAATCTTCATTACATTGTCTGCTAATGGTAATCAATAGATATGGTCAATATGACTAATAACATTATACTAATTGGCTCTTTTTATCTATGCCTGTTAAACGGCTAGAAATATTGAAAATATTCTTTTTAACCTTAACAAAATGTGTTTGAATGCAAGTACAGGTTATCTGGAATCCATTATCTGGAAACTCATTATCCAGAAAGCTATGAATTACGGCAAAATATAGTTAGGTTGTTTATAGGGCTCCTGGAGCCCTAATAAGATCTTATTATGGTGGAAAAAACAAAAGACTAGGCTTAGAAGTGTAAGAATGAATTGCTTTTAGTGCATATATCTCTATAAAAGAACATTTTGTTTTCCTTTCAATGTATGTACAGCATTGTTTTTTTCCTGAACAATAAATGAAAACAAGTGAAGCATATTAAGGGCATTTTATGTGCAGGAAATCTCTTTGATTTCAAGCCTTTAATTAAACTCTTATTTCTTTGATTGATCATCTGCCTTGTGATAGATGCCAGTTTAATTATTATCACATAGATCTGAGGTGGTCCTTGGGAGCCTGTGGAAATACGAGGAACCACATTTTTCTTTCATGTTCACACATATTCTAATGGGAATCTGTTATTATGATAACAAATCAGGCACCTGAACTTTAGGAAACAAGTCATCACACAAATATGATACAATAAAGCTCTTGATGAGCTTTATGTTTCCGTTAAACTGGCTTCATACTTTTAAATACTGTTTTATTAATTTGCTTTGATTGCTGTGGAGAGGTCATTTTGTTAGTTTGGACAATTTATCAACATTTAGTAGAGCCCCATTTGCCCAGGGCCAAACCGATAGGGGCAGCATCATCAGCTTTTTGATCTGCAATAACTGTTAAATAATGTATCTACCATAAATTACAGACCCTTTTTTTCATCTAATTAATTATGTAACCATTTTGTTTATATCCATCTTTTTAGTTTTATCACACCATGGCGTCCATTTTGGATCTTTGACTGAATTGTGCACCTATTGATGCAGGGGAACCCTGGTCCCACAATGGGATGCATGAATAAGCGCAGTAGGCTTGTGCCAGAAGAACCTAATGAACACTAATGTTATTTTAATGTTGAGCACCAGAAATGTTACACACAATGCATCTTGCATTTCATTTGTGATGCATTGGATGCAACTCCCTGTATGTCTACAATTATGCTGTTTAAAAAACATGGTGATTTGTTTCCAATATTGGACACTGCACTTGCAGTCGTAAATTACCTTTTTCACCATATTTAAGGAGAAAGGTGCAATCACAATAGCCAAGAAAATAGGACACAGCTAAAGGCAAGTGATTGAAATATAATTCATAACTGAGGATTGGCAAGGATCACTGCACACCTACCAGAATAAGCTGGGTGCAGCCAGGGCCGGATTTACATAGGGGGCACCCCTAGGCCCGCTGACATTCTCCACCCCGTCCCCTCCCTTTGATTCATCTGGACCAGAGCAATGGGGATTTTCCAATGGGAAATTTAAAAAATTATTTTATCTCTGGCACATCCCCAGTGTTTCTGAACCAATATGGGTGTTGTTGGGCAGCATGCCACCCCCTAAAGTCCTGTCACCCAAGGCCCGTGCCTTGGTGGCCTCACCACCAATCCGGGCCTGTGTGCAGCTAGGCTTAGGAAGTGACCATTTTAGCCAAAAGTGTATTTAGGTTGCACAGGGTTTCTTGCTGTGAAAAGTGGCACTGCAACCTAATGCCCTGACAAAGTTATTTGACACAAGCTCAATGGACTCTGAACTCAAAAAGAGTCAGAAACCAAAACAAAGTAATCACAGAGTTTGATAGACTTGTAAAAAAGGGAGTTACAGGTGGAAGAGCATTGAGAAAAACAAAACTGCTCTTAAAGCCTGACAGGTGACTGTCATTTAAGTCTCCTTATTCCCAGTGTCACATGAATTAACTAGTTAAAGGGGTTGTTCACCTTTCAAACACTTTTTTTTCCCAAAACCATACTTTTAATAATAATATTTTCTCACAATGTTCTCTTTCTCAGCTTCATTCAATCTGAAGCCTTTTTTCTTCCATTTGCGTAACTCAAACAAGAGCTTTTTATGCTCTCCTTTAATTTAATCTAATTAAAATGTAGACAATGACATTTCTTAACTTTGGTGCCCATTTAAAGGAACAGTTCAGTGTGAAAATAAAAATTGTGTAAATAGATAGCTGTGCAAAATAAAAAATGTTTCTAATATAGTCAGTTAGCCAAAAAATGTAATGTATAAAGGCTGGAGTGACTGGATGTGTAACATAATAGCCAGAACACTACTTTCTGCTTCCCAAAAATACTTTGTTTATGGTGAATAATCTAAAACCAGCTGAATTGAAAAAAGTGTTTGAAGGTAAACAACCTCTTTAATATCTCCCACAATGCAGCATCTGCCATATGTTGCTGTGTGTGCAGTCTTAACAAAACCAAACTAATGCAATATTCATTAAAATAACAGTACAACGATTAAAACATTACAATGGTATAAGTGTATCTTTTATGTTGCTGAGCAAGATGTATCAATAGAGGTCTGATAAGTCGTCAGCTAGGCTTAGAAGTGCAGTCATCTGCTCTTCTAAATATAGTCAAATTGATAGCATGAGGCATGCAATTTCACTCTGCTACTGACAAGAAGTTATTAAAGCCATTCATTTTGTGGCATCGGGACGTCCAGGTTTTGCCAGCATTAGGGTCTTGATGTAGTCAGTCATTGCTCTTTATCAGCAGAAAGCATCTTTTGGCAGAATTTAAGATCTGCAAACTTACTGTTTAAATTGGAAGGAGCACACAAAGATTGGAAACGCATATATCTTTGTGTGTCAAACTCTTACTCACAAAAGCCACAAAAGACTTAGGGGGGGTGATGTAAGAAAAGGTGCAAAGTTTGCTTCAGATCTACTCACATAGAGCAGCCAATCAGCAAATACCACTTATTGGTCACCTGTTTAAATGCAAACTCATAAATGCCCATTGTTTCTGGGCAAATATTGCACCTTTTATTACAAAATAGAATTACTGTTCAGCACAAATTCTTACAAAGCAGTATTTTTTTCTGCAGTTTAATCCACCACATATGCTGCCATGGAATGGCTTCATTTTGTGCATCACATATGCATAGCATTATTATTGGTTTAAAGATTGTTTTTGCATAAAATCATGCTTTTAATAATACTATTTTCTCACAATGTTCTTTTTCTCAGCTTCATTCAGTCAGAAGCCTTTTTTCTTCAATTTGCTTAACTCAATCAAGAGTTTTTTTATGCTGCGGTAAAAAAAATTCCTTTAATTTAATCTACTTAAAATTTAGAGGTTTTCTTTACTTTGGTGCCCATTTAACAACACTGTATGGTTGTTATATGTTAAATATTCTGAAGCCAGGTGCCACGAATCTCTGCATCTATTTAAATGTATGAGCTTGAGGATGAAGTGTTCTAATAAAACAGATTTATAGCCACCAAAGTAATATTTTCCCCTGCCTGTAGGTCTTGGCAAAAACAAAGCACAATATTTGTAGCAAATTGATAGAATGGTGCTCCAACTAGCAGTAAAATAAGGGAAGGTTCAGGGGGTTTTCCTGGAAACAGCAGGTTTAGATAAATTCAGGAATGGGAGGATGAAAACATTGAGAAAAATTCCCACCTGCCCTCCTGCACATAGGAGTGGAGGGATGGGGATCTGTTTGGATCGGCCTTGTGTGCCATTAGCTGTGCTCTATTATACATACATTTGTTGCTTGGCATAAACATGCATTTAAGACCTTGTAATTAAAGCAGTTATGAATATCAGGTTTTCCCTTGATTTATATTAATCTAAAAACACTTATCACCCTGTTTGCAAACTTAGCAGAGCTCCAGGAGATACATTTATATCTTCAAGATTAGTGGGGAAATTGAGCTCTCAGCCCCATGAAACAGGAACACTGACTGCACTGGCAAAACAGAGTCACATTAGAATATGGCTAATTACAAGCTTCCTGCCAGTGGCAGATAATATTGCTATTACACGCTTGTGATTACATTTTCTACAGTGTTCAGTACATACCATGCTGTTCTTTCAAGATTAACCAGGGTTCCTCTATGAACTATCTGCTGACTTAGCAATAATGGTAACATGTTCCTTATCAAAACCCTGTTACATTTGTGCCTAGCAAAACATGTTCATTCACATCAAATGATAATTATAAGGGCAGACACTTTTGAGGTTCATGATTATAAAGATGAATAGAACAAAGAATACAATATTTAATTCCAAAAGTTTTGTGACACATGAAAATTATACTGACATACAAAGCCTCTCAAATTATTTGGGCTCACGTTTTCCTTTTTATTTATTTATTTATTTATAAGTTATTCTATCACACTGGAAGGGGCCATTGGAGTGAACATGCAACCATACTTATTTTACTCTAGCAGTTGTGCAGGGGCCACAGGGGTGGCTTTACTGCTATCATATTTGAGAACAGAGAAGTAAGTGCAGACACACTAGAATTGACATAAATATATATAATAATTCATTAAAGTTAATTGTGCCCTAACATTCTCCTTGTACTTCTATATAGTTGCATGGGTGCCATTGCATCCATGTTGCCTCTTCTGATGAATCAGACACAAGTGTGCCTATTGAAATTGGGGACAATTTGAGCTATTGTTACACCGAATGCGGCACCTACTATTGCCAAATGCAACTTAATGCTTGGCCACAATGACGCTGTAATTCTAGATAAAATGCTGTGTTGTAAAAAATATAATACACTGCACTGCATTATTAAATTACCTTTAAAGTCTTCAAATATGGGTTTATGGGCAGTGATAAAGCCAAAGTAATAATTGTAATATTGATTTCAGGAAGACAATTTAGTGCAATATCTAAAGCAATATAATATAACATCATAATTGTGTGCATTTTATATTACATAATTGTGTGCATTGAATAAAATGGATTTTCAGCTCTCCTGGAACTGCAAGGAGACACACTTTTTCGTGGTGATGTGATTGATCGACCCAAAAGCTGCTCAGTGAAATGCACTCATCTATTTGCATGGCCATATTATGGACTTCAGCAGCTTTATTCTTGTCATATATTATTGCACAACTCGATAGAAATGATATAACAAGCTATTTCTATATACAGTAAATGTCCTTTGCCATTAATATTATTTTTAGGGATGCGCCAAATCCAAATCCTTAAAATCATGGAAGGGAGTGAAAAAATGTTAATTGAGCACTAGAGCTAATATGCAAATTATGTTTGGCTTCAGTTTGGGATTCAGCCAAATCTTTCATGAAGGATTCAGAATTTGGCTAAATCCCAAAATAGTGAATTTGGTGCATCCCTAGATATTTTTGCCCCAAACACCAAGAGACTCATGGAAAAGTATTGTCACATATAATATACTTGGGTTAACCTATATCAATTATATTGTGGTAATCATAACACCTTACTGCCATGTTTGCTACACTAAGCAGCTTGAATAGGTTTTTTTTAAAAGTGTTTGAGGAGCTGACTTATTTTCATGCATAATCTGTAAAGCAACCTGCTTTAACAGAATTAGCCACAGGCAAGAAAAAACACACAACGGGTGAGCATGGTCCTTTGAGCTGCATATAAAGTATGTAAATTGATTATTCTGTGTTTATGAGCATTGATCCGTATAATGTAAGTGCTTCATCTATACATGCACACGGGCACAGGCTCACATTACTAAACAATCAAGAATCAAGATGCACTTTATCTAAAACATAGAATTTGCAATCACTTGCTAATAAAGGTAAGGCGCATAAAATTAGCCCATGTATCATCCTGTCTTGCCTTATTGCAGACAATAACAAGAAACATGATTTCAGGAAGATAACCCAGTACAATGTTCAATGCTAAAAAAGGCACCATGGTTGAATGAACAGTGACAAATCTATACACAGAGAGGCATGAAAGTCTACTTGGAAACCAGCCAGAAATGATTTTTTGCTCTACAAGCAACATTGTCCAAGGCTGTCATACTAACCTCATTGTTATATAAATATAGAGTATTGGCAAAAACCACCAGGGAGGAAATGTCATGATCTGAACTATTAATTTCTGTAGCAAGACAAGCAACTGCTTGGCAATGTGTGCCTCTGAAACATGAACAGTGACTAAAACATGTAACATGATAAATACTTGACAGCTACAATTAAAAACTTGCATGAAAATGTTAAATGAGTTGAAGAGGAAAACATAGAGAAAATACAAACAGCACAATAGTGCAGTGATTAGAGTTGCTACCTGGCACAGCTGAAAGTTTGACTTCAGTGAGGGTTTGAGTTTATTTCTACATTTCAAAACTTTTCTAAATATTCAAGTTGATAGCATGAGGCATGCAATTTCACTCTGCTACTGACAAGAAGTTATGAAAGCCATTCATTTTGTGGCATCGGGACATGTCAGGTTTTGCCAGCATTAGGATCTTGATGTAGTTAGTCATTGATCGTTATCAGTATAAATAATCTTTTGGCAAACTTTAAAATCTGCAAACTTACTGTTTAAATTGGACGGAGCCCACAAAGAACAGAAACTTATATATCTTTGTGTGTCAAACTCTTACTCACAAAAGCAACAAAAGACTTAGGGGGTGATGTAAGAAAAGGTGTAAAGTTTGCTACAGATCTACTCACATATAAACTCATAAATGCCCATTGTTCCTGGGCAAACATTGCACCTTTTATTACAAAACAGAATTAATGTTCAGCACAAATTCTTACAAAGTAGTCTTTTTTCTGCAGTTTAATCCACCACATATGCTGCCAAGGAATTTGCTTCATAGTGTGCATTACATATGTATAGCATTAAAATTGGTTTAAAGATTGTATTTGCATGAAATGCTTTTAATAATATTTTTTTTTCTTACAATGTTCTCTTTCTCAGCTTCATTCAGTCTGAAGCCTTTTTTCTTCGTTTTGCTTATCTCAATCAAGAGTTTTTTATGCTGCAGTGAAAAATCTTTAATTTAATCTACTTAAAGAGATTTTCTTTACTTTTTTGGTGCCCATTTGAAAACACTGTACGATTGTTATATGTTATATATTCTGAAGTCAGATGCAATTGGAGTCAATTGGGTCCTGATAAAGCTGTGTGTGTGTGAAATATGTCAGCACTATATAAATAAAAGAAAAGAAGAAAATATTAGACAATGGTTAGTAATGTTGCAGGGAGTTTGCATGTATGATTTTCTCCCAGACTTCAGAAATAAAGAGGCAGTTTTATTGGCTCCAGATAAAACTGATATTTCACATAGTGATCATGAGGAGACCAGGGGTCAGAAAAAAAGCTGTAATACAAGACTACAGATGGATGCCTGGAGGTTATTAAATAAGGCACTAGGCACTCAGGAATTGTCTGCATCCTGCAAAAAGAATTGTACAATATGGCTAAATCCTAAACTGAATGCTTTTTTATGTATCCTATGGGAATAATACTATATTTACTACATTATTGCAAAGGTTTGTGATTCTGTTAACAGATTTTTTCTTACATTGTGTCTTCTTTGTTCATTCTGATGACACCTTATGAGACATTAACATAGTTTTGGTTAGCTGTCACAGTCAGATGAAAGTAGCTAAACAGAACTTTCAATAGGTTTGTTTATATCTTTCACAGAGGATACAAAGTGGCCTTCAATTGGGACCAAACTGCTCCATTCTCCCACTCCATTATGTATGTGTAACTTTGTTTATAGCTACACGACGATGCAGCACTGTGCAATCTTATAATATAAAAAAGTACGCACAGGGATTATAATAAATACACACAGGTATTATCAGGACCGGGCCAAGCCGACTGGGATCCCTACACAACCCAGTCAGCCACCTCACCCACTAATCTCCCCATCCCGCATGTGAGAGTGTGACTGTACACACATAAAAAACTGCCCCTGCACATAGATGGGGATGTAACAGGAAGAGTTGGCCTGACCAGTGAAAGGACAAGGGTCAGCACAAGAGGGTAAGCAATGGAAGAGGTACATTTCTAGTGCCCCCAAAAACCTTTGAACCCTAGGCTCGTGCCTCTTCTGCCTACCGCTAGCTCCCACCCTGGATATTATAACAAATAAGTAGAAATACACAGAGATTAAGGGGCAAATTCACTAAGCGCCGAAGCGCCTAACGCTAGCGTCAATTCGCTAGCGTTGGGCATTTTCGTTACTTCGCAAATTCACTAACGATCTCTGGCGTAAATTCGCTAGTGTTACTTCGCACGCTTACGCCTGGCGAATTTTCGCTACGGACGTAACTACGCAAATTCACTAACGCGCGCAGTGTACTGAACGCTACCTTTTACGCTAGACTTCCTTCGCCACCTCAGACCAGGCGAAGCGCAATAGAGTAGATAGGGATTGCTGGCGTTTTTTCTATATTATGGGTGATAGGCTGAAAAAGATCGAAAAAATTTTTGGGGCTCCCCTCCTTCCCCCCTACATTTCCTAACTCATGGCAACTTAACTATACAGTGGGCACATGTGTAGGGCAAAAAAAAAATTTTATTTGATGTTTTGAAGGTTTCCCAGGCATTTGTCGTGATTCTACGTATTCCTCCATTGAAATTTGAATTTGGCGCCTTATGCAAATTAACCATCGTTAGCGTAACTTCGCTTCGCTTAGCGAATCAATGCTAGCGCAACTTCGCAACCTTATGCTACCCCTGTGCGCAACTTCGGATTTTAGTGAATTTGCGGAGCGCTGGCGAAACTACGCCTGGCGAAGTGCGGCAAAGTTACGCCTGGCGCAACTACGAATCTTAGTGAATTTGCCCCTAAGTGCCATGTGGTGAGAAGCGAAGAAGAGAAGAGTAGTAAAAAGAGTAGGGAGATGGTCCCTTTCATGAAGAGCTTACAGTAAATTAATACTGGGATGCACCACTCTTCCTCAAAAATATGAGTGGATAAAATGACTCCCCCCCCCCAAAAAATAATTAACTAAATAAGATTACTGGAGTTACTATTGTTTACTGGTTGTGTTAGAATAAAATACATATATCAGTTGAATTTCAAAGATCTTCAGCTGCAGACTCCCTAAAAATAAACCAAAAAATAAATGAAGGAAGGTATTTTGTGGCTGTGGGAAAATACATGACGTGACCAGAATAAAGCTGCAGCTGTTAAGCAATAATTGAAAAGCACTAAGAATGATTGGGTATTAAATGTCAGCACTGAATTGTTAAATGCGTCGATAACATTTTAATCTCAGTAAAAGGTACGCCACATTTCAACATATAATTGTTGCATGTCATTTTAATTTAACCAAATGAACTGAGACAATGTATTTTTAAGGATATCCCATTGATCAGTATTATTGAAAAATGCAGAAAGAAAAAAGTAAATAAAAATGTTGACAGTTGAATTCTGTTGATTAAATGCTATACATAACACTGAAGGACTAAAGCTGGCCATAGACACAAAGATCTCATCACACGAATCCAGGATTCATACGATTTTCGGACCGTGTGTGGAGAGTCCCGACATTTTTCTGTCTGGCGGAGATCGGTCATTTGGTCGATCGGACAGTTTAAAAGATTTCTGTCGGCTACCGATAATATCTCTGCATGTATTGCCGATCGTACGATTTTCAGAGGGAAACTGTCACTAGCTTTGGTCGGACATAACTTTCGTACGATTGCTGTCGGAGCAGAACATCGGCTGATCTGTTCTTTTACTACTTTATTTGATCGGAATGGTTAGTGGCAGGTCGGGACAGTGTCGGACTGGCCCACCGGGATACCAGGAATACTCCCGGTGGGCCAAAGTGTCAGTGGGCCCTCATGCTGCTAACCACTTGGCCTATTTCATGGCCATTCCCTATTATATGAGAACAAAGAGGCTAAATAGATGGAATAATAGATTATAGTATGTAAAGAAAACAAACTAGGAGAATAGACTTTGATTGAAGAGATGAAGAATATTAGTATTGAGAGTGGGCCCCTGGTCTAAGGTTTGATGGTGGGCCCCTGGCCTAAGGTTTTTGGGTGGGCCCCTGGTGTCCAAGTCCAACACTGGGTCGGGAGATGGGAAAGTCCGATCGTACGATGATTCTTACGATCGAATCTTTGTGTCTATGGCCAGCTTAATGGACCTAAAGCACCATGTTGTACAACTCTCTAATCTATAGTTTTAAAGCTTAAAATAAACTATGGGCAAAGCTAACATTAATGTAGTAAATGTTTGGGGGGGGAAACAATATTTAAAAAAAAAACACTTTGCAATTATAATTGCTAAAAAATTTAAAACTAAACTAAACATGTAGAAGAGTACCCAGTTAAAGGATCAGTAACATCAATTTAAAAAAAAAAAAAAAAAATTGTTAGTATAGAACCAAAAAAAACCACAAAGATATATTAAACTTTTAAATCGCTAAGTCTCTATTAATAAATAATTTACCGAAACTCTGCTTGCGCTCCTCTTCAGAAAAGGCGACACGGCGACGATCCATCATGCGGTGCTAGATTTCTCCTCCCTGATTATCTCCTATAAGGAAAGCAGGGAGGAGAAACGAGCGCCACACGATGGATCGCCAGATCAGTTTAATATGTCTTTGTGTTTTTTCTCGTTCTATAAAGAATATAATGGAGGTTAACTAAACATTGCAGCTACAAACATTTGTAGAATTTATACTGGAAAGCCTGGGGATAATATGCTGATTATTCATTTTCTATAGTATTATATGGGCTGGGGTTTAAATTGGTATGTCTGAGGTTAATATCCTAATTATTCATTTTATATAGTAATTATACTTGCTTATCTGGGTTGTGTTGTATTTAGGTGTGTGGCCAAAAGTGAGTGTGGTTGCAAACAATGTTGCTGCTCTGCATGTGGCACAGTTATGTGGGCCCACCATTTGGCTCTTTGCCTAGGGCCCACCGAAGTTTTAAAATGGCTCTGAATATATATAGTGTAAGTAAAGTTTATTTTGCTTGACAAATGCAATAGAAAATAATTTGGGATATTTTTTTAGGGTGACATTATTCTACAAAATATTTAACAGAAAAAAAACGCAAAAGATGCCATCTGATTCAGTGCAACTTGGCTTTCAATTTGTGAAAATGGTTACTCAGGAAACAATGAGGTGCCAATATCTAATTTAGGCCAACACTAGACATCAAATAAATGGGCAATAAAATCACAGAAACACAGTAACGTAGTAAGTTAAAAAAAAAAAGACACACGTCCATCAAGTTCAACCTTTTAATTCTAAATATAAGCTGACTAACTGCTAGTTTATCCAGAAGAAGGCAAAAAGTCTGTTTTAAGCCTCTCCAATTTGCCTCAGGGGGGGGGGGGATTCCTTCATGACTCCAATATGGCAATCAGATCAACTTGTACTATAAGCTATCTTCCATAACCCTGTAACTTGCTAAAAAGCCATCCCACCCCTTCTTAAAGCTATCTAATGTATCAGCCTATATGACTGATTCAGTTAGAGAATTCCACACCTTCACAGCTCTCACAGTAAAAAAAAACCTTTCTAAATATTTAGCCGGAACCTCCTTTCTTCTAATTGAAATGGGTGATCTTGTATCGGCTGGATTAACCTACTGGTAAATTAAACATTAGAGAGATTATTATATGATCCCCTTATATATTTATACATAGTTATCATATCAGCCTTTAAGCACCTCTTCTCCAGCGTAAACATCCCCAATTTGGCCAGTCTTTCCTCATAGCTAAGATTTTCCATACTTTTTACCAGCTTAGTTGCCCTTCTCTGGACCCTGTCAACATTTCAAAAGAGAAAAATGTGAGTGTCCCCCAAAATAATGAATCAATCAATTAAAAAATGAAAAATTTATTAGGACATCAGAGCAAGACCTAACGCGTTTCATGCCTGCTGGGGCACTTACTCATAGGTTGAATGGCACATCCCTGTACACAGGTTATAAAGGGGCTGTGACTAGTGATGGGCGAATTTATTCGCCAGGCGCGAATTTGCGGCGAATTTGCGCGATTCGCCGCCAGCGAATAAATTCGCGGCAAAAATTCGCCGGCGTCAAAAACGGGCGCCGGCGCAAAAAACGGGCGCCGGCGTCGAAAAAACGGGCGCCGGCGTCAAAAACGAGACGCCGGCGCCGTTTCGCGAATTTTTCGCCGTTTCGCGAAATTCGCGAATTTTTCGGCGAAGCGAAACGGCGCAAATTCGCCCATCACTAGCTGTGACCAATCACAAGACAACAACCACAAGTTATCATTTTATACAATCAATGACAATCCACCTAGTGGAAAGTGCTAAGTGTTGCCAACATATCTGTGCAATATAATGTGCAAAGAAGAAAAATAAAGAAGTGTAAAAGCAAAAGGAAAAAGGAAAATAATAACATAATATATTCTGTACGTTCCTTGGAAAACACCATAACCATCCTTATATGCAATAATATTAATAAATAATAAGAAAAAAGAAGGAAAAAAGGTTGAAAAAGAAATGAACTAAAGTACAACAACTATTAATGAATCTTTTAGAAAAATAAATCATTAAGAAAATTAAAATAAAATAAAATTTAAGTAGACTAAGTTTTCTCCAATTGCACAACAAAAGTATATATCAAAGGGACATTTTTTCAAAGAAACACCTTAAAATATACACCTAGGTTTAAATGTTGCAAATTTAACATATGTATTCCATAAACTTACATTTAGACATGGCGGTTAGCAAATTTTCGCAGCTGACTCTGAATTTAGCAGTTTAACAAAACTCTGTATAATAGTCATAATATATGACAATGGTGAATCATGGTATGCAGTAGTCAACAAACCTCTAAAAGACAATACAAAGTTAAAAGATATTTTTTTTATGTTTTTTACATTAGGTGTTAGAATTATGGGCAGATATTAGTTTAAATGAGATATATGTGTATAAGTTTTTATGGCAAAGACAAATATTTTTCAGGGGTGAGTATTTTCCAAGAACAATTGTCCAAAAGAAAATCACTAATTACTTAGAAAAAACACGTCACATCAAATTCACTGTTCAACCCAGTGGGCATCCTACTCTGTAGAAAGAAAATCCATTTAGTTTCTAAACGGAGTAGTTTTGGTAGAATATCTCCCCCCCCCCGTTTTCCTTTACACACTTGGTCTATACCCAAAACAGAAAGTTTGGTGAAATCCCCTCCATTACATTCATAAAAATGTTTTGCTACTTGGGGATCTAGATGTTTTTTCTCTGGACCCTCTCTAATTCAATAATGTCCTGTTTGAGCACTGGAGACCACAACTGTACTGCATAATCCATCAAATACTCCCAACCAATAGAAGGCAGCCTTTGCAGTGAAACACGGATAGTGAATAAGGTTTTAAACATAGGAAAAAGTGGATAGAGAGCTAGGAAGTTTTAGGGTCTGTAAATAGGTACGAGATCGATAGATATGGGTTTGCTACCTTATATATTTTCTACAACAGCACAATTTATAAAGCACTGGTAATTCACACTGACAAGCACAGATGGAAAGTACATGGTACATGGTAGCTGCATTCTCTATGGTACTGGTTGTGGTGGATTTGGCTTCTGGCACTTGAAACATCTGGTTGCTTCACATCGCTTGATATACTCGCTAACAGCAACAATAACCCAACAACATATAACCTCAATAAATCAAGGCATATATTTGCTCCAGTTGAGCAGCATAACATGCTTGTTGTATCTATAAATATACAGTGAGTCTCAGCCATTGAGACAGTTAATCCTCAGCAGGGTAAGAGAATGAGGCACATGATAGACAATAACATACTTCAAAGCTTTCAGCACACTAAAGCAATAAATATATCAGTAAATGCTATAAAACCAATAGCTAACCTGTCACTGTAGCTTATGTAAAACTACAATTTCCAACCTTTCCCATCAGCAGAGTAAGTTTATATGTCAAGCATTTAACAGGGCATGTACAATTATAAAACAATGCTAATTTATAAGGCAAAAGGTGTATACTGTATACAGTTATGTACTACATACAAAGAGAGCTATTTAATGCAGTATCGTAGATATCTTTCACTCTTTCTAGATTTTTCAGGACTAGCGTGACAAATGTTCTGCATATAAAAAGACCAGGGGAGGGGGACAAGGGGCAGTTCAAAAGACAAGGGAGCAGCAGGGCAGAGGATTCTCTGCAGGTATACATCACCTGGCCCTAGCCTAAACAGCCTGCAGAGGGCAATACAGTATATTTCATACTGTTTGGTGCTTATCTACTTTCTGCCAGTCACGGAAAGGAGGCAATATCAGTCACCCATATCTAAATGACTAGCGATGGGCGAATTTATTCAGCAGCCGCAAATTTGCAGCGAATTCCCACGATTCGCGTCGGCGAATAAATTAGCAAAACTGGTGCAAAAAACAGATGCCAGCGTCAAAAACGAGACGCCGGTGCCATTTCATGAATTTTTCACAGTTTTGCGAATTTCGCAGGAAATTCACAAATTATTCGGTGAAGCGAAACGCCACAGATTCTTCCATCACTATAAATGACTAATGTTTTCAACTGTGCATTCAGAGGAGAAATGGAAAAGGATGCAGTTATCACATACAGTAATTTCTTTTCTTTATTAACCTCATCCAACATTGTATAGACAAACAGTTTGCAGGTACTCGGGTGATCGATTTTTAATAAAGTGATTTATTTTAAAGGTTGGATATGGGTTTTCTGATTTTATTAGCCCTCCTTATTTCCTGCTCCGTTGTTGTTTAATAAATCCCTGATGCTATATAAGGACACTGAGAAAATGAGGCAGCTTCTGGTGATAATCACAGGCCTTGTTTACCATGGCAGCTAGGGGAACTAAACCACTCCTGCTCCCAGTATTCATTGTAGTTGGGGATTTTGGTTCTGTATGAGTGTAATACAGTGTTATTGTAATGTAAGTGTAAATTATGTTCATATTTTGTTGTAAAGTTTTCAATAAAAACATAAAAACCCAGTATTCATTGCACTTTTACTCAATAGAGGCTGATTATCTGATCCCCATGAGCCTCACTTAAAGTTGCCCTGGCCTCAGGTATAGGATCCATTATCAGGAAACCCGTTATCCAGAAAGCTCCGAATTAAGGAAAGGCTGTCACTCTTTGACTCCATTTTATCCAAATAATCACATTTTTAAAAATAATTATTTCCTTTTTCACCTGTTAACAGGTAGGTCCATAAAATAAAGATCAATGACTGGATACCAGCTTTAGCCCTGGCAATTGTTCATAAGGTGGAACCAAATAATAAACATCCCCAAATAGTGGTGATCAAAATTTGCTATTTGCTGTTTGCTATATCCTGAATAAAATTTATTTTTCAGTTTTCTTTCCTGAGCAATGACAGATGGGAGTATTTTAGGAGATTCGCCCACTGAAGCCAAGCCAACCAAAACCATGCATTGTACTTTTTTAGCATCATGTAATATAAGTACAGAATGAAACTAATTGCAAAATAAAAAGAAATATGTTTTTTTCTATACTAATGACTCAGAACCAGTTAATGCGTGTCTAATGTTTTATTGTTTTCTATGCACTTTGAAATGTATGACTGAACACAGATAGAGAAGATAGTATTTATCTACCAGGCATGGTTGAGTATTTGATACATTACCACCCTAAAAACCCATTTCCCCACACACCCCTAAAGAGCATACTTCCTTCTAATGAGGAATAATGCTATGGCAACTCTATATAGCCCACTCACTGTATTACATTAAAAATTAATTTCTGAATGACAGAAATGCTGATGTGATATCTTGGTTTGTTCCAGCCTTTGTGGAAGGATCAACCTCAATAAATGGCAAGCCTTACACAGAGATAAAGAACCACTGCTACTGCATTAATCTTACAAATCTTGCTGTTGCCATTCTGCTTAAATGAGAATTCAACCCTTTAGCAAAAAAACCTGTACCACCCACCCCACATAGAGCCCCCTCCCTCCTCCTCCCAGCCTAACTTCCCCCTGAGGAAATGCCCCTAACTTTTTACTTACCCCTTGGTACAGATTCAGGCATCTGAGTTCACCTCAGCAATCTTCCAGGTCTTCGTATCTTCTTCTGGCGCTTCAACAATTTCCATCCATTTCGGCGCATGTGCAGTTGTCGCAAACTGGTAAATTGCTCCAACTGTGCATACGCCGCTTCGCCAGTCTCCTTCTCAGCTTACCGAAGACCCAGAAGATGGCTGTGTGGAACTGCAATCCCTGAATCTGCGCCAAGGGGTAAGTAAAAAGTTGGGGGCATTTCCCGGGGGGGGCAGTGAGGCTGGGGGGGAGGAGGGTGGGTCTACGTTGGGGTTGCTAAAGGGTTGAATTCTCCTTTAAGGGCAGAGACACACCGTCAGATTTGGGGAGATTAGTCGCCCGGCGTGTCAGAAAATAGTTATTGGGTGCAATTCAGTGTCGGACTGGGATGCAAGGGGCCAACCAGAAAACCGTAGACAGTGGGCCCACCAGAAAACCTTAGTGGGCCCACTTAACAAACTATTATTCCTCCTCTCCTCTTTCAGCCTCTTATTCTTCTAGTCTTTTATATTTACTTACTATATTTTTCCATTATTAAGCATTTTCCCCCATAAAGGAATAGGTAAGGATCATGAAATACCGTAGGCTAAATGGTTAGAAGCAAGAGGGCCCACTGACACCTTGGCCCACCGGGAGTTTTCCTGGTATCCCAGTGGGCCAGTCCGACACTGGTGCAATTTGAAACAAAGAAAACAATTACTCTTATAATGATACAGTTGCTAGGTGAAATGATAAGCCTATAATCTGGTTTCTTGTGAAGGAAGAAGTTCCAGCTATATATATATATATATATATATATATATATATATATATATATATATATATATATATATATATATATATATATATATATATATATATATATATATATATATATATATATATATATATGTATATATATATATATATATATGTATATATATGTATATATATATATATATATATATATATATATATATGAATGTTCTCTTTTGTGGCTCTATAATTGTGTTTGGACTACAGGTACAAAGCAGTGGAAGACTGTGGCTAAGGCACAAAGCATAGACATTAGTGAAGCAATTGAAACGTCTTCAAAAGACTTAAAGGTAACTGTCAGATAAAAAGGTTCAATAGTCGACAGAGGATAATCTGTACCTACTTTTCCTTTTCCTTAAAATGATGAGCCTGATCTGTGTGTTTAATTCTTTAGAGCTGAAGAACTCCTTTGCCTGTCAAGGATTGCTATCAAATTGAAGGATCCTTTTATCTATCTTGTTTCAAAACATGAAACCATGTGGGTAGTCCTGCTGCTAGATAATCCCACAGTAAGTCTTCATGGGCAATTGGGGATTTTCCTCTTAATTTGCACTGTTTCTATGCTTCACTCATCTCTCCCACCCCTGGCCTCGCTGTACTACTTTTAACCCTACCATAGGTGTATTCTCCTCCATGCACTTAATAAATGAGAGGTAAAATATGAATATCGTAGCTATAGACTGTAACTATTTTTTCACATTTTACTTCTTCAACAAAATCTATGCCTGGAATTCTTAGCATTGCTTCTAGCTACCGTAGATTATTGTGATACTTTTACAGTTTGTGTCTGTATCACTCAGATTTGGTGACATGCAATTGGTAGATTCACTATACTCTGAGCCTGCCACATCCTTTCCATTGACTCCCTCCAGATGGCAAATATAAAGACAGTACTACGATAACGAATGCTCAGCATGTAGGTTGAAAAAGGATTTAAGGATTATAGGTTTCATAGCAAGTTGGAACAACTTAACAGAGAGATCATTTGGAATTACATTAACCTCAGGCAGGAGGAAATTGTGCTTCCTCCTCATCACTGCCTATATCAGGGTGTAAGGATATGGTTCTTTTTGGCTAGAATAACATTTTCACAGTTTTTCTTAAAAACAGTTCCTAATTGACTTACACAATGAAAATACATTTTAAACTGGCCATACTAATTTTTGGCAGTTATATTATATACAAAAGGGTCCTTTAAAATGTATTAGAATATAATTACTGTATATCTTGCAGGTTTATATGTGGACAATATACATTCAATTTTTATATGAGAGTTAAGATCCTGGTTTCAGTGGCATGCTCAAAGGGGGACAGTTTCTACAGCCCCAGGGGCCTTGGGGACTTGGTAAGGACATGCTTCCTTTTTCCTTACCACATTACCCCCACTCCTGGACATTGTGCTACGCCCTGTTTTTTCCCAAGGCTGAGGGTATAGATGGTAGGGAGGCCTGAGTGGGGCCCAGGGATCCCAAAGTATGGCCCTCCCCGGTATTCTCTCTTTTTCATTCTATTTTAAAATGGTGAATAATACATTGCTGTAAAGCATGCAAGAATTTTGTAGATACTTGTGCTACTTGTGAATGCTGCAGTAAATTAAATGCAGCAGTGAATAAATAGTACAGACAATTGGGACAACTGTATGCTAAAATCCATATATTTCATTAAGAGGTTCCCTGACTCAGAGCTTGCAGTAATTTACAGGTGCTAATGGGAGGCTTATAATTTAAAGTGATACTGCCGCGGGAAAACATTTTGTTTTCAAAAAGCAGCAATTAATAGTGTAGCTCCAGCAGAATTCAGCACTGAAATCCATTCTTTAAAAAGCAAACTGATTTTTTTATATTTAATTTTGACATGGAGTTAGACATATTGTCAGTTTCCAAGGTGCCCTCAGGTCATGTGACTTGTGTTCTAATAAACTTGAGTCACTCTTTACTGCTACATTGCAAGTTAGGGTGATATCACCCGCTCCCTTCCCTCCCCAGCAGCCTATCAACAAAACAATAGGCAGTTAATCAGATACCAGCTACCTGACACATCTGCTGAAGAATTTGTTTGCATTACTAAAGGTGCTCCCTTGTGGTAGTGGTAGACATGAGAATAGCAACCAAGCAGGAAAAACCCTGCTTGAAAAGTTCATGGTGAAATGCAATGGGAAGGGGGAGAAACAATAGCTGTCTCAAATCAGTTCAGTCCTGAAGTGCTGGCTCCTTCTCAAAGCTCAGAATTGGCACAATGCACTGAGATGGCTGCCTCCACAATATTTTATTTGTTGGTTCAAGAATAACATTTTAAATAGTAGAGTGAATGATTTGCAATGTAAACTGTGTAATTTAATTAGAAATAAAAAGTTAACCATAAAAATTAAGACAGAATACCTTTAAGTGATTCACAGTGGTTGGAGCAGATTCTTTGTTAATGGTCAACAATTCCACTAGAGTGCCAAGAGGCCTGTACTGTTAAAATGAAGCATACTCAATGCCACACTGCTCATTTAAAGTTACTAGAGATCTTGCATTTCCATATGTTTGCACTAAGCACCATTGTGTCCCTCCTGGCTGTTCTGCTATATCTTGCATAAGTGCACCTATCTATTAGAATCCTGGAGATACACTAACCTGAATATGGTAGTAATTCCATGGTTACATGGAACAGCAGACTTTAACGCAAAAATATAACTTTAACATTGAAAGCTGGAAGTGACTCAATTCTGCAACTTGCATCTGATTTACTACCACATAAACGCACAGCTGCTTTCATTTTGAGACAGTGGAAACAATCACAGTGGAATTATTTGGGGGAAAGCCGCAATGTAAGTTAAAATAAAATGGCTGATTTTTTAGCCAGCAATGAGGTCAGAAATTCCTGTGGCATACAGTATATATACATGTTATGGCATTATATATATATATATATATATATATAAACAAGGGAAAGTTGTGCTCACCACTATTTTTTAAAACCATTAGGCGGGGGTGCAATGAGGGTGTGACCACAAAATACATATAGTCAACTACAAGAGGTCCTCTGCACTCAACCCATTATCAATATATTTAAGACAGAGACATTTTGTGCATACTGCTACTAAAAAATGCCTTACCCTTTAAACAACACAGGGATTGTTTGTCCATATATTGCAATATATTTAAGCTGGCCAACTACGTCAAAGTCATCCCATATCTGGCCAGTCCTACGCTTAATTTTCATCTGATTCATTAAGAATTCAATTGCTTATACATTTTACAAAGGGACTAAGTTTTACCTGCAACTTACTAGCTGCTTTCAAAGTAAAACTCCCAAACTTGGCTGCCCTTTTATTAGACACCAGTGGGATCACCTGACTATAGCTGGGAGGGGTGGGAGCTACAACATAGAGCTGGTCACTGCTCATGTATAACTATAACAAACAAGGGAAAGTTGTGCTCACCACTATTTTTTAAAACCATTAGGCGGGGGTGCAATGAGGGTGTGACCACAAAATACATATAGTCAACTACAAGAGGTCCTCTGCACTCAACCCATTATCAATATCTTAAATATATTGATAATGAGTTGAGTGCAAAGGACCTCTTGTAGTTGACTATATGTATTTTGTGGTCACACCCTCATTGCACCCCCGCCTAATGGTTTTAAAAAATAGTGGTGAGCACAACTTTCCCTTGTTTGTTATAGTTATACATGAGCAGTGACCAGCTCTATGTTGTAGCTCCCACCCCTCCCAGCTATAGTCAGGTGATCCCACTGGTGTCTAATAAAAGGGCAGCCAAGTTTGGGAGTTTTACTTTGAAAGCAGCTAGTAAGTTGCAGGTAAAACTTAGTCCCTTTGTAAAATGTATAAGCAATTGAATTCTTAATGAATCAGATGAAAATTAAGCGTAGGACTGGCCAGATATGGGATGACTTTGACGTAGTTGGCCAGCTTAAATATATTGCAATATATGGACAAACAATCCCTGTGTTGTTTAAAGGGTAAGGCATTTTTTAGTAGCAGTATGCACAAAATGTCTCTGTCTTAAATATATTGATAATGGGTTGAGTGCAGAGGACCTCTTGTAGTTGACTATATATATATATATATATATATATATATATATATATATATAGTTCAACAATTGTTTCAGCACTCCATTCAAAACAACACGTTTTTACCCGGGTGATTGATATATATATATATATATATATATATATATATATATATATATATATATAATAATTAAATAGGGACCCGCACTCCAATGTTGCGTGAAGAAAAAGGTTTTTATTTCAACTTGTGCATCCAGGATAAAGGCCCAGGCATGGGCCGAAACGTTGGATGCACAAGTTGAAATAAAAACCTTTTTCTTCATGCAACATTGGAGTGAGGGTCCCTATTTAATTATTGTATGCTAAAGCCTTGACCCAGCACCCACAGTAACTCCAAGACTGGATCTGAGTGCGAGCGTTTGTCTATATATATATATATATATATATATATATATATATAATTACATCATGTTGTTTACACTTTGAACCATGTCCCCCCAACGATTTGTGCTTGCGCAAAGTGCAAATATTTATTCCTCATGTGGTAGTTATTCTCCCTGGATTTATTTAATCTACAAATGGCTTCAGGATAATATGTGGCCACACACAAAAGAATTACAGTAGGATTACAGATTGTGACTGGTTAGCCTGCGTGCATGCTTAATTTTGACTAGGCAGTGACTAGAGCAAGCAGACAGAGGTATAAGGAATATTGATTAATCAAAGCACAAAAATTAAAACAAATAATTATCATTAAAATGTTCTACTTTGCCTTTAGTGCCTCTACAGCTCCATACATCTAACTGTGACTTCATAATGCCAAATAATATGCAAATCTTTCTAATTGTGGTTTTTATTGACTGATCCTTTTCTCTCTCTCTCTTTCTCTCTCTCAATCTCTAGCCATGCTCATTCTGGGAACTGATAAAAGTCTTCTGTTTGCAAACGCATCTGTACCTGATGTCATTCATGAAAAACATTGTTTCATTATTCATGGTTATGATGTCACACTTATAAATAATGAAAAGGAATCCAGCGTTTAGACAGCTGCTGGTTGTTTCATTACCTGTCAGGGCAAATTGAAAAGCAAATGAAAGGGCTAAAAATAATCTGTGAAAGGGCAAGGAGAAAACAGCGAATAACCAGAAGGTATCCTGAATAGAATGGAGATGAAATAGTCGTCCCAAACCGCTGCTTGTGTTTGCTATTGCTCTTGCATAGAGGGAAGACAATCCTACACTTCTTCCATTCACAGATACAATAAATTGTCTGTTATATAACAACTCTACGCTTTTCATTAGCCATGCTTCACCCCGATAAACCACTGTGTCTAGCAGAATCAACTTTTTTCATCCAAAAAACAAAACAGATTTGGAGCTGAAAATAAAATTAATCCATACGGGAAACAAAACCAATCTATTCAGTTTATTTAATGTTTACAAGATTATCTAGTAGACTTAAGGTATAGAGATTCTTTTCTAGAAAACCCCAGGTCCCGAGCATTCTGGATAACAGGTCCCATACCTGTACTGAGGTTCTGAGCATGCAACGGGCAAAAGTGTTGAGGGCATTTTGCACCAAGGTCAGTAAAAGTGTAACACTGAAAAGGCAAAGATGGGCATGGCTGAGAGTAAATGGGTATGGTTGACGTAATTGTGGTCATGACCAAAAATCTACAAGAAATTTCACAAGGGAATCTGAAATCTCTCTACATCTCTGCGTTTTGCCTATGTAGACAAACTCCATGTAAGATAGAATTCGTTCTCCTTAGAGCGCCTTAGAGCACCCAACAGTGAGTATTAATTCATTCTGAAACTAAGTAATTCTGCATGCATTATATAACATCTTAGAGACATTGATTATGTGAAATCTATACCAGGTCTGTTGCAGATAATAAATTGTGATTGAACTAGTGCTCCACCAGGTATCATCGTTTTTCTTTTATTGCAAGCCTGATTTTGGTGCATACCTTTTTTATTAGCTATACATGCAAAAATATATCACAAATCTTAATGCCTCATTAAAAAAGGGCATAAATAAATAATTCTGAATACTGATTATTTAAGTCATATTAAGGAGACTTTTTGTAATTCATCAAATAAGCAGTTCATTATTGTTTAAGAACCACTGTCAACAATTATTGAGAGATCTATTAGTGTGTATGACATCAGTGTGGTTAACCTTTTCTTCATCTTACATTGAATGCCCACTTACCAGGAGTTGCAGGGAGTTGTGGCTCTCCAGGCTCACGTCTAAGTGAAAGACAGTGCCCTCTGTTCAATGGACATTTAAAAATAGTGTTACATACAGGTTATACTAATCACATGGATCCAATGGCCATGCTGGGTCATATGACAGACCCAATACAGAGCCACTTAGGCCACTTACCAACAATAGGCAAATTTGTCCCAATGCAATAACTTATAGCAACCAATCAAAAATCCAGCCCTTGGGTTACTGTATTGGGCAAATGTACTCAGTGTCAGTAAATTAGTCTCACATATAGCTTTAGTCACATTACTACAACAGACTGGCATCCTCTGATGCCCACAAAACAAAAACAGTTACTAAGTCTGACGCAGTAAAGTCTTGGGGCAGGTAAAAATAGACATAACCCCTGAACATACATTATGTAAGAAAAGCACACACTATTTTGCCCTAAGACTATAATTTGGTATAACTATAGGTTACCTTGCTCTGAGAGTGCCAGTAATTCTCCTTCATATGAGAGACCATCAGACAACCCACCTTGATTTTCCCACATAGACACCACATACAGCCCATACACAGCCCAAGATTTACAATAATTGTGCCGCTAGGCTGGCATCCTTACATCATCTTCCATTCCTGTATGCATGAACGGTTGATCCTTACTCAAGCTCCTCTCACTAGATGCCACCTTGCTATACCATTTCCCAGTGCTCCCAAAACTCGGATGTGGCTGGGCGGAATTCCACACCTAAAATCGCGCCTCCCTAGGCCGGGGCTTTTGCGACCTTCCCACAGATCCGGCCTGCACATACACTATGCTGAGTGTGAGTGCAATCGTTTGTTATATTAGCTGGAAGACATGTAATTTTTTGTATGTACTTCAGCAATTACATTGTCACGTGTTTTTCTTCATCTGTTCAACAGAGAAGATAGTAAGATAGAAGAAGAAAATCTGTTTCTTTATTCAGTCACATAGGTCCAATGCCTCAGAATTTGTCTGAAGGAATTTCTATGGATAAAGTAGGTTTAGGGGAATGGTACAATGAACACTTTGAAAGGACATTTGGATAAACAGAATGGTAAAAAAAATTGTCTTTACATTTAAATGCATAGACCACCTTATACTGAACTGTTTTTCACCTATTCCATTCACCAGACCAGTTGTAATGATAGGTCCAGGCAATCATGAGTTAACCTGAGCACATCATACTATTGAAGGAAATAATACATATTTTCATGAATAATGCTTATCTGATATTTCTAAACAGTAGATAAATGTGTGATATTTTGCACAGCAGAGTGACCCAAATAGCATGTACATCAGCAGGGGACTATCTTCATGGTTGTTCACTTTTTTCTCCTTGTCTAGTATAGATTGATTACAGTTAAACCATCAAGAGGTTTTGCTTTGGGGGAAAAAAGTTACAGCACCAGTTTCTACATTAAAGAAAAGCACATGCTTACACTAAATTTTAACTGTATATTACTTAAATGCGTAATATACAATTTGTAATTTGGTTTTTTTTGGCCATAACCCTCCTCATTTAAATGGAAAAACCTTCTTTTAAACATACTTACCCAGTAGGTGAAATGGCCCAGATCTTTTGTCACACAGACAATCAATGGGGGTGTTTTATCAACATTCAACTTCAAATTTTTTGATTTTGATTTTTTTCAAGAGTGAAAACTCTTGCATCTAATTACACTTCCAAAACCTTGAAAGTAATAATATTTATTAATTACAAAAATTTTTAAAAAGTTTGATGGTTGAGCAACGGGAGCTGTCTACAAATTTCTTGACCCATTGAAAGTGATAGCCTACAAAGTTGAGTTTATTTTCGTTATTTTTCATTATTTTATTCAATACATTTTTTAAATATAATATTTTTATTTTCAGATTTTTTTAATCAATAAGCAAACATTCATTCATATTTTTTTTAAAACTTGTAGTGACAAGCCCATTTAAAAAAATACACATTTGGAAACAGGTCCTCCTAAGTTTCATGGGAGGCAAATAGTCATACTCACAAATGGTTTCTAATGATATGACTACAAGCAGGGTTCCAGAGTGATAGTCGCTTAATGCATGAGGGCACCCACAGTCCCAGGCAATTGCCAATCAATGAGAAGAGCTGCTGTGTTATGCAACAATAAACCAATCAAGATTTGTTTAAACACAGGGCTTTTCCAGGATATTATGTTATGAAGAAACAACAGTGAACACAGATCTGGGCATATGTATTAAAAATAGATCAACCACGTACAAATACGTATTGCTTCTTCATTAGCTGTCTACTCTATCTCCTGTTTTGTGACTTTTTAGGATGATTTTTTGCTGAATTTTATCTGCACAATCTTTCAAGTATCATTAAAGATATTTATAAATAGAACCTGATTTATTGATATGGATCTGCCAACATATTTTAACACCCATGTATTACCCATATAACTTGCTATTTGCTCTCTGTTGGGACAGTGACATGCTGCATCTTATGTAAATCTGGTACAGGTTGACTGGATCATACAGCATTTATTTGCCTGCTATAGCCCTATTGGATAACATGCTTTAAAAAGAGCAAAGTTGTTGTTGCATGCAATAGTATGGTTTTCTGTCTGTTCCACGAGTTAATGTAAAATATGCCCCTTTGACCAGCCATGAACTAACACCTACCTCTCAAATGCAGAAAAGGTGCTATGGGTACCCAGCAGGTAGCTAGAGCACAATAATGCTCGACCAGCAAAAATAAATGCTTTATCAGTAACAAATCAGAAACAGCAGGTGTCTTTTTCATTTTTTTTGATATACATTTACTTTCTAAATTAAAATGGAATTGATCATAGTTCCATTATAAGCTATGCAACTATTATTTGGGCTCAGATGGCTTATTAATATTAGATCCACCATCAAAGCACCCACACATGAATGGATTTGATCATACAGGTATGGGACCTACAAGGGTCTACTAGAAAATCTTGTAAAGATTAAATACACCCAATAGGCTTGTTTTGCTTCCAATAAGGATTAATTCATGTTTTTTAGTTTGCATCTAGTACAATGTACAGTTTTATTACAGAGAAAAGGAAATCATTTTTTTAAAATTTGGATTTTTTGGAGAGAATGGATTCTATGGGAGACGGCCATTCCAAAATTTTGAGCTTTCTGGATAACGTGTTTCCAGATAACGGATCCCATACCTGTACATTGCAGTTATATGCTTACCTAGAACATGATGGGCCCACACTTTCTTATACCAGTTTGAATGATAAGTCCTTGTTTGTGGTTTTTATATTCATAAGGGAATGTTTCAATTGCTACTCTACTCTTGTTGTAAAGCACACTCAGAAAGTATGCACTCTAGTGCATATGGGGATTCTTCTGTCCATCTATGTAAAAAGCCAAACCCACTTTAATAGGATTCGTGGGATGTTAATACAGTCATAGGATCTATTTTCTGAAAACCCAATATCCAGAAAGCTTGATTACCCATAGAGTCCATTTTAGGCAAATAATTGTAAAGTAATAAAACATTGCACTTGATGGTACTTAAAGGGCATGTAAAGACAAAAAAATAAAATCCAATTTTTACTTTCTTTAATGAAAAAGAAACCTATCTCCAATATACTTTAATTAAAAAATGTGTACCAGTTTTATAAGAAACCTGACTGTATGCAGTGAAATTCTCTTCTTTTACTACTGTAGATAGGAATTGTCAGATGGTCCCTAACTGCTCTGCAGGGAAACAATCATACTTATGAACAGCAGGGGGAGCCCCCGCTTAATCCCCAGCCATGCAGATCTCAACCAGCTTTGGTTGTTTCCATGTAGCGCAGTTGGCGACTGTGTAGAGATTTGTATCTAAGTGAAATTTTATTTTCACTTTACAACCCCTGTACTGTTTACAACTCCAGCTGCAGGGACAAAGATCATGGAGCCATATTTAAACAGATAAACTGGGATTCCATTTGGAGGATTATTTAGCTGCAGCCATTGGTTCTGCAGAGTTGGAGAAAGTTTGTAATGCACAATACATAAACTATAAAATCAACATTAGATTACATGACAACACAGGACCCAGTGCAGTCTGCCTATTTTGATTATTAATCAGTCTTGCTGTATTGGCTTCTAGGGATGTAGCGAACGGCGGAAAAAATGTTCACGAACATATTCGCGAACTTGCGTCAAAAATGCGAACGGTTCGCGAACGTCGCGAACCCCATAGACTTCAATGGGAAGGCGAATTTTAAAAGCTAGAAAAGACATTTCTGGCCAGAAAAATGATTTTAAAGTTGTTTAAAGGGTGCAACGACCTGGACAGTGGCATGCCAGAGGGGGATCAAGGGCAAAAATGTATCTGAAAAATACATTGTTGACACAGCGCTGCGTTTTGTGCTGTAAAGGGCAGAAATCACACTACGTCACTCAGGTGATGTTTCTGGACACGGAATGTAAAAAAGCTCACACAGCTAGGTGGCACTTGGTTAAAGACTGGGCAAACAATGCCTGCAAGGGCAACGTATACAGTAGTGGATACGGAATATATTATTGCTGCTGTAAAAACATCACTCAGGTGATGTTTACGGACACGGAATTATTATTGTTATTTAGACAGAATGTGAAAAAGCTCACACAGCTAGGTGGCACTTGCATACCTCCCAACTGTCCCTCTTTTGACCACTCAACCCCCTGTCCCTCTTTTGTACTGGAAAGTCCCTCTTTTCTCTGCACTGAACAGCCAGAAAAAAAACAGTTTCTAACTTAATTAGCTTTTGGCAGAGAGCTCAGAACAGCTAACAGGTGCAAATAAGATACTTTGTAACAATTTTGACTCTGGTTGGTGCTGGTAGTGGTGAACTACTAGGAGGAGCAGCACACCAGTCCCTCTTTTCTCTGAACTGAACAGCCAGAAAAAAAACAGTTTCTAACTTAATTAGCTTTTGGCAGAGAGCTCAGAACAGCTAACAGGTGCAAATAAGATACTTTGTAACAATTTTGACTCTGGTTGGTGCTGGTGGTGGTGAACTACTAGGAGGAGCAGCACACCAGTCCCACTCCCCAACACAGCTAGACTAATAGCACTGGGCTCTTACAGTAGCAAAGTAAAAAAACAAAAAAGAAAATAAAAGCAGTCCTTACAAGGACTATTGGGTTACAGGCAGCAGTCAGCAGATGAGAGATCAGCAGCAGGACAGCTGCCCACAGCAGCTACATACAGAGCACTGCAGTAGAAGGTAGATTACTAGCCAGCAAAGCTACCTAACCTAAAATGTCCCTCAAATCCCTGCAGAGTTCTGTCCCTACAATACAGAGCAGTATCAAGTAGATTACTAGCCAGCAAAGTTACTATCAACTGTCCCTCAAATCACTAAACAGCTCTCTCCCTACACTAGCTCTTCCAAGCACACACAGGCAGAATGAAAAAACGCTGCAGGGCTTCAGTTTATATATGGAAGGGGAGTGGTCCAGGGGGGTGTGGGGGTGGTCCAGGAGGGAGAGCTTCCTGATTGGCTGCCATGTATCTGCTGGTCTGGGGTGAGAGGTCAAAAATAAGCGCCAGCTAAGGCGAACCCAAATTGGCGAACGTCACGCGACGTTCGCGAACATTCGGCGGACGCGAACAGCCGATGTTCACGCGAATTAGTTCGCGGGCGAACAGTCCGTGACATCCCTATTGGCTTCTGGCAGAAATTATTTGTCTTGTGCTGTTTTGATAATTTATGCCTCGCGGCTTCTAGAGAGGTAATGTCCGTGTACAGAGGTCCTTGGCCTCGCGGCTTCTAGAGAGGTAATGTCCGTGTACAGAGGTCCTTGGTGAGATCCAAATCCAATCGCACCAGAATGGCGCCCCAGAGCCGGGTGAGAGATAAAATCCCGACAGTGGCTGCTTGCACAGTTCCCACTCAGTCCTTCCATGGCTGTGCTTTTCCTGGGATTCTTTTCATTCAGGCTGTTTCATACAGTACATCGAGGTATCCGCAATGCACAACGCAGCTTCACACGCTGTCAGTACAATATGGGCGATAGCCAGGGAGAAGAAATAGAGTGCCGCAGGATGGATCATCGCCGTGTTGCCTTTTCTGTACAGGAGCGGAAGTGGAGATTCGGTAAGTTATTTCTTAATAAAGGTTTTTCAATTTTAACGTTTTATTTGGGTTGGTGTATATTTTTTGATGTATACTAACGAATTTTTTAAAAAAAATTTTTTATGTTACTGGTCCTTTAACAGAGTTACAAGATGGTGACCTCCTGTGGCCAACTTTGAAAGCATAAATCATTTGTTTGATTAGGCTTTTGGTGCAGTAAGTTCATGTTCATGTTTAGTATACAAAGTACAGCATTTCTAGCCTTATTCTATTTTAGACTTTATTTCCCCTTTAAGCTGCCTATATCCATACTGGTGGCAGAACAATCCTTCTGGGTTTATTTAATGTTTATTTTTTTGTAGGCTTATGGTATTGTGACCCAAATTACAGAAAAATCCCTCTTCTGGAAACATCATTTCCCAAGTATTCTATTATCCCAAGATATTAGGATCATATATGGGTAACAGTGTTATTATTGGACAGAATGAAATCCATAAGGAAATTTAGAGGTTCAAGGCACAGGTATTTTAAGAAATGGTGCTACAGAACCTTAGTTTTAGCAGTGATCCCAATTATATACAATAATATTAGATATTCAAAAGATGTATATCCATATCCTTCAGAAAATCTTAAAAATGCTTAGAAATTAGAACCAGAAATTAAAAAAAATAATAATATTCTATTCTTAGAATCTACATGGCAGTTTAATGGAATGCTGCACAGAAGGTGGGAATTCCATCATGTTAAACTGAAAATATCATGCGCTTCTCTGTTTATTTCTTTTTCTTATGTTTTAATAAATTTGCTGGGTGTGGGTGTAGGAATCAAGCTTTCCATACTGTAGATGCCAGTTTGTGTAAAGGCAATTGCCACAGAACAGATCATAATTTATTTTTCAACAGAATCAAATGAGAGCGTGGGAAGACCAGTGTCAGATACAGCGTGGTATAATACATTTGTTAACAAAACAGAACTGAACCTGATATTTTTATTGTAAATGGGAAATTTTGGAACAAAAATTAGGCAGAGCAGACAAGTGCTTTTCTATGAATTAAAAAATGCAGTATGAAATAATTAAAACATTAAATAAACCCAACTAGCTAGTTTTGTTTCCAATAAGGATCAATTGTGCCTTAATTTGGATCAAATACAAGGTACTGTTTTATTATTACAGAGAAAAAAGGAAATCATTTTTAAAAATGGAGTCTATGGGAAATGGGCATTCCTTTCTGGATAACGGGTTTTCAGGATAATGGATTCCATATCCATTCTTCATTTCGGTTTTGGATATTGTCCAAAGGCCTTCTTGGTGTTGCTGACATAACAATCCACTGTAGTATTGGTAAACATGCCTGGGGTTCATATTAACATCTATTTCAAGTTCTGTGTTCAGCTCTATATACAAACGAGGCATATAAGAGAGATGCCAAGTAGATGAAGCTTGCATATCTACATTCACCTGCTTACATTGAAATAGAAACATAGACAAGAAAACATTGAGGCACAGCTGCTAGTCATTTGCCATCACCATTTGATCACTCTGGTTCATGAAGCAATTTGCTTTTGGGGTTGTTTCCATTTCCTGAACTTCCCCACTCATCAAAATCCAGCTGTCCAAGCTCATAACATCTACTTGAAAGCATAGTGTTATTTTTTTACTTTTAATTCTTTATTGCTATAACAATAGAAAAGCTTCTTCAATACAATAAACCAAAAAAAAGCTAGAAGATCCTGTCAAACCCTCTTAAATTTGAAATCATTTATGCTCCAATGAAAGCCCTCAAAGAATATATTCTTTGCTGCTTGTTGTTATTTGACAGTTTTCATGGAGGTCAGGGGCGCCATGAGAAAACTAGCTGGGCCTAGTAAAATTGTAAACTTAAATTTAATAAAATTAAATGTAATAAAATAGAACTGGAGATTTGGAATTCAAATCAAATTGGTCTGAAAATGGATGTGAATGCTTCCAAAAATGGATTTAAAAAGTAATTTCTGATATTAAAGCAATTGAGAGAATTTACGTTACTTCACTCAAATTTATTGTTTCAAATTAAACTGAACATTTCATTGGATTTTTTCTTAACAGAACCAAAACTTCGCATTCAATAATGTAACAGTACGCTTCAGGATCTCAATAACAAAACAAAAGAGGAATTTGTAGAAAACAGGCAACCTCCTGCAGTCAGAATAATGTGAATTATATACAGGGAAGAACTGGTTGTCATTGTAGAACAACAGTTTTGTAAGCCGTAAGAAAGAAGCAATGCCAATCAGTTTGTATCTCGCTGTAGTACAGACAACAGCTTAGTAGAGTTATTAAAGCAAAGCCTAAAATGTACAGTTATATATACAGGTATGGGTATATACAGGTATGGGACCTGTTATCCAGAATGCTCGTGACCTAGGGCTTTATGGATTACAGATCTTTCCATGATTTTACTAGAATCAATCAAACTAGAATTATCAATTTCAAATTCATGTGTGTTTTTTTAAAACTCCCTTAAATTCCATTGAATTAGAAATTCGATTGGCGGAAATTTATTAATAAAATGGAATTGTTAAAACTTGGTCGAATTTTACCGATCCGAAAACTCAAATCGAATTCAATTCAAATTAAAAAAAAACTTGATTCAGTTTTTTTCTCCCAAAAAAACTTAAATGTCAGGAAGGCTACCAACATTACCAAACTGATTCCTGGACCTCTCCCATTGACTAACACAGTAATCCTGCAGGTTTTAGGTGACAAATAGTCGAATTTGAATTCTTAAAGGGCCAGAGTATGATAAATGTCGAAAATCAAATTAAATATTTTTTAAAAAACTCAAATTTAGTTTGTATAATACCCTAGACGAATTTGACAGTTTTGACCATAAAAAAAATTTGAATTTTCAATTCAACCCTTAATAAATCTGCCCCTTAATATATAGTACAATATTTGTGTTTTAAAACCATTTTCCACATGCAAAATGTTCTAGTCGTGAAAAGAAAATTCCACACATTAATAAATTAGCCCCATAGTGTATTTGGTTTTGGCAAAATACAACTCCATTGAGTTCAACCCTTCCTTGAAATCCACCGGTATCACTGACCAATAGTAATAGGTGAATACATTTGTGGTGAATTCCCGTGTTTCATCGCGGGCGAATAAATTTGCGGATCGCCAGTGAAAATTTTTTTCAGTGAAAACTTTTGAATTGCTCGATTTTTTTGTGAAAAGTTTCGAATCGCTGTATTTTTTCATGAAAACTTTAGAATTTCACGATTTTTTTGTGAAAACATTTGAATTTCTCGTTTTTTTCGTGAACTTTCTGATGTGATTTTTCGCAAATTTTTTGCCGTTTCGAGAGATTCTCCCATCACTACTGACTAGTGATGGCCGAATTGATTCGCCAGGTGTGAATTTGCGGTGAATTCCTGCTATTCGGCAGCTAATTTGCGTAAAAAAAAAAGGACAAAAAAAGTTGCCTGTTTCGCAAATTTTCCGCCGTTTCGCAAATTTTGCAGGAAATTCGAGAATTTTTCAACAAAGCAAAACACCCCAAATTCACCCATCACTACTACTGACCAACATTAGAAAAAGGAACCTTGTAGATGTCTGCCACTCTCTCAGTAAATGCATATACTGTACAAATATAGGTACTGTATATACACTCACATGCACACACATACAAATATATATATATACATTTAACCAGTCTAAGAAGATATTCAAGACCCTCTCAAAGATTACCCTTCCCAACAGGGTATTCCACAGCCTCCCTGCACTCACTGTGAAGAACGATTTGTATTGCTTCAGGTGAAGTGTGAAGGAGTGGCCTCTAATTCCCTACAAACCCAACTTCATCTTAGCCCAGTTCTTTTTCATTGTTTAACTGCATGTTTTTGCAGCCCATTATTATCTTCTTTATGGACTTGGGCCCAAAATTGGACTGCATACTTGAGGTGACACCACATCAAGAATCTATAAAGATATCTGTCAGGGCTGGGACTAGGGGTAGGCACCAGAGGCATCTTCCCAGGGAAAAACATTTTTTCGAAATTTGGTGAAATTTTCATTAATTCAGAAAATGCTTTTAGGTTTATTGCTTTTTATTGTCTAAACCTAATGCATCAATAATGCATCAATACACCAACTATATCAAACAGTGTAGAATGGATTGGTAGTACTGTGAAGTGCCTATTCCCCCTCTGTTTTTTATTTGGGCAAAGCATTTGTCTTTTGTGTGTACTGAATTATGTGAAAGTAAAGAGAGAAGGTCAACTAAGCTGGTAAAAGGAATTGAAGATCTTAGCTATTAGGAAAGACGGCCAAGTTGGTGTTGTCCACACTGGAGAAGAGGCACTTAAGGGTTGATATCAGGGGCGATCCTGCACATTTTGCAACCCAAGGCGGGCTTACTTTTGCTGCCTCCCCCCCCCTGTCTCCACGGCACTCACCTTTTCATCGTCGGGTCAGGGGGGTTCCACGTCCTTAGTGCAGAAAGAGCAATTGCGCTCTCTGAACTAGATGAGCCAAATTTCAGGGTTGAAAACCAGAAATTCAGCTCTCAAAGTTACCAGGAGCGCCATTTTTTCCTCCCCTGGCAACCAGGGGGGCGCTACCTCATTGGTGCCTCATTGGCGGAGCGCCCCTGGGTGATATGATAAACATGTATAAATATATAAGGGGAACTTACAATAACCTCTCTAATGCTTTATTTACCAGTAGGTCCTTCCATCTGACAAGAGGGCACCAGGATTTTTATTCGATCAAAAAAATGTTAGAAAAGTGCTGGCGAAGGTCCCCATAGGCTAACATTGAACCTCGGTAGGTTTAAAGTGGCGAAGTATGTAGTCGAAGTATTTTTTAAAGAGACAGTACTTGACGATCGAATGGTCGAATAGTCGAACGATTTTTACTTAGAATCGTTCAAATCATTCGATTCGATCGAATTCGATCAAATTTGACCCATTCGATGGTCGAAGTACCCAAAAAAATACTTCGAAATTCCAATTTTTTTTTATTCGAATCCTTCACTCGAGCTTAGTAAATCTGCCCCTTAAGGTTGAACTTGATGGATGTGTCTTTTTTTTCAACCTAACTTACTATGTTACTATGTTAATGCAAATGCCTCAGGATGCAATTAAGAATAAGATTACCATTTTTGAAAACCCATCAACACACACTGGGGTCCTGCAGCTCAGATGGAGACTAGCTGGACCCTGGACCCGATTATTCTCCAATACTAAAGTGCAAAGAATCTTCCAAGTGCAATTTGTCCACCAAATATGTGCTAACAATTTAGATCACAGCCATTCCCTGGGCAAAAGTGCTCCATGAGATATATTGAACACCTTAGTGCTATTGCACTTCTGACTGCACAGCATAACATATTTGTTCCATGCTGTGTGTTTCAAAAACAAATATTAAAACAACAACACCAGTTTTGCTTTACCAGCTTATAACTCATATTACCTTTGAGAAATGCTTTGTGAATTTGTTTTTCCTTCTCTCTATCAACATAACTGATTTAATGAAATTAACTGAGAAGACATCATTCCTATTATCCATAATAGGAATCCACATATTTCTTGTATGTGGTTTGTGGTAATATGATTTGGAACTCTTGTTACAGGCAGAGAAAGTGAATAATCTAAGTCTGCACTTTTGCAGAGCACAGTGCATTGCATTGTATGTTTGTCAGGTGATGAGGAGTGTGCTGGGCCCCTCTGAAGATTATTTTGCAGGGGGGCCCGGTGTACTCTAGTTACACCACTGTGCAATAGTATTTATAGCATACTGTAAAAAGTGATATGGATTATCTTCCCTATGCCTTGTGCTTTAAAAATCAATTTCAAGCTTCAAGCTATCGTGTCAGCCATATGGTAACACGCTATTGTTCTCACCCGTGAACCATATCTACGAAAGCAACAGCAAAAATGGTAATGTCGAGAGTATGAAGCATTGTCATAGGAGCTGCACTAAAAGAGGATTACACTATAGTTGAGGACAATAAACCAATAAGAGGTGTGCTTGAGGGTAGCAGAAAAAGAGATACCCCTTCAATGAGAAGTAAAAAACCTTCTTCTATTTTTAGCTGTACAGGAATGAATGACAGGTGTTTTATCTAATTCTGAATAAAGCTCCCCAATGAATTTCTTTTGATGTGGATTTGTATGGACACACATAGAGTGGCTGTGGGTTTGGTATGAAGCATCTGATGCCTAATTTGGTCTTTAAAAGTGCCATTGAAAAACCCTTGACTAGCATTATATAACACAATGACGACTGCTTTTCAAAATAAATACGTCACTGCTGAACCTATAGCACTGAAACAAGCCAATACATTTTTAATATCGTTGTTACTAATGCCTTTCATTTAAACACCATTAGTGTAGACTTTGGAAGCACTGAAATCCTTTGTGTAATAGATCTATTTTGTAAAAATAAAAGATATACTAGTTGTACTACGTCCATTATTGATCTAATGGTACCTGGGTCATTGATGAAATAGACCCAGAATAAGTAATAAGTGGACCCATGAAATATCTGAAGACGTATTTTTTTTTTAAAAAAAATATACATATGTCTGTCTGAAGTAAAGATACACTAATTACTTATTAAAAATATAGTATAGAATCTATATTATGGAATGCCTGTGACCTTGCATATCTAGTATAGGTAAATCTAAAAACAACTGGACTTGCTGAGTAATCAATGAAGACATTTCACTACTCATCCGAGCAGCTTCTTCAGTTCAACTGACTGGTGTGGGAAATTCTCGGCATATAAACTCCCACTAATCCAATCACAATGGCACATTGTAACTCTTCAAATAGGTGACATCTGAAGAAATCCACAGGGACACTCCTTTGAAGATAGCAAGTAGTGATGGGCGAATTTATTCGCCAGGCACAAATTCGCGGCGAATTTGCGCGATTCGCCGCCAGCGAATAAATTCGGCAAACGCGCACGAAAATTTGCCAATGTCAAAACATTTTTTCCGAAAAACGGACGCCGGCGTCAAAAACGGAGTCGGCGTCAAAAAACGCACTTTCGCAAATTTTTCGCCGTTTTTTTCGGCGAAGCGAAACTGCGCAAATTCGTCCATCACTAATAGCAAGGTCCAAATATTGGATAAAGAAGACCGCTGGTTTAAACGAGGCGTGATTACTCAGCAAATCCAGTTGTTTTTAGATTTACCTATACTAGATATACCATGACCTGGATGAATGAAAATCTTCATAGTCCTGTGACCTTGCGTTTTCCAGATAAGGGGTTATTTTTGTAATTTGGATCAGCATACCTTAAGCATGCTGAAAATCATTTAAAAAATTAGAACAGTTTAAAATGGAGTCTATGAGAGATGGCCTTCTTGTAATTCAGAGCGTTCTGTAAAACAGGCTTCTGCATAACATCCCGTACTTGTAAACAGAGTAGTTTAGAAGAAAATTGATTAACTTAAAGTAAAATATTTATCCACTTTAGTATAAAGAAATGCAATCATCCTCTTTCAAAGGTGCCGCACATACAAGCTATTTTAAAAATAGCACATTCAGAATACATTGGTCAGGGATTTAATATGAAACCAATTTTCCTCATTGCAGGGCCCTTAGCATGACTATTATTAGCAGAGCTGCCATCAGAAATCACGGCCCTGCATGAAAAAAACTTCTGAACCCCCTGAGCCCGCCCTCTGCTCTATAAGCTCCACCCAAAAGTCCACCCACACCACAGTAAAAAGCAACAAAGGCAATAGTTTTGGCCAAAGGATTATTAACCACCACTTCAAGGTAGACTCTTTAAGCAGGTACCTACAGTAATCCAAATTGCACTTTGCTTTAGAATTTGCATTTCTAATGTACAAAATAAAAATTATTTGTTAAAACCATTAGTGGCCATAAGTAAAGAAAAATTTATGGTCAGGGCCCCCCATAAAAATGGTGGCTAGGGCCTCACATGATAAAAAAAACACATTTGTGGCCAGGGCCCCCCATAAAAGTAATATTGGCGGTAAGGACTTCCATAAAAAAATATATAGGTGGCCAGCCCCCCCTCAAATGTTCACGTTCTTTTTTCCATAAATGTCATTAATAGCAAAACTTGTACAAAGACATACAGTATCACCTCATTCATATATTACTGACTTTTATCATCCTTTTATTGTATTGTTTCCTAAATGTTTCATAAATACTGACAATTTGTCTTGCATAAAAAGAATATACAAAAAAAAAAGAATGAGCAATGAAGAGTTTACAAACTTGATTTGTTATCTGCACACTCACAGTAGGGTTATGTGCTCAATTGCCAACTCTTCATTAACCCTTGGTGTCTGCACAGGAATTGGATAGCTAGGATTTGAACCTCCCCTTCCAGCTCATCCAATCCTCATGCGGCTTTTTCTCCTGTCCAGAGACAACTGATGACGGCCCTAATTATTAGTGACCATGATAAGAAAGCTCATATATAACATGGCAGGCCTAGACTAAAACACAGTTCAACAGTGTATATTGGTTTTGCACTTGCATTAAAGTCATGATAATAAATAAAGTCCAGTAAAGAAGCTAAAGTGGCTGAATGACAGATTGATCTCACAACTAAACCCAGTTCATGGGTTAAAGGTAATCACCAAACCAAAGCTAAAGAGTGAGACTAATAAAAAAATAAATACAGTAGTGAATCAGTTTGAAACTAAAAAGGCATTCATTAGGACATGGACAGCCTTAAATTAGACCTGTGTTAGATCAATGCAAAATCTAGACACAAACAATTCATTAAAATAGTACAAAACATGTTTTAGTATGATTTTTGTGAAGCATTTGTTGGCCCCTAAAAACCTGACCCATATGTGCCTACTATGGAAGGTTGGTTCATTGAAAGGCTGCCCTTCCACAGTAGGAACATATTAGGAACATAGTTGATTCCTCTGCATTTGGTAACTCAGATTACAAGACTCCTCTACACTTTATCTGGTAACACAGGGCCCTGTATTGATTGTACTAAAGATCCTTAGGCTTAATCAGAGATAGCAGGTCAACGCAACCGAAATACATTAATGTTACAAGGATAGTAAAACCGAGATAGAGGAAATCATTGCAGAAATCAAGAGACAGAAGGTTATAAGAGTGCAATAGATTTCATTTCACATTATCAGGAGAATGTTAGTAAGGAAATGTTAGTTAAAAGATTATTTGCCAAAGGAAAAAAAAGCCAATTATTATTACTACAGTCAGAACAACCTGCAGGCATTACAGTTTTGTTCATAGTGAAGAAGCTCAAGTGAAGTTTAAAGCAGGTAGAATATGGCAAAATATGAGCTAAGAATCACTTAAATATCTATTGCAATAACATTTTATGTTCTCAATAGCTAGGGATGCACAGAATCCAGGATTTGGATCTGGCCAAATCCAAGTGCTTCGCTGAACTGAATATGAATCCTAAAAGTCGTGTATTTTTGTCACACACACACAGAGGAAGTGCAGAGTTGGAGTGGGCCGCCGATAAACTGGGAAAAATTCTGGTGGGTCCCAGCAACCCAGCCCATACCCCCATCCAAAATGTGGTCTCTCCCTCACCCAGACCCGATATCAGCAAATTAATATAAGGTAAGCACACATGAGTATGCAGGGAGTCTAGGTTGGATGCCAGGTACCTGGTGGGCCCCAGATGGCCCAGTCCTGGTGGGCCTCAGATGGACCAGTCCAACTCTGAGAACATATCAATATGTTCCTTCCCCAACTAAATTTCCCTTAACCCACCCAAGTAATTGAAGTTCCCAGCAAGAAAAATCTTTCTATATACTGGAGTACTTCTTACATTTGAACTCCTTTATATAAATATATCATTTTGCCCCCAGTCCAAGGTCACTGCCAAAACAAAATAATCTCTTCCTGTCAGCCAAATCAGAGTGTCCAAAGCTGTAAGTCAATACAACAATAGAAATAAATATCTAGGAGGGAGCTACAGTATCTAGTAAATGGCCATGAATAAGTACAATAACAATACCAAATTTAGTAGCATTACACATAAAATATTGATTCATTATATAAAATAGAGAAGACAAAAAATAAAGTATATCTTTAAAAAGAATACTGCAGAATACTTCTCATCTAATAGTACTGGCACAATACTATCAACCACAGGGACCTGTCAGTATCACTTTAACAGTGCTATTAATGTACTGTACAGTATATCAAAGAATAAAAAAATAGAATATTTCTTGAAATACTGTGTTCAGCATTCTTGTACCAGTAATGATCCATGCCTTCAAAGTTGTTCACAGCAGCTCCTCATCTACTGATACTGTGAGGCCATCTTTTAAGTAACATTGACACTTCACAAGCTCAGTCTGCTCTGGGTTGCTGTTGAGAAACTAAAGGGGGTAAATCATTACAACATTGGCAGATAATGGGGTAACAACCATGTAGGCAGCTTCTCAGAGCCTGTGCTGTAATCCACAGAAAAGAAGATGGGGAGCTACTGAGGGCATCTTTAGAGTCCCAGATTTTTGCTGCTAAAGGGTAGTGGTGCTACAGAAATCTACAACATAAGGTGTAGTATTTCCAGCCTAATTGTTTGTCCAAATTTTTCTTGCATGATCAAATATTCAACAACTTTGCAACAGACAGTTGAGTGCTGGGCCAATCAAGTTCATTATGTTTATTAAATACTGAAATGGGGCCTCTCAATTTGCCACTAAGCAAGCAAATATTATTTTTAAGTAATTTAAGTCATTCCTTGATAATGACTAATTGTACTGTCTTCTGTCCTTCTCTTTGCATGTTTAATGTGTGCAGATCCTGTTGTTTTAATTAATTACATGAAAGCCAGCAGGGAGCAATGTATTGGCGTTTGATAACATTATGTCAAAAAAAATTTTAGAGGCTAAAGATCACAAATACTAGGAATGATCGGAAGCATAGCATGAGAATAATGAAGACCAACTGTCATCTTTTGGCATATATTTAAAGGAAAATGTATTCAGTTAATAGGTAATGCTTTTTTTTTTTTTTGTATTACAAAATAGGTAATGCTTTATCATCAATTTATTAACTCTTCCAGCAATAACACAGAATCTATATATACCGGTCAATGTAAATTTGACATTCAGTTTAATCTACTATAATTATATGCTGCTAAGAAAAGCACATTTCCAAAGTGGTGTAGATTCAAAATACAAAGGGTCATATATAAAAGTTTGTCCAAACCTGTATATGAAGTATACAGATGGGGTCCCTGACATGTTCTTATTCTCCCAGTCCACCAGGAGCAAAGATAGAAAGGGAAGAGGGATTAAAACATTCCCCATGGGAAAACTTTTAACTATTTTCAGAGCAGATGAACATTTTGCACAAGGTGATTTATTTATCTGCATATTTTTGTCTATTCATATCAGCAAGAGCAGCCATGATTGATCCAGTGAGGTCACAGGGTCTACTGTGTCGTCAGCAGCAAAATGATCACGATAAATGGTGGAATTGATAAGATTTCATAAGTACCAACTTTAAAACAGAGTGCTTCTCTGTATCCTTGTTCTGGGAAGAGGGACAAGCAAAGGATACATCTTTTAATAAACCCCATAGTTGGTATGTATAGTGTCATTTTGACATAATTATACATAGATTATTCCGTGGGATACAGGTTTTCTACATTTTCTTGCAAGTGAATTGTTATGTGGTTTACTACAGTTATACTGTTGGTTTTATTTTAGGATAAAGGTAGCAGTCAGGTGCATGCCCCCATTTCAAAGGTCTCTGTTGACCCAGAAGATAATAAAGATTTGAAATGAAAGAAAATTCATTATGTGCTGCTTATTAATCTATTGCTTTTGAGAAATGAAGTCCCATCCCTCCTATTACTTGAACGTCCTTGTTGGTTCAGGATTAATCATGGGTAGCTTTAGCCACAATGTAGATACTGAAAAGAATTATTAAAAATAAAAAAATTAAATCCAGAATGGTTGGGGCTTGGATAAGGGGTCTTTCTGTAAATTGTGTTAAGTCTACTAAAAAATGTACACATTAATTTAACCCAATGGGATTATTCTGCCTACAATTAGGATTGATTATATCTTGGTTAGGATCAAATTTAAGGTACCATTTTATTATCGCAGAGAAAACAGAAACAATCATTAAAATTTTGAATTATTTGATTAAAATTGAGTCTATGGAAGGTGGCTTTCCCCCTGATTCAGAGCTTTCTGGATAATAGGTTTCCAGATAATGAATCCCATACCTGTAATAACAATAAAAGCATATAAACAACTTTGGGAGTAGGAATACCAACCAAAAAAAAAGCTTTCTGTATAAGATATAAGAGTGAAAGCAATTAAGCAACCTGGAGATACTGTCTGCTTTACATTCTAGCATTAGATCACTAAGTGACAGCATGTAAAACAGACAATTATTTGTAATATTGATTAGGGAAGATTAGACAACAGCTCTAATAAAATAATAATATATAGTCAATAATAACATAGTTCCATACAAAATCAAATCCATACAGACACAAAATATACACTGAAAAATGAATGTTGAATAATTAATGGGACATTAGCACTAAAATCTTATAGAAATAGCTATACTGCAGCATGCCATAGATAAAGATGCCCATAATTCTTCTTGCAAACACTAGAATGTTTCCTCTTGCTTTACTGATATATAGGCAAATAGTGAAAATAGTAAGAGGATTGCATAAGAGAACCAAATTGAGCAGGCACTTTTAGGGGGTTATTTATCAAAGTCAGATTTTTTCTGGTCGGACTTTTAAAGGAGAAAATTTTGTGATTTATTAAAACCCGATGGTCCTCCCGAGTTCATGAAGAACTTATTGGCAGAGGTCCTGTTGATAGCATTATCTGTGCTGGCTTTTGTCCAAATATTCGAAGATTTTTTGATTTGCAGGCGTCAAGTCGGAAAAAGTTTTCAGGTGACAAATTTGAAAAAGTCGCAGTTTTTAGCAATAAATCCAAAAAATTTGTATGATTCAGATTTATTCACGATTTCGCAATTTTTTTTCCCGCAACAAGATTTGGTCAGAGTAGTTTTCAGGAAATAATAAGAACTTTTCGGCTTTTGATAAATAAGATAGTAGAAGGAAAGTCGTTTCACACACAAAGTCGTAGACACCCCCAATCTTCTATGAGCAGAAAACTGCACCGGCCCGGGGTTATACAGGTGAACACCACGGAGTGGTGATCCGGAAGAGGATCGCTCTGTGGTGCTCCATGGAATAACCCCGGGCTGGTGCAGTTTTATGCTGACAGGAGCACCGGCCCGGGTTTTCAGGTAAGTAAATACATTCACTTGGGGGTGCCTAACATTTGGCACCCCCAAGTGTGATACAACTTTCCTTCTCCTTAAATGTACATGTACAGGTGTGTTTTGCCTCCATTGATTTAGATATAGTATGTTGTGTGAAACATTCAAACAGAACCATTGGATGAGGAAAGTTACAATGGATAGCTGGGCACATCTAAAGCTGGGTCTAACCCCTGACAGCAATTGCTTACTTACTTTTCTTATAGGCTTTCTCAGTAGATGTCAAAGAAAATGACAAATGCTCTAGCCTAAGTGCTGTCCTTTAAAGATTAGCATCAGTGTTGGCTCTACAGTCTCTTTTACCATACAGATCTCCCTTTTCTCCTCTCAATGCAGGTTTGCTATTTAATACAAATAATAATGTGCATCCTAATTTCATTACAAAAAGGCAATGTACAAACATCAATGCCACTGCTCACTTACTAATACAATTTAAAAATCATTTACTCCCCCCACACACATACTTTGTTAAATCGCTTCTCATCAGCAGGCATTATCATTATTATGACTACACCAACACAGCTGTATTAGCAGAATATCATAATAATGTATTCACGCACTAACTCATATATAGCTGACATGTTCATATTCATTCTAATGCTGTCATTCATTGAGAGATGACCCTTTTATTTGAGTTATATGAGCAAGTAAATAAGCATTATTCGAAATATCATCATAAACGGGGACTCAGATATTGACCAAAGGATTTAAAAAGTACATATAGGACTTTTGCACTTTTCCATTCAATATACTCATGAAAAAAGCAATGTAGAAATCATTTATTTATGTAATGGCAGAACAAACATACAGTAAATAACATGGAAGAAATGCATATACAAGGTGATACTATGGAGGGCGTATACAAATAATTCTACAGCGACATACATAAAAAAATTCAACTATTTATAACATAAAAAAACTTCAGTAAGATTTGCATTATGCTAATATACCCCTTTCAATGAAGCAGCTCCCTAGCTTCCCTCTGTAACTGCACAAAATTATAGTGTTTCTATGCAGCTATTAATGAAAATTCAGTTAACATCATATGATTTTCCCTCGCCCAGGCTGAACTAGAGGCCAGGTGAATCTCAGGTTACTGTCTTACACTTTATTATAGAACAATCTTGTTTTAAAAAGTTAATAGGGCTCATATATGGCTGCAAATGCAGTTGCTGAGGTACAGTTGTTGAATGAATTGACAACATTTATTAAAGATAATTGTGTCCAAAGTCGCTTCTTGCATTTCTGAATAGTTATGCTACGTGGCACTGCATCCCACCAGCCTCCTGTTCCAAATTATGTGAAAGTGAGCCTACTGACACTACTTAACGCTGGAGCTACTGCCACCTTGATGGAAATGACCCAATCCAAACAGAGCATTTTTGCACAAATAAATCCAATTCGTCTTGAAGTGCAAGAACAGTTGTTTGCATTTTGACTAATCTGATGCAGTAATCACTAATCTGATGCAGTTATGCCAGGCACATCTCTCCTTACAACCACAATTGCACTGGATTTATGGGGAAAATGTTGTATTTTGGGTAAAAGAAATAGTGATTTGAGCCCTACCAGTATTGTGAAGGCCTATATAGACAAGTAGGGACATAATTATCAAAGGGTGTAACATTGCATATTTTTTGTTAATGGAAATGTTTCTCTTCTAGTGCAGAGCAATTGCCCTAGAAATGCAGCCCCTATCTTGAACCACTCCAACACTATAGAGGTAAGCATACATCAAATAAGGGGGCAAAATTGCAGCTGCACCCACAGGTGGTTGGCAGCAGCAGTTTGCCAGTTCTCCTCTTGCAAATTTTGGCAAGTTGTTTATAAGGAGGCAAAATGTGAATTTTTAAATAGTTAATTTATAGTTAGTTTGGCCAGTAGGTGGCAGTGCATCCTAACTTGAACTGTGAATTATAAAGTTGTTGGTACTGAAAAGTGAATAAAGAAAACAGGAACACAAAATATGGTGGCCATTTTCGCAGTGATAGAGGAAGGGACAGTAGTTTATGTTAGGGAAAGGTGAGGTAAAAGGATTGTGCCGCCATTTACCTGTTATGAAGTCACAGCAATAAACTGGAACTATTTATGCAAAAGTCTTACACATCTTGTGTCTTAAGGTTACATGCCTGTTCACCCTCATTATAATTAGCCCAAATGTGAATAGATACATTTATTTGCAATTGTCTTTTGCATTTATTGCATGATGTTGTTGGCATAACTATACAGTATTTGTATTTTTCTTATTTAATACTTGTACATTGAATTTTCCTTTAAATCAAGTCCCTTACATCTCTAGTAATTTTTCGCTGTCCTGCTGTTATATGCAATATTAAATAAATTATGTCTGAATGTAGGAGCCTTTCCAGTCAGATAATTACCAAGAGTCTTTTTGACTCTTGCTTGGTGTTACATTTATAATTCAAGGAGCTGTTTAGAGACCAATAATAATTGTCAGCACAGAATATGTATGTATATATGCTGCTAAACTGCTTCCTGACTGATGAATACAAAACATCAGAATCTGAACTAGTAGGAGAGTAAAGGTGGCCATACACGGGCCGATAAAAGCTGCCGACAGACCAAGTCGGCAGCTTATTGGCCCGTGTATGGGGGCCCCCGACGGGCTTCCCCGATCGAGATCTGGCCGAAAGTCGGCCAGATCTCGATCGGATGGGGTTAAAAATCCCGTCGGATCGCGGCCGCATCTGTTCGTTGATGCGGTCCCGCGATCCGACCGCCCGTTTGGCGAACGCTAGGATCCGATCGTTGGGCCCTAGGGCCCACGATCGGATCAGCCCGATATTGCCCACCTCAAGGTGGGCATATCGGAGGGAGATCCGCTCGTTTGGCGACATCGCCAAACGAGCGGATCTATCCGTGTATGGCCACCTTAAGAAGCAATTAAAGATAGTACTGCATTAGTTTATTACCAGTTAATAGCCAGAGTTATATTATCTGCTATTTAAATAGAAGAGAAACCTAAAAAAAAAAATTTGCCAAATGAAAGGAATGATAATTTTAAACAACTGTTCAAAATACAGTTACTAATTGTAATGGCTTGTTGCACGGTTTACTAGGAAAACCCTAGAGCAGTGATTTCCAACCAGGGTGCTCACCAACCCCTTTGCTCCTGGTGGCCTGAAGGCAGGTGCTTATTTTTTAATTGATGACTTGGAGCAATGGCGGAACCACCGGGGGTGCAGATGGTGCGATTGCACCGGGGACCAGGACCCCCACATGCATAAATCCGCCATGACAATAGTTTCTGGGGGGGGGCAGCTGCACATTTTGCACCAGGGCCCCATGCCAGATAGTTACGTTACTGACTTGGAGTCAACATTTTGTGGAATTAAACCAGATGTACTGCCAAACAGAGCCTCCTGTAGGCTGTCACATAGGGCTATCAAATAGCCGACCACGTCCCTTGTTTGGCACCCCCTGGAACTATTTTCAGGCTTGTGTTGCTCCCCATCTCTTTTTACATTTGAAATTGGCTCATAGGTAAAACAAAAATAAAAGGCTGGAGATCCCTGCCCTAAAGTGTCAGTTTTTTCACACCAGATATGAAATATGAAACAATAATTTTTTTACACAAGCTGCTAGGAGTGCTGCACCAATGAGGCGTGTTGAAAAACTCGCCCCAGTCGGTAGCGCCAAACAGGTTACCAAGTGCAGCAAAAAAAGATGCTCATGGTACCTTTAACAGCCGACTTTCCATTTTTTTAACTGGAAATTTTGCTTTACTAGTGCAAAAGAGTGCAATTGTGCTCCCTGCACTAGTGTTGTGGCCATTTAGGAGCCATCACGGGTGGATCCTGCCTCCGAAACGTCTCAGCAAGCTGCAAAAGCCAATACGGGTTTTGGAGTCATAATCTGCAGAAAAGGGAAGGGGCTATGAGTGAGCTCTGTGTTAGGAAGGAGGAACCATGAATCAAGTGTATCTAAAAAAGTTTATTGTCAATTTATATTGCCCTAATATTACTGAGGCACTGTCAAATTGCAGGCTTCTGAGATTGACAATTGACAAGTACCATGTTTGTGGAAAATGCTGCTGTGAATAAAACACAGGTGCATACTGGCTTAAGCATTTCGTGATTCATGTATGAAGATGAATGTATGAAAATTATTGCCACTTCTGCTATCCAAGAACTCCAAGAACTTTTTAAATATAATTTTTTGAAATAGTTATTTCTAAATGTTTCTATAATGTTTCTAAATGTTGCTATAATAACAATATGGGCAAGAAACGGTGTGAATAATTAGTTCTTTTTTAAATATAATTATTAATCCGTGACTGTGTGTCCCATTCTGGTGTTTCTGACTTTTGAAACAGAAGCCAGTTAACTAACAGACCTCTTAAGAAGCATGCCAAGCGGCTGCATTGTTTCAAGAGACAGAACCAGTAATGTACAAAGGGTCTGAAACAATTACTTTCAAATGCAATTACATAACTTTAAAACCAATAAAAACGAATTCATGTATAATGGATATTTGTTTAGAATTACATATTCTTTAGTTTGGCAGAGTTATTTTTGGGATTAACTTTGTTTAACAGAAAATGTCTGTGCTGCTGTGTTATGCCTTAAATAAAGGGTATATTAAAAGCTGCCACTTACATGAATCTGGATTAATGAAGCAATTAACAACCCATCAAGCTTAGGGAGATCTTAACTTTCCACGCTCTTCAGCTTCTCGAAATATCACAATGGACTAGTCATATAGTTGTCATGATCGGTTTGCAGTAAGTAAAGCCTTACAATGTGGGAAGCCATAGAAGGCATATTTAGAAACCAGCAACAGATCTTTATGATCTCCTGGGCTCATTTGCTGAGTTCCCATTTAATTACACCTACTGCTATAGATATATAAACTTCAGGTACTTTCAGCCAAAAAATAAGGGGCTGAACGTGACAGCAAATATACTGCTATCTGTGCAATTTATTTAAAATTGTTCAAAATCAAAAGTATTTGAAAATTTGCCAGTACTGAATAGATCAGTGCCGTAGAATTCCAAACCCAACTTTATGAAAATGTGTAAAAACAATCTTTCCATGGCAATGGTGATGAAAGCTTCAAAAAGACCAAGTATTTTTTTTGGGAAAAAACATAGGGGAAAATAATACTGGTTTGAGTGGGTGCAGGGGCGGATTTATGCCTAGGCTACCCTAGGCTATAGCCTAGGGGCCCATTGGTGGTAGGGGCCCATGGGTTTTTTAGTAATTTTAAAAATTCACCGGGTCCGGCTTGCTGCCTGCCTGGGACTGGGAGAGTAGAAGAAGGTGTGTGGCATGTGTGCGTGATGATGACAGTGCGTCTCTGCGTGTGGTGCAACCAATCTTTGAGCCTGACCAGTTATTTGGAAGGCGCTCACCAGTGACGTCACTGGTGTGCGCCGACGGCTTAAAAGAGTTGAGCGTGGCGCACTTTTGCACACACGTGGTCAGAGACTCAGGCAGAGCAGACACGTAGTCTGACTCTGTCTGCCTTCTTCATCGTTGTAGAACCCAAGAGTTGCTTTTTATTAGCTGCCTGTCTGCCTTGCAGCTTACTTACTCGGAACTCCTTTACATATAATATTAATCTCCAAATTTGTCTTAGACAGTCCGTCAGACTCAATCAGTCCCAGGCCAGGCAGCTAGCTAGAGCAAGGCACTGGGTGGGGCGGGGGCCCAACGGGCCACAGGGCCAGGCCAGCCAGCGTAGTAGACTAGTGGACTGTGGACAGACAGAAAGTAGCAGACTAGCAGCTGCAGTAGCACTCGGTCCAGCAGGACTCAGTGGCACTGTGCCAGTGGGCAGAGTTGAATTTTGTATTTTTTTCTAATTAAAAACTTCAGGGTCAGCCAACAGCAGGGAGGGTGCAGGGGGCACCCGGCTGGGCCTAGTAACATTTCTGCAGACACTGTGAAATAATTTTTGTAGCCTGCAGACAGTGAAATAATTTCTGCAGACACAGTGAAATAATTTCTGCAGACAGTAAAATAATTTTTGTAGCCTGCAGACAGTAAAATAATTTTTGTAGCCTGCAGACAGTAAAATATTTTTTGTAGCCTACAGACAGTAAAATAATTTTTGTAGCCTGCAAACTGAAACAATTTCTGCAGACAGTAAAATAATTTTTGTAGCCTGCAAACTGAAATAATTTCTGCAGACAGTAAAATAATTTTTGTAGCCTGCAAACAGTGAAATAATTTCTGCAGACAGTAAAATAATTTTTGTAGCCTGCAGACAGTAAAATATTTTTTGTAGCATACAGACAGTAAAATAATGTTTTTAGCCAGCAGACAGTAAAAACATTTTTGTAGCCTGCAAACAGTGAAATAATTTCTGCAGACAGTAAACTAATTTTTGTAGCCTGGAGACAGTGAAATTATTTCTGCAGACAGTTAGATAATTTCTGCAGACAGTAAAATACTTTTTGTAGCCTCCAGACAGTGAAATAATTTCTGCAGACAGTTAAATTACACGGCGGGTGGTGTTTTTCTTTAAAAAAGAGTGACGCATACCGCGACGATATAAAGCCCTGCCCTAGAAAGGGGCCTTCTGGAAAGTGTAGCCTAGGGGCCTCACATGTCCTTAATCCGCCACTGAGTGGGTGAAAACAATATTTCCAAATCTAATTTTTTTATAAAGAGGTAAAATCTTTCCAACTTTGTTAAGAAGGCCTCCTAGTGCCTCAAAAGGCACTAAGGAAATATTGGTGATCAAAATTCTGTATTTGCTATGTCCTGAATAAAGTTTCATTTGCTTTAAAGGAAAACTTTACCCACAAGATGAATACTTATGTAACAATTTTACAGATAGAATTTTACCAAAATGGAATATAGTGTCCTTTTACATCTTTTCCCTTGAGCCCCCATTTCGTGATGGTCTCCGTGCCGCTTTAGAGATCACCTGACCAGAAATACTGCAGCTCTAACTGTAACAGAAAGAAGTGAGGAAGCCAAAAACTTTATCCATTAATTGGATCATGTGACCTAACATGTATGGCTTGTGTGTGTGCACCATGAATCATAAGATCCCAGGGGGCGGTCTTTAATTCTTAAAATTTTCTATTTATAATTACCCAATGGCACATACTACTAAAAAAAATTAGTTTATTACATGAGTACAGTTTTACTTTAATGGAAATGGGCTGAAATTGCCAAGGCAAATGATTATTGCTTGAAAGGGTGGCATTTGGAGTCTGCAAGCTATAATTTCCTGATGGTTAAAACGGTGCTGGGTGCTTTTAAGCATTAAAACTGAATGGGGGGGGCAGGTTTGAGCAATTAGCCATTTGCCGACAAAGCTATAAAATGCTGGGGCAACAAAATGCACTAAATCGCCTGTATGCCATTGCCAGCTACTTGCCTTGCAGGAGCCGAGGAGGTGGGCTGCACTTCTTTTGCTTCGAATTTGACAAATATATAATTACACACTGTAGACACCGATACATATTAGCATAATAGGCAGGGAAATGTGGAAATGGTTTTGCTTAATAAGCTGTCAGAGCAATTTTAGCAGTCATGTTTACTTAATAATTGGCATAAGGACTAAATATATATATATATATATACATAGTATCTCTCTGAAAAGGACAATAGTGTGTGGTTATAATGATTTCTGTTTTAGTCAAAAGCTGGCCATAGACGCAAAGATCTGATCGTAAGAATCCTCGATTCGTACGATTTTCAGATCACATGTGGAGTGTCCCGACATCTGTTGTACCATGCTGATTTGTCATTCAATCGATCAGACAAGTTAGAAAATTTCTGTCGGCTGCCGACAGATCTGACGATCTTCAGTGGGTGACTGGATGGATTGTGATCAAAATGCATGAACAGGCCCATTTTACCAACTGACTCCTTTTGTTGCTACAGTTGCAGGGTTATGAAATTAAACATAACAAAAGTAAAGTATAGGGCTAAGGTGATTGAGCTTTTTTGATTTATATTTTCAGAGAAAAATGATTGTTCAAATCCTTTCTAGCTATGAAGGATTTGGTCAAGTGTTAGTGTTCAGTTCTCCTACTGAATAATGCTTAGCACTATCACTCCATGGGGTAAAATAGCATTTGACTGTTCAGAGCAGTTCTTCTGTGTATATGGAATCTAAAGAAACAATTTTAAGACTGATCCACAGGCTTTTCTGGGACTGAGCAGATGACTGTAAATGGCTGATTTTGGACAATACATTTTTTATACTGTATGGTTCTTTCAATATGGTTCTATGTTTCTTGCTGATAAAATGTAAGTGAGATTAAGACCAACACCATATTCACAATTTATTCTTAAAATACATACAGACTGTTTAACGTAATCCCAGCTATTCAGAGCTTCTATTAGAAATGCATTCTGCCTATTCTTTTAATTTTAGCAGTGCACAATGTTGCTCTTGATCCCATCGCTTTGGCTATTCAGAGAAATTGATGGTTAGGGAAATAATGTTACCAGCTCTTAATCTTATTCTGTAGGGGTGGATAGAAGAGTAAAAACACAACATTGATCCATTACACTTTGCATAACTAGTTAATAACAACATTACTGTACGTTGGAAAATGAAAAAATATATAAAATAAGTTATGCAGAACCTTTAACAAATACTATAGCTAACTGAAAGAGAAATCTACTTGTTTTATTTTTGCCTCTGACGGCCAATGGAAACATAATTGTCCGTATTGAGTTAAGAGACTTATTCATTACCCTTCAAATATCTCATATTGGAATTACTTGGCAGTTTTTATTTCAACAAATTACAGTATTAGAAAATAATTGTATATGGTTGAGTAATATCTTAATAGGAACATGGACAATCAAAATGTCACAATATTATGTCTTTAATAAAGACACTGATGTTGCCACAAACATATTATTGGTAACATCAGTTAAGGATTCTGCAGTGTTACTGGTGAAACAGTAGGTGAGCAGAAACTCCACACATTCTACAGTCTATCCCTGCTGTCACATTGTTCCACCCTATACTAACTCCTTCAAAACATATTCCTTACTGCAAGGGAAACAGCCTATTGAGCATTCAAACACTTTCTATATGAAGCTACTCAAACATGCTAGCATTGTTAGCAGTTTCACCAATATCTTATTTTTCTTTAATATTAGGTCAAAGCAATGAATATGTTCAAAAGTATTCCCAAGGTTTCTTATCTTTTCCATCACTGTTACCTGGAACCAGAATTTTGGAGATATCTTTGTGTTATAGTAGACATTTCCATTACTCCAAAATTCCATGCATTTTTGAGCCACAGTCATAGGAAGTTATTTACTAAATTCCTAATGCTGAAAATCTGAACAATTCATGTTTTTTTTTGTATAAAATTGGAATTTTAAAAAAAACAAATTTTTCGGAATTTATTATACCCCGAGGATGGAAAAATTCAGATTCTGAAAATCTGGCATCTAAGACCTGTGAGGTTACATATAAGTCAATGGGAGAAGTCCCAAAGATTTTTTGATCTGTGCTAGGTTTCGCGCAATAATACAAAATTTCGGGGGTTTTCGTGCAAAAATCTGAAAAAATCTGAGTTTATAGGGTTGAAATTCATAAAATTCTTATTTTTCCCGCAAAACAAAATTTTCAGAATGTGTATTAATAAATAAGCCGAAAAAACCAGTGAGAATTTGGTCGGAGTTTTTTTCAGAGAATATTGAGATAAATTCAGACTTTGATAAATAACCCCCATAGTGTTACGTGATCAATAGTGTTATGTTCAAAGGGAATTACTACCTTCAAATCATGTACAGTATATTCAGAGTCCTTGTGAAGTTATTTCATCAGAGAAGGAAGCTTTGATTTTAATATTAAATACAGAATACAGACCCAGGGAGAGCTCTCCCTTGTCCCATCATTACATTACTTTTTAAAAACAGAATAAACATCATTAACATATTTTGATCTTTATCATTTGATTTGCTACAATTCCCATGATCTGAGTAAGTGAAAATATTATTAGCATACGTATTTTACCATCAACCTTTGTCAAGCTTCTCTTTTGCAAACTTTTGCTTTTTATCAACAAATACTTCATATCAATTGTTCATCCTTGCAATTGTATGCTTATCATAAGACTAAACAGTAGATTTATCAGATAGATTTAGGTTAACACATCTACAGATAAATCCAAAGTTATTGACCAACTGCTGCAGTCTATAAAGGCCTGTCAAAAAGGGCCAAAATCATTGGAATATAACCCCCAGCTCAAAGGGCACATATATCAAGTCCAAAAATATATTCAAAAACATTCTTTCAAAGTTAAAAAAATATTCTTTATTTAGCATAAATATTAGAAAGTAGGCATACAGACCAATTGATGTTTCGCCTTATGCGTTTCATACCCACCGGTACTTATTCATAGGCAGATATAATTAAACACCCAATCACAAGGCTAAACAATCAAATTCAAAAGGACATTTGATTAATATGATTAATTGGTAAAAATAGCTGAGAGTCTAAGAAATAATAACTAACATTAAAAAGGCAAACATAAATGTCATTCTCAGCAAAACCTACAAACCTTTTGATAACCTCAGTATTAATATGGGTGACAGGTATAGTTCTTCTGCACTGCGCTAATCTTGTGTTAGATTTTCTATGCAGAGAGACAGAATGTCCCTTTTCTCTCTTCTGATCCCTGTGTGCAGCAGTATTGAAATCTATGAATGTAATTGAGAGCTGGTCTTCTCAGAGAAAGGGTTCTGATATCAGCTCAGCCACAGATGCCTTCATTACTTGCTTTTGTCTAGGTGTATTGTAACCAGGATACTTATACTACAAAGTTTCCTAGGCACCGAATAAAGTGAATTATATTCTCATTAATTATGCGACAAGAGATGTTTGCATTTAACAACAGCAGTGTAGAGAATGCTCAATGTAAAATATATCTGCTACCAGTTACAGAATTCGATAGCTATTAACAAATAACATACGGCAAATTTAGAAATTGTATTTTTTTTACAAGGCAGGGGTGCTTGGTACTGTCAGTCACAATTGGTAAAGGTATACACTGTGACTCATTATGCTACAGATTTAAAGGACAAGTAAGAGCAAATATGATGGGAGTATAAAACCTTTTTCTTTTAATTCAGCATTGCCTTCATTTGGCAGCAGGGGCAGCAGCCATGTGAGTATCCTCTTGGCAAATCTAAAGTGCTAGCCAGGGAGTTGCATTGGGCACAAGGTACTAGAAGCTAGAATGCCTTGAAATTACGATCAAGGCTGAGGTAATGTACTGTACATATTCATTTCAATCACAAAGCACAACAAATCTGACTGGTGTGGATGGGCTCAAGTAGTCCCACAAAATCTTAACCTGCACCTGACCCACCTGGAAAAATGTTGCCATTGAAGGACACAAGTCATCTTGCTCTGTATGCTTCTGTGCACACCTCTGGATCTAAGACCCTGAATGTTCTGGAGCAGTGGAGGAATGTACTTCCCCAGTTTGATCTGCACCCAACACTAATCCACAATGGTCTCTCAAATTTCAACCCAAACTCGCCCTACTGGTAGCCAACCCATGGGTCACTGTGGGTTTTGGGTCAACCCACACTAGTCCTAGGCTATTAGTAAATGAGCCCTTTTTATCATCTTAAAATCGGTTTATGCACTAAAGCAAATTTGGTATATGTTACTGCATCAACCTTTTGTCAGGGCCCGAAGGCTCTGTTGTAGTGTGGACCAAGGAGGAGACAACAACACCAAGTTCGCGGTACAAAAGGATTTATCAGAAAAATAGTCGTAATCAGGCAAATGGTCAATACAGGCGGCAAGGATCAGAATCGATGAAACAGGCAAGAAGTCGGTACACGGTTATCAGAATATCAAGAATCACTCCCAGGAACTATACAAGATAGACCTATAATTGGGCAAAGACAGAAAGGGAACTTGGGAATAAATAGTCCAAAAGTTGGCGCCAAACTTGACGCAGTGATGTCATGACGCCGACGCCGGCATCCTCACGTTGGCGTCCTGACGCCGGCGCCCATTCTGACGCCGGCGTCCATTCCGTCGCCGGCGACCAATCCTAGGGCGACACGTTTCTGACGCAGTCATACTGCGACCAGGAAGAACCGCATGGTGGAGCAGGAGGTCGCCATCTTGGATGTCCCGTGGGGTAAGTTCACTACTTTCCATTACAGTACCCCCCTCCTTAGGAGGGGCCTCAGGACCACCGAGGCTAGGAGAAGAAGGAAAAAGTTTGTGGAACTTACGAACCAGGACAGGTGCATGTACGTCCGAGCTTTTCACCCAGGAACACTCCTCTGGACCGAACCCCTTCCATTCGATGAGATATTGAAGAGAGCCCCGGGAAATACGAGAGTCCAAGATTCTTTTGACTTCAAATTCCTTGTGATCGTCAATCAAAACAGGAGCTGGAGAGGAAGAAGAAGAGGGGCAAGACATGGCAGGTTTAAGCAGGGAAACATGAAAAACATTAGGTATCCGCAGCTCAGGAGGAAGTTGAAGACGAACAGCCACAGGGTTGATGATTTCGATGATAGGGAAGGGGCCGATGAACTTAGGACCAAGCTTGGGTGTAGGAATCTTGAGACGAATGTTGCGTGTGGAAAGAAAAACTTTATCACCAGGACTGTATGGAGGAGAAGAAATCCTTCTTTTATCAGCAAACTTTTTCTGCACCAGGGAACTCTTCTCTAAGTTTGCTGCAGTAGCATGCCAAATAGCCAGCATGTGAGCAGCTTGGTCATTGGCCGCAGGCACATTGGTAAGAAGAAAATCTTGGGAGAAAGCCAAAGGATTGAGACCATAAACACAGAAGAAAGGAGATTTTTGGGAAGAAGAATGAAGAGCGTTGTTGTGGGCAAATTCCGCCCATGGAAGAAGATCCGACCAATCATCCTGGCACAAGGACACATGACAACGAAGAAACTGTTCTAGAGCCTGATTGACCTGTTCTGCGGCTCCATTAGACTGTGGGTTGTAGGCAGAAGAAAATTGAAGGGAAATGTTAAGAGCTTTGCAAAGAGATCTCCAGAACTTGGAAATAAACTGGAAACCCCGATCCGACACAATCTCGACAGGAAACCCATGGAGACGAAATATATGTTTGATGAAAAGTTCAGAGAGTTCGGGAGCAGAAGGCAGTTTTCGCAGAGGTGTGAAGTGAGCCATCATCGCCAGGTGAGTCCAAGGTCGAGATGGAATGGGAAGTGGCAAGAGTAACCCCTTGGGGGGGGGAATGTCCGGACTTGGAAACAGCACAAGTGGAACAGGACAAGACGAAGTCTTTGACATCTTTCCTTAGGGTCGGCCACCAGACCAAACGAGAGAGGAGCTTGGTTGTCTTCTTAATCCCTGGATGACCGGCCTGTTTGGAACTGTGAGATTGGGATAAAATGGCATGACGAAATTCCGGAGGGACAAAGGCAACACCAAGAGGAGTCTCTACAGGAGCCGAAGACTGAGCAGAAAGTAACTGAGAGGCACAGGAGGGGAATAAGGCAGCAATAATCTTGGTAGAGGGCACAATGGGTACAGGATCTTCGGGGCAGGAATCTTCAGGCGCAAAGCTTCTGGACAGAGCGTCAGCTTTTCTGTTTCTGGAACCAGGACGAAAGGTGATAATAAAATTAAAACGAGAAAAGAAGAGTGCCCACCTGGCTTGCCGGGGATTGAGGCGCTTGAGGGATTGAATAAATTCAAGGTTCTTGTGGTCGGTAAAGATTGTCACTGGAATGGAAGAACCCTCAAGCAAATGTCTCCATTCTTCCAAGGCCAACTTAACAGCAAGTAGCTCCCGATTGCCTACATCATAGTTCTGCTCTGGGGAAGAAATTTTTTTGGAGAAAAAGGCACAAGGGTGGAGTTTACCATCAGAAGAAGATCTTTGGGAAAGAACTGCTCCAGCTCCTACATCAGAGGCATCGACTTCAATGAAGAAAGGTTGAAGGGGTTCAGGGTGTCTAAGAATTGGAGCAGAAGAAAAGGCTTCCTTGAGGGTCTTGAAAGCTTCGAGAGCTGGAGGAGGCCAGTGTTGAGGTTTGTTCCCTTTACGGATCAGGGCAAGGATTGGATGGATCTTGGAAGAAAAGTTTTTGATAAATTGTCTATAATAGTTGGCGAAGCCAATGAATCTCTGAACTGCCTTGACGCTGGTAGGAAGGGGCCAATCCAAAATTGCAGAGACTTTGGCGGGGTACATCTTAAAACCTTGTGGAGAAATTATGTAGCCAAGAAAAGGAATAGAAGAAACTTCGAAGGTGCATTTTTCCAATTTGGCAAAAAGATTGTTTTTCCTCAACCTGGAAAGAACTTCACGTACTTGGCAACGATGAACAGAAAGGTCTTTGGAAAAAATAAGAATGTCGTCTAAGTACACGACCACACACTGCCCCAAAAGATCACGAAAAATGTCATTGACCAGTTCTTGGAAGACCGCAGGAGCATTGCAAAGGCCGAACGGCATGACGAGATACTCGTAATGGCCATCACGAGTATTAAAAGCGGTCTTCCATTCGTCTCCCTCACGTATCCGAATAAGATTATAGGCCCCTCGTAAATCCAGTTTAGTAAAGAAACTAGCCCCCTTGAGCTGATCAAAAAGTTCAGAGATGAGAGGAAGAGGGTATCTGTTCTTTACGGTGATTTTATTTAACCCCCTGTAGTCAATGCAGGGCCGTAGACTACCGTCTTTCTTTTCAACAAAGAAGAACCCTGCTCCAGCAGGGGAGGTAGAAGGACGAATAAAACCTCTCAGAAGATTCTCCTGGATATAGGACTTCATAGCAGAAGTTTCAGAGGGAGAGAGCGGATAGGTGCGGCCACGGGGAGGCATGGAGCCAGGTAAAAGTTCGATGGGACAATCATAGGGATGATGAGGTGGGAGGGTCTCAGCGGACTTCTTATCAAAGACATCGGAAAAGGCTTGGTACTCAGGAGGGAGAGAAGAACTTGAAGAAACTGAAGAAAGTTTGACAACAGGAACAGCAGGCAAACAGTTGTGAACACAAAATGGACTCCAACGGGAAATCTGAGAAAATGACCAGTCAATGACCGGATTATGAACACACAGCCAGGGCAATCCCAGGACAACGGGAGTAGAAGGGCAGTCAATAAGAAGAAAAGACAGTCTTTCCAAATGCAAAGTGCCCACCTTGAAGGAGAGTTCCTGAGTAGACTGTGAGATGATGGCAGAAGAAAGGGGACGATCATCAATCGCCAGGACTCGAAGAGGGGTTGCCAAGGGTAGGAGCGGAATGGTATGCTTATCGGCAAAGGCACGATCCATGAAGTTGCCCGCAGCACCAGAATCAAGGAAAGCCTGAGAAGATATTTTCTTGGAGCCGAACTGGATTTGAACAGGAAGAAGAAAGCGTTGAGCAGAGGAATGGGGAGGAGAACAAATTCCACCCAGGTAAGTCTCCCCAAGCTTACCTAGGTTTTGGAGTTTCCCGGCTTCACTGGGCATTCCTGGGCGAAGTGGGCTTTTCCGCCACAGTAGAGGCATAACCCAGCGGACCTTCTCCGGAGCTTCTCCTGTTCGGAAAGGCGTGCCCGTCCGATCTGCATAGGTTCTTCAGGAGGTAATGAGGAAGTAGCCGGTGCCACAGGAGGAGGAGAAAGAAGGTTGGAAGCCGGACTGGGGAGTAAGGGTCTTTGGAAGCGTGGAGCCAGGGTGGGTTGGAACCTGGAAAACTTCCTAGCACGTTCCCTGTCAAGTTCGACTTGGAACTCCCTCTGTCGGGTGTCGACCTTCACAGCCAGCGCAACAAGGTCCTCCCATCGAGAAGCAATCTCACGAGAAACCAGATCGTTCTTGATGCGCATCGCCAGGCCGTTGTAAAAGGCAGCATGGTATCCGTCATTGTTCCATGAAGTCTCTGCTACGAGAGTTCGGAACTCGATAGCGTATTCAGGAACAGAGCGAGTCCCTTGCTGTAGCTGGAATAAACGAGCCGAGGCAGAAGTAGCCGACCAGGAGCATCAAAGACTGTGCGAAGATCCCGGATGAAGGCCCTGGCATCATCAATTACCGGATCCTCCTTCTCCCAGAGAGGAGAGGCCCACTCCAGAGCTTTCCCTTGCAGGCGGGTGATAATATAGCCCACCTTTGCTCGCTCCGAGACAAAACTGACCTGGAAGCAGGGTGAATTGGATTTCACACTGGTTGATGAAACCACGGCATGAATCCGGATCACCACTGTACAGAGGAGGTGCAGGGATGCGAGGCTCGGAAACCTGGAGCGGAATAGCAGGAACCGGCATAGGGACAGGATCCGCAGGAGACAAGGCAGACAACTTCTCCAGGATTGCTTCAAGTGCCTGGCCGAAATGGGTTTGCTGGGCTTCGTAGGAGTGCATACGGGAAGCCAATCCACGAACGGCTCTGCCGACATCAGTAGGAACTTGTGGCTCCTCAGAAGGGTCCATGGCCCAATTATACTGTCAGGGCCCGAAGGCTCTGTTGTAGTGTGGACCAAGGAGGAGACAACAACACCAAGTTCGTGCCCGTCCGATCTGCATAGGTTCTTCAGGAGGTAATGAGGAAGTAGCCGGTGCCACAGGAGGAGGAGAAAGAAGGTTGGAAGCCGGACTGGGGAGTAAGGGTCTTTGGAAGCGTGGAGCCAGGGTGGGTTGGAACCTGGAAAACTTCCTAGCACGTTCCCTGTCAAGTTCGACTTGGAACTCCCTCTGTGGGGTGTCGACCTTCACAGCCAGCGCAACAAGGTCCTCCCATCGAGAAGGAATCTCACGAGAAACCAGATCGTTCTTGATGCGCATCGCCAGGCCGTTGTAAAAGGCAGCATGGTATCCGTCATTGTTCCATGAAGTCTCTGCTACGAGAGTTCGGAACTCGATAGCGTATTCAGGAACAGAGCGAGTCCCTTGCTGTAGCTGGAATAAACGAGCCGAGGCAGAAGTAGCCCGACCAGGAGCATCAAAGACTGTGCAAAGATCCCGGATGAAGGCCCTGGCATCATCAATTACTGGATCCTCCTTCTCCCAGAGAGGAGAGGCCCACTCCAGAGCTTTCCCTTGCAGGCGGGTGATAATATAGCCCACCTTTGCTCGCTCCGAGACAAACTGACCTGGAAGCAGGGTGAATTGGATTTCACACTGGTTGATGAAACCACGGCATGAATCCGGATCACCACTGTACAGAGGAAGTGCAGGGATGCGAGGCTCGGAAACCTGGAGCGGAATAGCAGGAACCGGCATAGGGACAGGATCCGCAGGAGACAAGGCAGACAACTTCTCCAGGATTGCTTCAAGTGCCTGGCCGAAATGGGTTTGCTGGGCTTCGTAGGAGTGCATACGGGAAGCCAATCCACGAACGGCTCTGCCGACATCAGTAGGAACTTGTGGCTCCTCAGATGGGTCCATGGCCCAATTATACTGTCAGGGCCCGAAGGCTCTGTTGTAGTGTGGACCAAGGAGGAGACAACAACACCAAGTTCGTGCCCGTCCAATCTGCATAGGTTCTTCAGGAGGTAATGAGGAAGTAGCAGGTGCCACAGGAGGAGGAGAAAGAAGGTTGGAAGCCGGACTGGGGAGTAAGGGTCTTTGGAAGCGTGGAGCCAGGGTGGGTTGGAACCTGGAAAACTTCCTAGCACGTTCCCTGTCACGTACGACTTGGAACTCCCTCTGTCGGGTGTCGACCTTCACAGCCAGCGCAACAAGGTCCTCCCATCGAGAAGGAATCTCACGAGAAACCAGATCGTTCTTGATGCGCATCGCCAGGCCGTTGTAAAAGGCAGCATGGTATCCGTCATTGTTCCATGAAGTCTCTGCTACGAGAGTTCGGAACTCGATAGCGTATTCAGGAACAGAGCGAGTCCCTTGCTGTAGCTGGAATAAACGAGCCGAGGCAGAAGTAGCCCGACCAGGAGCATCAAAGACTGTGCTAAGATCCCGGATGAAGGCCCTGGCATCATCAATTACCGGATCCTCCTTCTCCCAGAGAGGAGAGGCCCACTCCAGAGCTTTCCCTTGCAGGCGGGTGATAATATAGCCCACCTTTGCTCGCTCCGAGACAAACTGACCTGGAAGCAGGGTGAATTGGATTTCACACTGGTTGATGAAACCACGGCATGAATCCGGATCACCACTGTACAGAGGAGGTGCAGGGATGCGAGGCTCGGAAACCTGGAGCGGAATAGCAGGAACCGGCATAGGGACAGGATCCGCAGGAGACAAGGCAGACAACTTCTCCAGGATTGCTTCAAGTGCCTGGCCGAAATGGGTTTGCTGGGCTTCGTAGGAGTGCATATGGGAAGCCAATCCACGAACGGCTCTGCCGACATCAGTAGGAACTTGTGGCTCCTCAGAAGGGTCCATGGCCCAATTATACTGTCAGGTCCCGAAGGCTCTGTTGTAGTGTGGACCAAGGAGGAGACAACAACACCAAGTTCGTGCCCGTCCGATCTGCATAGGTTCTTCAGGAGGTAATGAGGAAGTAGCAGGTGCCACAGGAGGAGGAGAAAGAAGGTTGGAAGCCGGACTGGGGAGTAAGGGTCTTTGGAAGCGTGGAGCCAGGGTGGGTTGGAACCTGGAAAACTTCCTAGCACGTTCCCTGTCACGTACGACTTGGAACTCCCTCTGTCGGGTGTCGACCTTCACAGCCAGCGCAACAAGGTCCTCCCATCGAGAAGGAATCTCACGAGAAACCAGATCGTTCTTGATGCGCATCGCCAGGCCGTTGTAAAAGGCAGCATGGTATCCGTCATTGTTCCATGAAGTCTCTGCTACGAGAGTTCGGAACTCGATAGCGTATTCAGGAACAGAGCGAGTCCCTTGCTGTAGCTGGAATAAACGAGCCGAGGCAGAAGTAGCCCGACCAGGAGCATCAAAGACTGTGCTAAGATCCCGGATGAAGGCCCTGGCATCATCAATTACCGGATCCTCCTTCTCCCAGAGAGGAGAGGCCCACTCCAGAGCTTTCCCTTGCAGGCGGGTGATAATATAGCCCACCTTTGCTCGCTCCGAGACAAACTGACCTGGAAGCAGGGTGAATTGGATTTCACACTGGTTGATGAAACCACGGCATGAATCCGGATCACCACTGTACAGAGGAGGTGCAGGGATGCGAGGCTCGGAAACCTGGAGCGGAATAGCAGGAACCGGCATAGGGACAGGATCCGCAGGAGACAAGGCAGACAACTTCTCCAGGATTGCTTCAAGTGCCTGGCCGAAATGGGTTTGCTGGGCTTCGTAGGAGTGCATATGGGAAGCCAATCCACGAACGGCTCTGCCGACATCAGTAGGAACTTGTGGCTCCTCAGAAGGGTCCATGGCCCAATTATACTGTCAGGTCCCGAAGGCTCTGTTGTAGTGTGGACCAAGGAGGAGACAACAACACCAAGTTCGTGCCCGTCCGATCTGCATAGGTTCTTCAGGAGGTAATGAGGAAGTAGCCGGTGCCACAGGAGGAGGAGAAAGAAGGTTGGAAGCCGGACTGGGGAGTAAGGGTCTTTGGAAGCGTGGAGCCAGGGTGGGTTGGAACCTGGAAAACTTCCTAGCACGTTCCCTGTCAAGTTCGACTTGGAACTCCCTCTGTCGGGTGTCGACCTTCACAGCCAGCGCAACAAGGTCCTCCCATCGAGAAGGAATCTCACGAGAAACCAGATCGTTCTTGATGCGCATCGCCAGGCCGTTGTAAAAGGCAGCATGGTATCCGTCATTGTTCCATGAAGTCTCTGCTACGAGAGTTCGGAACTCGATAGCGTATTCAGGAACAGAGCGAGTCCCTTGCTGTAGCTGGAATAAACGAGCCGAGGCAGAAGTAGCCCGACCAGGAGCATCAAAGACTGTGCTAAGATCCCGGATGAAGGCCCTGGCATCATCAATTACCGGATCCTCCTTCTCCCAGAGAGGAGAGGCCCACTCCAGAGCTTTCCCTTGCAGGCGGGTGATAATATAGCCCACCTTTGCTCGCTCCGAGACAAACTGACCTGGAAGCAGGGTGAATTGGATTTCACACTGGTTGATGAAACCACGGCATGAATCCGGATCACCACTGTACAGAGGAGGTGCAGGGATGCGAGGCTCGGAAACCTGGAGCGGAATAGCAGGAACCGGCATAGGGACAGGATCTTCAGGAGACAAGGCAGACAACTTCTCCAGGATTGCTTCAAGTGCCTGGCCGAAATGGGTTTGCTGGGCTTCGTAGGAGTGCATACGGGAAGCCAATCCACGAACGGCTCTGCCGACATCAGTAGGAACTTGTGGCTCCTTAGAAGGGTCCATGGCCCAATTATACTGTCAGGGCCCGAAGGCTCTGTTGTAGTGTGGACCAAGGAGGAGACAACAACACCAAGTTCGCGGTACAAAAGGATTTATCAGAAGAATAGTCGTAATCAGGCAAATGGTCAATACAGGCGGCAAGGATCAGAATCGATGAAACAGGCAAGAAGTCGGTACACGGTTATCAGAATATCAAGAATCACTCCCAGGAACTATACAAGATAGACCTATAATTGGGCAAAGGCAGAAAGGGAACTTGGGAATAAATAGTCCAAAAGTTGGCGCCAAACTTGACGCAGTGACGTCATGACGCCGACGCCGGCGTCCTCACGTTGGCGTCCTGACGCCGGCGCCCATTCTGACGCCGGCGTCCATTCCGTCGCCGGCGACCAATCCTAGGGCGACACGTTTCTGACGCAGTCATACTGCGACCAGGAAGAACCGCATGGTGGAGCAGGAGGTCGCCATCTTGGATGTCCCGTGGGGTAAGTTCACTACTTTCCATTACACCTTTGCAGGGTTCCTTGAAATGTACTGTGCTGTTCACAATTCTATTAAACCAATTGTCAATTTCCTTCTTTGGTTATAGATGACTACATAACACAGGATCTATCTCTGCAACTGATCATTTGTCCAACACTTCAAGGAAGAGGTACTATTCATCATGTGTCTACTGGTTAAAAGCATTTAAGGTGACTTCATTTTGTAGGCCAGGCAAAGAATAAATGAGGTAAATGACCATAAAAAATAATGATGAATGGATTTACTGATTATTTGGCCTTGGAAATAGCATGACTGTAATTCATACTCAGCAATCACATTGTATTCGTGTACATGCATGTGTTAGCATAAGAATTCCTTGGGCAGGAATTTGGTAACAAATTGTCTTGTACTTTTTATTTTTTTTATTTGCAGCCACATATAAAAGGCTGAATGTCTGCAAAGAAGAAAACCCAGGCCCTAGCAAAAGTGAAACAAATGTGGGATGGAACTGCAGATCAGCAACCCTGCCATTTTTAACCAAGGCCACTCATGCTTCTTGATAGCAACAACCAGGTCCTGCCTATCAGAATCATTTGCAGGGTTACAGATGCCTGCAAAAATGGTATATTTTCTTTACCAGAACTGGGCCCTTTAGACCTGTGCAGAAGTAGTTGCTACTCCCATGGATTACAGTAGCAACATAGAGTCTTCTCTTAGCAGATCTATATGGAAGCCTCACAAGTAACACTTTTACAGTTGTACTAATAATATTGTTCATATTAATTAAAGGATAAGTAGCAACATCTTTCATGGATCTGGAGCAAAGTTACGTCACTTGACTTCACACTGTAAGATTCTGAACAGAACCTATTGTCTATTTAGCAAAACTGGTGCAAAACCTAGTCTAATAAATCTTACTCATATTTCTATTGATGATAAATATGCAGGTTCAATTCAGATACAAGGCAACTGCTGTTGCACATGCGTTATAAGCTGATGAAATATTTGTTTTGGTTACCCCTTAGGGCAGTGATCCCCAACCAGTAGCTCGCGAGCAACATGTTGCTCTCCAACCCCTTGGATGTTGCTCCCAGTGGCCTCAAAGCAAGTGCTTATTTTTTAATTCCAGGCTTGGAGGCAAGTTTTAGTTGTATAAGAACCAGGTGTACTGCCAAACAGAATCTCCTGAAGGCTGCCAGTCCATAGAGGGGCTACCAAACAGCCCTTATTTGACATCCCCATGCACAATTTCATGCTTGTGTTGCTCTCTAACTCTTTTTTTACATTTAAATGTGGCTCGGGAGTAAAAAAAAGGTTGGGGACCCCTGCCTTAGGGGCTCTTGACTGATAAATCCTAAATCATCACCTTAAAATTGAAAATGTCATCATCATGGAGATTAATACTAAATCACAAATTTTACCTGCAGAAGAATTTCTTGGAACCATTCTGAGTCTGACTTTAGGAAAATAAACATCGCTGTATATAAACTTTTTCTTGAATTCATACTGAACCATTAGACATAGCAAATATGATTCGAATTTAGGAAGAAATTATTTAAGAATAAGATTTAACATGTACTTTCCATACACCCACATTTCTGCTGATGGCTGCCTGGGGGTGCTAGGAGTTACTCGTCAACAGCGGGTTAGGGATTTTAGGGAGGACAAGCTTAGTAGAAGTCAATGTATGAACAACAAGAATAATACTGAACTCCATTAAATACTGTGCTGGAAATAGTTAATAAGCTAGTGATCTCTGATCAGTTGTTAATGCACAAATTCTCTCTTAACAAAACTGTATATCTGGTATATTCTAGGTGCTGCATAAGGCAACACTATACATATCAGGTTCACTATAGCTACACAAAGAATCCTTATAGGGGAGGGTCATCTTTAGTTAACTTTCGATATATCATAGGTTGGCCTATTCTAAGCAACTTTTAAATTGGTCATCATTATTTATTTTTTATAGCTTTTTAAATTATTTATTTCCTTACAGCTGTCAAATCTAAAAAAACAAATGCTCTGTAAAGCTACACATGTACTGTTATTGATACTTTTTATTACTCATCTTTTTATTCAGGCCCTTTCCTATTCATATTCCAGTCTCTTATAAAAATCAGTGAATGGTTGCTAGGCAAATGTGGACCCTAGCAACCAGATTGCTGAAATTGCAAACTGACAATCTGCTGAATAAAAAGCTAAATAACTCTAAAACCACAAATAAAAAATAAAAAATGAAAACCAGCTGCAAATTGTCTCAGAATAGCCATCTTTACATCATACTCAAAGGTTAACAACCCCTTAAAGGGGTGGTTCACCTTTAAGGTAACTTTTAGTACGTTATAGAATGGCCAATTCTAAGCAACTTTTCAAATGGTCTTCAATATTTATTTTTTATAGTTTTATAGTTATTTGCCTTTTTTTATTCTGGCTCTTTGCAGCTTTCAAATGGGCGTCTCTGACCCCCTTCTAAAAAGTAAATCCTCTATATTAATTGTTATTGCTACTTTTTATTACTCATCTTTCTATTCAGGCCTCTCCTATTTAAATTTCAGTCTCTTATTCAAATAAGTGCATGGTTGCTAGCTACCAGTTTGCTTAAAATGCAATTTAAAGACCTGCTAAATAACTCAAAAACCTTAAATAATAAAAAAATGAAACCAATTGCGAATTATCTCAGAGTATCACTACATCATCTGAAAAGGGGTGAACCACTCCTTTAAGCTGCTGTTTTCAAATTTCCTTCCATAAAGCTTTATGGAAAATTCAAATTCCGACTCTGCAGCCTTTTCTGCAGCTTTTTAAAGGAAATGTAGCCGTGCTACAGAGTACGTGCGCACCATTTTAACAACCATCTTTTTTTTTTCATGTTATTGTGTATCTTCTTCAATATCCCATTAAACAACACAGTTGTAGCATGCAATACAAGATTAAAACTTCTATTAAAACTAAACGCCCAGTATATGTTTAGCGAGAAAATGTAATATATCAGTATTAGCTACTAAAAAAAAAATCACATTGTGAAATGTGAAGCCTAAGATCTAATGGTGCAAAGCTTGAATCTCTGATAGTCTTAAAAATAAAAACAAGGAGCAATAAGCAGCATCTGCACCAACTCAATTGCTCTTGATTTACAGAAGTTTTCTAGACAAGACTCACCATACAGTATATGTTTTTAAGTCTGCTTGCCTTTTATGTCCTTAGCCTGTTAGGAACACAATTAAACAAGACAGCAATGGACTGCACGCTCCTGTTTTATGGAGTTCAGCAGTGCCTTGGCTATACATGAAGAAGTACAGCTGCATTGCTAGATACCTACAAGTGTGTCAAAATCTCCTATAATTTAATCTCCAACAGTCTGATCTTCTAATGGATCACAGCAAGGCAATGGCTGAAATATCACTACATTTTTTGTTCAGCTGTAGAGTTCATACACAGAAAGGGGAGCATTTATCAGATCTGTCATGCTACTTCAAAAACTAAAAGATCAAGAATACAGTATATAATCAATAATATGTAAACACAAATGGGATGTGGAACAATTTAATGGCAGGCTGCGCTTTTGAATTACTATTCTACCTCTGTTTTGGCTTGCTATAATGACTAATCAGATGAATGTACATCGGCCATCGCACATTATAAGGATTATCCAAACTCCTGTACCCCAGTATTGGTTTGATACGATGACTACCCAAACAAGCGTTTGCCTTGACTCATCATAGTAATTATCTAAATGCTTGTACTTCCATATTTGCTATACAGACTAATCAAATTAACTCAACACATTGATTATCCAAACACTTCTACCTCTATATTCGCTTGCTAGAATGACTAATCAGATGAATGTACATTGGCCTTGACTCATCATAATGATTATCCAAACACTTGTACCCCTGTGTTTGGCTTGCAACAATTACTACCCAAGTAAGCTTCTGCCTTGGCACATTATAGTGATTATACAAACAGTTCTTCCTCTGTATTGGCTTGCTATAATGACTTATCAGATGATAGTCTGCACATCATAGTGATTATACAAACCCCCTGTACCCCAGTAAAGACTTGTTATAATGACTACCCACACAAGTGTACATCCATCTTGACTCATAATAGTCATTATACAAACGTGTGTACCTCTGTATTGGCTCATTACACAGATGAAGTATGACATAAACTGATGTGCCATAATGAGACAAAATCTCAAGACATGACTTTCATGCCTAATACATCCAAGTACTGTGCCTAGTAAGTTTCAGTATCATGTTTACAATATTGGTAGAACAAAGCCCCCAGTATAATGTTAGCCTTGCCAATAACTCTTCTCCACCCCGATATGATACTGATTGAATATATATTTGTATATTGTATGCTAGTTTGGGTAATATAATTTAAATAGAAACATTTTCACCCGGTCTAGTAACCAGTATTAGATATTTGTTATCAAGCAAGTGATCGGTAAATGCTACCAGCTGATTAGTTCCTATGGTTTCTGGACCTGCTACAAACTGGTGCAAACATAGTGTAATTTATTATAAATTATTTATTTAATATTTATTATGAGACTGATAGTAAAATGTTGCCATATAACTCAACTTCTTAGAAAGGGCCAATTTGTGCCATCAGGTCACCAGCTTTGTAACAATTTATCTCACAGTGTAACTTGCTGGAGCTATAGAAATTGATGATGATAATTATGGTTGTAAATATTTTGACTGTGATTGCTAAGTATTTGACAGCTTTACTACAGGCAGCATTACCACTTCCAAATTCTTCTTTCATAATTTTATATGTATTCAACATATCAGAACTTTTTTCAACTGTGCATCAGTGCCTGCTATTCTTTAATTCATCTGCTGTGGGGCCCTGTAACATTTAGTTAAGCCACTGGTCTGAAGCCTGACTATATTTCACCAAAAATCCACTCATGGTTGTCTGAATATTATACTTACTTTACTACTTTAATTATTTGCATGTGACTAACACAACTATCTTGATTCTCTCTTATCCATACTAACAGATTTCTCTCTGTTCTCATATGCATTAATATCACAATACTGCACATCCCTTTAGGGGCATAGAGCAGTGAAAGCATACACTAAGTAACTGGTAGATAGATAGGAATACATGTATATTTTCTATGCTTACCCAATGCCCCGTGAAGCTTGCCTTCATATAATGAATATTTAAAAAAAATATAGCTGTGAATGATATTCCACCTCAATGTAGAGGCGATGAGATGCAATGCTGGAGTCATTAAGATAGAAGAGCTGAATTCAAACACAGTATATCATTATTCAGAATCTGCTAATTTGGCTGTGCTGCCCTATGGCCACACATAGGAGATGTCAGAGTGACCTCCTCAACTCAACAAAGAAGACTTGTGATGTGCATGCTCATTAAAAGGAAGTGCCCAGCATTGTATACAAATTTCATAACTTACACTCGAGTATTGCAAGGTTTAAATTCTGTACTGTATAAATACCGTAGATACAGATAAAGCATACTTTTACAAACTACTAGTATTCATGTAGTACTGAATCTGTGTATCGCTGTTCAGCGCTGGCCCGTCCACATCAAGACTCGCCACACTTCATCTTTGAAAAAGCGGCTTTATTCAGATTGCAAAGAGTGATAACAGGCAGTGGGTAAGTGGTGCGAACTAACGCGTTTCGTGCCCTCTCTATTGGCACTTCATCAGAGTCACTCTGATGAAGTGCCAATAGAGAGGGCACGAAACGCGTTAGTTCGCACCACTTACCCACTGCCTGTTATCACTCTTTGCAATCTGAATAAAGCCGCTTTTTCAAAGATGAAGTGTGGCGAGTCTTGATGTGGACGGGCCAGCGCTGAACAGCGATACACAGATTCAGTACTGCAGATGCCGGCTTGGAGTTGCCGGAGTATCGCGAGAGCTGCGGCCGAGACGCCACAAGGAAGGGTGAGCTCCGCTTTAATCTTTCATCACCCGTGTTTCTGTTTCATACTAGTATTCATGGCCTATACAATACATCAAAAAGGTTGCAGTCATGTCAGCTGTGGTCAAAGGGTTCATCACCAAATTTCTCCAGTGGTGGACTGAAAGGGTTTTTTTTAACTCTGCCAACAAACAAGAAAATTAAACCAGTTTAGTTTTAGCACTTCCTGGTCCTGCCCAGCAGAAAAATAGTTATTAAACTAACAACTAAACCACTGAGAACTCATGATATGAATGCAAATGCTGAAGCTTAGGGCAGAGACACACGCTCAGATTCGGGGAGATTTAGTCGCCCATCGATAAATCGCCTCTTCTTTGGGGCGCCTAATCTCCCCAAACTCGAAGAAGAGGAGATTTGTCACTGAGACGACTAATCTCTCCGAATCTGAGCGTGTTTCTCTGCTTTAGGAAAGGAAGGGGTTCAAACAAGAACTAATTGCCCTGTTTATAAATGGAGAGGATGTTCAGTAAAACAATAATCAGTGCTTTATAAAGGCAAAAAACAGAAATTAAAATAATAGGCAGAATGCATATTTAACCCAAGTGCTCTTTATTGCACTCATTTTTAGCTACTTTTTAGCTACTAATTTTAACAATTAACTACTGTATATGTTGACAGTAGAGCATCACTACTTGCCAAAATGATTACCGGTAGTAAAATTGTATTAATGCATGAATTATTTGCACCAGTCTTGAAGAGAATAACAGAGTAATTCTTATAATGACCTGAAAAAAAATCAATATTGAATTAAAACATTTATCTTAAGTGTGAAATGAACTTATTGTCTTCTGTTTCCTTTTCTTTTCTGATTCTGAGCCAATAAGGAGGTAATCTAGTGCATGTGCTTAGGGTACAGTGTTGAACTGATATGTGTATTTATTCTACACATACAATGCATCTGCATTTGATCGACAGATCCATATACTACCCCTGTACTCTTCTCTGTCAAATGCATATATTTGTATGCATTACGCTTTTACTGTTATGAATAATTGAAATATATTTTTAAAAAGTGTTCTGTCTTTATACTGTACTTGGAAATTTTAATATATTGTGTATTTTTGATGATTTTTGAGTTTTGATGATATATAGTTATGATTATTATTTGATAAGACTGGCTTTGTAAAGGCTTAAATCTAGTTAAGCTTTTTGGGGAAAAACATACTACTAAGGACAGAGAGATTTGGAGAGCTGTGAGGTAGATGTTAAACCCTCTTCATGCCAGAGGGGTCAACAAGATTCAATGCACAGTTACACACTATTAAAAGAATTAAAAGTAAACTTAAACTTTAAAAGTTTTCTTTTTTATGCTGTTATAGTTGTAGTATATTTGAAGTACATTTGTGGTCAAAGAAAAAGCCAAATCATGCAGATTTACTCCTATCTGCTCTTTGAACCGTGTCAGCCTGTTTGCACACAGAGATTGGATTTTGGTGTAAAAATGCTTAATCACACAATTTTATTCCTTTCCAGCACCCAAGGGCATCCAGGGGGCCACATCATTGGTGCAAGAGCTTAATTTCCAGTTAAACGTTTCTTAAAGTTCTTAGTTACCAGGAGCAGCTTTTTGCAGCTCCTGGTAACTATAAGGGCGCTGCGTCTTAGGCAAGGTTCTAAACTTGCCCTATACCAGGAATGGACTTGAGTGTAGTTACAGCAAGGGACAGATGAGTATGGATCCACCTGGATCTGCTTTTTCCCTGTCTGCAGGTGGAGAATCAGCATTGTGTGCTGACATGGTAAACAAATAGAAGATATTTTTGCATTACCATATCTTGGTCTCTACAGACACTAGCAAGCAGAAATTGCTGAGGAGCTTATGATTTTCTGTAATAATATATATATATATATATATATATATATATATATATATATATATATATATATATATATATATATATATATATATATATAATATGCCCCTATATTGAGTAGAGAGGGGCAAAATTAAATAGTAAAGGGGAATGGTCACCCGGGCTGCACCATGTGGGACATCCTAGGCAACCAAGCCCCCCCATATGTGTGAAAAAGCCCATGTGGTGGTAATGTTGGGGAAGAGAGCACACACATGTAGTGACGACACAACCAAGGACAAGTGGGCAGTGGGGGACACAAGGGTCCAGACTACGGCAGGCAGACAGAAGTAGTATGTGCCTAGCGCCCCCTCCCCCTTGTTGTCAGGCATACCTGGAAAGGACCTTCCTATTATTCAGAACTTTCTGGATGATGGATATCCAGATAACCCATTAAACAATGCCTATAAAACTAAGTCTTTTTTATTTAAGGCTTCTATGTTCCTATGTATGGCATTCGGTATACAAGTATTATATGAAATAGGAAACATATGGTACTTATTGATTGCTTCCACTTCGAAGCCAGTTGCATTTAAATGCATGTATGATAAAGAATGGGAAGTGGTGAGGGTGGGCGTGATTATCATTTTACCTTAGGCAACCTGATTTGGGAACTGGTCAAGCATCATATCCAAAACAATCACAAGCTTTCAAAATGTCCTTTGGGGTTATGCAAAGGGAAAATGCACCTAAATATAGATATTAGCCATGTTGTTGACTGCCATTTCATTTGTCGTTAAAAATAAAAAGGATGAAAGTATAACATAAGCTTGAGCTATTAACACAACTTATTACTTTGAGTAAAAATTCTATTAGAAATGTTGGATATGGTATACAATGCAGGATTAATGAGGTGTAAGAAGTAGCCCACATACAGAAGCAAATTTAGCGGGGAACCCACCAGTGTATAACAGGCATAAAAGAAAGAAAACTAAAATAATAAGAAGTTAACAACTTGAAAAGTTAAAGTGACAGCTGTTGGGCTAATTATGACATTAAAGTTTTAAAAGATATTATTGTAGGAGGGGAAATTACACAATTCCCAACTACTGTTCCCATAAGGCATGATATATATTAAAAGGAAGTTGTTACTTTGAAAGCTCAACCAATGATAAACAAAACTCCACAGAATTAAGAAGCATTCCCAAACTTTTTCATATGACTGTATGTAGCCAGAGGCTGTCCAAAAAAAATGTAATGCAGTATGGGACCCTTGGATTACTGCACAGAGATGATACACTTAAGTATCCATATATGTGGATGTCTAAGTCACTTGACTTTACTGTAAATAGCCCTTGAGACTTTCTCCTCTTATCGCTCTTTTCCTATTTTTCCTACTTTCCTTCAACTTTTTTTCTGTATTTTTTATTATTTTATGTTCTTATAAAATGAGAAAAACAAAAATAAAATCTTTAAAAACAAAAAAGGTGTAACTGCAGTTCATTAAAACAAAGATACAAAAAACCCCAGTAGAAATTTTAACTCCCCCAGTATAATAACTATAAAATTGAAGAAAAATATATATAAATATGTGTGAATAAGGTTTATAGCCTAAAAGAAACCTAGAAAGACACAACAATTATTTATAGCTAAATCACATTAAATGAAGACATCAAATATCAGTAGAGGAATGGAAGGAATGAGATCTATAATCCAGAAACAATGGAAAGACACCTTACCCATAAATACCCGGGTCCTAATCTGAATAATAGACCCTTTGTACCAATATGGGGAAGCATTTACATTTTACATCTTTAATATGAATTGCTGTTGAAGGGGGAAAAAAAGAGCGTCCCAAAGCACATTTTGCAAAAAGGAGCTTATGAAGAATGGAAATAGTAGATTCTTAAGAGATGTAATATTCCACTCTGAAAATATTTAGCCCAGCGCATACTGTAAATATCAGCTTTACAATGGAATTATCCAACAGTGAATCCAGAAGGTTGTCATCCATTGTATATCACAAAATACACATAGCACAATTCAGCAGGCAGGGAAACACTTTACAGAGAGTGAGAGAGGGGGCTATGGTAGAAATAGGCTCATCCATTCACTTCCACTGCACGCTCATTCATCCAGAAAAAGTCAGTCATATTTCAAAGGCAGACTCCAGCAGACTGACAGATACAAGATTCTCTGAATGGGCAGCAATCTTTTCTATGCTATAATGTTAACTCAGCAAAGGGCTTATATATTAAAGTGGACCCGTCACCCAAAAAAATTATTAAAAATCCTATTTTATCACATCAAGCAAAATGAACTTAAAATACACTATATAAATTATTTGAATCTTGTTTCCTTCAGTCTGGGAATTCAAAATTATAGCAAACAGGCAGCATACATTTTGTGCACACTGTTATTAAGGCAAGCCTTGCATCATCTCAGAATCTTGTTTGTGCACCAGAATGGGGGACCTGATGTCCATCCCCATGCACTGGCTACACAATTAAATGGTAAAGAGAACAGGGGAATGTGGGGAGAGCAGTGACATCTAGGAAGTGCTGAATGAAAAGTGAAAGTAATTGTCTGCCCCGCCTCTATGCCCATGGCATAGAGGAGGGGCAGACAATATTTGATTGACAGCTGAGATTTTTAAATGAGCTTACAACAGCTATGAATGGTTTAATAAGAAATAGAAATTGGACTTCATGTTTAATTTGAAACGGTCTTTTATTATACAGATTTTTGTGTCTGGGTGACAGGTCCACTTTGACAGAAGGTGCTGTGCAAAGAGCAAAACTGATTCCATTAAAATGGAATTCACAGTGTACTTCCATCTGTACACTCTTGCATCTTGCACCAATTTACAATGGCGTCTCTGTTGCTGAATAAGGTTTAGAGTGCAAATGACAAGGTGCACAGAGGCAAGGGAGTCTTAAAAATAACACCTCCCTCGAAGAGTTGTTGCATCCAGGGTTCCCTTCCTTAGTGTTACACCTACATAGGCAAATGACCATAAAAATGGCATTTCCACCCTCCCAAACATATCTTTAGTTATAGTAACCCTTTAGCAACTAGCCGGCAGTTAGAATTTGCAAGTGCATAGCAGTCAGAAAAAAAGTCAACATCTGACTAGGTGCTATGACTTGTTAGATCTGAAAAAAAATGTTGCACTTGATACTAAACTAGGGGTTCCAAGATTTAGAAGGAACGAAGGGGGATGAAAGGTGGAGGGGTGATTCCTGGGATTTCCAACATGCAGATGCACAAATATTGCTGTAGTACCTGCATACGACTAGACAGAAATCTGTCACATGGTACAGAGACCAAACATTGCCCCAGATGCAAGTGCTTGGACACTACAGGATGCAGTTTTGGGCCCCCTCTTACTCTTGCACTTGCTCATGAATCATTTGTATTAACATGACTTCAATACACCCCATCATCCAGATTATGCCGGTGCTGAGTGCACAACGTGTTTCCAAACCTGGAACATAAATGCTTATTTCTCAACACACATTTATTTACATAACCAAAGAATGTAGAGCTTTTTTCTGAATAAATAAATAAAGCTTCTGAATAGTGTTTAGAACACTAATGACATCTAATTGCAGAGAAATACGAGGATCCAAAGGCAACTGCACATATTTAGTGATTATACGAATGAAAGCAAACACATTGCTGGCTCATAATTTATAAATTATGTACTGTATATTGCATAAAGCCGCTTGGTTACAGCAGTCAACAATGTTTTAGAGAACAAACATGAAAAAGGCCAAGTCACGTTCTACTCAGGCAGAGTGGGTAGGTTCTCTTTATATATTTACTGTTGTAATTTTGTTTTTCTTTTTGTTTTTTTAATTTTGTTTTGGCAGTCAAACTTATGCAGAATTAAAATTCCCATAACCCCCCCCCCCCGCCATCTTTACACGGCCATAGTACTGAAACTATGGCAGAGGCCGCTTGTACCTATCCTGCTCTACTGAATGAGAATAATTCCTTCATCTGTTACACAGGATGATTTATTTCTACTGAGCATTGAAATAACAAGGTTGATTTCAGGACAGCAAAGAATCTATCACAGATGAAAAATCAATGCAAAAGTTTCCATCCCACTCGAGAATAAACATGTCTAGAGATACATGAAAGATCTAACAATTGGTTTGGTCACTTACCCTCCATAAGGACATTTAGTCATATTTCCATAGCCAGCGTAGTGAAACATGGAAAGCTTTTCAAGCCAGTAACAAAAGCATCTGAGGGAGTTAAATCTGCTACAGTAAGCTTAAATAAAGAAGAACACGTGGCCTCACAGTTTAGTGCCTGCATCCACAGGCAGATGTTCCTATTAAGTCATTGTTATGGTACTCTGCTCCTAGCTTAGAGCACTTGGGGCTAACCCCACGCACACTGTCTCCATGAGTCTTTAACTATACTGTACAAGCAAGGCTGAAGTCACTTTTGTCCGCATATGATAATGGACAGAATAACTAATGATTGCTAATAGAATAACTAATAATTAATTAAAGATAAAACCAATGTTAGTATATGGTATAATACACACAAAAAATTCACATGCTAAAATATATTTGTATGGCTGACTTTGTATGGCTGACTCCTGTTTGTGGAGACACATACCTGTACCACTGGACCATTCAGCACCCTGCAAACATATAGAATGACATCACAAGCAGGGGCGTGCATGACATCACTGCAAACTTCACACAATCTAGATTTCCCTGCAATGGTCTCTGTACTACCCAACTCTAAGCACTAACCCCTATATGTAATATAAGGCACTAAGTTTGCCCAGGAGCAGTAACCTTTGACAACCAATAAGATTCTTGCATTTAAACAGGTGACTAGTAAATGCTACCTGCTGATGTTCAGGAGATAAAATCGTTTTTTAAATTTCCCATTCACCAATCCCCATTGCTCTGGTCCAGACGATGATAAGCTGCATGAATCAAAGGGAGCGGGCGGCAAACGTCAGCGGGCCTAGGGGTGCCCGCTATGTAAATCTGTCCCTGTGTAAAGGAAACCAAGGGTGTAATCCATCTGAGCAGATGGTAAAGTGAAGCAAGCAGGTGCAAGCTTTAAGGTTTTTTTTACATGTTGTGACCTGTCCTGTAGCGTATGTAGACATAGTTCCAGTGGTATGGAGTGCAGCAAGACCCTGGACACAAGTGCTTCTTGAATGATATCCAAGGGGCAGGGTTTTATTCCCCTTAGTGCTCTAGCACTTGGGCCCAGGGTCTTCATATAGGGCCCCTCAAGTTTTGCTCCTAAAATGTCCTTTTTTCATTTAGTACAGTATAGGCTGATGTTTACCCATTGGGATTTGGAGCATGGCCATCTCAAAAACGCTAATGTTCTGTAGACAACTGAATTTACTGGGAATTTTCAGGAGTACTTCTGGTTTAGGCCCCCGTTCCCCATGTAACCAAGCCTCCCACTTTTCTAACTGACCCCCCTCCCCCAAAACATGTAAACTTTACATTGACAATGCTGAAAACCCTCCTATATTTTGCACACGTCTTCTAAAATTTCTTGTTGGCTTCAAGCACCACTTGTGGCACAGCCAAGGCATAACTGGATGGGGTAATGGACAAAAACTTCCTGGAACCAATTCTAGTAAATTGACAACGCTACTGCTGATCAGATCCCATGTAGAGCCCAGATTATTTTGCATACAAATATAAAAGATATCAATATTTTAGAGGTGATCACCCTTACTTGATGACTACTAACTTAGCCCTACCCCAGCCCAATATTGGATACCTTTTTCCAGAAGGGATGGCAAGGAAATTGAATGAATAGCATATGGCTCTATGGGAAAATCTGGAATTTAGATAATCTGTAATCCGGAATGAGAAGTTTTTCTCATCAAATTGAATCAGGCCCTTTATTTTTTGTGTCCAATAACACATGCTAAATCACAAACATGCCAAAGTGTAGAAGAAAGCAAGACTGGTGTGACAATAATGGATTTTAGTAAACATTTAAAATCAACATCTTTAACTGCATATTCAACAACGCATTTCATAAGAGTCTATTTCCAAATGCCCATGTGTATATGACTTTACACTTAGGAACTGTAGCTGTATAATTACACTTGCAAATTGTATTTTTCTGTAGATAATTATGGCAAACCCAGATCATCTATCATTTATAGAATGGTATGTGTGTGTGTACATTTAATTAAATTTGCAGCTGGATCCTGTGCAATTCATTTAGACATTCCATTTTAATACTTGCTAAAACCCCTTCTATGATTACTTTATATAATATATACAATAGACAGTAGGGGGCTAATGCACATGCACTGTCTATTCGGACTCTGCAATTTAAGTGCACTGCGCCAAGAGCAACTAGTCTGGACTCGAGCAACTCTTACAAAATGGAACATTCACTCAGAGAAGAAGACTTCTTATCTGGATTTTTAAAAGCCCTTGATAAGCACTACATGATTTTTTGCACCCATCTTAATAAACTGTAATACGATGTAGTTAGGGTTTCCAACTTTTCTGAAAAAAACTAATATTTTTTATCTTCCTTCCCTGTTAAAGGGGTGGCGCACCTTTAAGTTAATTTCTAGTATGTTATAGAATGTCTTATTCCTAGCAACTATGCATATGGTTTTCATTATTTATTTATTTTATTTAGTTTTTGAATTGTGCCTTTTTCAAGAAAATTGAGGTCACAAACCCGACAGCCAACACTTGCTCATCAGCTCAGCACTCAAACCCCTGACCCCTCCCCATTCACACGCAACCCCAGGAGTATGCATGCGCAAGTTTGGGGGTTGGTGGTAGATGGGTGCCCTTTGGGTTGGGAGTCTCAGTGCCATCTCACACCAACTGAGATTTGGTGTAGTCCTAAGTTATTAGGATAAATTTAGTTTCTCAATTTGTGAAGTGGTGTAAAATTCTGTGTTAAAAAAGTGTTTTTTTCTAAAGTGAATACCACTGTCACTCCTAATTGGAAAATGATTTGCTAAGCACAAACCATGTGAACATAAAAGCTATATTTTGTTAGTGAACTTGCTATTTAATATTTAAAAATATTTGCACTTGTAATTTTTGGGGTTAGCTGTCATATGATTTTGGGGGTCAGTTATCATCTATGCATTGTTGTTCCTATACAGCTGCAAGGTTGCTAAAAGCCATAATCCACCCCCTTAAAGGGGGTAACATGTTTTTTTCAAAACGCATCAGTCAATAGTGCTACTCCAGCAGAATTCTGCACTGAAATCCATTTCTCAAAAGAGCAAACAGATTTTTTTATATTCAATTTTAAAAATCTGACATGGGGCTAGACATTTTGTCAATTTCCCAGCTGCCCCTGGTCATGTTACTTGTGCATGCACTTTAGGAGAGAAATGCTTTCTGGCAGGCTGCTGTCTTTCTTTCTCAATGTAACTGAATGTGTCTCAGTGGGACATGGGTTTTTACTATTGAGTGTTGTTCTTAGATCTACCAGGCAGCTGATATCTTGTGTTAGGGAGCTGTTATCTGGTTACCTTCCCATTTGTTTGGCTGCTGGGGGGGGGAAGGGAGGGGGTGATATCACTCCAACTTGCAGTACAGCAGTAAAGAGTGACTGAAGTTTATCAGAGCACAAGTCACATGACTTGGGGCAGCTGGGGAATTGACAATATTTCTAGCCCCATGTCAGATTTCAAAACTGAATATAAAAAAATCGTTTTTTTTTTTTGAGAAATGGATTTCAGTGCAGATTTCTGCTGGAGCAGCACTATTAACTGATTCATTTTGAATTTTTTTTCCCATGACAGTATCTCTTTAAAGGAATGCTGATTTTTTAATATATTCTTAAACTCTGCTTTGTTGACCACAAATCATGGGGATGACAAATTTCACCTAAAACACTCTATTTGCAAAATTATAGTGACTGACTACTTTTGCACACTGAACTATGCCTCAACTAAGTGGTTTCAGCTCATTCTAGAGTCTAAAAGACTGTCAGGTCCTGGACATAACATACCAACAATTTCAAAATTGTGTCACTATGCCAATAACTATAAAGATGTATGCAGTATATATATATATATATATATATATATATATATATATATATATATATATATATATATATATATATATATATATATATATATATATATATATATATATATATATATATATATAGTGGTTGAAATTCACATCTGCTGGATTATCTAGGATAACTGAAAAGAATCTGAATTTTGTATTCAGGCTGATGTAATGTAATGTACAGTGAATAAACAATAATGCATACATAGGCAGATGGGAAGAATATATTAGGCAATGTTGCTCATGGCAAAAACATGCCTAAATTGGAGCTGTCTCATCTAATTTATCAACATATTAATATGGGTGCCAAGGCAATGAATTTTTTATTCGTACAGAAGAAAAAAATGCTGCTTCTATCATTTTACTCCCAAAGATCCATTGTTAATCCGTGTAGTGGGTAATGTTGTACTGGATTTATTTTCCAAAGAATAGTGTAAAGCTAACTTGCTAAGTATACAGTCTTGTTAAGTATACAATCTGTACCATCAGTAAGAGCTTGGGATAAATAGATGGACAGGCTGTTGACCAGACACAGTAGGGCAGATTAGAAACTGGACAGGCTGTTGACCAGAGTAGCAGGGCAGATTGGAGGTTTATGGGTTAAAGTAAGCCTTTGCATGGACAGCAAGTCCTGGAGGCAATGTGAGGAAGTTGCAAAAGTCTAGGTTCAAGCTGCATCCCACCATCTACAGCTGGGAAATAACTGGGGGCTTGTGGAACATGACATAACATTGTACCATTGTACCAGCAGGGAAAGAAAAAGAAATAAGGCTTTTGGATGCATAAGTATTCTGAGCCTCAGACCAGCAGCATCAATTACAGAAATTCTATGAAACAGTCTCCTCTGCCAGCTGCAAGTACTTTTATCTGCTGTATTCCATTCCTTAAGCCAACAAAATATTGGTATAAGGTAAGGGTTCAGAGTTTTTCCTCCAGCATATCCAACCTCATTGCAATTTAATGCTGCAGAATAGTAAGTGCTCACATCCGATGGCATAACTATAAAAGAGGTGATAAAAGAGTTTGCAATGGAGGGGCATACATGTTAAGTATATCATTTCAGCAAAGCTTCAACCAACAGAATGGAAGAGTTGGGGAGCATTATTGTAGGGTAAAGGCAATATTATTAAGAACAGAGAAACATAGAGGCAAAGGCAAAGCAGAAGGGAGAACGTACTAAAGAATGGGAAACAGGTGTGGGGAGAACAAATGAAAGGTGAAAGAAGACATAGGGAAAAGATATATATAGAAGTAAAACAAAAAAAGAAAACATTATATATAAGTAAGGGTATAGCAAAGTAAGAGGTAAATGTGGAGTGCACATAATTCATACATATATCTAATAATGTCATCTAATACACAATTGATTGATTCATTGTAGGTCTATATACATGTCGTTATAGTTACCTAACAATGTTATAGACTGGCCTATGTCCTATAGCGTCTTATACTGACATAGGTGAACCACCATTCCTTTCCTATGTCAATAATGGCTGATGTAATTTCGTCATATTTTTATTATTGTTGGACCAGATAATTATACAGTGAATAAAGAAGCCCCATTTTAAAATATAAGGATATTAAAAGTGATGAATTTTTATAAAGGTCGTGAAACTCAGAGGTGACTTCTAATAGCCTTATATTTTACAACAGGGGGTACACTATTTATAAAAATACAAACATTTAAGTGAGTCACAATTATAACTGATCACTAAGCACCATTTAAAAGGAGATCATTTTCAGGATATTTGTATGATAAGCATACAACCATAATGACTTGATTCGTATACCCATTATTTTTTTTTTTTACATCCCCTATTAAGAATCTTGCCTGATGTCTAATTTGTTTTTGTGGATTACAATACTGAAGCAGATTTCCAGAAACGAGGGGGGTGGGCCATTGTGCGGGATGTGCAGCCGGGTCCGCCCCCCTCCGTACGCCGTAAACGGCCGCATTTTCTCAAGAACACAGTAGCGCGCAAGCTGCCGGGAAGCCCTGAGGGGGTGCGGGCCCTGGTCCAATCGGACCCCCTGCTCCCCCGGTAGTTACGTCACTGCAGATTTCAACCATGATAGCATCTCAGCCTCCATGTAGCCATATTAACATTACGGGGCAAATTTATCAAGGATTTTTCACCGAATTTGGCCATCGAATGATCGATTTTAGCATACGATCGAATGATTTACTTTGATGTGTAAAGACTTAGAAAAATGGTCTAGAAGATCCCCATAGGCTAACATAGAACTTCGGCAGGTTTAATATCGCAAGTATTGAAGTCAAGTTTTTTTAAAAAGACAGTACTTCGATTATCGAATGGTCGAATATTCAAACTATTTTTACTTCGAATCCAATTCGGAGTAAATTCAAAGTCGTAGTATACTATTCGATGGACGAAGTATCCAAAAAGTTACTTCGGATTTTTTTACTTAGAAAATTCCCTTGAATTCACCTTGACCCTTGATAAATCTGCCCCTTCATGTACATCATATGAATAAAACCAGAATATTTGTTTTTTTCTGAAGTGGTATGTCTGTCTGTTATACAGCTCAAAATTGAAGCAATATGGCTAAAGGTGGTTGTGTACATTTTTATATCAGTAGGTATTTCAAACAATGGCAAAGGAGTTCAGTATTTATAATGTTTCATGCAAAGTACACTTCAACAAACAAAAAGCAGAAAGTGCTTTTTACAGCCAGTGAGTGATCTAGTGTTTCCCTCTAGTGTCAGATTAAATGCTTCTGCAGCTTCACTCAGCAGTTTGCAAAAGGTAGTAAGATTCGTTTATATGTAACCCCAATGAATACATTCATGGGACCCTCGTATGAAAAATCTAGGAGCACCCAAACTTGTAATTGACTTTCCTGACCTCTCTCCTGCCTCTCCCTCCAACTGAGCTCCTGAAAATCCTTTATTGCTGTTCTGCAGGCTCCAGGAACTCTCCCTTGTTGTCCTATCCTATACAATGTTACAGCACCATGCAATCTGCCTGCTGTACAGTGTGGGACTGGGATAAAAGGACCAAAGATCTACACTAATTATTCATCCTCTTCTGCTCACTCAACCTTTTTGTTCTTTATTGTCGAAAAGGAAGCAGAAGAACACAGGAATTATACATCCCTATGCAAGCATTAAAAAGTTTTTAGGTAGTAGGATAAGTGACAAAGTGATGCATACGTCTGTATAGAAGAACATTAATAATGAATTAATTAAACGAATGTTACATATGTTACATTGTCCATCATTGTCCATATGTAAATGTAAACCACATACTATGAAAAGTAAGTGTGACCGAATGAAGATATATATATAAATATATATACAGTATATATACAGTATATATATATATATATTATATATATATATATATATATATATATATATATATATATATATATATATATATATTTATATATATACAGTCATGTGAAAAAGTTTGGGAACCAGTCTTAATTCTTTGGCTGAGTTTTCAAAGTAGCAAATTATTTTAATATATAACATGCCTTATGGAAACAGTAGTATTTCAGTAGTGACATAAAGTTTATTGGATTAACAGAAAATATGCAATATGCATCATAACAAAATTACACAGGTGCATAAATTTGGGCACCCCAACAGAGATATTACATCAATACTTAGTTGAGCCTCCTTTTGCAAATGTAACAGCCTCTAGATGCCTCCTATAGCCTTTGATGAGTGTCTGGATTCTGGATGGCGTTATTTTTGACCACTCGTCCATATAAAATCTCTCCAGTTCAGGTAAATTTGATGGCTGCTGAGCATGGACAGCCTGCTTCAAATCATCCCATAGATTTTCCATGATATTCAAGTCGGGGGACTGTGATGGCCGTTCCAGAATATTGTACTTCTCCCTCTGCATACATGCCTTTGTGGATTTCGAAGTGTGTTTAGGGTCATTGTCCTGAAGAATTAGTTGATACTGGGTTGAATTCATCTGACCCTTGACTTTAACAAGGGCCCCAGTCCCTGAACTAGCCACACAGCCCCACAGCATGATGGAACCTCCACCAAATTTGACAGTAGGTAGCAGGTTTTTTTTGGAATGCATTGTTCTTCTTCCGCCATGCAAAGTCCTTTTTGTTATGACCAGATACAGTAACTACATTTTTGTCTCATCAGTCCAAAGCACTTTGTTCCAAAATGATTGTGGCTTGTCTAAATGAGCTTTTGCATACAACAAGCGACTCTGTGGTGTGAGTGCAGAAAGGGCTTCTTTCTCATCACCCTGCCATACAGATGTTCTTTGTGCAAATTGTGCTGAATTGAAGAACGATTTACGGATACACCATCTGCAGCAAGATGTTCTAGCAGGTCTTTGGAGGCGATCTTTGGGTTGTCTGTAACCATTCTCACAATCCTCCGCATATGCCGCTCCTGTATTTTTCTTGGCCTGCCAGACCTGGGTTTTACAGCAACTGTGCCTGTGGCCTTCCATTTCCTGATTACATTCTTTACAGTTAAAACTGACAGTTTAAATCTCTGAGATAGCTTTTGTAGCCTTCCCTTAAACCATGATACTGAATAATCTTTGTTTTCAGATCTTTTGAGAGTTGCTTTGAGGATCCCATGCTGTCACTCTGCAGAGGAGAGTCAAACAGAAGCACAACTTCCAATTGGCCACCTTAAATACCTTTTCTTATGATTGGACACACCTGCCTTTGAAGTTCAAGGCTTAACAATCTAATCCAACAATTTGGTGTTGCCAGTAATTAGTATTGAGCAGTTACCTGCATTCAAATTAGCAAAATTATTACATTTTTGCTCAGCCAGTTTTTCACATTTGATTTAATTTCTTAGAACTGAATACTGCTTCACTAAAAATCTTCGTTCAGAAAACACCCCAGTACTCAGATTTTCCTGCGAAATGAAAGACATACCACTGTTATCTTTTTTGTTGAAAGTGAAGTAAATTATTAAACAGGCTGAGAGGGGTTCCCAAACTTTTTCATATGACTCTATATATATATATATATATATATATATATATATATATATATATATATATAATATATATATATATATATATATATATATATATATATATATATATAGTGAATAAAGTACCCCCTCTTGTAAAATATAAGGATAATATAAGTTACCGAGGAGTTTCATGACCATATAAAAACACGAGGCCGAAGGCCGAGTGTTTTTATACAGGTCATGGAACTCCGAGGTAACTTCTAATATCCTCATATTTTACAACTGGGGGTACTTTATTTATTATAATACACAAATTTCAGTGCGTCATGTGACTGAAATGACATCAGAATTCACCGTTTATAACTGATGACATCAGAACTCACCGTTTATAAGGATATAATTTACAAGATATTCATGGCTTTTGTGTATTATTTATATATATATATATATATATATATATATATATATATATATATATATTTCTTCATATTTTACATTTATATACAATGTAACATATGTAACATTAGTTTAAGCATAAGTGAGCTACGATATACATGAAACACATACACATGTAAGCAGTGCGACACCACAGATTATATGGTGAATTGATATTCCTACAAACTAGATTCCTGCCCCTGTGACTATTGCTCTTTTTTGCTCCAGTTTACCAACAGCTAGCCCACAAGTTTGATATTTTGAATTCCCATTGTAGGGCCAGCAATATATTATAGGGAATAATGTCAGACATTATAGGAATACCACTGAAGGAAAGGCAATCAGTAAATGTCATATCTTAACATGCCATATATATATACTGTATATAGGTAATGGACTCTGTACATGGCATTAATCTCACACCTTAAAGTAACACTACCCTATGCCTTACATTAACCTAGTTGTGCAAGCACAGCAGTGTAGTAAATGGGCTTTGTGCACTGCATTAACATCAAGTGATACATGAATGTTATACCACTATAGAATATCAGATATGTGCCTTCTATGAACCCCCTGTATACCAGCTGATGCCAAGTCTAAATGTACAAAACACACTTCCACATTGCCCAGCCTGCATGAACTGGAACACTAGATACATCTTGGATATGCTTCCTGTTATGTTTTGGGTAGAGGAGGATGAGTAAAGTATAACAGTGCTTTATTAGCAGGTGCATGCAGGCATTACACACAGTAACTTTCACTTTTAAGATGACTGTAAGTATGCACAGATAAGACTGAGCACAGTGACATCTACAGGCCATTTGTATAAACACCACACTTCCACCTTCCCCACCCACTGACTGTTTTCAGGACTACCCTTTGCTAGCTATTGTTTTACGTTAATAATAGGTGGATCATACTCCCATTTCTCCTTTTTTTACCATTATCCATCTCCAGTTGTCCCAAATTTCTTCTCCATTCCATGTTTCCTTTCTCTCTTTTTTCCTTTCTCTTTATGTTACCTCACTTCACTCCAATTCAACCATTCTCTCTTGCTTTTCCCTTTTTCATTTCCATTCATTCATCATTTTACACTATCCCAACTGCATTTCCTTCCTTCTTAACAAATGTCACACTGAACTTTTACCTCCAGCTCTCACTTCTGGGCCATGCTTACGCTACTACCCCTTACATACAACCCCTCCCCAGTGAATGGGTACAATTAGGCGGTGGAGGAGTAATCCCATGAACCAATCAGAAGCTGCCTGGCTAGTAAAAAAAAACTGCAGAACTGCATCTAATTGGGCCACTGGCCTATGCTTGTATGTGTTTTTTTTATGACACAAACAACAATTGTGTGTCACGTGTTAAAATAATGTTTCTTGACACATTTTGTAAAAACATCATGGGTGAAGTCAGGGCCAGGCCGAGCAAACCAGGCACCCTAGGCGACCTGGTTGGCTAACCCCGCCCCCATGTGCGCACACGTGCGGAAGGGGGAGGGCAACGAAGGGAAGGGAGTGCAACAAAGGGGAGGGAGGGGGTGAGGGAGGGGAAACGAAGGGGATGGGTGAAGGAAGGTAGGAAGGGGAGAGTGACAGAGGAGGGAGGCAAGAGCGGGGTGAATCTAGACTAGGAGTAGGCAGAAGACCCTTGAACATCATTGTGCCCTGGGCAGGTGCCTCTTTTGCCTACCCCGAATTCCGGCTCTGGGTAAAGCACTGTGTGTGTATGTTTGTAGCTCTGCACACATGGTTAAATGTTGTTTAGCACGTGTGTGAAAATGCGATAATATGTTAGGCATTGAGTTTGCATATGTTTGAAGGTTTTAATGTTAATAAAACTAAGATGAACAAAGAAATAGTAAAATAGAACACATTTAAACAAATGGTGTAATTTTAAGGGAAAATCAAGAAGTGTTTCAAGCTATTCATTTTCATTTCATTATCATTTTCAACTTCAACAACATAAAGCCTTTAATCTCACTCTGCATAATGTGAAGCAGTGAAGAAGCTGCATATGTAAAAAATTATTTCTTCAAACACAATCTGAAATAACTGTTGATCTGCAGTTTCATTTGAATCTGGGTTGTCATAAGCAAGTTCCAAAGCCACAAGGCGCTATCTTAAATATATAAAGGGTAAGTTACAATACCAATTGCAAGTGCTGTTGCACTAAAATGGGCGCAATGTTGTGCTCATTCATGTCACTGATTAAAGGTATTTGTAATTCAAATATAAGTAAAGAAGAATCGCTGTATTTCCTGACAAAGCAAAGGAAAAGGGGAACAAAAACAGATATGCGTAATATGGTGCAGTATTTTCTGCTATTTTATATAAATGCACCTTTAACTGTGCGTGATTAAACGTGTATAATAGTGCAAACACTGTGTGACAAAATTAAAACACTTAAATTGTGCGACTGTGTATCTGTTTTATATATACATATACACCACTGCTAATTTGTACATTAGTGTGAAAAGATAATATAAGTAAATTAAAAAATTTTTAACAGTGAAAAAGAAATAAACAAAAGTTTAACGATAATAATATATATAAAAAAAAAAAAAATACCCTTGTCTCACAGACACCTCTTATAGTTAATATAAGTGAGGGAAAGTGGAGAAAATCTGTTAACAAATTATTTTCAAGGACACCAAATGGTAACAAGGATAGAGAGTTTGATTTAATTGCTTAATTAGCTCCTTTTAAATGAACTCTTCACCCAGTGCTGGTCTGGTGGTATATTTTATACCTTAAAGGTATTTGTGTCCAAACAAACTCCTTCTTTTTAGTTGCGCTAAGCAATGCTTCCATGAAGTTTCTGATAAATAGTGCATGGAGCTACCAACACACAGCAAGTTGCATAAATATGTGCCCCAGATTAACCCCAAAAGAATCAAATGTTAACAGGTCCAGATTTACATAGTGGGAGCCCCTAGGCCCATTGCCATTTGTTGCCCCTGTCCCCTCCCCTTAATTCAGGCAAATTTTTGTTATTGGGACCGGAGCAATGGGGATTGGTGCACAAGAAATTTAAAAAACTATCATATCTCCTGTGCATCCCCACTTTTTCTGAACCAATATGGGTGTGGTTGGGCAGCAAGCCTCCCCCTAAATCCTGCCGCCCTAGGCCCGGGCCTTGGTGGCATTTGCTGCCTGCATGCTAATTGTGTTTTAATACCATGTACCGGCAATGACTCAGAACCCACACTACAAAAAGGTTAGCATGAAAACATGCACGTGCAATTGTGTGCACTTTGAGGCATTGGGTGCAATTGCAGAAAGCTCAATTTCCCACGTTTCCACAAGTAAACTGGAATTCTAGAGAAAATTCTGCATTGTCAAGGCATGTTGATTTGCCTCCAAATATTGCACTTTAAAAACTGCACCTGGTAAGCAATTGCCCCCTTTAGTATTACCCATAATTCCTGTGTGCCGTTTTAAATCCTGTATTCTCCGTATTCTCTTGTGAAGAACTGATATTTTGATTATTGTCAGCGGATAATTTTAATGAGGTTTAGTTGAGATGTAGTTGGGGTTTATGCATACATACATAAGTGCTAGAGCACAGCAGGGCGAAAAATTGCATGCAAGCTGCCCCCAGCATGAATACAGTGCTGAAAAACGCTTGCAGCCCTATCTATTTTAAATTGCCAGAATTTCAAAGTGAATTCTGGGGACTTATGGGAGTGGGATTGTAGAACTCCGCACACACAAAAAATGTATACGCTATGCCCACTTTCACCACTTCTATTCACATCCACTCAAGCTCATAGCCATATATTTTTCCTCTTAGCCAGTCAAATTAATTCATGTTTCCATTCCTCATATGATAACATACAGTATGATAAATCTACTGTATAATGGCATACCTCCACTACTTGCTGCAGAACATAGTACAAGGGGACTCTTTAATGCTCTGTGACCAATTTGTGGCCAATGTACTATAACCATGACCACATAAACTATCATCTTATATGATATATTAGTTAGTTACTACTCTGTGACAATAAGCAAATATGAATTAGCTCTATTAGCTCTATTAGCGCTATAACATGATTGAAGGAAAAGCTTTAAAGTTCATTAACCATTTCACCAGTTTCTCTTGCTGAATGTACATGTAATGTGTAATGTGTGTATGACTACATTGTATCCTATAATCACAGTATCCAGGGATCCCAAAACAATCCTCAAAACATTCCAGCATCTCATTGTCCCCAAAAATGTATTCCAGAAGCTGATGTGAAACCCATACTGTTAAGATTAGCAGAATAGCTGAAAATGTATTCATGCCCCTCGATCTAGATGCTGAACTTGCTGGTTATTTATTTACTCTGCTTCTTTATTTGAAGTAGTGGCTCTGTAAAAATCAGCCAGATCTGTAGTTATTTGAAGCTTTTTTCTTTTGCATGCCTTTAGTGTTATTTGGGTTGAAAAATACCATAATGTGACTTTTCTACTTCAGCATTAAACGTAAGAGCCCATTAACAAGTTTGTGCATACACAGATACATCTATTTAAGCCTTTGGATTTAAGGGGCACATTTACTAAGGGTCGAATATCAAGGGTTAATTAACCCTTAAATTCGACCATCGAGGTCCCTCGAATATCGAAGTCGAAGGATTTACCGCAAATCCTACCATCAATCGATCGAAGGAAAAATCCATTTTAATCCATCGATCGAAGGATTTTCCTTAGATCAGAAAAAGCTTAGAAAACTTATGGGGAAGGTCCCCATAGGCTAACATTGTAGCTCGGTAGTAGGCGAAGTAGGTAGTCAAAGTTTTTTTTAAAGAGACAGTACTTCGACTATCGAATGGTCAAACGATTTTTACTTCGAATTGTTCGAATCGAAGTCGTAGTTGAAGGTCGAAGTAGCCTATTCGATGGTCGAAGTACCCAAAAAAAAACTTTGAATCATTCACTCGAGCTTAGTAAATGTGCCCCTAAGTGTTGCAAACAAATGCTACGTATCAACAATTTTGCAGACACTGGGGCTCATGTATTGACACTGAGCAAATTTGCCTATGGGCAGCAACCCAAAGCAACCATTCAGTTCTTTTTTCAGGCAGCTGCTAGTAGAACAATGAATGCAACAGTTTGATTAGTTGCCCTGTAACTGTCCATGGGCAAATTTGCCCAGTGTTGAAAAAGGACCCCCTTTAACAACCACCGCTATATAATTTTACCTCCGTTCACTGTATTCAAGGGCTCATGTTGCTAACCTTGCAGCAACACCAAGACTAATTCCCAATAGCCTCTGCTTTATAGTCACAAATACCCCCATGGGGAACACCAGAAACATGTATTGTTTTCCCTCTGCACAACAGAGAGCGAAAGACATATTACAATACCTAAGAATCGTCAGTATTTGCCCTTGCTTTCTGTGGAAGTGTCTTGCACTGCAGTAACTTGTATGTCACTGATCAGACATTCAGTTCTACATAAAGCAACTGGCAGATCAGAGTTTCACACTCCATAAATGTTTTGCTGGCAGTCACAGTGTTTAGTGTCTGTCAGTTACAGCTCCAGTGACTGAATGATAAATGACCCCAGTATAGAAAATACACTTAGGCACAAGGTAGAAATGATCTATTAGCCTTTGACTTCCTGGCTGATTGCATGTTAACCTTGATTGATAAAAGGGAACCAGATGCTTTAGAAATTAGCCAGATGCTTCAGGTGCATTACATATCAGCCCAGTGTATCTGTTTGAACCAATGTACTGTGTAAGAATACATTCTTGGACACAGATTGCCAGTCCGGGCCTGCTCCATGACACTTTGCTGTTTACTGTGGCAGTATCAGCATGAATATATTCACTACCAAGCTACTGAAACATTATCAGGATTGCAGCATATAGCAACAATCAGATCTTCAAATTAAAATTTTCTGGTTTAGCAAAAATGGTCAAAGGCCAAACGTATGTTGTCGGGTGCTAAGTAGGATTTTAAGCACAGGTATGGGTCCTGTTATCCATAATGCTCGGGACCTGGGGGTTTTCAGATATGGAATCTTTCCATAATTTGCACTTCATTATTTCTTTGCTATGATCATGTACCAAGGCATCAGCAATTTATAAAGGTGGCCATACCTGGGCTGGCATTAGCTGCCAGGTCAACTTGACAGTTTATTTGCAGGGGTAACTGTAATTTGCCCAATACATATCAGGCTGGACATCAGCCCCATATTGATTTGGTAGATTTGCAAAGAGTATATCAGAGTGCAAACGATCAAATTCTGTACAGACTGCTAAGATGAGATCATTGGCCCAGGATAACCTCAACAAACAAATGGATCTTTATTTTGTATGGCTTAACATTACAATAAAGTGTATACGTGACCCTAAAAACATTTTAAGTTTGGACCTAATTTTTCCACTGTTTAGACCAACAGATGTTTAACATTTAGCTTCTTGCCTAAAGCCTTCCAATCATCAATGGGATGCTAAAAAATTCTAGCTTAAGGGTAGGGACACACTGGGCGTTTTGGGGAGATTTAGTCGCCTGGCGACTAATCGCAGCGACTTTTCTCCCCGAATGCCTCCCCTCACTCTGCGCCTGGATAAAATGAAAAGTCGCCAGCGCTAATCACACACGGCGATTCGTTTTCCGAAATCGCCCGAAGTTGCCTCACGAGGAAACTTCGGGCGACTTCGGAAAACGAATCGCCGCGTGTGATTAGCGCAGGCGATTTTTCATTTTAGCCAGGCGCAGAGCGAGGGGAGGCATTCGGGGAAGATTGGTCGTGGAAAGTCGCGGCGATTAGTCGCCAGGCGACTAAATCTCCCCAAATCGCCCAGTGTGTCCCTACCCTAAAGGGCAAGGTTGGATTTAAAACTAACTTTCAGTAGATGATGCTGTTCATCTATTTGTCCTGCAGCTCTCCAGTTTGGAATTTAAATTGTTAACAGGGTCATATGGACCATGGCAACCAGGTAGCAGTTTAAATGGCAGACCAGGGGATGAAAAAGAGATGGTTTGCATAGAAACATAATTGATGCTACATATTAATAACAATACACGTTTTGTATTGGGATTCATCTGCCTTTGTTGTTATGGGGATCAGAATTTATTTAGCAATTCAGGCTGGAGACAGGCATAAAAAGACAAGCACAAGATCAACCAGAAGTGTCTGGGAGCAGCCCAGTAGAAAAAGACAAGCAAATAGTTTGCAAACAAAATGAAAACATGAAAGAGTAGTAGCAGCAGAATATTACTGTGCACATTTTCATACTAAAAGTTAATAATAAGGCAAACTGGCCCTTCAGCAACAACATATAGAGAGAAAGAGAGGCTGGCCGTCTATAATTGGTTTCGACAGCATAAAGCCCATTTGTACTGACCCAGGCTTAGGTTTCCATGAAAATGACATCTTTACAAACCACTTATGACTGCACCTGAACATAAACCACAAACTGTTTTCAGTGTCTCCGTTCTAAATCTATTTGTGCTGAAGTTCAAAAGTAAAGATGTGTTATATTTGCTCAACCAATAAATACACATTCACTATTTTAGCAGTTACATTAATGAAAGTGAATAAACTTGCTCCAAAATTGCCAGATTCCCCTAAACCCCGAAAACAGAACTCCAGATATGATGCTAGAAGCCCAGCCTGACTTGGTCCTTTATTATTCAGTTTTGCACAATCCTTGTGCCTTTCTAATGATCTTCTCCTTATCATCACACCTTAATACAGCCATACATCCACTGAACTGTGGGGGGCTCACTGACTGTGTGGGATATTCAGCCCAGTAAAGAGTCAGAGTTTTCCAGCAAGGATCAGGGTATTAAACATTAGTTTAAATAATTAAGCACTGTATTATCACTTAGGGGCAGATTTATCAAGGGTCGAATTTTGAAGTAATGGCAGTTTTTTTTAACTCTCATAACTTTGAATAAAAAAGACCAATCAAAATGTATTAAAAAAAATCCAAGTTTTTAACTTGTGGTGAATAGGCTGTATTCGAATCAAAGTTTTAGCGCATTCGATCAATTCGAATTGAAGGACTGGCCCCCAAAAACTTTGATTTTTCAAAGTCCACCAAATGACTCCATATAGGTTCTAGGAGGTCCCCTATAGGCTAAAACAGCAATTCGGCAGTTTTTAGATGGCGACTGGTCGAAGTTTTAAAGAGACAGTACATGATAAATTTTGATAATCACATTTTTTTTAATTCAAATCTAATTTTGGCCTAATCGATAGTCGAAGCACACAAAAATAGCTCGAAATCTGAATTTTTTTACTTTGAATTTTCAATTCAATCCTTGATAAATCTGCCCCTTAATCATATGTGTGCCTCGCAGTATAAACATATAGGGGCATATTTATCAAGGGTCGAATTTCAAATTGAAAAAACTTCAAATGCGAATTCAAAAAGACCAACTGAAATGGTCGATCGGATAGGTCGAATTCGAATCGTAAGAATCGAAGGTATATCGCATCCGATTTAATTAGATTCGCCATGTTTCCCCAAAAAAACTTTGATTTTTCAAAGTCCACCAATTGACTCCAAATGGGTTCTAAGGAGGTTCCCCATAGGCTAAAACAGCAATTCGGTAGGTTTTAGATGGCAAATGGTCGACGTCGAATTTTTAAAGAGACAGTACATGATAAATTTCGATATTCTCATTTTCTAATTTTTTTTTAAAATTCCAATCGAATTTGTACTATTCCCTAGTCGAAGTACACAAAAAATAGCTTGAAATTCGAATTTTTTTCATTCGAAAATTTCCCTCGACCTTTGATAAATCTGCCCCATAGATATATGTATAACACCACTTGATACTGAATAACTGTTTGCATGGGGAAAAGGACAAGTGATGGGATGTCATTCTGGCACGCGATGTGTTAATACAATAAAAGACCTTCATTTAGTAACAGGCGAATCTGGCTCGACTGTCGATAATAACATCGAGTGAGTTGGTTGAATGGTTTGGGATGGTGTCGCCGGTTCGTTAAACATTAATGGGTTATTTCTATTTGTTTGATGCACAGCGATTGCCCATTTCTCTTTAATAGAAGCGCAGTACTTGCGTGCCGGGCAATCGGTTTAGTGAATTACAAGTTATAGCGCTGCGCATTTAAGGCGCTTAGCACTACAGGGGCAGGCAGGCAAAGCTGGAGGGATGCAAGGAAAATAGGTAGAGATTGAAAGCCCTTACTGTGGCAGAATCATGTGCTCAAGTTGCTAATGTATCCAAATAACCCCCCTGAGATCGGGATTGCGCGCCCCTTTACCTGGATTGGTTATGCGCAGGTTGTGCTCCGGTAGCAGCAGCGGCAGCAGAAAGTCCCTGCAAGTTCCCCGCTCCAAGGCAGCCCCCTGCGTCTCGCACAGCTCTTGGATGATGGAAATCGCTTTGTGACACAAGTTTGCATCTTCTCCTATTGCCTTATTCATTTCCCACACTGCATCCTCCTCTCTTTGCGCTGCTCCACTCTTGGCTCTCTATGCAACTCCACCCGCAGCAGCACAGACACATACACACAGGGGTCTCCACTGGCTCCAGTTTATAGCTGATACATGTGCACTCACACAGCACTGCTCTGTTATGTCTGTATCATCCATAGAGAATTCAGAGGGAGTCTGCTGCCTGGGTTCACATATTTCATTTACTGACAAGGCGGATCCCTCATTGAGAACCTCCTACTACATTTAATTGTTTGATTCTGTAATGCTACTTACTTCATGAGACAGCTGAGCACAAATAAAAAAGCTGTTAACCATGTAATAGAACAGCATTAGCATTATTGACTTGGAGCCCTGTGCAGCAGCTGCATAGCAATACAGAGACTCCCTGAGAATTCTATATCTGGGTATCTCTCCTATTGCTGGACTCAGTCAGAGAAGCAACTGCATTATTATTCAGCTGCTATTTTTATTATTATTCACATACTGGCTGCTTGGCACAGAGCTCCATACAGAGTTTTACTACCAGTTACCCCTTGTTACAGTGCAATACTTTTATCCTAACTACAGAGGAAGCAGACCCTGAGGCTGCACAGGGAACACAGGAGGTACAGGGGGCCCCATGAGGTCCTAATGAAGGAGCAATTTCAATAATATCAATATATAGTTTTCTTCATGGCCATGGCACATGGGGACATTTCTCCCATGCAGGATCATAATTAAAGAGGAAGCAGATCCTTTGGCTGTAGGGGGGCCCATGAGGCCCTAATCAATAATCCATTTCAATATATATTGGTAAAACATGTCAGCCTCTGGATGCTTTGGGGGCCCTAAAATGTATTTGCTGTGGGGCCTAATAATTTCTAGTTAGATCACTGCATTTGTCTTTAGCTTGGAGCTGGGGTTTCTGTACAGAAAGAGTTAATCATGGATCAAAGGTTGAGCAGAGCATACTAATAGGGACAAGAATTATCCTTCAAATATAGGGACATACTGTACAGATCACAAGGGGCATGATTATCATTCATGATGAATACAATTGATATTTCCACTTTAACACAGGAATACAATATTGCATATTGATAAAACTGGCTACGGAAGCCATTGCTTGACACTTAAATGGGGGTTTAACCTTTGAATTAAGTTCTTATGTGTGTAGAGAGTGATATTCTGAAACAATTTGCAATTGGTTTTCATGTTTTATTCTTTGTGGTGTTTGAGTTATTTAGCTATTTATTCAGCAGTTCTCCAGATTGCAATTTCAGCAATCTGGTTGCAAGGGTCCAAATTACTCTAGCAACCAGGCAGTGATTTGAATAAGAGATTGGAATATGAATAGGAGAGGGTCTGAACAGAAATATGATTAATAAAAAGTAGCAATAACAAATTTTTTTTAAAGAGACAGTACTTCGACTATTGAATGGTCGAATAGTTAACGATTTGTACTTCGAATCGTTCAATTAAAAGTCGTAGTCGAAAGTCGAAGTAGCCAATTCGATGGTCGAAGTAGCCAAAAAAATACTTCGAAATTCGAAGTATTTTTTATTCTAATCCTTCACTCGAACTAAGTAAATGTGCCCCTAAAAGTTAACATAAGGGTGAACCACCCCTTTAACATTTCATGCCAAAATTTGTCCCAATTCTGACATAATAACAAAATAAGCATCTATATAAATGCACTTTGTAATGGACTATGTCTAAATATCTATATGATCATGAAGGACAGTGTTAACTCTCATGAAGGACTAGGGTTTTAGAAATATTTTATGCCTAAATGACACCATTTATTTGTCATTTTATTGTCTTATAAATATGCCCCTAATATCCCTCATTTGCGCCTGGACCATGGCAAGTAGTCCATTTTTTTCTTTTCTGGAAGCTGCCCAAACATGACAAATTCCTGATTTGTTGCTGTGGGTTGCTGATCATGTGCACATTTGGGTTGGTACTGTAAATGAACATTATTATTTATAACCAGAGAAATTGTTTCCTACAGAGGGCTATGTTTGTGAATTTTTGTGTTTGCAGGTGTATGTGTGTTTACCAGTGCCCTTTTGATAATTTTTGGAATCCCCAAAACAGGACATATTTCATTCTATGGCATAAGGCACACAGATTATATAGTTTCATTAAGTCTTATGATGCAGAGACCTGCTAATGCCCCATGATCTTATGCTGTGAAGACACCTAGTAATATAATGGAGGTCTATTGGTCTTTTGGGAGGGGGTTACCCTTGGTATTTCCTTACCTCTGGAACACTAGTTCTTGCTGTAAGCTTCCTGCTTGGGCTTTGCTGATTATGACACACCCTCACACTCAGGGGATGGTTATACACAACATGATATTTTGCTTCCTTTGTATAAAAGAATGCTAACTTGGCACCTTTCCTAAATAAAGCATAGTAATAAGCGCAAAAAACGTTCGCAATTTTTTTTTCTGATTAAAGACCTCAAAACTTCCTTGCAACGTTTGCAACCAAATTGATTTTGCGAACGTTCGCAGTGTATGTAATAAAATTTCACAATCGCAAACTATTTTTTGCGACAAAATATTTAACAAAACTCCAGAGCAAGTTCGCAATGCACAATTAAGATTCGCAATGCAAAGTTGTGAATTTTATTTACAAAGTTTATTCACAAAGGTTTGCTGTTTGCAAATTTTATTACATTTCCCCCTTAGAGAGTAAAGATTTAGGAAAGGATGTGTCAGAAAGGCCATGTATCAGTTCAACTTAAATAATGTGTTCAGGCAATTCAATTCTGTCCTTATTAGTGCTTTGGTCCAGGTATGCCTTCTTTAAGGCCCCTGAGCTCATAAGTTAAAGCAGTTTAGAAATTTTAATATAATTGTGATAGACTGGACCTTAGGCTTTTCAGGTCAATTGTTCATGAAGATTTTTGGGGCATATCTATAGAAGTAAGTCAAATCAACTGGACTTGCTGTATTTTTTTCTTTAAGACGTTTGATCAGTCATCCAACTGGCTTACTCAATTCTAGAATATGTATAGGATCCATTATCCAGAAACCCGCTCGGAATTAAGGAAAGGCCATCTCCCATAGACTCTATTTTATCCAAATGATCTAAATTTCTTTTCCTTTTCCTTTTTCTCTATAATATTAAAACAGTGCATTGTACTTGATCCAAACTAAGATATAATTAATCCTTATTGGAAGCAAAACCAGCCTATTGGGTTTATATAATGTTTACAATGATTTTCTAGTAGACTAAGGGGCCGATTCACTAACTTCAAGTGAAGGATTCGAAGGTAAAAAACTTCGAATTTCGAAGTTTTTTCTGGGCTACTTCGACCATCGAATGGGCTACTTCGACCTTCGACTACAACTACGACTTCGAATCTAAGGATTCGTAGTAAAAATCGTTCGATAGTCGAAGTACTGTCTCTTTAAAAAAAACTTCGACCCCCTAGTTCGCCATCTAAAAGCTACCGAAGTCAATGTTAGCCTATGGGGAAGGTCCCCATAGGCTTGCCTAACTTTTTTTGATCGAAGGATATTTCTTCGATCGTTGGATTAAAATCCTTCGAATCGTTCGATTTGAAGGAATTATGTCTGCGCTAAATCCTTCGACTTCGATATTCAAAGACGAAGGATTTTAATTCCTAGTCGAATATCGAGGGTTAATTAACCCTCGATATTCGACCCCTAGTGAATCGGCCCCTTAAAGTATCAAGATCCAAATTACGGAAAATCCATTATCCAGAAAACCCCAGGTCCTGAGAACTCGGGATAACGAGTCCCATACCTGTACAATACATACAAAGATTGTTGTGTGAAAAGACATAATTTATCAGTTATTGTACGTCACCCACATATTTGCTCACCCAGATTTGTAAAAGTACTCACAAAACGTAGTTTTTGCACCCAGAGCTTTAAAAGTGTACTTACTGGCACATTAAATAAAAGGGACAATATCTTGTTTACTCAATTTATACTTATACATTACTCAGTGTGGAAAAAATAATATACATGCATAAAAGCAACCTTAATATATTTCTTAATAAAAGGATACAATAACAGAGACTCAGTGATCTATCCTCATCCTAATATATTTAAGTATTATTTTGATGTCTTTGGAAAATGGAACATCTGTGACTTATTACAGTATATGATAAGACATTTGGTGAATATGTACTGTATCTATGTTTTTACATGCTTCATCTCCTGTATAAAACGATAACCCTCAGGCGCAAAATGGACAAAATTAAATTCCCTATTCACAGCTAATGAGTTAAAAATGCCTTCCTTTTCCTGGGGCATGTGTTATCATGGCAACAGGAGCAAACTGTGTTAACAAAGCATTGATTTGCCGTTAAACATAAAAACATTTATGGCATTTTTGACGTTGTTGAGGATTATGCCTCAAATGGCCTTTTGAAAGAGATTCAATATTAAATGGATTGCAGAGAGAAGGGTAGCGAGGGTTAAAAAAACAACTGAATTATATGCCCAAAGTGTATTTGCCATGAACAACCCCCTTTCTGGTTATTTGCTAAAGTCTTGTTTTTAATTTAGAAACCATTGCCTGCCTTCTGCAAGCTCATATATGTGCTGGAAAAAAATAAAGATATCATCTGTCTATCTAACTGTCTATTTATTTGTTCATCTGTCCGTCTGTCTAAAGGTCGGGTCCCCCATAGATGCAAAGATTTCTCTTGCCGAACGACCGATTTTAGCTAAATCCGACCAATCTTTCGAAATTATCATGCTGTTAGTGGGATTTAAACGATCGAACATCTTACGATTTTTCGGCCGACATCTGTCAGGAAATTGATCGGCCAGGTTAAAAAATCTTTGTAGGTCCCAGTGCAATCTATCTATGTTTGCAGGGCCAAGCAGGCAGCTCCCCTTTGTTTTCCTGGCAAATTGGTCTTTTTAGTTGATGGACGATTCGTACGATCGTTCCGAGATTATCGTGGTCTCACGATGACGATCAGATCTTTTAAAAATCTCAACATCTATGGCCAGCTTAATTATCCCTCCATCTATGTAACTATCATCATCATCTATATTTATCTGCATATCATTCTGTCTATTGATCCTCTATGTATCCATGGAGTTGACGTATATTTGCTTTCAGAGACACATTTCCAAGCATATTTAGTTTGCGGGTCTAAAGTTAGTGATTGTTTTTAAATTGTGGGTATAAAGGTATGCAAACAAGTGGCAAGCTGTTATAAAATATAGTAGTTGTTTTTTTTTTGTTTTTTTTTAAAAAAAAACGTCTGGAAATACATTAACACGTTTGGCAAATTTTTCCTTTTTGAGAAGGATTGTTGCCAGTCTTTATGGACATGTGAAGTGGCCGCTATTTTGATGTCATATACATACATCATTATCCATACCTGAGAGCATTCACAACAATCATAGCAATGTACAAGGGGCCCTATTTTCTATACTAATGGGCACTCATTTTACGAACATTTGGATTGTAGCCAGTTTTCATAGCTCTAGTTCTTCTTGCCCTACTTTAAAACTGATAGAAGCTGCAAACAATTGGCTTGATATTCAGACTGTAAAATTGTACACACACAGGTCACCTTGTTTAATCAGCTCTGATCCCCTAAAAACACAGGTTGGCCATAGTAACCTCAACTGACAAACATTTCAGGAATGGGGATTCTTTTGGATAATGATCTGACTGACAACTCTGTAAGTTGTTTGGTCATTCATTTGCCAAGCTGGTCATCTATGTGTGTGGTCAAAATTTACCAGAGATGCTTAGATATCCAAAACCCCAGCTCATATGTGGCTGGCATAAGCATATCAATTTAAAGGCTCAATAACAGTTTGTCTCCAGAAGCCTCAGCATCTCAAAGGCCTAAAAGGTGGTATCTCAGAAGCTTATCTTGAAGATCAATCTCCGAGCCTCCCTAACAGGTTGGAGCAAGTGCTATATCATAAAGAGATTAACATCATCCCTTGGGACCACACATTCTTAAAAGGTAATAGAGCAACTTAAACACAAAAAAAAACCGTCAAATGAAAGCGCACTACAGTACAACAAGGATATCATTACATAGCCATTACTATTTTTTCTCTTGGTCTCTCTTTCTTTATGTCTCTCTACTGAAACACACAATTACATGCACATATATTATTAGATAGTTCTTTAAACCTAGGTCACAATCAGTGATCTTACTATGCTGCGTATTGATGACAGTTGTAATTGGCTAGTTACATTGATCTTTTCATCCTTGTGTGGAATTTTATCCAAATACACTTGCATTTGCCAACCTCATAATGATCCCTTGAGATATCAGATGACCAAACAAGGTTAATGAGATATTGGTGATGTTCAAGACAAAGATAGCTGAATAACTATATGGTTTAGAAATACCAGACCTAGAACCATTTTACTTAATTCCAGACATTTCCTTATTTACCAATGACTTTTAAACGAAAATATGCCCTGGTTATAACCAAGGTGTCATTACTTATTTGTAATAAGGCAGTAAAATATGCATACAGTATAAAAAATTTTATTCTGATACTCCAATAATACCAGAGACTCTTGTAAAAAAGATCCAGCTAGCAAGGCTATGTAAAATAAATTTCATTTAAATGTAATATTGTTCCATTTAGTACAGTGTAGCAGGTTGGATTTACTTGATTTTTCAACTGGTGTTGCTCTAGTGCAGCTTTAATCAACATTTCTATATACATTACTTACACATATCCAGTGATATTCAAAATTATATGTAAATGATAATTGCTAATCAAAACAGCAGTACTACTCACTTCACTGCTTGCTTGACTATAGAAACAATTTAGCAGCTTTGCACCTGTCAAGACTCCAGCTCACACAATGTATTGCATGCTCTTGTTATTCCCACATGCAAGAATTATGGCTTAGTCCTTTATAGGACAAGGAAAGTCTAAAATAGAATAAGGCTAGAAATGCTGTATTTTGTATACTAAACATAAACCTGAACTTACTGCACCACAAGCCTAATCAAACAAATGATTTATGCTTTCAAAGTTGGCCACAGGGGGCTGTCATCTTGTAACTTTGTTAAACATTTTTGCAAGACTAAGACTAAGTGCACATGCTCAGTGTGGTCTGGGCTGCTTAGTGATCGTCATAAACAAAGCTGCTTGAGTTCTGCATGTCTGGGAATTAAGGCGGGGGCTCCCCTGCTGTTCATAAGTATGAACTCAGCAGTTAGGGATCGTCCGACAATTCCTATCCACAGCAGTAAATGAAGGGATAATTTAACTGCATACAGTCAGGTTTCTTATAAAAATGGTACACATTTTTTAATTAAAGTATATTGGAGATAGGTTTCTTTTTCATTAAAGAAAGTAAAAATGGGATTTTATTTTTTTGCCTTTCCTTGTCCTTTATGGCTTATGGCTTTAGAAAAGCTGACTAGTGATGGGCGAATTTATTCGCCAGGTGCAAATTCCCACGATTCACCGTCGGCGGATAAATTGCGAAACCGCCACAAAAATTTGCTGCTGTCAAAAAAAATGGACGCCGGCGTCTGTTTTTTTGGATGCCTGCGCAATTTCACCAAAAACTGACGCTGGTGTCAAAAACGGACGCCGGCGTAAAAACGAGAAGAGGTATGATAGAGTCATATTTATTCTGCATTCCATAAAAAATTAGATGCTGGTGGTACACCATTACACCATTTTTCACCATCCTAATGATAGTTATAAGGGAAATAAAAAAATTAACCAAAGAAGCAGAAGCTGGCTAGGTTGGCAGTTGGAAAAATCCCCCAGGGACCAATGATCGGTTTTTACTACTGTAAAAGATTTTCCAAAAAAAGATCATTCATTTCAACACACGAGTACAGCTGAATCGTCAGATATACAGGTAGAAACATTATAATTCTACCTGTATTTGACGTTTCGGCACTAACAATGGCCGATGTTCGGTTGCCTTCAAAGGCTCCCTATCAAAATTTTCCAGTAGGCCTGATTAACGAGCCGACCGATATACAAGTCTTCTGCTGATATCGATCAGCTCGTCTCCCACCATACACGAACCATATATACGAAAATTCATTTTGTACTGTATTATCTGTGCATCTATGGCCACCTTCCAGGCTTGTGGCTGAAATGGTGCTTAAATTACACTGTTTCCTTGATAATTGCTCTCAGGAGTAATTACCAGGAAAATGGTCAACTTAACATATAGACAGTTCAAGCACTTTTAAATGTTACATAATGGCATATACTTATTTAAGTTGTCAAGGTCACTTTAGATGCAATCATTGCAGCCTGCCAACTTGCCTTCATTAGACATGTTCCTGTTTGGTTTTTGTTTTGTTTTTTTAAAGTGATCTTGTAACCACAACCTATAACACACAGCCCAGTTAACTACTTGTAATCTACAAACATTGGCTGAATGTGTTATATAGCCAACTATATTTGCTCTGCAAATCTTATACATTGGTTATAAATTAAATGAAAAAAAAACTGTCCTTTATTTTGACTTCTCTCTTCCACTCTCACTTGTTTTCATTCCATTCTTTCCCTTTTTCTTGTTTTCCTCAAAGCATTGTTAGGCAAAGAATTATGACAGCTTAGGGAGGCTTAGCCTGTTCTTAAGGAGACCATCTACCGAAGATTAAATTAATATATAATTTATATTGATATATAACTTAAAGCAATTTAATGGAAGCCTTGCCAAACAAAAATGAAGTCCTCTAACATTAAAGATTTTTTCCCCCCATTGTGCTCTCTCTCTCTCTCTCACTTTCTCTCTCTCTCTTTCCCTCAGATGCATCTGCTTCCTCTTCATAAGTACCTCTTCTCTCACATCATTACATAGATTCTTTTCAATTTTAAGCTCTTCTTTCCTTTCTACCGTCTCTAAGTAAAAAGTAGTATTCCCCCCATATCAGGTTTTAAAAGCTCTTTTGCAATCACACCAACTTTCCTTTATTTAACCCTTGCCACCTTGATCTGACATGCCTCCTGGGCTCCTTTACTACATCCATATATATTTTTAAAAATAATTATTCCTTTAGAATATTTTTTTTTTAATCTTGCAGATATAAACTAATTCTGCCTTTATATTTACTCTTGTATTTTTGTTTTTTAATTGTTTCAATGTATTTTCCCCCTTTATTTTCTTTATTTTCTGCCCTGAAACCTGAACTGATGTCTAACTATTAGGGGACCACCACTTGTGGTCCAGTATTTATTCAGGGAACCATTGCCCATCCCTACATTTAAAATGTCTAAATTAACACTCTGATATAGTGCTCTCAATGTATACAGAGTAAGTGAGCATTTACCCTAAATCAAATCAGAGTACCACCTACCCCCATATCACCTACCCCAGACACGCAAGCAGTCCAAAATATGGTCACTAACCCCAGCAACCAGAAAGTAAGAAATTTTTACTTGCTGTGAGGAATGCTAAGAGATTGTTAGCTGTTCAGCCTCATTGTCCATTTGAAATGTTTATATTAACACCAGTGATAAGACAAATGAAGAAGCAAGAGCATGCAGTGCAGTAAAGGGTTAGCCGGTGCATAGAATTGTACCCCCTCCCTCTTTCAATAGGTGATAGGATATTCATGGACATATTTGATTGAAAGATGCTTTGCAGCAAAGCATGAGGCTAATACCAACTGAAAGTGCAAACAGTGGATATATGTGTGGTATCAAAATCCTAGCTGATAGAACAAGAAGTTGAAATAGCAATATAAAACGGTGTGCATCAATCATAGGCATGCTTATGAAATTGCACAGAATTTGCAGGAGTGTTACCCATGCATCTTTGGCATGACTGGATAATCACACTGTGTGGCCATTGCTTGACCCATTTATGTCCAGCTTCCCCTATGACCCAGTTGATACCATCTGCTTTAGAAGTAGAATATTCACCAGCAGCACAGAACACAGTCTACCGCGGACCAGTTATTAGTTGTATTGATATACATAATCATCAAAACACAAAAGAGCAACAGAGACTTTGTCAATATCATGTTCCTCGCGCAGCTGCTACAGCGATTGGAACTTATGTTCAATTTAAAGAACACAGTTCTCAACAACAATGTGAAAGTAAATTTCAGTATAATGTAAAGCAATTCATATAAAGCATATTCATGGTTTCACATTTTAAGATACATTTATACATATGATGGTTTTAATTTCAGCACCACGGACAGAGTACAGCTAGACTGCAGCAGCTCAACTCAGTCAACACAACTACAGTTTCTTGGTGAGAGCTAGCACAAACACAATCAAAGAAAGAACAAGCCAAATCTTCAGGAAGCACAAAAGAAAACATTTGGCCTGTATCTGTACCAGCACCTGAAGGCTGAATTGAAAATGAATGTATTCTCTTCCTGAGAATAAGTGATTCCCCTTGATCTTTACTTCCCTCGATAACAGAGGTTTTAACAGCTCACTTGGGAAAAATCTTCCACCTTCCAACTGTCTTACTGCCTAGTTATTCTTGTTAAGAAAGGGATCCGCAATGCTTTGTTTCTCAATTTTCCTGTGGCAATGGCACTGACTGAAGGAGAAATAGTCTTGAAAGGCAGATTTAGGTGCTAGATTTTTACAAGTGTAGCTGTCAATCTCAAATGGTTGCTACTGGCAACTGCACGTACTTGTGTTCATAAATCAGCCATTAGGGTTCAGTAATGGGAAGTGTAGCCTATATTCTTCTCTGACTACACTGTATATGTAAGAAACTGAAAGTATTTTAACAATTGAAAAATAGTAAACTTACCTGCAGTATATTATATATAATTATATATATATAAATCTGACATGCTGTCCTTCAAACAATCTACAGTGTTTGTTGTTTAAAAGGTATACCCACCTAACCCAGGCCATACATGCAGCTTTTACACCAAAGCTTTGCTTGCATTCAAGGGTAGACTTCCTATAAAAACACAAGAAAAGTAATGACCTTTGTATATTATATTCATACAGAAAACGTTAAATTAGAGCATTGATGAAAATGTCTACATTCAAAGAATAAAGCCATCATTGATACTACTTTCCCAAGAAACAAAGCATTTTTTATTCTTATACTGTTTTAATGGAAAAAGCATTTGCAGCCGCTTATCTCTCCCCTTTTGTACTCTGTACAAGATAAAAATGTCGATAAATGTGGTGCAGTACTGCACAGGAGTGTCTTTACATTGTCTTTACTTGCTTCCACAGCTTGTTGGTGTTCAGTAAAACAACACAGTTGCCAGACACTCTTTTTATTTTAGTTTTCTTTTATTTTCTATCTTCAGGAAAAATCACAACCTTAGACATTAGGAACATAAATATTAAAAAAAAAAACAAATCAAAAACAATTTAGGCGCAAACCATTACAGATGAGCAAATATGTCACAACAGTGAAAAAAATTGTACAATGGCCCAATAAATATGGAGAATAGACTGTGTTCATTGCCTATTTCTTCTCTATTTCCGGTGCTATGTGACATGCTACATAAGTACTTTAGTGTTTTGCAAGCAGAGAACCATAGCTTTCTTTTGAGAATGCAGCCCTATACCTAAGTATAAACGATCTGTACCCACGCTCATTTATAAATGTAGTGTCAGTGCCAATAGTGCAGATTTAAAAATAAATAAATACATACATACATAAATAAATAAATAAATAAAAGGAGAGAGATAAAAAGAGATATCTTATTTTATTATAATCTGCACTATTAGTTTTTTAACACAAATACTTTATTATCTGGGAGAGAGATACATTATGCATAGTCTGGCAGTTTACTTACTGAAGCATAAGTTTATTTGCATATGGTTTTTTGCTCATGTTTTCCACTAAATTTTTAAATATTGTGTTGCTGTGCCGTCTTTCCTTTTTTTCCACAAAAATATTCATGAATGGTGTTGCAAATGAGATGGAAGTTTACATGAGCACAGTGCCTGGCTGTTGTGCGTAGAGCAGTTTGCACAAACAGTTTAGCATATATTTCCGGCAAAAGCAAAGTTATGACGATATTCGATAAATATATTTGTGCGCATACATATACTAACTTTGCAGTTACAGATATTTTTCTTTAAAAATCCCATATTTAAAAAGCTCTTAAGGACACTCACAGCGCTAGTGTTCTCCCACACCAGTGTAGGGACAAAAGGTAGGGACAAAAAAATAGCTGGAGAAAAATAAATATATATATATATATATATATATATATGTGCCTCCCCAACACACCCACACTACACCAAGTGGCCGATTCACTATGGGTCGAATATCGAGGGTTAATTAACCCTCAATATTCGACTAGGAACTAAAATCCTTCGAATATCGAAGTCGAAGGATTTAGCACAGATAGTACGATCGAACGATCGAAGGATTATTCCTTCGATCGAACGATTAAATCCTTCGAATCGAACGAATCAAAAAAAGTTAGCCAAGCCTATGGGGACCTTCCCCATAGGCTAACATTGACTTTGGTAGCTTTTAGATGCCGAACTAGGGGGTCGAAGTTTTTTTTAAAGAGACAGTACTTCGACTATCGAATGGTCGAACGATTTTACTTCGAATCCTTCGATTCGAAGTCGTAGTCGAAGGTCGAAGTAGCCCATTCGATGGTCGAAGTAGCCCAAAAAAAACGTTGAAATTCAAAGTATTTTTACTTCGAATCCTTCACTCCAAGTTAGTCAATCGCCCCCCAACTATTTTTTTTACAAATGTCAATAGGACTGTGCAAACACAACTCACAGTCCAACTGGCTTCATTAGTAATGTTGGGTGGTGCAGGGGCAGAGAGGAGACGGGTAGCAGGGGAAACAGATGAGACCACTGTGAATACACCAATCTTTTCAAATGTTTAAAATATAAACATGCACAGGGCTAATTTTCCCTTGTACAAATTATTTAGTCCTGCACTAAGTTTACTGTATGTATGAGCGCTTGTATCTGTTAATGATGTAAGGTACCTTAAGGTACAACCATTGCTGCCTCATAAGCCAATCTTCCTGTCAAACTGAGCAAAAAAAATCTGTCCATTGATAAGAACTGCAAGGGCAAATTTACTAAAGGGTGATTTTTTGCCTCGGATGGCTTCACCACAATTTGCACAACTTCGCTATCATTAATTCGCAGCAAATACGTATATCAAAAGTTTCGAAGTGGCAAACGAAAGCCGGCAAAAAATTCATCAGTGCACAAATTTCTAAACAAATTTTCGCTGGCATTACTTTTTTTTCTTAGCAAAACTTCGTTAACATACTTATTCTTACGTCAGTCTAAATATGGCGGGTACATATAGGTATATATATATATATATATATATATATATATATATTGTATGTCTTAAAAGTGAGTGTTGGTGAAATTGCTGGAAGTGAGCACTTATTAAAAGTGTCCAAGAATCAAAATAAATACAAAAGACAATGAGCCGAGCCCAAAAGAAATGTGGAATACGTTCAAATGGTTAAAAAAATAAAACAAATACATATTTAACAGTAACAACTTTCAAACATAATCCTACATTAAAATGTGAAAAAATTACTTTTTGGCATACAGGATATGATGTCACTGACATAAGATTGTTGAGGATGTAGCTTCATCTTATCATTTTGCCAGTTATAACCTGGCAAACAGACTCAACAATTTGGGAGTAGTGATCGTTCGCCTGAGCGAAAATTGGTTGAAAGGGCGCAAAACTTTGTTAGCGAAGAACTCTTACACTAGTGAAATTGTCCTCTACACCTTTTAGTAAATTGGCAATGTCCCTTGTGAATTGTCATTTTCGCGGCAATTTCGCCCTTTAGTAATTCTGCCCCAGAGTGTCAAATAAGTTGTTTGAATGTGTGTACCGTAATAAAGAATAATGACATTGTTTGAGTTCCTTCTAAATTATTCTTTTTCTGAGGCCACACAAATGCATGTTGACATATTAACCCTAACTATATGCAGATCTGTTATAAAGGAGAATCACACAACTGTAGAGCCAAGTAGTGATGGGCGAATTTATTTGCCAGGCGCGGATTCGCGGCCAATTTGCGCGATTCGCCGGCAGCGAATAAATTCGCAAAACGCCCGCGAAAAAATGGACGCCGGCGTCAAAAACAGGCGCCGCTGGCGTCTCGCTAATTTTTCGCCCGAAATTCGCGAATTTTCCGGCGAAGCGAAACGCCGCAAATTCGCCCATCACTAGAGCCAAGGCATGCAAGAATGGTTATGCTGTAGTAGGGAGTGTTCATGTGAGTGAGACTGCAGAGAATACAGTATAGATACTATTTTATTTGTTTATTATGGGGTGTACTTCCTGATTTCTGTGTATTTAAAGGGAAACTAAAGTCTAAAATAGAATAACGCTAGAAATTCTATTCTAAACATAAACATGAACTTACTGCACCAGAAGCCCAATTAAACAAATGATTTATGCTTTCAAAGTTGGCCACATGGGGTCACCATCTTGTAACTTTGTTAAACATCTTTCCACCAAGACCATGCACATGCTCAGTGTGGTCTAGGCTGCTGCTTAGGGATCGTCATAAATTATCAAAACAGCACAAGTCAAATAATATCTGCATAGAAACTAATACCGCAAGACTGATTAATACTCAGAATATGCAGACTGCACTGGGTCTTGTGTTGTCATGTAATCTAATGTGGATTTTATAGTTTTTGTATTGTTTAATACAAACTTTAGCCTTCTCTCCAGAACCAGTGGCTGCAGCAAAAAAAAATAAAGAGGATGTAAAGGCAAAATAAAATACAATTTTTACTTTATTAACTGGAAAAAAAACCTGTACCCAATATACTTCAATTAAAAAAATCTGTGCAGTTTTTATAAGAAACCTGACGGTATGCAGTGGAATTCCCCCTTCATTTACTGACTGCTGCAGATATGAATCTCTACAAACAAAGCTGCTCAAGTTCTGGGAAGCCCCCCCCCTGCCATTTGAAAGTATGATCCTTTCCCTGCAGAGCAGTTAGGGACCGTATGAAGTTTCCTATCCTCAGCAGTCAGAGCAAGTAAATGAAGGGAGAATTTCACCAGTAGTACACATTTTTTAATTAAAGTCTATTCTTTTTCATTAAAGAAAGTAAAAATGGGATATTATTTTTTGCCTTTACATCCCCTTTAAAATTAAATCAACATATACATTTGTTGCAGGGTAGAATGTATGACATCTGATGATGCTTTTACAAATTGCATTTTATGTGCAGCACATTTCTGTGATTTTCAGATTATGGGCTAGAATTAATTCAAGGGGAAAAACTTTTCTTCCTGAATATCTTAGCTTTTTGCACTTTGTGGTCCATTTGTTAATGGCTACAATGCATACAACAGGAAGGGAGTTCTAATACCACAGCATTTGCAAAGCAGATAAAAATGAACTGTGGTTGTTTTATAGGGATGATCCCTATTTTTAAATACTGTATTTTATTACACTTTTCACTCTCATGTTCTATGCACTGTGATTATCACAGTGAAAAGGAAAAAGTGTCTGCCCATAAATAATTTAGGCTTGTTCTCTTCTAGATCAAGAAAGGGTATTGCACCAAGTATTATGTGTCCTTCCTTTCCTGTCTTGCAAAGCTAATCTTATTTACAACTGCAGTTTAAACTCATACATGTATATAATAAAGGGCTGAAACTAGGAGAAAGCAAGGCAGAAAAGGCATGTGTCTAAGTTCTACTGTCTGCTCTCGGACAAGTACCAACTACTAAATAGCTGCATAGTAGCTGAATTTGAAAAAAAGAGGCTTTCATTTCAAACTGTTCACCATATATATCTTACGTAACGTAAAGCTAGTCCAAACCTTTCCCTAGATCATCATAGTACAATTAGCCTTGTATTTTCTCATTTGACAAAAAGAAATGCATGATGTTCCTTCCATGGGACATATGACTATAAGCAATGTATCTAGCCCTTTAATATTTAGACTACTTTTACGACTATTCAGTTCAATTCACTCCTTTCACAAATCTTTCAACACCACAATAATATATTTGGGCAAGGGGCCTTTTTTAGGTGGGAGTTAAGGTTTGCAGGATAGGATAGAAGTGGAATATTAAATCTAAAGTCACATACAGCAGTGTCCCCATCATTTTTCCATCAGTGGAGAAATCTCTTATTTTGACCTCTTTTGCCTCATGTATGTATCTGCGATGATAGGGATGCAATCCACTACATATGTCCTTAGCCTAACTTGCGTTTGGAGATGGCATATTGTTATGTTTTGGTAGCCGAGGATTAGTAGAGTAAAACTGCTTTATTAGCAGGCTAATGCAGGCATTACACAACCGCAGTAACTTTCACTTTCACTTTTAAAACAAATAGAATGTACAGTGTATGCACAGTATAACTCTTGTACAAATACCACACATATCAACTGAAAGAGAGGTGCGATAGTATAACAGGGAGATCATTAAAGTTTATTGGAGAGTTGCAATGCATTATAATGGGCAGGGCTGCCATCAGAAATCACGGGGCCCCACACACTCCCTTACCCATCAGGATGATGGCCACACAAGACACAAGCATTAAAACATTAAGTGCACCCCTACAAGTTTTGATGGTCAGGGCCTCCTGCAAATTAAATAAAGAAAATTGGCAGCCAAGGACCCCCTAAGAAAAAACATTGGTGGGCAGGGCCCCTACAATTGATTTAAAAAAAAAGCATTAGTGGTCAGGGCCCCTACAAGTTATTAAAAAAAATTGGCCAGGGCACCTTCAAGTTATTAAAAAAACACATTTGGCCAGGGCCCCTACAAAAAAAAAAAAAGAGCTCAGGTGCCAGGGAGCTCAGGTGCCGCCGGGGAGCTCACCCTATCACATGCTTGGAAGACCCTTACATTGTATGAGGTCCACAAATTCCAAGCTAAAACACCCAGCAGCATACCCAGATCCAACAAAAATAAACCCAACATAAGGTTAAAGTACATTGCAATGTACTTTTTGTACATTTATCCCCCACCCCCCCCTAAGCATTGCTGCTGCTTACTAAAAAGATTGTGAGCTGCTCACTAAAATAGCATGGAAAAAGAAAGTAAGTCATTTTAAAACAAAGCATTACATTGGTCTTTCCTTGGGCTTTAGGTACAAATGCAAATACCAAACAACTAAACTGCCCAGTAGACATTTATATAATGTTTGACTGTACATCTTACAGAGACATTCATTATTATAGTGCCAAGGCTTTGGCAAGCAGAGCAGAAACACTACCTTAGTCTAATAAGCATATTTTTAAATGTTATAGGTCACCCAGAGGGATAAAGATTAATTTATAGTCTGTGCATTAGTAATTCTGCAAATAGCATCATTTTACATTGTTGGTTTTGCATATTTATTATTATTATTATTATTATTAATGTTTGAACAAAGATTACTATTAGAGAACAGGTGGATGATGAATGTAAGGTGCTTACATAAAGACTTGAATTCCCTTTGGGTTATGCAGTTGTACTTACAACGTCTGGCTGGAATAGCATAGGCACTCTTTTGTTTCCCAGTGATTCTTAATCATTAAATTCATAGAAGAGATGTTGCCAGGAATTTCCTTTGAAGCCCCTTCTTTAGAAGGTCATCATAAAATAGTTACAACAATATTGTCAGAGAGGTGCATACTCTATTGAAAAATACTTGCTAGTTTAATTAATTGGTTTCTAATATGAATTAGAATCCTATAATCATATAGTACTTGGGGTAAATGTTTGCTGACGTTGCCTCTTAAGCCTATCTCATTTTTGGCATCTCAGTATCATTATTTATAAAAAAGGAAATTCAGAAAGATTGATTGGGTTATTATTATTATTTATTATTTAAATAAATATTTATCACAGTTAAACAAACAGAAGGTTACTGCTGCCAACATTTTATTAATGAAACCCTTCAAACATTGAAAACCATTGCATACAGGGTCCTGATTGGAATCAAACCTAGAAAAACAGCACTACAAAGCGGTACTACAAACCAGTGCACCAGCATGCCTTGATCAAGCTATCCAATGGTGAATGACACTGGCAAAATGTTTCAGATTGTTAAACACTTAAAAGCATTTTCAGAGATGACAGAAAGGGCAGAGACACAGACAAAGATTCAGGGAGGTTTAGTCGCCCAGCGACAAATCGCCTCTTCTTCGGATGACTAAACCCCCCCGAACTGCCTTCCCGCCAGCTAGAACCTAAATCATAGGCAAGATGGCACTCACGGCACTTTGTTTTCCAAAGTCGCCCGAGGTTGCCTCACACAGAAACTTCGGGCGACATTCGAAAACGAGGAAACTTTGGGTGACTTCGTAAAATCTATTTAGATTCTAGCCTGTGGGAAGGCAATTCGGGGAGATTAGTCGCCTGAAGAAGAGGCGATTTGTCACCGGGCGAGTAAATCTTCCCGAATCTTCACATGCATCTCTGCCCTTACTGTTAAAAGTAGAAACAAAGATAAACTTATCAAACCCACCTTTCACAGAAGATTCTATAATGTGGAGGTGGGCTCATCCTGGCGGCTGAATCTACTGTATTCCACATTTCAAGAAAATCAAAGAAAGGTGATTGGCTGGTGATCATTTCCCATAGGGCGATGACAAATAACCACTGCTCCACTGCTGCATAAGATTCTTTACCAAACTCCAAAATGTTTCCAAACACGTTCCTTTCCATAAAACTGTAGGACAGAATCTTATTTGATTTTTTTATGAGAAAAACAAATCACCCTACTGTAAGGGGCAAATTCATCAAGGGTCGAATATCGAGGGTTAATTAACCCTCGATATTCGACTGGGGAATGAAAATCCTTTGACTTCGAATATCGAAGTCGAAGGATTTTGCGCAAATACTTCGATCGAACAATCAAAGGAATTTTAATCCAACGATCTAGGGGTTATCCTTCAACCGAAAAAAGTTAGCCACGCCTATGGGGACCTTCCCCATAGGCTAACATTGAGTTCGGTAGCTTTTAGGTGGCGAACTAGGGGGTCGAAGTTTTTTCTTAAAGGAAAACTATACCCCCCAAACAATGTAGGTCTCTATTAAAAGATACTGAGTAAAACAGCTCATGTGTAAAACCCTGCTTCATGTAAATGAACCATTATCATAATAATATACTTTTTTAGTAGTATGTGCCATTGGGTAATCATAAATAGAAAATTGCCATTTTAAAAAATAAGGGCCGCCCCCTGAGATCGTAAGATTCACTGTGTACACATACAAACCACATGTAAGGTCACATGAGCCAATTAACAGACAGAGTTCTGCCTTTTGCTTCCTCACTTCTTCCTGTTACAGTTAGAGTTGTAGTATTTCTGGTCAGGTGATCTCTGAGGCAGCACAGATAGAGTCACGAAATGGTGGTTCAAGGCAAGAGATGTAAAAGGGCAATATTTATGTAAATATATATTCCAGTTTGGTAAGATTCTTTTATATGTCATTCAATTTGATATAAACTATCTGTTGCGTAAGTATTAATTTTGGGGGTATAGTTTTCCTTTAAAGAGACAGTACTTCGACTATCGAATGGTGGAATAGTCGAACGATTTTTAGTTTGAATTGTTCGATTCAAAGTCAAAGTCGTAGTTGAAGGTCGAAGTAGCCCATTCTATGGTCGAAGTAGCCAAAAAAACACTTCGAAATTCAAAGCATTTTTTCTTCTATCCTTCACTCGAACTTAATGAATGGGCCCCTAAATGTAAAGAAGATGTTGCTAAAATGTACAAAATAAATATATTCTCTAAAAAGGGTTCAATGTCTTGTACTCACCAATACAAGCGTTATATTCGTCAGAAATAATATGTATAAAAGTTATTGTCAAAAGAAGGATATAAATAGTATTAATAAGAAAAGGGGCCCAATATGAAAGGTTTTGGCACATCAAACAATATGTCAAACTCGATGGTGCTTTAAGTATAATCCCACCCACCCCCACAACAACAACCAGTAAGATAAACAATATGCACGAACATAAAATAAAAATGTCTCTATGGGCCTAGCGCTCCACATTCTGGAAGCAAATAAGCATTATTGCTCATGCAATGCCTTATAGGGATCATGCACAAAGCCCTACACAGTGTACAAAGTACAAAAAAGGCAAGATCAGAATTTTGCACTTTGCCCACTGTGTGAAGCATCATGCATATAGCTATAGGCCTCTGCAATCTGAGCACAGAGGCCTGCTATTTGAATTGAGTGCAGCCTGCATTAGTCCATACTTGAGTCAAAGATGTACTTGCACTCTCCGTGGGCATTAATTACTCCTTACTGTATGTCTCTGCAATGCTCTATAGCGACGTGTGTCTGGCTCCTGTTTTAAATATGAAATGCATTGAGAAACTGCTATCAGAAGTGAATGCATTTTGCCAGTACACAATCTGTTGTATTCAGGGAATAGGGAATTTAAATATAAATTGGAGAATATATTGGAGAACATAAGTATGGTAGCAGTATTTTATTTAGCAATGGATAATGCTGCAAGAATGTAGATTGAAATGACTGAAATGCTGCTGAGAATACATTTTTCAAAATAAAAAAAATATAATAATGATAAAATAAAATGTTTGTGGGTACATACAGTATCATAACCTACATAATTGCATCTGTGGTTTAAGAATATTAGATATCAGGCTAACTGTTGTAATTCAGTTGAATTACCCCTCCTAACAAACCACACAATGCACAAACATATTTTTCAGAAATATATTTAACAAAACTACGAGATTGGTTCCCCCAGCGCTGCAAACACTTTCCTACTGATATACAACCCATGCATTAAGCAATATTAAACAATAAAATGTGCCTGGTTTGCTTCTGTTGTCAGTATAAATGCATCCTTCTTACTGTGTAAATTCTCTAATATTTTATTGCTTACATTTTGTAGCAGAAAAAGTGTTGTTTTTTTTTGCTGCAATTTAATTGAAATCCCAAAATCAATAGCTGTGGCAGTTGTCATACAGTTGTCACAGCTACTTGTGTGCAGAGTAACACAATTAAATGTAGCAGTGTGTTGTAGCAATGGATGCAAAACTGAATGAAACTATAATTATTTATAGACTAAATAATGGGCTAATTAAACTAGTTCATTAATGAAGGGATTCACATTTTGGGCTTATAAGAGAGCTATTCTCTTGCAGACACTAGAGCCAAAAATCATCAGGACCAGATTTTCCTTGTGTGCATCCCTCCGCTGACCAGTGCACCCCCTGCTAATATAGAAAAACACCCACCCCTTACCCTGGGCAGTCAGGAGATTTTTTGACAGCTTCTTGAATCTCTCACCAATTCCACAGAGCAGTTTGAATGGGTAACGTCACCGCTAAAATCTTGCTGCGCTATGCAAGGCCTTTGTGACCTTCCCATAAATCCAGGCCTGGAAATGATCCTTAGATGGGTTTACTATTATCTATTAAAACTATTATAGGGGTGCTAGGAATCACAAATTTCTTCCAATGGGAGTTATAGCTTTATAACAGCTGGAAGAGTACAGCAATTGAAATGAAACCCCATGCTGGCTTTGGCTCCCTTATATTATACAGCCAATTCTATGGGTTTGGTCCCATAATTGGGTCCGTATACTGTTTAGGTAACCATGGTTGTTAAATAGAGGTGCTTGTCCATTTACAATTAATTCCACTATAGAAAGCAAAGCTATAGAACTTTTTTACTAGAAAAATGTAGTTTAGCTAGAACAGTAATGCAGTGTCCTACAATTAATCAGTTTTGGCATACACAGTCAAATAATCCACACATGTAACGGGCAGTGTTATACCAATAAAGTTACTATTGGTTTTATCTGGTGCTAGAGAAACAATATGTCTCCATTTGTTTGTTCAGTAACTGAGAGCACTATAGAAGTTCTTGTGTAGATACTAAAAATACTCTGTATCTCATGCCAGTGCAATAATAACACTTCCATCTGTGGTATCCACTGAGAGGAATCAAACCTAAGTGGAAAAGTAAAGAATGGAAAATGAGAGTAATTATCTGCCCTGTCTCTATGCCTAAGGTATAGATGTGGGGCAGGCAATATATGATTGTTTAAAAGTATTTTAAACATGTTTATAACAGGTACAGGTATGGGACCTGTTATACAGAATGCTCGGGACCTGGGGTTTTACAGATAACGGATGTTTCCATAATTTGGATCTTCATACCTTAAGTCTACTAGAAAATCAGCGGACATTAAATAAACCCAATAAGCTGGTTTTGCTTCCAGTAAGGATTAATTATATCTTAGCTGGGATCAAGTACAAGGTACAGTTTTATTATTACAGAGAAAAAGGAAATCATTTCGGAAAATTTGGATTATTTGATTAGAATCTATGGGAGTCTATAGGAGATGTCCATTCCATAATTTGGGACTTTCTGAATAACAGGTTTCCGGATAATGGATCCCATACCTGTACAGTTGTTTTAATAAACAAAATAATATGGGTTTTATGTTTACTTTTAAATGACTTTTATTATACAGCTTTTTATGTCTGAATGACAGGTGCATTTTAACAATTACATTATCACCTCATCTTCCCAGACCCAGTGCTTAGAGTTAGCCTTGATCCTGCAATGTCCCCCCCCCCCTTATATATAGTCATTTTCTCCAAAGGAATTTTTCCAAGATACAATCAGACATTGACTACTGTAACTCTCTGTATTAATTGGTCTTCCCTCACAGAAACTGTTTCTTCTCTAGTCCATAATGAATAGTGCTGCTTATACACCTCAGTAACCACCCCACATCTGCTATTCCACTCTAACTTGGCTTCCACAACATTTCATATTAAAATCTAAAACTAATGACCCTGACATCCAAAGCAGTTCATAACTACACTAGATCTCACAAAACCACTTGTTACCCTCTTTAACTGACCAACTCCTGAATCACATCTTCACATACTGTACATACATTCAAGATTTTGCTACGGCTGCATTTTTCTTTGGTATTCTCTCCCATGTTATGTCTGACTTTCTTCCAATCTTACTGCCTCTTCTCTTAAATATTAATTTTAGAGTATCTTACCCGCATCTAGCTTAGCATGGAGTCAGTGTGCAATTTATGCTGCTAAATATCTATAAAAATAAGTCAAATTAACTGGACTTTCTGTGTTTTTCTTGAAGACACGTCACCAGTCATCCAACTGGCTTTTTCAATTCAAAATACACACATACAATGCTGTTTTGGCACCTCTCCCTGGAAGGTTTAAAGGGATCCTGTCTTCGGAAAACATGTTTTTTTCAAAACGCATCAGTTTATAGTGCTACTCCAGCAGAATTCTGCACTGAAATCCATTTCTCAAAAGAGCAAACAGATTTTATTATATTCAATTTTAAAATCTGACATGGGGCTAGACATTTTGTCAATTTCCCAGCTGTCCAGGTCATGTGACTTGTGCCTGCACTTTAGGAGGGAATTGCTTTCTGGCAGGCTGCTGTTTTTCCTTCTCAATGTAACTGAATGTGTCTCAGTGGGACATGGGTTTTTTACTATTGAGTGCTGTTCTTAGATCTACCAGGCAGCTGTTATCTTGTGTTAGGGAGCTGTTATCTGGTTACCTTCCCATTGTTCTTTTGTTTGGCTGCTGGGGGAGGGAGGGGGTGATATCACTCCAATTTGCAGTACAGCAGTAAAGAGTGATTGATGTTTATCAGAGCACAAGTCACATGACTTGGGGCAGCTGGGAAATAGACAATATGTCTAGCCCCATGTCAGATTTCAAAATTGAATATAAAAAATATCTGTTTGCTCTTTTGAAAAATGGATTTCAGTGCAGAATTCTGCTGGAGCAGCACTATTAACTGATTCATTTTGAAAAAAATTTTTTTTCCCATGACAGTATCCCTTTAATAACACATCAAAGCTCCAATCATGCTAATACAATCAACACCTAATTTAATGACATCATTGTGGATTATGATAAACAGATTATGCTGATTGGAGCAACAATCCAGAGGATATATAGCAAAGTTATTCTGAACTGAGAAAGCCAGTTGGATGACTGGTGAAACGTCTTCAAGAAAAACACAGCAAGTCCAGTTGATTTGACTTATTTCTATAGATATACCATGACCTGGATGAATGAGAACTTTCACAAACATATGCTGCTAAATACAAGGCTCAGTCTCACATATTTCTTACTCTGATGATTACTCTTTACCATCCTTAAACCTTGTCTCTCAACCACTTCCTTTTAGATTATAAGCTCTTTTAGGTTGGGGCGACTTTTGTATGTGTTATTGGTTTGTGGGTCTAATGTATTTACTGTACATCACTGTGGAATAGGTTGACACTTTAGAAATACTGGGTAATAATAATAATAATTTGCATTATAGATGTTTAAATAGCTGGTCTTTCATAGATGTTTCACCATATAAATTGATGCATTAGTTTAGGGCTTGTGCAGTTAATCAGTAAATCCAGACCAATACAACAGTATTACACTTGGGCATCTGATGAGTGAAACCTTACAAACAAGCAAGCGCACAATGGCAATGCTTTCCACTACTGTATAAAGATCTCCAAAGTTGGTATGCAGTACTGACAATTAGGGGCAGATTTATCAGTAAGTAAAAATTAGAATTTTTTATGATCAAAACTGTCAAATTCGACTAGGGAATTGTTATTGAGGTTTTTTTTAAATTTAAATTAGATTTTTTAAATGTATCATACACTGGCCCTTTATGAACTCAAATTCGACTATTCCCCACCTTAAACCTACCTGCTTTTTTAATCTATGGAGGATGTCTTGGGGTCAATTTGGAGTTGTTTGAAGCCTTCTTGACATTCAAATCAATTCGATTTGAGTTTGCGGGGCAATCCTATTCACAGAGTACCAAAGATCAGATTTTTTTAATAAATTGCAGTTGGTCGAATTTCAAGTTCATGGGAGTTTAAAATAACTCCCATGAACTCAAAATTCGACCCTTGATAAATCTGCCCCTTAATGATAGTATTTTCAAAACAGAGTGAATTGGTTGTTCCAATGGGCAGAAAGAAACATATTTAATTATTTCGAAAGCTCTTTTTTTGTACAGATTTATTATGGCAGCACAAATCTAGAGACACATCAGTTGCATGGTTCAAAAGTTCACTTCTTCCAGATGTGCCAAGACCTCTTGGTCTCTCTTCTGACAACTTTTATTACATCAGTTATAAGGGAGTTGTATTGGCTGTAAAAGAAAAAACATGCTTCTTCAGCGCCAGGTGCAAGACAATGTTATCATCAGTGATTCTCCAAGAGTTGAAATTCACACTTCTCTTGTTAATAAAGGAATCAAAGATATACAGGTAAAAGAAAAAATATAATGAAAGATATACATATTGCAACTAATATTGCAATAAAAATGTCACTGAAACCCTTCTCCTCCACAATATACCTGCTTATATACCTATACCTTAAATTGGAATACATAGCATCAAACATGGAATGAACAATCAATACAGAAATGCAAGTTGTTAGTGGAGAGAGTAAGTCTGAATGACTTCATAGTGAGACACAGGATCATAGAATTCTAATTCTAATTATTCTATAATAAGTCATAGAATAAAGCAGGTGAGTTAAGCAAGAAGACGTTTATGTCAGTAGGTATGGGAATCTGTTTGTGGAAGGTATCTACAATACTCAAGAAGTTGAGGAAAAAGTTTTGAGGGGACTGGAAAAAGTAATTTTGTTGTTGAAAGATAAAGAAGGCAACTGACTATGTAAAACAAGTATTTTGAATGTTATTGATTCTGAGAGTACTAAAGCAATCTTGCTTGGCTTTGGGGAGGGCAATACTAAGAAGAAAAAAACACTTATCTACCAGTTTCTAACATCTCATTCAAAAATCAAGGGTATTAATAAGAAGTGTGTCTTCATTCTGTTGCTAGTGTATAACATCTTCGACTCTTCTTGGAGGGCTTCCCAGTAGATCAATATTGTTGACCTGCAGGCCTACAAGAAAAATGTGGTAAGCCAAAAGATTTTATGGCTCCCTGCCTGCTCACAGTACTGCTCACAGTACCATACACTTTTATGCCATCATATAAATAATAAGCAGTATTGCACTAGAAATTGGAAAAGAGTTGGACCTTCCCCAAACAGTATAAATAACTTAATATTTATGTACAGTATATCTTCATTCAAAGTACATAACCAAGGTACATGGTTGCGTTGCTTATAATGAAGTTATATTACATAACAGCAATATATAGAGGCAGGTTCACAACCGGCGAATTTTCGAAGTTGTGAAGTTTAGTCCCGGGAGTCGAAAGCTGACAACTTTTCGCTAGCGTTACTTCGGCTGTGCAAACATTTCATAGCAAAGATGCTCTAGCTGTCATTATTAGTATTTTTTATTTTATTGCAGTTAGTCGTGGTTCAAAATGAATTATTTAGACTGTGCAATCTCTCAAAAACTATAATCTGAGCTCAATAATTGCTACTTGAATACTGTATATGTGATCTGGCTTCCATGGGATTCACAAGTCAAGCATATGTTACTGCTCCATTAGTCATTTAGCACTCCTATATATACATTCTCCCCTTGGACAAACTGGTAAAGTCTTTGCTTGACGTATGCCCTGGCAAGCCTGAACAGCAAAACAGTCAGAAATGTCTGGATCACTACTGTAACTTGGCCTTACCTGGGGACATGCGCTTACCCAGACCCAGTTTCTTAGATCTATCGGGGGAACAGGTTTTTGCCCATGATATTTACACCAGTTGATATTGAAAACCATGTTTTAAATATACCCCTAAATTGGTAATGAGTTTACACTTGTACATTTCAGTCAACTTTTTGCCTAAAATTCTGCTGCAGTGTACAGATTTTTATATGAAAGCTCATCATTATTTGAAATAACCCCCACTTTATCACTATGTGTGTTTTATATTCATGCCAAATATTACAAAGGAATATATTACAAAGGTATATTTGGATTAGCTTTACAATGGAATACAAATTGATAAAGTGTAGTGCACTATCCTTAAATCTTTTTACTATGACATTGCCAATAAGCTCCCTGTACCTCACTAGCCTTATGTATAATTGACTACCCTCTAACTCAACAGTCTGGATGAGGGACACTCCTTTGCTTCCTGTTTCACAGATGTGAGTGTGTGCCCATGCATGCATGTAATCTGCACTACATTGAAGTATAAATAAACTGATTGCTTTGTATACTTATTCATTAATTAATTCCATATCAACTAAATTCACATTATACAGTATAATTTTCTTTCTATTGCTTAATAATTTTTTGCGTCATCTAAGAGATTCATGATTACGTTAAATTAACAACATATTATTATCTATGCTAAAATTTCAGGAAAATTTATATTTTCAATTTAGAAGTATAAAGCAATCCAGTAAGAGTAACACAATGTCAGAGTTTTTTTATATCTCCAAAACGTAAAAATTCTTGCCTCTAGGCAGGTCAGACATTAATTAAACGCATTAGATTAATTTATTACCCACAGCATATTTTTGTCATGGTGTGACATTTATATGCCATTAACCCTTATTTCTTGCTAATAATATAATTGCAACAAATCACAGGGTTACAGCATGCTACATGTTTTGTACAAATATCTAAAATGCAGCAATGCGACACCTGTAAATACCACCTCTGTTTCCATAGATGTTCAGGTATATATCTGTGTGTATCTATCTGTGCATCTGTGTGTGTGCCCCATATTATAAAATGTCATAAACAGAAAAGAATACAGAGAATAAAATCCATTTTCTTATTAATGTACAAAATCTGTACCAAATCCAATTATCTAGCTAAAGGTACAATTGCTTTATGAGAACTACATCCCTCGGGAATTGTGATAACAAATATGCCAGTATTAAAATTCCTGCATAAGCTTCAGTACACAGTTACAATTCTGAGAGTAATACATTTTTTTATACATTGCATTTTAACCCAAAATACAGATTTAAAGGAACCTTAACACCAAATAAAGGAAGTGCTTTAAATGAATGTATAGATAATGCTCTGGTAACAATAAAGTGTTTGCTTCAGAAACTCTACTACAGTTTCTTTAAATAAGCTGATGTGTAGTCACGTGCATACAGTACATGTATATCTTACCTTGAACCCCAATCCAAAAGGCCCATCCATCCTCTATATATAGGCTGCCCTACATATATCCCACAGTATGCATTCAGGTCTAACATGCACAGATTGAAAGGTGAAATGTAACTGTGTAAGATGCTCATACAGTGGTATTACTAGTTTGGGCCAGGCCCAGTTGCAAAAGGTCTTTGACGGGGCCTGGCACACCGTGGTGCCTACTTGGCCCCATCGACTTCCCTCTCTCTGCTTCCCACTATTGGCTCCAGGCCGACTAGCCCCTCCCTCCCAGCTTGCAAGTAGAAGAGGGGCTAGGTAGGGGGGAATGATTTACAGCAGTGATCCCTAACCAGTAGCTCGTGAGCAACATGTTGCTCTCCAACCCCTTGGATGTTGCTACCAGTGGCCTCAAAGCAGGTGCTTACTATTAAATTCCTGGCTTGGAGGCAAGTTTTAGTTGCATAAAAACCAGGTGCACTGCCAAACAGAGCCTCAATATAGACTGACAATTCACATAGGGGCTACTAAATAGCCCTTATTTGGGTCCCCAGGAACATTTTTCATGCTAGTGTTGCTCCCCAACTCCTTTTACTTACTGAATGTTGCTCACGGGTTCTAAAGGTTGGGCATCCCTGATTTACAGCTATAGAGGAAGCAGACCCTGGGGGTCCCGGACTGCGGGGTCTGCTTCCTCTACAGTTATGCAACTGAGCACAGATTGCCACCAGATTTACAGCTCTAATCAATACCAAACGGAATGGGAACTAAATAGAGTATTTCTATAATAATAATTATATGTGAACATAATTATTTTAACCTGTGACAGTTTTGTTTATTCAACATTTGTATGTTTTTAAATGCAGTATTCTTCAGGCTGCAGCTATATGCCTTTAAGAACCAATGGCATGTTTAATCAGTCTAGGCAAGTAAGAGGTTAAACCTGTCATTCAACTGAAGCAGTAGCACCCCCCAGAGTTTATTGCTTTGGCTAACTGTATGGCTTTAAGAGCAAATAACTCTTTGAATTAGTTCTTGGCAATAATGAGTGAGCTTATATATCATTTGTCTGACAAAGTTCTTCTTGCAATGCATCTATTTATTTTTAATAAATTATTTGAAATTAAGCCTGATCTGGGAGCATCTGTTTATCTTTATTGGTCTGTCAACTCGCCACTAAACAGAACCCACATCCCAGTAATTATGACAAGTTGTATGTTGTTTGCTTCCTGCACCAGTAGCATTTTTAAGCACAACCTCTCTTTGTTTTCCCATAATCTATTATTGCCCAGTAATCATTTCTATTAAAAAGTATCTTTATTAATGTGGGACCAGACAGAGACTCCAAACAGTCTCATTACAAAGTTATTTTATTAATGAGGAACAAGATAGAAACTCCAAGCCAAGACACAGGGGGCTGGCTGAGTCTAGCAATGCATGGCCACACGCTGCACAAATTACTGCCTTATTTATAGCAGGTACACAATAAAATGAGGGAATTCCATAGACAGTAAATAGTTTATGGATGCGGAATAAAAACATTGCCTTTTATTTGTTCCAGTTTTCTTCCTTTTATTTTTATTTTATTAATTTATTTGTCAAAGTTTCAATGCTTTCTACAGTTTTAATAAATAACCACAAAATGTGATTAAGGCCAATGCCAGTGGCTCAAAATCTCAAATTTGAATTTCCTAAAAACTCTGGTGTGCTTAATTGACAAATGCTTCAGTGGGACAATTAAACATTTATTCAATAATTTATGGTGACAGCAATTTGGAGTCTGCTTAGAAAATGAATACTGTTGCTCTACTGATATTCCTTCCAATACTAGCCTTGACTAAATGAAACCACTAAATGAAACCAGGCCCAGTACCTGCTGGTAGCCGAGGAATACAGGTATGGGATCCATTATCTGGAAACCCATTATCCAGAAAGCTCCAAATTACGGAAAGGCTGTCTCCCATAGACTCCATATTATCCAAATAATCCTAGTTTTATAAATGATTTCGCTTTTTTACTGTAATAATAAAACAGTACCTTGTTCTTGATCCAAACTAATTACATTATATATATATATATATATATATATATATATATATATAGAGCTTTGCAAAATAGCGGCACTCACAGGGTTTCTTAGTGCAAATAAAAGATTTTTATTGAACTCGACGTTTCGAGCCCACACAGGGCTCTTCGTCAGGAGAAAACAAATCAACATATATATATATATATATATATATATATATATATAATTCTTATTTGAAGCTAACCAGCCCATTGGGTTTATTTAATGTTTACACGATTTCTAGTAGACTTAAGGTATGAAGATCCAAAATATGGAAAGATCCATTAACTGAAAAATCCTAGGCCCAAGCATTCTGGAAAACTGAGTAAGTGGGTGCAGGTTGGGCTTAGGGTAAGAGGGCTTGGGTTGTGTACAGGTCTATAAAACAGACCTGCACAGGTCTCTAATGCAAGGAATTGTCAGTACATGCAGTCATGTATCCATATTTGTTGAAATTCTTTCAGTGGTGTCCATTCACTTTCTTCCCATATGCTGCAGCACACAGTTGGATGAGCAGTTGGAATCCCATGTGTGACTGATGAGAAGTGATGGGCGAATAAACTCGGCATGTGCAAACTCACGGCGTATTCCGACGCTGGCAAATATATTTGCGAAACTGCAAGGAAAAATCGCTAGTGAAAAATTTGGCGCGTCAAAAAAATTTGTATGCGCGTCAAAATTATCCAACGCCCATTGACTTTAATGCATTTGGACAAAATAGGCAAGCGTATAAAAATTGTTGTGGGTGTTGAAATTGATGCATGTCAAAATAATTTTGATGCGCATTGACTTCAATGCGTTTCGCAAATATTTTGCTGTTTCGCAAATTTCATGGGCCAAATTTGCCCATCACTACTGATAAGTAAAAGTTGCCATATTATCGAGTCCAACTGTCACACCAGTTTGCTTCCCTATGTAGCTATGTGTTTTATTTTGTTTAATGCAACATATATCCAGCTCGCTATTGTTGAGACTTGAAAGTGGTTAGTAGCAGTGAAATATGATATTAAACAATATAATATATTGAAACTGCATCTGCTTCTGCTTACGAATTATCTCTCCTTTAATTAAATCTGGCAGGCCCAAAAATGCATTAGCCTATACTCCCACAATATCACTTTGGATGGAAGAAACTCAGATTATAACTTTAATAATAATAATCTGATGTCAACTGGAAAGGGCTCCTAAAAGAGGAATAAACAACAGCTCTGTGATCTAGTTACACTGCAATAATTCACTTTCTATTGCTGCAAACATATATAGACACCAAATAGTGTAACAGGCAGTCCCTGGGTTACGTACGAGATAAGGTTTGTAGGTTTGTTCTTAAGTTAAATTTGGATGTAAGTTGAAACATATACCGTACATTTACTTATTAAATACAAGACAGATGTTTGTATTTTTACCTTTCTGTGCTCTGCAGTAGACAACACATGCCAGAGGAGTTTGGGGCAGGTGGTTTATTACAGCTAAATGCTAATAAAGGCCAAGCAACAAGTCGGGTGTATGTAACTCGAGGACTTCCTGTACTAAGGTACATGGAAGGGTAGCTCCACAGATGCATGAGCTTATGTACTTAAAGGAGAAACAAACCCTTAATAAAAAAAACCCTACCCCCGTACCCTACATAGACCCCCTCCCTCCTCCTCCCAAGCCTAGCTGCCCCCCTCCAAGGAAGATGCCCCTAACTATTTACTTACCCCTCTGTGCAGATTTTGACCAGCGGAGTTCACGGGCGCCATATTCAGCTGCCATCTTCAGGGGTAAGTAAAGAGTTATGGGCATTTGCCCGGGGAGGCAGCTAGGCTCGGGGGGGGTGGAGGGAGGTTGGTCTATGTAGGGTAGGGGGGTAGGGTTTTTTTATTAAGGGTTTGTTTCTCCTTTAAGTACATAGGCATATGCATCTGTGATGGTGGCAAGTAGCACCTACCATGCACCAATCAAGTAGTTGTTAATGACTTATGTTTGAGCATACGTTAAACCATTTTCTGGCGTTTTGTAAGTATAATTTTAGTACAGTCGTCTTAAATGTGACATCATAATCTATGTGTTGAAAGACTCTTTAAGGTTAAAGTCAGAGATTATGTTATCAGAAAACTGATAAGTTAAGGGTAAGCAGTAGTGACTGTCGAATCTGACCAGTTTTGCTTCACCAGAAATTTGAGTAAACGGTAAAAATGTGCCAGGTGTAATGAAGTCTATGGGCGATGCGTAAAAATTTTTACAGTGCAAAACCTGGCGAGATATTTTGCTCATCATTAGTAAGCAGCTTTAATTAAAATGCATGTGTTTTGGGAGCAAGTAACCCTATTTTTAAGTACAATTCAACAGGTTTTCCCCAAATCAATTGTTTTTGGGGCCACAAGGTAGAAATGTACCTTAACTTAGACTGTACCATAAATTGAGCTAGGCTTCAGCATTAAGTAGATGGTAGTCATTGACTTTTGTACATAAATGTCTTACATATTACTTAATCTACATTGCATGATGTGGAGAAAAAGATAGGGGTGGGTTCCAATTGGGCCAGCAGTGGTGCAGAAAACAATTATTTTCATAACAGTAGTGAGTAATCCAGGGTTATAGCCATCTAACAGCATTGTAATGTTTGTGTCTGTCAGTGCTAGTCATCTGTCACACCAATGGGAATTGTCTGCCTGTGGGAAAACCTGTTTTGATTGATTTGTTTCCACTATAGTAACTAATTGTTCATCTGACTCAACCACTTTAAATATATCAAATTGTTTTCAAATGGAATATAATGTGTTAAACTTTTTTTGATCTGTTTTGTTTTTGTTATTTATTTTCAATTATGAGTCATTTTCCTTGTTTTATTTTTTAAAGTTTGTTTGTCCAGATTTCATTATTTTACTTTAGAATGACTGAATAATTAGATATATTGCTTTGCAGACAGACATAATCTTCATGGCAAATATTTTTATTCTATTAAGAAATCACTGAGTTATTGGGAGATGCCAATCACAATGACATGTTCCTGTCAGCATTATGCATTGCTTTGTTACATCCAGCCACAGGCTGAACCATACTCGCCATGTTATTTTAGCTTTGTTACTTCCAAGTATGAAGGAAATCGGCGAGCACTCCGGAAGCCTCTTGTAGTAGGTAAAATTCAACTTTATTTCAAATACATTAAAACCATAGCATCCTGGCGCGTTTCGTATCTAAACGATACGTAATCATAGGCATAAATTCACAGAAACTTCTAATGGCTTTTTAAAAGGATTATTGAGGAAATGACATCACTCATTAAATCACAAGTTATTTGAACTCAAAACAGGTGTTAACAATCTCTTGCTACTGCTACTTTAACTATTTCAATACTGCAGTTCAATTTAAAACCGTGCCGTTCACAAACAAATTCAATTAAAAACTTTATAATAGATTGGCATAAATGTTATTGAAAACAAGTTCGTGGAGAACAGCCTTAGAAAAATTATATATGTAGATGGTAACCTTTAAAAGAAAACACTTAGTTATATTTCATGAAATTTTCGTTTTTATACCATTAAAATATTATATAAATCAATAAGCTTTCTGAAACTATTCAATTAATTACTTTATAAAATTGTTGGCAAAAAATGACTTTTAAGCGTAAGAGTTTTGTTTGTATTGAAAGTCAAAAACCAAAAATCTTTTGTGTCGGCAAAAATTGATAAGTAATAAGATATTATAAATTTAATAATTATGACTAGGGACACGGAAAAAGACTTTCATACAATATCACAATACAAGTATAATTTTCTTAGGCTAATGAATTTTACCAAAATGAAATATAGCCGAAAAGATTAAACTAATGAAAAATTATTAATAAGGAAAAACATGCAGATCGGAACAATGTTCACCGCGATCTCTTTTGAGCATTATGTATACAACCGTGTATGGCTTGAACCGAATAAAAGCTCTTAGGATTCCTGTAATCAATGGCAGATATATTTAACATAAAATATATGAATTTAATGGCATAAACAGATAAGCATTTGAAATTAAGCATTGTATTTATTGGACTTCTCCAGATAATACTAAGTGGGGTTAGACATGACAGGCTATAGCGAATCTAAGATTTAAACCTGCTGGTTGTTGAGTCCCCAGTGTGAAAATCCAAAATGCTTCTCTATAGAGAAGCTTCTCCATTAAATGACCACCTCTATAGGCAGGCTCAATTTTTTCTATGCCCTGAATATTCAGATATTTTATGTCTCCATCGCTACAATCAAAAAATGTCTAGACACTACTGTGGAGTTACTCCAGGAAACTATATGATTTATGTGCTCCCTCATTCTGCTCTTTAAATTTCTCGATGTACAACCAACATATTGTATACCACATTTTAAGCAACTTAGTAGATAAATGACAAATTTTGTATTGCAATTTATGAAATGATTCATTTTAAATGATTTTCCTGTGCTGTTGCTTACAAAATCCTTAGAGACCAGTATCCTTTCACATGTGACACATCTATTGGCACCACATTTGTAAGTACCATTTATATGTAGCCAGGTTTTTTTTCTTTACTTTACCTGGTACTGCACTAGGTGCTAATAAGTTACCTAATGTAGGTGCTCGTCGTGTGACAAATTTACAACCATCTTTGAGAACGTTATGTAAGCTCTCATCGTTAAACAAAATGGGTAAATTTTTCTTAACTATTGTTTTAATTTTATGATATTGCCTACTAAAAGATGTAATGAACATGGGTTTGTCATCTTTTTTGTCCTTATCCTTACTTTGTCTGTGGCGATCGCTTAAAAGGGTAGTTCGATTAATCCTAAAGGCTTTCAAAAAGGACAATTCCAAGAGATCAACAAAAGGAACACCAAGAGCCCCAATAGTGTAATATGTATTGGTAAGGGATAATGAAATAAGAGTAGATAACATATACTCACAAACCAAGGTTACCAATAGGCAACCACTGTAAAGGCCGGTGGGGAGATTGTCCTGACCCCACTCAGGATTAAGAAGTCGCTCTCTCCTCCAAGCAGACACTTCCAAGAGATCGAACGGATAATTTCTATGTAAGAGGCGTCTCTCAAATCAACTGATTTTTTGATGAACTCTTCATCGGTACTACAATTTTGCCGAAGTCGTTGGAATTGTCCAAAAGGTATAGCTTTGAACACATGTCTGGGATGACATGAGTCGGCCCCAAGTAGAGTGCTTCCTGCAGTTTCTTTACGAAACACTGTGCTCACTATATTTTTACTAATCCTGTTCTGACCAAATTCACTCGTGAATTGTAGATTACAGTCATTCTGATTTAGTTTTGCAACAAAATTGTTAAACTCAATCTGTGTATCACCCCAAATAAAAAGCAAATCATCCACATATCTCTTATAAAGTTTTATATTATCCAAAGCATGCATTGTACCTCCATAAATGCGGGTTTCTTCCCACCAACCCATGTAAAGGTTGGCATACAGTATGTGGGAGCAAATTTTGCTCCCATTGATGTCCCGCACTTTTGGAGGTAAAAAGTGAAATCAAATTTGAAAAAATTATGTATTAACAAATATTCTAATGCTTTCAAAATGAAATCTATTACTGTGTCATCATAGTTGCTGTAGGTAATTAAATGGTATTCTACAGCCTCCAGGCCTTTTTTATGTGGGATACATGTGTACAAACCAACTACATCAACTGTGGCCCAACTGAACCTTGATTCGTCCCAGTCTAACTTTTCTAGTATTTGTAAGACATGCTTGGTGTCCCGCAAATAAGAATCCAATCGCTTGACAAGTGCTTGTAATAACATGTCTACTAACTCGGACAAATTTTCATTTAAGGAACCTACACAAAAGACTATAGGCCTGCCATCAGGGGGGGAACTTGTTGAAAATGGTGAAAAATGGGAATATTAGCATTCTCGGGTGCGAGATGATTTTTTACTCGATAACTAAACACCCCTCTTTGATAGCCCATTTCCGCCAATTTCAATAAAATCTCCCTATATGTTTCTTGAGGATTTAAAGCCAATTTTTGATATGCATTTACATCGTGTAGCTGCCTATAAGCTTCCCTTATGTATTCACTGGTATCTAGTACAACTACTTTCCCACCTTTACCCTCTTTGCGTATGACAATAGAGTGATCGGATTTTAATTCTCTTAAGGCTTGTTGTTCACTTGCGCTTAAATTAGAATCTCTTTTATGTGTAGAATTATTAACCTTAATGAGATCCTGTTCAATTACATTCTGAAAGGCGTCAACACTAGGGGTTCTAAAATGTACTGGGTAAAAATCAGATTTTCCTCGTAAACCATTTAAATCATTCATATCAATACCACAAGTATTAAGAGCCCTAATGTTAGTTTCACTAGTAAGAAAATTCAAAGTGTGTAATGCTCTCTCATCTTGAAAGTCAAATGGAAATATCTGATTCACCTCATGAACACTAGAAGTCGGTGACACTGAAGGTGATGAAAAAAAAGAAGACAAAGACGTGGAGTTTGAAAAACCATCGGAATGCTCTATTTCTACAGATAAATTCATGTCAGCCACGTGTTGTATATGATTATCCGACAAAAAATACTTTTTTAACACAATCTTACGAATAAACTTATTTACATCAATCAAAGTTTTAAACACATTAAAGTCTCTTGTGGTTGAAAAAGATAAACCCTTTGCCAAAAGTGTATAATGATGCTGAGTGAGCGTGGATTTTGACAAATTTAATACAGATTCCTTGTGGTTCTCTTGTTCTTGTACGAAGATTCCTGATGACCGCCTCTTTGTTCTCTTTCCCCGTCTAGTTCTAGCCTTTGGTTTTTTTGAGTGTGTATTCTGCTTCTTCTGTTGTTGATATTCCATCAGAGTCCCCTCTTTTTTCTTTTTCGGAAGTCCGTAATCCATGTCTGAGCCATTTTTTGTTGCTGTCATATCTCTCTCTTTTTGTATGCCATCATGCCGTTTTTTCTCAGTAAATACTTCGAGGGCTCTTGCTTCACGTTCTCCTTGTGTGCATGTGGAAGAAGAGGGAGAGGAACAATTGGGAGTATCCAATTCAAAACCACAAGAATCATCAAAGCTCGATAAGCTAACATGTTACTTCCAGCCACAGGATGAAACATATTCCTCATGTTATTTCAGCTTTGTAAGTCTTTAGAAGTCGAAGGAAAATCATTCGATCGATCGTCGAAAATCGTTTGAACCAAAGGATTTCATCGTATGATTGAATGATTTTCGTTCGACCGAAAAACGGCCAAATTCAATACAAAAAAACTTCGACATTCGAAGTCGAAGTAATCCAATTCGATGGTCGAATTTCAAAGTTTTTCCACTTCGAAATTCGACCCTTGATAAATCTGCCCCTCATGTTATTTTAGCTTTGTTATTTCCAGCCACAGGCTGAACCATACTCCTCATGTTATTTTAGCTTTGTTACTTCCATCCTCAGGCTGAACCATACTCCAAATGTTATTTCAGCTTCTTTTTGTCTCTTTGTAGCTAGACATTAGATATTCATTGTACCCTCCAGGGCATTTTCCCCTCATTTCCAGTGTCATTGTGGCCACAAGGTCACAATTATACTGATTTTTTTTTTCTTCAGTTATCATCATTTCAATATGACTTTAGTTGATGATGTTCCCAAGAAAAGTCAGGTCGTTGAACAGTCTTGCGTTATTAAATTGGTGCCTCCATCCTCCACTATAAAAGTAGTAAGGTATGTGTTCCTACTAAAGTCATGGTGTTTTACTAACCTTGTCTTGCCTGCTGCCTGTCTGATCTGTAGATATTATTGCTTGGCACCAGACCTTTGCTCTGAAGGCATTGCAGTTCTGCCTATTCCTAGGGCTTGTATGGTTCCCACATGTGATACTGCTAACTGTCCATTACACATAGCTGCTAACCCTGTTCATACTCTAGTCAGAACTTTGGACAATATTTTTAAACCAGTTCCAAATCAGTTGAAAATATCTAACATCTTTGAAGCTAAACTAAAAGCTGTAAAATAATTTATTTAATCTAACACTACAGAATGCAAGGTTTTACACATTTTAGATTTCTTTAGAATTTGTCCATTAAGTGATTCCTTCTATACCATACACATCCACTCCACACACAGGCAAACAGATTAAGAAGGAAAATAAGAAATTACATATCGATCCAGAGAAAGGCATTAACATAGCCTAGTTTTAATGAACTCATAAAAGGAAGATTTGTAGATGGGAATTTTCTGCATAATTCACAAAAGTTTAAGTGGAAGCCTTTTCTAATAATTTTCATCTTTCCTTTCTTGTAAGTCACATAGTATATGTCATGCATACTCATCAAATAACCAATAAAGTTCTAGTTTGTCAAGTAGAAAAAAATCTGAATCATAGTTGCACCAATTTATGGGGATCAAAGAGTTGATTAGCAGTGGTGAGCAAAACTGCGCTTTCACTTTACTGAAAACTTCACAGAATTGTAAAAATTTGTTAAATGGCCATACTTTGCTGAAAATTTTCAAAGTGCATTGGAGTAAATGGGCCTTTTTTGTCATATTTTTTCTTGCACCAAATGCATTTTAGGGGGAGGGGTTCTCAAAACAATTGCATTGATGGCAATACTTTTTTTCCCCTACATAAAAACTGATTTTCTTTCTAGCTAAACAAAATGCATGACAAAATTATACAATTTTACAATTTTTTTTTCCACTTGCAAAAATACAAACTGCCACAAATCCGTATAATGCAAAAAAAGTCACTCATCTTTATTTATTAGGAATGGAAATCCATAGTTCATTTTCTAATATGCATTCAAGATATATTGGCATATTATTTCCTTATTTCAATATCTCTTTATTTCTCCACTGATATTGTGCAAGCTTTGCAGCTATTTTGTACGGTACTGAATTTTGGAAAAAGCAATCAGTGTGTTACTGAACTTAGCTCCCTCTGGACCTGTGAGCTTATGTCTATTCATAAATGAAATTCTAACAGAGACAAATCATATTTAATTGTGTGGAACAACCAAAATATTCCCTTAACAATGCTGAAACTTTAATTTTAAACACTACAGAAAATAATGTATTTGATTTAAATCTTAATTAATTGTTGTATATAATTGTTTTATGTATATATTTAATAAATATATATATATATATATATATATATATATATATATATATATATATATATATATATATATATATATATATATATATATAGTGACATATGGGAATACTTGTGAAAAAAACAAGATTTATTGAAAAAAAATGCTCTTTCTCAAGGATAACAAAAGCTTTTGTTTCCTTGAGGGGCATATGGTTCTGCTGACTAGTATTGTTACACACATAAATCCTTACTTGGTGACTCCTTACTTGGTAACTCGTCATGAGATCTTGCACTGAAAATCTTGTGAGATTTCAGATGGGAAAGTTTATTGCTTATTTATTAACTGATTTGAGTGCCAAGTCCAGTTAGGGAGTTGGTGAGACTGAGTTTTGCCCAGGATAGTTGTTTGCGCTGGTGATCTCGGCCAAGAGACACAGCAGTTGCCGATCATCCACCTGCTTGTCTGGTACGTGCAAACTTACATTGCATCTGAGCTCATGCTGAATAAGTGGTTTTGGAAGGAGTTTTTTGAAGTAGTTATTGCAAGATATTACTGGTAGAAAACATAATGGTCAATGGTAGTTCCATTGAACTATTTGGGTGTGATGCAGCCGTTATGGGACCATTGTGACCAGATCACAATTTAAATTTCTGTGAGTTTAAACTGACACCTACATGAATATTTCAATGGAACCAGTGTGATTGGATATTTGAGACAGTTTCATTAAAGGCTTTATGTTCTTAACTGCCTACAGGCCCGGATTTGTGGAAAGGCCACCTAGGCCCGGGCCTAGGGCGGCAGGATTTTAGGGGGGCGGCATGCTGTCCAACCACACCCACATTTGTTCAAAAACACTGGGGATGCTCAGAAGATACAATAATTTTGTAGATTTCCTGTGCCCAATCCACATTGTTCAGGTGCCGATTATGAAAATTTGCATGAATAAAGGGGGCACGGGTGACGAACGACAGTGGGCCTAGGGGCGGCCACTATGTAAATCCAGCCCTGACTGCCTATCAAATAAATATGTCATTCCATCTTACTGGAGTGCTGCCTTCATTTGTATCACAGCTTAAACTGCAGCACATATGCCTTTACTGTATTTCCCCATTCCTCTGGGTCAGCTAGCAGATCAGTTAGGCTACTTTCCCTTAGTTTTCTTTTTCAATCTCATCTACTATTATACTGTATTACTTTTAAACTGCAGTAAAAAGAAGCTACTGTTTTTTGCAAGAGGACCAAAATATATCTGCATTATACTTTCTGCATGTACGATGTCTCATAAATGACATAGTTAACATATCCCTTGTGTTTTATGTGAAAGTATACCAATAAACATAGATAAATGTTAAACAATCCAAGCATTAGTCCTGATTTCCAGTAATGTGGATGAACTGAACTTTTTCTATAATTTTCTATAAAAGTGGAAAATTACTTAGTACTTAACCATGCAGCCTGTGGGAGCATCAGTTAGTAGCTCTTAAGTCAGACCATGTATGTGACAGATTTCAGATTGTAGTACATTTTTAGACAAAAATCCACCCTGTGTGCTCAAACAGGTGAATTACAACTTTTGCCAATGCTTATTATATGTTTATGATATGCTTATGCTTTTTCCTCCGCCAGTGAAAAAAATTGCTGGTGAAGAAACTGTTGAAGCAACACTAGGTTTACCTACCCAAACAAAAAAATCACCCTCTGCCTATGATGGTGGGTGTCACTGTGACTTTTCTGGACACTTGTCTCTTAATCTGAAAACATGTTGTCCCTTTAGTGAGAGGTTTTTGCATGAAGAGAAAGCACCATCGCATCTGCTGCAGGTCTCTTCTGCTCTGTATGCAAATTAATTGGGCTGCACCTAAGATATAGAATTCTTTTATCTGAGGAATTTTGTAATTGGATTTGGCTTGCAGCAAAAGCTTTCCTCTGACACAATGCACAGTGATTAGTCTTGACAAATGCATTCATTTCTGGTTCTCGACAAGCAGTGGGGTGAGATGAATTTCTCTACTGCTTGCATTTTCGATCTGAAAAGGGCCAAAAGTGCATGTGCATTTGTGAAACAATATGTGTTAATACTATTAGCTGTAGTTAGTGCCAAAATACTTTACATCATTCTGTATTGGGGTTACAAAAATATAGATGGCATATAAACAAAGAAACATTGGCCAAAACAAGAGCAGTCATGACTGCATTAAAAGCCCTTTGAAGCTAATGTTTCTGGCATCATCAAAACAGGTTTACAGTAACATAATATTGAGATAATTTCTAATCTGATACTCAGGGATGGTTCTCCAACTGCACCAGCCCGGGGTTCTTCCAGTGAGTCTTCTCACGGATGCGCATGTGCAGTAGAGTGAAAAGCCGAACTTAAACAAAAAACCTGGCTATTTTGTTATACTGCTCATGGGTCTGCCCTGGGAAATTTGGAAACTGAAGAAGAAGGAAGAGGACCACTCCGTGGTGCTCGCTGGAAGAATCCTGGGCCGGTGCAAATTTCTGGTGAAAGGAGCACTGGCCCGGGATGTCAGGAAAGTAAATAAAATCCTATCCTTTGAAACCCCCAATGTATATTGCCTTTCCTTCTCCTTTAAACAAAATAGGAACGCTTTAAAGGGTATGTAAAGGCAAAAAAATAAAATCTCATTTTTACTTTCTTTAATGGAAAAGAAACCGATCTCCAATATACTTTAATTAATTAAATGTTATGTTTTGGCTAGCCGAGGATGAGTAGAGTTTAACTGTGCTTTATGGGCTCATGCAGCCATTACACAACAGTTACTTTCACTTTTTAAGCTGCCAGGAAGTATGCACAGTATAAGTCTGGGCACAATGACATCTACAGGCCATTTGTATAAACACCACAAATTACTGTTTTTTATAAGAAACCTGACTGTATGCTGTGTGATGCTACCCTTCATTTACTTGCTCTGAATGCAAGTATATAGGAGATATGTTTCTTTTCCATTAAAAAAAGTAAAAATGGGATTTGATTTTTTGCCTTTACATCCTCTTTAATGTTTCCAACTCCAGCTGCAGGAAAAATGATGATGGAGCCAAATTGAAACAGATGGGATTTGATTTGGAGGATTATTTTGGGCAGCCACTGGTTCTAGAGAGTTGGAGAAAGTTTGTATTAAACAATACTAATTGAAGTGAGATCACAGAAAATTTTTCGGGGACAAGCCTCTTCATCAAGTGCTGCTTGTCCCCGAAACGTTTGCTGTGATCTCACTTCAATAAAAGAGAAAGACGTTTTCGGCTTTTGCAGAAGCATTGAGTGGAGTGTGCCTTTGTATCTATTTTTCTGAGTCTATGGTAAAAAGGACTTCGGTTTGCAGCAGGGCCTGCATTAAGCACCTCCCAACAGGAAACACAAAAAGTTTTTTTTTTCACTAATAAGAGCAAGAAAGAAGTTAATTCTTTTGTGGACTTACAAGCTTATTATAGTTCCCCCAATGGTAGAATATATTGTAAGTGTATCTGCAAATTTATACAGGCATGGGATCTGTTATTCAGAAACCCATTAACCAGAAAGTGTAATTTCCAGAAAGGCCATCTCCCATAGACTCAATTTTATCCAAATAATCAAAATATTTTACAATTATTTCCTTTTCTATGTAAAAATAAAACAGTACCTTGAATTGATCCAAAGGAAGATTAGGTTTATTAATGTTTTCTTATAGACTTAAGGCATGACGATCCAAATTACAGAAAGATCTGTTATCCTGAAAAAAACAGGTCCCGTGCATTCTGGATAATAGGTCCCATAGCTGTAATACAAAAAAAAAATAGACACATACAGCATCTTATATAAAAATCAGTCAGAAAAAACAGCTTAATTGTACAATTCATACAAAGCAAAACATCATGATTTTTGTCTGAATAACACATCACCAAGGGTTTAGCAATCACATCCTATATCTGTATGGCAATCATTTTGCTCTGACAATATAATCTGTTGTATCAGATTTGAGTTGTAATGCTGTCATTCAGGTCAAAAAAATTCAACCACATCCAAATTGAGGTCTCTCCTGCTATGACACAGATAATCCTTTTGTATTTTTTTTTCCTCAGAATTATTCAAGGTGGCAAGCACAGTTGAGATGTTCTTTTTCTTTAAAAAGAATTACTTAGGCATGTTACCTTATTGAAACAATACAGACCCCTCTGCCATATTATATATGTTTTTTATGGCTGATTATCAAACCTGCATTTCCAGAAGGCAAGGAGAAGAGCACAAGTCAGTTAGACACAGAACTAATGGAATGCTGTTGTTACATTTTTGTGCCACCTTTTAATCACTATTAGACTATTATGTACATTACCTGTCAAATGTGTTGTGTTGCCGCATTTTTAATGCCACTTTGTGGCTTTTTTTCAAGCACCTTACATTTCACGCTCTGTTTATTAGGCTGTGCTGCAGTATGCTTTGCCTAAGTGCATTATAGTTGTATAAACTTGGGCCTATAAAACGAGTGCATCTTTATTGCTACGCTTTTTATTATACCCCTACAACAGCTTATTATCTTACAGGGATGTAGCGAACGTCGGAAAAAAAGTTCGCGAACATATTCGCGAACTTGCGCAAAAATGCGAGCGGTTCGCGAACGGTTCGCGAACCCCATAGACTTCAATGGGAAGGCGAACTTTAACATCTAGAAAAGACATTTCTGGCCAGAAAAATGATTTTAAAGTTGTTTAAAGGGTGCAACGACCTGGACAGTGGCATGCCAGAGGGGGATCAAGGGCAAAAATGTATCTGAAAAATCTGCCTGTGTGTGCTTGGAAGAGATAGTGTAGGGGGAGAGCTGTTAGTGATTTCAGGGACAGATGATAGTAAGTTTGCTGGCTAGTAATCTGCTTGATACTGCTCTGTATTGGAGGGACAGAAGTCTGCAGGGATTTGAGGGACATTTTAGCTTAGGTAGCTTTGCTGGCTAGTAATCTACTGTTCTCTTTAAACAACTGCCATACGTTGACCTTGTAGGCATTGTTTGCCCAGTTTTTTTGGACGCAGCCACTGAAGCACAGTTGCCATAAAAAATATGCCATATAAATGCTGAAAATAGTAATTTTTCGCCATACGTTGACCTTGTAGACATTGTTTGCCCAGTTTTTTTGGTTGCAGCCACTGAAGCACAGTTGCCAGAAAAAATATGCCATATAAATGCTGAAAATAGTCATTTTTTGCCATACGTTGACCTTGTAGGCATTGTTTGCCCAGTTTTTTTGGTCGCAGCCACTGAAGCACAGTTGCCAGAAAAAATATGCCATATAAATGCTGAAAATAGTAATTTTTTGCCATATACGTTGAGTCAACGTATGGCAAAAAATGACTATTTTCAGCATTTATATGGCATATTTTTTCTGGCCTCTGTGCTTCAGTGGCTGCGGCCAAAAAAACTGGGCAAACAATGCCTACAAGGTCAACGTATACACTACTACAGCGGTGGATACGGATTACGTAAAATATATTATGGCTGCTTGAAAAAAGTCACTCCGGTGTTTTTTCTGGAGACGGTAATATTATGGATATTTAGACAGAATGTGAACAAGGTCACACAGCTAGATGGCGGGTTGAAGAAAACAGTGTGCAAATAATGCCTACAAGGTCAACGTATACACTACTACAGCGGTGGATACGGATTACGTAAAATATATGAATGCTGCTTGAAAAAAGTCACTCCGGTGTTTTTTCTGGAGACGGTAATATTATGGATATTTAGACAGAATGTGAACAAGGTCACACAGCTAGATGGCGGGTTGAAGAAAACAGTGTGCAAATAATGCCTACAAGGTCAACGTATACACTACTACAGCGGTGGATACGGATTACGTAAAATATATTATGGCTGCTTGAAAAAAGTCACTCCGGTGTTTTTTCTGGAGACGGTAATATTATGGATATTTAGACAGAATGTGAACAAGGTCACACAGCTAGATGGCGGGTTGAAGAAAACAGTGTGCAAATAATGCCTACAAGGTCAACGTATACACTACTACAGCGGTGGATACGGATTACGTAAAATATATGAATGCTGCTTGAAAAAAAGTAACTCAAGTGGTTTTTCTAGAGACGATAATATTATCAATATTTAGACAAAATGTGAACAAGCTCACACAGCTAGATGGCGGGTTGAAGAAAACACTGTGCAAATAATGCCTACAAGGTCAACGTATACACTACTACAGCGGTGGATACGGATTACGTAAAATATATTATGGCTGCTTGAAAAAAGTCACTCCGGTGTTTTTTCTGGAGACGGTAATATTATGGATATTTAGACAGAATGTGAACAAGGTCACACAGCTAGATGGCGGGTTGAAGAAAACAGTGTGCAAATAATGCCTACAGGGCAAATAATGCCTAAAAGGTCAACTTATACACTACTACAGCGGTAGTAAAATAAAAAAAAGTAAAATAAAAAAAAAATGAATATTAAAAAAAAAAATTAAAGTTGGTGCTGCTGAACTACTAGGAGCAGCAGATTAGCACACCAGTCCCACTCCCCAACACTGCTAGACTAATAGCACTGGGCTCTTATAGTAGTAGTAGTAGTAGTAGTAGTAAAACAACAAAAAAATAAATAAAAGCAGTCCTTACAAGGACTACTGTTATTGCAGCAGTCAGCAGATGAGATCAGAAGCAGGACAGCTGCCCACTGCAGCTACATACAGAGCACTGCAGTAGAAGGTAGATTACTAGCCAGCAAAGCTACCTAAGCTTAAATGTCCCTCAAACCCCTGCAGACTTCTGTCCCTCCAATAACAGAGCAGTATCAAAACGATTACTAGCCAGCAAACTTTCAACTGTCCCTGAAATCACTAACAGGCAGCAGCTCTCTCCCTACACTATCTCTTCAGCACACACAGGCAGAGTGAAAAAACGCTGCAGGGCTTCGGTTTTTATAGGGAAGGGGAGTGGTCCAGGGGAGAGCTTCCTGATTGGCTGCCATGTACCTGCTGGTCTGGGGTGAGAGGGCAAAAAAAAGCGCCAACAATGGCGAACCCAAAATGGCGAACGTCGCGCGACGTTCGCGAACTTCCGGCGAGCGCGAACACCCGATGTTCGCGCGAACAAGTTCGCCGGCGAACAGTTCGCGACATCTCTATTATCTTATTATCAACTGATATCTATTCTACAAATTTGTAAAATAACATGCCCAGCAATTCTAAAAATACGTCACTAAAGGGCAGTTCACATTGAATTTTCCTGTGGCATACATTTCATTCATCGACCTACATTAAAAAACAATTTATCTGGCAACGACACTTTCATGAATCAAATAACCAAATATTGCCTTAGCTTGAAGATAAAATAAAACTGTTGATGTTTAGAAAAGGGGCATTCACCTGTACAGTGTATTGTTAACTTTTAAGGAGCTAGTAAAAGCACCCTATATGCAGTCATTCATAATGCAAACTGTCCGAATGTTGTAAAGAATTATCCAGTTTCATCATCATTTGTTAGTCATTTTATATTCAGTTTGTGGTGCACTTCAGTATATATCAGACAAAACACAGAGGACCAAGAATCAATCTGGGTAAAACTTGTGTACCCAAGAAATCAACTTTTTCTCCCATTAGAAAGCATATTAACACACAAAGAAATGAGGATTTTCTGCCACAGATTGGAATTTAAAGGGATTCTGACATGATTTTTATGGTATAGTTTTTTTTACTAAATTATACTGTGTACATTGCTAGTAATTCATTCTACTTTTTTAGCTGTAATATTGGTGTCTAGGCAGCTATCCGAGGGCATTGGGCCTCGTCATGTGCTTACAGAAACTGCTTTCAGATAGTTTCTACTTCTCAATATAACTGGCGGAGTCATGGACTGACTTGAATCATACCTATTGCAGTACCATAGTGCAGCAGTAAAGAGTGTCTGAAGTTTATCAGAGCGCAAGTCACATGACTGAGGGTACCTGGCAAATTGACATGTCTAGCTCTATGTCAGATTTCAAAATTAAATCTAAAAAAAAATATCTTTGCTGTTTTGAAAAATGGATTTTAGTGCAGAATTTTGCACTAACTGTTGCATTTAAAAAAAAACATTGGCTTCCCATGACAGAATCCCTTTAAACTATTATTAATACAGGTGTTATCCAGAACCCTGTTATGTAATATGTGAAATACATTTATTTATAAATAGTGATGGGCGAATTTGTCCCGTTTCAGTTCACCACGAATATCATGAATTTCCTGCAAAACTGTCAAAAAAGTAGTGAAACTGCAATTTTGATACTGGCGCCCATTAAAGTCGGCCATTAAAGTCATTGGGCGTCCGTTAATTGTCGCCAGCATCAAAACTGGAGCCGGCGTCGGGAATCATCGCTGGCATCGAAAAAACTTTGACGTAGGTGCCACAGCAGTCGCCGGTGGCAAATTTTTTTCTGCACCAGCAAATTTTCGCCACAGAAGTTTTGCTGCAAAAATTTGCCGTGAATTCGTACCTGGTGAATAAATTCACCCATCACTATTTATAAATATATGTATTAAATATTGAAATATCTTGTATTATTTTCACTTTCCTGAACTATTACAGTGCTGTATGTTCTCCATTTTATGCTATGCTGCACAGGAGAATAGGACTGAACCCTACATGTTATTGTTAGTCCTGCCTTCGTTGTGCTCTTACCCATGGCTTAGAAGAAAAGTAAACATCAAAACCATTATTGTAAATTGATCCAGAAATGACTGACCCTAGATCCATGCAAAATGTGTACATTGCTTGTCAGCTCCTACATGAAGTAATAGCTACTGGGTTTCCTTATAACTTTTTCTACTCTGTGTTGCCCAAAGTAAGTTAGTGAAGTAATGATGCAAAGCAACTGGAGTTGCCTCTATGATGTTGACTCATTAATGGGGTATAGCACACCCAGCAAAATAAAAAAAGATCACCCATGCTTACTACACAAATATGAATAATTTGAAATGTGTGGCCTTTTATTTTTAGCCACACATTGTCAATTGTTATGTCCTCCATCCATCTAAGAGAAGGAAAATCCTTATATTCTCTAATGTAGCTGGAAGAAAACTAAGATGCATAATAATTGGCCATCACGTTAACATGGTTTGACACATCCATGATCTGTATGTTGTTTGAATTCAGAATAGGTGCAGCTTGCAGCATTTGATGCAGAATTAAATTACATAATGTCCTTAACATCCCAGGATGCCTTGCACAGCCCTGAGCTTAATCTTCCCTTGCTGTAAAGGTGTTAAATTATTATTTAGCCAATAGGGCAATTTGTTGATTGGATATTACATGATAAAAGTGATGGGTCCCGCAGGGATGCTGGTATTTAGAAAAACTGTGGATATAATGCAAAATAAATAACATATGTGATATTATATATTAACTCGGACTGTTTAGTGACCTGAGAAGCAAGGTGTGGCATATCACAGAAAATGAAATACATCTTATTATTAGAGAACATTTCCATGAAACGTCTTAGAAACTGAGAGTGGGTGTGTGCTTGAGGGTGAGTGAGTTAAATGGAAAGCAAACAAGCTACACATTTTATATTATATAAATAAGAAAGAAAGAAAGAAAGAAAGAAAGAAAGAAAGAAAGAAAGAAAGAAAGAAAGAAAGAAAGAAAGAAAGAAAGAAAGAAAGAAAGAAAGAAAGAAAAAGAAAGAAAGAAAGAAAGAGAGGAACTTGTGCTAAAATCTAAATACATACTTTCAAAAAACACATACAATATTAAATTGCCATTAGAAATGTAAATTTTAAGTGTTAATCGGCCTCTGCATTTGTGAAATACATTCTTACGGCAGCCATCCATATCAGGCAATTTGGCCTATTTCATCTGGTCTGTGTGAACCCTAAGAGGCAGTCTCAACATGCCACCCAGAGGTCCTATCCTATCTAATCTACAGATGCTTCTTTTTACTGGCAGATGCATAAAATCTGCTTGCTTGGACCATCAATGTGCATGATATTTTTTAAACATCATCTCTTGGGACTAGGGATGTAGCGAACGTCGGAAAAAAAGTTCGCGAACATATTCGCGAACTTGCGTCAAAAATGCGAACGGTTCGCGAACGTCGCGAACCCCATAGACTTCAATGGGAAGGCGAATTTTAAAAGCTAGAAAAGACATTTCTGGCCAGAAAAATGATTTTAAAGTTGTTTAAAGGGTGCAACGACCTGGACAGTGCCATGCCAGAGGGGGATCAAGGGCAAAAATGTTTCTAAAAAATCCATTGTTGACACAGCGCTGCGTTTTGTGCTGTAAAGGGCAGAAATCACACTACATTTCTAAACCTGTGTAATAAAATGCTTTAAAACGTCCGGCGTCTACATGCCAATCAAGTCGTGTAAAAGTTACAGCCTGTTCACACGCAAAGACGAAACGCGGTGCTTACTGCAACGCAAAAAGACGCAAAGAGCTTTAATGAATGATACCGTCAAGTGAGCAAATAATAGTTTTTAATTACTAGTTGCTTGTCACCTCCAGGATATTCGTCCTGTTGGTGGCAATATTTCTGTAGTGGTGTGTTTAGCAGTCACCGTGCTTGTGCGCACGTGCACGGTCAGGCAGAGGTAATTCAATGTACAGTGAAGCGAACCAAAAAACACTGATTCTGCAGTGTGGGCCCAGTTTTGGTCTACTTTATTGATCACCTGCGGTGACCATAAAAGATGCGATTTTGCCACTGTTGCAGAACCCTGAAAAATTAGGCATGTGTACTTTCCTGAAAAATTATGTTTTTTTTGTCGCAGCCACTGAACCAGAAGTCCAGAAACAATATGCCATATAAATGCTGAAAATATTAATTTTTTTTGTGGCAGCCACTGCAGCACAGAGGCCAGAAAAAATATGCCATATAAATGCAAACAATATTAATTTTTTTTTGTCGCAGCCACTGCAGCACAGAGGCCAGAAAAAATATGCCATATAAATGCAAACAATATTAATTTTTTTTTGTCGCAGCCACTGCAGCACAGAGGCCAGGAAAAATATGCCATATAAATGCTAACAATATAAATTTTTTTTGTCGCAGACACTGAAGCACAGAGGCCAGAAAAAAATATGCCATATAAATGCTGAAAATATTCAATTTTTTTGGTCGCAGCCACTGAAGCACAGAGGCCAGGAAAAATATGCCATATAAATGCTGAAAATATTCTGTTTTTTTTAGTCGCAGCCACTGAAGCACAGAGGCCAGAAAAAATATGCCATATAAATGCTTAAAATATTCTGTTTTTTTTGGTCGCAGCCACTGCAGCACAGAGGCCAGAAAAAATATGCCATATAAATGCTGAAAATATTCTGTTTTTTTTAGTCGCAGCCACTGAAGCACAGAGGCCAGAAAAAATTTGCCATATAAATGCTGAAAATATTCATTTTTTTGTCACAGCCACTGAAGCACAGAGGCCAGAAAAAATATGCCATATAAATGCTGAAAATATTCATTTATTTTTGTCGCAGCCACTGAAGCACAGAGGCCAGAAAAAATATGCCATATAAATGCTGAAAATATTCAATTTTTTTGGTCGCAGCCACTGAAGCACAGAGGCCAGGAAAAATATGCCATATAAATGCTGAAAATATTCTGTTTTTTTGGTCGCAGCCACTGAAGCACAGAGGCCAGGAAAAATATGCCATATAAATGCTGAAAATATTCTGTTTTTTTTAGTCGCAGCCACTGAAGCACAGAAGCCAGAAAAAATATGCCATATAAATGCTGAAAATATTCAATTTTTTTGGTCGCAGCCACTGAAGCACAGAGGCCAGGAAAAATATGCCATATAAATGCTGAAAATATTCTGTTTTTTTTAGTCGCAGCCACTGAAGCACAGAGGCCAGAAAAAATATGCCATATAAATGCTGAAAATATTCTGTTTTTTTTGGTCGCAGCCACTGAAGCACAGAGGCCAGAAAAACTCAGGATTTACCTGGATTCAAATTAAACCAGTAGGGTTTGCACCCTAGTTTGTAACGGTGGTGGAGGGAGGAGGACGCTAAAGGACAGCTGTATGTGGAGTCATGAGGCGTGCAGAGAAGGACAGCTGCATGGGGAGTCAGAATCAGAAACTCAGAACAAGTCTTCCGGCGTGCAGTAACCCTCCGAGATCCACCCCTCATTCATTTTAATAAAGGTCAGGTAATCCACACTTTTGTGACCTAGGCGAGTTCTCTTCTCAGTTACAATCCCTCCTGCTGCACTGAAGGTCCTTTCTGAGAGGACACTTGAGGCGGGGCAAGACAAGAGGTTCATGGCAAATTGTGACAGCTCTGGCCACAGATCAAGCCTGCGCACCCAGTAGTCCAGGGGTTCATCGCTCCTCAGAGTGTCGATATCTGCAGTTAATGCCAGGTAGTCCGCTACCTGCCGGTCGAGGCGTTCTTTGAGGGTGGATCCCGAAGGGTTCTGCCGCTGCCTTGGGCTGAAAAACATTTGCATGTCTGACGTTACAGAGTGGCCAAAGTGCTTTGTCCTTGCAGGTGCGCTCGTGGCAGGATTACTGGCACCTCTGCCCCTGGAATGTTGATGAGTTCCTGAAGTGACATCACCCTTAAAAGCATTGTACAACATGTTTTGCAGGCTGGTTTGTAAATGCAGCATCCTTTCAGACTTGTGGTATGTTGGTAACATTTCTGCCACTTTATGCTTGTACCGAGGGTCTAGTAGAGTCGCGACCCAGTACAGGTCCTTCTCCTTAAGCCTCTTGATACGGGGGTCCTTCAACAGGCATGACAGCATGAAAGACCCCATTCTCATAAGGTTGGATGCAGAGGTATCCATCTCCGCTTCCTCGTTATCAAGGACTGCATCATCCACGGTCTCCTCCCCCCAGCCACGTACAAGACCAGGGGTCCCCAAAAGGTCACCACCAGCCCCCTGGGAAGCCTGCTCCTGTTGGTCCTCCTCCTCCACAAAGCCACCTTCCTCCTCTGACTCCACTTCTGACACCTCTCCCTGCGTTGCAGCAGGTGCCTGGGTTCGTTCTGGTGATTCCGACCAGAAATCGTGCGCTTCCTGCTCCTCGTCACGCTGGTCTACAGCCTCATCTGTCACTCGTCGCACGGCGCGCTCCAGGAAGAAAGCAAAGGGTATTAGGTCGCTGATGGTGCCTTCGGTGCGACTGACCATATTTGTAACCTCTTCAAAAGGGCGCATGAGCCTGCAGGCATCGCGCATAAGCACCCAGTAACGGGGGAAAAAAATCCCCAGCTCTGCAGATCCAGTCCTACCACCCAGTTCAAACAGGTATTCGTTGACGGCTCTTTGTTGTTGCAGCAGACGTTCCAACATGAGGAGCGTTGAATTCCAGCGAGTCTGGCTGTCGCAAATCAAACGCCTGACTGGCATGTTGTACCGCTGCTGAATGTCAGCAAGGCGTGCCATGGCTGTATAGGAACGTCTGAAATGGGCCGACACCTTCCTGGACTGCCTGAGAACGTCCTGGAATCCTGGGTACTTTGAGACAAAACGTTGTACTATTAAATTCAGAACATGTGCCATGCAGGGCACATGTGTTAAATTGCCCAGTCTCAGTGCTGCCAACAGATTGCTTCCATTGTCACACACCACTTTTCCGATCTTCAGTTGGTGTGGGGTCAGCCACCGATCGGCCTGTGACTGCAGAGATGACAGGAGTACAGATCCGGTATGGTTTTTGCTTTCCAGGCACGTCATCCCCAAGACAGCATGACAACGGCGTACCTGGCACGTCGAATAGCCTAGGGGGAGCTGGGGGTGCACAGGTGTGGAGGAGGAGGAGGACCCAGCAGCAGAGGACGAAGAAGAGGAAGAAGACGAGGTAGAGAGCGAAGGAGGAGTAGAGGTGGTGGCAGAACCGCGTGCAATCCGTGGCGGTGACACCAACTCCACTGTCGTTGTTGAGCCACACATTTCCTGCTTCCCAGCCATGACCAAGTTCACCCAGTGGGCAGTGTAGGTGACATACCTGCCCTGACCATGCTTGGAGGACCATGCGTCAGTAGTCATATGGACCTTTGGCCCAACACTAAGTGACAGAGATGCGGTGACTTGGCTCTGCACATGGTGGTACAGGTGTGGTATTCCCTTTTTTGAAAAAAAATTGTGGCTGGGTACCTTCCACTGCGGTGTCCCAATTGCTACAAATTTGCGGAAGGCCTCAGAGTCCACCAGCTGGTATGGTAAAAGCTGGCGGGCTAAGAGTGCAGACAAGCCAGCTGTCAGACGTCGGGCAAGGGGGTGACTCGCAGACATTGGCTTCTTACGCTCAAACATGGCCCTCACAGAAACTTGGCTGGGGGCAGATGACTGGGAATGGGAACTGGTGGTCAAGGTGGAAGGCGGAGTGGAGGGTGGTTCAGACGGGTCAAGGACAGCAGAGGTAGAGCAGTAAGATGCTGGACCAGAAGGAGGGTGGCTTTTAGTTTGCCTGTTGCCTTTGAGGTGTTGCTCCCAAAGTGCTTTGTGCTTGCCGTTCATGTGCCTTCGCATAGAAGTTGTACCTATGTGGCTGTTGGGCTTCCCAAGACTCAGTTTCTGACTGCACTCATTGCAAATTACAACGCTTTTGTCAGAGGCACATACATTAAAAAAATCCCACACTGCTGACCTTTTTGAGGCTGGCAATCTGGGGGTAAAAGTAGAAGTCGGCGGCGTTGGCGGCAATGGCGGGTGCGTTGGCCGGCTGACCACAGGTGCCGATACATGTTGTTGCCCTACTGTTCCCTGCGAGCTGTCCTCCCTGCTTCTTCTAAGTCTTATTCTCCTCCTGCCTCTCTGACTCTCCGTCTCTCCATCTGAACTATCCTCCTCTTGCTCTCTTCTACTGGGCACCCACAAAACATCAATCTCCTCATCATCATTCTCCTCAGATGCATCAATTTCTTCTAACAGCTCACAGAAGGAAGCAGCAGCGGGGACCTCCTCGTCATCACTCATTATGTCCATCTCTGTTGTGTTCTCTGCCAGAATTAAATCTGGTGTAACGTCCTCATCTCCTTCATCTTCTTCTGCCAATAATGGTTGCGCATCACTCAGTTCAAGAAACTCATGTGAAAATAACTCCTCTGACTCCAGTGAAGAAGGGGCGCCGGTGGTGGAGGAAGTGTTACGTGGGGTGCCCATAGCAGTGGAGGATGAGGATGTTGTGGTAAAGTTAGAAACGGTAGAGGATGGGGTGTGCTGTGTAAGCCAGTCAACTACCTCTTCAGCATTTTGGGAGTTCAGGGTCATTGCCTTTTTTAAAACTGGGCAATTTCCTAGGGCCACAGGATAGCATAGCAGCACGGCCCCTAGTGCCTCTGCGTGGCGGCCTGCCTTTGCCTGGCATTATTTTTAAAACAAAAACAACAACAACTCAGGTGGTGTTTCTGGAGACGGTATTATTATTGATATTTAGACAGAATGTGAACAAGCTCACAGAGCTAGATGGGAGTTGTTTGAAAATGAAGAAGAAGAAGAACACACTGGGCAAACAAGGCCTACAAGGTCAACGTATACACTACTACAGCAGTGGATACGGAATATATTATTGCTGCCTGAAAAACGTCATTCGGGTGGTGTTTCTGGAGACGGTATTATTATTGATATTTAGACAGAATGTGAACAAGCTCACAGAGCTAGATGGGAGTTGTTTGAAAATGAAGATGAAGAACACACTGGGCAAACAAGGCCTACAAGGTCAACGTATACACTACTACAGCAGTGGATACGGAATATATTATTGCTGCTTGAAAAACGTCACTCAGGTGGTGTTTCTGGAGACGGTATTATTATTGATATTTAGACAGAATGTGAACAAGCTCACACAGCTAAGTGGCAGTGGTTTGAAAATGAAGAACACACTGGGCAAATAATGCCTACAAGGTCAACGTATACACTACAGCAGTGGTGGATACGGAATATATTATTGCTGCTTGAAAAACGTCACTCAGGTGGTGTTTCTGGAGACGGTATTATTATTGATATTTAGACAGAATGTGAACAAGCTCTCACAGCTAAGTGGCAGTGGTTTGAAAATGAAGAACACACTGGGCAAATAATGCCTACAAGGTCAACGTATACACTACAGCAGTGGTGGATACGGAATATATTATTGCTGCTTGAAAAACGTCACTCAGGTGGTGTTTCTGGAGACGGTATTATTATTGATATTTAGACAGAATGTGAACAAGCTCACACAGCTAAGTGGCAGTGGTTTGAAAATGAAGAACACACTGGGCAAATAATGCCTACAAGGTCAACGTATACACTACAGCAGTGGTGGATACGGAATATATTATTGCTGCTTGAAAAACGTCACTCAGGTGGTGTTTCTGGAGACGGTATTATTATTGATATTTAGACAGAATGTGAACAAGCTCACACAGCTAAGTGGCAGTGGTTTGAAAATGAAGAACACACTGGGCAAATAATGCCTACAAGGTCAACGTATACACTACAGCAGTGGTGGATACGGAATATATTATTGCTGCTTGAAAAACGTCACTCAGGTGGTGTTTCTGGAGACGGTATTATTATTGATATTTAGACAGAATGTGAACAAGCTCACACAGCTAAGTGGCAGTGGTTTGAAAATGAAGAACACACTGGGCAAATAATGCCTACAAGGTCAACGTATACACTACAGCAGTGGTGGATACGGAATATATTATTGCTGCTTGAAAAACGTCACTCAGATGGTGTTTCTGGAGACGGTATTATTATTGATATTTAGACAGAATGTGAACAAGCTCACACAGCTAAGTGGCAGTGGTTTGAAAATGAAGAACACACTGGGCAAATAATGCCTACAAGGTCAACGTATACACTACAGCAGTGGTGGATACGGAATATATTATTGCTGCTTGAAAAACGTCACTCAGGTGGTGTTTCTGGAGACGGTATTATTATTGATATTTAGACAGAATGTGAACAAGCTCACACAGCTAAGTGGCAATGGTTTGAAAATGAAGAACACACTGGGCAAATAATGCCTACAAGGTCAACGTATACACTACAGCAGTGGTGGATACGGAATATATTATTGCTGCTTGAAAAACGTCACTCAGGTGGTGTTTCTGGAGACGGTATTATTATTGATATTTAGACAGAATGTGAACAAGCTCACACAGCTAAGTGGCAGTGGTTTGAAAATGAAGAACACACTGGGCAAATAATGCCTACAAGGTCAACGTATACACTACAGCAGTGGTGGATACGGAATATATTATTGCTGCTTGAAAAACGTCACTCAGGTGGTGTTTCTGGAGACGGTATTATTATTGATATTTAGACAGAATGTGAACAAGCTCACACAGCTAGATGGCCACTGGGCAAATAATGCCTGCAAGTGCACTACTATTGGTGCACTACTATGAAGAACAGCAAACAGCACTGGACACCTTAAAGAACAGTAAGATAAGTAAAATAAAAAAAAAAATTATATGTATATTAAAAAAAAAAAATATTCTCGGGTTGGTGCTGCTGAACTACTAGGAGCAGCACAGTAGCACACCAGTCCCACTCCCCAACACTGCTAGACTAATAGCACTTGGCTGTTAAAGTAGCAAAGTAAAACAACAAAAAAGAAAATAAAAGCAGTCCTTACAAGGACTATTGGGTTATTACAGCAGTCAGCAGATGAGATCAGAAGAGATCAGTGCCCACAGCAGGCAGCTACATACAGAGCACTGCAGTAGAAGGTAGATTACTAGCCAGCAAAGCTACCCTAAAATGTCCCTCAAATCCCTGCAGACTTCTGTCCCTCCAATACAGAGCAGTATCAAGTAGATTACTAGCCAGCAAACTTACTATCAACTGTCCCTCAAATCAGTGAAATCACTAGCAGCTCTCTCCCTACACTAGCTCTTCCAAGCACACACAGGCAGAATGAAAAAACGCTGCAGGGCTTCAGTTTATATATGGAAGGGGAGTGGTCCAGGGGGTGTGGGGGTGGTCCAGGAGGGAGAGCTTCCTGATTGGCTGCCATGTATCTGCTGGTCTGGGGTGAGAGGTAAAAAAAAAGCGCCAGGTAAGGCGAACCCAAAATGGCGAACGTCGCGCGACGTTCGCGAACTTGCGGCGGACGCGAACAGCCGATGTTCGCGCGAACAAGTTCGCCGGCGAACAGTCCGCGACATCCCTACTTGGGACACACTATAAGTTAATAGGAGGATCAGACCATTTATGGGCAACTTTAGTGTGTTGTTCCATAGCATTACAATAATAGACCCAGTTTAGAGCACATGGACAATACATTTTTTTTTTGCTTTTTTTATCAAGCACCTACAAATTTTGTTATATTAAAGAGTTTATAAAACAGTACACACAGCACATGAACTTAACAGAACTTAAGATTGTATTCTAAATTAATTCCAATTAATCAATTTTGTATATTTTATACATTCCATCTACTTGTACTTGTAATGACAATATTGGTTTTGTTGGAAAAGCTGCTGTTCTGTAATAATACTCTAGGTTATGCAGTGGTAAGACATAGTAGTTGTATTGCTTTATGGTACATGTTAATGTACATTTAGATGGTAAAATAGTGAAGTTTAGTAGAGAACATTTTTCATTTTAATATGGTCTTTCATGGTTGTTGGATGAACATATGTCCTTTCCATGAAATATGGTTGTATTCTGATGGCTAATGCACAATTTTTGTGTGTGTTTACCGGTCGCACTTGTACGACTACAGATAAAGACATATATATGGTGATAAACCTTTACTGCCAACTTCAAGACATAAAATCCAGATAATTACCTAAACAGCAAATATGTTCTAACAGCTAGCAACTCTGCATCATATATCAATTTATAGGGCTTTTAAGTTGCATCCAATATGGGTAGCAGCATAATTTCCTTAAACTAGACAAACTGTCTTAAAAGCAAAGTTTGGTGATTCTCTAACAATCAAATACTCTATCTCAGGTATCTTGGAAATAAAATGCTACACCATATAAATGATTTTCATAAGAAGAATGGACCGAAAGAATGATTGCTCAGTGCACTCACCTACTGGGCTATAAATCACAGCTGGGATAGGAGCCAATTCTGGTTAAGCAAACCACTACTTCCTACCCAGACTTTTTGCATACAGAGTCTCTTTAAAGGGATACTGTCATGGGAAAAAAAACATTTTTCAAAAAGAACCAGTTAATAGTGCTGCTCCAGCACAATTCTGCACTGAAATCCATTCCTTAAAAGAGCAAACAGATTTTTTTATATTCAATTTTGAAATCTGACATGGGGCTAGACATTTTGTCAATTTCCCAGCTGCCCCGGTCATGTGATGGATCCAATATCACCCACCTCTCTGGGAAAATCTGCTCATTTGGTAACCTTGCCAGATTTATTGGCCCTTTCCTGTTACACTTTAATATAGTGATTGGAAAGGGATGGTTCTTCTGACTCAAGTGGATGTGTCTGGGAGTCTGGTGTCAACATGGCCCAGTAAAGAGCGCTGCCATTAAGGGTCAACCCTTTTAGTTAAAGTCAGGAAACAGGGACCATGTGAACAAGATGTAATCAGATTATAGGAGTAACATTTGTCAGGAGTAAGTGCTAGGAAGATAATAAGGCAAGTTAGAAAGAGCAGCATTGTGCTTCACCAAAAGGATTGTAGCTAGAGATAGCTCTCCTTTATTAATTAATGGTCTATAGTAAAGGGACCATTCAGGCTTAGCACATTGCTCCCTGTAGAGTTTCTTCTGGAAGGGATCTGGGCCTCTAGCTGGTAGGCTTAATGGGGCATTCCCACAGTTGCTCCTGGACTCTCTAAAGCAGTGGTCCCCAACCAGTAGCTTGTGAGCAACATGTTGCTCTCCAACCCCTTGGATGTTGCTCCCACTGGCCTCAAAGCAGGAGCTTATTTTCGAATTCCAGACTTGTAGGCAAGTTTTGGTTGTATGAAAACCAAGTGCAAACAGAGCCTCAATGTAGGTTGACAATCCACATAGGGCTACCAAATGGCCAATCACAGCACTTATTTGGCACCCCAAGATCATTTTTCATACTAGTGTTGCTCCCCAACTCCTTTTACTTCTGAATGTTGCTCACGGGTCCATAAGGTTGGGGATATTCGCATCCATTTACCTGTCAAGCATCTTCACAGTGGTTTTACAGAATCCTGCTCTACCTTTGGATGTATCTAATCGCATATCATACTACCTCAGTAATATGTGAGTATTAATCCTGTGGTGTGCTTCAATAAAACCCCTTCTGTTTCTTTTTTAAGAAACAGTGGTGTTTATTTTTCTAGCACAATCTCCCTTCTGCCTCCACTTAGCTACAGAGTACATTTTCCCAGGGAACTGAATGCTAAATTTATGCAAATGTACTTTATGGATTAACAGATTGTACCATCTTCTTATTGTGGTTATTTGCATTTTAGAAGAGCAATACATGTCACACTGCAAAGAATAGGAAGTAATAGGGGGAATCTAGACATGCCCACACAAGAGCACATATTAAGAGATACTTTGTAATTAAACTAAATTCTGCTCATTCTTGACAGCCACATTACATGGCGTCTGAATACACAAGGTAAAAAAATTACACGGTTTTAACCATCTCTAAATCTGGATCTGCATGGAAATCTTGCTGAAAATCGGAGAACATGATTTCAGAGATATGAGCTATTCAGCACAGCCAGTGGCATTGAGGGAAAAGTGAGAAAGTTCAATGTGCCACATTTCTGCATGTCGCATGAGATGAAGCGATAAAAGTGAGTAATACATCTGAATTCATGGAGGGTAAAAGATACAAAATAAATGTGCTGAAAAAAGCTTCAGTTTTATTGTGAGCCTAAAAAACTTTTACCATAAAAAAGACACCGAAGGGGGAATGTAATAAAAGTCGCAAAGAGATAACCAATTCACAACAATAAGAATAAAAATTCAAATCTCTCAATGTAATATACTTCTCTAAACTGTTATTGCATTGCTAATTTTAATTGCGCATTGTGAATTTTAATTGCACGTTCCGAATTTTAATTGCGCACTTTTAAGAAGTGCTGAAATGTGTCATAATCTTTTGGAGCAAACATAACTTTTTCAGTAAGAAGTTTTATTACATTTACTGCGCACTGGCGCAAACTATAAAATTCACAAACTTTCTTCCACTGTCGGAAGTGGTCACTAAACAGTTTCCGGGTTCGCAAGAGCTATATTAAATTTGTGCAAAGCAAAAGGCATAACTTTTTGCATTGTGTAATACTCTTATTTCATTCCCCCCATTATTCTTCATGAGGGCTCAAGGGCAAACATAAACTATAGATGTATACTATATGTCCAGGGTTGCCATCGGTCCAGATTTCCCTGGACAGCCCGGTATTCAGAAGGGCTGCCCATGTGAAAAGTGCTTGTCAGGATTTCCAAATTAGAAAATCTGGACAAGACATTCAAAATAATGACATGGCGATCAGCCGGTGGCTGATCGCCACATCATCGGCCGTCCCCCAACATCATCAACCCTCCCAACATCACCGCCCCAGCCCCCTGACGTTATCCGCCTGCCCCCATCGTCATTCACACTGCCCCTTACAAATGCCACAGGCTTTAAGCATAAAGCAAAAGTCTTTGGGTGAATTTGTCTGCTGCATTGTTCTTTCATTTGTGACAGAATTGTGTGTGGTATAAAAGATAATCAAGTTGGAGGCTGATTACTAGGGATGTCGCGGACTGTTCGCCCGCGAACTAATTCGCACGAACATCGACCGTTCGCGTCCGCCGAATGTTCGCGAACGTCGTGCGACGTTCGCCACTTTGGGTTCGCCTTAGCTGGCGCTTATTTTTGCCCTCTCACCCCAGAGCAGCAGATACATGGCAGCCAATCAGGAAGCTCTCCCTCCTGGACCACCCCCACACCCCCTGGACCACTCCCCTTCCATATATAAACTGAAGCCCTGCAGCGTTTTTTCATTCTGCCTGTGTGTGCTTGGAAGAGCTAGTGTAGGGAGAGAGCTGTTTAGTGATTTGAGGGACAGTTGATAGTAAGTTTGCTGGCTAGTAATCTACTTGATACTGCTCTGTATTGTAGGGACAGAACTCTGCAGTAGTGATGGGCGAATTTGCGCCGCTTCGCCGAAAAATTCGCGAATTTCGCGCGAAATTCGCGAAACGGCGAAAAATTCGCGAAACCGCGCCGGCGTCTCGTTTTTGACGCCGGCGCCCGTTTTTGGCGCCGGCGTCCGTTTTTTCGGAAATTTTTTTTTGACGCCGGCGAATTTTTGCCGCGAATTTTCGCGGGCGTTTCGTGAATTTATTCGCTGGTGGCGAATTTATTCGCGAATTCGCGCCTGGCGAATAAATTCGCCCATCACTACTCTGCAGGGATTTGAGGGACAGTGAGTTTAGGTTAGGTAGCTTTGCTGGCTAGTAATCTACCTTCTACTGCAGTGCTCTGTATGTAGCTGCTGTGGGCACTGCTTCTGATCTCATCTGCTGACTGCTGTAATAACCCAATAGTCCTTGTAAGGACTGCTTTTATTTTCTTTTTTGTTTTTTTTACTTTGCTACTGTAAGAGCCCAGTGCTATTAGTCTAGCTGTGTTGGGGAGTGGGACTGGTGTGCTGCTCCTCCTAGTAGTTCACCACTACCAGCACCAACCAGAGTCAAAATTGTTACAAAGTATCTTATTTGCACCTGTTAGCTGTTCTGAGCTCTCTGCCAAAAGCTAATTAAGTTAGAAACTGTTTTTTTTCTGGCTGTTCAGTTCAGAGAAAAGAGGGACTTTCCAGTACAAAAGAGGGAGAGGGGGTTGAGTGGTCAAAAGAGGGACAGTTGGGAGGTATGCAAGTGCCACCTAGCTGTGTGAGCTTTTTCACATTCTGTCTAAATAACAATAATAATTCCGTGTCCGTAAACATCACCTGAGTGATGTTTTTACAGCAGCAATAATATATTCCGTACCCACTACTGTATACGTTGCCCTTGCAGGCATTGTTTGCCCAGTCTTTAACCAAGTGCCACCTAGCTGTGTGAGCTTTTTCACATTCCATGTCCAGAAACATCACCTGAGTGACGTAGTGTGATTTCTGCCCTTTACAGCACAAAACGCAGCGCTGTGTCAACAATGTATTTTTCAGATACATTTTTGCCCTTGATCCCCCTCTGGCATGCCACTGTCCAGGTCGTTGCACCCTTTAAACAACTTTAAAATCATTTTTCTGGCCAGAAATGTCTTTTCTAGCTTTTAAAATTCGCCTTCCCATTGAAGTCTATGGGGTTCGCGACGTTCGCGAACCGTTCGCATTTTTGACGCAAGTTCGCGAATATGTTCGCGAACATTTTTTCCGCCGTTCGCTACATCCCTACAGCAAAGCAGACTTGACATTAGAAAAGAAATAGATATACAGTAGAAACCCCCTTTTACGTTTTTCAGGGTACCAAAAAAATGGTGTAAAATCCAGGAAAATGTAAAATCAGGAAGTGTATTATGCATAATATATAGATGGGACCACAAAGCAAAAATGTAAAATGAGGGAACACTTAAAATCACGGGATGTAAAATGGGGATTCTACTGTATGCAGAACAAGTGAAATAACTTCTAGCCAAATCAAAGCATTAAATGAAGAGCTAGAAGGGCACAAAATTAGAACAGTTGAGAAAAAAGTAAATCACAGTGAGAAGATACATAGCAGACAAAAAAGATCTGTAACAGGTGTGCACAGAAACATGAATATAAGAAATGGCCAACAGTAGAACAAACATGCAAATGGTGTCATAAATAGAATTACTTTGCAAAGATGTGCAGGTCACCAAAGCAACACAATCCTGGTAAAAAAAATGCATGCTATAGAGCAAACTGAAAAAGGCTCAGATATATTGGGACAATTGAAACTGAAAATAAGAAATGCGTCTATACTATAGAAAGTGCTATAGAAAGTGCAAAGCATCAGAGTGCTGAAGGAAACTGGTGTGAAAATTTAAAAACCAATAACAAGCCGTTGTTGTTTAAACTTGGCACAGGAGCAGAATCCAATGTGATGACAGAAAAAACAATTAAAGCACTCAACATAAAAGTAAGGCTCAAACCATTTAAAGTTTAAGCTTGTTTCTTACACCACATATCACCATTACACAGCATATCATTGTTCTGTGGAAAAAAAAACAAAAGCATAATATCAGCTTTGATATAATATATCAAGATGCTTCAGCAATACTTGGTAAACCTAAATGTCTCAAATTAAATGTAATTAAAAGACTGTAAGATGTTACAAAATAAGAAGATATTCTAAAGAATTACAGTATCTATTCATTGGTCTTGGCTGCTTACTGGGACAGCACCATATAGAAATTGATCACACTATCAAGTCTGTGGTACATGCTCCAAGGAAAATTCCTGTAGCTCTCAGAGGTCAAGTGATTGAAGAGTTACACAGAATGAAAGAAATGGGAGTTATTGCCAGGCAATCTGACCCAACTGAATGGGTCAATAGCAGTGATTTCACCAAAAAAAAAAATCAGAATTTGCAGGGAGTCAAGAGACTGAAATAAAGCAATCAGGCAAAAATACTACCCACTGTTAACCATGGAGGAAGTTGTGTCACCTATGCCAAATACTCAGTTTTATATGCCAATCAATGTTTCTGGCAAATAAAGCTGGATGAGAAGAGTTCCAAGCTATGTTCCTTGGCTGCTTACTGGGACAGTACCATATAGAAATTGATCACACTATCAAGTCTGTGGTACATGCTCCAAGGAAAATTCCTGTAGCTTTCAGAGGTCAAGTGATTGAAGAGTTACACAGAATGAAAGAAATGGGAGTTATAGCCAGGCAATCTGACCCAACTGAATGGGTCAATAGCAGTGATTTCACCAAAAAAAATCAGAATTTGCAGGAATCCAAGAGAATGAAATAAAGCAATCAGGCGAAAATACTACCCACTGTTAACCATGGAGGAAGTTGTGTCACCTATGCCAAATACTCAGTTTTATATGCCAATCAATGTTTCTGGCAAATAAAGCAGGATGAGAAGAGTTCCAAGCTATGTTCCTTCAACACACCAATAGGAAGATATCGCTTTCTGAGATTACCCTTTGGTATTTCAGCAGCATCAGAAACTATTGCACAGATAATAGAAGGTCTAGATGGCGTTGTTAACATAACTGATTGATTTACTAGTCTGGGGAGATTCCATTGAAGAGCATGATGACAGACTAAGAAAAGTGCTGGAGAGTGCAAGAAAATGCAACTTAAAATTGAAAAAAAGTAAATGTAAAATCAGAACAAATTAAATCAAATACATAGGTCACATACTCAGTGCATATGGTCTGAAACTAGATGAGGAAAAAGTGAGAGCCCTTACTCAGCATTTACAACCAACCAATAAGCAACAGCTAATGAGATTAATGGGAATGATACAATACCTAGCTAAATTCATTACCAATGTAGCTAAAATTAGTGCACCTCCAAGACAACTACTGGAGAAAGATATTGAATGGCACTTGGAAGAATCACAAAACAACATTTTTGAAATTCTCAAGCAAAAGGTCACCAACACACCTACCCAAAAGTTCTATGAAGTCAACAAAGATATTACACTGTCTGTGGATGCCAGGTCAGAGGGCATTAGAGCGGTAATACTACAAGAAGGTCAGCTTTTAGCCTCTGCATCAAGAGCACTCATCTACTCAGTGTAGATGTAAGACTCTTAGGGAGATTGCCAAGGTCTCTTACCTCCCGGCACGTGTCTCCGAGACTTGTGCGCAGGCGCGCACTTCCGGGTTCAGGATCAAAGTGACGCTGGCACTTGACGCCGAGCGTCATGAAGCACGCGTCGTGATGGCGAGCATCGTGACGTCATGAAAAGGCGCCAAAACACCTTTAAAAGCTCAGTCCTCCATTTTAAGAGTGCCCAAGCTGGCTTCAGTCTACTGATCCTGCCCAAGCGTTTATTCTGCCTTTTTTAATTCCTGTTTTTTGACTCCTGCCTGACTTTTTGACTATGATTCCTGCTGCCTGCCTTGAACCTTTTGCCTAAATCCCGACCGCATGTTCTCTAAATCCTTGCCAGTACCTAGTTTACAGACTTATCTCTAATTACGCACTTTTCCTTGGCCCCAAAAGGGAGTCAGTGAACCAGGGATTCCCTGTGCATTTGAGTGTATTCACCACAGTGCAAGGTTCCAGATAACGTGAACATTACAGAAGATATGCACAGATAGAAAAAGAACTACTTACCATAATATATGCGTGTGAAAAAAATCATCAATATCTGTATGGAAAAGCGATCCATGTTGAAAGTAATTACAAACCACTTGAAAGAATATTCAAAAAACCACTGTACCAAGCTCCAATGGGACTGCAGAGAATGCTTCTATGACTGCAAAGATATAAACTGAAGGTTACATACACACCTGGCAAATAGATGCACATTGCAGATACACTAAATCAAGTTTTCCTGAAAGAACACAAGGAAGATCTGCTAGGAGATGAACTAGAAGTTAACTGTATCACATCTCAACTACCAATGACAAAGGACAAACTTCACAAATTCAGAAAGGCTACAGAAAGTTTTGCAAAAAATTAAAGAGCATCACAGTGAAAGGATGGCCCAGTTATAAAAGAGCTGTACCCAAAGATTTACAAGCATACTGAACTTTCAGAGAGGAAATCAGTTATGCATCTGAGCTTATATTCAAATCAGCAAAGTAATAGTTCCTTCTTTGAGACAAGAGATACTCCGCAAAATCCATGGATCATACTTGGGAATAGTGAAATGCAAAGAGGGAGCTCGAAACACTCTATTGGCCAGGAATGTTGGCTGATAGTTTGAAAAAACTGTTTCTTAGTGTTCATAATGCAATGAGCACATGAAAAGAAACCAAAAAGAATATTTGATTTGTCACCCACTTCTAAGACGACCATGGAAAAATGTTGGAACTTACTTATTATGTTTTAATGGATCAGAATACCTACTTTATGTGGACTACTTCCTGGCCACAACAAGCAGAAGTATAGTCACTGCATAAAAATACATATTTGCAAGACATGGTTTTCCTGATATTGTCAAATCTGACAATGGTCCTCAGTATGTCAGTGCATAGTTAAACACATTTGCAGAAAGTCAGTATTTCAAGCACATGAGGTCCACTCAAGGTCATTCTCAGTCAAATGGACAGGCTAAGAGAACTATAAAGACTGCCTAAAAAGTCACAAGAGAACCACAGCAATCCCTACATTGCTTTAATGGAATGTTGCACTACACCACTTAAAGACATTGGATTGTCACCTTCCCACCTTTTGATGGGCAGAAGGCTAAAAACCAAATTGCCAACACACACCTCATTGCTCTTACCAAGATGAATCACAGAGGTGCGTGGCAAGAAAAGAAAAGCAAAGAAAACAAAAATTGTACTATGACAGGCAATCCAAAGTACTACCAAATTTACAAGTAGGACGCACATGGCAACCTGCAAAAGCATGATCAACCCAGATTTTTTGTTGTTCATACACCTGAGGGAAGGGAATACAGGAGAAACAGGAAACACCTGAGAAAAAAAAGAGAACTTACTGCCACCTTCTGATGTTCGTGAAATTGTTACAAACAATGATCAATGCAAGAACAGAACTGAGACTGAGAATCATCAGACACTATGCAGTCTGAAAGCACTGAAGTCAATAATCATTCTGATGTGCTTGTACTTGAAAAAAGTTCTCAATCCTACAAAACCAGATCTAGGAGACAGATCAAATTTCCAATAAGATACAGAGAGTAATAAAGTGTACTTACCGTATGCATGATATGTTGTTGCACTAAAGTGCATATTGATTTAAGCTGGCATGTGAAATAACATGTATGGCTTAAAGTTTTTATGTTAAATGTGTTGCATACATAATTGAACAGTAGTGAATTAAATATATATGCTATGAAGAATAAATATATAACATATACTTTGTTAAGGGATGTAGTAGCACCTGTAGCAGCACTGGACTAGCTAGTGATGTAATAAAAGTAGTGGGGGGAATCTGAACATGCCCATATAGGAGAGCACATGTTAAAGGAACAATTTAGTGTCCTAAAGTAATGAAAATATACATGTACTGTTACACTGCACTGGTAAAGCTGGTGTATTTGCTTCATAAATACAACTATAATTTATATAAACAAGCTGCTGTGGGGCCTCATTCAAAGCTGCAAAAGGAGAAAAGGCAAAGGATATACCACAGATAACAGATAAATGTTGTAGCGTACAATGGGCTTCTTCAAAACTGTTATCTTCTGCTTGTTGTGTCCTGTGCTTAAATGGCTGCCCCCCATAGCTGCATAGAAGCTTGCTTATATAAACTATAGCTGTTTTTCTGAAGTAAACACACTGGTTTTGCCAGTGCTGGGCAACGGTACATTATATTGTCTTTCAAATATAGATTTTTTGGTGTCACTGTTCCTTTAAGAGAAGCTCTGTAGTTAAACTAAGTTCTGCTCAGTCGTGTGTCTGGTAACTCGGCACAGCCACATTACATAGAAGATGAACAAGATTTTGCAATAATAGTGAGAGCAAAAGTTTTCTGGAGGAAAAGGAAATCTCAATTGGGTGTTTGTTTAATGGTGCTGCATTACTGTTTAATTTGAATTCAGAAAGCTTTTGATTTTGATTGTGTGTCTTTCTGGTTTATGTGTGTTCCCTGGGGAAAAAAATGCATTTGGCTTCTGGGTGTAAATCTTTGCAAGGTGTAAAAAGACCCTTTAGGAAAACTCATGAACTGAGTACATCAATATGTCCAGCGTGGTGAAGGCTAAAGTATGTATATATGATGGATTCACTAATGATAAATTGGAGACATGCCAAATGCTCTAAGTCAATATTTTGTGACAATCCATATGCTCTATTTAAGCTTAAAGTAATGGCAAGGGATTTTTTTAACAAAACCTAGCAAACTTAAACAAGAAAACTATTTTTTACAAGACTCAATGTCAATTAGATCTCTGTTTCAGCACATTTTAGTTTATTCCAAGGATCAATACAACTTATACCAATTCAGCAAACTTTGTAAATGTGTAGAATGCCCTGCATAACGTATAAAGAACTGTAAATATATGCAGAAGCCAGTTCCCTGCAGTGTTTTGTATTCTGTGCTGTATAGGGTATTGATTAGAAACAACCGCAGCAATTCTGCATTTATGTTATGAGAAAGGTACTCACACGGCTTCAAAGCACATCATAAGCCACTTAAAGTGACCCTGACCCCTGATATCATTATGTGTCAATATCCCAAATAATTGCCTTTATGTTATGTTCTCTCATGTTTGGGAGGAAACCTAATTCTCCTACAAGCACAGACTGGACTTGTCGATACTGTGTAGATAGTACCCTAACTGAAATCTAATTGCTAGGCAGCAAGGCTCACTACTGCACCACCATACTGACCAAACTGTAACCTTATTTAAATAATGGATATTGTATCCCTAAGAGAGAAAGAGGACTTTAATCAGGCAATCAGGACTTGGGGTCCGTTTATTAAAGTTGGTAAAAAATTGTCTATAACCCTTCACCCATTATTGCTGAGAATAGTAATGGCACTTGCATGTTTACTAAAATGCAATGAGACAAATTTGTCTTGCAAAAAGTGCCGTTAATCATGCAGGTGTAGCAGTTATATCTGGCGAATTGCAAGGTTTTTTGGGCTCATTTGAGATATATATATATATATATATATATATATATATATATATATATATATATATATATATATATATATATATATATATATATACACACAAAATACAAATGGAGCGCACACCTTTAGCCGGAAACAAAACCTGGGTGCTAGAACCAAATTGAGGCTATATAGGCAAAAAACGGCAGCACTCCAAGGATTTTAAACAAAGTTCAAAGGTGAAGAAAGAGCAGGTTTATTAGAATCCAACGTTTCAGTTCCTATCTGGAATACCTGATCATTCACTGATAATTCACTGAAAATACATTTATAAGTATCATTCTTCCCCAGTGCAATGACAAATTTTCTCTTTTACTATACATTTTCTGGGGTTTTTTTCATGCCTGGAGATTTTATTCGCCCATCACTATCCACAACCAGTGTCGGACTGGCTTGCCAGGGGCCCACCAGAAAACTTTAGTCCAGGGGCCCATTCTCCAAACTATTTCTCCTCTTTCTCTCCTCACTCAACCTCTATTTTTCAAGTATCTTTTCTTTCTATTCCATTATTTATTATTCTTTATCTATGTAGCCTCTCTTTTACCATACAGAAGTAGTATTTGACCATGATTTTGACCAAATGGTTAGAAGCAGGAGGGCATGGGCGGATTTTCATTAAGGCTAGGGAAGGCTAAGCCTCCCCAAACCTATTTGGCACGTAAAACTAAATAAAACCTGCTCCGTTGCTGACTGCCACTGGCCCTTTAAACAGCAGTAGAAAGCTCCTGTCCTGCCTCTAGATCGATGCTGTAGTAACACTGAACACTGATTGGTTCTTACTGCTTGCAGATTGCCCAATCAGAGCACAGCTGTCTGCACAGACATTAAAATAATCAAATCAGATACAGAAGTAGGCGGGGCTCAGAAAACTTTACAGACAGGAGGCACCAGCAGATGTAAAGACCGATGAGAGGGACCTGCACGGTTAGCTACATACTAAGAGAATATTTGTAGTGATTTCCAGAACACTGACAGGTACAATATACATTCTGAGGTCACCTACAGCAGCAGCTGTTCCAGTCCCTGTTGTTACCCTTGTGTCATGGATTAAACCTTTCCTTTTTTATGGTTTTCTTTTTACTTGTAGTTTTTCTTACAATTCTATTGTTTTGTTTATGTATGTATTAGTTCATATGGAGCCCCCATACAAATATATTTTCCTGATATGACCTGAGGATCATGTACATAAAATATGTCATGTTTACTGTTTTTCCTGAGGGTATTTTATATAAAATTAGCACTTCATTTTTCCTCACATAGGTTCTGATGGTATAACTGATGAAATTGGTACTTGGCATTTATCCTGACCCGTTTACAGGGCCAGATTTCTAGTCGCGGCACAGTAGCGATGGGCACTGGGGAACGCTGTGTTCCCTATGTGGCTGGGTGGCATGCCGCCCCTATAATTTCGCTTCCCTAGGCCCGCACCTTTGTGGCCTTGCCACAAATCCGGGCCGGCCTGTTTACTAAGGATTTATTATAATTGAAATTAACAATTCATTTAGCCAGGATGCATCCTAACCCTGGTGTTCCTTTGATGTCATATGTGTCTTGTGTCAGTTAATGTGCCTGTGTCTGTACCCGCTGTCTTCTATTGTATATGTTGTATACTCTATTTAAACACTGTCTATATGGTGCCTGTGGTCCCAGTAACTGGTGTGTAAAATGTGCCTGGTGTGTCATAGAATGTGCCTGTCTTTCTTTTCATATAATGTGTAGATTTTGGAATTTCCCAACCTGAAAAATAGTCCGAACTTAATTTCTGTACGGTTCCCATTTAAAAGTGGGAGGAGGTAGTTGGGGTAGGACATTTTTACATAAGCAGAGAATCTAATATTAGCTTTAAGTAAGCCAGTGTATGTCAATCTTTAAATCAGAAAAAAGAAGAGAAATAGCTGACCCATGTAACTGCACCCTCCCATCCACAACATCCAAAGCCCATGCGAAATGGTTAAATTAAAACATAAATTTTAATACAACATTAAAACCAATGTCCAGTGTGCAACTTTAAAATATCGGTTAGCAGCAGGAGGCTGATGAGTTCAATTGGTTATATGCTGTTGCACCTATATAACTTACTAATAATCGAAATGACCATTTAGCATATTCAATATGCCCCAGTGTAGTCGCTGGCAAGGTCACCCAGAGGATACCACTTACAGTGCCAACCCCTTCACCCACTTCAAGATCCCTCCCCATAGGGGCAAATTTACTTAGCTGCGAAAATTCGCCAGCGCCATCTTCACGCACATCACAACATTTAAAATTTTAAAATACAATCAGCAGTTCGAAGTTACGCTAGCAATGCCTAATTAGCATACGGCGTGCAGTTAAAGTACAATGACTGTATATGCTGCAGCAAATACATTACACTACACAAGCCCAGGGAACCTTAATAAAATTATATAAAGTTGTTATAATGCCCTACACATGTACCCACAGTATAGTTTAGGTGCCATATGTTATCAAATCTAAGGGGGAAGGATTTTTTCGATCTTTTTCAGCCTATCACCCTGTAAAAAGGAAAAGACCCCAGCATCTACTCTATTGCACTTTGCCTGGTCTGAGCTGGCAAAGTAAACTCTGGCGCAAGAGGTAACATTCAGTAAAATCAAAAACTTAGTGAATTTGCGTAGTAACGCTTTTTCGCCAGAGCGAAATTGCCTGGCGTTAGAGTGCGAAGTTGTGCCAGAGTCTATCTCCTTCGCTAGCGAAATTATGCCAGCGACCGTTAGTAAATCGGCAAAGTGCCGAAATGACATCACACTTGTGAATTTTCACCAGCGTTAGCCACTTTGCCCTTTAGTAAATTTGCCCCATATAGTGGTTAGATAGGCGTACTTGTGTCGTTTATGTCGGTGACCCAAGGCCGTTATCGTAACACAATGTTTACAGTGTGCCTCAGGCACATCAAAGCCTAGATTTGCTACCAATACTGGCCCTCGGATCCAAAAGAGCCTCCAACTCCTTCACCCACAGCGATTTCCCTCCTGATCTGTGAAAAAGCTTGTTATGGATGGGAGGGTGCAGTTACATGGGTCAGCTCTTTCTCTTCTTTTTTCTGACATATGTTTAACTATTTGACCCTGCACACCATCCCCTGTGTTTGATGGTTGGTGCTCTCCAATATCTAACTTTTATGTCCATCTTTAGCCTACCCAAACAATAAAATCACCCTCCGCCTATGCAGGAGGGCCCACTGACACTTGGGCCCACCGGGAGTTTTCCTGGTATCCTGGTGGGGCAGTCCGACTCGTCCACAACACATGCTCTGGTCTACTGTCAGTTTCCTGGTCTTAGGGAATCACATACAATATACAGTATATATATATTTCACAATACAAGGCTGATTAGTAATTAAGATTTCAGTACGTTTTGATTTAAGTTTTCATTAAGGGTGAGTAAGCCTAGAATTTAGAAGGAAAGGCTATTTAAAATGCAGATAGTCTGTGGTTATAAAGATAAAATCCCATCTTTTATATTACCAATTTCATATCAAATTCTAAAAGTAAAATTCAAATAGCAAGCATATGGTCAAATATAAAATAATATTTTATTATTTCACATGTTTTGTGTAAAGTCAACAATAGTGGCTAGAGGGACAAAAGGGCATTTTAAAAATATAATATTTGATGTAATATATCAGTACTAATCTAACGGTAATTTATTCTTATTTTAGGTTTTTACATTTCAAATACACCGAAAGCATTATCAGACATATTTACAAGTATGTTATTTTAATGTTAAGTATTTAACCTGTTGAAATCCATCAATTTATCTCTGTAGGACAGGATGATATTAATGGATATAGCATTATTAGAGGGGTAAGAAACAGTTGTTTCATTCTTAATTCCCCGAGAGCCTATACAGTTAGAAAGCAAGGGTACATTCTTATTCTTGCTTTCATACTCTTTAGCCTTTAACTTGAACCATTTGCTGTAGATTCAGTTATCATGTCTTTGCTTCTAACGTTAATGATTCCCACTGACAGATTTACCGAGGAAGAAAGGACAAATGTCTTAGTAAAATGATTACCCATCATTAATTCCTGCTTACAGGTAGTTAACAAATTTATGACAAGGCTCATAAAGTATATTCCCTAATGCTGAGCATACCAACATTTTAATCAAGAGTTTATGAAATATGGACACAGGTTAAATTGGTCTACATCCATTAATTCTTGCTGTGAATGTTTATTTTGTCATCTGTTCTGTAACTGCCCTCTAAAAAACCATTGACTTGAATAAATACATTACTAGCACCTCATCTATGTCATAGAAGTGATATGGTCAGCAGTGATTATATATATATATATATATATATATATATATATATACAAATATATACAAGGAGGTTAGTAACAGCACTCAAGCTTAGAAAAATGTAGATGTGGTGCTCGTCCTTGGGGATGCTCCGGTTAGCTTCCCATAGTATGTAAAATCAAGAGATGGACAGCACTCACTTGTTAATGCTTAAATTCTGTATTAAAAGATAAAAAACTTTACATCACCATATATGTGCACATATCATTCGGCGACGTTTCGAGCCATGTTGGCCCTTTCTCAAGCCATGTGTATCAATGGTATAAAGGCATAATCCGTAATCAAAATGGAATTTAAAGTCCAGAGAAGGAAGTGACATGCAATGTATTTTTCACACATAGTGCGGGGCTTCCACCCCATAACCTGAATGGAATCAAAGATACATAGTACATATTTAGTATAGTAACAGCAATTATTACTCACACATACTTTGCAAAAATGTAGCAAATTAATTATAAAAATAAATACAAATCATAATCTTTATTAAGGCCGTGAGGGTGAAGTGTGTGTAGTTTATTGATCCACCACACCTCCCGCTGTTTCAATCTTAGCTCCCGATCCCCCCCTCTTTTCAGTGGGGGTACAGTTTCTAGCACCATATATCGTAGCTGGTCACTGGTGTGTCCATGCTCACGAAAATGCCTAGAAAGTGGCAATGCTAGATTACCTGATTTGATTGTTGATTTATGTTGGGAAATCCGTGACTTCACTTTCTGCACAGTTTCCCCAACATATAATTTGTTGCATGGGCACACAATCACGTAAACCACATACTGTGACAAACAAGTGTGGTAGCCCCTAATTTGGATTGTCTCCCCAGTATCAGGATGTATAAAGTTCTTTCCTCGGATTACATGTTTGCATTGTACACAATTTAAACACTGGTACATACCCGTATTTCTGATACCCAAAAAAGTATTAGTACCAACATCTTCTTTAGATGTCTTGTTCCTAGATAACACTGAACCAATTGTTTTGCCCCTTTTATACGAGGTCATGGGAGGTAAGGCGAACTCCCTTATTGTGGGATATGCTCTACGTAGTATGTACCAGTGTTTACGCAAAATCACATTAACCCTATTGCTCATTGGTCCATATTCAGTAATAAAAGTGGTCCTCGGTTCCCTAGTTCTCCTTGTTCTTTTGTTTTTAATTATTTTCTCCGCTCTTTCGAGAACCTGTGAAGGGTAACCTCTCTGTCTGAATTTATCTCTCATCTGTCCAACTTGTACCTCTCTCACTGTGGGATTACTCACTACTCTCTGCACCCGCAACATTTGGCTGATCGGTATAGATTGTTTAGTATGCATCGGATGATTACTCCCAAAGTGTAATATTTGGTTTTGATCAGTGGGCTTTGAATATAGCCTAGTCTGCAGGCCATGGTCTCTATAAATCAGAACATCCAAAAAAGAAATTTCATTAATACTAAACACATGTGAAAATTTGATGGACGGATGGAACCCATTCAGACGTTCGTGGAACCGCGATAGGGAGTCAACGTCACCCCGCCACACTACGAATATATCGTCGATATATCTCCACCAGGCCACTGCGTGTGTATGATAGAGATCATCGCGATACACAAACAGTTCTTCAAGCCAAACCATGAAGGTATTGGCGTATGACGGGGCGACATTAGATCCCATCGCGGTTCCACGTAACTGTAAATAGAAATTTTCTTGAAAAATAAAATAATTCATTCTCAATATGATTTCCAAGGCTTCAAGAAAAAATTCAATTTGTTCGTCTGGATACTGTACACTAGCACGTAATAGCCATTCACAGGCCCTTAACCCCTCCTCTCATATATATATATATGAAAAAGTATAAAAGTATTGAACTCACGGGAGCTGCTCAAACAGAAAAGTGTTTTTTATTTAAAGAAGTTTCAATGTTTTGAGCAAGAACTGTATAGGGTAAGGATGCCATTTTTCCCAAATACAGTCTGTATACAAAAATATCCCTAGTACACAGAATGAATGTCCATTAGGGTACATACCTATTTGTGTATTTGTGACCATATACACAGATAAAAAAACTTATTTCTATTTAAGAATGAGAAGAATATCTGGTTTGTGCAGAAAAGGATATCATTATATTACAATCTCCATTCTGTAAATCTTAACAAGGAATCTATCTAACAAATGTTTAACATCCATGTAACAAATCAGTTGTGTATAACTTTACTTACAGAATGAATTATGTAAACAAAAAAACTTGGACAGAATATATAATGGTGTAACTAACTAGTGCACTCTAATGACAACAAAGATGCCTGTGAAAGAAAGCAAGATTTTATGGTACAGGATTCACTTTATCAACAAAATAAAAATGATTTCTGTCACAGTGAACCAATAAGAACAAAGCTCATATAACTGTGCTCTTACTCAGGGACAAACATGCTCAAAACATTGCAACTTTTGTCAATAAAACACTTTTTCAAGAGCCTGAGAGCTTGATTGGCAATAAAACAAATACACATTAAATGAAGAAATATACACATGTGCCTTGTATAGAGTCATGGCCCAGGCACATAATTTATCATGGAAATATTAACTGGCCATTTCTTATCTTACGCCCAAAAAAGCAAGCTATTTTTTATTGTATTATTGAGTTAGCTGTGGATATTTCTGTAACCTTGTTATTAATTATTTTAATTTCTTTAAGGTTATATAGCATATGGGCAGGTTTAATTGGCTAATCTATTATTTTGAATAGCTTTATTGCTTTACTTAGTAGGGTCCTCCACTTTTTTTGCTCAGGTTTCAACAACCATAAGCAGGAATATATATATTATATTTATTATATAATCTTTGCATTCGAAGCATAGCGTGCCTTTCTGTGGTCTCAGATTGCTAGCTTTAATATTGGTTTTATATTCTTGCAATAGATATTAAGCATAACACCTGGAACCCTGAATGTTTTGGCTTCATATTATACTTTGTCTTACAAAACCTCACTCACAACTCACCACTGGTGCTCATACAGTAAATAGAGTAAAAAGTGCTTGATGTATGTTCCAGGCAATATTGAGCAATATTATAAGCTTTAATATTAGAGCAATGATAATAATGAAACACACAGTGAATACCAAATAAGGAAACTACTAGAGAAATTTTCAAGGTAATAAATCTCTCAAGATTTTATTGGCTGAGAAATGTGGAAAACCTGCTATTACTGCTATTATTCAATTTTATTGAGGTGTGTTTGATAACACATGGTTTAATCAAGCAGGCTCCATCTGAAACATATATTGAACCTACTGTAAATGCAATACACCCATGAATAACATCCAGTAAACTAGTGATTTTGTGCTACTAATATGAAGCACTGTGAAATGTGTTTCTACTTTGTAATTAAATAAGCAAACAAGCTTCTTCTGAACAAGAGTATGTATATATTCAACAGTTGTAAATGTATTTTATTAGGACTGGAATGGGCAGATTTCCATGTGCCCCTTTCTACACATACATACGCACACATACACACAATAGTGTAAATTCTAGATAGAGGAGATAGGATATGATTTGTCTTCTTTTATTTTTCTATTATGATCTTCCATTTTTTCCATTCTTCCATGTTTGTCACGGCTGCTTATCTGTTTTCCTGGTCCTTTTCTATTCTGTATACTTCTATTAAGTTGAAGGATGCTAAAGGGGTGGTTCACCTTCCACTTAAATTTTAGTATGTAAAAGAATGTCTAATTCTGTTTTGTAGTTTTTACATTATTTGCCTTTATCTTTTGACTCTTTCCAGCTGTCAAATGGGGGTCGCTGACCCCATCTAAAAACAAATACTCTGTAAATGTCATTGCTACTTTCTTTTACTCATATTTCTATTCAGGTCCTTTCCTATTCACCTTCTAGTCTCTTATTCAAATCAGTGCATGGTTGCTAGCAGATTACTGGAATTGCAAGCTGAAGAGCTGCTAAATAAAAAGTTAAATAGCTCAGAAGTAATTAAAAAATAAAAAGAATTGCTAATTGTCTCAAAATATCACTATCTACATTTTACTAAAAGTTAATTTATTACTTTACTTACTAATAAGTAAAGGTAGGATTTCATGCCAAAAAAAATCAGAAAGCTTGGGCACTCATAAATGGGCCCTTTAGTCTAGAGCCTAACATTTTTGAAGAACATTTTACATCAACATTTAAAACTGAAATAGGTTTATTGAATGTTAGTGCCATCATTACAGGGATGAGACCTGAAGAATGCTTGGGACCTTGGGGTTTCCGGATAATGGATCTTTCCATAATTTGGATCTTCATACCCTTAAATCCACTAGAAAATCATTTAAACATTAAATAAACCCAATAAGACGGTATTGCTTCCAATACGGATTAACTGTATCGTAGTTTGGATTAAATACAAGGTACTGTTTTATTATTACAAAGAAAAAGGAAATCAGTTTTAAACATTTGGATTATTTGATTATAATATGGGAGACTTACTTTTGGTAATTCTGAGATTTCTGAATAATGGGTTTCCGGATAATGGATCCCATACCTGTATTAGGCTTAGGAATGAGAGAAAGGTTGGCCTGGTGCATCTAAGTCAGAAGGGTACATCCCAACATCATATCAATAAAATAGCTAAATGGGGAACAAGAAGTCCTTAAAATTGTTTATAATAGCTAGGGAGAAACCTCTTATTCCCAAAATTGTAATAGCAGATAGAACCTATTCTTCCACAGGAGCAGTGAGAGCATGGGAGTGATGATTCAGGAAATGGGATGGAATCTAGTAAAGTATCTCTAGCCAACTGAGATGTACAAGTCATTGAGGTGTATAAGAAAGTATGGAATGTATGGAATGCCGTGAGAATGTCATTAGAGTTTATAACATGGGTCATAACCAATTTTTAGTTTGTTTATTGTCATTATGGCAAACAAGGGAAAGTTGTGCTCACCACTAATTTTCAAAACCGTTAGGCTATGATCACAAAATACATATAGACAAATATAAGAGGTCCTAATGTCCTAAATATAATGATAATGGTGTGAGTGCAGAGTACATCTCACCCTTCCCAGCTATAGTCAGATGATCCCATTGGCCAATAAAAGGGCAACCATGTTTGGGAGTTTTAACCTTGAAAGCAGCAAGTAAGTTGCAGGTAAAACTTAGTCCCTGTGTAAAATGTTTAATGAAGCAATTGAATTCTTAATGAATCAGATGCAATTTGAGTGCAGTTCTGGCCATACCACGGATGATGTAGTTGGCCAGCTTAAATATATTGCATTATAAAGTTATGGCAAATGCAGCTCATATAAGGTTAGTGTTTTCAGGAGATATGGATTTACAATGGCAGGATATTTGTGGCTGTTGTTACTGTTCATATATTTTCCCTTTCAGAAAGATACACAATGACATACATCAAATGTGCATTTACCCTAATGGGAAATTGACTTCTCCAATGTGCCGAAAAATTGAGTATGCCGTAAAAATCTGTGAATGTATGGGATAATTTTCTTACTGCTCTTTGTAGCTCATCACAGTTTGTAATGGAATAATATAGATACAGAGGCATTTTCCTACAGAAGTGTAGTTTAATTGCTTAATAAATCTAGGCTGCAGATAATAATGCACACATCTTTCTTGCAGGTCTATGCATTGCCATGTATTATGCCAGTATACATAGGGCCAGTTAATTAATACTGTTTTTTATAGACTAGAAGTCACTGCTAAAACCTGTTATATAAATTAATTTAATGTGAACATTAAAGGAGAACTAAAGCTTTACTAAAGAAGTAGGTTAGAAATATTGCGCATCGTGTTTTGGGCTCCTGTAGCAGCCCAAGGGAACCACAGCCCTTTAGCAGTAAAGATCTGTGCCTCCAAAGATGCCCCAGTAGCTCCCCATCATCTTTTCTGCTGATTCACTGCACATGCTCTGTGCTGCTGTCACTTACTGAGCTTAGGGACCCACTCACAATATACAGTACACATAGAATATAAATGTCACAATATAAGGCTGATTATTAATTAATACAGATAATTACTACATGGCAGCACAGAAACCAGTTCAATAAGCACCAGGATTTAATAATCAGCCTTGTAGCATCAGCTTATATTACAGACAAACTTAATTTTCTGCTTGATGATTTGCGACAACCCTTAAGCTTCTCAACAGTTGCTCAGAGCCCACTAGGCATGTGAGTATTGCAGACACTTTCCAAGATGGTGACCCCCTGTGACAAGTATGAAGTCCTGGATCATTGCTGCTATTGAGAAGCTGAAACTTTAGGCTGGTGAAATAAGTTCAGTATGTAAAAGATGCCATTTTAAGTCATATTCATTTTTAGGGTTTAGTTTTCCTTTAAATGAACACCTGTACTCAAAATAATTGCTGTTGTTGAATTTTTGTTTTGAAACAATTGCTTTACAGCATATCACTGTAGAACAATAAAAGATAAAATAAAACAGGATTTGCTGACTCCCCAGCAAATACTGTTTTATTAAAATTTGTTTGCCCTTTCTTTCCATCCAGTTCCAGAGGTTTGTATAACCTTTACATAAACATTTACTAAATGTCTAGTGCCCAATATATCAAACACTGCAAAAATATCAGAGTAGTTTTATGAGAATAATTGTGCTTAGAGAGCAGTATTTCATGACAAAGTATTTTTATAGTTACAAATCAAAAGCCCAAAACATTTATAAAACGAAATGTTAATGTATTTGCACTTTGGCTCCTTAAACAGATCCCATAACATTTACTGAGTCAACATTACAATAAGGAGAAAAAATCTTTTAGAAGGGAAAACATGTACAATCCATATTATAGCCAAGCGAGGGTTAAGAAATAAAATTTGACTAGAAAATTAACCCCCTGTGTAATAATATGGTCAGTGGGATATTTAAAAAATAAATAATATACACAACGAAACGATGAGGAATAAATAACAACACACAGCACACGTGGGCTCTAGCACGTCTTACATTTAGCTCCTGTCTTGCCTATCATTTGCATGTTGCAACTACAGGCTCTTAAAGTTATCCTAGTTAAATTGCATACAGTTCATTGAGTGTGTAGGAATACTTCCCATCCCCTTCCTTCTTTTAAGTGGTAGTACAACACACCTGTTACTGGAAGGTATTAAAAACAAAAATAATTTCTAAAAAATATTATTGTGGTACTGTTCCTTTAAGCTTAAATGCTGGGAAAGAATGTTGCATGAGTCCTGTAGGGGGCCAGGTACCCGTGGAATACCCACAAAGCAGTCTTGAGTCGGAATATCGTTCATGTTTCAACTGACCTCTATTCCACTTGGTCTTAAACACTGCTGGGACACCCTCTTTATAATTCACATTTGCTCTGTGTTTTACAGCAAGAAATATTGTGGGAGCATTGTAATTTGTTTATATGCAATGTTGCAATACACATTTATGCCAGTAAATGAGAGCCTCTTGTGCCCTAAATATTCAAGTGTAACAAAAATAACTGCTTGCCACTCCAGAAACACCCGTGATATTTTGTCTGTGTAAATTCTAATTAGCAAATTCATTGCCAGCCATTATTCTCTAAACCATATTAATGGTCTATTTATAAGGACACATAAAAGACATCTGGCCACTTAAAATGTACAGTATGTTGCATATCAAGCTGAGATTAAATCACAAAAATTAGCACAGTTTATGTCATTCGCATATTATGCAACATTGCACATTCCATATTCAAATGAGATGACAAGAATTAGCATATATTTTTCATTACTGTAAGGCAACATGTATTATGTTTGCAAAATACAGATGATACAGACCATTAGGTATCACTGAGAAACCACTAATCTGAATATCTTAAATGACAAGGTACTTGCTACTACCAAGTATTCAGAGTTAAAGGGCAACTAAAGTCTAAAATAGAATAATGTTAGAAATGCTGTATTATGTATACTAAATATAAACATGAACTTACAGCACCAACAGCCTAATAAGACAAATGATTTATGCTTTCAAAGTTGGCGCAGGGAGCTGTCATCTTGTAACTTCGTTAGACATTTCTGCAATATCAAGACTCGCACATGCTCAGTGTGGTATGGGCTTCAGTTGGGAGGTTAAGCTTAGGGATCGTCATAAATTATCAAAACAGCACAAGTCAAATAATATCTGCCATAGAAGCCAATACAGCAAGACTGATTAATAATCATAATATAGAGACTGCACTGCATCTCTGGATACAAATCTCTACAGGGAATCCAACAAAGCTGCTCGAGTTCTGGGAAGTAAGGTGGGGGGGCTCCCCCTGCCATTTGAAAGTATGATCGTTTACCTGCACAGCAGTTGGGGACCATCTGACAATTCCTATCCACAGCAGTAAAAGAAGGGGGAATTGCACTGCATACAGTCAGGTTTATGATAAAAACTGTAGACATCTTTTAATTAAAGTATATTGGAGATAGATTTCTTTTTCATTAAAGTAAGTAAAAATGGGATTTTATATGTTTGCCTTTACATGCCCTTTAAGGTTGCTATGATACTTTATACTGTTGGCTAGTGCACCCCAAAACCTATGCTGTGTTATGATCTAATCTAAATACGTACATTCATTGATGCAGCCATTTTGTGATTTCTCCAGATGTATTTATTTCACAATTTACAACTGGTTTCTTTTTTTCAGCTGTACTTAAGGTATAAAGTTAATGCTTTTATTAGAAGACTATGGGGCAGATTTACTAAAGGGTGAAGTGACTAACACTGGTGACGATTTGCCAGTGTTACCGACTTCAGGCACATCGCCAATTTACTAACGGGCACAGTCGTCGCTTCACTAGCGAAGGAGCTAGATGTTATCAGTGATTCGCACTCTAACGCCAGGTGACATCTCATTTCTGCGAATGGACGTTACTCCGCAAATTCACCAAAATTCAGATTTTACTGAACGTTACCTCTTTCGCCAGCTCAGACCAAGTGCAATGGAGTGAATAGAACTTCCTCAATCTTCAGTTATTTACATCATATTTTTTGAGTGTAATAACTTCTAATTCCAAAAAACTATGGCGTCTTTTCCTTTTTTCAGGGTGACTCCAAAAGTGTTTAATTTTTTTTTTTGTGTAATCTGTTTCCCCCCCACATTTTATAACATATGGGAACATTATTTTACACTGGGCTTTTGTGTAGGTCATTATAACAACTCAATTGACTTTATTAGGGTTCCCTTGGCATGTGTCGTTATCAGTGTAACTGTCATGTATTAGATGTAGCATGTAACATAAAGAAGTACATTCAACTTTAAATCTCCCGCCGTATGCAATTTAGACTGAGCACAAGACCTCTAGCGAAGTTGCGCAAGGCAGAATTGAACCGATGCCCAGGAAGAAACTTTGCATTTTAGTAAATTAGCGTTGTTTGAGTGAATTTTCGCCTGGCGAAGTGTTGAGATGGGTGCAAAGTCATCGCTGGTGAAAATTTACCCCTATGTGTTTCCTTCCTACAACAGAGCATTCTGACTAGTGATAAGACAATCTGTCCCGTTTCACTTTGCCCAAAAATTCTTGCCCAGTGGGCATCAAAAACATTTTCTCACTCCAAATACATCAATGTCAATGGCCGTTTTTCTTATGGCGACTTTTTTGTCCTGGTGACAATTTTGTCTTGGAGACTTTTTGGTTGCGGCAATATTTTTCGTGGAAGATTTCTTTGCAGATGGCGAAATGCAGAAATTTGCTTTGAATTCATGCTTGGCGAAAAAGTTTTGCTCATCCCTAATTCTGACACAGTGTTCACAACCTCAGAATCAACTGCAGAATTTCAGCCTTTAATAGGATTAATCTGTAGGGTGACCAATGTACAATATCATTGATAGGCAAAACTAAAAAAAACACAGCCTCAAATGTTAAAAAATAGGAAATTGTAGGATTATAATTTTTCTCTAAAGGATCCAGAAATGAAAATTTGTTAAATCCATTTGCAGATCAGGAACTGATTTACAAAAATACAATACATTTTGTGTATGAATAAGGTTACATTTTTTTCTGTTTACGAAAAGTAAAAACTTGGGACTGCCACATTGATGGAAAGATTTTTCTCTGTATAAAAAATATATTTTTGAGTGGTAAAGAATGTATAGAATAATACAAATGTAAACTAGGAATTCAGGGAGCTTTTGGGGGGTTGACAGCTGTTTGAATTAGCTGTCACTTGTTCGATCCTTAAGTTGATCCCTGATATTCTGGTTTGGGATCTAAATGATGCAGCTTTATTTGGCAAACATAGGAAAATCAAATAAATAGACTGAATTCTTAATGATGTTCTTTGGAAAGCGATAAAATGGAAATAGCCCTAAAAAAGTTTAAACAAGCACAGTTTCTGTAGTAGGTCTTACTATTCCTCACCCTAGCTCTTTCCAGATATTTGGATTGAATATTGGATAGAGTTGTATTCACCAATTCATCTTAGATTAGATACTTATGATAATATATTAGAGTTAGAAGGATCAGTCAGAGGGTGCTTTATCAAGCTTCATATTTGAATTTTTTCCACGATTTGAATTTTTTTTAACAGAAACTCACAAATTCAAATTGTATTTTGGAAAACTCAAATGTCTGGTATTTATTGAGCAAAAAATTTTTTAAAAAAAGTAAAAAAAAACTGCATCTAAAAGCTGGAGAGTTCATGTAGAAGTCAATGGAAGTTGTCCAAGCCATTTTTTTTTTAATCGAGATTTTCACATTTTCATGCCTGTATTCAATCAAGTTTTTTACATTTGGATTTTTTCATAAATAAGCAAAAATTCTATTGTTTTTAAATTGTGAGTTTATTCAAAGTAGAAAAAAGCTAACAAAACTTCACAAATTAAATTTGAATCACCCATTGTTGATTGATCAATATATTGTAGAGCAGTCTTCTAAATTATCTTATCAGGATTGTGATAAACATAACTCCTTTCAGATCAAATACTATTACAAATGTATCATTGGCCAAAAATCCCAAATCAATATTATTACAGTTGTATCACGCCCATGGGTGTGCCTTAGAAGTGTATGCTCCCCTTTAAGCTAGGTACAGCTCCCAGAAACTCCCATTATATATTAGGGACATTACCTTGAGCTTTTCACCAATAATTGGAGATCAGGGATTGCTAAATTCGGTAACAAATCCTTCGACTTCGATATTCGAAGTCAAAGTATTTTAATTCGATGGTCGAAATTTCGAATTATTTTTTACTTCAAAATTCGACCCTTGATAAATCTGCCCCTAGGAGTGTAAGTCAGTTAGTGTTGAGCTAAAAACATTGGTGTGTCAGTTTTGCAGCTTTCTCTCCCAGACCATATTGCCTGTAGTGTAGGGATCCCAGTGCAGAGGGAATCAGGAAAGAGGATTTCCCTGAGATGATCCAGGGCACTACGGGGTGTGTTGCAGAGGCGAAGTGAGATTCCTGCAAAGTCTGTCCTCAGGGGAGTGTCAGCCTGTGTTACACTCTGCATGTGATATTGCCTGTAGCACTTGCCTCTGAGAAACTGTGCTGTGAATAAACCCCTGTGGGACATAATTACACTTTACAAGTACATTTGAGGACATTATAGACAAATAGCAGGGGACCTTTTTACCCATAAAGAGGATCATTACACCAGAGGCAACTCCTTCAGACTAGAAGAAAAGAACTTTCATTTGAAGCAGTGTCGGTGGTTCTTCACAATTAGGGCAGTGAAGGTCTCCAAAAAGATGCATAAATTAACACTTGTGGTAAAACACAGTTGTCCAGCAATATTGTTAACAGTTTTATACATGTATTATATACAAGGGTATATAATATCAAAAGGTAAATATGTTCAGGATAAAAGCAGAAGAAATAGAAGAGGGTAAAGGAGAAAAGCAGGCCAAACTAATATCACAAATCAGTACTCCTAAGCCATTACACTTCAGCCATCTGTTTTGCAATGGTTCAATTAACAGCGTTTTTTATTTAGTGAGGCAGTGTGCTCTTTCGTTTTTTTTTCTTCTAGTTTTGACTCCTAACCCATTGGTACAGAGCACAAACGGTGCAGGGGAAAGCAAGCGACTAACGATTAAAATAAGGGTAGGTGGGTCAGCAGAAATTGAAGGAGAAATTAATTCAAAGGGATAAGCAAAATATAAGGCAGCCATAGATTGTAAAGTACAAAAAGGGAATGAGGAATAGTGGGAATGGAACAGAAAAGGAAGAACATGACATGAAAAATGAAGGGAGGGCAGTATAGGAGAAAGGAAAGAAAAGCTGTTAACATTAATGGGAGAAACCAACATGGTAATGAAGGAATAATAGATAAGAAGACAGAAGAGTGAAAAGAGGAGATCATGAGGGAAAGTGGCAAGAGTACAAAAGAAAACAAAGGAAAAGGAGGAGATAAGAGGGTATATTTACTAAACTCTGAAAATCCGCCATCGCTGGCTTTGCGCACATTGCGGTACTTCGCCAGGCGTAAATTCGCCTGGACAACGCTGTTTCACAAAGATCCGAAGTTGCGCACAGGGTACTGAACGCTTGCGAAGTTGCACTAGCGATGGACATATATGTAGCAGCAAATACGTTATACTACACAAGCCCAGGGAACCTTAATAAAATAAAATAGAGGTGTTATATTGCCCTACACATGTGCCCAGCCCACTGTATAGTTTATGTGCCATATGTATGGAAATGTAGGGGGGAAGCCGGGTACCCTAAAAAAATGTATGCACTTTTGCAGGCTATTCCTAAAAAAAGGAAAAGACGCCAGCGTTTTTTGGGACTTTTCAACAAAATTTCAATTAAGTCCTATCTGAGGTGGTGAAGGTAAGTCTGGCGATAGAAGTAACGGTCAATAAAATCAAAAACTTAGTGAATTTGCGTAGTAACACTCTTTCACCAGAGTGAAAATTTGCTTGGCGAAGTTGCGCCAGAGTCTATCTCCTTCGCTAGCGAAATTACGCCAAGCTTTAGCCACTTCGCCTTTCAGTAAATTTCCCCCAAGGAGAGAAATGAGAAGGGAAGAGACAAGGTAAAAGTGGGAGTGGAGGAATAGACTGGGACATCAAAAAGAAAAAAAAAGCAAAGGAGGAAGAATGACAGAAACGAAAAAAAGAAAGTAATAGAAAAAAAGCTTAGAGGAGCACAAACTGGAAGTAAAAAAAAAAATGTGTATATTGGCATATGGTCTGAATAAATTGTGAAAATAATATAACATACAACATGGGGGCTTGCATCTCTTGCTTCAAGAAGACAAAACTTCTGCATTAGCAGACAAAGATTATGTAACATGACATCGTATCAGTATTTGTATGGGATCTTTATGAGAGCACACCATTAATACATATCATAACACCACCACTTGCTCTCATATTACAGAAAGACATATTTAGCATAAATGGATAGTATACTGGTTTATGCTCCAAATATGTCATGTAAAATTCACATCCATTTGATGAACAACAAAATCAGATCCGTATGGGATCTGTATGAGAGCACACCATTGATACATATCTTAACAAATGTAAATGAGAAGATTTCCTCCATGAATCTTGTTAGTGTAAATGAGAATATGCTGCCAGCACAATAAACCAATGTCTATGTAATATACAAAGGGTTAAGTCCCAAAAGAAAGCAGATCCTTGGCGTAGAACTACGAAAACCTCTCTGCTATAGAATGTCACATATAGAGCTGCTGATTAAGTCTGTTTCCTCATGAATTATGCACGTGACCTTTCCCTCCTTAATTATCATAGCAAATACAGCTCACAGGGGTGGCAATGCTACCACGACTTCTAAGTGAGCACCTTGGTTTTAATTTCTCTGGCAATCAAAGTCAGATTATGAAGCACAAGAGGAAATAATTGACTAATATAAGAAAACATAAATTACAATTTTTTTTGTTATTGTTTTTCTCAAAGCACAATACAATATTATTCATTTTGGATGAGAGTGACCCAAAGAGTGGTAGAAGTAAATTGTGTGGGGGGGGGGTTGTGAATATTTTTCCCTCTGGCTCCTTAAATGCTGAGAGTGCTAGTAGATACTGACCAAAGTGCAATTACCTTACTGACCCTTATGTTTGCAACCACTCATTAAAATCAACAAATCAAGTCAAGCTGACTGAATGTCTTTCTAGGTACTAGGCACTGTAGTATATATATATATATATATATATATATATTTGTATTATGGCTGCTTTATTTTCTTTTCTTTATTAGTTTCTTTTTTACAGTTTACCAGCTTTGTTTTGTATTCAGTAGGCGACCACTAGTCAATAATTTAGCAGTTTACGAAACAGTAGCATGGTTTGCCCAATATTACATTATGCCAGAATTTCCCATAAATATAAGTCTATGAAGATTTTCATTCATCCAGGCCATGATGTATCTAATAGAAGTAATTCTAGAGCAAGTGGACTTGTTGAGTAATCATTGAAGAAGTTTCACTACTCATCCAAGCAGCTTCTTCAGTTCAACTGACTGGAATGGGAAGTCCTCTTCATATAAACTCTTCCACTAATCCAATCACAATGGCACATTGTAACTCTTCAGAGGAGTGACACCTGAAACTAAAAGAGGTGTGATTCTGTGGGGTTACTGTGATAGGATTACCAAGGTTTAATGCAACGCCTAGAAACAGGTGTTACTTGTGAGTGTTGAATGGATGTGTGATATCTCATAAATATAGTACATCAATTAAAGGGGACTTGTCACAAAGACATAAAATGTTGTATAATAAAAGTCCTTTTCAAATTAAACATGAAACCCTAACTCCTTTTTTTAATTAAATAATCTATAAACATTAGAAACATATTTAAAAATCTCAGATGTCAATAATAGGCATAGAGGCGGTTCAGACATTATTTTCACTTTCTATTCAGCACTTCTCTTATTCCCCCTCTTTCCTTACTGTCTATATTTTGTATCTAGTGTGTAGACTAGGCATGGACACAAGATCCCCATTCAGATGCTTGTCTTAATTTCAAGACTGAAGGCAACATAGATTGAAATAATTTGTATATTGTAAATAAAGTTTATTTTGATAACAAACACAATAGAAAATAATTTTGAATTATTTCTTAGAGTAACAGGTCCCCTTTAATTGCACAGCTGCATTCCATGATCCTTCCCTGTAGTATATTTTAGTAGCTGCAGTAATGGCATAATGTGTGATGTACTAGAAACAAGTCAATTATGTGTAGTGGCACAACCCACCAAGAAAACTCTCAAACAAGTGGTAGCTAATTATAGGATTCCTTTGCTTTTAACAGTACATGTAAGTTGCTCGTGTATATACACTGAACATTTATTTGCAATCACTTGCAGCTTCTGTCACAGTTTGTTTTCTCCCGAGTCTAATAGACTATACATAAATCCCCATGCAGCTGGTCTTATAGCATAGTGTAGTGCATGTAATAATAATATTTCTAGTCTTTTTTTTTATATAACAGAGAGCTTGTTATGAATCTAAATTGAATTCCCAGTAACAAAATAAAACAATGCAGCCCAAGACATTCTAGTGCTCTGTTAGGCTTTATTTAGAGCAGAACTGTCCAGCTGGAGACACAGGAGCCAGATGTAGGATTTTTACTAAGAAATTAAAAATCCAGGCGAGATCTACAACATGCTGTATGCTTGATTTGTATTGGGTGCAGTTATGGTGGCTTTCTAGGGAAAATGTTGCATTGTGGCAAAATATGGCTCTAATATATCCTAGAAAGCCACCATAACTGCACCCAATACAAATCAAGCATTCAGCATGTTGTAGATCTCGCCTTAATTTATAATTTCTTTATATAAGTGCTTTTCTCAATTTTGCAGAAAGTCGGTTGTTCCTCTATGTATATTTGTCTCTTTCTTTTTTCTTTAACCCGTAGTGACACAAGTAGTGTCTACGTCTTTTTTCTATGACCAGTAATGGCAACTCCTCAGGTTACCAGATGTTTTACTCATTTAACCCAAAAGCTGATGCAGGTTTGATGGTCCTATTGTTATGTAATACCACTTCCCTCTCTGTACACTGTATAACTGATATACAATTAACAGGTATTTGTCATTAGGCATTAATCAGATTATAAATATTTTGTGTTAACTTTGAGTATGCAATATCTTTGTCTGTGTATCTATCTGTCTATCTATCTGAAAGTGTGATTACACTAACATTAAAATGGGGTTGGATAGCCTGCAAACTGGGGTGTGAACTTTTTGTAGATCAGTCTGAATATTAAGAATATCCTTAATTCAAAGGGTTACTAAAGCCTTCAGATTTTCCTTAACGGTTAAGTAAGCCTTTAAAATAAGTGAATGTAAAATTTATGTTTAGCTCACAGCCATTTGTTCTGGGTTGATGTTTTATTTTCGTCTCAGCAACCTGACTGTACTTGAGTAAAAGCAGTGTGGGAGCAGCAGGAAAACATATTGGTGTTGGTATTCTGCCTATGCAAGTGTAGATGAGGTAGTGCTTTCAATCTATTCATTTCTGCATTGATGTTACTGGCGATGACTGGCCATTTCTTTTAATGGAGTGCTTATTAGCCATTTTTCAGTGACCTTACTGGCTTATCTGGGGTTAATTGAGTGCTCATTGGCCATTTCCCATTTTTTTAAGAAAGTAAATCGGCATATCTTGGGTAATTATGCTGATTTTCCATTTTCTGTAATTATTATACAGGCATGTTTATGTTAAATATGCCCATTATCTTTTTTTAGTAATTATAGTGTGGGTGGGGCATAGCTATTTGTGAAGGAAACCAGCCAAATCCCTGCCCCCAGGGCCGGACTGGGAGTATAAAGCAGCCCGGGCAAAAAAATCAAAGCAGCCCACATGGAAACGCGATGATAGCCACGCCTATATATTGGGTTAACCCTTTAAGCATCACAGATCGTAGCATCTACGATCTGCGGATAAAGGGACTCAAGTGCCACAGATTGTAGATTTTACGATCTGCTGCACTTCTGGGTTGGGGAGCAGAGGCATGATCACAATGGGCTGTAAGGCAGTAGGCACATAAAATCTACCTAATCAAGCAAGAAGACAGATGCCTTCTATTCATGGGACCCGAACAGCCCCCCACCCCCCAAAAAAAAAATAACAACAATGATAATAATAAGAACTCCAGCAAAATCATGTGATAGCTCCACAAAAAAAGTCTAAAACACACAGTCCAGCCCAGGGACTGTGCCAGTCAGCATGCCTACCAGTTATCTCAGGCACAAAAAGGTTGTATGGGGACACATACACACAGAGACAGACAGACAGACACATAGACAAACAGACACACAGAGACACAAACAGACAGACACACACACAGACAGACAGACACACACACACACACACACAGACAGACAGACAGACACACACACACACACACACAGACAGACAGACACACAGACAGACACACACAGACAGACAGACAGACACACAGACAGACACACAGACAGACACACAGACAGACACACACACACAGAGACACACACAGACAGACAGACAGACACACAGACAGAGACACTCACAGACAGACACACACAGACAGAGACATTCACAGAGTGACACACACAGACCTCTCTTAGAGAAAAACTTTCTCCATGCACTCGCACCTGCAGTGTAATGTTTCAGGGACGCCCCTCCCCTAATGTAGAAGCAGCTCCATATGTCATGTCAGGCTGCGTGCCTGGCCGGGAAGGAGAATGATTATACAAGGAAGGGGGTGGAGAGAACGAAGAGAGAAAAAAAAACCCACTGCGAGGCTATCTGTGCTTCCAGCACTTCCTACTAAATCAAATGAAATGACGGACTTCCTGCCCCCTGCTTGCTCTCCCCAACGTAGCCTGGAGACGGAAGAAGCAAGCAGGAGCTGAAGTCTAAAGCTACGATTGGAGCGGAGGCGGAGCCAATATTGCGAGCGAGCCGGCCCATTTTAACCATGAGATGAACGGCCCATCGGGCAATTGCCCGAACATGTACATTGCCAGTCCGGGCCTGCCTGCCCCTCTGTATTTTTTCTGCAGATCTATCAACTCTCCCAGATTGTTTGGGAGTCACACAATTTTCCTATCCACCCCAGGTGTCACATCATTTAAGAGGATTCCCCCAGTTTAGTTTCATGCAGTGAATATTCAGTGACCTTGTGTGCATGTGCGATGATGTTGCAGAGGACCCCCATAAACATTACCCAACAGAAAAAATTTCCTTAGTGCACTGGGCACACCACATAATCGCCTAGTACCTCAGCAGTAAGTATGTTGACAGCTCTGATTCTGTGGTAGAGTCCTGTGCAGAACCAATTTTTAAGACCTGGACCCGGACCAAATCAGCAACCTGAGACCCGAAACACAATCTGCATATTTTGCCCCTTGGATCTGCTACCCGACCCGGCCCTCAACTGCCTTATCTACAACCCGATCCTCAACCAGCCTACCACTATCAAACAGGAAGTGCTGTTGCTGCAAACAGAAAGTGACATCATCAGAAATGGACGGAGATAGAAAAACATTTTGTAACATCTTAAAAGGAGTAAAATATAGACAATATATCATAAGATAAGAAATATAGATGAGAACGACAACCCTCAGACCACATCTATACCCACACCCAAAAATCCTACTCTCATTCCGCAGGGTACCCTCTTTCTTTGCGGTTAACCTGCCGCAGGACTCGATTCTGTGGTATATCACTTCCCATAAAGTCTCATATGTTCTGGCTCTTCCCTGGCTCTCATATAACTCATAGAGTAGGCTTTTTGGCCCTAAGTAGTCCCAGCTTGGATAGCGATATAAGTGCATTTTTACTTCTGATCAAATGTTTTTTTTTAAATAGATTTTGTGTTATGTATAGGGCAGTGCATTCTCGTGATTTATACTCTCTACTTAAACAGACCCCCTACAGTTATGTAAGTTGTAGGCTATTTTATGGGCTTTGCCAATAAATTGATTTCATATACACTTGGCACCTAGTTATTGTATAGAGGCTTCAAAGTCTAGAAAAACAGGTTGTTTATGATTGATGACTCCCCCCCCTAAAAATTTTCTAATGGACGCTCATGTGGATGGTGGCTTATTTTAAAGGCTAGTTAGGGAAGGATTTAGAATGAATACTTATTTGCTCTCTTTAGTATCAAATTCTGCACTGCAAACAATTAACTTGAACCCTGAAAGTCTGGAAACCATTTTTCTAGACTCAATGCTTTGGCACACCAACTGTTTTGATTGCCATGGATCATAAGCCAACACTTCTAATGACTCCACAATAATCATGGCCACAGGGCTGCTTGCAGCATGTTTGCAGTCTTTTCAGTGGGAAATGACCCACATAGATAGAAGTAACTTCAGTCAGAATTTCGGTTGATCAATAGTGTGAAGTGAAAGCTATACATGTAAGGACATGGGCACATAGCTGAGTCTTATTCTCTAAATTTAATTGAACTCTGAAAAGCTAGTAATTGCACAAACACACTCATTGTAGCAACACAAATTTTAGTGAAAGTACAAAAGGCTTCTGTGTTAACAGAAATGTATGTCCTTAGGCAAAGGGTAAGTAAGCTTTAAAGAAAGCCACACGCATATTGCAGTTGCACTTAAACACTTTACTATCGTTACATTTTTTTTCTTATAAAGAGATAAAAATGCAAAAAGGGATTGTGGTTATTGTTAGAAACTTCTGGTGTTATAAGCATAAAATGTATTGTCATATTCTCATAAAAACATAATAACATAAAGAAATTCCTTTTCCAGCATTTGTTATATGGCTGTCATATAGTCAGGGAAAATTTGCAATAGAACGCACAAAACTGTGAACGTGAATAAAAAAGGGAGATGGGCAATTTTCTTTTAAGTGCTTCAGGTTTGGCTTTAAAGGGATACTTACAGCAAAAGAAAACATTTTCCTTGATGCATAATACTGAGTAATAGTGATGGGCGAATTTATTCGCCAGGCGTGAATTTGCGCCGAATTCCCACGATTTGCCACCGGTGAAAAATTCACTAAACCACCGCGAAAATTCGCCGGCGTAAAAAAATGGACGCAGGCAAATTGTTCGCCGTTTCGCCAAAACGCCCCAAATTCGGCCATCACTAATGAGTAAGGGTGATGGCACATGGAAATCTTCCCTACAGTGGGTGAAAAAATCTCCCAAAAAAAGATTTTTCATAGTATGACATTAAGGGGCAGATTTAAAACTCCCCACAATAAAATTCATTAACTTTCTATCATTCCTATGGGAATTTTAGAATAATATTAATCAATGGAGTTCACCATTTCATAAATATTTCATAAAAATCACATAGGAATGAATAGAAAGTGAGCTTTATTGTGGTATGTTCTAATCTCCCATTTTGATAAATCTGCCCCTAAGTTCTGCAGTGATCTTGTTTAACTGCAAGACAAAGGGAAGGGAGGCAATTTCCTGCAATTAAGATGGATCGCCACAAGTAGTATTTAGCGATCCGAATGTTATACTGTGGAAAGTCTTTTTTTGGGAGAATTATAGCGTGAATTTAACCATGGGCACAGTGGCATAATGATATGTTATTAGACCCCACAGAAAATAGGTGTTCCAAGAGGTAAGAGCCATACGTTAACAGGTCTTTTTTAGTGTAGGGTGTAACACCTCCACCTAGGTTCATGCAGATGGACAGGACTCAGGCGAAGGAGAGCTGGTGGCATGGCTCTTGCCCGTTGGATGGTAAATTAGCCCAGTGCACCCCTAACTTTTTAGAGAGTGTGTATCAGGAATATTGCCTCTGACTACATTAATAGCAGACAAATTATACCACATAAATGGGTTACAGTAAAACTCCAATAGTGAGCCTTGACTACTGAGAGCAGAACAGATGAAAGATATTTAGGTTATATAAAAGTCAGCCCTAATACACAGTCCAAGAGTGTAAGGATGACCAGTGGCATGATCAAGTTAACAAAAGACACTTATACCAAAGGCTAAATTGTGACATGGTGAGCAAGTGCCACTGATAAATAGACACTGATCTGTGTTGCTTTGCAAAAAATTGGGGAGGTTCCTGAAGTCTAGGAAAAAGAAACTCTGATGGCACACCATATGTTTTGGTCAATACAAATCAGAAATCTCCATAATGTTATAAATATTTGCCATTGGCCCATTGACTTAGAACATCATTTGCTTTTACATACAGTACATATTAAAATAATACACAGCATGTTTTCAGCCCTTATGTAGAGTTCTCCCCATAATTCCAGCAAAATTGTGGCCACAGATGCATGAGATGCAGTTGCACTCATGTGTTTGTGTTTTGATGTAAATAGTTTGCAAAATGTGTCTAGAATTTTCAGAGTGGGGTTGGGTCACTTCCAGAGCATACATTCAGAATGACATTTGCATGCAGTTGACTGCCTGCAAGTCTGGTGCACCTATTTATGCAACCCACTATGAGAAATATGGAGCAACAAACAGGTGCCACAAGTGACAATTGTGGATATGCTCACCTGGCAGAATAATTGGTCTAGGTGCTCCAGACCCAGACCCTCAGCACAGGGAGTGGTAAACCGTTAATTGTATGTACAATCAGACACAGGTCTCACAGCACTCTAGGAAATCCCCATGGCCACAGATGAAAATTAAAATATAGACCCAGAGGCCCTATGCATTTTGTGCTCAACAAGCACTTATTCATGGGCTAAATATGGAGCTTCTCCCAGATCCAGAGTGGTGGTATCTCTAGGGCTCCCCAGCATCAGTAGGTACAGTTGCACACCATTTTTTAGAAGGGGCAGGGAGGACATATTGGCAATGATGTGGAAGTACCTTGATATTTGCATCAATATGCACTCTGCAGTTGTGTTCGTATTAGAGCACTCATGGATCTGTTCATAAATGACCCCTTTCTATTTATCTATAGGGAGAAAAATATATTTTCTGAGAGGGTTCCCTCCTGAAACACTGAATATTTTTCACATCTGTGGCTAATAAACTAAAAAAGCTATACGTCTGTAGGAGCCCCCTGCAGGTTAATCTGCAGCTTTAAGGCCCCCACCTTTTCTTAGAGTGATCTGCCAGGAGAGAATGACACTCCCCTGCTACACTGCTATATAGTTTGTGTAGGGAGTGGCCACTTCCTCTTTGGCCTGTGGATGCTGATCCAGCTGGGTGTGCTCAGGGGCGCCTGGGTACAGCTAGGCCCAGAAAGGCCCATGTGCTTTGGAAGAAGAAGTCGGGGACCAGGTAACCCCGTGAATGAGGAATAGTTACACTAGGGCAGACTTGTCATAGTCTCTCTAGGAGAGAAAGGCAGAGAGGTTAGAGAGAAAGAGCAGCTGAAGCTCCAACAAGGATTTGCAGTAAGGGAGTAGCTTCCCAGAGGTTCTGTGTGTTGCCTCCAGTCAGGGACCTCAGTGAAGAGGGACTGTAGGGTAGAAGCTGCTTTCCTGACAACTTCCAGGAGGGAATGTGTGTGAATTCTGCAAATGCCTAATGGAGACCTTTCCTCTGTGAGAAATGCCTAATGCCTCTGTGTGATAAATGTTGCTATTGCCTCAGCTCCTGCATGAGTACTAAACCTGAAGTCACTTGCCTCGTGTATAGTTAATAAACCGTTTTCTGTTTTACTGCAAGAACCTCCTGGCGCCCATCTTTTGTTGTATGCACAGTAGCCTGGGGGATGTAGTTGCACTACACCATAGAGGGAACACTTCCACATAGAAAAGGCCCTGACCCTGTTGTGTAAGTCGCAGTGTAACCCATGCTTCTACTGCTAGCTGGACAGTTTAACTATTTGTGTGCTATGCAGCCCAAATAGGTGTTACGTCATTTTGCAATTTAAATCTGTGCACCTACCAATCTTTTTGATTCTGTCTACATTGACACAACGCTTATGGAATGGTTTCAGTGCCACAAATATGCATTTCTATTTTGGAGTGCAAAGGTAGCATTTTATGTTGAAGGGTCAAGGCAATTAGTTAATACCATAATATCACAAGATAAATGGGTATATATAGTGAATAAAGTACCCCCTCTTGTAAAATATAAGGATATTATAAGTTACCGAGGAGTTTCATGACCATATAAAAACACGAGGCCGAAGGCCGAGTGTTTTTATACAGGTCATGGAACTCCGAGGTAACTTCTAATATCCTCATATTTTGCAACTGGGGGTACTTTATTTATTATAATACACATGTTTTAGGGAGTCATGTGACAGAAATGACATCAGAACTCACCGTTTATAACTGATGACATCAGAACTCACTGTTTATAAGGATATAATTTACAAGATATTCATGGCTTTTGTGTATTATAAGGGATATAATTCGGGAGGTTTTTGAGACCTGCATAACTTTATATGGGCCACTGTATAAATAAGAGCCAGGAGTTGTGGACTGGAGCTTAATTACTATATAATATGATTTGCTGTCTGCCAACTTACAAAACACCCAGGAGGTCAACTAAGCCATTATTAAAAAAGTCAGTGCATTTCAAACTCCAGCAAGCCTGCCCCTGAGAACACACCAGTAAGGGTACTGTCAGAATTAAAAGCAGGTGGATCCTGGGTGAATACGGGTCTTGGGTTTATGCATTCTATGTGGGTGCTGTTGCTTTATGTCCATTGAGTAATACTTTAAAGAGTATTGTTCTAACTGGCAGTTTATAACGTCTTCAAAATACACTTTGGGGCAGATTTATCAAGGGCCGAAGTGAATTTGAGGGAATTTTCTAAGTAAAAAAAATTCAAAGTAATTTTTTGAATACTTCAACCATCGAATAGGATACTACGACTTCGAATTTACTTCGAATTCGATTCGAAGTAAAATAGTCGAATTTTCGAATATGTGATAATCGAAGTACTGTCTCTTTAAAAAAACTTCGACTTCAATAGATCACCAAATTAAACCTGCCGAAGTGCTATGTTAGCCTATGGCTTAGCCTAAAGCTTAACTTAAGATGCAGGTCACAAATGGTGTACATGATGCTTTGGGCTTCTGTACCAGCCCAACAACAGCCCTTTAGCAATACATCTGTGTCTCCATAGATGCCCCATTGTTTTTTCTGCTAATTCACTTCACATGTTCTGTGCTGCTGTCACTTACTGAGCTTAGGGACCAACTCACACTTTACTGCATATATATCATACAAATGTCACAGTATAAGTGCTGATAAGTAGATAATTATTGGTACATGGAAGGCCCGAAACCGGCACAATTAGCATCAGAATTTATTAAGCAGTCCAGTAGCATCAGTTCATATGACAGGCAAACCTCATTTACTGCTTGATCATTTACGATGATCCCTAAGCTTAGCTTCTCAACAGCTGCTCAGAGCCCACTGAGCATGTCCATGTAACATACACTGCTAACAAAATCCAAGATGTAAAACTCCTGTGACAACTTTGAAGGCCTGGATCATTACTACTACAATGATGCTGAATACGTTCAGTATATGTTATATAACATTTCTAGCCATATTCATTTTTAGGGTTTAGTTCTCTCTTTAATTACAGCCACAGTTATTTGGTTTGACTGATACGATGATGTCAATTTAAATGTAATATTCTTATATGTAGGTTCTTTAAATAGCTGGCATTTCTTACCACATTTTCCATTTAATTCACACATTCCAATATTAGAAAGTCTTTCCTCCCACCCAAGGCCTGTTCCTAATGTAGCCTCTCTGCAGCCTGTTCAGTCTCCCCAGGGTTTTAACACTTCAGTAAACACCCACAATTCCAACTTTTATATATCCCCTCTATGTCAGAGAATGTAGAAATATGCATAAGCCCAGAGAGCTATCCACCATCCATTCCTTTGTGTCTCTATAGTTTTATGCATGTCCTTTGTAATCACATTAGTAATAAAGTTTGGAATGCAAAAAACAAAACACCCACAATTCTCTATTTTATATGTGCTATAAGGCTTATTTTAAATAAATATTATATCAAACACTACAAATCTGCATTGTGTAACAGAGGTGTAGTAGTATTCTTTGTAGCATTCATTCTTTATTAATATCAACCTATGCATTTGATACCTACGGTATACTGGATATACTGTATATCTTTTACTCGGTTGTTTTTATTTTGTTTTTGCTTTTTAATTTTAGTTTCTGAATGTATAAATAGGCTTCTAAAGATACTGACACCAGAAAACATTATCTTTGAATGCTATTTATAATTTTGCAATAAAAATATTTGCTTTTATATTACCTTTCTTACCCCGATGTTCCTCTATGAGGGGGCTGCCATGTTTGTAGTAGTTGGTTAGCATTAAAAACTCTAACTGACAGACTAAAATGGGACTGTCAGGATGGCAAAACAGTCAGGTTTAGGAACTTCAAGTAATAAATGCTTACTAAAGCAGAACTATCAGCAAAAAACGATCAACATGACCTATAGGTAAATTTTAATGTAGATTAATATTTTGAAAAGAACATTTTAAGGGGATTATTAACTAAACTCCGAATACAAAAATCACGAAAATGTGTGATTTTTTTTTTATAAAATCGGACTTTTAAAAAAATCACAAATTTTTCAGAATTTATTAAACCCCCAATGATGGAAAAGTCTGCATCTGAAAATCCGGCATCTCAGAGGTTGCATTTAAGTCAATGGGAAAAGTCCCAATGATTTTTGTGCGCTGGGTTTTTGGCAATACACCAAAGTTTTCAGAGTTTTCGGGTGAAAAATCCGAAAAAATCTGGAAAATCTGATTTTTTTCAGATTTTTTCCCACAAACAAAATTTTCAGGAAAATGTATTAATAAATAAGCCCAAAAAAACAGTGCGGATTTGAGTTTTTTTCAGAAAATATTGAGTTCAATTCAAACTTTGATAAATGACCCCCTTGGTGTCAGTATCACTTTAAGAAAGTCAAATGCACTACTACTGACAAATGCAAACCCAGCTAAACAGAACTATGTCCAGAGCTTGTACATCCTAATTTAAACTTCCTGGGGGGGGGGGGTTAAGCCATACATTACATGAAATTAAGTTCAGTCACAGATCTTATATAACAGCTACACAAAAAAAGTGTTAGTGATAACACATAGGTCTGCCTGTTTTCTGCCCTAATAAAAAGCAAAGCCTGTTATTCCAGTACCAATCTTGCCAGACCTACGTGTTCACCACTACCAGCTCTTCCTCAATCCTCAATAATGGTCCTGGTGACATTGACCCCTGACATGTACAAGAACACATGCACGGGGAAAAAATAATCATGTACAGAGTATTAGAAAAAAGTTATAACATTTCTTTTACTTCTTCCTCTATGAGATATAAAAATGGTATTTTGCCGTTTAATACACTTGTTCGTATTCACCGGGTTATTATCTCTATGCATATGCACTAATATACATTTTTGTGGCAGTAATTCCCCTTCCCTGTACTGACACACTTCCTGGAGGCCACATATTGCAAAAGAGCCAATTTATATAGCTTTACACTTGCCTTGTGTTTCCTCCTGCATAAAAAAGTAATTTTACCTAATGCAGGAGCTTTCAACACTCCCGACAGTTAACTAATTCTTCAATTCAGCTTGGCTATTACAGTATATTGTGCCTAGGCAACTGAATAAACAAGCACTACTAGACTTCATCAAGGGCTTATATTCACAGTAAATTAAAGTTCATGACATTGTATTATAGAGGCCATCATGGCACACAACAAATCTGTTCTCAGACGCTAAATGCTGCTCTAGTCAGAAATACATCTTCGAATATTCGCCATGTACCATGTAGTAATTTATCATTTGTAGAAGAAAATTGCTTTCTATTCACTTGCTTTTGCTTTAGTTTAGACAGCTGAGTAAATCAGTTTTCTCCAATGGTCTTTATATGAGGAAAAACACTGAGTTTTACACAACAGGGGCAATATCTCATGTCCTTTGCTTTATAACAAGGTACACTTGGAAGCCATAACCCTGTGCGGTGCTTAAATAAAGAAGCTACAGGCATTTTAATGTGGATGATTATTAAACTCCAATTTTATTGTACCTTGAAAAGTCAACAGAAGTAATTTATATTAGAGATGAGGTAAATGCCAAACCATCCCTGTGACTGTGGTGTGACATTGCCCCAAACGGTTTTTCATTTATTAAGCATGTCCATTGTGTAGTGAGAGATAAAAAGTATCTTGTGCTGAATAGAAATACCAGGTGACACATAGTTTATTATCAGTAGATGTTACTGGGCCTCACAGCAAATTAATTTTAGGCCCCCAACATATCCAGAGGTTGTCCTGTTTTACCAATGAATATATTGAAATTGCTATTTAATTAAGGCCTCATAAAGCCCCCTATACCTCCTGGTGGACCCACCAACAGACGTCTATATAGCCTAGCTATTATAGACTAGGTGACTTTCCCCCACCTAGTCACTCCTTGCTGGGACAACAGGCTATCTGTGTTCTCTAGCCCTCTCTAACTCTAGCTAGCCCTGACGGTACTAACCTCCCCATAGGTTTGGATGCTGCCTGCTGGTGTGATGTTTCTAGGCCAAATGGTAAGTGCCTCAGCAAGGCACTGCCTCATATTAAAGTAGATTTCACCTCCTTACAAATATATATATATATATATATATGTATATATATTATATGTGAGTGTTTGTGTATTTACAGAATGAGAAGCAAAGTCAGCAAGTTCTCCTTTCCACGTAACAGTTGGTGGACAGTTAACTTTTCTCAACCAAGCTAATTATTTATAGTCCATAAGCATCCCTCAAACGGAAATGCATTTAAAACATCAGCCCCCATTTTGTGTTAGTATGTTTTGTTAATGCTATACTTCTGTGTATTGGATGGCACAAGGGGATATTACCCTAAACAGATTGTATACTTATTATATCATTGTGCTAACTGCATTTTCATTTGATTGATGGGAATAATTGTTTATAGGCATGAATAATGAAGTTTACATTTGTAAGCATAAAACATTCCCTTGAAGACAGGAGGGACTCTACAGAAACATAGGCACATGAGTCTGTGGCAAATTTGTTTTTAATGAATTTCTAGCAAAAGAATTGTTGAGAATGCTGAGAAATATATTTAGTGACTTTTTCAATACGTGAAAGTATCACTTTCAGTTTATACCTTAAAGTTGAAATTGGAGATCTGCCGCATTTTTTGAGTCTTCTTTGAGACATATTTGCATTCATGTGTAGTAACACTGGACCAGTTGGTTAAAGGAGATGGAACAAATATTGGGTGTATAAAAGCAATGTGTTGAGCATGTTTCAAAAATTTAGAATTCAAGTGATAGCTAAAAGGTGACAATAACATCTAATATCAGTATATTCATATTCATATTAAGCCTATCTATTAACCAAGTTTTTATTATTACACTGACAACACTTTTTTTCAGGAGGGGAGTTCAGAAAAATAGGCCACTTGTGCAAGTGGCAAAGGCAGTACATATTGTGCTGGTTTATGCACTTTGAACAGTGCCTCAGAGCCACCATTAGAAATCATGGGGCCCCGTACGACAACATTTTCTGGGTCCCGCCCACCCCAACCCAGCTCCAAGCCCCACCCCAGATCTCACCCTCCCCACACCACAGTAAAAAGGCCACACAGACATAAGCGCTAAAAACATGAAAACCCTTTTGGCCAAAGGATTATAAAGCCTGCCACCACTTCAAGGTAGACTCTTTTTAAGCAAGATCTACTGTAACCTTAAATGCACTTCGTTTTAGAATTTGTCTGCATTTCTAATGTACATATAAGAGCCAGTTGGTCCCTTGCTCAAAAAAAATACTGGGGGCCTGGCACCTCCAAAATAAAAAAGAAACATTTGTGGCTAGTGATGGCAAATAAATTCACCAGACAGGAATTTGTGGTTAATTTCCGCGTTTTGGCGCAAGCGAATTAATTTGTGAAACTGTGGTGACAATTCGCCAGTGAAAAATCTGCTGCATCAAAAAAAGATTTTGCGTGAGTCACAATTGGGGCGCACATAAAAATTGACGTGCGTCCAAATTATTTGGACACCCATTGACTATAATGAATTTGGACCAAATAGTTCTGCGTATAAAAATTGCCAATCGCAGTGCAAAAATTTTGTTGACCATTGACTTCAATGCGATTCGATGAATTTTTCACCGTTTCCTAAATTTCACAGCTAATTTGCAAATTTTTCTGTGAAATGGCACAGATTCAACCATCACTTTTTGTAGCCTGTCCCACTCACAAGTTAAAGAAAACCTTGGTGGCCAGTCCCCCCCACAAGTTATAAAAAGCAATTGGTGGTCAGGGCCCTTGGTGGATAGCCCCCCAACAAGTTATAAAAAGACATTGGTGGTCAGGCCCCCCTCAAGTTAAAATGAAAATTGGTGGCCAGGGCCTCCCAAAAGTTAAAAATCATTGTAAGACAGGCTCCCCAATAAAAGTTTTTTAAAAACACTGGTGGCCAGTGTCCCCCATAAAAGTTGAAAAATAAAAATGGTTGCTAGGGGTTTTAAAGATAAAATCATTGGTATTCAGTGGAACTCATATTTAAAGGTTTTCATCATTCTCCACTTCTTCATATATCCATCCATCCATCTTCTGTGTCTTTGGTGGCTTCAGCTCCTTTTCAGCTACTCAAGGGGTGGGGGGCGGCTGATCCAGGAAATGCAGCACTGCCAGGCCCCCTTTACAACTTAAAAACCACTGGGCCTGATACAGTCATCGCCCTCCCCCCCCTGCTGGAGGCCCTGATTGTCAGTGACCCCTATTATATACCTGCAAAAAAATTGCAAAAACTTAATTTGTGAGATCAAGATGAAATTGTAGAGGTATATCTATATTTGAAAACAAGATCCCAGAAAAAAGATGTGTATTTTATGAACTAAAATGAATAAAGAGGGAAATGAAAGCTACTCCATGTTTGGTCCTTGCCAGGTAGATCATTAGTGCACAGATAAACTTCCTGTATAATGAAAAAAAGTCACCGCAAAGGACTGGGAATTCAATTATATGGAAGGACAAAACATGGAGTCACTTCAATCTCCCTGTTTGTCATGTTTAGCTCATGGAATAACAAAATGCAAACAAAAAAGTATGTTCAGCATGACCTCTATTCATTGAGCTGATGTTGAACCATGGGCATGCTACCCCTTTAGGAGAAAAACAGGAAACATAATGGAAAACACAATCACATATGAGGAGATTCACCCTACTTTGCAATATGCAAAATGACGGTGTTACAACCTATTTTATGTAAGATGTTGCTTATTTGCTTTACATGCCTGAATTATTTTATATTAAACAAAGCAGTTATCAAGAGGATTTGTCAGGCACATCCTGTTGATAAAAACAGGTCAACACCTAATAGGTTTTTCTGTAAATTGTGTGTTGGAAGTCAGAACTACAGAACGCAGGTGAAAATATAGGAAATGATGGCTATGTCACTGGTGGAGCGTCAAGCTAATGGGAAAAAAATCATAAATCATGTCAATGTTGCAGCTGCAGGGTTGATCAGGACCATGAGTGAAGTGTTTACTAAAAGATTAAGGCATTAAATATCACTGAGAAATACAGGATACACAAATGAGTTTACATTGCATAACTGCTGGCTCCTGATAACGAAAAAAGTCTGAAAGGAGGGTCTCACTTCTGCAGTATAAACAATCCATTTATGTACATAAAGATTGAATGCAGTACCACACTGATATGCGATATGTAAGTAATTGCAAGAAAGGAGCATAAAAGCCCCTACATTCCCAAATTACTTTTTCTTCCTAGTTAATTCCAAGTTATTGTTGGAAACCTTCCCTTTTGCAATAGTTGTAAGTCACTCGCCTATGGTTGTAAATGGCTACTGTACTCATGTAAAACATAAACCTGGTTCACAATTGTTCAATCCTCCACTTACCTATCATTTAAGGTAGTCACCACAAGGAGTTAGGCCTTAGTCTGTTATATTTAGCATTCACTGGATAAATACTTGATGTGCTTTACTGTATAACCTACCTGTGTACTGCTAATGTTACTTTATTCAAGGACATCAACTATAGCTGAAAAGAATAACCAGGGGCGATGCACAAATTAGGCAAGTTGAGAAACTCGCCTCAGGTTGCAGCGCTCCACTTGTTACCAGGGGCAGTAAAAATGCTGCTCCTGGTAACTTTTTAAACCAGAAATTTGGCAGTTTTAACATGACTTAAATTTTTCACATATGAGTGATGAGGGATTTCCCTGCAGTGAGCACCAGTCTTTAGGTTTTTTGATGTGCTACCACCGTTAATGTGGATATGATCTTAAAAGTTCTTGTGGTAACATGGGTGTGGTTTACAGGTGTGGTTTAAAAGGGGAAGTGGCCAACACTGACTTTCATTATCGGCCCTCCACCACATAGGCCTATAAAAATTTGGCCCTCGTTACCACAGAAGTTGGACAGCACTGTCCTAATGTATTGCCTACCTGACGATATCAATGGGTGACTGTCACTGCTATTGTCTGACATAACTTTCTTACAATTGCTGTCATGGCCAGAACATTGTTTGATTTGGTCATTGTTTGATTTGGTCGATCTTGGTCGGAAGATTGCTATGTACGATCGTCTATGAGATACAAATCTGCATGTCTATGGCCAGCTTTAGCTGCAAGGAAGGGGGATGCAGGCGACAAGGAAACTCCGGCATGGGACGGGAAGTAGGTGGCAGGGGGTGGGGACTAGACAGATGTGCTGCATAGTAATAAACATGAACAAACATTTCCTAAAAGGGCTGATGTTAAACACTACAGGTTCATAAATGGAAGTTTTTACAAAAGGCTGAGAAATATAATGCTGCACTTATAATGATTTTAGAGAAAGAAAAGTATGCAAAACATACAACCATTTACCAGCATATGCAAGCAAGCAAAAATTTAAAACGTCTGTGAGTATAAAAATTTGTCAACACAGGCGGTGAAGTATTTTTATGCTGGTAAATGGTTGTAGAGTAATTTAACCCCACAGGTGAAGAGACACTATTAACCTTTAGCACACACAAGGGTGTCTTATATCCAATAAGGAAATACTACACTATATACTGTTTTCATTTTTTTTGTCTCCTATTTACCCCGAGCTATTAGCACTGGTTTGTCTATACATATCTTTCATTGCCATAGTGATGACATGGAAGTTATTTAAACCAAGAAACTGCTTATAAGGCCTACTCATAGTCCCCATTGTCTTGAGTGGAGTGGTTGCCAAATGAGCATATCTTGCCCCAGTATGCCCACTGGGTGATGTTTGTCTGATCTGATCATGGGCTCTACGGACCACTTGTTCTTTTGGCAGCTTTTATCGGCCCGTCTATGTCCACCTTTAGTCAGCCACTCCAGACAATGGGGACTCACACACAGTCTGAATAGTATGATGTGTGGGCCTTATAAGCAGTTTCTTAGTCACATAGTTAGCTGTAGTTTAACTACTAAATAACTTCCATTTTATCACTATGGCAGCTTTGTCAAAAGCAATGTAACATTTTGTGAGTGAGCAGAGCCAAGCCATGTGTAAATGTTTCCCATATGGATTAATCTGGTATATGTGGCTCAGTAAACAGCTGAGTGATGTGGGGGGGGGGCATGGCAGGTGACATTAGGGGCTTAGGGGCAGGACTCATTATGTGGCAATCAGCCAGACAAGCACAGTAACTTCTGGACTCAGTGGTGTAACTAGATATTACAGGGCCCCACAGCAAATTATTTTTCAGGCCCCCAAAATGTTTAGAGGTTGACTTGTTTTGCAATATTTATTGAAACTGTATATGAATTAGGGCCTCATGGGTCTAGGTTTGCCACCCGGCCGGTTTGTCCTTAGATGACAGCAGATCATAATTTGTGAACCAAGATTTCTTGGTCAGCATAAGAAACAGTACCAAGCACCTGTGAAGGCATCTCATTCAGGAGAGGGATTGTTAAATTAAAGTATACATTGTTTTTCTTACTCTGACAGCAGCAGCCGATTATTCTCCATTTATGTGGACATTTATGCGGAGAAAAGCCTTTTTATGGAAATCCACTCTGCAGCAGTTAGAAACAAAAAAATCCATTTATGCTGGATACATCAGGACAATAACATTTATGACAAGCAAAATCAATAAAACTACAAAGACAATGACAGCCTTTTCCTTCTAAAGCCATTTTTGTTATTTTCAGTGTTATACTGTTCATGCACATATTGGTGATTCTAGGAATTTTGTTGGTAATAGTAATAATTTTACAACTATTTATTATCTATTTATGATATGAAATTGTTGTTCTGAAAAAGCAGGCAAACACCTTAGCTTGAATAGGAGGTGAATAGTGATGAGCTAAATGTCGACAACATTTTCAAAACGACAAAAAATTCATGAAACGCATTGAAGTCAATGGGTGTCAACTTTTTTATGCGCGCAACAATTTTTTGCATTACAATCAATGGGCATTTTTCTTATGGCGATGTTTTTGTCTCAGCAAAATTTCTTACGGTGTATTTTTTCTGCAGTTTTGCAAAAAAATTTTGAAAAGGTGAAATGCAGAAATCCGCTGCAAATTCATGCCTGCCAAAAAAATTTGCTCATCAATAGAGGTGAAGGATAGTATCCTTACATTGGGACTCCCCTAGATCAGATTAAGGCAAAAAAGAGTGGCGAAAAATACTTGCAAAGCCTTCAGGGCTGCTTGGCATCTGTGGTGGAAGCATTTTGGTGCCCCTAGTGGAAAAATGTTCATCAAAGAGACTATGATTTGCCAGTAAAAATAAACTTTTTTTTAACATATAGGGAGTTGGATGAGGTAGGGAGTGGCCCAAAATATCCAACTGACTATGTTTTCCCCTTTGGCCTCAAGGTTTAGTGTAAGAGGCCATATTATTGCCTCCATTTCTTTTACTGCCCATGTCATTTTTTTATTTTCTGTCCTTCCTTTTTTTTAATACAGGTATGGGAACTGTTATGCAGACTGCTCAGGACCTGGGGTTTCCCAGATAAGGGGTCTTTCTGTAACTTGGATTTCCATACTTTACAGCAGGGATTCCCAACCAGAGGCTTGTGAGCATCATGTTGCCACCCTCTGGAACTTTTTGCATGTTTATCTTGCTCTCCAACTTCTTTTACATTTGAATGTGGCTCATGGGTAAAAAAAGGTTGGGGACCCTTGCTTTAAGGCTACTAAACAATCATTTAAACATTACATAAATCTAATAGCATTTTCTTGCCTCCAATACAGATTAATTATACCTTAATTATGACCAATTACAAGGCACTGTTTTATTATTAAAGAAAAAAAGGAAATGTTGAAATATTAAAATGGAGTCTCTAGAAGATGGCCTTCCTGTAATTTGGAACTTTCTGAATATCAGGTTTCTGGATAACAGAAACCTGTACTCATTTACATATCACCTGTTTTAATTGTAGTCTACCAAAAGGCTTAAATAACTTTGCATACAATATATATGTATAAATAAAGATTATTTATTGGGAATTCATAGGCCAGTTGTATAATATTTTACTCTAGCACATTTATTACTTTGCACTTTGACTAATTATTGTTTTATGTAATATTAAGTTCATGAAGATGAGGTTACTGACCATTTCTTAATTCTCCTCTGCCATCCGCAAGTCTTATCAAATTGATTTTTATCAGTAGCAAGTGCAACAGTCTTCAACAGCACCATTAGAGCACTATACACCTCCCAGATGTCATGTCTTCAGGGAAAGGTTAAGAGAGACAAAGCGGCACCACTAAAAACAGGAAGCTGCTAAATTTCTTAGGAGAAGTTTTATATTTTGATTGATATTATTAAAATTATTATTAACATGTATTTAATAATACATGTTATTAATACATTATATTTTAATGACTTTAAAACACTTACATTTTTTGGTGTTACTGTTCCTTAAAAGTGAATCTTAAGTATGTCATAGAATGGTCAGTTCCAAGCAACTTTTCAATTTTCTTTGTGTTTTTTGCACTTAATAAATCTTTAATATTTGAGTTTTGAAAAGTCGAATTTAAATTAATCTTTGTTTTTAGCACAAAAAAAACATGAAACATAAATCTGGATTCCAAAATCTTCTGTTGGCTTAACATGAAAATATAAGGTAAATGGAATCTTAAAGGGATTTTGTCATGATATTTATGAGTTTTTATTTCTAAATTACATTGTTTATACTGAAAATAGTTCACTTTACCATGTAAATTTAATTTCTAACACAAGTGCATTTCTTTTTAGTTGTAATCATCTCAGGTCATTTTGCCTGGTCATGTGCTTTCAGAAAGAGTCAGCACTTCAGTATGGAACTGCTTTCATGCAGGCTATTGTTTCTGCTTCTCAATGTAACTGAAGGAGTCACAGTTGGACATGGATTTTTACTATTGAGGGCTGTTCTTATATCTACCAGGGAGCTGTTATCTGGTTACTTTCCCATTGTTCTGCCGATGGGCTTCTGTGGGGGAAGGTGGTTGATATCACTTCAGCTTGCAGTACAGCAGTAAAGAGTGATTGAAGTTTATCAGAGCACAAGTCACATGACTGAGGGTACCTGGGAAACTGACAATATGTCTAACCCCATGTCATAGTTCAAAATTAAATATAAAAAATCTGTTTGCTCTTTTGAAAAATGGATGGAAAAATGCTTGAGAAACACTATTAACTGATTCATTTTGAAAAAAACATGATTTCCCATGACAGTATCTGTTTAATATCTACAGCTAATTAGTATAGATAATGCTATGTATAGTTATATATGTGAGAGTATAAATGAGTCTGCATAAGTATGTACTGTATGTATATGTGTGCTGGGGTTCATTTGGAGGGATCTTAACTTTCAGCATAAATCATCAATGTAATGTTTTTTGTATAATTAAATTTTTTTACTGTATATTGCATTTTTCTGCACATTCTATTAATATTTAACTGAAAATTGCAATTCCAAAGATGTTACATTTCACCAATCATTATGATGCTTTTGAATATTCCATTCACTTGAATTTTTTGAACCTGAAACTCCCCAATGATTATTTTCTACTGAATATTTCATTACCCTTAATATTTTATTCTTCTAACCATTACTTTTCCTGAAAATGCCATTCTCTGAAAATTTCATTCACATAACAACCAAGGCTAAATTTGCAGGCTTCTATGTGTTTTTTTCTAAATGTCTGTATCCCAAGATGTAAAGATTCTATAGACATGTATTTAATATAAGGAATCATGACATTGTGTATGTTAAGTGTATTACACTGCTCCCTTTTGCTTTGTGTCCTGTTATATTCTTGTGTCTTCTGAATTTGCATTGTAGCAGTGAGTGAATTTGCAAACCTACAAGAAAATTCGCTAAAAAGCGGAAAACATTAAAACAAAAATTTTTGAAACACATTAAAGTCTATGGTGACATTTTTGTCACAGCAACTTTTTTGTAGCAAAATATGTCTATGGACAACTTTTTTGTCTACCGCAATTATTTAATCATTTTCTGACACATACGTAATTTTTTATTGCATGCACAACATTTGTTGTCGCTTGTGAAACTGTTTGCCAAATCTATGGTGCCATTCCGCAAAATTTTTCACTGGTGGCAAAACTCAGAAATTCACCACAAAACCATATACGAAAAAAAATTGATCATCACTAAACATGTCTTGCTGTATCTTAACTTTTAACTTCCACTTTACTGTCTATTTTTCCTTGACAGTCTACACATAAACTTTCCATTTTACAGAAAATACTATTTTAGTTACACGCCTATTCCATGCATTTGAATATTGCCTTACCCTAAATAATTCATACACCAGAACTTTCTATTTATTTGGGTATTCTAATAACAAATAAATTCCATTCACCTAGGCATTTAATTTTCTTGAACTACAGACTTACCTTTAGTTCACAAAAGATTTCTTTCACTTCAGAATTTCTTTTTCATGTAACATTCCCTCCACCTAAGTTTCCATTTTCCATGAACCTGCTATTCATCTATACATTCCATTGCTCTGGACCTTTTATTCCCAAAATAATACTTATGTCTAAAAATATTTTTTTCTGAGCTTTACATTGGTATAAAAATGTCAAATCAATAAGTGCCTCATTTACTGAATATAGGCGAGCATTTAAGACCAATATTTTAAATCCCATTATCCTTAAAGATTGTAATTATCAGTCTATATGGCTGTCCAGTACTTGGTATTGCTTCACTTCAATCTCTTCTAGCTTCTATCATTGTGTAACACAAAACAACATTTTGCTGCATTGTTTTTATCTAAATATTCCATCTTTATAAAGATTTCATTCACTTTGACACAATTCTTTAGACCTTACACTCACCGAGCCTTTCCATAAAGAAATTCATGAATTCACATGTACATTCAACTGACCTGAACATGAACCTTCTATTTAAAAAACAATGCAAACAAAACATCTATTTGGTAAGCCATTTTCATTTTTCTAAATCTCCTACCTGTTTCCCTCAGTGGCTAACATAGAACAAACTTTCATATAATTCACCTGAAAATTTAATTTGTATAAATATTCCATTTTACCAAAGATTCTATTCTAACTGAAAATGCATATAGGGGCAAATTTATCAAAATGTAAGATTAGAGTTTACCACAAAAAGCCCACACATTTTCTAGTCAATTTGTAGTGTGTATTTATAAATGAGTTAAAGTTCACCATTTGATAATTTTTTAAAATGTCAAATATTTATAGATTTTTAATTACTAGAGCATATTATTTCTTTAATTTGAATTAACCTAAATATCTCTCCAAATGTCCAGTTTTTATTATCTTTCCATTCTTCTATCCATAATTTCACTTATTTTACATTAAAGGGGACCCGTCACCCAAAAAAAATTTCTGAATCATATTTTATCATGTTAGTCAAGCAAAACTTTTAATAAATTTCAATAAATGATTTGAATCTTGTTTACATCAGTCTGGAAACTGATAATTATAGCAAGCAGGCAGGAGCCATTTTGTGGACACTGTTTTTAAGGAAAGCCTTGCATCATCTCCGAATTTTGTTTGTGCACCAGAATGGGGGACCTGATGTCCATCCCCATGCCCTGGCAACATAATTAAATGGTTAAGAGAACTGGGGGAATGTGGGAGAGCAGGTACATTTAGGAAGTACTGAATGGAAAGTGAAAGTAATTGCCTGTCCCGCTTCTATGCCTAATGCACATAGAGGAGGGGCAGACAATATTTGATTGACAGCTGAGCTTTTTAAATGAGTTTACAGCTATGAACACTTTAATAAAAAAAATTGGATTTCATGTTTAATTTGAAAAGAACTTTTATACAGCCTGGGTGACAGGTCCATTTTAACTTTCATTTTCAAAACTTCAATCTCTTAGAGGACAAGGAAAATAATAATTAAATCATTGATAGGCATACCTCAGGTGGTTTTAACCTTTTTTTTAAAGTCTGCTCTTTCTTAAGCCATTTGTGTGATCAGAAGGGATATAGTAGTGCAGTTGTTCCAACTGGAAGGCAGTGCTTGTACATGTAAAACTACAAAATACATACCAATTCCATAAACATTCTGTTTTCAAAAATATTCAATTTAAATAAAGATTATATTTTACATTTTTGACGTATTCTCTTCACCCAAATGTTCCATATACATTCTACTATTTTTGGAAACATGTTTATCTTAGCATTGCTTGCATTTTACTGATTCAATTCAGTGGAATGTTGTATTCAGCTGAGCATTCCATTCCCCTAAAGATTCTGTTCAACTGACCAGTCAACTTGCTTGAACATTCTAAAGATTTGTTGTTTCATTTCTTATAGCACTCCAGTTACAAAACCTTTCTTATATCTAAACATGCAGTTCAATTTACTGTTGTATTGGCCTGAGCATTACATTTCACTTGAACATTGTATTTCACAGGACATTCCAAACTCCTGAACATTGTTTTTACTGAACATTCAATTAACCTTCTATTTAAATTTTATGAAATTCTAACTCATCTTAATATTACATTTTCTTTACTAATTAACCAAGTGCTATAAAAATACCCTATCACATCTTTCACGAAACAGAATTGATTTTTACTCCTTGAGAAATCACTGGAGCAATAAACACAATAGAGAAGCTGTATGCTTTCACATGCTGGTTATGGTGTCTGGAAACCATTTGCTTCATTATTATTATTATTGTCAGGGTTAGCAATAATGTTTTAACAATGTTAATGAACACGATGCATGCTGCTTTTTATGTAAGTGATTTGTATTTTATGCAGGGTCTTTACCCTTGTGGTATTGTGTACCGTGATAGAATCAAATCAAATCAATAAGGTGCCACACTTACACTAGATCGCCTTTTGTAGCGTCGGGTGCACAGCTGTGTTCCTCTCTGCCCGAGGAAAATTCCACTGTAAAGCAATAATTCCAGCAGCACTCCGATATGTGTCACTAATGTATTTGATTCACCAATTTTCTGGATATTCTCACTGGGAATGCTGGGAATTGTGTCCCACAATGGGAGGTGGGAACCATGATGTAACCCCTCCCCCTAAATCACCTATTTAAGTATGTTGTTACACAGTGCATTTAGCTTGATAAAGGGCTGGAATAGCCCGAAACGTCGCTCTGCTAATGGCATGAATAAATAACTTTTGATTCACATATCGGAGTGCTGCTGGAATTATTGCTTTACAGTGTACCGTGATAGAAGCATGTGTAGATAAATAATATGGTAATAATATTGACAGAGGATTCAATGCTATACATATAAAGACAATTGCAGCTTATGAATGTATTCTATTCAATTGGTATTGTTAACAAGATAGCTTAGATCTGTACAGCTAGCGATTGTGAGATCACATTGTTGGCAAATTGACTTTTCCAGGTACTAAATCTCTTCCTAAACTGAATTTTGCAGTTTATGTTTTTAATGTAAGCTGAAATAAAGAATTACATAATGCTTATTTCTGGCAACTGGTAGTATATAGATACTAATTACATAGCCTTATTTGTGTATGAAGAGCTGTACATTTTTAAATTAAATTAACAGACAATGGGCACAAAAAAAATATGCACAGTTACAAAAAATAAAGGAGTCTTAAGAAGAAGATGGCTAAAGATCCTGTATTTTAAATACCAAATTTACTGTAAAAGCACCAAAGCTTTGCCACCCTTATCAACCATGCCTAGACATTTCCCCAGCCAGTTCCCCATCCTATACTGGGAGGCGCTGGAGGTGCAACAGCACCAGGGCCAGCCCCCTGTGAGAAACCATGAAGGTGGTGTGAACTGTGATTAAACAAATGGCGGTAGCAGTAGAAGGTACAAGCGAGGGGAGGTTGGGTATAATTTTGCTCCTGGGGCCTTAGGGGTTTAGTTACATTACTGAAAGATGATGCATGGTCAACTGAAACGTCATAGAAATCATTAAAGGGGATATTAACCTTTAAGTTAACTTATAGTTTGATATAGAGTGTGATATTCTTATACAATTTGCAATTGGTTTTCATTTTTATTATATTGGGTTTTTGAGTTATTTAGCTTTTTATTAAGCAGCTCTCCAGTTAGCAAATTCCAACAATCTGGTTGCTAGTACCCTAGTTACCTAGTAACCATGCATTGATTTTAATGAGAGACATGAATATGAATCGGAGAGGCCTGAATAGAAAGCTGAGTAATAAAAAGTAGCAAAAAGAATACATTGTAGCCTTACAGAGTTTTTGACTTTTAGATGGGGCCAGTGACCCCTATTTGCAAGCTGAAAAGAGTCAAAAGAAGAAGGCAAATAATTAAAAACACATAAAAAAATAAATAACGAAAGACCAATTGAAATGTTGCTTAGAATTGGTAATTCTATAACATACTAAAAGTCAGTGTAAAGATGAACCACCCCTTTAGATATTAATAGAAAGCTAGGTTATGGTCACTATTATTCTATTTTTATGCAGAACGTCCTGGTGGTTTATAAGCTGTTTATGTAATGTGAATCAATTGATTTTCGATGATATTCAAGTCGGGGGACTGTGACGGCCATTCCAGAATATTGTACCTCTCCCTCTGCATAAATGCCTTTGTAGATTTCGAAGTGTGTATATGGTCATTGTCTTGTTGGAATATCCAACCCCTGTGTAACATCAACTTTGTCACCGATGCTTGAACATTATCCTGAAGAATTTGTTGATATTGGGTTGAATTTGTCCGACCCTCGACTTTAACAAGGGTCCCAGTCCCTGAACTAGCTACACAGCCCCACAGCATGATGGAACTGCCACCAAATTTGACAGTAGGTAGCAGGTGTTTTTCTTGGAATGCAGTGTTCTTCTTCTGCCAAGCAAATCGCTTTTTGCTAAGACCAAATAACTACATTTTTGTCTCATCAGTCCAAAGCACTTTGTACCAAAATGACTGTGGCTTGTCTAAATGAGCATAAATTTTGCATACAACAAGCGACTCTGTTTGTGGCATGAGAGCAGAAAGGGCTTCTTTCTCATCACCCTGCCATGCAGATGTTCTTTGTGCAAATTGCGCTAAATTGTAGAACGATGTACAGATACACCATCTGCAGCAAGATGTTCTTGCAGGTCTTTGGAGGTGATCTTTGGGTTGTCTGTAACCATTCTCACACTCCTCCGCATATGCTGCTCCTGTATTATACTTGGCCTGCCAGACCTGGGTTTTACAGCAACTGTGCCTGTGGCCTACCATTTCCTGATTACATTCTTTACAGTTGAAACTGACGGTTTAAACCTCCTGAGATAGCTTTTTGTAGCCTTCCCCTAAACCAGTGGTCCCCAACTAGTAGCTCACGAGCAACATGTTGCTCACCAATGTTGCTCCCAGTGGCATCAAAGCAGGTGCTTATTTTTGAATTCCTGGTTTGGAGGCAAGTTTTGGTTGCATAAAAACCAGGTGCACTGCCAAACAGAACCTCCTGTAGGCTACCAGTCCATATAGGGGCTACCAAACAGCCAGTAACAGCCCTTATTTGACATCCCCATGGACTTTTTCATGCTTTTGTTGCTCCCCAACTCTTTTTTACATTTAAATGTGGTTCACGAGTAAAAAAGGTAGAGGACCCCTGCCCTAAACTATGATAAATCTTTGTTTTCAGCTCTTTTGAGAGTTGCTTTGAAGATCCCACGCTGTCACTCTACAGAGGAGAGTCAAACAGAAGCACAACTTGCAATTGGCCACCTTAAATCTTTTCTCATGATTGGACACACCTGCCTATGAAGTTTAAGGCTTAACTAGCTAATCCAACCAATTTGGTGTTTCCAGTAATCAGTATTGAGCAGTTACATGCATTTAAAGTAGCAAAATTACAAGGGTAACCAAAATTTTGCACAGCCAGTTTTTAAAATTTGATTTAATTTCATACAACTGAATACTGCTTCACTAAAAATCTTTGTTCAGAAAACACCCAACTACTCAGATGTTCCTGAGAAATGAAAGACATACTACTGTTATCTTTTTTGTTGAAAGCGGAGTAAATTATTAGCAGCCTGAGAGGGGTTGCAAAACTTTTTTATATGACTATATTTATTTGTTTCATTATGTTGCTCATGTCAGTACCACATACTGATTCGCTCCATCTCATACTAGAGCTGCAGTTGTATGCAGTGAACTCTCCTTGTATTTATAAATGCTGCAAGTAGATTTAGGATCAGGTTTGTGTGCTTGCTTAATAGAGAATAGACTGTGACTATAGGCAGAAGGCAGAGGAAATGTGAAGAAGCATCCCTATTGGGGATGTTTCCCTGCTACATGATGCCAGGCAGCAAATCTTTTCTATCTGACAAACAGCACAAGCACTTTTAGCTTTGTGACAATTTTCTAGTAGACTGCACATGACAACGTTATTGTGGCACATGCAAATGGCCGGCAACTTTGGTGTTACAAAGGTCAGTTCCACTACATTACAATAATCGGCTGCCAGCTGCACACCAAGCAGATAAATCATTTGACAGATGTTCATTATGTATCAGTACTAACATTTTCAGGTAGAGCAGAGCATCCAACCTTGCAACCTAGTGCTGCCAAGTTTGAGAAAATGAAAACATTTTCAGAAATTCAATTAGATGTGTCTCTATGGGGAACATATTGTTCTGATTTTTGCAGTAGTGTTCCTCCTCCCCTCTTCTGGGGAATCTCCAAATGAATGTATTTGTTTAAGACCTCCTGATCAAACAGTAGGTCTGTCTCTGACTGTCCCTGAGCTTTTTGTAGCCTGGACAGGGGTTCAGTATGTGATAAAACCATATTTAGGGAAACAACATTATATTATCATTTTACTTATTAACCAACAACTGTCATTAGAATAGTCTGCACTTATTTTATTTTGTTTTTGACAACTTCCTATTTAGTTTTTTAGTCTTTCTGGCTCTTGATTTAAACAGCTTTCTGTTTGAGGTTAAAAACCTTAGTAACCTATATACCAATCTTGTTTGTTATTCTTGTTTGCAGTGTTTATCTTTTTATTCAGACTTCATCCATCCTGTTCATCTTCCATTCTGATTTCTGACTTTCCAAATTAATGATTGATTGCTAGGAATAATATATCCTACCAACCATTCATCTGCCTAAAGTACCCTCTGCATGGTTCAGAACAAAATGTTAAATCTTGTTTTTCAAATTTTATATACATATTTCATGTTCAGTCAACTGCATTTTTTCTTGGAATATTGCATTCTATATCACCATGATATAGGAGAAGGAAAGTTGCCGAAGCTTTATTGCCAATAGATTATCCACAATATTGCAAGCTATAAGACTATATTTATTCTGCAGAATGCTTTACCATACCTGAGTAAACAGTTCTAGAAGCTCTCTCTGTTTGGTTAGGATCACAGCTGTCATATTAGCTTGGTGTGACATCACTTCCTGCCTGAGTCTCTCCCTGCTGACTCATAACTCTGGGCTCAGATTACAGCAGGGAGGGGAGGAGGGAGAGAGGGGGTAAAGGGAGGGAGAGAGGAGCAAACTGAGCATGCTCAAGTCCTAGCCCTGGAGGTTTAAGTCTGATACAGAAGCCCACATTATCAATATATTTAAGACAGATACATTTTGTGCATACTGCTACTGAAAAATGCCTTACCCTTTAAGCAAAACAGGGATTGTTTGTCCATATATTGTAATATATGTTTAAGATGGCCAACTATGTCAAAGTCATCCCATATCTGGCCAGTCCTACGCTCAATTTTCATCTGATTCATTAAGAATTATATTGCTTCATTATACATTTTACAAAAGGACAGAGTTTTACCTGCAACTTACTTGCTGCTTTCAAAGTAAAACTCCCAAACTTGGCTGCACTTTTATTAGACACCAGTGGGATCACCTGACTATAGCTGGGAAGGGTGGGAGCTACAACATGGAGCTGGTCATTGCTCCTGTATAAACTATAACAAACAAGGGAAAGTTGTGCTCACCACTAATTTTTAAAACCATTAGGCGGGGGTGCAAAGTTTTATTTTTTTACTCGTTTTCCAATTATAATGGATTGGCCTCTATGTCTTTTTGTAACACTAAAGATATTATTATATCACACAGGATGCCAAGATTCATTCAGTTTATAAATATATAGGCACAATGGCTTGACAATGGTCAAGCTGAAAACAGGAACAAATGTATTTATTTACCCCACAGTCTCTGGAAATGACAGTATAAATATTATTGTAACCATTTGCTTACTCGTTGCCTTTTCAGATAGAGCAAAACATCCAGAAGGTCCAAAAGGTCACACCAATCTTTCAGATGCTTTTTGTTTTATTCTTTAAATTAAAATAAATGAGGTGAAAATAATGAGTTCTTTTGTCACAAAAGGCAGGTGCAGTCTGCCCACATAGGCCTGACGTTTAATGATCTTGCCATTAATAATAATGTTTGTTTGCAAAGAATATTATAACGTTGGGTAGGCCATATTCTTCATTAACACAAGCAACCAGTTTTGACTGAATCCATTTGTATTTTAAAATGGTAAACTCCGGTCTTAAACAGGTGCTGCCACTTACCTTTTACCTACTTTGTTACTTCATCATTTTAGAATTAATTGAGCTTATCTGCAGTTTTTTGCACACAAATTTCATATATATATATATATATATATATATATATATATATATATATATATATATATATATAGTAGCTATTACTCATAAGAATGGATGTCTGAGCAATGTACCAAGAATACTTACAGGGTGAAGCTACATTGGTTTTGCAAAGCAAGAAATCAGGCACTTAGATGACTAATGCCATCTTATAATCATTCCTTTCTTGGAGTATTCTTTACATTTTACACAAGCTATAATGGTTCTTTGTTTTCTGCTGGAGATGAGTACTCCTGTATGTGTAATCCCCAGTGTTCCGATGAATGCGTGAGCTTGCGTGCGGGGTGCACGCTCGTGAGGGCGTCGGGAGCCTGTGGCCTAGGGGCAGCCAAGGCTGAAATCTGGGCACAACCAGTCTATTTAGTTTATATGGAGGCTTATTTATTAAAGTAGATTTTAGTGGTTGTAGAGGTTTTTGAAACCACGACTAAACACACAAATTGTAAAACCACAATTGTCATTGACTTTATTAAAAGATCCGAATATAAAAAGTAGGAACGGAAAAAAAAACTCTGGACACACACATGCACTAAAAAATACAAAGACCTCTAAAAATGTGAGCTTTTCGGACAATTTCTAGCTAAGAAAAATAAAACGAAATCCTCTAAAAGTCCGAATTGATTTAAAATGGCCCAATAGGACCATCGACTTCTGTAGCACCTCAACAACTTTTACTTGGCGAAGTTTGGCATTAGAGGTTTTCATGGTTTTTACGATGATAGACATATAAATCTCCACATAGAGATTTATATGTAAAAGTCTTTCAGTCACTTTGAGAAAGGCTAGAGTGCTAGCCAAAACGTTAGCTGTTTTTTGATTTAAATAAACACCTTTATTTTTTTCTAAGACCTGTGAGTGCGAGCCTCCTTTTACTCTACATTTACCTTTTAGGCTTTTTGCACCCAGGCAACGTATACTGTCATACGAGCTGTGCCGGCATCCCACAATATATATATATTTATATTTAGAGATTATCGGCACTCACCATTCACATAGTCATTTGCTGGGTGCTAACCAATAAATAGTTATAGCAGTCCACGAAAGCACTCACAGCAGTCGCCATCCAGCGTGTATCATCAAATCATTTATTGGTGCATGGTGTATCAATGCGTTTCGGCTCACCTGGAGCTGTCGTCAGCTCCAGGTGAGCCAAAATGCGTTGTATATATATATATATATATATGACTTTTGTTCCTTTTGGCACATGCAAACCTTTGCCAGTTAGAACGCAATGCAATCCCTAATAAAAAGAAGTGATAGTAAAACAAAGACACTGTTTCCAAGGATGCAAATTTATTTTCATGCCAACAGCAGGAACTCATTAGATGGAAATATTATGATCTGCAGTTAACAACGTGGATTTTTTTTTTATGTTTGTAATTAAACTGCATACAATATAGCTTTTATGCAACCGACATTAAAGTTATTTTTAGCTAGAGCAGAACATCAGATGTCAGAATGAACTAGCTCTAGCATCATTTGTAAATATACCCAGTGCTGTACATTAAACACAATTTTTTGGCTTTTGGGACTCTGAAATGTTGTATTGAGTGTGCTGCATTTATTTCCATCTGTTGTATATTGGGGTTAAAAACTCTTTTATAAAAGGAAATGTGGCATTTTTAGCTTGAGATAATAATCTGTAGCTTTAAAGTGATTATATTGTTTAATAAATCAATTGACTGTTACACATAAAGGATTACAATTAAACTAACCCAGTATTTACAGTTCCAGATGTTTTATATAGTCTACATTGTTACCATCAGGCCCATCATAGTTTAATTCAGGCCTTCTGATGGCGTTTGCTCCCATCTTTACACCAGTCTGCTCCGTCATCTGTCCCAGTCTGCTTCTGTCTTCATCTCACTCACCCAGGCTGCTGTCCAGTGTTCTTTAATCCTGGTTGGTGATACCTGCTCCCACAGCTCACTTCCCAACTGATCAGATGCGGAGATAAAAACCCCCAACTTGCCCACATCCAGTTGAGCGAGTTTCTCACACACATAAATGAGTTATATGGATCCAGTCGCAACATACAGCCCCTCTTCCATCCCCAAGAAACGATTTGATGTGTATAATTTGGGTAAAGGTGTGACTTGGAATGTAAGTTTCCTCGACAACTGGTTTCCTACTAAGGATACATTACCATATACACTGGGTAAAACCCAATTGCCATGACCACATGAATAGATATAATAAAATATATATATATATATATCAAAACCAAGATGGCAATTTCTTAGAAGTGTAGGGACCTTAGATTTCTTAGTTCTCCAGAATATGGCACTATATGAATACAGAATAATTACCAGCCATTTGGCTGCCATGTGTGGGTATGGAGAATTAGAAAAAACAATCCAACTGGTCCATCTCACCACATCACTAACTCAATTTGCAAGGCAGCCTAGTGTCTTAAACGGTACTGCAGTGAAAATTTTACCACTTCTACCAATGGGTACATTTGTAGAATGTCCATCCAACTGGTCCATCTCACCACATCACTAATTCAATTTTTAAGGCAGACTAGTGTCTTAACAGGTACTGCAGTGAAAATTGCACCACTTCTACCAATGGGTACATTAAAATCCTAGTATTTTCCTTTGCTGCCACTGAATCATCCATATTATAATATGTCCCAGTGGTCTCTTGAATGCTGTTCTAGGGCTTCAGAAAGAATAGATTTTTGTACTTACCGTTAAATCCTTTTCTCTTATCCTACATTGGGGGACACAGGCACCATGGGGATGAAGATCCTGTTGCTTGGAGGATGGACACTAAACAGTTAACGAAGCTCCTCCTCCTGCACTGGGTTTCATCCCCTGCCTACTTCCTGTACCCTCAGTTTTCGGGACGAAGAAGGAAGGACAACCCTACTATAACCATGTGTGAACAGAAGAGAATCTCTCACCACTTATAACTATATACATTATAAGTTACCCTTCTAGGGTGTGCCTAAACTGTAATGTTTGAACTAGAATTTAATTCAGGATGGGAAGGCCTGTGTCCCCCAATGTAGGACAAGAGAAAAGGATTTAACGGTAAGTACAAAAATCTATTTTTCTCTTGCCTAAATTGGGTGACACAGGCAACCCATGAGGGCGGGACTTACACCCCAGTGCTCAGTTAACAATGGTCTGTAGCACCTTTCTCCCAAAGCTTGCTTCTGCTGAGGAAAAAGTATGTATCCTGTAGAACTTGGAAAAAGTGTGTACCACACCTCAGCCCCACAAACCTGTTCAGCGGAAGCCTGGTGGCGTACCGCCCAAGTAGTGCTGAACGACCTGGTTGAATGAGCTCAATTCAAAAGGGTGGAGGTTTGTCTTTATCTGCATAAGCCTTTGAAATGGCAGACCTAATCCATCTTGAGATTGTTGTCTTTGATGCCCGGAGGTCCTTCCTTGGTCCCTCCGGAATGATGAAGAGACTGTCGGTTCTTGGTAGCTGAAATGTATATCTTTAGAGTGCGGACCACATCTAGAGTGTGCAACTTCTCCATCTGTGTCTTGGGCTGTGGGCAGAAGGAAGGTACAATAATGTCCTGGTTAAGGTGGAATTCTGAGACCACCTTAGGTAGAAAATCCGGTGTTGTCTTAGTACTACCTTGTCCATATGGAAAATTGTAAACGGAGGTTTGCAAGATAAGGCTGCCAACTCAGATACTCATCTAGCTGAAGTGATGGCTAGTCTTCATTGTCAGTTTAAGCAAGGGAATGTCCTTGATAGGCTCAAAAGGTTGCTCCTGGATAGCTGATAGAACCAAGTTAAGATCCCGTTGGAGAAAGCGGTTGACGGTATGGTGGTGCCTGTCTAAGAGCACCCTGTAGGAACTTCTGGATGTTTGGGCGTAACGCCAACTGGTGTTGGAATAGAATGGATAGTGCAGATACTTGGACCTTCAGTGAGCTAAGAGCTAGTCCCTTGTCTAGTCCCTCCTGGAGAAAACGCAGTATGTTTGCCTCATCCAGTATCTGTGGGTCTTTGGAGTTATTCTTGCATGCTATGAAGGTCTTCCATACTCTATGGTAAATACGGGCTGATACCGGCTTTCTGGCCTTCAATAAGGTCAGTAAGGCCTCTTGTGGGACTCTGGAGATCTGGAAAATATCAGGGCCTCAAGAACCACCCTGTTAAATCCAGCCGTGGAGAATTCGGGTGGACAATAGGTCCTTGTGTTAGGAGATCTTCCCTGATCAGAAGTCAGAAAGGAGTGTCTGCTGTTAGCTGCATGATTTCTGCGAACCAGGGTCTGCGAGGCCAGGTGGAGGCAGGGAAGTTTACGTGTCTGTTTCTGTAAAATTGCTCAGAGCATTTCTCCTAGAATTAAAAGAACAAAACAAAATTGAAAATTAAATATATTCTATGAAACAAATAAACAATATTTTGTGGATGCTTCCTTCAGGATTTGTTGAGAATTATGATTACTGATTTACTGAACTCAGTTGTGCATTGCCTTTAGTGACTTTGTTCATGATGAATGCAAACATCTCAATTCAGTGGTGCAAATTTGTGCAAATGGCTGTGTGTGAGTACACCTGCTCTTCATACAACCAGTAACCTTCCACCTTACTGCAATTACATTTATTTCAGACTATATAAACAAAAACCCAGAAGTAACACCAAATACCTTTGTCTGTCCTTTTAAGTACATTTTGCACTCTGTAAGGCTGATAACATACCAAGATTGCTCCAGGACACTTGCATTATTTAGCAAAATACACCCAAGTGTTCTGCTACAGGGTCTTATATTCATATTATCCAGGTTTGTTTTTCCACATCGTCTCTGCAGCAAGCTCCTTTTTGTCACCAAAACATCATTTGCTTATGCTTTGTTCTTTAGAGAACGACTACTTGTAATCCCACATAGACCAAAGGGTTTATGATGAACAAAAAAAGTCTAAATAATTGGATTTAGTTCAACATCCTCTTCGTATGTTGGCCTTTCTGATACCACAGAAAGCAGATGGGAATGCTGCAGAGTCTCTTATACAGTATGTGTGCAGTGGGATGAGGTGTTTTGGTCTGTAGAACAACAAATCCACAAACAGTTAAAAATCCTGGGATCATCTCTCTGCTCAGTTAGCAGGCCAGTAGTCTGCCATTCTAATGAAGGTCAGTAGTTTGCCATTATAAAGTTTTTTGTCTTTTCTTTGTCAACATCTATATGAACTTTAAATTCTGCTACCCAAAGCACTATACATGTATGCATTTGGCTCTCTCAAATGAAAGCACAGGTCTATGGAATCTTACAGCAACCCCTCTGTATTATATTCTATATTCCCTTCATTAACACATTTCAACTGGAATCTGAGATAAGAAGCGATGTGTTATTTGTTATTAGAGAGTTCTAAAACACAACATGTGGAAATCTACACAGAAAAATACCAAGCTCCCTAATTTTTACCATAATAGCAACAGGGTAGCAGCAGTGCAATTAGATACAAATAAGATGCCAGGTTTTTTTTTTCAAATCCTTGATTTCAACTGCCTGTATTCAGCTCTATGGGCTACTCACAGTGGTCACATAAACATGTACCATCAGTGCTCCTAGAGTGATGTTTTCTTAAATGGACATTTCTGCTACCACTCTGAGAGAAAGTTTACCACACACAGGGCACCGATGAGATTTTACCCATGAAAAACAAGATTAAGATGTTAAACACATGAATTAGTCCTGGAATACTGGATGTTAAAGGAAATAAATGAAGGTACCTGAATGGACAACCTGATATTTCCGAAGATTTGAATATTCAGCAAAAGAATGTCCACACCCCTCCATCTCACAAATAAATAGTTTCTCTCCTGCAGAAACATATGAACAGGGGTTAAACATAATATTCCCTTATACCCATTCCAGGTCTGTAGAAATTGGCACACACCAGTATGGATACGGAGGTGATTCTTCAGGTTGCCAGCTGTAGTAAACTGTTTACCGCAGCCTGGCTCTGAGCACAGGAAAGGTTTCTCCACATTGTGAGTGGCATGTGAACTTTCAGTGCTTGCACGACATAGAACATCTTTCCACAACCTTCTGACGGACATTCAAAGGACCGTCATTTCTGAAAAGAAAAAAAAGGACAAGCAAAATTCAATTTAACAGCTATAATGTACCGTATATACTCGAGTATAAGCCGACCCAAGTATAAGACGAGGTACCTAATTTTACCTACGAAAACTGGGAAAACTTATTGATTCTAGTATAAGCCTAGACACAACTACAGCCCTGTCTCCCAGCAGCGCACATTCTGCCAAAACGACCCCCCCAGCGATCAACCGGACTTCTTTACAAAGTTGATGGTGACAGAGAATTGCCAAACGGATTACTGTGTGCATTGTCCCACTGTCCCACTACCATGTGCAGAGGGTGCTGTGTGATATTGCCATCACTGTTAATCTTTTGTATAACCAACAGAGGGTGCTGTGTGATATTGCCATCACTGTTAATCCTTCATATAACCAACAGAGGGCGCTGTGTGATATTGCAGTCACTGTTATTCTTTAATATAACCAACAGAGGGCGCTGTGTGATATTGCAGTCACTGTTATTCTTTCATATAACCAACAGAGGGTGCTGTGTGATATTGCAGTCACTGTTATTCTTTAATATAACCAACAGAAGGCGCTGTGTGATATTGCAGTCACTGTTATTCTTTCATTTAACCAACAAAGGGCGCACTGTTATTCTTTCATATAACCAACAGAGGGTGCTGTGTGATATTGCAGTCACTGTTAATCTTTCATATAACCAACAGAGGGCGCACTGTTATTCTTTCATATAACCAACAGATGGCACTGTGTGATTTTGCAGTCACTGTTATTCTTTCATATAACCAACAGAGGGCATTGTGGGATATTGCAGTCTCTCCCCAAGTGTACTGTTGGTATAGGAATGATTAAAAGTGACTGCAATCTCAGCTACTGCCCGCTGACCCGAGTATAAGCCGAGGTAGACTTTTTCAGCACATTTTGGATGCTGAAAAACTCGGCTTATACTCGAGTATATACGGTAATCATTGGTAAACATAACCACTGCTGATGGTGGTGCAATAGAAAGCACTGCTGCCTTGCCTAGAGTCCAAGGTTCACATAGCAGGCACTACAAGTAGTATATATGTTTTCCCAGTGCTTGCATGAGTTTCTGATAAAATTGTTCACAGTGTGTGTAAGATTATGATATATTAATAATAATAATAATAATATACCTCACCCCTCTTACTAGGGTTACGGTTCTTTCGAGCAAGCAAACAAAGAATCCACACCAATAAGTGTACATTAAGTCAAACTCACAAAAAACAAACACTGGTTTATTTTTAAACCAGACAAACTGAGCTAAAGGATTTAACTGCAGAGACAGAGAAAAAAAAACAAAAAAAAGAACACATGCTATTGACCATCAACCCTAATACACATAAATCTATTTTGGTAGAGTTCCTGTAGATGCAGAGAGCCTTATGGAAGACTTTTGACAAGGAAAACATCAGGAGTTTTTTTTTTGACAAAAGCTTCTAAATCCTCTAACTTTCTCCTAAAAACCAGAACCATTGATTCCCAGAAGAGGTATTTACAGCAAATCCCAGCACATCTTTGAACAAACATGATCTAACTCTGTTTGTATACATCTCACATTCCTCAATTTGTGCTGGAAATAGTCTACAGGTATATACCAGAACAAGTCTGGTATAAATGTAAAAATCAGTAAGGTTTAACATAAGACTGTCCACTCAATAAGAGTTAATTAAATTAGCCATTATGGTATGCTTAGTACAGTATATCTCTCTATACTACTCTCTAGGTAAAACTCCACAAGAGTTTTTCATCAGATTTTGTGATTTTGTAGGATGCTACAAAATCTGATCCCCCTAGGCTAGAATGTAAAGTTAGATAAAGTCAGATGGAGTCTTTTCTTCATGCGTTTACATCCCACAGTCAATATATATAATGAGGGGAAAAAAGTCTTTCCGACACCATCCATTTTTATGGGGTCTGCTCTTGACTTACCCTGGCCTTGAGGTGGTGAATCCTCCCTGTATTTTCCCGGTCGATCCACTGCATGTCTGAGCTGCTATACCTGCATCACCGGAATTCTGACCCAGCTTAGACCTGCTCAAACTAAAAACACAAGTAAGTCTGAATTTCACTGTGCATCCCCTTAATAACCCTTCCAAACCAGGACTCCTCCCCTTGCCTCCTCCCCTAGCCCATCCCTCTTTTCCCCTCCAATGTTAGCCCCCTCCATTGTTCTTACCTGGGGGCTGGGGAGTGAGAGACTAGGCTACACCTGGGGGGAAGGGGGCCCCAAGTGTTCTGCTACAGGGTCTTATATTCATATAATCCAGGTTTGTTTTTCCACATCGTCTCTGCAGCAAGCTCATTTTTGTCACCGAAACATCATTTGCTTATGCTTTGTTCTTTAGAGAACGACTACTTGTAATCCCACATAGACCAAAGGGTTTAAGATGAACAAAAAAAGTCTAAATAATTGTATTTAGTTCAACAAAATGGACACATCCTTTTCGTATGTTGGCCTTTCTGATACCACAGAAAGCAGATGGGAATGCTGCAGAATCTCTTGTACAGTATGTGTGCAGTGGGATGAGGTATTTTGGTCTGTAGAACAACAAATCCACAAACAGTTAAAAATCCTTGGATCATCTGTCTGCTCAGTTAGCAGGCCAGTAGTCTGCCATTCTAATGAAGGTCAGTAGTTTGCCATTATAAGGAAGTTTTATGTCCTTTCTTTGTCAACATCTATATGCACTTTAAATTCTGCTACCCAAAGCACTATACATGTATGCATTTGGCTCTCTTACAGGCCCAAATGAAAGCACAGGTCTATGGAATCTTACAGCAACCCCTCTGTATTATATTCTATATACCCTTTATTAACACATTTCAACTGGAATCTGAGATAAGAAGCAATTTGTTATTTGTTATTAGAGAGTTTTAAACACAACATGTGGAAATCTACACAGAAAAATACCAAGCTCCCTAATTTTAACCACAATAACAAAAGGGTAGCAGCAATGCAATTAGATACAACTAAGATGTCTGTATTCAGCTCTATGGGCTACTCACAGTGGTCACATAAACACGTACCATCAGTGCTCCTAGAGTGATTTTTTTCTTAAATGGACATTTCTGCTACCACTCTGTATGGATTTGGTGGTGATTCTTCAGGTTGCCAGCTGTAGTAAACTGTTTACTGCAGCCTGGCTCTGAGCACAGGAAAGGTTTCTCCCCATTGTGAGTCCGCATGTGAACTTTCAGTGCTTGCAGGACATAGAACCTCTTTCCACAAAAAGTGGAATGTCTGACGGACATTCAAAGGAACATTTCTGAAAAGAAAAAAGGGGACAAGTAAAATTCAATCTAACAGCTATAATGTAATCATTAGTAAACATAACCACTGCTGATGGTGGTGCAATAGAAAGCACTGCTGCCTTACCTAGAGTCCAAGGTTCAATATCAGGCACTACAAGTAGTATATATGTTTTCCCAGTGCTTGCATGAGTTTCTAATAAAATTGTCCACAATGTGTGTAAGTGTGTAAGATTATGATATATTAATAATAATAATAATAATAATAATATACCTCAACCTCTTTCTAGGGTTACGGTTCTTTCGAGCAAGCAAACAAAGAATCCACACCAATAAGTGTATATTAAGTCAAACTCACAAAAAACAAACACTGGTTTATTTTTAAACCAGACAAACTGAGCTAAAGGATTTAACTGCAGAGACAGAGAAAAAAAAAAAAGAACACATGCTATTGACCATCAACCCTAAGACACATGAATCTATTTTGGTAGAGTCCCTGTAGATGCAGAGAGCCTTATTGAAGTCTCTTGACAAGGAAAACATCAGGAGTTTTTTTTTTACTAACTTTCTCCTAAAAACCAGAACCATTGATTCCCAGAAGCAAATCCCAGCACATCTTTGAACAAACATGATCTAACTCTGTTTGTATATATCTCACATTCCTCAATTTGTGCTGGAAATAGTCTACAGGTATATACCAGAACAAGTCTGGTATAAATGTAAAAATCAGTAAGGTTTAACATAAGACTGTCCACTCAATAAGAGTTAATTAATTAGCCATTATGGTATGCTTAGTACAGTATATCTGTCTATACTACTCTCTAGGTAAAACTCCACAAGAGTTTTTCATCAGATTTTGTGAGTCAGATTTTATTTGATCCTTCATGCAACACCACACAACACAAGATTTTGTAGGATGCTATAAAATCTGATCCCCCTAGGCTAGAATGTAAAGTCAGAAGGAGTCTTTTCTTCATGCGTTTATATCCCACAGTCAATATATATAATGAGGGGGGAAAAAGTCTGTCCGACACCATCCATTTTTATCTTATCAGATGAAGAAGCAGCATGCAGCGTTCACATTTTTTTTAGTTTATGCATCAGATTTTTATATCAGTTCCATTATATTTTGACGCATTCAACACCATCTGAATTGTTAGGTGCATCTAACACCATCTCACAAAAGCTCATGGTCATGGAGTTTAGTCCTAAATTGTGCAATAAAGAGATTTTCAATAGAGCAAGGTGTCTAAAGATGAGAAAAATCAAGCATCTGAGTAGGCAGTATTAAAAAATGTCTTTAACTAAGTGTGAGAAGATATTGAATTCATTGGAATGTTCATTGCAGGTGGGTCCCAAAATGGTTAATGAGATGTGTACATCCATGCAATAAAACCTACATGCACAAAGGTGTTGTAACAACCTCTTAGCGACCCCCCGGTGCCAAGGTTGTACATTCTTACCAACACTGATGAGGAAGTCTCAAAGCTTCTGGCCTCTTCTCACCTTACCACCTGCCCGCTTGATCCAATTCCCTCAAAACTTCTCCGCAATACCAATCCTTGTCTAATCAAAGCCTTAACTCACCTATTTAATCTTTCGCTCTCAACTGGACTGTTTCCTTCTCAACTAAAACATGCTCTTGTCACCCCCATTCTGAAAAAACCCTCTCTTGATCCCTCCAATCTTGACAACCTCCGACCTATCTCTCTGCTACCTTTCATCTCTAAACTACTTGAGCGCCTAGTCTACAACCGACTTACCTCATTCCTCTCTGACAATAACCTGCTGGACCCCCTACAATCTGGTTTTAAGCCACAACACTCCACGGAAACTGCCCTGACTCGACTAACTAATGACCTTTTAACCGCTAAAGCCAACAATCATTTCTCACTTCTAATACTGCTTGACCTCTCAGCCGCATTTGACACTGTAGATCACCCTCTCCTCCTCCAGTCCCTCCAGTCGCTTGGCCTTCGTGACACAGCCCTGTCCTGGTTCTCTTCTTACATCACCAATCGTTCCTTCAGTGTCTCCTACAATGGAGTATCATCTTCTCCCCTACCTCTTTCTGTTGGAGTTCCTCAAGGCTCTGTCCTGGGACCATTACTATTCTCCCTCTATACTTCCTCCCTTGGCAAATTAATAAATTCATATGGTTTCCACTACCACCTCTATGCTGACGATACTCAGATCTATATCTCATCTCCTGATCTCAACCCAGAACTCCTAACTCGCGTCTCCTCCTGCCTGTCCGCTATCTCTACCTGGATGTCGCAACGCTACCTTAAATTAAACCTCTCTAAAACTGAAATGGTTCTCTTTCCTCCAATTAACACCAGTAGCATCCCCGAAGTATCCATCATAGTTAACAATTCCACTATCACCCCCTCTCCCAAAGCCTGGTGCCTTGGGGTTATCCTAGATTCTGCCCTGTCATTCACTCCTCATATCCAGTCACTTATTAAATCATGTCACTTCCACCTAAGGAACATTTCCAAAATACAATCATTTATCACCCAAGACGCTGCCAAAATTCTTATTCACTCTCTCATCATATCGCGTCTAGACTACTGCAACTCTCTTTTAATTGGTCTCCCCCTCCAGAGACTGTCACCTCTCCAGTCCATAATGAACACTGCTGAGAGGCTCATACACCTCAGCAACCGCTCCTCCTCTGCCTCACCATTCTGTCAATCCCTGCACTGGCTTCCGTTACCTTTCAGAATCAAATTCAAATTAATGACACTGACTTTCAAAGCACTTCACAACTCTGCTCCACCCTACATCTCTGAACTCATCTCTATATACTCACCCACTCGCTTACTACGCTCCTCTACTGACCTGCTACTCAACTCTTCTCTCATTACCTCCTCACATGCTCGCATTCAAGACTTTGGAAGGGCTGCACCCCTCCTCTGGAACGCTCTCCCACGGTCTGTCCGACTTTCTCCCAACCTTTCTGCTTTCAAAAAATCTCTGAAAATTCACTTCTTTCGAGAAGCCTACCCTCACTCTGCTTAACTACCAAACGCAACACCACATACAACACCACATTTCTCACCCACTTACTTCGATTTTGCCCACTCCCACACCTTGTGTATTACTCCCTTCCCTTTAGACTGTATGCCTATGCATAGGGCCTTCCTCACCTCTTTGTACCTGTATTGATTGTGATGTTTGTTACTCCATATATTCTATATATGTAATTCATGTGATGTAGTTGTATATTCACATTTACTTTACAGTGCTACGCAATATGTTGGCGCTATATAAATACATGTTAATAATAATAATAATAATAATAACATCCAATGCTGATCCTGAGTCCCCTTTGCAAGGTGAAAGGGTACTGGGAATTTCTTCTCCTGGCAGTGCCTCCACCTAATGGGATCCCAGAATACAGATGCGGGTGGCCCCATAGGAAAACATTCAACCGCACACTTTATTGTGTAATAAATATAACTTTATGCAAAATTTAAAGGCAAAGATAATCTTAATTTATATCAACATAAATGACCCACTACCCTCGGAACCTGTGGCAGTCCATTCTGGCACTTCCTTGCCAGGCAAAGTCCCACACTACTCCCTTTGGCTGATAAAGATTCTCAGTCCCTTTTCCCCTAAGAGTACCAGTGTCCCCAGGTAGCGCTACCTGCCCAAATACCTTTCTCGCTGGACAAGGTATCTGCTCCCTCATTGCAAGCACACAAAAAGCCTGTATCACAACAGGAGACATACTGGATCCTTTTCTTTTTCTACCCTCCCTTGGGCACAACTCATCCTGGGATTCACACAGATGGGTAGGTTCCTCCAGAGCTGGAACAGGCATCCACAGCGATGAAGTCCTTTTAACCAAGCACATGCAGCTTGCTTTAACTCTTCAGGGTATTGCTCCCAACACTACCAACAGCATGAGCATGACAAACCCCCTTTATTCCTCACAGCACAGCTCTCAGCACAGTCCATAGTGACACAGATATACTCCTCTGCAGAACTACAGCTCCATGCTCTCTCCATAGCGCAAGTACACAAGATGTCCATCCAAGCTCCAAACCGGCATGGTTGAGCTTACCAGGCTTTGGAGTACCCTGCTTCAGCCCGCAGGGCTATCAAACTCCTTTTAGCCCCTTACATCTTTGCAGCAGTTCTGTCCACCCTCTCTCCATGAAAGTGAAAGCAGGAATGACTGTGAGCACATGGCTCTCCTATATATCCAAAGGTGGTGCAGCAGCAACACCTTGTGACACCCTCCAGTATCTGCCAGCCATGCTTCACAGGGCAAGGGCTCCTGCCCCTCCCAAGACTCTAGGAGACCCTGTAGCTGCACAGGCAGGGAATTTCCACCATGTGGTTCAGATTTTCAGGAACAGAGGGGAATTAACCCTCTGTATCCCTACAGTGTTAAATTGCAAGAGTGCACTTACCCATAGTAATCAGATTGTTGCTTTCACTTACCAAACTTGTAATGGTATGATCAAAATGAATTGTTGGCAGCTTGCTATAACGTCACTCATGTAATTTGTCACCTATATGGAACATGTCAAATCAACCGAACTTCTTGTCCGAATTGCTGTGATCATAACCTGTTCCTGGATTCAACCACTTTAATATTCAACTGTGTGCAGAAGAAGAATGGAAAGAAAAAAAATAAAACTTTGGAGGTGTAAAATATCATCTCTAACCCTATGACATATTTAATTTGAGAAGATGTGCCTCAACTTTTTTCTTTTATGCTTTATTATTTACATTTACAGAGGTCTGATGCCTTTTACAATAGAACACAGACATGCAATTTATTATATAAAATATATTGCAAAAAAGATTTAGAAATACCTGTAGTACAATTATTTCAGCTTATACTTTGCACTCCAGCTAAAAGTTCAAGTTAATCTAAAAGAGAATTATACTCCCATACTCCCATGACTGCAATGAACAGGATGTATGCCCTATTATATTGTTTTAATCATGCTAAATCTATGGTTTTCTATTATTTTCTTCAGATAAACAGGGCCCCAGAGGGGGCGACTACAATTGAGTATTACTTCAGAGCGAGATTATGTGGATTTATAGTATAAATACTATGGCCCCCGATGGAACTTAATAAATACCTGAATTATTCCTGCTTTTTCTGAAATAGTGATGTCCTTTCTTTATGTTATTGAATATATAGTGACTTGTAATGACCCTAAATTGGGATATTTTAGTTAATTCATTTTATTTTTTATTTCACAGTCACAAGAAAAGTCTTGCTAATGCATAGATATATATGGATTTATTCGTCTTTATTGCTACATATTGGACACTAATAAGCACTTATTGTCAATACTCAGGTATTGTTACAATATAATGATATAACTCTATGGGGGTTATTTACTAAACTCGAAAAATTTGTGATTTATTTTTTAAATAAATTTATTTTTTGAAATTAAACCCTGAGGATGAAAAAGTCAGAATCTGAAGATCTCAGACTTGTCGAGGTTGCATATAAGTCAATGGGAGAAGTCCCATTTATTTTTGGGTTTCGTGCAATACCCCAACGTTTTTGGAGTGAAAATTCCCCAAAAAAAACCCATGAAAATCGTATGAAAAAATCCAAAAAAATCGTGAAAATCTGTTTTTTTTTTCCCAAAAAGCAAATTTTCGGGAAAATGTAATAATAAATAAGCAAAAAAAACCTGAGCGGATTTTATTGGAGTTTGTAGCAGAAAATATTGAGATAAATTAAGACTTTGATAAATAACCCCCTAAGTATCACTGCCTATATTAAGTATGCAGATGCACATTGTGATGTCACATAATTGGAGGGGAGGAGTGTTCCACCTCTGTACCTGTGGATTGAGTTACACCTATGAGAGCACTTGAGAAAGGAGGTTGTACCTCCGAAACCTTGTGTGGGGATCTCAATAAATCACTTAGTGTGTGCCATCTGATTTTCTACATTACTGGAACTGGTTTATGCAGCAAGGTTTCCAGATAGAGCACCACAGCATATTAAACAAAGAATTTTGAACTGTTATACGTGTAATAAAACTACTCCATGTTTGGTCCTTGTGAGGTTGAGTAATGATTTTACCAGTGTTAAACACCCTTTGTGACTAATTTGTTAGCAGGCGCCCATTTGGTAGGGGGAGTATCTGTGTCTTGATAATCTAATTATCTATTTAGCAAGGCCAGGATGTAGAGTATCTTTCATTTCCCTGTTAGCCCTGTTAAGATCAAGAAATAACTTCACTTTTTATTAGCTACAGTATACAGGGTAGGGACCTGTTATACAGAATGCTCAGGACCTAGGATTTTCCGGATAACGTATCTTTCTGTAATTTGGATCTTGGCTGGTTCTGCTTCCAATAAGGATTAATTATACCTTAGTTGGAATTAAGTACAAGGTACAGTTTTATTATAACAGAGAAAAAGGAAATGATTTTTAAAATGTTGGCTTATTTGATTGTTATGGAGTCTATGAGAGACATCTATTCTGTAATTCGGAACTTTCTGGATAGCAGATTTTCCTGGATAACGGATCCCATACCTGTATTATTATATTCTTTAACACAGGTGCCTTCAGAAGTAGTGAAGGACGGATCTGACCAGTTTTGCTTCACTGAAAATTTGCAAAATGGCAAAAAAATTGCCAAAAGCATTGAAGTCAATGGGCGTTTTTTGTGTGATATTTTTCAAACTGAGCAACATTTCATTTACTATACATTAGATTCTATGGGTGTTTTTTTCACAGAAAAATCATTTGCTCATCCCTATTCAGAGTTATTTTAGCATTTTTTTTTATTTTTCAAGCTTCAGCAGAAGCTGCGTTTAGAGTCTGTTTCTGAATCTGACTTTAGGTACCTTTCAATACCAGGAAAAAAGTGAATCTATACACACAAAGGAAATGTGAAGTGGAATACAATTAAAAACTGGTATGCAATATATTTTGTTCAAGTTAAATCTTTAAAGCATGAGATCTGACAAAGGACAGACTATGATTAAAGAATAGTTTTACTTTGAGGACTTTATCTTTTTTTCGGTCACATCTACATAAAAATTCTTCACTTTACAGTAATTATTTTACTCCCACACAAAGACTTTTTAAGAAAAATGGTTTTGAGTATTTATTTTACAGTCATTATCACTAAAACCAAAAGATGCATTCATACTGAGCAGCATATCTGTGCATATTAAAAACATTGATTGTACTATTTTGTTCTAAAGCCAATTTTATAGAAATATGAGAAATAAGTGAAGCACTGGAAGCTCATAGCTTGCTCTCATTGTGGCAATGACCATTCCCTACCATTCTCCTTGAAAACATGGACCCAATAGAGTCACACCCTCTGCCCCTGGTCATTATGCCAGTGCCATTTGGTAGCAATAATACAGATTCCTGGGGATGGTGAGATATAGGAGAATGAATGAAAGAACCAGATGGATCAAGAGGGTGTGGAACAATAGGTCTAGGAATCACCTGTGGGCAGGAATTTCTACAGGAATACTTCAAATTGGATCTCCATTAAAAAATTATTGAGATGGCTTAGTAGTGATATTGCAACTATTTTCTATTTTTTTTAATATTTTTTAACTGTCTTTTCATTTTACCTAACCAGAAACTGAAATTCTTTCTGGTTGTCGTGTTCATTAATATTATTTTTTTTTCATTCTTTCTATTTACACCATTCCCTATTCATTTTGCAGGCTTCCGTTAAAATAAAGGCCAGGAAAGTTTGGAGATACAAATCTTAAAGGAAAAGCAAAAAAATCTCTTCTAAATACACACACACACACACACACACACACACACACACACATACATACATACACACACATATATATATATATATATATATATATATATATATATATATATATATAAACAAGGGAAAGTTGTGCTCACCACTAAGTTTTAAAAACATTAAGCGGGGGGTGCAATAAGGCTGTGACCACAAAAATTCACACAGACAAATACAAGAGGTCCTCTGCACTCAACCCATTATCAATATATTAAGGACAATTGAATTCTTAATGAATCAGATGAAAATTGAGTGTAGGACTGGCCATATCGGGGATGACTTTGACGTAGTTGGCCAGCTTAAATATATTGCAAATATATTGATAATGGGTTGAGTGCAGAGGATCTCTTGTATTTGTCTATATATATATATACAGTATATATAAGTCCGTCCAGAAGACATGGGTGCACACTGGGATTTGTTTAAAAAGAATAAATTTTATTACGTTACATTGAAAAAGGTCAATGTTTCGGTCCACCTCTAGGACCTTTATCAAGATATATACAGTATATATTGTCGGACTGGGCCGGCGGGAAACCGGGGAAAAACCCGGTGGGCCAGACCCGGTCCTAGATTTTCCCCCAAACAAAAAAAAAAATTGTGCGGCGCATTGTGCTTGCCATTAGCACAGGTGCGCGGTTGGCCTTTCATTTGTGCACGATGGGCCTGTAGTTCGTGCATGCACGTGGTGCGTCTGCCATTTGCAAGTTCTATCACGGGCAATTACCAACAGACAGAATGGCCTTTAAATATTATTTTGAATTTCGCGCCTTTGCGCGCTTACGTCATACGTCAGAGCGCCTGCGCCTTTAAATACCACAGAGGCCTAACGTGCTCCCACGCGATCCGGCGCCTACGGCCTAACAGAGCCCGCACGACGCGGCGGGCCGTCCCCCCACTAGACCACCAGGTATGTCTCTTACAACCCTCTCCAATTCACATTATATTCTCTCATTCAAACATGCTGCTTGCAATTGTAAAATGTGCCCTATCAGCCAGACATCTCAGTAAATCAGTAGTGTAAGTGTTCTAACCAAAGCTATATGTTTCAATTATAAAACAATATTCTATGTGTATGTGTGAATGACATTTTCCCTTAATCTACACATTTCTATAGAATTGGAAGTAAACCTTGACTGGATGTAAGTAAATCTTATTTTGAATATGTAAGCTAGGTTTGGAGTACATGAGTGAGACTGTACCCTTTGCTCTTCTGCATTAGTTAGAAGTGTAGGCTACTAAATGATGGCCCTTAATTCATCAATAAAAATAAATCTTTGCCACCAATTTTTTTACTCAAAATAAATACAATTCCTTACAATGGGAAATAAATAAAAATCCTTACAACAGGATTCTTTTTGTTGTGGCTTATGTTGCAAAGATACAATTCTATCCCCTTACAAACACCTGACTATTGGTGTCGAATAAAAAGGCACTTTGCTGCAAATGTTACAACCAAAATCCACATAGCAAACATAGCATATTAGGACAATAGTCTTAAAAAAAAAATATATGAATTTATACTGTGTGTTAAACAATTATTTCTTACCCTTTTTTTGGGGAATATTTGAAGTGGGACATAACACTTTGTTGTCTCAGCAAGTTGCAATATTGTTTATACAATCTCTTTTGCTTTGCCCATTGTGTCACATAACAATTCAGAAGTGGTTGGTGTGTTGTCGGCACTAGATATGAGAGTTAATTCAGAACTTTATTGAGTGTTTGCTACAAATTGAAGAAGCGATATCTGCCAATGAACTATTAATTTCAAACAGGAGATGTTGTATGGTCAAAGTTTGCTTAAGGAGTTCAGTTTGATTGTGCTCCATTCTTTTCAATCATAATACTGATTTTCCTTTCTTACTAACTGCAAATGTAATATAAACATTTCTCTATTTTTTGTACACTGCTAATTAACCATATCATTATGGCATCTTATTTGTATTTCCACATACTGTAGGAATTGTTGAAAGATTGGAATGCCTTATCAGACACATGGAATGGACCCAGTGAACCATCAGAATGGCCATCTTCTGATGGTTCCTGATTCTTCCTCTGAAAATACAGCATCATCATGTGATTGTGCTTCTTCTTCCTCACATTCTACTTCACTTACAGTATGACTAGTATTGTCTACATTTTTTTCACTACAGATTGTTGCATTATCAACAACGTCAATATTTGGTCTTGTAGAAACACTCATTAAAGCTCTTGGATCATTTTGTTCTGATGCAGTGTTTGCTTTTTCAGTATTTAAAGTTTTTGGAGAGAACATTGCTGTTGCAGGTATCAATTGTTGCAAAAAAGGCTTTTGTGTAGGCCACATATTAGTTATACACAAAATGGCAGTGTGTTGGGAGTTTCCTTAAATGAGAAGGATCTAGGGTTTTTTTGTAGATAGCAAGTTGTCTAATTCTGGGCAGTGTCATTCTGTGGCTACTAAAGCAAATAAAGTTCTGTCTTGCATAAAAAAGGGCATTAACTCAAGGGATGAAAACATAATTATGCCTCTTTATAGGTCTCTGGTAAGGCCTCACCTGGAGTATGCAGTGCAGTTTTGGACTCCAGTCCTTAAGAGGGATATAAATGAGCTGGAGAGAGTGCAGAGATGTGCACTGGTTAGAGGGATGGAAGACTTAAATTATGAGGGTAGACTGTCAAGGTTGGGGTTGTTTTCTCTTGAAAAAAGGTGCTTGAGAGGGGACATGATTACACTTTACAATTGCATTAGAGGACATTATAGGCAAATATCATGGGACCTTTTTAGCCATAAAGAGGATCACTGTACCAGAGTCCACCCTTCGAATAAAATAAATTTAATTTGAAGCAACGTAGGTGGTTCTTCACAGTGACAGTGAGGTTGTGGAATGCACTGCCGGGTGATGTTGTGATGGCTTTAAGAATGCCTTTAAGAATGGCTTGGATGATTTTTTGGACAGACATAATATCAAAAGCTATTGTGATACTAAACTCTATAGTTAGTATAGGTATGGGTATATATTATGTGGCAAGCTGGTGGCTTCAAAACATAACTTTTGGGGGAATTAGTCAATGGTGGGCAGGCAGCATAGGACAAAGGAGCAGAAAGACAGGGACACACAGGCTTCTCAAGGAAAACAGGTTTATTTTCCCACTTTGCACAAACAGTCAATTAGGCACAGACACAGGGGTGACCATTATATCATACAAAGAAATCATAAAATAAAACCTAGCCCACTGGGCACTACCTTCCAACTTTGGAGCAGTCCCTGACTAGGCTGGGCCCCTTGTGGACTACCAGTCAAAACATAACAGTATTGGTTGGCTCACCCCTGTACTCACAGGACTCCTTCCTGTAGTGTTTATTCAGCCTCCTGGCACAACTTTGTCAGGGTCACAGGCTCCCTCTGCTTCATGCAGAATCAGGCGGCACTCCCAGCTCCTCTGGAAGTTCCTAACACAGCCAGGTCTCCTACCTGCTGTGTCCTGCTGAGAGACACACTCTCCCATCCTAATTAACTTTAAATAGTCTTTGCACAGGACAGCTTTCCTGTGGAAGGTGAACTCCAATCTCTGGACTGGATCTGTGGAATGGAGTCCCTGGCTACTAAAGTCTTTAAACAGAGCACTAATTCTCTGTTTAATAACTCCCTTCCTGGAGCCTATCTCAGTACCTGGGGAGAAATTAAAGGCTAGAGTGACCTTTTTCCACCTTTTCCTAGTCACTCTACCACAATAATTTATGTGAAAGTATGGAGGGGTGTGTGTATGGATGCTGGGTTTTCATTTGGAGGGGTTGAACTTGATGGACTTTGTCTTTTTTCAACCCAATTTAACTATGTAACTTTGTAACATATAAGGAGACACATTGGAATAAGGATGTGGATGGTAACTGTGATCATGATGGCTAGCTGTTGGAACATCATGAAGTGGTGTTGTTGTTGGGTTATTATCAGCAAATATGTTGTGTACTGCTGCACTATATGGCTGTGTTGTTGGCCAGTTAGGAAAAGTTGATCATCTCACTTTTTCAGGATGATGGACAATTGCCATTTCTTTTTCTGTTGGATTAGGAATGTTACTTGAAACTGCAATCGTTGTTAAAGTGCTTTAAGATGTGCTATTATTTTTGGCCAAGTTGTTTTTTTTGTGCTACAGCACAAGATCTCATGTGGGTGGTGGTTGTTTTTCTGATTGAAGGTCTGTAGAAAATACAACAATGTTTTAATCATCCATAAGCAAATGGCAGAATGTTCATAAAATATTGATGCTATTCCTTATGCCTATGCAGAGTTTTTGATTAAGTGTTACCTTCAAAATATAGTTCTCTTTCTCTCTTTCTCTCTCTCCCTTAACATAGAAATTAGACACTATTTAGCTATATAGATGGATATAGATGGATATATGACATAGTTCAATTAAATTGATAGATTATTTTGTTACATTATTATTATTACATTATTACAGTATTATCTAGATTATAGAGAGAGAGACACATAGACAGACAGATGATCACACAAGTTTAATGGTTGTAATGTTAGACCATGTTTTGATTTTTTGGGGGTTAAGAATGTTAAAATCGGAGTCATTTTTCTATGTGGAAATGTTGATATAATTTGTCACTCTTCCCAATATTTGGAGTAAACTCCTTTTTATAGCATTGCTATAAGTAATAACCGTTGATTGGTTGTGATGAGCCAATAGAAGATGTTGATAAAAAGTTTAGGCAACATGGACCTATAGAGTGTAACCGGACATTACTTTCCTCATGAAAAAATGAAAAAGTTATGAGCTTGACATATGTTGTATTCATGCAATTGCAGACAGAGGTAGTATTTTGCATGTTACGTAGCAGCTTGATTTGCGGAAAAAAACCCAACAGTTTATGCAAAGAACGGGGCTCCATCATGGAAACCGTGATAACTCAGTACTGCTAAAAAGAACGTTACTCAAATTCAATAAATTCCATATCACGATGAATTAAATTAGGTACAATAGCGCATTCTTTATCTCAGGTAAATGCATCTTTAAATCATCGCCATTTAGAGCATTGAATTGAAAGTATCCCTTAAAAGATTTTCTCTTCTCCTCACTAGAAACCGTAGGTAGGGTGTGTAGGAAGGAAACCCAAAAGATCAATAATACAAAAACTATCTTATTATAGCATATTTATTTTTCAATACACATGGATTTACTAGAAGACTGGGCAAATACATAAAATATTAGCCTTACAAGAGGGCTGTAGAGCCAAAAAATTGGATCCTTCCCCCTAAAATAAAATATCTGGGTTTAAGCTTCCGTTACTATCCATTTATACAGTCAGCAAATTAATTTAGTCATGCCAGGTTCACTTGAAGTACTTTAGTTTTTAAAGTTCATCATTCTTCATTAGGTCAAAATATCAAACACGAGTGGGTAAAAGTGCTTGAAAGACTTTTAGAGTAGAAAATCTTCTAATTAAATCGCTAATGAAAAAGTTACTGTACAGCATACATCATATGTATTTGCTAAGATGGATGCAGCATGAAAAAGCCAGAGGTTTTATTTGACATCTTAAACATATAACAACTTTGAATTTTGTGTCTCATTATCTCTGCAGCCTCTGTGTTCTATAAAAAGAGATGAAAATAATCTTCACCTCTAAAGCTTATCATAATATGCCCCAATTCATAATATGGCCAATTCTCACAGACAACAATGTGGCCTTTCAGTTTATTTATTTTTTTTAAACTTAAAAAGGGTATTTTAATTGTGTGTGGTTTTCATTATCCGTCATGTGTCTTGTCAGCAATGGAACAAAACTTGAATGAACTAAGAGTGACAGATTTAGCAAATGCCTATCGAAGAAACATCTGAAACCACAGAGCAAAATCTAAATGAAAAACAAATCCCTTACCCTCTAACTGCTATTTACTCACTTCATTCACACTCACATTCATTATCTTGACCTGCAGCTGCAAAATGTTTCTTATTTCACTGGAGAAAAATTTAAAGAATTAAAATAGACAATGCCAAATCTGGAGAATTAAATTCTAACAGGCCTATTTCTCAAAAGAAGTTATTATTTTCTTTTTTTTTAAATTTAAAAAAAGCCCATACTAAAGATTCTGGTCTAGAATGTAAATAGGATGAAATAATCTTTACATTTGTGGTGGGAAGCAGTCCAGCAGGATTGCAATTATAATGGGAATCTCAACAACGCTTTGGACAAAGTCCACAATGGAGATGTTATCATAAACCTGGAATGAGCTAACAATGACAGATTTATCAAGGTTTTACTATAGAATCAGCTGAAAACTAAAAATTCTACATTGAAACAAAGCTTATATGCTAAATAATTAAATGCTGCCATGCATGGAAGTGGCAGCCTATGAAAAGGGTGAACGGAGGTAAATAACTAGAACCGTCATAGGGGCTTTGCATTGAAGAGGTATGCTTGCATGGAAATTCTATGATAATAAAGTCCCCAGCTCTCCCCTCCAGACTTTCTGCTGTATAAAGGTGGCCATCCACTATGAGATCCACTCGTTTGGCGAGGTCGCCAAAGAAATCTATCTTTCCTCCGAGAGCAGGGCGATATTGGTCTAATCTGATCATTCGCCAAACAATCGGATTACAATTTTGGGAATGGGTGCCAACTAGACAAAGATCACAGGGGAAAATCAAAATTGGCAAACAATATCTACCCGATTTTTGGCTGTCGGAAGGCCCCATACATGGCCAGATAGGCTCCCGAATCAGTCTAAAAGACCAAAATCACCAACTTTTAACTGCCCTTGTATGGCCACCTTAAAACGGATTCTCCTGTGTGTCCATTGGTGCTCCTGCTATCCTTGATACATGTATTTACCCACACTGTGTGTGCCCCCGTGAATAAAGCACTGAACCAGCACTGTAATCATGAGCACAGGAAGAAATCTCAACTCCTGCCCCCTATCTTGCACATCACTCAGCCATGGAAATTGGGTGGCACCAGTGGGCATAGTTCACACTTAACAGTTTTATATGCATTCAAATATTTACTTGCACACAGTTCAACAAGCGCGCACACACACATGTAGTGGAATGCACAAATAATGGGTGACCTGCAACACTCCTAAGTGTGAACTATTGCCACCCACTTTCCATGGCTGAATGACACACATATAGGAGTTGGGATCACATTGCCCAATTCATTTTTTAATGATTTAAATAATTTTATTGAATTTTTATTGAGATTTTTTAGTTCTGCATTTTTGTTTTTTTTAGCAAAGCTTAAGACAGTATAAGACATATTTAGCCTTTTTTAATATGTCAGAAATAATTAATTTTCTGGGCTCTTGCATGTATGCATTAACTTACAGCACCGCAATGGGCAAAGTTCTTATGTAAGGTGCATTCACAACATTTATTGCCCACAATGTAGTGGTTATTTCATGATTTTAGTGTAATTGTGGTCACCAGGAATAGATGCACTTGACACAGTTGTGGCTGAAGGGTTAAATTGCTGCAGTTGCATTTGCACTTATTTGCAACTTGGACGCAATTGCACTTTGCATTATCTTGATCGGTTCGTTGTGAGAGTGATGTATGCAATTGTGCTGCAGCCTGCCCTAGATGAATTGCTGCAAGTCTTTGCATTCCAAAATAGGTTGGGTGGAGTCACTTACATCAGATCCCAGAAGGAAATTTTCTGGTGCTCTTGCCTTTCCATTTGGGTCATTGTCATTGTCCTTTAATAAAATGATTGGCATAGTCTTCTGCTCCCATTGCCTGGGACTTTGCGAGATGTAATTTCAACAATTTTCTATATTTTTTGTCCTGCAATTCATGCTGTGATTGTGATTATGTGCAAAAATAATTTGGCATGAAATGTACTGTAGCACTTATGTGTTTACAGTTATTTCATAATGTGCCTATCACTCAATTAGCAATTATGTTTCAGCTGATGCTTGTCCCCTCCTGGTTACCATTTGCAAAACATGGGGAATGTATAAATGTCACAAACAAAAATATAGTTCACTTGTAATTAATGTTCACTCACTTGTATTACCCAATTTCAGGCTGTGTAGAGGTATATAAACCAGAATAGGGATACTAAAAACAAGAGAAAGCAGTAAAACCCCACACTACCTTACTAAAATTAATTGAGATCTAATTATATAAGTGCTTAGTGCTATTATAAACATATGCCTTGATAAAGCGTAAGCGAAACATACGTCGGCGAGTCTTCAAACCCTTTTTTTTTTTAAAAAAAAAAAGCTCATTATTGAAATCTTACCTTTTAAAACTTTAATTGAATCTCGGATCCAGAGAAATTTAATGGAATTGTAGCGCTATTAGCGCAGCATTCATTCCTTTTATTCTCTTTTATCTCTAAGGCACTGAGGATTTGTTGGTTTTTATAGCAAAGTTAGCTCTCCCTACGTAAACGTAGTAACGAGACCACAGTCCTCAGTGTTCTGCCTTCCTCCCACGTGTAGTGTCCCAGGGCTTAGAACAACGCATCTAGTTTCTTCGGGACAACTCCACCTCTATACTATTTTCTAATTTCTAACTTTTATTCATGAATTGCTGACGCTTTAATTTTAATTGTTTGATACCATGAACTCACTTTAAAATTATAACTACAGCACTAGCACCTTATTTAATTCATATAAGAACCATGAACTTTTAGATTATTCATCAATTGTGTGTAGATACATTTTGTTGAAGGTCACAGCACCTAATTTATAGCACTTAAGCACTTTAACCATAATTATTTGTATTAACACAGTGGATTGAAATACCATTAATTGTATGTTGGTGCTAAATTGATTGAGAACTAAGCATATGTTTATAATAGCACTAAGCACTTATATAATTAGATCTCAATTAATTTTAGTAAGGTAGTGTGGGGTTTAACTGCTTTCTCTTGTTTTTAGAATATATAAATGTATAATGAATTTATTCTGTTATGTAACCTGCCCAAGTATTTTATTCAAACTATGTTTTTTGATGCTTTGGAGTTCATGTTTCTAATAAAAATTAGCCTTTATTACACCCCTGGGTAAGGCATAATGGAATCATTACATGAAGATGCAAGCAACTCTTTTTCTCTGTGTTGAAATGAAATCCATTGACAATTTTATGTTAATTTCTTTTTAACAAACATAAATTTCAAGTGCTAAAAAGCCCTGAACATCAAATCTATTTGATTTCACAGTATCACTGAGGGCTCCTTCAGGGTGAGTTGTTCGAGGGTTTTTTTGAAGAGGTTGGAAATAAAGAGGTGGGAAAATAAACTAAAAGCAACATTGACAACAAGGGATTATTTAATAAACCATGATTCCAGCCTGGAGCGCATGGCTTCAGAGGCAGAGAATACTAAGTTTATAAGACCCCCTGACTCCCTAAGAAACCATGTGAATGATCAGGCATCTTATTTTTCCATTTTTTTTCCCTAGGTAGCAGATAAGTTAATACATGACCTTGTTTTTACCTTCTTACAAAATATAGTAAGTAGTGGCTAAGAAAGCCCCTAAGGTACACAACAATATAAATAAATAATAACAGTAGCTACAGTGTAGTTGGGAGCTATCATGTTCTTATCTCTCATTCTGAATAAAAGATTTACATCTGGCTTACACCATACTATAGCATATTTGGCCACATCAGTAGAAAAATGTGCCCAAGAATAAGGTTTTTTTAGTTTCTCTAGTGAGCCGTGACCCACTTTGTTTTTTTTTTTTTTGCCTGCCTGCCTAAACGTATGGGAGTTTTGATAAGAAGCAAATGTATGCGTATTCTGCCAAAAAACACAAAAAGCTGATTTGTCTATGTATTGGTGCAGGACTCTTGAACAGTAAAGGGAACCCTTTACGTTTACTATTTAAATAATTTACAGATTGTTCGATGAGTTTTGTTTCTTTGCTATACATACTGTATCTCTTTACAGCTTGCAGTATGCTCTTGGGTGTCCGTTGGGAATGCCACCTTGCCTTAGAATGCTCCATATTTTGGTATTTGCAATACTTTATTGAACTGGCAAATGTGAGAGGATCCCATAAGTCAATTATTTAGATATGTGGAAGGCCATTGATAACAAGAGTGTTTGATGATCTTGCCGCTAATGAGAATGTCCTTGCAGAGGAGTTACAGAAGATTTCTTAAGTACTTTAAATGTATCTTTAACATTATAATTATTACTATCAATAATTTAAAAAGCACCAAAAGCTTTAGTTTGTAGAATAAAAAAAAACGTGTAATAAGGACAGAAATGTTATTGAATTATATTTAAAGATCTCAGAATACAAAGGAAAGGTAAGAGCCAGGAGATCTCAAAAATAATAAATCTTCAAGAAGGAAATGTGGCCTTAAAAGCTGCATTTACCCGTTTCTCATTTAAAAATGTATCAGAAAGGTATCTAAAGTTCGTGAACACTTAATCAGAATGAATAAGGTTGTTTTTTTAAAAGTCATATACAAAATAATCCATGTGTTTTGTAAGATCAAAACAGTGATTACATGGATTTATGGACTCATTTGGTTGATTGTCTGTCTGGCTCTGTCCTGTTAGGGGCATGAAGGTGGGTAAATGGGTATAAATAGGTTTATGGGAAGGTTTTTTTGTTTTACCTCGAAATGTAAATTTATTTTAAATCCTACAAATAAACATAAAAGAACTCCCATCGTGTAAAATTGTATCAGTGTCTTTATTCAAATAAAGATATATTGCATTTACAATTTAGCAGAAAATGATTGTCCATCAAAAAAGTCTGTTAAATCTGTTCCCGATGCATTTCACCATGTCCCGACTTTCTCAAGAGAGGTGGAGTGTGACAGTGCTGGGAACCGATCTAACAGACTTGAATAATCATTTTCTAATAAATTGTAAGTGCAATATATATTTATTGTCTATTTGTAGACTGTGTCTGCTTGGGACCAGCCGATTAAGGAGGCAGCACCCCACATAGAACATTTGTTGGAGTTGTCCGATAATTTGCATTTAACCCTAATGTTTATCGAACATTTGTATTTGACCATCGGAGTATTTGGACTTTATATTTTCTATCCTCCCCCAATACTTTGTTATTGTTATACTTGTACATTGTACATTCATTCGTTTCTACACACAATTGCCTTAAATCATTTAGCTCCCCTTCTCTCTTATATACATATTTTATTTGAAGTCCTGCAAGAATTGCATAGAGCAGCAATGGAAGGTCATTCTGCTCCATACTAAAGTGCAAAGATTTGCACCTGACCTGGACAGGATGGCCAATCAAAGTGAAAAAAACATGGCAGCTTGTACCATGAACTGTAAATGAGCCCTCATACTTTGCAATTAGCAAAATTCTTGTCAGTCATTCGCAAAATAAATACAGAAAGGTTTATAAATGAAAACAAACTGTCAGAGGATTTGATGCTCTCGGAAGCAATGTAATTTAACAAGAATCAAAGTAATTTAAACATGTTTAGACCCCTTCTGGAGAAGGGTTGGTGGACAACATTTTGGGGCACTTGATATACATTTCCCAGTGATAACTGATCAAAAGCATACATACTTGATGTCAAAACTGAATCAGCTTCAACCTCACATGCTCCTGGAGGGAAAAGATCTGGGAAAATGAAGTCAAGAGGCCCAAGATGTGCAGCCACCAGCAATCCCAAATTTTCTTTCAGGTGTCATAGGCATGGCAGTATTGGGTTATTTTGTGATGCAGTTCAGGAAGAGAAAGGAAGGTTCATCAAATGTCTCTAAACAACTGACAATCTAATATGCTGACGTTAGGTATGAACCCTAAGGGGTGCGCGTATATGTGTCCTAGGAGGCAGTTCTGTGCTCCTTATTCCTGCAGCACCATTTAATATAGGTAAATGCAACCAATATAAGAACATTTTTAGTTTGTGAATGAAAGTAAATAAAAATTAAATGAAAGTATCCAATGTTAAAGGAGAACTAACCCCTAACCAATGAAAATGGTTAAAAATGCCATATTTTGTATACTGAACTTATTGTACCAGCCTAAAGTTTCAGCTTCTCAATAGCAGCAATAATCCAGGACTTCAAACTTGTCACAGTGGGTCGCCATCTTGGAAAGTGTTTGCGACACAGACATGCTCAGTGGGCTCTGAGCAAGTGATGAAAAGTTTAGCTTAGGGGTCATCGCAAATTATCAAGCAGAAAATGAGGTTGGCCTATAATATAAGCTGATGCTAGAAGGATGATTATCAAATTCTTATATGAATTGCACTGGTTTCTGTACTGCCATGTAGTAATTATCTGTAATAATTATTAATCGGCCTTATATTCGGCCTGACATTTATATTCTATGTGTACTGTACATGTGAGTTAGTCTCTAAGCTCAGTAAGTGACAGCAGCACAGAGCATGTGCAGTGAATTAGCAGAAATGAAGATGGGGGGCTACTGGGGCATCTTTGAAGACACAGATCTTTACTGCTAAAGGGCTGTGGTTGCCTTGGTCTTTTACCGAAGCCCAGAACATAATGTACAGCATTTGTAGCCTACTTCATTAGTTAGGCTTTAGTTCTCCTTTAAATGGCAATTTGGTTAGGGATTTTTACTGCTTCTTCATGATACCTTATAATGCTATTACATCTAAGTAAGTTATTTTTTTGTGTCCAATGTATCACAATTCCCCAAAGAACTTTGTATTAGTACAAATTGAATTTTTAAGTTGTTTTGGGACAACTCTATACCTGCCTCATGTCAATAAACCAAAACAAGCAATATAAGGCATTTGGCATTTCCAGAATTCCTTGTGGAGTGATATAAACAAAGCAGCATCATTTTCATCATATAACTTGCAATAGTGTAGAATGAGGTTAATCACAAAGAACTTTAGAATACCTTAGAGATGTTGCGTTCCATTTATCTGTGAAATAGAAATGTAGTGTTTGCAAATTAAAAGATCGAAGAACCAATGTTTCTGTTCTGGATTAATTCATCTTTTGTGCCTAATAGCAACCATATTTCAGAGCTACCTTCAACTTTTTGAAACATAATATTGCAAAAACGTTCCGAATTTTCACAGCCTGTGGCTGTATGGACACAAAGAGATAAAAAAAGGAAAAGAGCATTGTCATTATTTTATAATCGTAAATCGTAAATTACCTACAAAATATTCTACAAAAACATGCGCATTGATCATAACATACATTGTATGCCGTGAGCTTTATGAGCATTTTACTTTTTGGTCACCACTTGTCATTTGGAAACTTAGAGGCTACTAATCAGCACCAGGCACAAAAAAAAATGTTGAATTATTGTATTACAAGGACAAAGAGATACTGTATATGGACAAAAGAAATCTTCTGTGGAGCACAGAAGCATTTTTTCTTATATTCTCTTATACCGAAGGTGTGGGATGGTATCCAACAGGCAGAAGGTGCCGGCAGCTCCAGAGCCTTGATACTGGAAACCCCTGGACTGAAAGCTTGCAAAGGGTGGGCTGAGCACAGTTTTCAAGCTAATACAGACTTTTTTCACCCAAAATGTATTAAAATAAAAACTATTTCTTCTGTTTTACATTATTTTACATCAGTTCTGTGGTACAGAGGGCTGAAATTTTTTGGCCTACGTGGTGGAGGGCCGATAATGGAACTCCCCCTTTTAAACCACACCCACTGTAAACCACACCCACATTATCGCAAGAACTTTTAAGATCATGTCCACATTAACGGTGGTAACACACCAAAAAAACAAATGGTTGGTGCTCACTGCAGGGAAATCCCTCATCATTCATATGTGAAAAATATAAGTCATGTTAAAACATGCCCTTAAATCCATATGCCTCCTTCCCAGTGGATAACACAGTACCCCCCAATACATGATTAAACACCTTAGGGGCCCCTAACAACAATTTCCAAATACTAACAAATCCCCAGAACAAACCCCTGCCAGGCTTACATCCCACAGGTAGCTCAGGGCAAGCAGAGAATGGCACGCCCAAGCAACACTGGGCAAGCAGAGAATGGCACATCCAAGCAACACTGGGCAAGCAGAGAATGGCACACCCAAACAGCACTGGGTAAGCAGAGACTGGCACAAGAAGCACTGGGAAAGCAGAGTAGGGCACACACAAGAAGCACTGGGAAAGCAGAGTAAGGCACACCCAAGCAGCACTGGGCAGGCAGAGTATGGCGCACACAAGAAGCACTGGGAAAACAGAGTAGGGCACACACAAGAAGCACTGGGAAAGCAGAGTAAGGCACACACAGGGAGCATGGGGAAGGCAGAACAGAGCCAGAGACATGGAAACATATCAGGACCAGTATAAGATGTACAGTTCACACAGTGCTGGTGCTTCTCCAGCATTTTGTTTGAGTGTAAACAGGTGAACTATGTGGGCAATTTCAGTCTGGGTCTCAGGTTTGAACAGTACAGGGCTTGAACAATAGAGGTTACAAGTGTGAACAATGCAGTGGGGATTACATGTGTGAACAATAGAGGGGATTAGTCTGAATTTGATGTTTAAACAATGCAGGGGCCAGTTAATCTCTGTAGTGATACCTTTTAAATTTTACACATGTTAAGCAGACACAGCAGGCAGACTTTCATGTGGGGGGCCACACAAGGGGGTCACCAGTTGGACAGCTCTGTTTTACATGGTTTGCTGCATTGTGAAAATATATGCTATATGTCCCCTTTTAAAGTATATTTTGTTAAGCATTGTGTTGATAAAGTTCTGGCATGTGAAAACCTCTTTAAACAAAGACCCAAACTACTTCATTTGTAAATGACAAGGGCTAGTGCTGAACATACAGTATGTTTACCTATTGTTTCACAAAAAGTCTAAGGTTTTTGTTATTTCTTGAACAAAACAGGACAAATGGGGGAGATTAAGGGCAGAGACACACGCTCAGAGTCGGGGAGATTAAGGTCAGAGACACGCTCAGATTCGGGGAGATTATTTGCCCAGCGACAAAGCTCTTCTTCTTCTGGGCGACTAATCTCCCTCCCATCAGCTACAATGTCAATCGCCAGCGGGATGGCAATCGGTGCTCCCAAAGTTGCCTCACAAGTATATTTCAAGCGACTTCGGAAAACTAAGCACTCTGAGTGCCATCCCACCTACAATTTAGATTCAAGCAGGTTCCAGCCATCCCTTGCATCCACACTTTAGCAACCAGTGCTGATTGGACACATATCCTTTCTTCCCTGCAAGTCAATTTGATTGCATTTCACCTAATCAGGACCAGTCTGTGGCTACTGTCAAGCCACAACTCTAGACATTCTTGACATGTACAATTACAGTAACCAAACAAACCAATCCAGCTTGACTACGCATACAACCAGCAAAGTGCTTTGAGAGTGAGTACTCTATGTGCTATGCAGTGAGATGTTTTTGCAGTTCAGAAAAGCTCTATGCGATTAACTGGGGGCAATCATAATTAAACTGATGTCACAAGCCTAATTTCCTGGTAACACCGCAATAATTATATCAGGGAAGTCCAACTTGTGACCATCCAGCTTCTACAAGTCAGCATGTTTTAAACCCAGCAGCAATACAAGGGTAAAGTATGCTTCAAACACACTTGTATCTGAATGTTGTCTTTTTAAGTTATATTACCGAGCGGCCTATTCTTACCAACTTTTCAATCGGTCTTCATTTTTCATCATTTTTGATAAATTGTTTTCTTCTTCTTCTGCCTATTTCCAGCTTTTCAATTGGATTCAGAGACTCTGAAACCCCAAAAACTTTTAATCTGCAAGGCTACAATTTTATTCTTCTTCTTACTTATTTTTCTATTAATACCCTCCCCTATCCCTTTCCTTATTCAAATTTCTGCGTGGTCAGTGGCGTAACTACCAGGGGAGCAGGGGGTGCGATTGGGCCAAGTCCCCGCACCCCCTCAGGGCCCCCAGCAGCTCGCGCGCCACTGACTCCGGCAGCAGAAAATGGCATACGGAGGGGGGCGGGAGCCCGGCTGCACGTCCCACGCCAGGGCCAGCCCCCCTCAAGTTATGTTACTGTGCCTTGTTGCTAGTGTCGATTCGACCCTAGCAACCAGGTGGCTGCTAAAATGGCAAACTGGAGAGCTGCTGAACAACAAAAAAACAACAAATTTTACAATAAGTAAAAATATAAAATTTAGACCAATTGCAAATTGTATCAAAATATCACTGTCTGAAGCATACTAAACTTTAATTCATTTATTTTAATATCACTAGTACACATATGGGATCTGTTATCCAGACTGCCCAGGACCTGGGGCTTTCTGAAAAATGCATATTTCTGTAATTTGGACCTTCAAAGAAAATCCTTCCACTATATAGTGAAAAACATAAATGGGGCTGAATGCAATGAAGAGCATGCAAATATGAATAGTATAATAGTATAAAAAGTTATTTTCCCAGAAAATCTCCAGGCTGATTCTAATAACTTTACTGTTTGGCTTTTAGAAAGAAGCTGAGATATATAACATATAGTGTTGGTTATTGACTTGTTTTATAGCTGCTTTGGAATTATCTGGTAGAGCACCAAAGCAGAGCTTGAAAGGAAATAAAAATGCCTAAAATACAATATATTGTAGAAAGATTGCTCGGTTGACTTTTCACTGGCACTGATATGGGATACAGAGGATTCTTTTTATCCCCATTAGAAGCTTTTAACCTGCGTGTGCAATTTATAGAACTTAAAGCTGCTAAACTGACATCCATTCACAAATCTGTTTAGTTCACACCCCAGAGTGAAAGGATAAATGCCAAATCTACAACTCCTGGGGTTCCTTATCTGTCCTCTTCTGTGCTGCATATGCTCAGAGTTATAAAAGACCAATAGCTTTTCTTTGATTGTCAAAATGCTGCGTCAGGCCCATCGACACAGTCAGAGGATGGAGACATCTGAAATGTATTTTTCTTGTGAGTGAAGGAACATCAGGAATAAGAAGCCTGTAATAGAAAAGCTGAAGCTGGTGGATAACTGTCAAAAGATAAATATCATTTATCTGCCAAATTGTTTCTCTGCAGTAAAAAAACTGTTTTTTATTTTTCCAAAAACTAATAAAACCAGTTAACAATCTGAATGCATCATCAGCAATCTCCATCACAGAAGATACCAGTAAGGACATACAGATCCCATGAACAGGCCTAGTAAAACAACCGTAAACTTTATTATAAGAACAGTCAAACCCCCATTATATGTTCCTTGACATAGGCAGATGGTGATTTCTTTGTTTGGGGAGGCTAAAAAGTGTTAAGTATATAACTGCAATGACCGTTAACATCCTAGACTCAAGGTGGCCATACACGGGCAGAATAAAGCTGCTGTTATGGGCCCTTTAGACCGATTCGGCAGTTTATATGCCCATGTGTGGGGGCTCCCGACAGGGTCTCCCGATTGATATCAGGCCAAAAATCGGCCAGATGTCGATCTGGCAAATTTGATGCGGTCCTGCGCCCCATCTGCGCCCATTTGCAGCATTGTAATCTGATCGCTCGGCCCCAGGGCCAAATGTTCGGATTCACCTGATATCGCCCTGAGGTTAGTGGGCATATAGGGTTAAGATCCGCAACCTCGCCAAATGAGCAGATTTTATTGTGTATGTCCACGTTCACCTAAACATTTTTTTGTCACACACATGTTGATAACTCTTTTGTGCTAAAGCAAAGATTCTTTTAGTAGCAGTGCAGGGTAACAGAAATATCCAATTCTTTTGGGGTTGTTGGTCCTTTAAAGTTGCGCCTTTTTAACTACATTCAGTCCTATAACTCTCCCTCTAAATAGATGAATTCCATACCAACAGCTACCTTACACTTTTTTTCAGTCCCCACACTTATTTTGCATTTTTCATCAGCCCCTGCAATAACCCCTGCAGCCAGACAATCCTCCATACACCCCAGCAGAACTATATCATCCCATACAGACCCAACAGATCCTGAACCAAGACTTTTCACTCTGTAGCTCCAAGGCTCTGCTTGTTTAGGTCAGTATTAGGGAATTTTATAGAAATCCAAGCTTAATTACAGTTAGGAAAATCTTGCAAACATTTCAGCTCCCATATATCACAAAAAAATCCTATCTACAACATAGAAGCTAAGTTAAATAAATGAATATCTGGGTGCTTATTATATTATTAAGTTACACTAAACACCTTCTCCTTCTATCTACACGAGTTTCTCTGCTCAGTAATCCTCCATGTAGTCCCACCCAGCTGGGCGGTTCTAAACCTAAACTGGGAAGGAAGACAGGCAAGAGTAGCAGAGTCTGAGACAAAGAAGTTCTCCTTTGCCTGCAAGGTGGAGAACACCGTGGCTCGATTATTACGGTCTTCTACTTGCATACCTATTCCATTCACTTCTTAACCCTCCCCATAGAACGCTGACATGCATTGCCAGTTTATGCCAGTTGCCTTGTTGCGTCCCTCATGATTATGAGTTAGACTCCCGTGTAGCACAATACTGTATGCTAAATTAAATTTACAGAGGAATTTGGTTTGGAGAGGCTTAGCCTCCCCAAGCCTTCATTAAAATCCACCTATGTTCCTTGATTTTACATTTACTTATTTTTAAGGTCACTTCAGATGGGGCACATTATCCTGGATTTTAAGTATGTTTTCCTGCATTTTCTGTAATAATTTTGCCTATTTTTATAAAAAAAAAATCCCGTTAATGTTAGTTTTTCTGTATTTTAAGTCTTTTTGGCTGCTTATACCATGTTTGCAAGAAAACTCACGGATTTTCACAGATTTTAATTTTATTTTTTGAGGGTAACTGTTCCAGCAAAGGTTTGCAAATGCATTGGATTCAATGACAATATTTTTGCTGCATTTTTTCTTGTGCCAAATGGTAGTATTTTATCACAACAAATGCATTGAAATCAATGCGAGCAGGATGAGATTTAAAGATTTTGCATCCCTAGGCCCATCGTTTACAGTTACACACACTCCTTGTACCCTCTCCCCACCACTCACAACTTGCCTCTCCCAGCTCCGGAGCTTCCTCTTCTCCAACATGATTGAACACTTCCCCTAGACTCGGTGCTCACATACCCTCCATACCCACACCCTCTCCCTGCCACTCACCGAGCCCTACAGCACCCTCTGCTCCAACGCAATCAATTACTTCAGATAAGGACTAGACAGGCAGCAAGTAGAAGAGTCAAAATCTCTCACCCTGTCCCCAGTGTTGATGCGGGCAGCATGCCGTCCGCAAATTTTTGCAGATTTATGGCCTAGCTACAAACCTGAGCCTGAATAAACATTTTTCTTGCTCCAAATGCGGAAAACGAAGCGCCTCGAGTGCCATGTCGCAGGTGTTTTTTCATTGTAGCAGTTGGAAGACAGAGGCAAGGCCAGAAGTAGCGTTTTTGCTGCATTTTTAAAAAAGAACAGCCGTAAACTGCATACCACTGAAACTAATGGAAAACGCACTATGGCAACGCCCACAGGGCGCTTGCTAGCTGAAATCCACCACAGGACACCAATACGTCAAGAAACTACCAAATCAATACACTCTATGGGATCTGCAAGTTTGAAACCACACTTTGCATAAATACGCAGCGTATTTTAAATATGGCGTCCGAATTCTCAATGAGAACAATGAAAACAATGAGAAGTGCATGTTGGGAAAAGAATCCTACGTGCTGAAAAACGCATGAAAAACGCATGTTGACGGTAGCATGTGGTTTCAGTGGCGTATTTATGCCTGGCTGCTTTTTTAAAAACGCAACGTAAAAACGCCACGTCTGGCCTTGCTCTTATGCTGTGTAAGATGCTGGGCAAGCAGAAGGATTAGGAAACATTATGTTTTCTAAGTTTGGCAGGTGATGATACTGTAGGAACCTGGAAACAGTCTAAACTTCTGCTGTAAATGATAATGTATTGGTGAAAAATATGGCAGGAAAACAATGACAGTGTTTCTACACAGCATCTTCAAGCAGTCAATGCTTTAGGTCATAATTTTAGACACTCACCTAAAATCAATGCTCAGTTTTGATAAACACACGGTATGATATATATATATATATATATATATATATATATATATATATATATATATATATATATATATATATATATATATATATATATATATACCCCTTCATGTGAGAACAGAAGCAGCTACATATGTACATTGACATGACATTCACACTAAAGTGTGACAGGACTGTAACTGTCTTGAGAGTGGCCATTTTGGTGATGCAAATGAGGTCATCTAGATTATGCCCCTGGTCACATAACAATTAATGAGACGGAAGCATCAAGTTGTCTAGCGAAGACTGGAATAAGTAGTGCAGCTGGAGAACTACAGATTGCAGGAGTAGCACATTTAGTAGGATTAAATATAATACAAAAGGTTTAATGGCCCCTCAGAGGTACAATTGACTGATCTGTTCCATAAAATAAGTTGAAAGCCCATATGAGATAAAAGGCACTAAGATTGCCCAGGTGCAGCAATTCATATAGATGTTTGCTTGTTTGCTTTTAAACAGATAACTAGTGATTGCCAGCTGCAGATTGGTTGCTATGAGTAACTGCTCCTTGGGAAAAATGTTCCTTTTACCATATAACCCAAAAAGTGTGTCCTGAACTACAGTATGTTTGCCTTAGACTAAAGGGGACATAGTGGGGCCCTGACTTTTATGCACATTCAGTATACATTCTGCTGAAATGTTATGGGTAAAGGGCAGAAATGTCAGGGCTCCACCTGCTGCGTTTCAGCTGCATTTGGCGCTTACATGCTTCATCATGAGTAAAGCCATTTAAGGAAGAGTCAGCTGCATCTGGGCCTACAGTTGAACCCAAAGAACAGTTTACACAGTCTGTGACCCCACCCCCCCAAAAGGATTCTTTTAGCCCATAAACTGTCACTGAACTTAATGCTTAACTATTGACAATACCATCTGCAGTGTTATGCACCAATAATAACAATTTATATAGAGTTTTTTTCCCTAAATATTCATAAAAGAGCTCTACTGCCACCCGCAGATCAAAAAACAGTATGCAATTATTTTTTTTCTTATTCTCTGAAACAAAAGTGCGCAAACCTTTTTTTTTTTACCCATCAGGACCGCCGTTAGAAATCACGGGGCCCCGTATGACAACATTTTCCATCCCGACCCCTAAGCCCCACCCCAGATCCCGCCAACTCCACATCACAGTTAAAAGACCACACAGACATCAGAGTTAAAAAAGGTAACCCACACACACAAGTTATAAAAAGCTATTGGGGACCAGGGCTCCCCTATAAGTTAAAAAACATTGGCGTCAGGGCCCCCCCATAAAAAGTTTTTTTTAAAAAGCATTGGTGCCAGGGCCCTCCTTACAAGTAAAAAAAAATTGGGCCCCCAAAGAATATTTAAAAAAAAAAAAAACATTGGTGCCAGGGCCCCCCTTACAAGTAGAAAAAAAATTGGGGCCCCAAAGATTATTTTTTTTAAAAAAACATTGGCGCCAGGGCCCCTCTTATAAGTTGAAAAAAATTGGGGCCCCAAAGAATAGTTTTTTTTAAAAAAACATTGATGGCAGGGGGTCTATAGAGTATTAAGATAATACATTGGTGGCCAGGGGATTAAAAAAATTAAAAAAACACAAATCGGTGTTCAGAGGAATTGAACTCGTGGCTTCAGGACTTCAACTTCCCTCCTTTGGTGACTGTTTTTTTTGCCACTTCAGGACTTCAATTTCGACTGTTTCCGTGACTTTGGTTCTTTTCGCAGCCTTAGGACTTTTGATTGCTTTGGGTCTTTTCACCGCTTTGGGACTTCGGAACTTTCGGCACTGCATTTCGGCTGTTCAGGACTTCGGAAGGAGGCGGCACAGCTTCGGCGCTGTCAAGGCAGCTCCTTCAAAAAGTTCAGCACTGTCAGGTCCCCCTTCAGGCCCCGGGCCTTGTACAATTGTACCCCTTGTTCCCCCCTGATGACGGCCCTGCTACCAATGAGCCATGTTCAGTTGTAAAAAGGGCTGAGGAGTAACACAAGCATGACAAATGTTCCATGGGGTGCATGATAAGTGCTGTGATTGGCTATTGGTAGTCCCAATGAAGACTGACGGCCTACAGTAGTCTCTGTTTGGCTTTACAACCGTTTTTTATACAACCAAAACTTGCCTCCAAGCCAGGAAATAAAAAATAAACACCTGTTTTGAGATGGTGTATCTGTACATCATTCTACAATTCAGCGCAATTGGCATAAAGATGGCATGGGTTATGAGAAAGAAACCCTTTCTGCATTCACGCCACAAACAGAGTCACTTGTTGTATGCAAATGCTCATTTAGACAAGCCACAGTCATTTTGGAACAAAGTGCTTTGGACTGGTGAGACAAAAATTTAGTTATCTGGTCATAACTAAAAGCGCTTTGCATGGTGGAAGAAGAACACCCCATTCCAAGAAAACCACCTGCTACCTACTGTCAAATTTGGTGAAGGTTCCATCATGCTGTGGCTAGTTTAGGGACTGGGGCCCTTGTTAAAGTTGAGGGTCAGATGAATTCAACCCAATATCAACAAATTCTTCAGGATAATGTTCAAGCATCAGTCACAAAGTTGAAGTTACGTAGGGGTTGGATATTCCAATGACCGTAAACACACTTCGAAATCTACAAAGGCATTTATGCAGAGGGAGAAGTACAATATTCTGAAATGGCTGTCACAGTCCCCCGACTTGAATATCATGGAAAATCTATGGGATGATTTGAAGCAGGCTGTCCTTGCTCAGCAGCCATCAAATTTATAACCCATCAAAGACTATAGGAGGCGTCTAGAGGCTGTTACAATTGCAAAAAGAGTCTCAACTAAGTATTGATGTAATATCTCTGTTGGGGTGTCCAAATTTATGCACCTGTTTAATTTTGTTATGATGCATATTGCATATTTTCTGTTAATCCAATAAACCTTATAAAGCATGTTATATATTAAAAATAAGTTGCTACTTTGAAAGCTCAGCCAATGATAAACAAAACTTAAGAAAAGAATTAAGAGGGGTTCCCAAACTTTTTCATATGACTGTATTTAGGTGCACTCCACATACATACCTGGGTGCCAAATGAAGAATGTAAAGCAAAAGGTAAAAACTGCTAAGGTAAGCTTTTTTTGCATAATATACAAACCCTGAGTGTGCCAGTTTTTACCTTTTTTTTTTTACTATATATATATATTTTTTATTTTTTATTTTTTTTTATAAATACTTTAAAAAGACAAAGTTTTTTTTCATTACAACATTACCTTTCTTATTCATAATAATACACTCATATATTGCATGAGCTAACCCTGTTTTTGCCATCAAAATAAAGAAAGGGCAACATTTAAACAGATAAACAGTATCACACCACACTTCTTAGACACAGAATGCTCAAAATGAACATCAGTAATTGTATTGTATTGTATTGTTTCATATCCAGCAAATGCAGACAACAGATTAGTTCTAGCTATGGGGTGATATTCACTGGTAAAAGTTTAAATGTGATAGAAGAAATGCAATGTCTTTTGTAAATGCTGAAAGGCTGACTGCAGTGCCTAGATGTTTTTTAGATTCATCAAAAATAATTTCTGTCCATTGAGTCATAGGGGAAAGCCCTCACAAAACTTCATACAGGTATGGGATCCATTATCCACAAACCAGTTATCCAGAAAGTTCCGAATTACGGGATGGCTCCCATAGACTCCATTATAAACAAATAATTCAGATTTTTAAAAGTGATTCCCTTTTTCTCTGTAATAATAAAACAGTACCTTGTACTTGATCCCAACTAAGATGTAATTAATCCTTATTGGAGGCAAAACAAGCCTATTGGGTTTATTAAATGTTTAAATAATTTTTTGTAGATTTAAGGTACAGAGATCCAAATTACAGAAGATCCCTTATCTAGAAAATCCCGGATCCCAAGCATTCTGGATAATGGGTCCCATACCTGTATAACCTTTTTCTATGGAAATAGACTATTATTACTCAGTTCTATCACCTGTCCATCAAGTGGTTCTTGACTTTAAATTCATGATCTCAACTCCACAGAATCAAACTAGAATTGGGGGTTTATAGATCCATCTGTTTGGTGGCTGCCTCCAGGACCTATTACTTAGTGAAGTGACCCAGTGCCAGGGACAGGTAACTTCAGTCAATTGATCTACCCAGTGGCGTAACTAGATATTACTGGACCCCACAGCAAATAGTTTTTCATATCTAGAGGTTGACTTGTTTTACCAATATTGATTGACATTGTATATGAATTAGGACCTCATGGAGCCCCTATACCCCCTGCCCACCCCTGCTTCCTCTGTGGTTACACCCATTGGTCTACCATTTTACTGCTTCCAATTTTGCAATCATTCTGACAATATCTGTTCCATCACTGTTATACTGTGACTTTTAGCCTCTTTCCCAGCTGCACTAAAATCACACGGGTATTTATTACTCAGGTATGCATATTAAATATTATTAGAATTTTCTCTTTGGAAATTGAAGGGGCAGTTAGACACAAAGGTGTACCAGCTCAGGCTTAATAACTACATACCCTATAACTGCATCCTATTAATATATAAAGGAGCTATACAATAAAATCTATGGAGACTTTTCATTAGAAGAGCAGTTGCCAATATTCTCTCACTATGGCCTTATATGTGTTTGTCGTCGTCAGCACCCAACCTGAAGCACATAGGGTTACATAAATCTGCAGAGATACTGTATAGAAGTGTTTACATGGCTTTCCTTGGGAAAACTGTTAACAAAGAAAAAATGGAATGCATTGTCTTAATTTAGAAATACAAAAGAAAATATAATTGTTTAGAGCATTTCCAATGTAGAAGAGGAAATTTGCACCAGATATTCTCTGTAAAGAAAGAGAGGGAGCTCCTGTCATGTATGAAAAGCAAGGGCTCAACCTACTGCATGATGGAAAAGAAGGGGTAAAATCTTTTATTAATATATAAGGTGCATATTCCTTCAAAGTAACAACGGAATTTTAGTATGATAATAGACTTTTTCATAGGGAGAGGAGCAGGCTGGTTCAAAAATCCTTGCTACATTTCTTCCAATAATAAAGGCTGGGGTAAGTAACTGCCACAGAAATTTGGAAAACAGGCATTATAGTCTTTATTTTTTTAATTTAAAATACACTGTTTTTCAGATGAAAAACAAATCACCGGAGCAATTTAGCATCATGTAATTATATTGTATTGGTTGTGTTTTTGTGCCCCTAGTGAATACACAGAAATAACAGCAGGCTGGCTCTCTTAGACTAGAATTTTCTTACAACTGCAAAAGGATCACTTAAATCATCCAGAGTTATGAGTGATCACACAAGAATAAAACCCACAGGAAGGAACTGGAAACATAAATCAAAATATTTCAAATTTGCTACTATTAAATTTATATGACTTGTTCCATGGAAGTATTTCAGTTGAATTACCCGCATCAGTAAAAAATTTAATAAATGAGGTACAGTATATATATATATATATATATATATATATATATATATATATATATATATATATACATATTTCAAGTACAGTGTTTGCACTCTTACCGGGTTTAAAGATCCGTGCAATGGTCAAATTTTGTCATACATCTTGATAGAAGGACCAGCACTCTGTATTCATGTGAAATTATATATATATATATATATATATATATATATATATATATATATATATATATATATATATATATATATATTAGAATGATTCAGCAAGCAAGGGAAATCTCTGCTATTCACTCCTCTATGCAATATGCTCATTACTTTGTTATACAAAGATCAGAATTTTAAATGAAAGGAGAACAGGGGAAAAAATTATTGACAATAATACATGTTTTCACAGGGGAGTGAAGGTGTTTTTGTGGGAGTCTAAATAATGTGTACAAATATAACTGAGTTAATAACAGTCAATTCTCTGAGGGACTCCTTATAGCCAGAACCCTGCAAGTGAAATAAGGGACTCCCTTGTGACTGGAGAGTTGTTTCAAGCGTCACTGAGAGCTCAATAACACAACAACCTTTCATTATTATTATTTAGCTCAGCTGATTCTCTGGATATACTTGAAGTGAAGCAAATAAAAGCACTTCTACCACTGCTGTTCTGTGGTGCTTTCTAGATTCCTACGATGTAAAGGAATATTTTGTTTTACTGTTTGTGGTGGGACGTGTCTGACATGCTGTTCTTATGCGATAATATTCACAGAACTGATACAAACCTGCTGTTAAAATATAGTATTTCTCTACTGAAAGTGAAGGTTCATTGTCAGGTAACACATTCATGTAAAAAAATCCTGGATTTTAACCAGGCCCCATAGATTTTGGATCTCAAGGGAGGCCCGGCAATGCTGCACTCCTTGTATTGGCTGGGCCTCCATGCTGTCAGTGTATGGTGATTGTACCCCTACTGCACCACCCATCCCAACCCTAAATGGTCCAGCCCACCTCCAATCGCCATTGGACCAGCGGAAAGAGACAAGAAAAAATAGCAGAGAAAAAAAGTGTTGGTCAGAAGAGGTACAGTGGAAAGTGAGAAAATTATGGTGAATGTAGTAGAGATACCGAAAGGGAGAAAAAAGTATGTTGAGAAGTAAGGAAAGGTGGGTTATCCACTGCCAGAGGTTAGAGAGTGGCTGAAATATGTATAAAGGAAAGTTTAAAAGAGAAGAAAAGTAAGAGATGCACATAAGAGCTGAAATGCTGGGAGAAGATGAAAAGACAAAGAGAAAGTGGAAGACGGCAGGACAGAAATACATCAGAAAATAGCAAAAGAAGAAACAAAAGAGAAAGTGAGACGAACTTTGCATTTGCACATTTTTATTTATTTATATCTGTGTCTGAGGTTGTTTGCATACATAGCAATGCGACAGTGGTACAGTAGTAAAAGTGTCCCTGTTTATCATCTGACAGAATTGTGCTGTCTATGTGGCAGGAGGAAGAGCCGTTCAGTGAGAGCAGTTTGAGTTCTTGCCTTAGGGACATTGGCAGTGAATTGTGACAGAAGAACTTCCCAAAGACACTCCTCTTACAATAAGCTTTTATACCTTTTTACTGAGCATAAGAGCAAAGGGTATACCATACATGGTCAAAAGCCCTCCTTCTATATTGGAAGGCATGTAAGCTTACTATAGTAAATATTGCAATACCTTTTGCACCATTTTATGGTTCCTTGATTCCAACATACACAAACCATAAAATCTATGTCTGCTAGTTTGAGACAGGATGGGCATCTGTAGTTCTGAAGCAACACTTCTGTATCTAAGTGCTGTTTGACTTCTGTCTGCAAAGCATGCCATTGTTTGATTACCTGAGACCACTACCATCACCCTTCCCATCTCCGCTATCTGTCTTAGGTCTGGCCTCTGTATGTACCAGGACGAGAGGTCTTGATCTTTAATTTATATTAGTAGTCCTGAATACTAGCTAATTACCGGTCATGGAATAGGGTGTTTCTCATTTTTCTTTTGTCATTATCATTATTTTATTGTCAGCAGAAGGGGAGATTTGTTAACCGTAACAATGTTCCCGAAAATTCCTCTCCCTTAAATAACATTCAGATCACAGCATAAAAAATACTTGAGGTGAACCTAATTGCTGAACCTAATTGCTGAAAATGTGGAAGAAGGGAGAGATATTTTCAGAAATACAGAAGCAGGTGACAAGTCTTCTCTTGTGCCACTTCCTGAAGAGGCAACTCTCCCCAAACTCACAGTTCAGAAAAGAGACATCTTGAATGCACCTCAACTAAACTGGAAAACCCCAGGCCCAGATGGGTTCTCAGCAGAACTCTATAAAACTTCATACAATGAAACACTCCAAGGCTCCCCACTATGACATAAGAAGAACGTAGCATGAATAATTATTTTACCAAAAAAAGAAAAAGACCCAACTGACCTTGGCTCTTATAGGCCTATTCTCCTATTAAAATCAAGACATCAAAATAATAACAAAGATTATGTTGTACACATTGCTGACACATGACTGCATAGCTAGACACAGCTCAAACCACATCATCAAGTTCGCCGATGACACAACTGTGGTGGGGCTCATCAACCACAACGACGAGTCGGTATACAGAGATGAGGTTCAGCAGCTGGTGGTCTGGTGCAATGAGAACAACCTGTCACTGAATGTGGATAAAACGAAAGAGATGATCGTCGACTTCAGTAGAGCTCTCCCTGTTCACACACCACTCAACATCAACGGCTCCACAGTAGAGACAGTAAAGAACACCAAATTCCTGGGAGTCCACATCTCTGATGACCTCACCTGGATCACCAACACCGCCTCCATTACCAAAAAGGCTCAGCAGCGTCTTCACTTCCTAAGACGACTGAAACGGGCCAGCCTTCCACCTCCCACCCTCACAGTGTTCTACAGGGGCACCATAGAGAGCGTCCTGACGAGCTGCATCTCCATCTGGTACAGTAGTGCCAGCTCTGCTGACCAGAAAAGTCTACAGCGGACTGTCAGAGCAGCTGGCAACATCATTGGAGTGGCTCTTATTGGAGTGGCTCTTCCATCACTGCAGGACATCTTCCACAAGCGTTGTGTAAGAAAGGCCTCCTGCATTGCACTGGACTCCACACACCCCTCACACGGACTGTTCACACTGCTCCCATCCGGCAGACGCTTTTGCAGTATTAAACAACCAGGCTGCGCGAAAGCTTTTTTCCCGCAAGCTATCAGACTCCTCAACTCACTGCCTGTCCTCCCACTACATTCCAGACACACCTGAACTGTGAACTTAACTTTGTGAACTGTTAATTTATTTGCACAATTCTAAAGGTTCACACATGTATATATCCAATTTCTGCCTATATATTGCACATTTCATGTTTACATATTTATTGTGTATTTTATAAGTGCCTTTTTGTGATATGTACTAGCTGGAGCCACATCGTCTCGTCTCACTGTATATACGTATACTGCTGAGATGACAATAAAGTTTACTTTGACTTGACTTTGACTTTGAGATTATGGTGAATAGATTACAACAAATCTTCCCTCATATACTTACTGAGCACCAACATTTCCAAAGTTGTTGCACCCTGTGTAAATGCTGACATACCACATAGGCCAAAAAAACCTCAAACAATTAAAATTGCATCTTCCATACTTTTATCTGGCAAACCAGAAGACCTAGAATAGGGTTATTTAAATTATAACAGCCCAAAACAATTGGCGGTGTCAGCCTCTCTAATATCAGAGAATATAACAAAGCCACCTTTTTTAGACATGCAAGAGATTGGCTACTTCTCAGAAATGTATATACTACCATAAGCTTAGATGAACAGCAAGCAAATGGTCTCATCTTAAACTATCTTCTCCATACACTGTTAACTAATCTCCCCCTAGCCATGAGACAAACCCATTATTCATCAACATGTATGGCATTCTGTCTATCACACACAGACTCAATCTATCCCCCCCCCCGTATAATTCACAATATTTCACATGGACAGAATAAGAATTGCCTCGGACTACAAAACCCCATCCTAAGACAATAGATGTCAAAAGGCTTCCATACCTGATGAAACAAATCTACCCTCTAGTCTTCCTTCCAGAAATAACAAGAAATACCTTTAATGTCCTCGCATGTATTTCTGAAACAACAAATACACAATTTGTCTGCACAATCCATAAACCATCTCAAAGACATAGGCAAAGAAAACTAATTCAATTGAATAAGACATAACTATAAAATGATCGACTTCTGTTATTTATCAAAACATTCTTTCACTGATCCATACAGATACAGAACCACAAACCACATTTAAGTGGACTGCTGCCATACCTGATGCAACTGTGGCAGACATTCTAAAACTCAACAACCGCATCACGACAACACTACCAGCATATCAAGAGATGGTTTTACAGACCTTACATAACTTTTACCTAACCCCAGAACGGAAATTTCAAATGGTTAATCTGCCTTCTAACAAATGTCTCAGATGTTATGATCCAAAAGGTGGCCTTGTCCAGACATTTTGGACATGCCCTAAAATGCAATCATTCAACAGGGTTTAGTTACAAAGTTATGATCATAAAATTGGTGATATAATTCACTTATTTTCACTGCTGTTTTTACTCTAATAATACAGCAGCATTTAAAGACAGGCCTAAAATTGATAGAGGGCAGGGTTGGACTGGGCAGGAAAATTCTCGGTGGGCCCCGGAATCCCATATAAAATGTCAGCTGTGAACTCAGCGCACTCCCCTCGCTCATCTCTTAATGACTGCAAAAGGCGAAAAGCTATTCGGGGCAGGACTGTGGAGCAAAGGGCTGCAACTGGGGCGAGGGGGTGCACTAAGGTGGTAGCCCTGGTGGGTCCAGACACCCAAGTCTGACACAAATAAAGGGCCATGCAGCCATGCTCTGGTTAATAGAAAATTTAAATTGAAATGTTATTATCTGGTTAGAAATAATGAAGGAAATTTGAGTATATAATTATGATCACACTGAATGATTACAACAAGGCCTTACAAATGTGGTCACAACAGTCATAGTAGGTGCACTAATGTAACTGCTGTACAGCAATGCAACTATTCACCAAGCAATGCAGTTATACAATGCACAGATTTACTGCACCAAAAATTTATTTATATAATGTTTCATATAATCACCAATTCTGATAGGAATATCTTATCACCCAATAGCTAGTAGCTTTTGCAGGCCAGGGAAATGAGAACAGATACAGGGGTATTGCTTGTGAATATTTTATTATCTTGGGTATGTTAAATAATCATCAGTCTATTGTGCTGTGATACTGTATAAGATTACAAAGGAGTGCTAGTTGTAGGATCATATTTATCAGAGGATGAAAAAAAATCATCTAAAATATATTGCAAAGAAAAGAATATTCTATGCCCAATTTACTCATGCAGACTGGTTTTAATTACATAACTGCCTGCAGCAAGGACCTAATGCAGGATATGCATCTGGGCCCCCTCCCTGGCACCTGAAATATGTTTATTATGGCTCCAGTGAGTCTGATCACACCCCCAGTAGGCACGCCACTGGGGTACCTGTAACTTTTATGGCACATAAGGGCAATGTAAAGTCCTAGGTCAGAGAAAAACGTAGAGATTTGGTGAGATTAGTTGCCCAGCAACAAACCGCCTCTTCTTTGGGCAACTAATGTTCCCGGACTGCCTTCCCATCGGCTAGAATCTAAATCGTCGGCTGGATGGCATACGGAACGATTCGTTTTCTGAGTGCTGAGCACTCCAAGTGCCATCCCGCCGTCGATTTAGATTCTAACTGGTGGGAAGGAAGTTCGGGGAAGAAGAGGTGATTTGTCACCAGGCGACTAAATCTCCCTGAATCTCCACATGTGTCTCTGTAGCCAATATAAGAAGCCCTTAAAAAACAGGGAAGTATGAGACATAAAAACAATTACAAAGTATAGGACCAAATTTAGGACATAATATATAAAATGTAAGGAGAAAAAGGATACTTTAGACCCAATCACGGCTGTAAACAAATATGCATTCTTTATTCACAATTTCAATTGAGAAAGGGTCTATCTTTGAAGGTAAATAATATCAGCTGTCAAAGGTCAGCCCTTAGTTTATATACAAAATACTACATTACCAAATGCAGAGACCATAGCCGTTGAACATTTGTCTTTTGCAGGCTATTTTCTAAACGTGTCTATGGAAATGTGTGATGTACTTTGAATATTAGATAATAATAGATAATAATAGAATATTTTTAATATTTATCTAATAATATTATAATAGTAATTGTATTATATTAATCAAATGCATGTGATCATTTGTATCCATATGAGCAAAAGAGAATTTCTTTTTTAATTAGTTCTTGTTTTTACCGACATGTCCCCCTTAGATAATAGCATAATATTATTCATCTGCCCCAATATCAATATCTGATATACAGTATAGGGTAAAAGCACTGTTAATCAAAGAGTTAATATTCATTTACTCATAAACTATGTAACGAAAGAAAAAGGAGACCACAAACATTTGTCCAGCAATGCAAAAGCAGTTTTCTGTCTTGACATCTGTTATCTACCAGCCATTTGCAACAGGGGGCCTTGCTTGCTAACAATTGTATGAGGGGATGCCAGTTACAATGTCCCAAAGATAAAATGAGTCACACAGAGAACCTGGAAGCCTCATCATACTATGCCTAGGAGGAGAAAGGGATCAGCAAGATGCCTAGATTTATACTGCTCTATATTAGCCACTACATGATTCCTTTTCCAGCAGAAGCTCATTGCAGAGATTATGTCAATTGTGACAACCGTGTCATGTTGAGTTACTGATTTCCATTAGTACTGCCATTAATAACACGAAGACTCAAGCAGAAAGCAGAAGCTTTTGAGCTATTGTTATTACCTTTAGATTTATTTCTGGAGTATTTTTTTAATTTAGGGAACGCCGTAGGAGTGTTGAAAAAAAGAATATTATTATTATTATAAAACTGTGGAAAAAACCCATTGGGCCCCGGCCTTCATGGGCCCCACCAACCCAGGCCCACTCCACCACACAGACCCACTGCTCTGCACAGATGCTTGCTCCTGTGCCTGGACTGCCCCTTCTCACCACCAGAACTGTCCCCTCTCCTGTCCCAGACAAACCCCACTCCATAATCATAGATGGAAAGGGAGGTAAAAACATACAGGGGCGCAAAGGGGTATGCAGGGGCCCTTGAAGGCAGTCCACATTGCCCCCCCCTGGACATCCCAGTTAGACCCTGTTTATAATGCAAATAATGGCTATAATGGCTAACGTGGCACAAGACTCCGCTACTAGCGTGTCAGGAGTGGGTCTCAGACATGAATATGTAGAAAATCAGATGACAATCACACCAGCAAATGTGCTTAATCTTCTTGGTTTATTGAGACCTTATTGTGAATCCAAGCTCTGCACTTAAAAAAACACCATCAAAGCCTTTGTGTGCAGCTGAAATAATGGTTTTAAAGGAGAACTAAACCCTAGAAATGAATATTGCTAAAAATGCAATATTTTATATTTTGAACGTATTACACCAACCGAAAGTGTCAGCTTGTCAATAGCAGCAATGATCCAGGACTTCAAAATTATCACAGGGGTCACCATCTTGGAAAATGTCTGCTCTTTGAGCAGCTGTTGAGAAGCTAAGCTTAGGGGTCGCCAAAAATTATCAAGCAGAAAATTAGGTTTGTCTGCAATATAAGCTGATGCTACAGGGCTGACTATTATTTTCAGTTCCCTCATTTGCCAGAACTGGGGACCAGGTGGTCTAGTTAGCGGCATGTCCCCCTCAGCAGTTTCCCACCCTAGGCTAGAGTCCTGCAGTGGGTCAGGTCCATGCGGGTTGCGGGTAGAAGTTACGGGTGCGGGTATAAACGCAGGTCGGAGGTCTTCTCAATAGCGATTTTTACGCCTTTTGTTTTCTGATCACGCCACTTCCGATGATATCACTTTGGGTTTACAATGACAGCACTTCCTGATGATCAGCGGGTTGTGGGTCTGGGTTGCGGATAAGGACCCTACCCTAGGCCCAGACCTTTGTGGCTGGTACAGAAGTCCAAAACATAATGTACAACATTTCTAGCCTACTTCTTTAGTTAAGCTTTAGTTCTCGTTTATGGCACTAAATTGCCAAATGCTACATCTGCATATTTTAGAAGCAGTAATAAATAAAACATGACAGCTCCATCAGTTTTCTTGAAAAGAACCATTGGGGTTGCTTGTCTATACTGAGAGCCCCTAACCTTGGAGAATATGCAGAGCGTAAAGGAGACTTCCGAAAGCAAATATCTGTTACTGGGTAGGGTGTTTCCAGCATATTTAAGGCTTATTTTGTTCCCAGAAATATGTCTAATGGAATCGTGGACATGGCTGTTGCCTTTTCATATGAAAGCTTAAGCATTAATGAAAGTTCAATATTTCGTTTGAGAGTTACCAAGATGCATAGTCCGCTTATATAATTCAAGCTCAGTTAATGCTCACTTTGTTGTTTATTGACTTATTCCATTGATGTCACTGGAATTTTAGGTTTGTCAGTGCTTTCTATATTTCTTATAAAAATGATTTAACTGTGCTTATTTTTTTCCCCACTGCGAAAAATGACTGACGCTGCTCATGCCTATTCCCTTGTATGCCAGTCATAGGTTACAATGACAGCAATTACTGTAATTGACTCTGACAGCTTATGACATTGTTCCATTTGACCCTCCATAGGCCAGGCATGCCCTCAAGGGAGAGAGGGTGGGGGGTATGAAGAGGGATATTGTGGCACAGCCTGACAGCGTCGGAACTTTTTGAGGGAATGAGTTGCCAGTTACTGTATAACACCCAGGAACAGGTAAAATGGGCTGCATATTCCTCATTTTCAGTTCATAGTGGAATGCTCCATACACTTTTCACTCATTAAGTAGTCTTGTTCCTCCGCATCACTTTTTCTTTACTAACATGTATTTGCAGCATTAAATGCATAGCTGGATCAATGTTACACACTGCATTTGCTGGAAGACAGCAGCCAAACCAACTGGAATTCCATCCTATTATTTACTTAAAAAGGAGAACTATTACCAGATTACGGTTTGCCTTTAAAGATAATTATTACAAAAAATGAGGCGTTCGTACCACACTTTGTCAGGGGCGGATTAAGACGGCGGGCACCCCTAGGCTGTGCGGTCCTATCGGCCGCCGTCCTCGCATCCCCCTGTGAGCACGTGGATTTAAAGTTCATGGGGGGGGGCTGATTTCTCACATGGAGAATTCCAGGCCAGCCTGGGTGCTGCTCTCCACTCCATTCAATGCCCCGGAGCTGCACAAGCATAACCTTAGCCCGCTGCTGTATGTGTGTGCAGTTGGGCGGCTGCTTGTTGGCACTGCTGCTGGAGCCACCTCTTGGATAACCCCCCTCCCCGGCTGCTGCAAGTCTCTGCCCAGCATCGGATGGATCCAGGATTTCCTCAGTAAGCAGCTGGGCGGCATGCCGCCCCTAATATATTAACGCTCGAGGCCCGTGCCTTTGTGGCCTCGCCACAGATCTGCCAAATGCACTTTGGCCAAAATATGTAAGCTCACGTGCCACATCAAGGCCCCTCATTGTATGTGACTCCTACACCATCTGTGACCATTATAAGTTTGTAGTGCATTTAAAATTAGGGATGTAGCGAACGTCGGAAAAAAAGTTCGCGAACATATTCGTGAACTTGCGCAAAAACGCGAGCGGTTCGCGAACGGTTCGCGAACCCCATAGACTTCAATGGGAAGGCGAACTTTAACATCTAAAAAAAAAATTTCTGGCCAGAAAAATGATTTTAAAGTTGTTTAAAGGGTGCAACGACCTGGACAGTGGCATGCCAGAGGGGGATCAAGGGCAAAAATGTATCTGAAAAATCTGCCTGTGTGTGCTTGGAAGAGATAGTGTAGGGGGAGAGCTGTTAGTGATTTCAGGGACAGATGATAGTAAGTTTGCTGGCTAGTAATCTGCTTGATACTGCTCTGTATTGGAGGGACAGAAGTCTGCAGGGATTTGAGGGACATTTTAGCTTAGGTAGCTTTGCTGGCTAGTAATCTACTGTTCTCTTTAAACAACTGCCATACGTTGACCTTGTAGGCATTGTTTGCCCAGTTTTTTTGGACGCAGCCACTGAAGCACAGTTGCCAGAAAAAATATGCCATATAAATGCTGAAAATAGTCATTTTTCGCCATACGTTGACCTTGTAGACATTGTTTGCCCAGTTTTTTTGGTTGCAGCCACTGAAGCACAGTTGCCAGAAAAAATATGCCATATAAATGCTGAAAATAGTCATTTTTCGCCATACGTTGACCTTGTAGACATTGTTTGCCCAGTTTTTTTGGTTGCAGCCACTGAAGCACAGTTGCCAGAAAAAATATGCCATATAAATGCTGAAAATAGTCATTTTTTGCCATACGTTGACCTTGTAGGCATTGTTTGCCCAGTTTTTTTGGTCGCAGCCACTGAAGCACAGTTGCCAGAAAAAATATGCCATATAAATGCTGAAAATAGTCATTTTTTGCCATATACGTTGAGTCAACGTATGGCAAAAAATGACTATTTTCAGCATTTATATGGCATATTTTTTCTGGCCTCTGTGCTTCAGTGGCTGCGGCCAAAAAAACTGGGCAAACAATGCCTACAAGGTCAACGTCGTTGACCTTGTAGGCATTGTTTGCCCAGTTTTTTTGGCCGCAGCCACTGAAGCACAGAGGCCAGAAAAAATATGCCATATAAATGCTGAAAATAGTCATTTTTTTGGTCGCAGCCACTGAAGCACAGTTGCCAGAAAAATTATGCCATATAAATGCTGAAAATATGCATTTTTTTGGTTGCAGCCACTGAAGCACAGAGGCCAGAAAAATTATGCCATATAAATGCTGAAAATATGCATTTTTTTGGTTGCAGCCACTGAAGCACAGAGGCCAGAAAAATTATGCCATATAAATGCTGAAAATATAAATTTTTTTGGTTGCAGCCACTGAAGCACAGAGGCCAGAAAAATTATGCCATATAAATGCTGAAAATATGCATTTTTTTGGTTGCAGCCACTGAAGCACAGAGGCCAGAAAAATTATGCCATATAAATGCAGAAAATATGCATTTTTTTGGACGCAGCCACTGAAGCACAGTTGCCAGAAAAAATATGCCATATAAATGCTGAAAATAGTCATTTTTTGCCATACGTTGACCTTGTAGACATTGTTTGCCCAGTTTTTTTTGGTTGCAGCCACTGAAGCACAGAGGCCAGAAAAAATTAAACCAGTAGGGTTTGCACCCTAGTTTGTAACGGTGGCGGAGGGAGGAGGAGGACGCTAAAGGACAGCTGTGTGTGGAGTCATGAGGCTTGAAGAGAAGGACAGCTGCATAGAAGTCAGAACAAGTCTTCCGGCGTGCAGTAACCCTCCGAGATCCACCCCTCATTCATTTTAATAAAGGTCAGGTAATCGACACTTTTGTGACCTAGGCGAGTTCTCTTCTCAGTTACAATCCCTCCTGCTGCACTGAAGGTCCTTTCTGAGAGCACACTTGAGGCTGGGCAAGACAAGAGGTTCATGGCAAATTGTGACAGCTCTGGCCACAGATCAAGCCTGCGCACCCAGTAGTCCAGGGGTTCATCGCTCCTCAGAGTGTCGATATCTGCAGTTAATGCCAGGTAGTCCGCTACCTGCCGGTCGAGGCGTTCTTTGAGGGTGGATCCAGAAGGGTTGTGGCGCTGCCTTGGACAGAAAAACATTTGCATGTCTGACGTTACAGACTGGCCAAAGGGCTTTGTCCTTGCAGGTGTGCTCGTGGCAGGATTACTGGCACCTCTGCCCCTGGAATGTTGATGAGTTCCTGAAGTGACATCACCCTTAAAAGCATTGTACAACATGTTTTGCAGGCTGGTTTGTAAATGCCGCATCTTTTCGGACTTGTGGTATGTTGGTAACATTTCTGACACTTTATGCTTGTACCGAGGGTCTAGTAGCGTTGCGACCCAGTACAGGTCCTTCTCCTTAAGCCTCTTGATACGGGGGTCCTTCAACAGGCATGACAGCATGAAAGACCCCATTCTCACAAGGTTGGATGCAGAGCTATCCATCTCCGCTTCCTCATTATCAAGGACTGCATCATCCACGGTCTCCTCCCCCCAGCCACGTACAAGACCAGGGGTCCCCAAAAGGTCACCACTAGCCCCCTGGGAAGCCTGCTCCTGTTGGTCCTCCTCCTCCTCCTCCACAAAGCCACCTTCCTCCTCTGACTCCACTTCTGGCACCTCTCCCTGCGTTGCAGCAGGTGCCTGGGTTCGTTCTGGTGATTCCGACCAGAAATCGTGCGCTTCCAGCTCCTCGTCACGCTGGTCTACAGCCTCATCTGTCACTCGTCGCACGGCACGCTCCAGGAATAAAGCGAAGGGTATTAGGTCGCTGATGGTGCCTTCGGTGCGACTGACCATATTTGTCACCTCTTCAAAAGGTCGCATGAGCCTGCAGGCATCGCGCATAAGCCACCCAGTAACGGGGGAAAAAAATCCCCAGCTGTGCAGATCCAGTCCTACCACCCAGTTCAAAAGGTACTCGTTGACGGCCCTTTGTTGTTGCAGGCAGACGTTCCAACATAAGGAGCGTTGAATTCCAGCGAGTCTGGCTGTCAGAAATCAAACGCCTGACTGGCATGTTGTAGCGCTGCTGAATGTCAGCAAGGCGTGCCATGGCTGTGTAGGAACGTCTGAAATGGGCCGACACCTTCTGGACTGGGTGAGAACGTCCTGGAATCCTGGGTACTTGGAGACAAAACGTTGGACTATTAAATTTAACACATGTGCCATGCAGGGCACATGTGTTAAATTGCCTAGTCTCAACGCTGCCAACAGATTGCTTCCATTGTCACACACCACTTTTCCGATCTGCAGTTGGTGTGGGGTCAGCCACCGATCGGCCTGTGACTGCAGAGATGACAGGAGTACAGATCCGGTATGGTTTTTGCTTTCCAGGCACGTCATCCCCAAGACAGCGTGACAACGGCGTACCTGGCACGTCGAATAGCCTAGGGGGAGCTGGGGGTGCACAGGTGTGGAGGAGGAGAAGGAGGACCCAGCAGCAGAGTAAGAAGAAGAAGAAGACGAGGTAGAGAGCGATGGAGGAGTAGAGGTGGTGGCAGAACCGCGTGCAATCCGTGGCGGTGACACCAACTCCACTGTTGTTGTTGAGCTACCCATTCCCTGCTTCCCAGCCATTACCAAGTTCACCCAGTGGGCAGTGTAGGTGACATACCTGCCCTGACCATGCTTGGAGGACCATGCGTCAGTAGTCATATGGACCTTTGGCCCAACACTAAGTGACAGAGATGCGGTAACTTGGCTCTGCACATGTTGGTACAGGTGTGGTATTCCCTTTTTAGAAAAAAAATTGCGGCTGGGTACCTTCCACTGCGGTGTCCCAATTGCTACAAATTTGCGGAAGGCCTCAGAGTCCACCAGCTGGTATGGTAAAAGCTGGCGGGCTAAGATTGCAGACAAGCCAGCTGTCAGACGCCGGGCAAGGGGGTGACAGTCAGACATTGGCTTCTTACGCTCAAACATGGCCTTCACAGAAACTTGGCTGGTGGCAGATGACTGGGAATGGGAACAGGTGGTCAAGGTGGAAGGCGGAGTGGAGGGTGGTTCAGACGGGTCAAGGAGAGCAGAGGTAGAGCAGTAAGATGCTGGACCAGAAGGAGTGTGGCTTTTAGTTTGCCTGTTGCCTTTGAGGTGTTGCTCCCAAAGTGCTTTGTGCTTGCCGCTCATGTGCCTTCGCATAGAAGTTGTACCTATGTGGCTGTTGGGCTTACCAAGGCTCAGTTTCTGACTGCACTCATTGCAAATTACAATGCTTTTGTCAGAGGCACACACATTAAAAAAATCCCACACTGCTGACTTTTTGGAAGTGTGCGATCTGGCGGTAACAGTAGAAGTTGGCGGCATTGGCGGCAATGGCGGGTGCGTTGGCCGGCTGAACACAGGTGCCGATACATGTTGTTGCCCTACTGATCCCTGCGGGCTGTCCTCCCTGCTTCTTCTAAGTCTTATTCTCCTACTGCCTCTCTGACTCTCCGTCTCTCCATCTGAACTACCCTCCTCTTGCTCTCTTCTACTAGGCACCCACAAAACATCAATCTCCTCATCATCATTCTCCTCAGATGCATCAATTTCTTCTGACACATCACAGAAGGAAGCAGCAGCGGGGACCTCCTCCTCATCACTCATTATGTCCATCTCTGTCGTGTTCTCTGCCAGAATTAAATCTGGTGTAAGGTCCTCATCTCCTTCATCTTCTTCTGGCAATAATGGTTGCGCATTACTCAGTTCAAGAAACTCATGGGAAAATAACTCCTCTGACCCCAGTGAAGAAGGGGCACCGGTGGTGGAGGAAGTGTTACGTGGGGTGGCCATAGCAGTGGAGGATGAGGAGGATGTTGTGGTAAAGTTAGAAACGGTAGAGGATGGGGTGTGCTGTGTAAGCCAGTCAACTACCTCTTCAGCATTTTGGGAGTTCAGGGTCACTGGCTTTTTAAAACTGGGCAATTTGCTAGGGCCACAGGATTGCATAGCAGCACGGCCCCTAGCACGGCCTCTGCGTGGCGGCCTGCCTTTGCCTGGCATTATTTTTTAAAAAACAACAACAACAACAAAAACTCAGTTGGTTTTTCTGGAAACGATAATACACACAGCTAGATGGCGGGTTGAAGAAAACAGTGTGCAAATAATGCCTACAAGGTCAACGTATACACTACAACAGCGGTGGATACGGATTACGTAAAATATATTATGGCTGCTTGAAAAAAGTCACTCCGGTGTTTTTTCTGGAGACGGTAATATTATGGATATTTAGACAGAATGTGAACAAGGTCACACAGCTAGATGGCGGGTTGAAGAAAACACTGTGCAAATAATGCCTACAAGGTCAACGTATACACTACTACAGCGGTGGATACGGATTACGTAAAATATATTATGGCTGCTTGAAAAAAGTCACTCCGGTGTTTTTTCTGGAGACGGTAATATTATGGATATTTAGACAGAATGTGAACAAGGTCACACAGCTAGATGGCGGGTTGAAGAAAACACTGTGCAAATAATGCCTACAAGGTCAACGTATACACTACTACAGCGGTGGATACGGATTACGTAAAATATATTATGGCTGCTTGAAAAAAGTCACTCCGGTGTTTTTTCTGGAGACGGTAATATTATGGATATTTAGACAGAATGTGAACAAGGTCACACAGCTAGATGGCGGGTTGAAGAAAACACTGTGCAAATAATGCCTACAAGGTCAACGTATACACTACTACAGCGGTGGATACGGATTACGTAAAATATATTATGGCTGCTTGAAAAAAGTCACTCCGGTGTTTTTTCTGGAGACGGTAATATTATGGATATTTAGACAGAATGTGAACAAGGTCACACAGCTAGATGGCGGGTTGAAGAAAACACTGTGCAAATAATGCCTACAAGGTCAACGTATACACTACTACAGCGGTGGATACGGATTACGTAAAATATATTATGGCTGCTTGAAAAAAGTCACTCCGGTGTTTTTTCTGGAGACGGTAATATTATGGATATTTAGACAGAATGTGAACAAGGTCACACAGCTAGATGGCGGGTTGAAGAAAACACTGTGCAAATAATGCCTACAAGGTCAACGTATACACTACTACAGCGGTGGATACGGATTACGTAAAATATATGAATGCTGCTTGAAAAAAGTCACTCCGGTGTTTTTTCTGGAGACGGTAATATTATGGATATTTAGACAGAATGTGAACAAGGTCACACAGCTAGATGGCGGGTTGAAGAAAACAGTGTGCAAATAATGCCTACAGGGCAAATAATGCCTAAAAGGTCAACTTATACACTGCTACAGCGGTAGTAAAATAAAAAAAAGTAAAATAAAAAAAAATGAATATTAAAATAAAAAAATTAAAGTTGGTGCTGCTGAACTACTAGGAGCAGCAGATTAGCACACCAGTCCCACTCCCCAACACTGCTAGACTAATAGCACTGGGCTCTTATAGTAGTAGTAGTAGTAGTAGTAAAACAACAAAAAAATAAATAAAAGCAGTCCTTACAAGGACTACTGTTATTGCAGCAGTCAGCAGATGAGATCAGAAGCAGGACAGCTGCCCACTGCAGCTACATACAGAGCACTGCAGTAGAAGGTAGATTACTAGCCAGCAAAGCTACCTAAGCTAAAATGTCCCTCAAACCCCTGCAGACTTCTGTCCCTCCAATAACAGAGCAGTATCAAAACGATTACTAGCCAGCAAACTTTCAACTGTCCCTGAAATCACTAACAGGCAGCAGCTCTCTCCCTACACTATCTCTTCAGCACACACAGGCAGAGTGAAAAAACGCTGCAGGGCTTCGGTTTTTATAGGGAAGGGGAGTGGTCCAGGGGAGAGCTTCCTGATTGGCTGCCATGTACCTGCTGGTCTGGGGTGAGAGGGCAAAAAAAAGCGCCAACAATGGCGAACCCAAAATGGCGAACGTCGCGCGACGTTCGCGAACTTCCGGCGAGCGCGAACACCCGATGTTCGCGCGAACAAGTTCGCCGGCGAACAGTTCGCGACATCTCTATTTAAAATCAAGTTCCCCAGCATACAGTGTGACTGAGTAGTAAGACCATAGTGCACTTACCCTTCATTCAGGAGCTCTAGTGAAAAAGGGAACTTTTAAGCCCCAGCAAACTAACATACACCTGTGCATAAGTCCCTGCTTTAAAGGTTGAATTGCAACTATAGGAAATATTTGGCTTCAATTTGCTAAGGTGTTGACTGGGTGCTAGAAGCACCCTTGTGCCAGTGCTCACAGTAACCCAGTAACCCACATTCTTTAGTTGTCCAGCTGCTATAAAAACAAACAAACTATAAAAAGCCAATATTTGTACACAAAAAAAAGGATAAAAAATTGCCAGTGCATGGGTTGCCTTTAAAAAGCACATAACAGTTAGCTCTGAGCTGAAACTGTGTTACTGGCATATGTTCATAACTTTATATTGCTATCGTTAGAAGCATTAAAATACACCACTTACATATAAAATAATGTTGTCATAATTGATAATTTCCTTTGAATCTATTTATCTGTAGCCTAACTGGCTGGTAATGGATGCAGAGAGGAACACCCTGCAATAGCTTAGGTTGGCGTCCTTCTATACTCATACGACTACCCGTGTATTAAATATTCTTTGTGTTCCTTGAGGAACAAATTTTATAAATACTTTGTAAATACTTTGTAGAAAACCCTTAAAAACAAAACAAATTGGGGCATAAAAAAATGGGATAATGCCCATTTAACCCCTAAATTTAATTGCAGATAGTACAAAGATGACATATCAATGACATGACAATGACAAGTTGAAACTGAGAAATGTTACTGTTTTCTGAAAAATATATGCTAATTTTTACTTAGATTGGGGCAACAAAAGCCTGAAATAGTTGTGTAATCTTAATACAGGTACGGCATCCATTACCCGGAAACCCATTATCCAGAAAGCGCCAAATTACGGAAAGGCAGTCTCCCAAAAACTCCATTTTATCCAAATAATCTAAAGTTTTAAAAACAATTTCCTTTATCTCTGTAATAATACTTGATCCGAACTACAATATAATGAATCCTTATTGGAAGCATTTATTTAATGTTTACATCATTTTATTTTAGACTTTAGGTATAAAGGTCCAAATTACGGAAACATTCGTTATCCGGAAAACCCCAGGTCACGAGTATTCTGGATAACAGGTCCCATACCTGTAAGAGGGGTACAGCACTCTGTGAAACACTGTGTGGCAAACTTTGCAATCAATTTAATTTCTTCAATGAAGAATTTCTGTGATTTCACCATCTGTAGTACAAAATAACATTAGTGATTTTAAAAATTCCAGGAAAATGTCTGAATGCAATGGACAAGGCCAAAAGTCAGTATTGGATGATCTTCATGATCTTCTGGCCCTCAGGCAGCACTGCATTAAAACACACATGATTCTGTAGTGGAAATCAACCAGAAGTCTCAGGAATACTTCTGAAAACCACTGTTTGTGAACACAGTTCGTCGCTGCATCCACATATGCAAGTCAAAACTCTACCATGCAAATAAGAAACCATATATATAAATATAACCCAGAATCACCACTGCCTTCTCTGATCCATTTAGGTTCAGAGCTGGACCACATGGTGCAGGTGCCCTAGGCAACCTGTCCCGCCGTGGCACCGGCTGAGCGTGCGCATGCGCGTGTTGACGCTAGCACGCATGCGCACAATCGCAAATCGGCATGCGCACATGCGCAGAAAGGCCAAGCACCGTGCAGGAAGATGGGGAGTGATGGGACCGGACATGGGGTAGGCGACAGAGCAGGTACGTGCCTGGCGCCCCCCCAGCTTTGCGCCCTAGGCACGTGCCTACCCCTAGTTCCGGCCCTGTTTAGGATGGACTAAGGCAAAGTGGAAAACTGTCCTGTGGTCTGATATTAAAATTTGAGATTCTTTTTTGAAATCATGGATGCCAAGTCCAGAACTTAAGAGGAGAAGCTTTTATTAGCATACAAATGCAAACATCCATATGGTATGGTTAACTTGCACAGCTAGAGAGGCACAATTAAGTGCTGAATTCCACATAACGAGGGGGAAAGATTAGTCGATCTGCAACAAAACGCATACGACATGTCATATATGCCGAATATAATAGGAATGACTGAGAAATCACAGGTACAAACTACATGTATCCTATGGGGTGCCGTTTTGTCCCAAATACATTCTGTATACAAGACTATCCCTAATACACAGAATGAATATCTCTCATGTTATACAAGTATTTGTGACCATACACAGAGAAAAAAATATACAAAAGACTTATTTCTATTAAAGAATGAAAACAAAATCTGGTTAGTGCACAAAAGGATGTCATTATATCACAAACTCCATTCTGTACAGTTTAACAAGCAGTCTGTCTCACAAATGTATAACCTCCATGTAACGGACACACTTATATGCAGAGTTACTTACAGAATGAATTATGTAAAAACAAAGTTGGACATAATATATAATAGTGTAACTAATTAGTGCTTGTCAAGCTAGATTTGAATGACAAAATAGATATCTGTGACAGAAAGCAAGATTTTATAGCACAGGATTCATTCTTTCCACAAAATGACAGTTTTGTTTAACAAAACAGATAAAATAACCATTCTGTGAAGCAACACTGTCAGTCACATTCCTGAACCAATAAGAACAAAGCTTATTGCCATATACAAACAAGATAAGAAGTGGCCAGCTCTGCTCCACATGGCTAAGGCAAAGTATCTGACCTGCTATAGAGGGCGCCCTCTAATGTCCCCTGTGCTGCATAGTAATAAACATGAACAAACCTTTCCTAAAAGAGCTGCTGTTAAACACTACAGGTTCATAAATGGAAGTTTTTACAAATGGCTGAGAAATATAATGCTGCACTTGATGATTGTAGAAAAAGAAAAGTATGCAAAACATAAATATGATCATTTTAGGTGATATGGCTATTCTTATTGTAGTAACCTGCTTGTTAGGCCATTTTGGTTAAGGGCATTCCTGCTGTTTTGCCATTATCTTATGACTGACTCCTGTTCCTCTTTCTGTCTAAGCTGAGAGCAATAATGGGACAGGCCACACCCACCTGCCGTATTGTATTAAATGTACCAGAAGTTACTGTGCTTGTCTGGCTGCTTTGCCTGACTCTCAGAGACAGTTATAAGTTTTGTATATGATAGTTAGACTCCAATGTCTCCTCCTAGCTGTAATCTTGCACCAATTAGCTTGTAGTAGTCTCTAAATAATGTGCTTAGATATAGTACAACTACTACATAGTAGCTTTAGCCAGAGACTTGGGACTCATCATGTGCACACATACCTCCCAACTGTCCCTTTTTCAGAGGGACAGTCCCTCTTTTGACAGCTCAACCTGAGGTCCCTCATATGTACTGGAAAGTCCCTCTTTTCTCTGCACTGAACAGCCAGAAAAAGAAACAAAATTTCTAATTTACAAGAAGTCATCTGTAGTATGGGTACTTCAAATGGGTAAACAAATTACTCACCACGTAAGGGAAGTGGCCCAGGTGCACTGCCATGTGCCCTCAGCATAGGGGGCGGACAAACCAAAATGTAAAAAGGAGCAGGCACTCGATGAACGCAGACTTCCAGCAGGCACCAATTCAAAGTGTAAAGATCTTTTTTGTGTCCAAAATTTCTAACTTAATTGTCTTTTGGCAGAGAGGCCAGTACAGCTAACAGGTACAACTAAGATACTTTGTAACAATTTTGAGATAAGAAAATAAGTAATTTTAACAGTTTAGATAAGGAGAAATATTTTCAAACTTTTATAACCTGCCAAACTTTGTAAAATGAACATGGTAATTACGGGGTGTGGCCACAAAAATGCGTGTGGTCAAAAAAAATTTTTGTCCCTCTTTTTACTTCCAAAATGTTGGGAGGTATGACCACGCATTCTGTATAGTATGATGTGTAGGTTATATGAGCAGCCACTCCTGAGTACTGTGTGTAAACAAAAGGGGGTCATTTAGGCAGGGACAATTTTAGGGGATCATAATCTATTTATATAGAAGCAACAAGCTATACAATGCTTTATATTTATTTATAACAAAAGACTCTAATTATGCCGTCCCCTTACCTGCCCAGTGCTTAACCCTTTCACTTCATAGTGGGTCGAGGGGGGCACAACACTAGAGCAGAGAGCACAACTGTGCCCATGTCACATGCATGTCCAGGGCTGCCAGCAGGGGGGGACAAGTGTTCCGGGCCTGAAGGGGGGCCCAGAAGTGCTGCATTTTTCAAAGAGCCGGGTCCCCTTTACGAGCGCCCGAGCCGTGCGGCCATTTCGCATATTACAGAATGCGGAAGTGCCGAAAAGACGAAGTTGAAGTCCCTAAGCGGTGAAAAGACCCGAATTCATGAAAGGAGGTGAAGTTGAAGTCCTGAAGCCTTTTGTACTCAGGAGTGGCTGCTCATATAACCTACACATCATACTATACACAATGTGTGATGCACATGATTAGTCCCAAGTCTCTGGCTAAATCTATTATGTAGTAGTTGAACTATAGCTAAGCACATTATTAAGAGACTACTACAAGCTAATTGGTGCAAGATTACAGCTAGGAGGAGACATTTGAGTCTAACTATCATATACAAAACGTATAACTGTCTCTGAGAGTAAGGCAAAGCAGCCAGACAAGCACAGTAACTTCTGGTACATTTAATACAATATGGCAGGTGGGTGTGGCCTGTCCCATTATTGCTCTCAGCATAGACAGGAAGAGGAACAGGAGTCAGTCATAAGATAATGGCAAAACAGCAGGAATGCCCTTAACCAAAATGGCCACACAAGCAGGTTACTACAATAAGAATAGCCATATCACCTAAAATGATCATATTTATATAAGTTTTGCATACTTTTCTTTCTCTACCATCATTATAAGTGCAGCATTGTATTTCTCAGCCATTTGTAAAAACTTCCATTTATGAACCTGTATTGTTTAACAGCAGCTCTTTTAGGAAAGGTTTGTTCATGTTTATTACTATCAGCACAGGGGACATTAGAGGGCGCCCTCTATAGCAGGTCAGATACTTTGCCTTAGCCATGTGGAGCAGAGCTGGCCACTGATCATCTTGTTTGTATATGGCAATAAGCTTTGTTCTTATTGGTTCAGGAATGTGACTGACAGTGTTGCTTCACAGAATGGTTATTTTATCTGTTTTGTGAAACAAAACTGTCATTTTGTGGAAAGAATGAATCCTGTACTATAAAATCTTGCTTTCTGTCACAGATATCTATTTTGTCAGTCAAATCTAGCTTGACATGCACTAGTTAGTTACACTATTATATATTATGTCCAACTTTGTTTTTACATAATTCATTCTGTAAGTAACTCTGCACATAAGTGTGTCCGTTACATAGAGGTTATACATTTGTGAGACAGACTGCTTGTTAAACTGTACAGAATGGAGTTTGTGAGATAATGACATCCTTTTGTGCACTAACCAGATTTTGTTTTCATTCTTTAATAGAAATAAGTCTTTTGTATATTTTTTTATCTGTGTATGGTCACAAATACTTATATAACACGAGAGACATTCATTCTGTGTATTAGGGATAGTTTTGTATACAGAATGTATTTGGGACAAACGGCACCCCATAGTATCCGACACCCCATAGTATCCGACACGACTGTCGGATGTGAACACGGCACGATGCGTCTTCATCCGACTCATTATATTTGGCACGTGCGTTTTGTCAACGCACAACGAATCTTTACCCATTGTTCCGTGGAGTTCAGCCCTAACATTGAACGATATATGCAAGTTTTGGAGCAACATAGCCATATGCATGCCTATATGTAAAATAGCAACATAGGTTTGTCTGCAAAAGAACATTTTCCCACCTTAAGATAAAACCTTAGAATCTGAATGGATTGAATGGTAAATAAAGCATCAGTGTATGGACTACTTGCATAGTTATAAATAGTCACCCCCCCATAGTTATAAATAGTCTCTCTTTTTGTGTATAAACCTTCCTAACTTGGCCAGCCTTTCCTCTTAACTAACAAATACTTTCCATTCCCTTTACCAGGTTAGTAGCTATACTTTGGATTCTCTGTTTCAGTAGTGTTCATTTTCTGAGAAATGCTGGGGGTGCTTCCATGTCTTCCATGCATGCCTATTTTTTCTGCTAAACAGATAGCTATGACAGTTCTGCAATATTCCCATATGCATCTACCAAAATGAGGCTTTAAATATTGGAACGTAAACCATTACAACACGCAGTCATTGCGGAGCCTTTTGGTTTTTTTATTTTGTACTGGATGCACAATTGTTTTTTTCATTTAATTCTGCACAGCATACATTTGAGTGACTGTTTCAATGCAAATTGCTTTATGTGTCTACAAATTTACAAACTAGAACTGAAATCAAGTGTGGCACTTGATAGGAAAAGTAAGGCTCAGTTGGACCACCATGTATTTTATCAATATAAAAAACCCTGGCATAGTCTATATTGATGCAGCAGTAGGCAAGATATCTAGATATTCGGGGTTTTTTTGCTATTTTTAGGATCACATCACATATATTTTCCCAGTTTTGCAGTGATCACAAAGCAGTGAACTTAAAAGGTTAATTCCAAGGGGAAATTAGATCTGCAGTGTTCAGTGTAAACAACCATCTATACTATACAATTAAATGGGCTAAAACTGCAGATAAACTGCTACAGCATCTGGCCCTTTCCAAGGAAAAAAAATGAAAGCACAAAATGCGTGGGGCTGAAATGGACAGATGAGAGTGCAGAAGCCACATCTGATGTAAAGGAGCTGGCAGGAGAGGGAAACAGATGGGTTGGCAGTAATGGGAACAGATGGCTTGGAATTTATCTCTAATCTGAGAACAAAGGACAGACTATGAGTGTATGGATGACATGAAATCTGCTATGCTCAGTGGGGGAGTTCCAGGACATTGGGCTCCCTGCTTATGACTTGGACAACACTCCGTCATCAGAAATGAATACAGATCTCATTTATTATATGTCTCATCTGAATATCATTTCATTTCAGAATAGACACTGGATTCTTCAGGACAGAGGCATCCTCAGAACCGATACTGTCTCGCTAATCTCCACCAACATATTCCATGTTGTATTACCTGTAGCTCTAGCCTATGCCACGATAAAACCTCAGTCAGATTCTGACTTCCACAGCTGCCAAAAAATTGCTCTATTCCAGGAAAAGGAATGTGGAATCGGAACAATAACAATAGAACCAAAAGCAGTACATACAATATAGAGACACACACACAGATATACAGAAGACTCCAAGATATGTTTTTATGTCCTGCTGAAAGCAATAAAATGCATGCCCACGTCTATTTATGGGTTTTATTACTACAGGTAAACAATATTCTTTGATTAAACTATCATTTTTGTTCACTGAATTCAAAGTTATGAAAGGAGCTATAACAGTTTTAGGAGGAACATTTTGAAAATACAGAGCAAGAAGCAGTGATTTATTTGTATATAATTTGGTGCAGTGGAATAAAGAATGAGAATGTTCACAATTCTTTGGATTCCCTTCCTTCATACAGGGGGATAGGAATAGTAAGTGAATTTACAAGATTTCAATAAATTACTTGAAAATTGTTGCAATGATTAGGTTCAGTATTGCACAGGACCTTTTTGACTGATCTGCTTGCTTCTGATGAAGTGACATAGAGGTCACGAAACGCGTCAAGCACACATCCCCTGCCCGCTTGTGATTTTAGAAGGATTCTCAATAAAGTATGTACGATTTTATTAAGATGGTTTCCACGTGATGACTAAGTTTGTCCGGTGAAGTCCCTTTCCTGTTTTTTGAAGTGTTCGCAAGCCGCAGCCAGAGCGGTCTCCCTGGGATATATCGGCGTGCAGATTCCCTGTTCCAAGGGCGCTCCCGACTGGCTACCGACTGCTCCTAACCCCTAAATCCTTTTTGACTGATGCAGTTGAACTGCAGACTTTCAGCTTTAATTCAGTGGGTTGAACAAAAAGATTGCATAAAAATGTGAGGAACTGAAGCCTTTTTTAACACAATCACTTCATTTCAGGGGCTCAAAAGTAACTGGACAATTGACTAAAAAACTATTTCATGGGCAGGTGTGGGCAATCCCTTCATTATGTCATTATTAATTATGCAGATAAAAGCCCTGGAGTTGATTTGAGGGGGGGATGCTTGTATGTGGAAGATTTTGCTGTGAACAGACAACATGCGGTCAAAGGAGCTCTCCATGCAGGTGAAACAAGCCATCCTTAAAGGAATACTGTCATGGGAAAAAAAAAATTTTTCAAAAAGAATCAGTTAATAGTGCTGCTCCAGCAGAATTCTGCACTGAAATTAATTTCTCAAAAGAGCAAACAGATTTTTTATATTCAATTTTGAAATCTGACATGGGGCTAGACATATTGTCAATTTCCCAGCTGCCCCAAGTCATATGACTTGTGCTCTGATAAACTTCAATCACTCTTTACTGCTGTACTGCAAATTGGAGTGATATCACCCCCTCCCTTCCCCCCACCCCAGCAGCCAAACAAAAAAACAAGATAACCAGATAGCAGCTCCCTAACACAAGATAACAGCTGCCTGGTAGATCTAAGAACAACACTCAATAGTAAAATCCCATGTCCCACAGAGACACATTCAGTTACATTGAGAAGGAAAAACAGCAGCCTGCCAGAAAGCATTTCTCTCCTAAAGTGCAGGCACAAGTCACATGACCAGGGGCAGCTGGGAAATTGACAAAATGTCTAGCCCCATGTCAGATTTCAAAATTGAATATAAAAAAAATCTGTTTGCTCTTTGAGAAATGGATTTCATTGCAGAATTCTGCTGGAGTAGCACTATTAACTGATGCGTTTTGAAAAAAACATTTTCCGATGACAGGATCCCTTTAAGCTGCAAAAACAGAAAAAAAACCCATCCAAGAAATTGTTACAATATTAGGAGTGGCAAAATCTACCGTTTGGTACATCCTGAGAAAGAAAGAAAGCACTGGTGAACTCAGCAACGCAAAAAGACCAGGATGACCACAGAAGACAACAGTGGTGGATGAATCATTTCCATGGTGAAGAGAAAACCCTTCACAACAGCCAAACAATTAAATAACACTCTCCAGGAGGTAGGTGTATTGATATCCAAGTCTACCATAAAGAGAAGACTGCATGAAAGTAATTACAGAGGGTGCTCTGCAAGGTGCAAGCCACTCATAAGAATCAAGAATAGAAAGGCTAGATTGGACTTTGCTAAAAAAACAAACCAAAAAAAACATCTAAAAGAGCCAGCACAGTTCTAGAAAAACATTCTTTGGACAGATGAAACCAAGAAAAAAAAATTGAATAATGGCAAGAAAAAAAGTATAGAGAAGGTGAGGAACAAATGATCCAAAGCATACCACATCATCTGTAAAACATGTCAGAGGCAGTGTGATGGCTTGGGCGTGCATGGCTGCCAGTGGCACTGGGACATTAGTGTTTATCCATGATGTGACACAGGACAGAAGCAGCCAAATGAATTCTGAGGTGTTCAGAGACATACTGTCTGCTCAAATCCAGCTAAATGCAGTCAAATTGACTGGGAGGCATTTCATAATGGACAATGACTCAAAACATACAGCCAAAGCAACCCAGGAGTTTATTAAAGCAAAGAAGTGGAATATTCTTGAATGGCCAAGTCAGTCACCTGATCTGAACCCAATTGAGCTGCATTTCACTTGTTGAAGATTAAACTTCAGACAGAAAGGCTCACAAACAAACAGCAACTGAAAGCCTCTGCAGTAAAGGTCTGGCAGAGCATTAAAAAGGAGGAAACCCAGAATCTGGTGATGCTCATGAGTTCAAGACTTCAGGCTGTCATTGCCAGCAAAGGGTTTCAGCGTAGTATTAGAAAGGAACATTTTATTTTCAGTTTTTTAATTTGTCCAATTACTTTTGAGCCCCTGAAATGAAGGGACTGTGTTAAAAAAAAGCTTTAGTTCCTCACATTTTTATGCAATCTTTTTGTTCAACCCATTGAATTAAAGCTGAAAGTCTGCAGTTCAACTGCATCTGAGTTCTCATCGTGGTAATGTACAGAACCAAAATTAGAAAATAGTTGTCTCTGTCCAAAGATTTATGGGCCTGTATGTTTTCCCCTCTCCAATCAACTATTTAAAGGGGATGTAAAGTCAAAAAAGTAAAATACTTGAACAGGCCCACTGCCTAAAAATAAACCTACCTTCAATTTGCTTTAATTAAAAAAAATCTATATAGTTTTCATAGAAACCATGATTTTCTGTGCTCCAGCTCCCCTTTACTCTATGCACAACTTAAACAAGGGCCGTAACCGATGCCTGTTTTTTCCACAGAATGGATGAGCTCACTAATTTAAATCCACACTGCTATTATTTGGAAGAAGCTATTATTATTTTGAACACTGCTATTACACAGAATCAGCAGCATGCATGTCATGACTGTTGGGTCTGTTGGTTTTCTATCACTCTACTACACTTACTAGTAAATTATTTGCCATACAGAAAATTATGGCAATATATGATTGTTGGTAAGTGATGTTGGACTGCTATTATTCTGAACATAACTGAATGTATTTAGTTCATATGGTGCTAATTGGGTACATTTCACAGAAAAAGTAGGAAATACACATTGGGATCACTAGTGCTGAAAACTTATGATGGTAGGAGAAACCTCTGCACAAAATTACTAAAAGATATGGGATTGTGGAGACCCCGTAGTCTTGGATAAACCTCTGTGCATTTCTTTCTCCTTAGAACTATAATGCTTTGTATAATGTTCAGTCTTGGTGGTGGTGGGGCAGATTCAGTTCAGCAATGCGCTTACTTAGAACAGAATGAGTTGCATTATGAATATTTTTTATTTATGCAGCTCTAATTGCATGCTTGGTATTGTACATTAGAACAATACAACAGAACCTGAAAGAAATTGTAGATATTTATGTTCTAAGTGTTATAGGAAAGCTTTTACTTGAAAGCTTTTTACTTTTACTTTATTTTGTTTTGGAATTTAAAATGCTACCTGCTGCATAGACCGTTTTGTATACAGGCCCTAAAACCAAGTAAGCAAAGAAATTCCCAACCGGAGAGAAGCAGAACAAGGTAATGAACTAAACTAATTCAAATGAAAACCAAAAGAGTTGTCTCTTCCCCACAAAGCTTACATTGTAAGTGGGTGGTTAGCTTACAGGCACAAATAGAAGGGTAGCTGCATTAACCTCTATAGTTGCAGACACATAATTGGTTATTATACAGTAAGTCATAATCACAGGGATACCTTCTTTTCTATTGGCACCAATTATAACCTCTTTTTGCTTATTTTAAGAACTGTCTGCATTTTTACCATAACCTTCATCCATTCTACTATTTGCAGTTTCTATAGCAACCAGTATAGGCAAGGGTTTCCTTCCATGTGTGTCTCTTGATCTCTTTCTGTGAAATAATAGAGGGCAGTCGGACTGGCCCACTGGGATACAAGGAAAACTCGTGGTGGGCCCAGGTGTCAGTGGGCCCTTATTCTGCTCAACATTTGGCCTATTTCATGGCCATTCCCTATTTCTATAAGAACAAAGAGGCTAAATAGATGGAATAATAGATTATTGTATGTAAAGAAAACAGACTAGGAGAATAGAGGTTGAGTGAGGAGAGGAAGAATAATAGTACTGAGAGTGGGTCCCTGGTCTAAGGTTTTATTGTGGGCCCCTGGTGTCCCAGTCAGACACTGATAGAGGGTGAAGCATTATGGACAGAATATAAAATTGACCTCCAAATCTCAAGGTTCAGCTTATAGCAGAACTGCATTGTAATTCTGAGAGAGAGAAAACACCTTTACACTTATTCTATCTTGTCGCTCTTTCACTGACACAATATAGTTGCCAACGTCTCCAAAACTCCAGGGCCAGCCTATATTTGACTCTAGTAAAATAGACTTTGAATGCGTAACTGCACAAGTGTATCTGCGCTGAAAGATCAGAACAAAGGGGCCAGTTTCTGTACCAATATTCTTCATACAGTCAATAAGGTTATACTCTACACTGTGTATCTTACAGGGGCCCTTAAAGGGGAACTATAGTCTAAAATAGAATAATGCTAGAAATGTTGTATTTTGTAAACTAAACAAACTTACTGCCGAATTAAACAAATTTGTTTTCAAAATTGGCCACAGGGGGCTGTCAACTTGTAACTTTGTTAAACATCTTTGCAAGACCAAGCCCATGCTCAGTGTGGTCTGGGCTTCAGTTGGGAGGTTAAGCTTAGGGATCGTCCTAAATTATCAAAACAGCACAAGTAAAATAATATCTGCCATAGAAGCTGATACAGCAAGACTAATTAATAATCAGAATATACAGACTGCACTGGGCCTGTGGATACAAATCTCTACACAGTTGCCGACTGCTCTACAAGGAAACAAACAAAGCTGCTTGAGTTCTGGGATGGTGGGGGGCTCCCCCCTGCCGTTTAAAAGTATGATTGTTTCCATGCAGAGCAGTTAGGGACCGTCTTTCCTATCTGCAGCAGTCAGAGCAAGTAAACCGAAGGGGGAATTTCACTGCATACAGTCAGGTTTATTCTAAAAATGGTACAATTTTTTTTTTTTTTAAAGTATATTGGAGATAGATTTCTTTTTCATTAAAGAAAGTAAAAATGGGATTTTTATTTTGCCTTTACATCCCCTTTAAAGATGCATGTAAGTGATGAAGCAGAAATTCTTACAAGACAAGGGTATACTGCTGTGCTATCAATTAACGGGAAAGGTGGAGACAAATGAGTAAAAAAGTGAGAACAAGGAAAATAGTTAGCTTGGAGAAGAGGGAGAACAGCAGAGAAAGAGGTAGGAGATGTCATCTGTTGGGAATGATGTGCTGATTTGAATCAAATTTGTGTTATTCCTTTACAGAAAGTGAAGAAAAGGGATTATACTGTTCCAAAAAAAAAAAAAATAGTGTCTGCATTTTTCGGAACAGCTTGAATTCAAGCCACAGCACACTGTGAAGACAGTGAAGCATGGTGGCCCAAGCATCATGATATGGAGATGTTTCTCATACTATGGTGTTGGGCCTATTTATCACATACCATGGATCATGAATCAGTTTCAATACAAATACTTGAAGAGGTCATGTTTCCTTTTGCTGAAGAGAAAATGCACTTGAAATGAGCAACATCTTGGTTCCAGATCAAAAAGACTAACGTTATGGAGTGGCCAGACCAATCCTCAGACCTTAAAAGGGATGTATGGTCAAAAAATTTTCATTGGTAGGTGGGCGGGACTAGCAGAAGAGGCAGGCAGGGCAAGAAGAGACGACCACAGGCCGTGAAGGTTTTGTGCGCTTCTACAGCATGAGCAGGTATGTGGGGGATATGATATGAAAAAACTGCAAAACATATATAATTTTTTGCAATTTGAAAAATCCTTCTATTCACTCCCCAAAGGCAAAGGGAGATTAAACATTTTGACCATACACCCCCTTTAATCCAATAGAAAACTTGTGGGGTGACATCAAAAATGCAGTTTCTGAGGCAAAACCAAGAAATGCAGATTTGTTGGACTCCATGCAACACATGTGTAGCAGTTCTCAGAAACACTGCTTAAACAACTAAATATTAGCTCAGTGATTCAAAGGAAAGCTAAATCTTGAAACATTTTTCAGTTTATACAGTGAATGTTTGAGTTTGTAAAGAAGAATGTGAACACTACTATTATTTGGAACAGCCTCATATTTCATTTTCTTCACTTTCTGTAAAGGAATAAAACAAATTTGAGTTTTCTTCATGTTTTGATTTGGAATAGAATGTGCAATGTTCCCAATGCATTTGTGTGTATGGAAATTAAAGTTATTTTAAGGATATTGAGCTTTATTGGCATTTTTAAACACACTGCTATGATTCTGAACACAACTTTACATTTGTTTGTACATAGATAGAGAACTGGCTAAAGGTCCATGTTTACAAAGGTTGGCAATAGGAAATCCACTCCTTGGAGTAGGTTCTTAATGGGGTGCCACAGGGGTCTGTATTAGGGGTCACTATTTTGTTCATTAATGATTGAGAAGGCATTCTCAGCAATGTGTCTGTTTGCAGATAAAACTATGAAAGAAAATTCCATCCAGGAAGTGGCATCCTTGCAGGGGGATGTAAACAAACTGGCAAAGTGTCAGGTGTGCTTTAATATTGCCAACCAAGGGTTTGCATTTTTAATTTAAGATTATGAATGCCTCATATCTTTAATGGGACTAAGTTAGAAAACCTTTGATGGAGAAGGATCTGGGAGTATTTCTTGCTATATATGTTTATTATTTACACACTGCTATTATTCTGAACACAATTGTATATGCCAACTATAACGGATTTCTCTATTATATTGTATAAGTATCCTGGTGGCAGGATGATGCAAACTACACACAGAACATGAAAATACAAAGGCTGGTAAGCAGGCCATAGACATAGGTCTGAGTAGACAACATTTAGAATACAGGCCAGATAGCAGAAGAGAAAATAAGGAAAAAGTGAGTGGGAAGGACAGATGGCCATTTTTATCCTTCCTTTAGGGTCTTTCACATTTCTCTTTTACTTACCTTCACTTTTTTTCCTTTTTGCCTTCTTCCTTGATTACTGATCCTTCATTATTGCATTTATAAAGCACCAGCATTTTCAGTACTCTACATAAAAGTACACCCTTCACAAGCAAATCTCTACATTAGTTAATGAAGGCCCTGTCTACAAACACTTACAACCTATAGGGTATGGATAATTGATAAACAAGATACAATTCAAACTGCTGAGAATATACCAGAAATCTGTAAAAATGTATAGGACAAAGAAACCAAATTCACTGCGTTATTTAGGCAGCAGCCAGTCAAAATAAATGACTAACCTTGAACCGCATGCAATCTTCTGGTCCTTGTCAGCTTGGTGTTTATATTGTAGGTTGATAAACTATGCAGAACAAATATAAGACTATTTATTATAGAGAAAATGGCAGCAAATATTAGAAGTTCCTGTACAAACATTAATTTTTTCAGTATAACCCTTTTTTTAATTAGAAATATTCAGTTACTTTGGTAACTATGACATGGGGGTTAAAAAAATGATGAGACTACCGTTTTTACAAAACAGTATAATGTAGAAAAAGGCAAAAGAGAATAGCTGAAAGAAGACACTCCTTGAAAATTTTCTATGTAATGATCGCCTTTTATGTTTGAAAGTAGTATCCTTGAGGGGTGGGGTATTCAATACCTCTCCTTGTGAAGCTTGGTAATTAGGAATTGGCAGTTTGTAAGGAGAAGGTTTGTTGTAAATTGGTGTAATTACAGGTCAGGTTGTTAGATAAAATTGACCCAAAGAAGTACTTACAAATTCATCAAAGATGGCTTGAGCAAATTATCACTACATCTGTTGGAGAAAGAAGGTGAATAAATTGTTCTTCTCATCCCATTTATATGCACAGATGGCATGGGGAGTGTTTCCTGCCTAGTAACATTATTACATTTTATCCATATAGTGCATACATATTCCACAGTTTTTTACAGAGAGCTTTCAATCATTCACATTTCCCGCAGCAGCTACAATATAATTTTTCAATTTATTAAAGGAATAATTCTGTGTGAAAATAAAAACTATGTAAATTAGATAGGCTGCGCAAAATAAAAAATGTTTCTAATATAGTTACCGTATATACTCGAGTATAAGCCGAGTTTTTCAGCATCCAAAATGTGCTGAAAAAGTCTACCTCGGCTTATACTCGGGTCAGCGGGCAGTAGCTGAGATTGCAGTCACTTTTAATCATTCCTATACCAACAGTTCGCTTGGGTAGAGACTGCAATATCACACAGCGCCCTCTGTAGGTTATATGAAAGAATAACAGTGACTGCAATATCACACAGCACCCTCTGTTGGTTATATGAAGGATTAACAGTGATGGCAATATCACACAGCGCCCTCTGTTGGTTATATGAAAGAATAACAGTGCGCCCTCTGTTGGTTATATGAAAGATTAACAGTGACTGCAATATCACACAGCGCCCTCTGTTGGTTATATGAAAGAATAACAGTGACTGCAATATCACACAGCGCCCTCTGTTGGTTATACGAAAGATTAACAGTGATGGCAATATCACACAGCCCCCTCTGCACATGGTAGTGGGACAATGCACACAGTAATCCGTTTGGCAATTCTCTGTCACCATCAACTTTGCAAAGAAGTCCGGTTGATCGCTGGGGGGGTCGCTTTGGCAGAATGGGAGACAGGGCTGTAGTTGTGTCTAGGCTTATACTAAAGTCAATAAGTTTTCCCAGTTTTCATAGGTAAAATTAGGTACCTCGGCTTATACTCGGGTCGGCTTATACTCGAGTATATATGGTTAGGCAAAAATAGAATGTATAAAGGCTGGAGTGACTGGATGTCTAACATAAAAGCTAGAACACTACTTCCTGCTTTTCAGCTCTCTAACTCTGAGTTAGTCAGCGACTTGAATGGGGGGACACATGGTACATATCTGTTCAGTGAATTTGCAATTGATCCTCAGCATTCAGCTCAGATTCAAAAGCAACAGATATGACCCATGTGCCCCCCCCCCCCCTCAAGTGTCTGATTGGTTACTGCCTGGTAACCAGGGTAACCAGTCAGCCTAAACTAAGAGAGCTGAAAAGCAGGAAGTAGTGTTCTGGCTATTATGTTATACATCCAGACTTTATACATTACATTATTGCCTAACTAATTATATTAGAAACATTTTTTATTTTATACAGCCTATCCATTTACAGGGTTTTTATTTTTACACTGAACAATTCCTTTAAACTAAGGAAAACCTAACCAAATAGTTTGCTTTTGGACTGCTGGAGGAAACTAGAGTATCAGGATACAAACAGCATGCACAAACCCTAGTATAAATGGAATCTGGGACCCCTGTGCTACACAACAGCGAATGGCTTGCTGCCATTCAGAGCCACTTATGTCAAATACATTCCAGACACAAAATAGTTGATACTAATCAGGTATGGGACTTGTTATCCAGAATGCTCAGAATACAGTGCTACGCAATATGTTGGCGCTATATAAATACATGTTAATAATAATAATAATAATGCTCGGGAACTTGGGGTTGACCAAAAAATGAGTTTTTCTGTAATTTTTATCATCAAAGGATTCTGTCATGATTTTTATGGTGTAATTTTTATTTCTAAATTACACTATTTACACTGCAAATAATTCACTCTACCATTAAAATTAAATTCCTGAACTAGCGTGTTTTTTTTTTTCTGGGGCTTTCCAGATAATGGGTCTTTCCGTAATTTGGATCTTCATACCTTAAGACTACTAGAAAATCATTAAATAAACCCAATAGGCTCATTCTACTTCCAATAAGGATTAAATATATATTAGTTTGGATCAAGTACAAGCTACTGTTTTATTATTATAAATAAAAAGAAAATAATTTAAAAAAATTTGGATTATTTGATTATAATGGAGTCTATGGGAGACGGCTTTTCCGTAATTCGGAACTTTCTGGATACCTGTATTTGATTAAAATGGAGTATATGCGAGATGGCCTTCTCCTAATTCAGAGCTTTCTGGATAACAGGCTTTCAGATACTTATAAATACAAATAACAGATCTTAATTGTAACAGCATTCTAATCACCTTAAAGGACAAGTAATATAATTTTTTTTTAAAAAAAATTTGTTTTTATAAAATGAAAAAAAAAAACATAACAGCCAGACAAATTTAACTTTAAAACTGCAAAGTCTTTATTAAAAAATAACTTACTGAAACTCCGCTTGCACTCCTCTTCAGAAAAGGCGACAGGGCGACGATCCATCGTTTGGCACTCAATTTCTCCTCCCTGCCTTCTATAGGAGATAGCCAGGGAGGAGAAATCGAGCACCGCACGATGGATCGTCACCCTGCCGCCTTTTCTGAAGAGGAGTGCAAGCGGAGTTTCGGTGAGATATTTTTTAATAAAGACTTTGCGATTTTAAAATTAAATATGTCTTGGTGGTTTTTTTCCATTATATAAAAACACATTTTTTAAAAAGAAATGTTGACGTTACTGGTCCTTTAACAAGTTCCAACTCACTGGCTGAATGTCACTGGTAAGCACTGCAGAAATGCATATCATTAGCATGAATGTGCCTTCAAATTATCATTGCTGCCTGAAAACAGAATGCTCCCAAAATATAGCATCATTTTTTTTAAGCATAAAATAAATCCTTCAAGTATAATGGAAGCTGAAGTTTCTTAATAAAAGAACACATTTGGATTTGGAACTCATTTTTTCCTTTCTGCATTGTTATGACAGATGAGGGGAGGCATTTTGGCAATGCTACAGAACCTGCCAAAAGGTAACAGTGAAGTGATTAAGCAACTGGCTAGCTGGCATGGAGTTTAATGTTACTGGGCATCAACACCTGCTCAATGCATGGGTGGTGGTAGCAAAATGTTTCACTTAGGCAGCAAGGTAGCATTGTCTGCCTCTGCTCATTTTGGTTTAAATAGAAAACTCCAGCATTTTCACATCAGTTCAGTTAATATTAAACACTGACCAGAAGACTAGTGGTTTTCTAACACTAGTGAAATAAAACTGTTGTGAAAAAGAATGCTATGCATTGAAGGAAAACAGTCAGTTAAGTCAGAAATATGACAACCTCTCAACTTTTGATCCTGGGATGATGATGATGATTATGTCAGGGGCTATAGTGATGCAACCGTCTATCAGAAAGGATAAAGTGGGCTCAGACAGAGAAACTGCTGGAGTCTCGATAAAATAAGACTTTGTTCGTAAATTGGCTCTGACAAAGTGCAATTTCGACTATGGTCATAAATAAAATAAAAACAAAAAAAACTACAAAACTGCAAAGTTTTGCTGAATTAAGCTGTTCTTAAAATGTACAAAATTTGTCTTGCATTTTAATGACCCTTTCCTCCTACATATCCATCTGTGATGCCCTCATAGTGATTCTGGCAGAATTGCATTGTTGATAGGCGCACTGCCATCTGGTGGCCACTCTCACCGAGGCAGCTAAAAAAACAGGTACTCTATTAAATATGAAAACAGGAAGTGACCTAAACCAGGAAGTTCTAGAGTTGCTTTCACTTTGTATGTTTTCTCCTCATGACTCTGGGTGTTTCTTCCTCAATCCTGGGACATCAATTGTCTTTTCACAAAAATATCAATATAAAAGATATAAGAACGTTAGAATCCACCAGTATATATTACAAGAAAGCAACTTCTTCTGTTTATTGAAGATTCTAGCTATTGTTTAGCTGACTGTCTAGCTGCACACACACAGTACAGTGCTGTGAGGGCAGTACACCATCCATGCAAAGTTAAAGCACCTAAAACATAACAGGGAACTTCTGAATGGTTTCAATCCAATATGCAAAGAATTACCCATATATCAGACCCCAACATGAAGGTAATGACTGAGCACCCTGCATTTGTTTTGTGTGTCAAAGGAGCCCGTTAGAGTAAGTTCATCCCAAAACCCATATATTTTATGTACATTCTAACAAATACCAAATGGGTAAATATGTCTCTACTCCAAACAACCAAACAGCAATGCTTTGCTCAATTGCCTCAAAATTTACATTTTACAAATTCTATCTCCCAGTTTAGGGTTCATTGAAAACCTGGAATTCATATTAAAGCTCCCCATAAACACGACGATTCTTCTTGCCGAACGACCGATTTTAGGGAAGCCGGACCGATCCATCGAAATTATCGTGCGGTTAGTGGGATTCGAACGATCGTACATCTTACGATTTTTTCGGCCAGGTCAAAAAATCTTTGTCGGTCCCAGTGCAATCTATGTTTGCAGGGCCAAGCAGGCAGCTCCCCTTTGTTTTCCTGCCAAATTGGTCTTTTTAGTTGATGGTAAATTCGTACGATCGTACAATCTGAGAAGATCGTGGTCTCACGATCAGGATATGATCTTTTAAAAATCTCAACATCTATGGCCAGCTTAATACGTGCAGGAATACAAAACCATGTTTTGTTCAATAAAAATATTGCTAATTTTTAGCCGACAAAGAACAAAAGTTACAATGAATAATGAGGAATGCAATAGCTTCACTAAAATCCAAAAAAATAAATTGCACGGTGAGATTGGTTGTGGTTGTATGAACAGTTAGCTTTTTACAGTCACAAAAAGGCAAGAAACAGCAATGCAGAACTGAAAACGTAATATAATTAAAGTAATCCAATAAATCCCTCAAATTCAATAAGGAATTGCACTCATGTTAGTCACTAGACACTGGGCAATTCAACACTATCACAAAAAAATAAAATACAAAAACAGTTTTAAAAAAATGGAAAAGTTCATGTGTGCTTTTTTGCACAAAGTATTTAAAAGACAATGGAAGCATAATTCAAACATGTTACTACAGGTATGGGATCCGTTATCCGGAAACCCACTATCCAGAAAGTTCCGAATTACGGAAAGGCCGTCTCCCATAGACTCCATTATAATCAAATAATCCAAATTTTAAAAAATGATTTCCTTTTTCTCTGCAATAATAAAACAGTACCTTTTACTCGATCCCAACTAAGATATAATTAATCCTTATTGAAAGCAAAACCAGCCTATTGGGTGCATTTAATGTTTACATGATTTTCTAGTAGAAGATCCAAATTACGCAAAGACCCGTTATCTGGAAAGCCCCAGGTCCCAAGCATTCTGCATAATAGGTCCCATACCTGTACTACTACTACTAAACTAAAGACAGAGACTAAAGGCCATTTGGGAATACTGAAGTAGCCACAAGAATAGCTTACGTTAGCTCATATTTATTTTACTACCTGATCTTATTTTAAAGCAGTATGGATTTTAACAACTGATATGTCAAAATTGCAAAAGGCGGCAGAAGAAAGATTAATAAACACATTAGGAATGTGACAGGAGGGCTAAGTGCTTTCTTATTTATACCAAGTATGGATTTATTAAGTTTCTTGTAGAAGAAAGGTTTTTTTTCAGTAACAGCAACCACTCCCATCAGAAAAATAAAAAATAAGATTCTAAATACTAGACTAGTATACATTTGATATGAATTGTAAAAAGGATATGGAAGACTGGATGAGAAGCCACAGTTGTCAAATGTGCTGTAGGTTAAATTAATTTTCTTATATCCTTTTCCTATTACAAAACAGGATAGAAATCATGAATATTTAACCAGATATTCATTTATTTCTCCTCAGGTCAGATGCAAGACAACAGTAAGAGTTGATAACCTGTTGCCCAAAATTAATGCATAATGAATATATGAACACAAAGAAGCTTCCTTCTATTTACAAAGCAAAGTTACTGTAGGTTCAACCAAGATAAACCGATTCCTTCACAAAATATATAAATATATTTTAGAGTCTTGAAGGACAATCCAATCCCCATAATCGAATAATGTAAAAGCTCAAAAATAATTAAAAGAAAAAAACAAAATAAAAAAATGCTGTAAAGAAGTATGATGAAGCCATCCCAAAGTACCATTTTCCCCATCAAGCTAGTTCATTGGTGGAGAAAGAAAATATATTACAGTAAACTGAAGGTAATGGTCCAATGTTCAACAAAAAAAGGTCAACAAGAAGCACAATCACTGAGTTCACTCATTTATCTGTACAAAGAACTGCTGGGGGGGGGGGGGGGGGACACACAACCAAAGAGACTGTCTTTTAACATTCACCTAATCAAGAAAATGCAAGAATTGCTCCAAAGGTCAGGAGTCCATCAGTCCTAAAAAAAAATGACAAAATTCCCCAATTTATTTTTGAAAGATTGCTCTTTATCTGTACAAATATTCGTTGATCTAATACTGTCTAAAAGCTGCCAAATTCTTCATGAAGATGGCTGATGCAGGAGTGACGATATTCCGGAAATATTTAAATAAGTTCATTTTAAATTTGTTTAAACTCTACACAAAATCCGTGCTCTTATCACTTTATATGCACCGGTCTCTCTTCTGACTTCAGTATTTTGTATACTAAACAAACATGAACTTACTTTTATTTATTGAAGATTCTAGCTATTGTTTAGCTGACTGTCTAGCTGCACACACACAGTACAGTGCTGTGAGGGCAGTACACCATCCATGCAAAGTTAAAGCACCTAAAACATAACAGGGAACTTCTGAATGGTTTCAATCCAATATGCAAAGAATTACCCATATATCAGACCCCAACATGAAGGTAATGACTGAGCACCCTGCATTTGTTTTGTGTGTCAAAGGAGCCCGTTAGAGTAAGTTCATCCCAAAACCCATATATTTTATGTACATTCTAACAAATACCAAATGGGTAAATATGTCTCTACTCCAAACAACCAAACAGCAATGCTTTGCTCAATTGCCTCAAAATTTACATTTTACAAATTCTATCTCCCAGTTTAGGGTTCATTGAAAACCTGGAATTCATATTAAAGCTCCCCATAAACACGACGATTCTTCTTGCCGAACGACCGATTTTAGGGAAGCCGGACCGATCCATCGAAATTATCGTGCGGTTAGTGGGATTCGAACGATCGTACATCTTACGATTTTTTCGGCCAGGTCAAAAAATCTTTGTCGGTCCCAGTGCAATCTATGTTTGCAGGGCCAAGCAGGCAGCTCCCCTTTGTTTTCCTGGCAAATTGGTCTTTTTAGTTGATGGTAAATTCGTACGATCGTACAATCTGAGAAGATCGTGGTCTCACGATCAGGATATGATCTTTTAAAAATCTCAACATCTATGGCCAGCTTAATACGTGCAGGAATACAAAACCATGTTTTGTTCAATAAAAATATTGCTAATTTTTAGCCGACAAAGAACAAAAGTTACAATGAATAATGAGGAATGCAATAGCTTCACTAAAATCCAAAAAAATAAATTGCACGGTGAGATTGGTTGTGGTTGTATGAACAGTTAGCTTTTTACAGTCACAAAAAGGCAAGAAACAGCAATGCAGAACTGAAAACGTAATATAATTAAAGTAATCCAATAAATCCCTCAAATTCAATAAGGAATTGCACTCATGTTAGTCACTAGACACTGGGCAATTCAACACTATCACAAAAAAAATAAAATACAAAAACAGTTTTAAAAAAAGGGAAAAGTTCATGTGTGCTTTTTTGCACAAAGTATTTAAAAGACAATGGAAGCATAATTCAAACATGTTACTACAGGTATGGGATCCGTTATCCGGAAACCCACTATCCAGAAAGTTCCGAATTACGGAAAGGCCGTCTCCCATAGACTCCATTATAATCAAATAATCCAAATTTTAAAAAATGATTTCCTTTTTCTCTGCAATAATAAAACAGTACCTTTTACTCGATCCCAACTAAGATATAATTAATCCTTATTGAAAGCAAAACCAGCCTATTGGGTGCATTTAATGTTTACATGATTTTCTAGTAGAAGATCCAAATTACGCAAAGACCCGTTATCTGGAAAGCCCCAGGTCCCAAGCATTCTGCATAATAGGTCCCATACCTGTACTACTACTACTAAACTAAAGACAGAGACTAAAGGCCATTTGGGAATACTGAAGTAGCCACAAGAATAGCTTACGTTAGCTCATATTTATTTTACTACCTGATCTTATTTTAAAGCAGTATGGATTTTAACAACTGATATGTCAAAATTGCAAAAGGCGGCAGAAGAAAGATTAATAAACACATTAGGAATGTGACAGGAGGGCTAAGTGCTTTCTTATTTATACCAAGTATGGATTTATTAAGTTTCTTGTAGAAGAAAGGTTTTTTTTTCAGTAACAGCAACCACTCCCATCAGAAAAATAAAAAATAAGATTCTAAATACTAGACTAGTATACATTTGATATGAATTGTAAAAAGGATATGGAAGACTGGATGAGAAGCCACAGTTGTCAAATGTGCTGTAGGTTAAATTAATTTTCTTATATCCTTTTCCTATTACAAAACAGGATAGAAATCATGAATATTTAACCAGATATTCATTTATTTCTCCTCAGGTCAGATGCAAGACAACAGTAAGAGTTGATAACCTGTTGCCCAAAATTAATGCATAATGAATATATGAACACAAAGAAGCTTCCTTCTATTTACAAAGCAAAGTTACTGTAGGTTCAACCAAGATAAACCGATTCCTTCACAAAATATATAAATATATTTTAGAGTCTTGAAGGACAATCCAATCCCCATAATCGAATAATGTAAAAGCTCAAAAATAATTAAAAGAAAAAAACAAAATAAAAAAATGCTGTAAAGAAGTATGATGAAGCCATCCCAAAGTACCATTTTCCCCCATCAAGCTAGTTCATTGGTGGAGAAAGAAAATATATTACAGTAAACTGAAGGTAATGGTCCAATGTTCAACAAAAAAAGGTCAACAAGAAGCACAATCACCGAGTTCACTCATTTATCTGTACAAAGAACTGCTGGGGGGGGGGGGGGGGGGGGACACACAACCAAAGAGACTGTCTTTTAACATTCACCTAATCAAGAAAATGCAAGAATTGCTCCAAAGGTCAGGAGTCCATCAGTCCTAAAAAAAAATGACAAAATTCCCCAATTTATTTTTGAAAGATTGCTCTTTATCTGTACAAATATTCGTTGATCTAATACTGTCTAAAAGCTGCCAAATTCTTCATGAAGATGGCTGATGCAGGAGTGACGATATTCCGGAAATATTTAAATAAGTTCATTTTAAATTTGTTTAAACTCTACACAAAATCCGTGCTCTTATCACTTTATATGCACCGGTCTCTCTTCTGACTTCAGTCGTTTTTTACGAGGTTGTACAAAATCATCATCATCTGAATCCTCTGTTACATCTCCATCATCATCCTCTGGTTCAAACTCTGGCAATGGTTGGAAGGTCCTGTCCGGGTAGATTTCCGGAAGTTTGTCCTCAAAATATAATGCAACAGCCTTTCCTGCTTGGGCAACTTCGGAGTCATTCTGTGGGGAAAAAGAAAAAGACTTTAACTTGGGTTATGCACAGAACTTTGCCAAGTTTGCGTGTTTTTAGAAGCTTACCTGTAGATTAATTTCTTGTGTGTCTGCATAAACTTGAACAACTTTCATCATCTAAAAAGGACACCAGAGTCAAAAAAAAATAAATTCAATATTTTCTAAGCTTCATAAGTAGGGTTTAAGACCAAATAAGGTCATAACATGGAAAAAAGTTATGACCAGATTGCATCAAATTTAAAAAAAAAAAGAAAGAAGTCTGGTAAAACTCTTCTGATCAGAGAAGGCGTGTTATTCAGGTTTTAAATGCGAGTATACTTCTATTCAAACATAATTTTCACTTTTTGCGACAAAATTGTGTTAATTTTTACAAAATTATCCAAATATATTATTTCGCCTTAAAGGTATTTAAGTCTTCTTTAGTATTTATGGATACATGTGATTTACTCTTGGTCAATGACCAGAAAAAATTGTCAGTGTCAGGCAGAATGTGAAATCCATTAAAAAAGTAAACTCTGCCTATGGATTTTGGTGACTGAAAATTTACAGCATCAGATAATTTTTCCTTATAAACGCGATATATCTACTGCTTCACTTGTCATCTCACACATTAGGCAGTCCTGACAGCTGTCAAGAACTAGATTTAACATTTACTTTAATTGTCGCATAACTTATGCACCAGATAAAACCAGGGATTTTTTTCCCACACATATTTTCTTCAGGCCTAGTGCTTTGCATAATTCTCTACACATTTAAATATATGACATGCCTGCAAAGAAAAGTGATTTATTTAATTAATTTCATTAAAGGGGAACTAAAGTCTAAAATAAATAATGATTGAAATTCAGTATTTTGTATACTAAACAAACATGAACTTACTGCACCAGAAGCCTAATTAAACAAATGATTTATGTTTTCAAAGTTGGCCACAGGGGGGTTCACCATCTTGTAACTTTGTTAAACATCTTTGCAAGACAAAGATTATGCACATGCTCAGTGTGATCTGGGCTTCAGCTGGGAGGTTAAGTTTAGGGATCATCATAAATTATCAAAACAGCACAAGTCAAATAATATCTGCCATAGAAGCTGATACAGAAAGACTGATTAATAATAAATATATGCAGACTGTACTGGATCTGCGGATAAAAATCTCTACACAGTCGCCAGCTGCTTTATAGGGAAACAAACAAAGCTGCTCAAGGCCACAGAAGGTGGGGGCTCCCCCTGCATTTGAAAGTATGATTGTTTCCCTGCAGAACAGTTAGGGAAGTTTCCTATCTGCAGCTGTCAGAGCAAGTAAATGATTGGAGAATTTTTCTGCATACAGTCAGGTTTATTATAAAAACGGTACAAATTTGTAATTAAAATATATTGGAGATAGATCTATTTTTCATAAAAGATGGGATTTTATTTCTTATTTTATTTCTGTAAACACATTTTTAGTTCGTATACCCATTTTAACTATGTTAGCTGGGATCAATTACTTTGGTTATAGCAAACAATCATAATGGCTGAAGTCATGGAGACCGACAACCCCTGCTGTAGCAGATACCTATAGTCTATAGTTTGTGGTAATACGGATGCACAAAACCCCAGGCAAGAGGGAAAACGTTATCACCTACAAAAATAGTTTCTTGGCTGAAGAAATTAATTTGTAACACAAACCTGTGTTTGAAACTAGGAAATATATCAGGGATGATGAGAAATTAACAAAACCGTAGAAGTATAATTCCTAGTGTTCTTTATAAGTGCTTCCAGAGGATGCTAGAGGTTTCAATTTAACTGCAGGATGGCAAATTTGACATTCCTTGTCACTATTAACATCCCAGGGTTCACTATTAATTATAATATATTGCCATCGTTATTAGGCTGTTAAAGCAGCTAGAAGAAATAGATGGAGGATTGCCATTTGGATATCCAAGTCATTTCTTATATACAGTAAAGTAATTAATTGGTACTTGTTAAAAAGGGTAGTCCTAAAAATTTACTTTTAGGGTGGCGTGGTCAGTAGTTTTCTAGATCAATTTGCAAGTAGTTCTTTTTATTCAATTTAAAAAAAAAAAAAAAAAAAAGTTATTTGTGGGGTTTTTTTTCTCTTTAGTCCCTAAGCTTAGAATTGAAATGGTTCCTAGGGTTAACAGCAGCATGGAAGATAGTACAGCATAGAGTCTTAGGCCAGTGGCACACAAAGCGCTTTCCCCAATGGAATTGATATTCAAGTGGACAAGTAGTGTACATGTATACGGGGTAGATTTCAGTATGAAAATGCATCTCTCTCATCAAAATTTGCTCCAAGTGTGTGCTCAAGGACAATACTGTTCTCTGCGCAAACAAGAAATGGTGAGAGCCATTCTCTGCTATGTATAGCACCAGCCTTTGCAGGAACATGACAAATTTTAAATTATATAATCTAAATGTCCGATTGGAAGATGAATAGGTTGGTTGTTTTATAAAAAGCTATTAAAAGTGGACGTTCCTTAAAACAGATCTGCCTGTAATATGCTCCTGTAATATGCTCTAAGGCAAACTGGTTCAACTTGCAAAACTAGCATCATATTTCGAGAACCTTGTCACATACAGTATTATTCTCTATCACTAGCAATCAGATTTTTTACATGAATGTTTCTCCTGAACAACCACCACTCAATATAGTCATGGGCAGTCCTCTACTGTCATGCCACATTCATTTAGTTCCTCTGCACTAATGAAAATTTGACAAAAGATCTGACAGATATGGTCACAAGATAACTTTCCATATATGCTCTGAATGCCACAGCTGTTCTACAACATATATAAACCGGGAGGCAATTAGGTTTTAGCAAAATAACTGAGCAATAACCAACTATTAATGCCTTTTGTTGATAAATACTGCAAAAACATTTTTAATAACTCTAAAATGCAAAAGTGACGTAATACCTGAATTGAAAAAAATGTTTTATAGTTTCATGGATGGATTCAGTTTCAGTTAAAGGAAAACTATACCTCCAAACAATGTAGGTCTCTATAAAAAGATATTGCATATAACAGCTCATATGTAAAACCCTGCTTCAATAAAATAAACCATTTTCAAATTACTATACTTTTTTTTGTAGCATGTGCCATTGGGTAATCATAAATAGAAAATTGCCAAAAAATAAGGGCCTAGGATTCACAGCGCACACAACCAAACCATACATGTTAGGTCACATGAGCCAATTAACATACAAATTTCTGTCTTTTGCTTCCACACTTCTTCGTGTTACAGTAAGGGGCCTATTTACTAAGGGTTGAAGTGAGTTCGAAGTGAATTTTCGAATTCAAAAACTTCGGATTTTGAAGTAATTGTTGGGTACTTCGACCATGGAATAGGCTAAAATTCGATTAGAATTGAAAAAATTTGGAATATTCGACCATTCGAAAATTGAAGTACCGTCTCTTTAAAAAACTGACTGACACCGCCACCTTAAACCTGCCGAATTGCTATGTTAGCCTATGGGGACCTCCTAGGACCTATAGTCGAAGTTTTTTTATTTTTTTTTGAAAATCGTTCGTTTCGAACGATTTATACGTTTGATCGAACGATTTGAATTAGATAGAAAACAACTAAATTTAAAAAAACGTCAACTATCAAATTTCTACAATGCGATGGTCGAATTTCGACGTTTTACCGCTTCGAAATTCGACCCTTAGTAAATGTGCCCCTTAGAGTTTTAGTATTTCTGGTCAGGTGATCTCTGAGGCAGCACACAGACCATCTTGAAACGGTGGTTCAAAGCAAGAGATTTAAAAAGGCAATATTTACTTAGATATATATACCAGTTTGGTAAGATTCTTTAATATGTTGCTCAAGTATTCATTCTGGTGGTATAGTTTTCCTTTAAGCACAATAAATCAGATTTAAGAATTGCATTTACTTTATCCCTTTACATGCCACAGATCAAAAAATCTGCAGCACTTTCTTATGTTACATGGTAATCTATGTGGTATTGTGGCTAAATATTAAATATCCAGTTTCTGCAACTGCGGTTTGCTATTTAAAATAAATGGTCGAAAAATGTTAAAACTGGCTTGAAATGCCACTACATAGAAAATAAGGAGTTAAATGTGCTTCTTCATTAAACCTTTTGTCTTCTAAATGTGGACCCCAAACAGCTGCCCTATAAAGACTATGGGTACCCCTCCATCTCTGAATGTCTGGCCCCATTCTAGCTCTCAGTGACATGTAGGGGGCAATAAACTTGGTTGTGTTATTGACCCGTATGTTGCACCGTGCAAGCTAGTTCTTTAGTTTCAAGCACACTGACAGGATTTTTATATGCTGCAGATATTAACTTTAAATTAAGAAGGTAAACATACTTCATTGAACCTTTCACAGTTCTTAAATATTAGCCTGACATCTGCAACGAAATCTTCGGGTGTTTGATAGTGCTGTGAGTGTTTCTTCTGTAGCTTATTTTTCACCATAGAAAGATCCATAGGCTTCTTAATAATTTTGTAGTAGTTTGGTATCTGCAAAGCAAAAAAAAAAAATCAGAACAAGGAAAAGGAGATTTTGTGTACTCACCGTTAAATCTCTTTCTCTTCAGTCGTTTGGGGGACACAGGGACAGTGGGGTATAGCTGGAACCACTAGGAGGCAGGACACAATAAAAAAAATAGAAACTTGATCCCTCCTCCTCCTCCTGCTACACCCCTCCTCTGTAGGCAGAGACACTCAGTTCGTACCAAAGGAGAAACAGTAGGTTATTAATAATCAACAGAAAATCTGATAACTAATTACAAGAAGAACAGAGTCAACCAAGTCTGAAGCCAAGAGAAGGCCTCTATCCAGGGAGGGAAGCCCTGTGTCCCCCAAGCGACTGAAGAGAAAGAGATTTAACGGTGAGTACACAAAATCTCCTTTTCTCTAGGTCTGCTTGGGGGACACAGGGACGTACCAAAGCTGTCCCCTGAATCTAGGGCGGGAAGTAGAGGCCTACGTGGAACCAGCCACTGCAGCCTGAAGTACCTTCCTGCTGTATCGGGTGTCAGATGCCACAAGGTGCCAAACTGGTAAAATTTGGCAAAAGTATGGATTGAAGTCCACGTTGCAGCCTTGTTCTGCTGAGGCTTGGTTTCGAAAAGCCCTCTGGTGGAATGTGCCCTGATTGATCTGGGGGAACCTGACCCTGTGATGAATAGGATCTCTGGATGGCCTGTTTTATCCATCGGGAAATGGAGGTCTAAGAAGCTGGTGTGCTTCTAAGGGCCTGAGGGAAGGACGAACAAGGAGTCCGATAGACGGATGTCCTCGACCCGGTGCAGGTAAAACTTGAGGGCCCTAACGGGGTCGAGGGTGTGCAGTGCTGCTTCCTTCGCATTGGAAAGGGATGGGCAGAAGGTAGGAATCGTAATTTCCTGGTTGAGGTGGAAAGTGGAAACCACCTTGGGAAGAAAAGAGGGAGAAGTATGAAGTACTGCCCTGTCGTTGTGGAAGGTCAACAGAGGAGACCTACAGGAGAGGGCAGAGATCTCAGATACTCTCCGTGCTGAGGCAATAGCCATCAGAAAAAACTGTTTTCCATGTGAGCCACTGAAGTGGAATATAATCCATGGGTTTAAAGGGAGCGTGTTGCAGGGCACGTAGGACTAGGGTTAAGTCCCAATTTGGCACCGGTGAAAGTACCGGGCGCTTTATATGGGCCATTCCCTGAAGAAAAATCCTAACATCTGGGAACAAGGCGAGAGGTCTTTGGAACAGGATGGAAGTGCCGAAAACTGAGATTTCAGTGATCCGACGGACATGTCCAGGGACAGTCCCTCCTGTATAAGGCCAGAAGGAGTGGAGTGGAAAATTCAGTGAATTGAAACCATTACATTGGCACCACCAATGGTAAGTGAACCAGACCCGATGGTACGTCTTGGCAGAGACCGGCTTGCGGGCTGCACGCATGGTAGAATGACAGTGTCAGAGAACCCCTTCCGTCTCAGGATCGCGGTTTCAGTAGCCACGCCATCAAATTGAGGTTGGCAGGACAGTGGTGAAGGATTGGACCCTGAGAGAGAAGGTCCAGGATGAGAGGCCAAGGTTCCTCTACTGAGAGATGTACTAGATCCGAGACCCAGGATCGACGGGGCCATGTTGGAGCTATGAGGATAAGTGTAATGAGTTCTCTCTGAAGCTTCTTGATCTTTCTTGGAATGAACGCAAGATGGAAGTCCCAGGGAGAGGTGAGGGCGTCTGCCGCCAGATGGTCCCTGGACATTGCAAAGAAGAGAGGAACTTTACGATTGTGATGTGATCGACCTCTGGCATCCCCCATCTTTGAGTGATCTTGTGGAAGATGTTGTCATTTACAGGCCACTCGCAGGGATCTAAGGATTGTCTGCTGAGATAATCTGCTTCCCAGTTTAAGAGACCTGGAATGAAGATGGCTGACAGGCGAGTCGGATTGCCCGTATCTCAAGAAGGTTGATGTGAAGACATTGTTCCGATAGAGACCAGCGACCCTGCGCTGACCGACCCTCTGCACTGCTCATATACTGACGCACTGCTCCCCAACCGGAGAGGCTTACATCTGTGGTGAGCAGTCACCATTGTGGATCCCCTAGGGGTCTGCCCCTGGTCAGGTGACTGGTTTGCATCAACCAGAGAGAGAGACTCGAATCCTGCGGGATAAACGAAATTCCAGGAGAAGGGATTTATGCCTCCAGGCCGCAAGAATATTCCACTGAAGCTCCCTGAGGTGACGCTGGGTGAAGGGAACTGATTCTATCATCGAAACCATGACTCCCAACACCTTCATGTAGAATCTCGCGGTGTGGGACTTCGAGAGGAGAGACCGCACGAGGGTCCGTAGATGCTGGACCTTGTCACTGGGACAGTTTGTGTCTGGGTGTTGATCTGCATCCAGAGGAAGACCATGGATTGGCTTGGGGTTAACGAGGACTTGTCCAGGTTGATGAACCAACCAAACTCCTGTAATCAAACCATGGTGAAGTGCAACGCCTGCTGGGCCACTGCAAATTAAGGTGCCTTGATCAGGAGATCGTCCAGATAAGGAGTTATGGAGATCCCCCTAGCGCGGATTAGAGCAGTGGCCACCGACATGATCTTGGTAAAGACACTAGGGGCTGAATTCAGGCCAAGGGGAAGGTCCGTGAGTTGGAAGTGGCGATTTTGGAAGGCAAATCGCAAGAATCTATGATGGGGACAGAAAATTGGGGCCGCAATGACAGACCTGAGGGATTCAAACTTGAACCTTCACGGTCGGATGAAAGTATGGAGGTCCTTGAGGTCCAGGATTGGCCAAACAGATCCATCCTTCTTGGGAACTACAAACAAGTTTGATTAATAGCCTCAGAATCTCTCCTCAGTCGTTAAAGGGATGATGACCTCTGAACGGATAAGCTTGCAGATTGCGTCGTGCAGCGCCTGAGCCTTTTGATGCCCCTGAGGATATCTGGACATGAAGAACCGGTGGGGCGGGAGAGAAGCGAATTCTAGGTGGTAGCCCTGACTCACGACCTTGTGTACCCAGGCGTCTTGAGTAAAATTCTTCCAGGAGTCGGCAAACCAGCAAAGTCTCCCCCCCCTACGGCTGAGTCGCTGAAGGGAAGAAGGGGTGAGTAATGCAGACGTGGGCTTGCGGGACTGCCAGGATGGCCTGGACCTTCCACTGAAGCGTCCTCTGCAGGTGGTGGAGTGTCGTGAGAGACTTTTTTGAAGACAAGTCCGCAATTTCATCCAGAGAGATCTGCTAACAGATACCGACAAGTCAAGTCAGCTGAAGTTCTGCTAATCACCTGTAGTGCATCGAGGGAGGCTTCACATAGGTAGTCAGCCTCCTTGATTTGCGAGGCCAAATGAGCGAGTTCTTCACGGGGGACCCTTGTGGCAATCGCTCGGCATAAGGCGTCCGACCAAGTTTGGACGGCTCTACTTACCCAAGCCGAGTCTAGAACCGGCCGGAGGGAGGTATCTGAAGCAGAGAAGAGAGAAGAATGCCCTCAATCTTCTTGTCCATGGAGTCCTTGAAGGAGGCTGCATCAGGAACTGGTAAAGCAGTGTCCTTAGATAGTCGAGACAGGCGCGTCCACTTAAGGTGGGGAGGTCCACTTTTCCGTTAGATCCTGTGGAAAAGGATATAGTTTGAGAAAACGGCAGTTAGCCTGGAAACATCCCTCTGGCTTGTACCATTCCTGTTGGATAATTTGCTCGAGTTGAGCATGAGAGGGAAAAGGAAGATGAGGACCTGCTGCGGCGCTTAAAGAAGGAGGTACTGCAACTAGGTTCAGGCTCCTTTAAGTGAAGGGTCTCTAATACTGAAATGAGGGAATCAATGGCCTCGGAGAGTTTGGGGGGATTCCCCTTCCTCTGGGTCGGAACTGTGAGATAGTTCACCATCAGAAAGAGCCGGATCCTCCTCTGAGTCAGGCGGCAGGGATGAAGTAGTGATGGATCCGCCTCACACTCATCCTCAGAAGGAGAGGGGGCTCTACATTTTGGAGGCTTAGGCCGAGGCTTATCTAGCCACGCTAGCAGTTTATCAAGGGAGAGAGCCAATTTAGGAATGCCGGTGGCAAGCTTAGATGCCCATTCTGGGGGAGGCTGGGGGTCCAGGGGGGGTGGAGTCCCAGGGCTGGCCTGATGGGTCCCCATGGGAGGCTTGGCTTACCTGAGGACGGAGTTCTGAAGTTTCCGAAACTGCCTCAGGTGGCTTGCACGTGGAACACAGAGGGTCCTTGTGACCAGATGCGGCATTTGGCACAAGCTAAATACTTAACCGATGAAGTAGTTGCTGGCCTGGAAAAAAGGTTATCACCTGTACCTTCAGACATGGTGTACACAAGCTGTTCCTGTAAGAGAGGAATTAAGTTAACAATATATAAAATGTAGGTTATATATATAACTGAAAATGCCTCCCCAGGGTACTGCTGGGAGCAAAGCCTTGGAGGAGAGTAAAGCCTGATAAGGCAGTAATTACAAAGCCTGCTGCCCTGTGGCAATAGCTAAAAACCCCACTGTGTCAGAATAACTGCCCTGTTGTGTTCTTCAAAAAAACAGGGGCGGGGGGGCTGCGCAGAAGAGAAGCTGGGGAAGAGTTCTGCCCAGCGTGGTGAGTCTGCTAGTAATGAAACCTCCTCCAGAATCAATGGGAAGTAGCTGCCTGGGCGCACAATGGAGAGTGCGAAGAATGGCCCCTCCCCTAGCAGTGACGTATGGTGCAGACGCACACCTTGCATAAGGCACTGGCGCGCACTTTTTGGGTTGCGCACAGGGTGGGAGTACAGTAAGTGCAAAATCTGCCCCAGCCGTTGCCTCCCCAGGTAGAGTGAAAGACAGCCCCAGTGAAGTCTCTCGTAAAATAGTGGTGCACAACCGGCGCTAAGCCCACAATAACTCTCTGCTGCTGACAGTGAAGACAGTAGGAAACATAAGTGCCATTCCCATTCTGGACAATTTGTAGAGATGACTGGGGATTTGGCAGCTGTGCTCTCAATCTCAGTAAGGCACCCCCGCTCCAGGTGTAGGAAATGAACCAATTAGTTAGAGAACTGAGAGAAGCAAGTGAAAAGGCAGAACTTGCTGCTAGGTGCTCTTTATTGCACATAACATGCCAGAAGCCCTTTATCAAGTGCCTGTGTGTTTGGTGGAGGCTGATTAAGATACTGCCTGGGTCTGAACTAGTGACCTGCAGGTTGCAGAGGGGAGGGTGCTCAGAGAGTGAATAGGCTGCTATTAAGGATATATGCTTACCTTAAATGAGCCACGGCAGGAGTTCCCAGACTTTAGTCTAGGGATCCTTGGGGCATATAAGGAGGAATGAGCCACAGGATGAACCTGGCTATACCTCAACCCTGTGTCCCGGCCAGCGCATCCTCTCTCTGGATGTCAGAGGGAGGGAATCAATACTGGATGGTCAGTGCAGAGCACAAGAGACCTCGGTGACATCCTCAAGTAATGGATCAGACTACTCAGTGTAGCTGTCCAGCTCCATATGATGTGAAGGAATTGTAATGAAATAAAAATAAAAGAGCAAAATAAATAGTAAAATACTCCTGAATGCAGGAGACAGTCCTAACCTCCTGAGGACACAACGAAACTGAGTGTCTCTGCCTACAGGGGAGGGGTATAGCAGGAGGAGGAGGGGTCAAGTTTCTATTTTTTTTTTATTGTGTCCTGCCTCCTAGTGGTTCCAGCTATACCCCACTGTCCCTGTGTCCCCCAAGCAGACCTAGAGAAATGTCAGATATGTCTAATAATAAAATGCTTAAAATGGCAAAGTTAAATCAATGACTGGAGCAGTAACTTACAGAGTAAACCCTTTGAATAAGAAAATCAAAGCATATATAACGAAAAGGGTTTTACCTTTTGAAAAATCAAAGCTTAAATTTTACCACAAAACAAAATTCAATTCAAATTTATTAAGTATATTACATTTCGAGGTCCCTAAGCCTTGGCATAAATGTCAGTGTGCTAGGGTAAATTTCATGCTTCTATACATGGCTGGGAGTTGATGCCAGGTTGTGATAGGCTCAAGACTTTTGACCATCACTGTGGCACATTTATAAAATGTCAAAGTAATTTAAGGCAAAATATACATTTTATTAAAATGTAATTCCCCCCCCCCCCACAAAAATGTAATCAGTGAACAGCCTCTTTGAAATCTTTAGATACTTGCCACTCTGGTTGTTAAAAGGTTAACCGTAATGCTGCACCATCCCCTTAAAAAAAAAAAAACCTCCAAAAATTTAAAGTGTTTTAATGGAATGACAATATAATGTAGTGTTACCCTGCACCGGTAAAACAAGTGTGTTTGCTTCAGAAAGACTATTATAGTTTATATAAACAAGCTGCTGTGTAGCCATGGAGGCAGCCATTTAAGCATAGGACACATAGTAGAGAACAGATAAGTTCTGAAGAATCCCATATCCTGTGCCTTTTCTCCTTTTTACAGCTTTGAATGGCTGCCCCAATCATAATCTTGCCACTACAGCGGGAGTGCCCATACTTTACTAATGCGAGGTCTACTTTTTCTAATGTTGTCCCATTATGATCTACATTCATAAAAGCATGTTAGCATTCTGTTGCTTAAATACTGATTTGTGGGGAAATGCATATTGCTATTGCAACTATTTGCAATTTAACCTTAACATAATAAATATCTAAATGAAAAGCATGAAATAAGATGGTGCTTTAGACAAGCTGTTTGCTGAGAGTGTCTTGAGATCTACTGATCACCAGCAAAAGGTCTACTGGTAGGTCCCAATCTACCTTTTGGGCAGCCCTGCACCACAGGATTACAATATGGTGATAGGAATTGTCGGTTTGGACTGATTAAAAATCAGTCCAAAGGAAGAACAGTTGTTTATGCCAAATAGAAAGGATCTGGGGGTTTTTGACGTAAACTCTTCTACATTGCTTGCTCCATGAATAGCAAATTGCAGTTGCTGTTTGCAAGTATGGAAATACATTCAAGAAGTTATATTAATTCAATAGTGCTCATGTTACAAGCTCTACTTTTACAGTGCTACTGGTGTGAGCAGCGTTTATTATGTATTAACTCAGCAGCTGGTACAGGTGTGTAGTATTTTTCTAGAGAACTGCTATATTCTGTCCCACACGGTTCATTAAATATATCCTTCCATTGAGCTCATTTGAGATTTGCAGTGAACGAGTGTACATGTTCCAGGTGCACATCAATGAATGCGGAGGGCTGCTGTCAAGCAACAGCTGTGGATCTGGGGGTTGCAAATCCTTGCTTTGAAGTTATTACTTGGCTCCATTACAGCTGGAACTCTTTCATGAAATAGGGAAAATGCCAAACCAAACCATGCAACTGCTTGCACGCGGGAAGCAAAATGTAGAGTGTTTCTCTTTAAAGTCTCGATAGGTGTGGCTCAACTTTTGCCTTTAAAGCAGTGATCCCCAAACATTGGCTCGTGAGCAACATGTTACACCCCAACCCCTTGGCTGTTGCTCCCAGCGGCCTCAAAGCAGGTGCTTTATTTTTGAATTTCTGGCTCAGAGGCAAGTTTTGGTTGCAGAATATCAACTGCACTGCCAAACAGAGCCTCTTGTAGGCTGCCAGTCCACATAAGAGCTACAAATAAGACAATCACAGCCCACTTTTTTTTTTTTTTTAACATTTTAGGGTAAGGCCACACGAGGATATTCGGGGAGATTTTGTCGCCTGGCGACTAATCGCCTCGTCTTTTGCGCAACTATCTCCTGCCTCTGCGTTTTTCCCCATAGGCTAGAATGAGGCGATGCGTTTTCTATAGTCGCCTGAAGTTGCCTCTGAGGCAACTTTGGGCGACTATTGAAAACGCATCGCCGCGTGTGTATTAGCGCAGGCGACTTTTGATTCTAGCCTATGGGGAAAAACGCTGAGGCAGTTTGGGGAGATAGTCACGCAAAAGACGAGGCGATTAGTCGCCAGGCGACAAAATCTCCCCGAATATCCTCGGGTGGCCTTACCCTTAATGTGGCTCATGAGTTTAAAAAAAAAAAAAAGTTGAGGGACCTATAAAAGCAACTAATTTAATATATTTTGGAAAAGATTTATACACAGTTGACCACTTTGGGGAAAAATAACATTCACATCCTACTTACCGAAGCTGGCACAGGCTCCTGAAATTCAATGCTTAATTCATGACAGTAGAGATAAAGCAGAAGCCGTTCACATTTCTTTGTAAGAGACATGACCAAAAAAAAAAAAAAAAAAAAAGGGGAGAATCAATCAAAAGAATGCTTGAACATAGAAGAATACCCAAAACAGAACTGAGAACTGTACTCCTGTTCTGCATGTATTTTTGCATTTCTTTAACATCAGAAAAGTGTGTGTGTGAGGGGGATATCAAGCTATAGTACAAGGGCAGCATTGCTAAATAGTGACCATTATAAATGCCTGCTCATCGCCAAAGAAAAACAACTGCTTTTCAATTAACCAGAACCCAAGGTAACACACCATTACCAAATCAATTATTAGTATTCTAAAATTCTGGTTTAATATCTTCCTCTGGCTCTGTGAACATTCTATTGTAGAATTTCTTTTTTTGGTGATGTTATCAGTCAGAACACCTATCTTACTAATTAATTATATTATTATTTAAATGATTATATAATATAAATTATGGCTATTGCTGAAGTGCTCTTCATTCATTTTGTTGCAGCATTCTGTCGGGTGCACAGTAGCAATGAGTGAAATTTTTCATGGGGTTTTGCCACAAAAATTACGCCCATGGACTCCAATGGGTAAGAAAAGTGTCACACAACGAAAAAAATTGACACTCCACATCATGCCACAAAATAAACTCAACGCCCATAGTCCTCAATACATTTTGGAGAATCTTCACTGTTTCGCAAATTTTTGTTGACGCAAACGGGTCAGATTCCCCCCATCACTAATGGACAGGCTACAGGTTTTGTTGTCCTAATTATGATGGAACAGACTTTACCAAAGCATTTGTCAAATACCCACAGCCTTTACCCATAACGCATGCCTCCCAACGGCCCATTTTCTGCACTGAATACAGAAAAAGATAGAAGTTTCTGAAACTTAATTAAAGAGGCTTTTGGCAGAGAGCCCAGAATATGCAGATCCTGAACTTAGATACATTTGTACCTGTTATAATTTAAGATAAACAAATCTATTGAGAGAACAGAGAAAGGAGAATTTCACCTCCATTACCAAAACTGTTCTAACAGATTAAACATGACATTATACTGCCAGAAATGTGTTCAAGTGTTCAATGTGTGTAAAGAAAGCTTTCGCCAAGCGTAGTATAGCTGTTTACATTTTTCAAACGTTGGGAGATATGATGATGTGCGACAAATAGATAACATTTATAAGGTTATTTTTATAAAAATTTTCATATTCTTGATTGCACAAGAAGCACTGCTTATCATGGTTAACTTTCACCAATTCTAAAAATGTTGATATACTAAACAGATGGAGCTTTTAACCAAGTACATCACAAGTGACCCAATAACTTCTTCTTTGTTTATCACAAAAATAAGGATTGGAGAAATTTTTTTTAACAGGTAAAATGACACAAAGCTTCTGTAACTGGACAAAATTATTTTGCAGAAGACTGGCATAAAGACATCTGAAACTCACGTTTATTGCAAGACACATTAAAGAGTTATGTTACAGAAAAAAAAAAAAAAAAGTTTCTAATTAGGGATGCACCAAATCCAGGATTTGGTTTGGGATTTGGCCAGGATTCTGCCTTTTTCAGCAGGATTCAGATTCGGCCGAATCCTACTGCCTGGACGAACCGAATACAAATGTGCATATGCAGATTAGGGGTGTGGATGGAAATCGCGTGACTTTTTGTCACAAAACAAGGAAGTAAAAAATGTTTTCCCCTTCCCACCCCTAAAATTGCATATGCAAATTAAGATTTGGATTCGGTTCGGCCGACTCTTTCACAAAGGATTCGGGAGTTCGGCCGAATCCAAAATTGTGGATTCAGGGCATCCCTAGTTCTAATGTTACCCTACAGAAACATAAGGCATAGGTGACCTATATTAGATGTGAGACACAGCAACATCAATTGTAGCATAAAAAGATGTAAAAGCAATATTTCACAATTAAAATTAAACTTGGTAAAGAATGTATAGGTCATTTTTTAAAATGGATGCATAAAATGAAAGCTATATGGCTAATAGGCCATTAAAGTAGATATATTCTGCATGTCTGCATAGAAATCAGTGTCGTCTGGAAGATTCACGTGGAGAGGTAACATACAATTTCATGACTATGATGGGTATGAGTTTGAACCACATTTTACATTTGTTTTACTTATTCCTTATGTTAGCTTGGGTGGGGGTAAGTATACACAAGTTTATATACTGTATATCCCACCAGTTTTTACAGCTACCAAAATAACTTAGCCCTTGTGTTATAATTATCACTTCAAAAAAGCAAATGTTGATTGTGGTGGTTCACCAGGTCTGTCTTTAGGAAACTATCTGTAGCAAACTAGATGTACATTGTATTCTGATCCCGACTGCTCAATACCTCAGATAATAAAAAGATACATACCATTTGGTCTACAGGACTTAGGCCTGGTACGGTTTTTCCTTTCTTGCTGTGTTGAGAATTATCGCAGTCATATTCAACTTCAGGTTTATTCAAATCTCTGCAGAACGTACAAATCCATTCACCGCTGAAGGGAAGCAAAACATATTTTAGCAGATTAAACTGTTGTTAACATCCACTTATATACCTAGTGAGGTTTGCTTTGGAATACAAAAGTCATTCTCTAGCTCCTGACACACTCATGTGTAAACGAACAAGTGTTTTTATTTAAAAAGGAAAATACTTTACAATATGGTATTGAAAATATTTAATGTTTTTTAGAGTAATTTGTAAGAGTTATTGCATCTGGAAGCAGTATGTGCCTTATAACTTCATTTATTTGCATTCATTTTGTGCGGAATTAAGCTTTAAGAAAGAGGTACTGTACTTTTCGTCAAAGGATTATTAAAAGTTGCCATACTGAATCTTTTTTATTTTATTTTTTATAAATATGTTCGAAATAAAAATCTGATTATTAGCAGGAAGCCCCATAGAACATATCAAATACTACAGTGAAGCTCATGCTGCAAGACAATACTGCGCAATGTTTTTGTTTTCCAAAGCATTAAAGGGGCATATACATCAAAAAACACCTTTGCTAAATACGTGTACAATAAATAGGAACCAAGTTGAAAATGCTTATTCTTTTAATAAGGAGGGGGGGAAAAATCCTACTTTTTTCTATTATAAAATAATGCAAAATTAGTTTTCAATGACCGTACGATCTTCCACAGAGCAATTTGTATATGGGTTATAGAACACTAGGAGATTAGTCACTATGGCACTTCTGCAGGGGACTTATCTGAAGATGCTTTCTTCCTTGCCAGTAAAGAAAAACACACACGTTGCTTTAGGTTAAATAAATAGGAAGTATGAACCGGTAACTGGAACACAGTGTGAAGGGAGATATATTTCCCCTAGGTTCATGTCTTACTCACATATGTACAGCAGTTTTGAGTGGGTTAATTCCCCTAGAATGTCTCACCTGGGGAATAATTAGCAGGCTATATCTGCTAGCTGCTAGAGAGGGTTGGGGCTCAGAGAGGAAGATTGAGACACACACTGAGGAGAGCTGGGAGCTGAGTGCAGCCATTGGAAGCGGCTGTTTATTTTTCCCCAAAAGGAAAGGACTTTGTAAAGGTACTGTGACTCTGGGGAGTTGTACTGTTTGTGTTTGACCAGGAATCCCAGGACCGGGACCGGTAGTAGAGAGGGAAACTACACTGTGTATTACAGCCCAAGTGTGGCAAGGATTTTGTTTTGTTTTATTTTGTTTTATGCTGCTTTGCTCACAGAATCTTTATATGTGAACAATAAATGGACTTTGTCCTGTTCAAGACCCGTCTGTTCGTATGATCCTGCTCACAGAAGGGAAAGAAGAATTGAACCCCATCTCAGATACCTAAGGGTTCTTGCACTCAAGTAGATTAGTCGCCCCAGAGGCAACAAGGTGAATTTCGGGTTGACTTATCTCGTATGTCAGTGGTTACATCCATCTTTTGATATAAAAAGAGTGGCTAATTATACAAAGGGATTATTATATGTGGGCTGGTATTCAGTTTTATTACCGCCTCCTTTGCTTGGAAGAACAGGAAGTGAAACTGGTTTCATTTTCTTGTTTAGTGCAAAATCTAAAGCTGAAAAGTGACGTATACTGGCCAGTTTACTTTTTAATGTTGGAATGCTCAGAAATCAGTAAAAGTAACCAGAGTAAATAAGGTTTTGAAGAACCCTATGGGTTTATTAGAGCCAGAATACACAAAGATAATTAGCAATCTTGCTTTGTTGCTCTACTGCCAGACTATCAAGTGCTATATGCAACATAAAGCACTAAAAATATTGTGTTGAAGGAGCTTAACATTTACTTATGAAACTGCTTAAAAATTGGAATTTATATAAGTGGCTAAAAATGGGAAGTAAACAAATATGTGCATGCAACGTACCTTGGAAAACTAAGCAGCGTGGGTACATGACAAGTAAGGTGAAAAACTTTAGGGCACTTTTCACAACACAAGAGGTCTCCTCCATTTTGGCACACGGCACACCAATCTTCATTTGGGTCATCATCTTTGTTGGAGCCATCACCACCACCTCCCCTAGGCGACCGATGCAATGAACTCCGTACCAGGGATTTTCCGTTTACAAGGCTAACATGAGATGACTGCCCACAGCTTCGGCTTGTGCTGTTTGGTTCGGTCTTTACGTGATTTTCCAAAGCGGCCAGTGACTCCAGATCAGTTTCAAGGTGTACATTGGTGGTCAGTGGAGGTGTCAGACTGCTTTCCGGGCTGCTCAGCTATAGGAAAAACACCTATTTAGTGATGTGTATAAAAACAGACAAAATGGCATCTATATAATACTTCTAGAAACAGACAAATAAAAACAAAAACATAAAGAAACTTCACAACCAGACTTCTTTAAAGGGATAAGAATTTTTATTGTAATATGATGCCATTATGTAATTTAGCTTAACACAATTACTGGCATTTAAGCAAATGTTCCTTTTATGGACTTAATATCAAAGCTCTGTTAGCTTCTGTTTTAGGTTTCCCCATAAACATTGTGGAGGACACTGTAGGAGAAAAACAAGTCAGAGGGCCAGTGGATACTTGCACGGGTGGAAATTCCACAACAGAAATAACCGATAACCATGAATTTGAATAATTTAATATTCCCAAAAGACAAATACAAAGAAGAAAACAATTGAAAGCATAGTAGGCTTATAAGAGAGCAATAATATTGATATAAATAAATGCCAATTTAGTTACCATGCATGCACTTCTCCTGCCATCTTCAGCCTTCTCCTGCTTTACTGGTCCTGAGAAACTACACACATCCTCCTCTGTTCCAGGTTCTTGTTTAACTTTGACAGTGTCAGATTTAAAGCCAGAATTTCTTTCAGTTCTTGAACCACAACTGGAAAAGAAAAAAAAATTACACTCCAAGTAAAGGTATAGTGGTTCTGAAGATCTCTTGGTAAGCAAAAGTATATAGCCACAGTTTTAAGGAACAGTAACACCAAAAAAAATAAAAGTTTTTTTAAAGTAATGAAAATATAATGTACTGGTGTGCTGCACTGGTACATCTGGTGTGTTTCAGAAACACAACTATAGTTTAGATAAACAAGCTGCTGGGTAGCAATGAGTGCAGCCATTCAAAGCTGAAAAAAGCAGAAAAGGCACAGGACACAGCAGTTCACAAATAAGCTTTGTAGTGTACAATGGGATTCTTCAGAATGTATCTGTTTTCTACTGTGTATCCTGTGCTTGACTGGCTGCCCCCATGGCTACACAATAGCTTGTTTATCTGAACCAGGGGTCCCCAACCTTTTTTACCTGTGAGTAGTGATGGCCGAATTTGACCCGTTTCGTAAAAAATTTGCCACCAACAAAATGTCGGTGACGCCCATTAAAGACTATGGGCGACAAAATTTTATTTGATGCGCGTCTTTTTTTTTTTTTGACGCGTGACTCCATAAAAGTCTATGGGAGTCATTTCCGCTGCAAAACAAGGCAAAAGAATTCGCCCATCCCTACCTGTGAGCCACATTCAAATGTAAAAAGAGTTTGGGACCAACACAAGCATGAAAAATTCCCTTGGGTTGCCAAATAAATGCTGTGTTTGGCTATTTGGTAGCCCCTTTGTGGACTGACAACGTACAAGAGGCTCTACTTGGCACTATATTTAATTTTTATGCAAATAAAACTTGCTTCCAAGCCTGGAATTCAAAAATAAGCACCTGCTTTGAGGACACGGAAAGCAACATCCAAGGGGTTGGAGAGCAAGCTGAGGAAATCCCATCTCCCACCATCCATACTCAAAACCTTCTACAGAGGGACTATTGAGAGCATCCTGAGCAGCTGCATCACTGTCTGGGCTGGGAATTGCACTGTCATGGAGCGCAAGACCCTACAGAGGACAGTGAAGATAGCAGAGAAGATCATAAGTGTCTCTCTTTCTGCCATCACGGACATTTACACCACTCGCTGCATCTGTAAAGCCACCAGCATTGTGGCTGATCCAACACACCCCTCATACTCACTGTTCACACTCCTGCCATCTGGAAAAAGGTACCGAAGCATTAGGGCCCTCATTCCCAGACTGTGTAACAGTTTCTTCCCCCAAGCCATAAGGCTCCTGAATACTCAGGGACCGGACAGATCTCTCTCACACACACATACATTCCATCTGACCTTGCTATATACCACAACGTTACACAGCCACTGTACGCCATTGTATGGATGAATAGCCATTGGATACAGTTGTTCCCTATGAGCACATCTGCACTTTGTCATGTTCTTTATCATGTTCTTGCTACTGTCATGTCACAATGATACACCCATCATGTCTGACGTTTAGCATTATTTACTTAACATATTACATCTGCTGAGTGTGCACTGTCTTGTCCTGTCCCTGCACTGTGCTGACTTGTATTGCAGGAGTTGCATATTTTTGCACTTGTACTTTTTGTCTGTTGTCCGGACCATATATGTTGTGTTGCGTAGTACCATGGTTCTAGAGGAACGTTGTTTCGTTTTCCCGTGTACTGTACAAACGTATATGGATGAAATGACAATAAACTCACTCTTGACTCTTATGCCATTTATTGTAAAGGGGGATAGAAGCTTTTCACTTGAATACCTGAATAAGCTATATCTGTCAAAGCCATCCAAAAAAAAACAAAGGATTTAGCTGTTAAATGGGATGTTTATATGTTAGACCTGTTCTAAGTAGATTTCCAATCTGTATTCTTTATTCGGTATATATTTGTTTTCAGCCACTCTCCTATTTGAACTTCAACATTATTGTATGGTTGTTAGGATTGGAGATAATATAATTTGCTACAAAATTACCTAAGTGTTTCAGAGCAAAAAACATTTTAATCTTTCAACAACAGACTAAACTCCAAAATATAACTGCCTACAACATATAAAAAGTAAATTTTAAGATGAACTACCACATTAATTATCTGTCCAGGCATATTTGCTGATAAAATATTGAAGGACAACTTTGCAGAGCTATTGTTCTAGTGTCAAACTGACTTTGTAGGGGGAAGTACAATAATGCTTTAAAAGAAAAGGAAAGGCTAACAATAAAGCTTTAACGATTGCCAATAAAATGTACGTTTTCTTACCATTAGTTATAGATTTTAAAATATGTGTTATGCTGTTTTGCAAAGTGTACCTCTGCTGCATGGCACAAGCATGTGCAGTTTATTTACTGAGGAGCCTTGTGCATGCGCACAACATCCAGAATCTGCTGATATTTAATCAAATCTGTTCTTCCCTCTACACGTACAATGATTCCTGTGCCACTGGCTGCTGCACGTCACCAAAACATAATGGATGTATCTCCATGTTAACAGTAAGCAAGGTGTTTTCTTTCCTTCTGGCAAGCATTCAAGCAGATCTTTAGAACTCAGTAGTGAGGATGAGTATTCTAAGAATATGCAGTTTAAAAGGATCATTGGCACTTTTATCCATACAGTATGCGTTACCAGGAATTTCAACACCAATTCTTATAGGGCTTTAATTGCCTTTATACCTCCAGTAGCTCTTTCTATCCAGTACATTTTTTTTCCTTTTAGAGCAGACAACCTATTTTATTAGAGTGCTTATATAGTTCGAGACCTGCAGACTTCTTTAAACTCATTCAAACTAAGATCCACGGTTTTCTAAATGTATTTACATGGTACTTATTGTTCAGGTATTTTAAATATTTTATACAGATATATTGCTACATTACATATAAATATATATGAACACACACTACTCATACATTGCAGTTAACAAAGACACATTTCAATATAAATCACTCACCTTCCTCTACTGCCTGTACTTGATGTACTGGGCGGCCTCACTTGTGTGTGTGAATTGGACAAGCCTGAGAACAGGAACAGTACAGATTCTTAGCATCACCGTGTACATGGCAAGTGGGAACACATTTCAAGTGCATCTGTTAACAGAAAGTCAAATTTTTCTTCTAAAACCCTGTGCACCAATTACATCTTATGTTATCAATGGTGTAACAAGGCATTTAATAATAATCAAAAATTGTCCACTAGGTTTTTGGTTTAACCTGAAATAAAAATTGGAGAAAATAAAAACAAATTATGAATACCTGTAGATCCTGGAGACATTGCAGAAGGTGCAGGGGAGGGATTCATAGTGCTTGTTGGTTGTGGTAGCTGATGACCTATTGAAATATATCTACTCAACAAATTGTCTAAATTGCTAGATCCTGCATCTTCGAGCTGAAAAAGTGAAGATAAAAAGTATAACAAATTGATACTGCAATAAATAAAAGTACTGACCATACATCTACAAGCATGTTTTAGATATATGTATTATGGGAATAACATTTCCAGTGATAAGCTTTTTCAGTCAGTTGCAGGCTGAACAATAAATGCCCCAATGTAAATACTTTAAGCTATAACTATATGCATATAGCTCTGAAGGCTTTGTTCAAATACCGTGACTAGTTTTGTGTATAAAGATACACATCAAAAAAAAAAAAAACACCTTTCAGAACACAATTCACAGTGCATAACAATGTTTTTTAATAAGGTCTATTTCAGTTGCCATACTGACCTGGATTGGTGGGATGTCTGGAAGACAAGGAAGGTTTTCTGGGTTTGTTACAGATGGGATAAGTTCTATAGATGTAACGGATGGGCTTGTTGGTCCCCGATTTGCATTTGCCATGGTTGCAGTTGTAGGACTAGTTGGATTGATTGTGTTGTTGTGTACTGAAACAACTGGAAATGGTCCAGCATGCCCTGGGTTTGAATGCTGCTGGAGAAAGAAAAAAATAGAAAGTCCATGAGAAAAGTTTGAAAAAAAAAAAAAAAAAAAGATATACAACACACATGGTACTGAATAGTATTAAACATGAGTAAAACAGGGGGCGTGGCCTGATGGCGACCTAGCTGCACGCACTTTCGAGGAGCTCCGAACCTCTACTATCCTGTCTGCCCATTTGCAATCACCATCTGCACAAAATTCGTGGCACATAAGCGCCTATTACCTGCTGAACCCCGGGCGCACTGATGATGGCTAAGCATACGCGCACAAATAAATCTGAAGCAGCCGTGCGGCTTGAACAATATGCAGTGATTCCCCAAGATGGCGCCGATTCAGCATGCGCCCCGCAGCGGGCCCCGTCACCTCCTCCCTTGCCGCCTGAGCCTCCATTAGCAGATGCATCTGCACCTCCAGATCCCTCTCCTGCAGATCTAATGGCAGCTATTACGCAATGCCAAACGACGTTGGCTGCTACATTCACCTCCAAACTGGAGGAATTTACAGTTGATCTCTCCCTCATTAAGCAGGACATGCAGAATATGAGAGAGTGCACAGGGCGCTTGGAGGAGAGGGTGGAGGGGTTGGAAGACCGTACAGATCGGGTCCCAGGGGATATAGCACAGCTAAAGGATCTCCTGCAAACAGCCACTGATAGAATTGATGATCTGGAGAATAGGCAGAGACGGTCCAATGTAAGGATAATAGGCCTTCCTCAACGCGATGAGGGGCCCAATCCGGAGTTCTTTGCTGAGAAGCGGCTCAAAGACACGCTGGTACAGGAGCATTTCTCAACGCAATTTGTTGTGGAACGGGCACACAGGGTCCCTACAAGGCCCCTACCTCCGGGGGCACCTGAGTCTTCCTCCTTAAGAGTCTTCCTCCTTAAGCTCCTAAATTATCGGGATAGGGATGCAGCCCTTAGAGCGGCACGGAAGAAGGGAGACATATTGTTTGAGGGAGCCCGAGTGTCGCTCTATCCGGATTACTCCACGGTAGTCCAGAAAAAAAGGAGTTCCTATCAAGGAGTCAAACGCTGGCTTAGAGATTTGGGGCTCGAATACTCCATGATGTTCCCGGCCAAACTACAAATCCAAGAGGTAAACAAGTCACTTTTCTTTGATAAACCTGAGTTGGTGGCTGATTGGCTGGATCGCAGACCTGTTCCGCTGCAGAATCCGCAACCTTAATTCAGCTGATCTCCTGTTTGCCCATATGAGACATCCAATAGCTGATCATGGGCCGTGGACCGGTACAGTAGTGCCATATCTATGGCACTACACTGTGTCACATGGGCCACTATTTGGGGTCACAGGGCCCAGGCTGCAACGGCTTATTTGCCACTCAAGCTCATGATGTAACTGTAGCGACTGTTTTCTATTTTTTATTTTTTTGACCTACCCCTATACAGGATGTATGTTTGATTACTTTGAGTGAGCCACAGGCAGGCACCATGGAAGTCCCGTTTACATCCATGCAGTGAATTACTCTGATTACCTCAAATTTCTCTGTTATGCATGGTCGGAATATGTTTTCACTAGCTCCCCTATGGATACCTGATACTTTGACTTTGTGGGACTGTGTCTGAGTTACAAGGCTTGATTTCACCCGCCTACTTATGGGGTTCTCCAGACAACTCTGACCCCTCTAGCTTATATTATTGCACTCAATATGATGGTGTGAGCTTTGTTTTTTTTCTCATCTCTTTTTTTGGTTCGGAACTCTAAGTATCTAAGGATCTAATCCGGACCTCACTCTTGTTGGTTGAAACGTTCTGGGATTAATGTATCTTTAAATTGGGGGAGGATACTGGGAGGGTTTTTTTTTTTTGGGGAATGTATTTCTTTTACCTGATCTTTGCTCTTTTTCTTTTCTTAATCTTTGTCTCATGGGTCAATTTGAATCAGTGTGATGTTATTGTGGGGTCGGGCATTTGGGGCATCCCCGGGCTCGATGCCTGCAACACTCCGCCTGTAAATGGTACACGTCAGACATACGGTGGAGCCGTGGGGTTGCCCCGGATGGCCTGCCTCAAACAAATTGTATTGTTTTCTATATGGCTGCTGGCAACTTTAAAGTTCTTACATGGAATGTCAGAGGGCTAAATAACAAAGTTAAGAGATCAGTTATTTGAGATACGCTAAAAAAGTCTGGCGCAGACCTCATGCTCCTCCAAGAAACGCATTTAGTTGGGCAACGCACACGTGCCCTTAAACGCCACTGGGTGTCCGCTGCTTATACTTCGGAGAACTCTTCCCACTCTAGAGGGGTGGCGATTCTCGTCAGGAAATCCCTCAACTTCCAAGGCCTAACTTCTGACAGGTTTGGCAGATATCTAATACTTCATGCTCAGATTTTGGGAACGTCCTATCTTATAATTAATGTCTACCTTCCCCCCCCAGCGGACACACAACTGTTAAATGAAATAGCACTGAAGGTTGGTATGTTTGGGCACTTACCTACGATTTGGGCGGGGGACTTTAATATGGTCCTGAACCCTGACACAGATAGGCTTAAACCCAACCCCCACGACTCACTCTTTTGCCCAGTGGGCTGCAACTTTAGGATTAACCGATACTTGGCGGTGGAACAATCCGCAGTCCAACCAATTTACATGCTATTCGTCAGCTACGGCTGCTCTCTCACGTATAGATTTGTATCTAGTCACTAATGAGATATTTCAAGTAATGGAGGAAGTACTGATATTACCCAGAATATGTTCCGATCATGCTCCAATGAGCCTAAGGATTAGAACCAAAACCAATTGTGGTGGCACGCAGTAGCGACTATCTCCCAAATGGGTGCATCACCCTAAAATGGTTGAGGACATACCTCATGCATTGGCACTATACTGGGAGGCTAATGAGGGCACGGCGTCAGACTTGGTAGTCTGGGATGCGGGTAAAGCCTTTATTAGGGGAACTTATATTTCACTTATCAAATCAGTAAGACAACAGGTAGACTCGGAGGTGGCACAATCCCGTGCTAGGCTATTGGAGGCAGAGAAGGAGTTGGCGGAGACCCCCTCTGCTGAAAAGGCAACCCAAATGGCCGCAACCCAAAGGCAACTTGACTTACTATATGTGGATACATTTTCCCAGAAAGAGTTATATAGAAATGCTGCTTGGTTCGATAAAGGCGACAAAAATGGGAAGCTGTTTGCAATGCTGGCAAGAGGGGCTCTTTCACGTACTGTCATAAGAGGGGTGTATAATAGCGCTGGTGACCTAGTTACTGACCATCAAGAACTTGCTAATACATTTGGCCAATACTACCAATCCACGTTTGCTGCCCCCCGTCTGCACTCCCAACTGAACTTGCGGAGTATCTTAGTTCCATTGGATTCCCCCGGTTATCTGATGAACAAGGAGCTCAGCTTGATATGGATATCTCCCAAGATGAGATAGAAAAGGCCATAAAGGATCTTCCACCAAATAAAACTCCTGGCCCCGATGGTATTCCAGTTGAATGGTATAAGCAGCACAGTAACCTGCTTGTCCCCAAACTAAACACTTGGTTTAATGATATTACTCCAAACACAGCACTGCCGGACTCCTGCTACCAGGCGTATATAACGTTAATCCCTACACCTGGTAAAGCACCTGACCAATGTGACTCATACCGCCCTATTTCATTACTAAATTGTGATCTTAAAATATTTGCCAAGATTTTAGCTAACCGGCTCAAGGGCATTATTGAAGAGCTTGTCCACCAGGATCAAACTGGTTTCATGCCCAATAAGTCAACTAACATTAACTTGAGACGTCTCTATACTAATCCTTCACTTCAACATGACAATAGAGGGCAGAGAGTTGTGGTGTCACTTGATACGGCTAAAGCCTTTGACACTGTAGATTAGTCTTACTTATGGGAGGTACTGGCTTGCTATAACATAGGTCCGAGGTTTAGAACTTGGATTCGCGCCTTGTATGCACGTCCTCAGGCGAGAGTTCTGGTAAATGGAATACTGTCTAGTGTGGTGCACTTGGAAAGGGGAACACGTCAGGGCTGCCCCCTTTCGCCACTATTGTTTGCTCTCGCCATAGAGCCCCTAGCAATACAAATCAGAGCTAACCTGCAGGTTGAGGGGCTTATGTTGGGAGCGGTGACAGAAAAATTGTCTCTATATGCAGATGACATGTTAATTTACCTGGCGAACCCCAATCAAGCTCTTACAGCCCTCCTGCAAACGGTAGCCACCTTTGGTGAATTTTCAGGACTTAAAGTCAACGAATGCAAATCGGTTATGTTTCCCATAGATCCACTTCCAGTGAATTGCCCCATGAGAATTGGGAACTTGCAAGTAGTCGATACTTTCAAATATCTTGGGATAGAGATACACAGGGACTTGCAGCAATATGCTGCCCTCAACCTAGACCCTATAGTGAAGGCCCTTTCTGCCAAACTTACTACATGGCAAGAGCCCCCGCTCTCACTGCCTGGTAGGGTGAATATCTTTAAGATGGTTAGCCTGCCAAAATTCCTTTACGCCTTCCAGAACTCTCCTATAACCCCACGAGCAGGTTGGTTTAAGCGGGTAGATAGACTGCTCAGAAACTTCCTATGGGCGGGGGGTCATCCACGCATTGCATTCAAGACACTTTATGCCCCCATAACAGGAGGTGGTTTAGCCCTGCCAGACCTCAAACTGTACTTTCTGGCGAGCCAATTGGTCTTCGCACATTGGTGGCTAAACCCGAAACTGGATAACCAAGCTGTGGTTTTGGAGGCAGCAGCAGTAGGCTCCTTTGAAGGTCTGGCTAGGTCACTATACAGGGGTCCATCCCCGTACTATGACACTACTTTGCCTATGTTAACTGTGGCCCGTGCATTCCAAAAAGCGCTGCAGCTGGTATGGACTGACCCTTTAACCTGGTCCATCTGGACCCCCCTATGGGGCAACAGTAATCTACCCCAATTTCAACTTGTTCCAGATGTTAGTTGTTGGGCCAATCATGGTATTAGGGTGCTAGGGGATATTGTGGTGGGGGGAGAACTTAAACTGTTCCCAACTCTAAAACAGGAGTACAATCTCCCTTCCAATATGATTTTCCGATACCTACAACTTAAGCATGCATTCTTATCACAATTCCCTACTAGGCCACTACTGACTGCAGAAACAACACTAGAGAAATACCTACTCAAAGCAGGGTTGCGGAAACCACTCTCAATGTGCTACACTCTTCTATTGAATGCGGGCACTAACCCTTTGGATAAAATCAGACAAAAGTGGGAAAGAGACTTTCCTGAATTGGATGAGGAAATGTGGAGGGATGTATTGAAACAAGTGCCAGAAATAACAATTTCAATGAGGGATAGGTTTATTCAAATAAAGTTTTTGAATAGAGTGTACTATACCCCATATAGACTGGCTAAGATGTTCCCTAATGCATTAGATGTTTGTCCCAAATGCAGAAACGCAACAGGAACGTATCTTCATGTCTTCTGGGAATGCCCAGAAATCCAGCGGTTCTGGGGAAGATCTTGATCTTCCGGGCATTTGTTCCCCTCTTACGTGTCTACTGGGTATCGTAACAGATTGTACTATGAGTAAATGCCAAAGACTGTGCTATTTACAATTACTATATTATGCCAAAAAAGCGATCTTGCTACAGTGGAAGTCGATGTCCGCTCCCCCCTTTGACCTCTGGAAGCATTTAATTAATGACTCTCTTACAAAGCAAAAGTTAATCTATATCACGAGAGGATGCCCTAGGAAGTTTTGATGCGATCTGGGGAACTTGGGTATTAGCCCAGGCATAAAAGTGTAATGTAAATGTAATTGTATGGAATGATGTACTCTGTAACAATGTTCACTCCCAGCGACCCCCTGAGACTCCTCTTCTCTCTCTCTTTTTTTCCTTGTTATAATTACAAATAAATAAAATCTTTAAAAAAAAAAAAAACATGAGTAAAACGTCCTATTCCTGAGTGGGGTCAGGATAATCTCCCCACCTGCCTATACAGTGGTAACCCTGGTTTGTGAGTATTAACTTGTTTACTCTACCATTACTCCTTGTAAAAACATATTACACTATTGGGGCTCTTGGTGTTCCTTTTTGTCTCCAAAACATATTTATTGTTTGTATAGTTAAGGGAGTGGAATGTCCAGAAACAGTTAACTGAAATGACCAAACAAGTATTTCTTTTAACCACAATACTTTTATGAATAATTTAATTACACTAACATTACACAACATTGCTTAGAATAACATTTCATTTTGTATGCAAAAAAAAAAAAAAATGTTTTTAGGTGGACATCTCCTTTAAATGGAATAAAATTAACTAGGCAAATCTGTTTGTTTTTTTTTCATTAAAGGGGACCTGTCACTCAGACATAAAAACGGTATAATAAAAGTCCTTTTTAGATTAAACAGGGAACCCAACTTCTTTATTTTTCTATAATATTTTAAAATCTCAACTGTCACTCATATATTGCTTTAAGTGCCTCTATTTCCAAGGTCCAGCAATTACTTCCACTTTCCATTCTGTACTTCCTAGATGTCGCTGCCTGACTTGTATTAACCTTCCCTTCTCACTGTCCATGACTGTGTTGCCAGTGAATGGGAATCAGATCCTCCTTTCTGGCACATACACACAAGAGTCTGGGATGATGCAAAATTTTCTGATAAGTTTCCACGAAAATTGTGCCTGCCTGCTTTGAATATGGATTCCAAAAGAATAAAGGAAAACAATATTTGAATTCTTATACAGTGGGAGTTTATTTTGCTGGATTAACAGTAGCATATGATTTGTAATTATTTCTTAGGGCAACAGGTCTCCTATAAATTAGGTGAAATGCATTCTGAGGAGAATAAAACAAACACCGACATTACACTTTAAGAGGATGTGAGGCAGTTTGCAGTCATAAGGAAGGAAAAAAAATCACTCTGATCTGGTTTAGCTCAAAACTATAAGGGTGTTACAGTGGCCTCAGCAAAGGGACACACTGAATAACTTGCACTTAGGCAATAACCTGACAACCAATCAAAACTATAAGGGTGTTACAGTGGTCTCAGCAAAGGGACACACTGAATAAATTGCACTTAGGCAATAACCTGACAACCAATCAAATGTTTGCTTTCATTGCTTCTACCTGTAGCTGACTGAAGAAAACTAATCAGTGATTGATTTTTATGGGTTACGGCCCAGTTTAATTTTTTAAACATTTTTGAAACATGTCGGGGGCTTGTCCCTTTCTGGGGACTCAGGTAGGATGCTTTGATCCCTGCCCGTCTCTCCATGAAGGTTTTGGTGATCAAAAGCCAGAATTGCACAAGTCATATCACTCAGCTGTTATAAAAAAGGCAGACAAGTGCACAGTCACAAATAAATATAGCACCAAGATAAACTCTAGGTCCTTTATATGAAAAGCTGCAACTTTTAAAGAGAATGAACAAGTTTTTCCTTTATTATGCTTGCTCCTAACCTCCTAACTTAAAACAAAGCACAATACACTTGTATTTATGGATGAATTTTCTAATAAAGAAAATACTGAACAGTCATTTAATTTGTGCAAGCTGGCATATCCCTACACGGCAAAAGGTGATCTGCTTGTAAATGATAAGATTCTCATTGCATTTTTGGTATAATATTTGGAATTATTGTCCAGTGTATAGGATACAATCATTTTCTAAACCTCAGATTATCATTAAAAATATAATGGAATTAAAACTTTAAATAAAAAAATTTATATTTTTTTACATTGTGTCCTAAATATATTAGAGGCTTCCAGAACAAGTGGAATTTAACTCCAAGAAGGTTTTGGAGGAGAAAAAGAATGACTGTTGACTCACTACCGAGAAACTATTTTGTTTGGGATTGCTCTAGTATCTACAGGTTTTATATAATATTTATAAAAAATAATAAACTGTTCCATTACATCTCTTACTTCGTTTAAAGGGATCCTGTCATCGGAAAACATGTTTTTTTTCAAAATGCACCAGTTAATAGTGCTACTCCAGCAGACTTCTCCATTTCTCAAAAGAGCAAACAGATTTTTTTATATTCAATTTTGAAATCTGACATGGGGCCAGACATTTTGTCAATTTCCCAGCTGCCCCTGGTCATGTGACTTGTGCCTGCACTTTAGGAGAGAAATGCTTTCTGGCAGGCTGCTGTTTTTCCTTCTCAATGTAACTGAAGGAGTCTCAGTGGGACATGGGTTTTTACTATTGAGTGCTGTTCTTAGATCTACCAGGCAGCTGTTATCTTGTGTTAGGGAGCTGTTATCTGGTTACCTTCCCATTGTTCTTTTGTTTGACTGCTGCTTGCAGTAAAGAGTGATTGAAGTTTATCAGAGCACAAGTCCCATGACTTGGGGCAGCTGGGAAATTGACAATATGTCTAACCCCATGTCAGATTTCAAAATTGAATATAAAAAAATCTGTTTGCTCTTTTGAGAAATGGATTTCAGTGCAGAATTCTGCTGGAGCAGCACTATTAACTGACTCATTTTGAAAAAATTTTTTTTACCCATGACTGTATCCCTTTAAGAAAAAGGTTAGATATTGTCCTTGATGTTAATTCATGCATAATTTTAGCCATGACAATATATGTGCACCAAACAAGTCAATTACCCATTTTCCTATTTACACACTACTGTGAGCCAGGTGATATGTACTGACTGGCTGCACTTCATGCTTTTGAGTATTGTCTAAAATGAAAGTCTGTTTCTGCATGGGTATTTAAAACACAATGGAACGGAGACAGTGCAGAGTAAATAATATTTACTTGTCTTTGGAGATGAGGCTGCATCATTGAGTATTGCGGTCCATTATGACGAGGGATACCAGGCATCCTGGAAGCATTCTGGGCTGCATTTTGTGCCATTCTCATTTGATGCGCTTGAAATGGGCCACAGTTCATATTAGTCCTTGGCATGTTCTGCATGCTTATTAACCGTGGAGGCTGCAATTACCAAAAAAATGTTTATTACCTTTAAAACAAATAAAATAATTGGTGTCTTAAACAGAAGAGCAGTAGAATGTTTTAACCAGTGATCCCCAAACAGTGGCTCACAAGTAACATGTTGCTCAGAACAAATCGGATTTTGCTCCCAGTGACATCAAAGCTGGTGCTTATTTCTGATTTCATTGCTTGGAAACAAATTTTGCTTGCATAAAAACCAGGTGTATTACCAAACAGAGACTACTATAGGCCACCGAATATCCAATCAAAGCCCTTATCCCAGGAACTTTTTTCATGCACGTGTTGTTCCCCAACTATTTTTAAATTTGAATATGGCTCATGTAAAAAAAAAAAAAAAAAGGGATGGGGACCCCTGGTTTTAACAATATCACAGAATTAGCTTGTTGGGTTATCAGTATAGAATTGATATTCGGTCAGCCTAATTGAATACATGCATTTAGCTAACTGCTATAAAAGTCAATAGCATTTCCAGGCACTGTCCAGGTAAATAATAACCTAGGCAGGAACCACTTAACATGCTCTCCGTTTTTCTGAACAGCAATCCCCTGGAATCTCAAAGGTGACCGTAGCTCAGAAAAACTGACTGCACCATTTCCAAGCAAAGTTTGCCTGACATAGTATCAGAAAAATAACTAAAGCAAAAAAGCAACTGCAAATTTAAAGGGCACCTATCACAGCCAAAATGAAACACATATCAATCTGACCAGTACAAGCTAAACACGTTTAATCAAACTACATATATAGTTTTTTGACAAAACTGCAGGTTTTAAAAAAATCTCTTACTTTGTCAAATGGGTTCTTTCACTGAGGGAGTCCATACTGAGACTATAATATGCAAATTTCAGGAGCATGCTCAGATTGTAGCACAACCTTGAGTATTCAACCCAGAATGCCTTGTTTTAGTAAACTCCTCCACTAGAAGTATCACGAGATTTCTCTATCTTGTCCCCTGCTGGTGATGTCATTATGCAAATGAAGGGCACACTAACTGGCAGCACTACTGAACAGCAGCTAACACAGAGATTTGGCTGATTTGAAAATAGCTTAGTAGGGTTGATAAGCAACCAATGAATTTCAACTGAGCATGTGCAAGATTTCAGAGCTACAGTTGGCTGGGAAGATATAGGTAGGAGGAGCCAGCGAAATCCAAGATGCTTGCCTCAGCTAGAACTGCAGTGGAGATAGGGGAGATCTTGCAGAAGGTATAGTGAGCTGATGATTTACATTATACAAACTGTTTTAAAAATCTGATTTCTTGAACTTTCACATAGTGTATTTACTTAGTAAATGATTTTAGTGATGATTGGTGCCCTTTAATGTAAAGTAAAATAAAAGAAGAAAGAAAATACCACTTGCACAACTGTCTGAATGTAATGTACACACAAAAAATATTACAAGTCATCAACAAGTTCTGAACATACAAAGGCGGAGTGCTTTTATAAAGATCATAGGAAGCCAAAGTGACTACTACTATCATTATACTTTACAATAAGGGGGATAACTATTTTTGTTATAATATACTATCTCACCAAGCCATTTGAAATTACATAACTTAAACATTGTGGTTAAGTACTGGTTAGTAATCAAGGGTTTTTAGCGAGGGCCACTGGCTGCTTTTACCATCAGCTTTAACTGATGCTATTAGGTAATTGTGCATAAACCCAAATAAGCTACATAACTCCATATTGGCAGCAAAATAAATCTGGATTAAAATCGATTTTAGTTTATTTAAAGGAAAACTATAAAACAAAATGAATACTTAAGCAACAGATAGCTTATATCAAATTAAGCTGCATATTAAAGAATCTTACCAAACTGGAATATATATTTTAGTAACTATATTGCTCCTTTACATATCTTGCCTTGACCCACAATTTCGTGATGGTCTCTGTGCTGCCTCAGAGAATACCTGACCAGAAATTCTGCAGTTCTAATTGTAAAAGGAAGAAGATCAGAAGCAAAAGACAGAACTCGGTCTGTTAACTGGCTCATGTGACCTAACATGTATGATTTGTTTGTGTGCACTGTGAATCCTATCATCCAAGGGGGAACCCCTTATTATTTAAAACGACAATTTTCTATTTATGATTACCCAATGGCACATGTTACTAAAAAGTATGTCATTATGTAAATGGTTTATTTACATGTAACAGGGTTTTACATATGAGCTGTTTTATGAAACATATTTTTGAAAAAACCTACAGTGTTTAGGGATATAGTTTTTCTTTAATGTGTGGGGGAGTTTTTTTGCAATAGACTTAAGGTATGGTGACTCAAATTCCAGGAAAAATCCAGGTGCCAAGAATTCTTAATAATGAAACATTTTGAACAATCCAAGACAAGAACACTAATGCAAACAAAGTAAGCAATTCAATTCAAGTTTAAGTGCTAATGTTAAGACACAAGAAGCATGCACCTGGCCCAGGGAGCGAAAAATCTATGCGCACAGATAGACAATAATAGGAGAATAATAATTGCTGCAATTTACAGCCGTCAGCGCTTTGCATCAAAAATCAGATGTTATGTCAGTGCTCCAAGAAGTAGTCTTTTAATTTTGTCATGAAGAGGTTAGGATTCTCTACAGAGCAATTCAGTAATGGATTTCCAGAGAAAATGATAAAGAGAGAAAGGTTTAAAGCTAGGTAGTGGAAGTGGGGCGTGTGACTGGGAGGGAGCACAGAAAGTAAAGGTTTTAGCACACGGGCAGATTCGGGGAGATTTAGTCACCTGGTGACTAATCGCCTCTTCTTCAGGGCGACAATCTCCCCAAACTGCCTGCCCACTGCCTTCCTTCTGCTAAAATAAAAAATCACCTGCAGCAATGCACTCGCGGCGGTTCGATTTCCTAAGTTGCCCGAAGGCGACTAAATCTTCCCAAATCTGCCCGTGTGCTAAAACCCTAATAGAGGAGGTGGCCTCCAATGTATGGGCAAAAGTGAACAGACATGGTGAAGTGTAGAGGAATAAAAGACTTTAGCCATGAGAATAATTTTATTTATTCTTTGCTTAATGGGTAGCCATGATAAATGTGGTCACATTTTGAACATAACACCCTATACTACAAATATGTGTAATTATTTATGGACATATACATTATCATTCTGGCCAAATGGCTGCCATTCTTAGTGGCTGACTTGCCTGCTGATGCATCACTTGAGGCACAGATGGTCTCTGGTGCTGGCCAGGTGGCTGGGCCATCCTCATTTGAAGTTGCTGTTTATGAGCATACACCTGCTGTTGCATATGCTGAAGCCGGAGCTGAGCTAAATTTATTTGTGCAGGTGGTTTGTTGACATGGTTCGTTCCTTGGGGAACTTGGCCAACCACTACATTAGGAGTAAAACCAGTGGTTGGCTTATTTTCAATAACAAGATTACCTGGGAAGAAAAAAGCAAGGCAACTCTTACAATAAGGCTTAGCTAGAGTTATCAGAATCCCTTTAATTTTCGTTTGCAATGGTCTCCAAGCTTGCAAGCCCCCATTAACATGTCATGATTTTTTGTTCAAATTCCAAAACTAAATTTTTACATTTTAAAACATAGGGGCACAATGGTATACAGGCCTATTATCTGTTTATAGGCACAAGAGCCATTTTAAGGCCCACAGCCAAATTTATGCCCATTAGAGGGCCTCCAGTGCTGTTCAATATTGTACCCAGCCAGAGGAGAAGACAACCAGACTCTACAAATTGTCTTATCCAGCATACAGGAAAAACAAGTCACTACATAGACGGGAAAGTGCCAGTGAAGGGACTTGTTTTTCTGAGTGCTTGAGTGAATTGTGGACTCCCAAGCTATTTCTAAGTTCTTTTTAGATTCATGTTCTGTTGTCTCATACTGTATAATATAATGAATGAATTCAACTTATTAGGGAGTCACCCAACATCTTTTTGGAACATGAAATATACTATGAGTTAGTCCTTACTATGAAAAGAATTGGTACTATATTACCAGCTAGAAACAGAATGTTTAGCTACTTAGTAAGGAAAGATTATACCCATCAATGCTATAGCTTATCCATGCAGAAGAGCTATTTAAACTACTTAATGAATGTATATTATTTAAATAATCTTTGAGGGTGAGAGAGGAATGTTTTTATATACAAAGCTCATTATTAAGATTTTAACCCTGATTACAGGGAGTGTAGAAGGTCCAATAACACAACAATGTGTCAGTTTGTTCTTGTTTAAAGGGTGTATACAACATGTGTGCCATGTCCATATTATACCAGTGTATGCTATGCATTTTTATATCTATTTGTACAATCTAGCATCAACACCATTTTTATCATTTACTATCATTACATAATTCAATTGTCTGATATTGCAGCTTGACCATTGCTTTACATATTGCTATATGAATCCTATAGATGTTATTTACAACTACTGAGAAGCCTGACTAATTGAGGTCTGTTTACATTCCAAATATGAAATGAAGCATTTTACAGTGGATAGTACTGACATTTTACTACATCACAATACGTACATACTAGCACTGCAACAAATAAAAAGTGAAGTGATTTTTTTCCCCTTCTTCAAAAAGGAAGCTGAATTGGGGAAAAACCTTTGTGTTTTTCCTCTTTTAGTGTTCTGCAACTTTAGTTTTACTTCCTCTATTTAAGTTTCCCCTTTTTTTTTTTATTAACTACACAGCGAAGGCCCAGAGAAGAATGGAACCTGAATAAGCATTGGTTTAAGGAAACATGAATAAACAAGTACATAAGAGGAAGCACAACAGAACATTAACACATCTGCATTATGCTGAAATTCTGTAAATCCAGTTAACTCAAGGTAACCTAAAAAGCTCAATAGCAAATCTTGTGCTAAAGTACTTATGTAATGCCATGTCAAATAGTGTAACAATCGTGTGACAACAAATCTTAAAGGGATCCTGTCATCGGAAAACATATTTTTTTCAAAACGCATCAGTTAATAGTGCTACTCCAGCAGAATTCTGCACTGAAATCCATTTCTCAAAAGAGCAAACAGATTTTTTTATATTTAATTTTGAAATCTAACATGGGGCTAGACATTTTGTCAATTTCCCAGCTGCCCCAGGTCATGTGACTTGTGCCTGCACTTTAGGGGAGAAATGCTTTCTGGCATGCTGCTGTTTTTCCTTCTCAATATAACTGAATGTGTCTCAGTGAGACATGGGTTTTTACTATTGAGTGTTGTTCTTAGATCTACCAGCCAGCTGTTATCTTGTGTTAGGGAGCTGCTATCTGATTACCTTCCCATTGTTCTTTTGTTTGGCTGCTGGGGGGGGGGGGGGGGGGTGATATCACTCCAACTTGCAGTACAGCAGTAAAGAGTGATTGAAGTTTATCAGAGCACAAGTCATATGACTTGGGGCAGCTGTGAAATTGACAATATGTCTAGCCCCATGTCAGATTTCAAAATTGAATATAAAAAAATCTGTTTGCTCTTTTGAGAAATGGATTTCAGTGCAGAATTCTGCTGGAGTAGAATTCTGCGCTATTAACTGATGTGTTTTGAAAATTTTTTTCCCATGACAATATCCCTTTAACCAATCTTTGGACTAACCTACTTTCTATGAGACCAGGGTATTACAGCAAAGTTAAATGGACACTATGCACCCTTTCAACACAACTTAGAGGGAACATTGTCTGCACTATGGCAGTTATCAATCATATTTGACCAAATACTCGAGAGTCTAAATTATTTCAAAAATACATGGAAACTATTCAACAAATAAGATACCATTTCAAAGCAGATCTTTTCCTAAACAAATAATAAATAAAATATTACCTAAATTTACAACATTCTTTGCCCAAAAAGTTGGGTCACAATGAAATCTTACTGCCCCATTGGCTGCTGGGACGGGGTCACAACGTGCCTTTAAGATATGACGCAACTGGAAAGTGATCTGAAAAGAAACATTCAAGAACTGATTTTAAACACACAAAACATAGCTACAGTTAGGTCCATAAATCTTTGGACAGAGACAACTTTTTTCTAATTTTGGTTCGGGACATTACCACAATGAATTTTAAATGAAACAACTCAGATGCAGTTGAACTGCAGATTTTCAGCTTTAATTCAATGGGTTGAACAAAAAGATTGCATAAAAATGTGAGGAACTAAAGCCTATTTTTAACACAATCACTTCTTTTCAGGGGCTCAAAAGTAATAGGACAAATTAAAAAACTGAAAATATAATGTTCATTTCTAATAATTTGCTGGCAATGACAGCCCGAAGTCTTGAACTCATGGACATCACCAGATTCTGGGTTTCCTCCTTTTTAATGCTCTGCCAGGCCATTACTGCAGAAGCTTTCAGTTGCTGTTTGTTTGTGAGCCTTTCTGTCTGAAGTTTAGTCTTCAACAAGTAAAATGCATGCTCAATAGGGTTCAGATCAGGTGACTGACTTGGCCATTCAAGAATATTCCACTTCTTTGCTTTAATAAAATCCTGGGTTGCTTTGGCTGTATGGTCATTGTCCATCTGTATTATGAAACACCTCCCAATCAATTTGACTGCATTTAGCTGGATTTGAGCAGACACCTCAGAATTCATTTGGCTGCTTCTGTCCTGTGTCACATCATGGATAAACACACTGTCTCCGCCGTTTTACAGATGATCTGGTATGTTTTGGATCATGAGCTGTTCCACGCCTTCTCCATACTTTTTTCTTGCCATCATTCTGGTAGAGATTGATCTTGGTTCATCTGTCCAAAGAATGTTTTTTAGCAAAGTCCAATCTAGCCTTTCTATTCTTAAAGGAGAATTCAACCTGCCCCTAATTTTTTTTACTCACCCCTCCGTGCTGATTCTGGCCTTGGAGTTCATGGCAGCCATCTTCTTCTTCTCTGCTAATCTTCGTGTCTTGACGGCATTTTGGACACATGCGCAGTCGAACAACTGCGCATGCGCCAAAAGTCACGAAAATTTTTGTGACTTTCGGCGCATGTGCAGTGGTCCGGTACCGGAAATTTACTCCAACTGTGCATGCTCCAAAACTTCCAAGAAAGACAGAAGAAAGAAGATGGCTGCGGTGAACTGCGAGTCCAGAATCTGAACGGAGGGGTGAGTTAAAAGTTAGGGGCATTTTCCCGGGGGGGGGGGGGTAATTACAGGTTGAATTCTCCTTTAAAGGCTTATGAGTGGCTTGCACCTTGCAGTGCACCCTCTGTATTTACTTTCAAGCAGTCTTCTCTTTATGGTAGACTTGGATATCAATAATGCTGTTCACTTGTTTGGCTGTTTTGAAGGGATTTTTCTTCACCATGAAAATAATTCTGTGATCATCCACCACTGTTGTCTTCCGTGGATGTCCAGGTCTTTTTGCGTTGCTGAGTTCACCCAGTGCTTTCTTTCTTTCTCAGGATGTACCAAATTGTAGATTTTGCAACTGCTAATATTGCAACAATTTCTCCGATGGTTTTTTTTCTGTTTTTGCAGTTTAAGGATTGTTTGTTTCACCTGCATGGAGAGCTCCTTTGACCGCATGTTGTCTGTTCACAGCAAAATCTTCCACATACAACCACCCCCCCTTAAATCAACTCCAAGGCTTTTATCTGCTTCATTGATAATGACATAACAAGGGAATTGCCCACACCTGCCCATGAAATAGCCTTTGAGTCAATTGTCCAATTACTTTTGAGCCCCTGAAATGAAGTGATTGTGTTAAAAAAGGCTTAACTAAACTAAACTAAAGTTCCTCACATTTTTATGCAATCCTTTTGTTCAACCCACTGAATTAAATCTGAAAGTCTGCAGTTCAACTGCATCTGAGTTGTTATTTAAAATTCATTGTGGTAATGAACAGAACCAAAGATTTATGGACCTAACTGTATATAATAATATAAACTCCAAAATACAGGAATGGCATCTCCAACATAGTCCATTATAACCAAACAATTCCTATTTCTCAATGATTTAATGACTTATTTTTATGTTTATATTTTATTAGCTGTAAGGTAAACTGTATTTCACATGGGCCTGGTATAAGAAAAGTAGGGATGCACCGAATCCATGATTCAATTCGGGATTGGGCCAGGATTGTGCCTTTTTCAGGAAGATTCGGATTCGGCCGAATCCTTCTGCCAGGCCGAACCAACTCCAAATTTACATATGAAAATTAGGGGCGGGAGGGAACTTGTGTAACTTTTTGTAACAAAACAAGGAAGTAAAAAATATTTTCCCCTTCCCACCCCTAATTTGCATATGCAAATTAGGATTCGGTTCTCGCCCAAATCTTTCGTGAAGGACTCCGGGGTTCTGCCGAATCCAAAATAGTGAATTCGGTGCATCCATAAAGTAATGGAAGGGATGGCACAGTGGATCACTGTGAAAGTGATAGGGAATTTTTAAAAATGCAGCTTTACATTCTTGTTTGGAGAAATACATAAATTACTGGGAAGGCACTGAATAAATTACTCCGTTCAGCTGAAAAACACACACTAAACAAAAGACCTATAAAATAACATATTTTGGTTACAGAAAGGTTCAGTTCAAAACAGCAAAAAGAATAGTCATTTGGCTGAAGGGGGACGACGACATACCAAGCGTTTGCTGTACAGTAAGGCGGTGCTGCTGCCACTTGCAATTGCCCAGTTCGTGAAGGTCATGACATGTTTTATTTGCCGTGAGAGACCAGTGATATCATTTTGCTGCTGTACAAGTTTAATTTGTCGTTCCTTTGTAACACTCTGAAGAATTAAAAAAAAGAAAATTAGTCTCATTCTACATTGCCTGTACAGTACACAAACAAACACGTTGTCTGTAAGGCATGTGAGGTCAATAGCTGCAAGGAATATTATGCACTATGGATGCAGATATGGGTGAAATGTAAAATACTTGGCTGCTGACAACCCTAACAGAAGCAACAGAAGCATTAGGGGGAAAAAGACTTTATTCATTCTACAATTTGTTTTGGGAATGCAAAGAATCCAGGGCTTCCTTCAGGATTAAGAGAAATATAAGCACTTTTGCAAAGATTTGGATTTGTTTGAATGAACTGAATCAAATCTACTGTAGATTTTAAAATGCACTGACACCCAAACTGCTCCCCTTGGGGACTTTGCTGCCATCACCTTTCTCTAAAGTGTGCCAAACAACAAAATAGGCTAAAAGAACCAGTGTTACAGTTATCACTACAGGAATGGCAAAAGACTACAGTTGGGTTTTTATTTGAACTAACAAGTTAAATCCTGAACAAATGCATTGACTAGATTGTGTGACACAACAGGAAGTTTGTTTTCTTTCAAAAGAATGCAATGACAGTTTTAATAACTAAAGGTGGCCAAACATGTGGATCGTCGGGTATAAAGAAGGATAAATCATTAGCATGAAGACAGCTAACTTACAAATATGATTTATCTTGGGAAACATAGGTTGTTAGACTGGCCATGAATGTAAAGTCAGAAATCAGAAAGGAACATCCTTTGCTACTATAAGATCGAGTATACAAAAATAATTTTTTTGTGCCAAAATATAAGTAGTACAAGGATGTCTGGTCTGACTGTTCCTTGGACAAGCAAGTCATGAAAACTTAGACTATATCTTTACAAGTATGGCTACAGCAGAACACAAACATGATAAGATGTGTTTTTAAATCTGCTGAACAAATACAGCTATTCAGTCAGTTTAATATTGCACTGCAAAAGAACCCCTAGCAATTCCAGTGAATTGTTACTTTATAAACAGTGTTTGTGGAAATAAAACAGAATAACTACAATTAGACTTTAGCTAGACTTCTACAGGCAAGGGATTTGTTATCTGTTATCTGAAACTTCTAATTTAAAAGCTCCAAATTACAGAAAGACCATCTCCCACAGATTCAATTTTAATGAAATAATTTCATTTTTTTATATTTTATATACTTTTTCTCTGTAATAAAACAGTACCTTGCACTTGGTTCCAAACCAAGATATAATTTCAACCTTATTGGAGACAGAAAAATCCCATTTGGTTTAATTTATTTTACCGTAAATTAATTTTTCGGACTTGGAGATCGAAAATAGGGAAAGAGCCCTTATCTGGAAAGAACCAGGCCCATAGCATTCTGAATACTATCTTGCTCAATATGATAAAAGCCAACACTGCACCTAAAATCACAGTAAATACAGACCTGAAAACAGGTACAGTGATGTGGAAAAGTCCTGTAATCTAAAGGAATCTGACAATATCATTTTAACCATTTAGGAAATCATTGCCTCATTTAAGCTTATATCTCTCAACCAAACAGCATACACAACACAAAAAAAATAATCTTGAAAGCACTAGCTTCTTGTCTGAAAGCACCTCTTTACTTATCTAGTCATAGGCCACATACTGATTAATTGCCATATTTTTTTTTATGTGTCGCCTACACACAACACATATGATTTAGGTTCTCCTAGGAATAATTTGAGCCATTACAAAAGGAAAATAGCCTTAGCAAAAAACCAAGAGCTTCTGCCAAATAGTTGTAGTTAAAGAGTATAGCATAAGAGAGATTCCCACTAAAATTTTTGGGCACCCAGACAAACGGCAGATAAAATGTGGTTTAGGTTACACAAAATTAAAGTAACATAAACTATAATTATAAACTAACCCGATATCTAAGAAGCATCAAATTACAGTAAGGCTATCTCCCATGGACTCCATTTTGAGCAAATAATTTGCAAAACAGATATCCTTTACTCTGTAATAATACTAAAAGAGTGCCTTGTACTTGATCCTAACCAAGCTGCAAAAATCCATATTGGTGGCAAACTACTAAATTTTTTGTAGTAGATTTAAGACATGATGATTCAAATTATGAAATAACCCCTTATCCAGAAAATCTCAGGTCCAAAGCATTCTGGATGACAGATCTCATAACTGTATAATGTATTTTATGAAGAAAAATATAATCATTTTTTGAGGGAGACCTAAAAATGTGCTCCTTGCCAAAAAAAAGAAGTAAGCCACGGTCCCTATAAGATGAAACCATGAGGGTGCTACTGTGTGAAACAATATCATCTCACTGCTGCATGCACTTTATTGCCCACGAAAGCTGGGTCGTATGCATCTACCATCTTAAGACAGCTGCTAGGGACATATTTGTGTCCCTGACAGCATTTGTCTTAGGCACCCCCACTGTGCTAAAGAAGCAGCCTCAAACTAGTAATCCCTGCCCATATTTTTTATTTATTTCTTAAACAGAAAAGAGCTTTTTGTAATATTACCTGCATAAATGATCCAAAAAGAAACAGATACATAACCAGCAAAAACTTTAACTGTACCATAATATGTACTATTTAATTTTACATTTTTATATATTTTTTGCCCAATTTAAAGGACCGGTAACATAAGGAAATGAAGGCGCCCTTAGGGCTATTCCACACGGGGAGATAGCCACGCGTTTGCGGTCGCGGCGACAAAGCGCCGCGCCAGTCGCCGCGACCGGCGCAGGCGACAGTTTTGTATGGGCGCCTATGTAAAAACGCCTGTGCTAACCACACGAGGCGATGCGCTTTTCAACAGTCGCCTGAAAAAGCCTGGCGAGGCATTTTCAGGCGACTGTTGAAAAGCGCATCGCCTCGTGTGGTTAGCACAGGCGTTTTTACATAGGCGCCCATACAAAACTGTCGCCTGCGCCGGTCGCGGCGACTGGCGCGGCGCTTTGTCGCCGCGACCGCAAACGCGTGGCTATCTCCCCGTGTGGACTAGCCCTTAAAGGAGGACTAAAGCTTAACTAAGAAGTAGGCTAGAAATGTTGTACATTATGTTTTGGCCTTCTGTACCAGCCCAAGGGAACCATAGCCCTTTAGCAAGAAAGTTGTGTGCCTCCAAAGATGCCCCAGTAGCTGCCCATCTTCTTTTTTGCCGATTCACTGCACATGCTCTGTGCTGCTGTCACTTACTGAGCTTAGGGACCCACTCACAATATACAGTACACATAGAATATAAATGTCCCAATATAAGGCCGATTAGTAGTTAATACAGATAATTACGACATGGCAGCACAGAAACCAGTGCACCTAGTATCAGAATTCAATAATCAGCCTTGTAGCACCTGCTTATATTACAGACCAACCTCATTTTCTGCTTCATAATTTGCGACAACCCCTAAGCTTAGCTTCTCAACAGCTGCTCAGAGCCCACTGAGCATGTGAGTGTCGCAGTCACTTTCCAAAATTGTGACCCCCTGTGACAAGTTTGGAACTCCTGGATCATTGCTGATATTGAGAAGCTGAAGCTTTAAGCTGGTGCAATAAATTCAGTATATAAAATGCAGCATTTTTAGCCATATTAATTTTTTAGCTTTATTTCTCCTTTAACCACCTACAGTATATATATGAATCATGAAATCAAGCATCTGGTGCAAGCAGCATTGTTACAGCACATACATATGCATAACTAGTGCCACAGCATGCTTGTTACAAACATGTATGTGACACAGGAATGCAGCACTCACTCATTATGGGCAGGATTGTTCTCCAACATGGTCGTCTGGACAGGGTTCCATCCCCTCCAGGTTCTAGCTGCATAGTGCTTGCGAGGGAATTTTCTTGCAAAAATAGCACTGTGCAGAGTTTACTAAATCGCACTTCCAGTTTTGGGGGAAAGGAACATTTTTTCTACGATAGGTACTAATTCAATATTCAGACAGGAAGCCTTCTTTGGACATTTGCAAAACTCACACTCATTATTGCCAGACGGCAGCTATCATCACTTCAAAGAACCCATCACCACTGCTCCAGTCTAATGGCAGCACCCTTTACACAACTCCAGACTATGCCAGGTATTAGGCACGGGGATGTTAGGCTCCAGTGTACTATTGCTCATCTCTTCTTTTGACACATCATACTTCTATTGCATCAAAGCACTTTTTAAAAGATGTCCCAATGCATCTGTCCCTTATTTTATGGAGTTTTTTATTTAGGTTAAAGCTTTGGAGCAATTTTAGGGCAAGCAGAGAAAGATCAATAAGTACAACAAAAATGTCACAAATTCCATGCACAGAATAACATATGCCCTCACACTTTATGGTCTACCTAATGAAAATGGGGGGAGAAAACACCTCACATACTAAGTTTTTTTTTTTTTAATAAATGCCAGGAAAACCTTTTCTTTATATTTGCACTTAACCAGCAGACTAAACAGTAAAAAATAAATTCAATGCAAAGCAAAATATTCATCTTACCTCCAACTGCTGCAGAAGAGATTTTCCTTTCTTATTAATTTCATTTATTAAAGTAAAAATAGCCACTTTAATTTCCTGTTCTACTCGCTTATTGGTTTCATTTACTTCTTTTATTCTATAATGCACAATAAAGAAACTGTGTTAGACATATTAACATACAAAATTAGCAGTAAATGGAGGGCACACCAGATATATGTAAGTCTAATAAAAAATCTAACTGGGTGCAGAAACCAAAAGTTACCCCCACATAAGGTAACACTATACAGACATATTAACACACACACAAACAAATATATATATATATATATATATATATATATATATATATATATATATATATATATATACACACACACACACACACACGGCCATATACAGTTGAACGCCAATTTTACATTTTTCAGGGGACCAGAAAAAAATGGTGTAAATTAGGGAAATGCATTATGCATAACAGTGTGCGTGTGTGTGTGTTACTAATAAACTAAACATTTAAAGCATTAAAGATTACCTGTTTTGAACCTGAGTAGCAGCAAAATGTACATAGTTTTTCTTTTCTAGAAGCTTTGCAAGTAAGTTTTCAATAGAACCTTTCTGGTTTTGAAAAGCCTCTTCGAGAAACTGATACCTTTGAAAAGAATAATAGGATTTTTACACTATTAAGAAAAGTTTATGGAGGAAAAAAAATATGGCTTTCTAAGTCCTTCAAGCTGTGTAACCTCTTCAAAATAGAATATATTTGCAGATATCAGGATTATTAACATGGACATTAATGTTGGATACATTTTTTAAATGAACAGCAACACCAGAAAATGTGTTTTAAAGTAATTAAAATATAATTCACTGTTTCTACTGGTAAAACAGCTGTGTTTGCTTCAGAACACAACTATAGTTATATAGTAAAATATATATAAGCTGCTGTGTAGCCATCGCGGCAGCCATTGAAAGAGACGGCACGGGTAACATAGCAGATATACTATGTATGTAGAATATAATGAAATTCTGCTATTTAGCCCTATTTCATTTGACTCCATTGCTACACAGCATAAAAACACAGATCACTTGAGTATTGGCTGGTAAATTATGTAAAGCAGAGCTAGATAGAGGAATTTCCTTAGGAAGCCCTTTTTAAAGCAATACACTCTTCTTGAAATTGTTAGTGGTAGCCATGTGTTTGATTGACAGCACACTAAAATCAGGTTATTTTTGGATGTCCAGTAATCCCTAGATATTGGAATATGTCTGACCCAGGGTCAATGAAAAAAGGAGGGATTATTGGGGACAGCCCTAACTGGTTAGTGGGTATCCAATCAAATTTTAGTTGATGAAAATAAGTACCTCAAACATTTATATTCAGTGACAAACACTGCCCACATAAGCTCTTAGCATAGGCCATGAAGGTACGATTTAAACAAAAAGGCTATTTTACAGGAAAGGTAGCAGTCAAAATATCAAACTGCCGCATGAAGCCAAGAGCCCATCTGTCATTTTCCTGAGTTCCCCCAACATCTCTATGGAAAATATGAATTGCATTTTCAGTACTTGTGGGAGGCTGTGACAGGCAAGCCAGAGCATTGTTTTCCCCCAGGCAAATGACTCTTTGTAGAATAGACAGAGTTACGAGGAAAACAAGAAGCATGTAGGTAAATGCTCTATTCAAAACTATCTATCTATCTATCTATCTATCTATATATATTGCACACACTTCAAAAAAGGAGATCTTGCCCTGGTGCCAACAGAATATATATACTGTATATATATATATATATATATATATATATATATATATATATATTCAACGTATGCCAACAGAATATATATATATATATATATATATATATATATATATATATATATATATATATATATATATATATATATATATATATATATATATATCAACGTTTCGACCCCCAGTGGGGCCTTTATCAATTGATAAAGGCTCCACTGAGGATCGAAACGTCGATCTAAATAAAATATATTTTTATTTTATATATATATATATATATATATATATAAAAATTTACACTTCATAGACCTACTGCACACAGTTCACAGGAAAAGAAACCCAGGTGCGACCTCAATTTGCTGTGTTATATATGGTCCGAAAAATGGGTACACGCTGGGATTTTGTAGATTAAGAATTGGTTACATTAAAACAGGCCATGGGTTTTAGAAAGGGGCCTGTTTTAATGTAACCAATACATTTATGGATTTTTAATCTACAAAATCTCAGTGTGCACCCATTTTTCGGACTATATTTATATCTATCTACCCTGCACTGGTAAAACTGGTGTATTTGCTTCAGAAGCTCTACTATAGTTTATATAAACAAGCTGCTGTGTAGCCATGGGGGCAACCACACAAGCACAGGATACACTGTAGATAACAAATAAGAAGTGTAGAATCCCATTATATACTACAGAGTTTATATGGTATGTGCTGTATATCATGTGCCTTTTCTCCTTTTTCAGCTTTGAATGGTTGCCCCCATGGCTACACAGCAGCTTGTTTATATAAACTATAGTAGAGTTTCTGAAGCAAACACAAGTTTTACTTTGCAGGCCAACAGTACATTATATTTTCATTACTTGATAAGACTTGTGTTTTTTTATATTCTTTTTGGTATTACTGTTCTTTTAAGGCTTCACAATGCCAACTGCTTTGTTGGGGTTTCCATTATTTTACTAACAGTAACCAGCAAAGAATATAAACCTCATTGTTAACAAATGCCATTAAAAAGGGCTTAAAGGAGAAGGAAAGCTACGGATGCATTTTATTGCCAATAGATTAGCTGCAATAGTGCAAGATAGAATGCTATATTTATTCTGTAGAATGTTTTACCATACCTGAGTTAAAAGCTCTAGAAACTCTCTGTTTGTTTAGGCTAGGAGCTGCAGTATTAACATGGTGTGACATCACTTCCTGCCTGAGTCTCTCCCTGCTCTGGGCTCAGATTACAGTAGAGAAGGGAGGGGGGTGGGGGAAGAGGAGCAAACTGAGCATGCTCTTGCCCAGGGCAATGAGGTTTAAGCTGAAGGCAGGAAGTCTGATACAGAAGCCCATGTGTACACAATAGAAGGTAAGAAATGCAGTGTTTCTTTTGACAGGGGACTCAGAGCAATATTACTTTGGGGGTTTACTGGTATATTTAGATGGACCTTTTTGTTAAGGCTTACTTAGTTTTAACCTTTCCTTCTCCTTTAAATCACTATTTTCTACTAACCACATAAGCAAGATTTTAATGAATTTAAAAACTGAATTCATGGTTGTTACAATTTGATTTTAATTAAGTACATTTTACTATAGTGCATGAAAGTTAATTAACAATTGTTTTTTTTTCCTCTAATTGACATTGCAGTATTTAAACTTTTCCTAAATTAACTAATTGTGTTGTCAAGTTGAAATATGAATGCAGTAGTACAACATACATCATCACAAAAGAACAATGCACCCAATAATAATTTAGGACCAGCTAAACAAAGTTTTCAACAATGCACTAGGATTATCAGCATACATGGGGAAAGGCAAACATTTACACAACTTATTACTCTTAAACAGGGTGGTACAGTTGTTAAAATTCAACTGGAGCAAGTGTACTATCTTAATTGAGTTTGGTTCTCAAAAACATTAGGAGAACCTACAGAATACCTAGTGAAAATACGTACCACAGTATGCATGTGTGTGATATGCAACCCAGGAAGAAATGTTCTGTGGGGCAGGGAGTGAGGAGATGATGCAGAATTTCTGTTTGAGCGGTCAAATATACAGGTGCTGGTGATACCCTAAAGATAGCCACATACATAGCCATGCCTACTGTCATCAGGGGTAAACTAAATGACACTTATGCCATTTGGATATGTCACTAGAGTGAATTCCCCAAAAAGGAATGTTGCTTGAGTGTGACCAATTCTAACTCACAGATGCTGGCTAGTGCTGTGGGTGATGTCAGCATGTGACTGCAGTGATTTAAAATGATTGATATGTGGGTATTGTGGATAGCGGCAGGATTGCAATGTTCATACTTATCTATTTATAGCGCTTTCCTTTGACCTGAATAGAAAGATAATGGTCTACAGAGCATACTTGTATTTATATACAAAGATATCACAAACAGTAATTTCCAGGCACTACCTGCATTCCACAACAAGTGTGCTTCCCATACAAGTTAAGTGAAAGACATTTTAAAAGTGTTTATTTATACAGTTTAACTTACAACAGAGAGTAAGAACAGCAGTAGTGAACCATCACACATTGCATCGCTCAGTAATACAGAAGTACATATATCATAAAATCAGTAGTGGCATTTAACAGGTGTAGCTCAGTGGGTGGGACAGGAAATAGTCAGGGGCTTAACGGCCTATTCGGGACCCTGCAGGAGGGGGGGAAGCACCAGGTCATGATCCGGGTTTGCCTCCAGCCAGGGCGACCATATCTGAGTAAACTTCCCCGGGCACCCTCTGGCTTCGTAAGTTAACTTGATCAGGGGCAGTGCTTTGTTGGTCTGCTGGATCCATGCCTGCTTCGTAGGTGGCTGGGGGGCCATCCATTTGGTCATCAGCAGTTTCTTCGCATAAAATAACAGAGCACGAAACAAGAGTCTGAACCTATTGAGAGGAATAATTTCGTCTATCAGCCCAAGGAGGCATACTTCCGGCGTACATGGTCCTGGGAAGGCCAGTTCCTCAGACAGGTATAGTATAATGGAGTTCCAAAAGGATCTGATCCTAGGGCATGACCAGGTCATATGGGCAAAGTCCGCTCCTCCCCCCCCACATTTAGGGCAAATGGCTCCCGGGTTCCTGCCCATTTTCTCCAATTTGCTTGGCGTGATATATATTTGATGCAGAAATTTAAGTTGGACAAGTTTATCTTTCAGAGCAATCAGGCCAGAGTAGATCGAGTCCTTGGCCTCCTCCCATGTTTCGTCTGTTAGTGCTGGAAGCATAGTTTGCCATTTGGGCAAGGCCCTGTCAAAGGGAGTAGTGCCTGTTTTGAGCAGGGCTTTATAGAGCCTGGAGATCAGCCCCTTGCGCTGCGGGTTTCGGAGGACAAGTTCGAAGGAGGGAGTGACATATTGTATAGTCAACCCCGAAAACTGGGATCGGAATGCGTGTCGAAGTTGCATGTAGCGGTATAATTGAACATCCCGATGCCCGGTTTGGTCTTTAATTTGAGAGAGGGTGGGGAACTGCATGTCCACCAACAGCTCCCCCAGCAGCTTAACGCCCCGTAGAGGCCAGTAGCTAAAGTCTTGTAAGTCTCTGAGGTGGGCAAGGTTGCTGTTTAACCAAAGTGGCAGATAGGGGGAGAGGATTGGGGGGTCACACTGCAGTATCTTGGATGCAGCCCTCCAAGCCTTAACGGGAGTCGTGATCGTAGTTGGCAGCTTGTTGTAGTCAGTCAGGCGTCTATAAGGAAGATTGCGGAGTCCAGCCCAGGAGCCCACCAGCTGCGCCAGTAGGACTGCACCCGGGTCCTCCTCCTGCAAATGGAACCATGTGTGGATATGGTAGAGCTGGCCAGCCAGAAAGTAGAGTTGCAGATGTGGGAGAGCCAGGCCACCGTGTTCCACAGCAGCCGTCAGACTTTTCCAAGACAAACGGGGCGCCTTATTTGCCCAGATGAAGGACGAGAGCATGGACACAATCTGAACAAAGATTTTTTGGGGAACCCATACTGGCGAATTATGCAAGCGGTACAGCAATTTCGGCAGGAAGATCATTTTGTAGAGATTCACTCTCCCCCAAAGAGTGATTGGTAGAGGGGTCCATCTGGCTAGGGACAACTTGAGTTGTTGTTGAAGGGGCTCTAAATTATCAGCCAAGTAGCGTGAAGTCTGGAGGGAGATCACTATGCCCAGGTATTTGAAACTCGTGACCCAAGGAATCACATTCCCTTCGGGAGATGGAGCCGGGATCGGATCAATCGGCAGGAGGACTGACTTCGACTTGTTGATTGTGAGGCCTGAGTAGGTACCGACGCGATCTAGGATATCAAGTGCAGTTTGTAGGGAGTCGTACGGGTCCGCCAAGAATAGTAGGAGGTCATCAGCGTAGAGAGCCAGCTTGTCCTCCAACGGCCCCCGTCTCAGGCCCATCACCCGAGCCGACTGCCGAAGAAGAATTGCTACAGGCTCTATGGCCAATGCGAAAAGGAGGGGAGACAAGGGGCAGCCCTGCCTAGTCCCTCTGGCAAGCGGAAAAGAATCCGAGACGGACCCACCGGTCTTGATTCTGGCTGTCGGTTGTAGGTATAGAAGCTTAACCCAGTCGATGAAACCGGGGCCAAACCCAAATCTTCGCATAATTTCCCACAAGTATTGCCACTCCACAGAGTCGAAAGCGTTGGTGGCATCAAGGGAGACCAACACTTTGGATCCTGGGTTGTCGTGCTCAATCTGTAGGTGGGTGTATACTCTCCGTAAGTTAATAGTTGTTGATTTGCTAGGGATGAACCCAGACTGGTCAGGGTGGATCATCGATTCTATTACTGCAGCCAACCTAGTAGCCAGGATTTTGGCAAATATTTTGGTGTCGGTGTTAATCAAAGATATGGGCCGGTAAGACTCACAGATTTCAGGGTCTTTACCTTCTTTGTGTATCAGAACTATCACTGCTTCGTAGAATGAGGGAGGGAGGGCCCCATGTTCTATTGCAGCCAGGAAAGTGCGGTATAAGTGCCCAGGTATATGTTCAGTGTGGAATTTATACCACGCCGCTGGAAATCCGTCTGGTCCCGGAGTTTTTCCCTGCGGAAGAGCAGCTATTGCCTCTCGGACCTCCTGAAGAGTAATTGGCACGTCCAGAGCGGCCGCTTCATGTTGCGGGAGCCTAGGGAACACGACATTGTCTAGGTAGTCACCCAATTGTTGTTGGGTATATGTAGCTTTAGAGTCATAGAGCTGAGAGTAGTAAGTGCGGAACAGTTCCTGGATCTCTCGGGGTACAGTGATTAACTGCCCTGCTGCGTTCCGAACCCTAGGAATGCAAGTTCGTGAGTCATTAGTTTTTGCTAGCCAGGCCAAGAGTCTACCAGCTCGATCTCCCTGGTCGAAGATGCGATAGTCCGCATAAAGTAAGTTCTTTTTAGTCAACTGAGTGTGGTCAAGTTCCAAGTCTCTCTGGGCATTGGACAAAGTGGCATTAGTCTCCAAGGTAGGGCCAGACCTGTGTTGTTCTTCAGCTTGTGACAGGCGATGCTCTGCTTCCGTGACTTTGTCTTTAGTGTCCCGCCTGGCGGCTGCTATTAGCGATATAAGTTCACCACGGGCTACCGCCTTGGATGCTTCCCATAGCATTTCCTGTGGAGCCGATGTCTGGTTAATCTCCCAATAATTTTGATAGTTCGTCTGGGCTTGTTCCGCGATCAAGGGTACCGTCAACCACAGTGGGGAGAGTCTCCAGGTAGTGCGGTTGGAGGCAGTGAGGGGCAGAATCCGAAGCATGAGAGGCGAATGATCAGAGAAGGCCCTGGGGAGGTACGTGACATCTTCCACCAACTGGCAGAAATCTGCTGAGGCCAATGCCAAGTCTATCCTAGAAAGGGAACCATACGCCACAGAGTGGCACGAGTATTGCCGATCCAACGGATGTTTCCACCTCCATATCTCTCTAAGGGCCAGGGCCTCCACCCAATGAGCTAATTGTTGGTTAGGGAGACCCCCCTGGTGCAATCTATCGAGCACTGGGTCCAGGGTGGCATTGAAGTCTCCAAGGATGCACACTGGTGCCGGTGGGAAGGAGGCTAATCCCGTCGTAATAAGGTCTAATATTGTTGTCTTGAAGGGTGGTGGGAGGTAAATGTTCACCAGGGTGAGAAGAGTATTGTTCAGTTTGCATTGGAGAATGATGAATCTACCGTAATGATCTGTCCGAATCATCTGCAATTCAAACAAGATGCCCTTCCGGACCAAAATAGAGACTCCTCTTGAATGGGTGGAGAATGGAGCGTGATAGGCATGGGCCACCCAGGGCTTCTTGAGTGATAATAGTTTCTGACCCGTAAGGTGTGTTTCCTGCAGGAGTAGCAAGGAAGGGCGGTATTGTTTAAGATAATTAAATAGTAAGGCCCTCTTAAACCTTGAATTCAAGCCCCTAACGTTCCAGGAGACAATTGTGAGAGACTGCATCCCTGAGGCAGTAGAAGTATTGAAGGGGGGAAGCCAAATACAGGGAACCCACCCACTGAGCCAGAACACATTTCAAAGCAACACATATGCCAAAAAACATCATATGCAACAATATAGTAATATGCATAGTCATGACGGTTCAAGAGAAACAAAGAAGAGAAGTGGAGAAATAGCACTCACAAGAGTGAGAGAGAGAGATAAAAAGGGGAGGAAAAGGAAAAAATAGAAGTAAGCAGTGACAGTCCCGAAAGTCCCACTACCCCGCCCTTGTCCACCTAGAAACTGAGGTGGGCCTGAATCCCCAAACAAACAGTTTAACTTGAAGAGAAGTTGTGGTGTTGTAGTACTGCGGTCAGTCCCGTGTCATCGCGGGGTCTCCGCCACATTATAGAGTTCCAATTCCAGAGTTGCGCAGGTAAGGATATCCAAGCCATGGGGGGAGAGGAGGCAAAAAAAAAGGGGGGGGGAAAGGGAAAAAAAAAAAAGGGGGGGGGTATTGGGATTGCGATTCACAAAAGTAGAATCCGTGGGTGATGGCAGAGATGGGGGGTCCCAAGAGTGGCATATAGTCATTAAGGGGGTTAAAGTGTACTTACAGTCACCACCGAGAAACAATAACAAGTCAGGGCCACTCCACCGCTATCAGACTGGACGTCCAAGCCGTGAAGTAAGAAAAACAACTAGTCGCCTTCAAACTGGGAGACCAGGAGCCTGGAGAGGATCCTCACCAACAATGTAAAGTTCCAACCGAGGGCGACCAACATATCAACCGACAGGAAAACTTGCGACGATCTTCCCCATTCAGCGTCGACTCGAGCAGCTCTGTGACCTGGTGCGTCGTTTACAGGCATCTAGCCACTTCCCGGCTTCCTCTGGCGAAGCAAAGAATCTGGTCTGATCATCATCCACTACACATAGCTTTGCAGGGAAGAGAACCGAGTAGGTGTAGCCTGCCTCCTTGAGTCTTCGTTTAACTCCCATGAAGGATGCCCGCTGCTTCTGGACAAGTGCAGAGTAGTCAGGAAAAATGGAGATTGGGGCGCCATTATGCAGAATCTGGCCCTTCCGCCTGGCTGCCATCAACGCCGCGTCCCTGTCCCAATAATTAAGAAACCTCATGATGAAGGATCTCGGGTTTGCTCCCGGGGGCAGGGGACGGGTTGGCACGCGATGCGCTCGCTCGATGGTTAGTAGAGATGAGAAGGTATCTGCGCCAAAGGTAAGTTTCAGCCATTCCTCTGCAAACTTCTCAGGGTTGTTACCTTCCGTCTTTTCAGGGAGGCCCACGAGTCGCACGTTATTGCGGCGGAGGCGATTCTCCAGATCCTCCGCCTTCGTGGATACCTCCGATAACTGCTTAGCCAGTCTTGCCAGTTCAGCCGGAATGGGCCTAGTGGAATCCTCTAGCGTCGAGACCCTCTGTTCCACCTCCGTAGTTCGCTCCCGCAATTTTTGAGCATCTTGCCTGAGGTGGGAGATGTCGATTGTAATGGACTCCAGCTGGGACGACATGCTAGCATGTGCTTTGGTGATCGCTGCGAGTAAGTCGGTATTGGAGGGTTCTGGCGGTAGCGGCCCCACAGCGCCCTTGGCTGCCTGCTGCGTATCAGCGGCCTGGTCTGCAGGAGTGCCAGGCCCAGTCGGCGGTGGTGCCGGAGATAAGTATTTATCCATACTTGTGGCAGGAGCTTTTGGACCGTGCTTTCCCATCTGGTCACACAGGGTTTTAGGGTTCCCCCTGGGCAGTTTTAAGGCTGGAACGGCAGGATGATGAGCAGGATCAGCTTATAGTGACGGAGCTCTGCAGCAACACGTGTGATCAGTACGCCATCTTGACTCCGCCTCCGAAAGACATTTTAGACAATAAAGGCATTTGGATTAACGCAGCTCACTGTGAAGATCAAACAACTTGTGAGCTATACACTAAAGTAACTATTTTCTATCTGCTTTACAACTACTCAACTTTATAGTGTCTCAAACTTCAGGAACTCTAGTGGCTTCTTTTAAGATGTAGTAATTATAAAAAAGGTGCAGTCTGCTATTATGAGGGGTGCACAGCAGCATGGATAACCTGTATGGATAATTCAAACAAATAGTTCTTAATAGCATTAGGAGCAAAGGGAGGCTGTACCAGATCCCACTGTTATCACCCAAATTTGTCTGTCGTAATCCTCCAGTGTGACACTGGCAACACAAAGACTATTAGAGTTGGGTTTTAAAATGGCATAATATTGCTGACAAGCCAACGTATTCCATTCACTCTCCCCATTAACGCCCATCCTGTGGGCAAGGCATCACTTAGCTCATGAAAAGAGCACAGATCAAAGAAAATATTTGTTATTCTGTCATAGCTTGAATATGTAGAACAAAAAATATTTATCGTAATTCTCACACGGACTGACCTATGAGCGCAAATGCTCATTCTCCCCAATTCTCACCTCAACTGGCCCAAAGTAGTATATCCAGCAATGGATCAGTCAAGTCCTGATCTCAAACCTACGTGAACGTGTGACAATATTTAAAAATCAAGGAACAAAAGACCAAACGAATACCTCCAAAAGCCCAATATTTAGCCAACAGTTAAAATAGTCGTGTTGTACCTGTGTTCCTTGTGCTCTAGTAACTGACAGTCTCTGCATGTTAGTCGGTCACATGTTTCACAAAATAATTTGAGCTGCTCTTGTTTGTGGATTGGACAAAAAACTGGACGTTGACCAGATGCTCCCACTGATTCTACAGAAAGAGAACATATACATGGAATGAGAAACACTTCAAATGTTGGACCACTGTTCCTTTTAGGAACAAAATACCATTGTAATAGCTTGAAATATTAAAAAAAATATAAAAAAAACTTTTAATATACATCCCATACATCACAGTAAAATTAGAATTTCCTAGAGTGAGCACAGAAGATTCCTTCAGTAATATTAGAATTTTACATGTGTGGGGAAACAATAGCGTTAACATTCAACAAGTTCTCAACATGTTTTTGAAGAAATGGAAAGCATTTGAAAGTCTTTATTTCTAGAGAACAATCTAACAACTGAACTAACAACTGAACTGAAAAAGAAGTGTTTGGAAGGAGACCCCTATAAATCTACTGAAATATCATCTGAACATGAAGAAAAACCCATAAAATAGGTTTGCCTCCAATAAGGATTTTTATATCTTAGTTGGGATTAATTACAAGGTACTGTTTTATTATTACAGAGAAAATGGAAATCATTTAAAAATTTGGATTATTTGGATAAAATGGAGTCTATGGGAGATGGCCTTCCGATAATTATGAGATTTCTGAATAACTGGTTTCCAGATAACATAACCCATAACTGTATATCCAATAGGATTGTTTTTCCATGGATATGTATTCATGCAGCTTAGTTAGGATCAAGTACAAAGTACTGTTTTATTAGAAAAAAAAAATCTGAATGATTAGTATGGAATATTGATTATTTTGAGATCCTGTACATATTACAAGAAAGATAGAGAAGGAGGGTATCATCAAAGATATGGATTCCTTGGACACGTTATATTCAGATGAATAAAAACCTCTTTATTTATTAATAAATATAATTTGCATGTCATTTGTGACTCATTAATTCAACGACATTAATTCATTACTACTGATGCGTTTCGTGTCACATAACTTTTTTTTTTTCACAACACACAACTTTATAGCTACCCATGAAAAATTTTTTAGACTCTGAGGAAGTGTCATGTGTCACAAAACGCGTCAGTAGAAATAAATTAATGAGCTGAGTCAGAGCTGACATGCAAATTATTTTTATTAATAAAGACGTTTTTATTCATCTGAATATAACGTGTCCAAGGAATCCATATTTATGATGTTGTGAAGAAGATCCATTGCCAGGGAACAGGACACGCGATTGTCTGGAACCAATTGGGAAAGCTCCACACGGGTGAGAGAATTGAAAGGTATCATACTGATAACAGCTTTTCTACAATGAGTACCTTGTACTAAATGGCAAAAATCAATGTTGGTGGCAAAACAGTAATAATGGTTTAACAGTTTTTAAAATGTGGGGTCACAAACGGAAAGGACACAAGCATTGTAAATAATAAAACCAATACAATACTTGTATTCTCTATCATATAAAGCTTTATGGAATAACTGTAAATGCCCAGCATGCCTTAATTTTTGCTTGTATTTGTGTGAAGAAAACATTATCATTAACATTGATGACACCAATGTGCCCCCACCTCAAGTTGCTGATTGGTTACTCTGCAAAGCCTGAAGTAGTGTTCTGGCTATTGTGTAAGACATCCAGTCAGTGCAGCCTTTATAGATTATATTTTTGCTAACTACATATAGTGAAAACATTTTATTTTGCACAGCACATTTGGTTAGTTTTTATTTTTACACTGAACAATTCCTTTAACTGGCATACCAATTTAAAAGGAGTCATATGTGTGCATGTTTTATGAAATAGCTATGATCCCAGCTGGTAGACTATAGCTTCACATTGAACACTAAGGCCAGGAAAACAGTGCCCAGAACTAAAGGCTGGCGACTAAAAACTCAGGAGAGTGCCTTAAAGGGGAAGGAAACCTAGTCGGCGCTAACCCACCACCCCCCCTCCCGTTTGTTGCCGCCCCACCCTCCTCCCCCCTGGCCTACCCGTCCCGCTGGGCAAATGCCCCTAACTTGTTACTTACCCTTCTGCGCAGGTCCAGTCCAGGGAGTTCACCGACGACATCTTCTTCCACGCGATCTTCTTCCTGCTGTGAACGGATCCTACTGCGCATGCGCCAAAAGTCACGCGCATGCGCAGTAGATCGTACCGGCGAAATGCTCCTACTGCGCATGCGCCGTTCAAAGCAGGAAGAAGATCGCGTGGAAGAAGATGTCGTCTGTGAACTCCCTGGACTGGACCTGCGCAGAAGGGTAAGTAACAAGTTAGGGGCATTTGCCCAGCGGGACAGGTAGGCCATGGGGGAGGAGGGAGGGTGGGCAACAAACGGGAGGGTGGGGGGTTTGCGCCGACTAGGTTTCCTTCCCCTTTAAAAACTCCCTTCTCCACTGGTTGTTGGCCTTTATTTGTCCTTTAAAAGAAACAAAACAGGGCAAACAATGAAATGAAAGCTTTTCCAAGTTTGGCTCTTGCTACATATATAATTAGATTATCTGTACATAGATAATCCCCCAACATAATGGACTTCTAAATATCTGTGCACTGGGAATCTAATAATCAACCTCACAAGAACCAATCATGGAACAGATACATTTTCACTGTTCAAGAAATAACAAAAACAAGTTTCTTGTACAGCATAAGCCCAATTCATTGAACAAGGGGCATACGTTCTATATATGGTGAGCATATTTCATATAATCTATTAATGTTAGCTTTCTCATAGGTTGCTACTTCTTACCGGAGGATACATCTTCTTTCTTTGTTATTACGTGGTCTTTTGTGAATTTAACCCTTTGATGGGCTTCTATGCATGTCTTGCAGAGCCATTCCCCACATTCCCCACAAAAGCCAACTGCACTTGCATTATCTTCACAACTTGTACAAACCTATAAGAAAATAAAGTTCAACAAAATAGAAGCCATCCTAAATGTATTATCATTAGAAATATCACCAGTCAGCAATCAAATTTCCCTCTGGAGAAATATATAGTTCATTTATCTTTTATTGTATAATGCACTGTGCATTACATTATACATGCCCATAATGAGTAACGAGAACCGCAGCTCACTCATGTGAATCAAGTAGGATTGGTAGACTTGTCCCCGGATCACATGCATGCACATACTGGGCAAGCGAGGGTAAACACACGCGCTTGCATGTACCCTAAAATGGCCGTTCACAAGGAGCATTTTCTGGCAAAATAGTATTGCTTCCCTTAACCGGGGGTGCACGTTTTATCAGCCTGCTTCCTCTAGTCTGGAAATAATAATAATAATGCTACACAGGTGCCCTTTCAGGAAGCTTTAGCAATTACATTAAGAAATAAATTTAAAACCACTGAAACACTGTAATGAATGTTTTAGGGACTGGAATTTGCTAAACTCACCCAACACATCTTGGCCTCAGGTAAAGTATGCTATAGGTGATTCACTGGTAAAATATACATTTCGTTCATAAAAGTAGAACAGTCTTATTTAGCTATATCCTGCTTGTAAAACAGGAGGAAACAAGTGCTAACTCACAGGACAAAACAGGGCAGAGAGAAAAAGGAAAGGCTATGCAGCAATAAAAAAGCTGCCTGTATCTTCAGTGAACTCCTGGTCCACCGACATAGAAGCTATCAATGTAGTCAAGTATACAAATGATAGAAGCAAAGGGCTTTTAAAACCCAATATAATGCATGCATGTTACAGACTGACCGTAAATTTTTGAAATCTATGCTTTTAGTTAGGGATGCACCGAATCCACTATTTTGGATTCATCCAACCCCCCGAATCCTTCACGAAAGATTCGGCCCAATACCGAACCAAATCTGAATTTGCATATGCAAATTAGGGGTGGGAAGGTGAAAACCTTGTTAACTTCCTTGTTTTGTGCCAAAAAGTCATGTGATTTCCCGCCCTGCCTCTAATTTGCATATGCAAATTAGGATTCCGATTTTCGGTGTGGCCGTGCAGAAGGATTCGGCAAATCCGAAGCCTGCTGAAAAAGGCCGAATCCTGGCCTAATCCTGAACCGAATTCTGGATTCAGTGCATTCCTAGTTTTAGTAAACCCTGAAAAAAATCTAATAAATATAGAATTCAGAATTCACTCTCAAAAACAGATGAAAAACTATTGCTTTATAAGATTTTACAGGGGTGTTACAATGAAAAAGTTCAGTGATTGCCTAGGTTCATTCAATGGATTTGCTGAAAACCCAATCACATTCCACTGCTGGACTGATTGCATGAAAAGCAAGTGGGAATTTTTTTGATAATTTTCATTTTGATCACAGATCAATGCAAGCAAGGGTTGAGTCCTTTGTTTTTATGGACAGTCAAGCAATATGCAGTTACCTCTCAAATGTAGAGCCACAAATGTGCAGAAAAGTAATGTTTTGAGTGTACTATGAAATGTATTTTGTTTAAAAGAAGGAATGTGATTTGTAGTTTATTTCATTATTGCATATCCCAGTCACTTGCAGATATTCCTATTTTGCATTAATATTGTGCTTATGTCAAAGTGCCACAGACTGATTCTGCTGCAGGGGAATTAGTGACCCAAATTATATCATAAACACAGGGGCCTATGAAAACAAAGGACACCAGGAAAGGTTGCCCTTCCATCTGAAGGTCCCAAGCATCATGCCCTGCCATCTTGGGTCATTCTTCAGCCCTCCAATGACATCTGTCTTCCTGTCAGTTAGTACCAAGGTAAGTGGCACACACTTGTTCCATTAATGGAGATCTATAATAGGGATGAACCAAATCCACTATTTTGAGATTTGTGCAAATCCTGCAAATTAGGATAAGGAAGGGTTAAATAGGAAAAAAGTATTCTTGACTGTGCGATGAAAACTTGATCTTAAGTATTTGGTTCCGCTAGGCACTTGGATTTGGCTAAATCCAAATCCTGCTGAAAAATACCGAATCCTGAAGCAAATAGTGAATTTGGTACATCTCTGTTCTATAAGCATAAAATGATAATTGCACATTTTGTTTACTACAGTATATGAACCCACGCTGTAATATAAACTTGCTAAAACTTCTACTGTATGCAAGAAGGAATAGCTAAAATTTAGTTCATCAAGATTTATAACAGATGACAATGGCATGTGTGTTTCTATTTAACATGTAGAAAATAAAACTGAATGAAAACAGAGCACACAAATGTTTTAAGGTGTCACAAGTGGCAGAAGAGAAATCGATCTACTAAGATAAGTTCAAGTATGCATTTTTGCACAGATATCCAGAAATAGAACATCTTGGCATTTTATCTTGTGCATAAAACAATGTATGACAAAACAAGTAGGCAAGATCAATTAAAAATCCAATAAAATCACTAGAAATCCAATAATGATCGCACAGCTGTAAAAATATCAAGTTCCCCTAGTCTCACTATGCAATGAATGTCTTACAGGCAAAAGCAAGCAAACAACAACTACTTTGCAATGATTAATCAGTTTCAATATTTAAAGTGGACCTGTCACCCAGAAACAAAATTCTGTATAATAAAAGTTATTTTCAAATTAAACATGAAATCCAATTTTTATTTTTTATTAAAGCATTCATAGCTGTTGTAAGCTCATTTAAAAATCTCAGCTGTCAAATTGACTGCCCCTCCTCTTTGCTCTGGACATAGAGGCGGGGCAGACAATTACTTTCAGTTTCCATTCAGCACTTCCTAGATGTCACTGCTCTCCACACATTCCCCTGTTCTCTTCACGGTTTAATTGTGTAGCCAGGGCATTGGGATGGACATCAAGTCCACCATTCTGGTGTACAAACAAGATTCTGAGATGATGCAAGGCTTGCTTTAATAACAGTGTCCACAAAATGGCTCCTGTCTGCTTGTTATAATTATGAATTCCCAGAGTGAAGGAAACAAGATTCAGATAATTTTGTAATTAAAGTTCATTTTGCTTGACTAATGCGATAAACTAGGATTTTGAATATTTTTTTTTGGGCGATGGGTCCCCCTTAAAGTAGTTGTAAAAAATAATAATAATAATTGCATACCTGTTCAGACTTTTCATCTGTGCTGCTTGGTGCTTCCGTGGTATCTTTTACAAAATAATTATCCACTAGATCAATCTGCCTGCATTCTTGTCTGCACACTGGGCACCTTATTACCCCAACTGTAAATTGGAGAAAAAAATCAAATACGTGAAACATTATTATTAGTACTGATACGATAAAATATGTGTAATACACGTATACATTTATAAGGTGCCAACATATTAGAGAGCACAGTACAATAAATGGGTGTATTCAATGAATATATAGATTAGATGGACAAAAATAACACAAAAGGTGAAGCGGGGCCTTCCCAAAAGAGCTTAAAGGGATACTGTCATGAAAAAAATCTTTTTTTTTCAAAATGAATCAGTTAATAGTGCTGCTCCAGCAGAATTCTGCACTGAAATCCATTTCTCAAAAGAGCAAACAGATTTTTTTATATTCAATTATGAAATCTGACATGGGGCTAGACATTTTGTCAATTTCCCAGCTACGCCTGGTCATGTGACTTGTGCCTGCACTTTAGGAGAGAAATGCTTTCTGGCAGGCTGCTGTTTTTCCTTCTTAATGTAAGTGAATGTGTCTCAGTGAGACATGGGTTTTTACTATTGAGTGTTGTTCTTAGATCTACCAGGCAGTTGTTATCTTGTGTTAGGGAGCTGTTATCTGGTTACCTTCCCATTGTTCTTTTGTTTGGCTGCTGGGGGGAAAAGGGAGGGGGTGATATCACTCCAACTTGCAGTACAGCAGTAAAGAGTGATTGAAGTTTATCAGAGCACAAGTCACATGACTTGGGGCAGCTGGGAAATTGACAATATGTCTAGCCCCATGTCAGATTTCAAAATTGAATATAAAAAAATCTGTTTGCTCTTTTGAGAAATGGATTTCAGTGCAGAATTCTGCTGGAGCAGCACTATTAACTGATTCATTTTGAAAAAAATTTTTTTCCCCGTGACAGTATCCCTTTAACATGAAACACACTTGCAGAGTTTCAAGCAATTTACAGCCTGTATTTAGTTTAGAACGGTCCTAGAAGACACAGACTTGACACACATCTGTCAAAAATCTGCCCCATGTGTAGGATACACTGCATGTCAGCAACTAAACACGTAACAATTGTGCAAGATCATACGGAATCTGAAATTTCTTGAAGACATGGTAGTATTCATATATAGGCACCATTCAAATGTCAATACAGGTGGTATGGGATCAGTTATCTGGAAACCAGTTATACAAAAAGATCCAAATTACGGAAAGGCCGTCTCCCATAGACTCCATTTTATCCAAATAATCCAAATTTTAAAAAATGATTTCCTTTTTCTTTGTAATAATAAAACAGTACCTTGTACTAAATCCAAAAACATAATTAAACAGTGCCTTGTACTTAATCCAAAAACATAATTAACCCTTATTTAAAGCAGAACCCAGACTATTGGGTTAGTTTAATGTTTATATGATTTTTCAGGTAGACTTAAGGTATGAAGAACCAAATTATGGAAAGATCAGTTATCTGGAAAGCCCCATGTCCAGAGCATTCTGGATAAGCTGTATAGAAAGAACACACACTTGAAGAAAAAAAAAATCCTCCACCCCAATGACAGATACCTGCAGCTAATTCCAGCAGAGCTTCCACGATGGAAGCATATAGAGGAAAGTCTGCATATGCATCGATTTACAAATGGTGTAGTAAAGTACATTGCTTAGGAGAGCACTTGAGCTAAATACAGCCCTGCCTTGATTAAATGGTTTCTGTTGAAATACCTTACATTAATTTTAGAAACAAAGACTAACTAAATAAGTATTCTCTAACATTTCTGTCAGAAGGGTAAAATAATCTTTGCAAGGGGCTGCATTATACAGTCCCAGGGCTCTCCACAACAAACGTACCAGACAAAGATAACTTACAGGTCTCCTGTAATTATGTATGACTAACATTTTCTGTAAAGCCACCTGCACACACCCAACAGAAAATGATATTGTATAAGTTTGTGCTGACTACCAAGAGAACACATTTAGCCATGGCAAAATATAAAGATCGTTATGGTATGGGATCCCTTATGCAGAAACCCAATACCAGTAGTTATTGCATGCTGTCTGTAAACTGTGGAGAAGTTGTTACAATTTGTAACATCAATGTTTTAGTCCCTCCTTCCCTGACAGGATTTCAAATGATGCAAACAGAGAACTGTTAAACAGCTGGATTTCACCATAGAAAATGGCATTTATTCATACTTTTTGAAGAAACAGGTAACTGTGATGGGTACATTAGGGGTTTCTGTGTTATGTGGGCCTCTTTATCAAATTTTGGTTTGGAAGCCAGAGTTCTGGCATTTGTTTCCTCTTATATTGACCAGTTTCAAGGGACACCGTACTGTACCACAAGTGTTCCTATAATATTAACAGCAATATCTCTTACAGTTATATTTGTATTAAAAAAATATATTCTGAGAGTCCTCTGAATACAAAAATATAATATTCACCAACGCTCAGCACCTGATAGTTTCTAAATGGTAGCAACCTGAAATGACCCTTATTAACCCAGTTAAGGTGGCCATAGATGAAGATTTTTAAAAGATCTTTTAGTTATCGCAAGACAAAGCTTATCTTCAACAATCATTTAAATATACAACTAAAAAGACAATTTCAAGTGATGCCATCTAGTTGAAGCTAGGAAAACTGTGGGTAGCTGCCTGCTTGGCCCTGCAAACAATTAGACAATGGATACAATTCACTGTGAACAATGAAAATCATCTAACCGTTCTTTTCTCTGCCCAATGTCAGATGAAAAATCATTACATGCACGATCGTTCAGTGCTCTCTAACCTCACTATAATTTGACAGATTTGTTGGATCGCACTAAATTCAGTCGTTAAGGAAAGAAAAATCTTAAAGGGGGTTGTTCACCTTCCAAACACTTTTTTCAGTTTAATTGTTTTCAATTAAAACACTAAACGTATCAATTTAGAACAGTTAAAGAGTCAGCGATTTTTTACTTTATTTGTTTTATACACAAGTAAAAATTATGCAAAATAAAAATAAAGAATATATTTTACAAAATGTACTTGGTCAGATGGATGTACTTCTACATTTAAATCTGTAGAAATAAATGCTTATGGTCAAATGGTTATTTTATTTTATAATGTAGACATCTGTAAAGGATAATATGCAAGGTGCCTTAAAGGCAAGGGAAGATATTTACAGGGAGTCTGTTATGGGAAAACATGTCATTTTAAAAAATCCAGAATCCTTCACTTTTATATATTTTTCAAAAGAGCAAACATGTTTTTTAATATTTAATTATGAAATCTGACATGGGGCTAGATATGTTGTTAGATTCCCATGTGCCCTCAGTAATATGACTGGTGACACTAGTGGCACTGCAAGTTGGAGCAATATAACCTTGCTCCCTTCACCACAAGCAGCCCATCAGCAGAACAATGGGAAGGCAACAGCTCCATGACAGCTGCATTGCTAAAAATACTTGCATGTCCCACCTAGTGGTAGATGAGAATAGTGCTCAACACCCAAGCCCAGCCAGGACTACCTGTAGGAGAAACAATAGCTTATCTGAAAGCATTTATATTGAGCTGGCTCTTTCCGAAAGTACATGACCAGGCAAAAAGACCTGAGAGAGTGCCTAAACACAAATATTAAAACTTAAAAATACATTAGTTCAAGAATAACATTTCAATTAGTAATGACTTATTTGCAATGTACACAGTGTAATTTAGAAATAAACAATACCATAAAAACCATGATAGAATCTCTTTAAACAAATACTACATTGGCCAGATAAATTACATACATTCCAAATAAAATATTGCACATTGAGCATATAAAGAATGCTTGGCATGTGGCTCTGCATCTATAGATTATGCATACTTGTATGGAATACACTGTGCTATAAAATATTTTGGCAAATATGACAGCCCTGGAAAAATTAGTGCAAAGTGTGTCAAACCGTTCATTATTTTATACACTTGCTTTCTCCTCAGTTGTATTACATTTATTTCAACCCAGAGAACAATTAATCAAACAGTAAGTCACACTAGAGATGCAGCTACAGTACATATCTCCCAGCACTGGGTATACCTAGAGCTTCATCCATAATAACAAATTTCACTCAGCCAAAGCATCACTAAGACAGGTGTAACACCAGTTATTTTCTCTGCCTGCATTTCTACAATAACCCTGCACATTTTGAGAGACATTTTAAAAGTCAGGATTATTTTAAACAAATAAGGCAATAACTGCTATAAATAGATCAATGGCTCTCAACCCACAGGCAATGAGCAGAGAAGGACAACGTCTAGCTCTTGGGATGCAATCGCTCTAAAGGTTCCAGGACAGCTGCTGCCCTCACATCCTGGACACCACTGAGCCTCCACCACCCTTTAAACTGATATTGAGGCCCTCCAGTTTATACTGTTTTCTATCCTGCCTGTGCCTGATGAGTGACACACACACAAACATACAGTATTTTAAACCAAGACACGTCTACAAAGAGTTAATCAATTATCTTATTTCAATGATTATATTGCATCGTTGGTGATTCCATTGCAGTTGCAGCCATTTTACTACATTAAGTTCTGCCAAGATGTTACTTTCTGTAAACATCATTGAACCAGCAAAACTAAGGTTGACTGTTGCCCTTGGCTAGAGAAAAGTTTTGTTTTATTGGGTTTGTGATTTTATTGCATTTTGTATTGTTCTTGCTTACTTTTTTGGCCTGTGAAGAATGTGCATGCACTATTTTGAATTAGATGTGTATTTTTTTACACAACACAAGGTTTGGTACACATATATATAATTTATGATGATTTGGCGGAATTCTGAACCAAATCCTAATTTGCATATACAAATTAGGAGCAGGAAAGGAGAAAGTGAGAAAAAAACGTTACCTCGTCTTGTGAAAAAAAAAATCATGTGCTTTCCCTTCCTGCCAATAATTTGCATATGAAAATTAGGATTCAGATTGGCCAGGCACAAGAAATCCTGGATTCAGTGCATCCCTAATAATTTGGACCAAAATCCTAAAGTAGTCCCTTGGCATTCATATTTAGGGTGTTTGATCATGGGACATAAAAATATGTGGGAAATAAGATGCTTTAATAATCAAGCTCTGAGGCCATTTTAAAGGAGAACTCCACAAAAACATAAGCTTTTTGAAAAGTAAACATAGTTTCAAGCAACTTTGCAATATACATTAATTAAAAATATGCAGACTTTTCATAATTTTTAATGGTTTCTGACAGTTCCCTAAGCCAAGCCCCCCTGCACTTCTGACTACTTTGTGAGCTTACACAAAACGCTTAGTCAAATTCAATTCGAATTTGTTTAAAATTTTCGTGTTGGTAAAATTTGTGTGAGTTTTAGATATTCGATTTTATTAAATAAGTATATTCAAATTTAAAGGAGTTTAAAAAAAAAACAAACAAAAAAAAACACCTCACATGAATTCGACCTCTGATAAATGTGCCTCCCCGTTCCATTTGCACACAAGAGAAGAAATTAGAAAGCAAAACTTTTATGACTTGATAGAAGAGTGAGGGGGTTATTTAATAAACTCTAATTTTTTTCTGGTTGGAGTTTTAAAGGGGAAAAAACCCACTTTTTTTAAGAATTTTTTTTAGTGATTTATTAAACCCAGATGCTGTTAAAGTCCCCAAAAAAAAAACACCATTTCAAACCTGCCAAGGTCATGTAATAGTCAATGGCAGATGTCCAGTTTACAATTGGAAGATATCATGATCTGCTCCGGGTGTTGTACAATAATATGATTAATTCATGGTTTCTGATCGATAATCAGCGATTTTGCAGTGTGTTCATGAATGTTACTTTTGTCCTCATTTACATACACACATGTTTTGTTATTAAAGAGGAGCAGTTCATTATCTAAAAATACGGGAAAATCATTTCCCATAGCAGGCTATTTAAATAAGTAGTTCATGTGTGAACTTTTTTTTTAGGCTTATGCTAAGAGTCCTGTGAAGATTTTTGACCACCCGGACCCGACCTGCAGCCCGAACTGCAACAAGCATATTTACCTACTTGGATCTGCCGACCCCTGCCCGCAACTGTGTTATCCACAACCCACTGACCACTATTAAACTGGAAGTGCTGCAAACCAGAAAAGACATCAAAAATGGGCAGAGACCAAAAAAACTTTTGTAATATTTTTAAAGGCGTAAAATATAGACAATATAACATAAGATAAGAAATATAGAGAAGACCCGCAACCCACATCTATACACACACCCAAAAATAATGGAGCCTTTATTATTAAACTGCAGTGACTTTTTGCAGAAATATATATATGTCCATTGGAAAGGCAGTTCAGTTCTGTTTGTATTTTCATATTGTCACTTTTATTACTTTTAACTGGTACAATGAACTAGGAATACATTCATGGGCTGGTCCTAGTTAGGCACACATGCAGCAGCATCCAGTGGTTTTATCTCCATAAAAATGTAATTAAAATTTCTTTGGGTTGGATTACTTTGTCTACAATGCCGGTATAGTAACAGTATAAAAGACATTCTAGATCTGGAAACCCTTTTGGGAAACAAAAATTGTTTTTCTTTATGAAAAACACCATACAAGGATGTATGGTCCCTCAAGAACTGACAAGTCTTCAAGGATTCCAGTGTGAAATCCCAGAAAAAGAGATGCTGTACTCCCAAAAGGCAAGAATCATAATTACAATAACAAAACTATATATATATATATATATATCTATATCCATACAAACTGATGTGGAGCGGTATCCCAGTCCGTGACTTAGTCCAAATTATGGACAAAACATATATCCAAACAAATAAGTCCAGACTCCAATTGCAAGTAAAAAAAAGTCCTTTATGTGCAAAAATTGCTACAACGTTTCGAAGCTCCCGCTTCTTTGTCAAGCATCACATAACATTGTGTCATCATTTCCTTTTTAAAGGTAACTAATTAACACACTCAACAGGTGAATCAATGTCTCACAAGGTTTAACCCTCGCTATACTAAATACAATTAACTAGTACAGACAGTAGTACATATTCGGCACTATGGACATCTTAACATATAATATCTTGTAACATTACTGAGCCAAACCTAATAGGGTCAGAAAAGAGTAACAGTATCTCCCTGTGTGTTAACATACAAAGTCCCTTTGCCCACCCCATATTCACAAAATTCATATTCACATAAATGCATACAAATCGTATTCCCTATTGAGACCTCTAGGATGCAGTGTCTGTAATGTATGTATCCAAAATTTCTCCCTTCTTTGGAGTAGGAGGGGGCAACAGACTATCACCAAAAATCTCAGACTTGCTGCAGTATGTCGTGCACACTGGAAGTGAAGTGGAACCGGTAATTTCAGCATCTCTTTACGTATAGTAGATTTATGTTGGCTGACCCTGTCACGGATCGGTTGTATGGTTTCACCAATATAAGCCAGCCCACATGGACACTTCAACATGTACACGACATACTCCGAATCACAAGTGAAGTGACCCTGTATGTCAAACTTCCTTCCTGTATAAGGATGTGAAAAAGCATTGGTGCGTATCACACTAGAACACTGATTACACCTACCACAAGGGTGCATGCCATTCCTAAGTGGAGCCAAAAGTCTCTGAGGACTCACTTTCACTGTGCCCAAATCTGATTTAACAAGCCTGTCCCTCAAGACTGCGCGGTCGTTTATACGACCTAAGTGGGAGTTCCAAGAACTCCGAAATATCCAGATATGCCCTCCTTTGTTGAGAGAGGGTACCCCAGTGAGATGTTGAGTCAGGAAGTGACACGGGTCCAAACGTTGGACCGCGGAGCAATTATTCAGGAGAAAACGCAAGTGAAGCGAGAAGGGAAGCGTATTCCGTTTGTGCATACTTACCATCCTTGTGTGCGTAAGGTACACCGCATAATACATAGACACTGGCCGTTGTTAAGGAGGGCATATCCGGATATTTCGGAGTTCTTGGAATATATATATATATATATATATATATATATATATATATATATATATATATATATATATATATATATATATATATATATAAATAATACACAAAAGCCATGAATACCTTGTAAATTATATCCTTATAAACGGTGAGTTCTGAAGTCATCAGTTATAAACGGGGAGTTCTGATGTAATTTCAGTCACATGACTTACTGAAACTTGTGTATTATAATAAATAAAGTACCCCCAGTTGTAAAATATGAGGATATTAGAAGTAACCTCGGAGTTCCATGACCTGTATAAAAACACTCGGCCTTCGGCCTCGTGTTTTTATATGGTCATGAAACTCCTCGGTAACTTATAATATCCTTATATTTTACAAGAGGGGGTACTTTATTCATTATATATCAATACAATTAAAATTGAAGCACTCATGCGACTTATAAAGTGAAGCACACTCCAACAATGAGTGTGTAAGGCTATTACACACTGCTCTGTAGGGTGGGGCTTGGCCAGCACGTGCGGAGAGGAGAACTCTTCTGATGGGACTTGGTGTGGTAGCTTGTGTGGGGTTAAATGATGGAGGAGGGAGCTGTTATGTGAAGGGACAAATCGGTGATCCACAGGGAGGGAGGAGTTCATGGAGTGTCTGTGTGTGGGGGAAGGTAAAGTCAGAGCTGGGTGGAAGGTCTGTCACTTGTGGGGACATGTGAAGAAGGAAAACTCTGTTTTTTGTGTGTGTGGAGGGTGGCTGTGTTATAATGGGTTTTGTGAGGAGAAAACGGTCATTTTGAACTTGGGGAGTGCTGGTGAAAAGCCTTGTGTGGAGGGAGTCAGATGTCAGTCACTTTCAGGCAGGACTGAGCTGACATGACTTTTTCAGTGTTTGGGGGTAAGTTGCAAGTGGACTGGCTGCCATTTTCTAGAGGGGAATAAATCTTGAGAGGGTGTGTTCATCTTGCTTCTGGAGTATCTTTCAAATGATACTTCAACAAGCTGTACAAATAAATAAGCAATATAACATCAACATCACTCTGCTATGGTGTTCTTATTTTGCCTGCATTCTATACTGAAATGACTGCACCTTTCCAAACTCAACTCTGCCTGCGTCACGAACATTACATTTAAGCAGTATATGCTGAAGTAAGAGGACTTATTTTACACACCAACTGAAAGTGTTAATTTCTCTATAATCACATCCTTTGTTCATGATATAAAAACCAGACAGCCCTGGGATATATATCATTAACCTTCAACTCTCGTGTAGCTGTGTCAATGAAGGAAAATATATTTGATTATAGAATTAGAAAGGACTTTGCAGTGGTATTTTTTCCTTTTCACATATAGTAAGGGTACTATTACATATGGGCCAAAAGCAGAAGAATTCCCTGGCACACATGGATATTTGTTGTGATACAGGTATGGGACCTTTTATCCAGAGTGCTCATGACCTGGGGTTTTCCAGGTAGGGGATCTTTCCAGAATTTGGATCTTTATACTTTAAGTCTACTAGAAAATGAAGTAAACATTAAATAAACCCAAGTACAAGCTACTGTTTTATTACTACAGAGAAAAAGGAAATAATTTCTAAAAATGTGGCTAAAATGCAGTCTATGGAGACAGTCTTTCCATGATTCTGGATAACACATCCCATACCTGTAGTTCATGTTGACTATGGGCAAGAAATCTCCAAAACATCATAGTGGTGATCCAGCATAATATATGGAAAAGAAGGCAATTGTATTGTGATTAATTTGGGTTGCTGCGTAATATATATTTTAGGCAAAGGGGAGGCGTTTTCGGCGGACTTGTCACAAGTGGCAAGATAGATTCACCACAGGCCAACATATATACCAAACCAAAGGTATGAGTTATTAGATGCTGATTAGAGAAGTATGGCTCATACACAGGGGTGTTATTTTATGCATTTGATGTGCAGGTTTAAGTGTTTCATCAAGATGCCACATGCTGCATTTTCTTTTGCTTGCCACGCGTTCAGATATCAATAAAATAGAGGGTTGCATTTGTAACTGACAAACACACTTTCTCACAAGCGCCTAAACCTGCATTCAGCCACAGGGGAGCACAGGGAGAGACTCACACTAGGGGCCCATACTGACAGACACATATAAGCTCCGAATGCAGGTAGAATTCAACATTCTGTGTTTGGAGCTTACATGGGCCTGTGTCAGTATGGGGGCCATTTAAAAGAGGGTTTTTTTCCTGTGTTCCACTATGGCTGAACCCATTTAAACTGAATACAGGGGCGTGCAGGTTTAAGTGCTCTTGAAGAAGTTGGGCAAAAATGCCCAAAGTGCATTTTTGCAGTTTGAAAAGCGCATAAAAAAAGGGACCTTTTTGGGGAGTGTAAGTTAAATCACCCAAATTATATCAAAGTACCTTCCAGAGATTGTGGTATATGGGCAAGTGTTAGCAGTGTCATTTGCTTGTACATCTCAATGATTTAATTATCTAAAGATCATCATCATGTTATTATACTATAAGCTCCAACCTGCTATGTATAGCCTGCGGGCAAGAAGAAAAGTGTCTGTAAGTTAATCAGACTGAAAAACCCCAATAAGCATGCACATCCACATGCATCTGACCCACTTGCGGTTTTGATTACCCTCTGAAAGGATAAAATGCGCACACATGTACTTGACCCATTACATAATGGTCTTGTACACTTACAGCCCAAGGTTACTATTTAATGATAGGGGACACACACACACACACACACACACACACACACACACACACACACACACACACACACACACACACACACACACACACACACACACACACACACACACACACACACACACACACACACACACACACACACACACACACACACACACACACACACACACACTTCCTTCCAAGTGTCCCCTGTTCTAGTATGGTGCATTTGCAGTAGATGACAGATCACTTCTGTGTTTTGCATTTGCATCCTTCTCTGCACTTATAAAAATTGCAGCAACTCTCTGCACTCCAAAGCAATGCGTATTTTGGCAGCGTGACTATGGGATGACTATTTTGACCACTAATTACGCAATTTTATCCCTGTATTATTGTTCCTTATGTGTTTTAGCATAGCATTGCAGTTTTGTACTTTGGTATAGAAAGGTGTCTTTTTGCCTGATCAGGTGAAAATTTATATGCACTATTTTCATTTGGGGTCCATACATAACAACATACTATTGTATATACAGTATATGCATATTGGGCATAAAACTGTAGACTCTGGGGTTCAGAACATTTTTAAAAAACTGGTTACTTTAGGAAAGCATATCAACTGGGTAGTTTGCTTAGATTGTCCTGACAATATAGTAAACTGAAAATTCCCCCCAGGAAAGGCCCCTAAATTGAAAGAGCAAAAAAATGTTCAAAAACGGTCTGGCATTAAAAGTACCAAATTGGCTGGCAGTGAAAGGGTTAGTCAACTACCCCTTTAAAGGAAAGTTTTCAAGGGGTGGTTAACCTATAAGCTAACTTTTAGTATGTTTATAAAATCGCTAATTCTAAGCACCTTTTCAATTGGTCTGCATTTTTTTTTTAGTTTTTTACTTATATGCTTTCTTTTTCTGACTCTTTCCAACTTTCCATAAAAAAACATGCTCTGTAAGGCTACACATTTATTGTTATTGCCACCTTATTAGGCATCTTTCTATTCACGCCTCTTCTATTCAAATTCCAGTCTCTTATTCAAATCAATGCATGGTTGCTAGGGTAATTTGGACACTGACAACATGCATCATTTTTACTAGCAGGCTTGTAAAATACCAGCCAGGTGAAATACCAGCCACTACATGGCTGTGTGGTTGTTTGTCACAAGGCTGGGATGTTTATGTTTGGGGACAGAGACTCTCAAATGGGGCCAAATACAGAGAAAGATGTGCTTAATGTATATGCTTATTTGCATAGTAAAAATTTGTTAGATTTGGGATATGCTGGGTCTTTTTACCTATGTGAGACTAAAGTAATGAGCACAAGATAGCAGCCAATGCAAGGGAAAAAATTAACCAACTGGGTAGTTTGTTTAGGAGAAATTAACTAGGGATGCACAGAATCCAGGATTCGGTTTGGGATTCTGCCTTTTTCAGCAGGATTCGGCTGAATCCTTCTGCCTGGCCGAACCAAATCTGAATCCTAATTTGCATATGCAAATAAGGGGCAGGGAGGGAAATTGTGTCACATTTTGTCACGAAACAAGGAAGTACAAAATGTTTTCCCCTTCCCACCCATAATTTGCATATGCAAATTAGGATTCGGGTACGGTTTGGTATTCAGCCGAATCTTTTGCGAAGGATTCGGGGGTTCGGCCGAATCCAAAATAGTGGATTCGGTGCATCCCTATAATTAACCAATGGCCTTTCAGCACATTTTCCCTTCATACTTTTTATAATCAGATCTTTTAATAAATTCTATGACATTCATGGTTTTATCATAGACATGGACCATCAATAAATAGGCCTCCACAAATTTTTAGTATAGATAGTGCGGAAAAGCCCCAAATAACATGTAACACAGATGTGGTAACATGTAGGCTTTCATTTCAGTGCACCCTTGCATAAGTGGGCAAGGGCTGAAAGTAAACAAGATTATGCAAAGACCACCACCTCAGCAACCACAGCTTCCAAGTCACATCTATCAGCCCAGGGACCATACACAGAAGTTTATTACTAGTACATGCATGTCACCAAAAGAAGGGGAGAGAAGCGGGAGTATCAGTTTGCATAGCGCTGACCTACTCTATAAAGCTTAAAATAAACTTTATACAATCTTTTGTTTATGACAGTAGTTGCAGTCAGTCTGGTTCTTTACTTGCCCATAAGTCTACTTTTAATATGGCCCTAGCAGCCAGGCAGTTGTTATCTATAGTAAGTTATTCAGTATATTAAGTTTTAGTATATTAATATTAGGAAGTGCACTGTATAGAAATTCAGTCACTGAATTCATTCAGTTCAAGGCAGCTATCAAACGGATAGGGACAGTAACCTATATAAACAATTTTGCTGCAGATTTATCAAAGTGTGATATTTGAGCTAAGCGTAGAAAAACAAACCCATTTTCTATTCTTTCCTATGGGATTTTTTTTAGAAGCTTATTTACCAAATTACAAAATCTTAACTCTCACCCACTGATAAATATGCAAGCCCACTGCAATAAAAGTGGGTGCTATAAAAATACATGCTTATAATAATGTTAATAATAAAAATCCCATAGGGGTTTCACAAATGGATAAATATGCCCCATAGTAACTAGCATGGGTTTTTTCAGTCCAATGATTTTTGTATCAGGATTCCTAGGAAAGGAAACCACAATACTGTACTGTTACTCTGATAAAGGCATACTGGTGCTCACCATTGACTGTTTTTTCAAAGAGAAGCAATGCAAACAAATTCAGGACCCACAAAAATTGCTTGAAAACATACAGACACAGAATGGTTATTTTAGGGACGAACTGAATTTTCGGATGATTGTAACAATCAGGTTCAGCTGAATCCTGAGTGCCTGGCTTAACCAAATCTGAACCCTAAATAACCAACTCATTCCCACATGCAAATTAGGGTTCAGATTCAGTTTGGGATTTGACCAAATACTGAATCATTCATATAAGATTCCATATCCTGAACCAAACCTTGTTACATTTCTGATCAAATAGAAGTAGAGGTCAAATGTATTAAAGATAAGAATTTAGATCAGACTACTGTGAATCTAACAACACTCTACTGAAAAGTTATAATTATCAAACCAAATATTGTTTAAACTGCCTCTAAGTCAATTAAAGGATCAGTTCAGTGTAAAAATAAAAACTTGCTAAATAGATAGGCTGTGCAAAATAAAAAATGTTTTTAATATAGTTAGCCAAAAATTTAAGTTATAAAGGCTGGAGTGAACAGATGTCTAACATAATAGCCAGAATCCAACTTCCTGCTTTTAGCTAACTCTTAGTCAGCGACTTGAAGGGGTGCCACATGGGAGATAACTGTAAGGAATGTAATCAGGAAATGGAAGGCCACAGGCACAGTTGCTGTAAAACCCAGCTCTGGCAGGCCAAGAAAAATACAGGAGCGGCATATGCGGAGGATTGTGAGAATGGTTACAGACAACCCAAAGACCTGCAAGAACATTGTGCTGCAGATGGTGTATCTATACATCGTTCTACATTTCAGCCCAATTTGCACAAAGAACATCTGTATGGCAGGGTGATGAGAAAGAAGCCCTTTCTGCGCTCACACCACAGAGTCGCTTGTTGTATGCAAAAGCTCATTTAGACAAGTCACAGTCATTTTGGAGTGATGAGACAAAGATTGAGTATTTGGTCATAACAAAAAGCACTTTGCATGGCAGAAGAACACTGCATTCAAAGAAAAACACCTGCTACCTACTTTCAAATTTGGTGGAGGTTCCATCATGCTGTGGGGCTGTGTGGCTAGTTCAGGGACTGGGACCCTTGTTAAAGTAGAGGGTCTGATGAATTCAACCCAATATCAACAAATACTTCAGGATAATGTTCAAGCATCAGTCACAAAATTGAAGTTATGCAGGGGTTGGATATTCCAACAAGACAATGACGCTAAACACACTACGAAAACTACAAAGGCATTTATGCAGAGGGAGAAGTATAATATTCTGGAATGGCAGTCACAGTCCCCAGACTTGAATACCATCAAAAATCTATGGGATGATTTGAAGCTGGCTGTCATTGCTCGGCAGCCATCAAATTTAGAATTCCAGAATCCAGACACTCATCAAAGAGAGGCTTTTACATTTGCAGAAGGAAGCTCAACTAAGTATTGATGTAATATCTCTGTTGGGGTACCCAAATTTATGCACCGGTCTAATTTTGTTATGATGCATATTGCATATTTCCTGTTAATCCAATAAACTATGTCACTGCTGAAATTCTTCTGTTTCCATAATGCATGTTATATATTAAAATTAAATTGCTACTTTGAAAGCTCAGCCAATGAAAAACAAAACTCCAAAGAATTAAAAGGGGTTCCCAAACTTTTTCATATGACTGTAGTTAAACAAAGACTTAAGTCCATCACGTTCAACCCCTCCAAATGAAACCCAGCATCCATACATTAACACACTGACCCATCTATACACTCACATAAACTATATACTGTATAGCCATATCTATACTAACTATAGATTTATCACAATAGCCTTGGATATTATGGTTGTCCCAAGAAATCATCCAAGCCAAAAAGCATTAACAGAATCGACCATCACAACATCATCCGGCAGTGCATTCCCCAACCTCGCTGCGAAGAACCACCTACGTTGCTTCAAATGAAAGTTTTTTTCCTCTAGTCTGAAGGGCAGAGGGTGGTGTGATTCTCTATATGGGTGAAAAGGGCCATGCTATTTGTCTATAATGTCCTCTAATGTACTTATAAAGTGTAATCACGTCTCCTCGCAAGTGTCTTTTTTCCAGAGAAATTAACCCCAACCATGACAGTCTACCCTCATAATTTAAGTCTTCCATCCCTCTTACCAGTTTAGATACTCATATCTGCACTCTATCCAGCTCATTTTTATCACTGGAGCACAAAACTGATCTGCATACTCCAGGTGAGGCATTACCTATAAAAATGGTTTCATGCCCTTTTTTTTATACAAGACAGTACTAATAGTTACCACAGAATGACACTGCATAGAATTAGACAATTTTTTATCCACAAAAACCCCATAGAGCCTTCAAAGTTAAGGAATCACACTGCCATTTAGTGTATAACTTGCATTAATACTATTTTTGTCAAAGTGCCTAACCTTACATTTATCAACATTGAACCTCATTTTCCAGTTTGCTGCAAAGTTTTCCAATTTAGTCAAATCACTCTGCAACATCCTGCATGGAACCTATAGTTCAGCACAAGTTAGTATCATCAGCAAAAATAAAAACAGTACTTTCAATGCCCACATCCAGTTCATTAATAAACAAGTTGAAAAGCAAAGGGCCAAGTACAGAGCCCTGTATTACTCAACGAACAACACTGGTTCAATTAGAAAATGTTCCATTTACCACCACTCTTTGTAATCTATATTTTAGCCAGTTCTCTATCCAGGTACAAATAATTTAACCAGTAACCTTATGTGTGGCACTGTATCAAATGCTTTAGCAAAGTAGATCACATCCACTGCCATGCCAGAATTGAGATACAGGTACCTGCTCATCTTCTCATAAAAATAAATTAGCCTAAATACTATTGATTGAAATGTTTTTTGTTAAGAAATTATGTATAATTATAATGCAGGCCCTGCGAGGCAATTGTTAAACATTCATGATGAACGATGCATAAGAAATGTATGACATTATGCGTATTTGTTAATAAAACTGATTACAAACTAAATAAATAAATTAGCCTGGCAAGATCTATTACACATAAAACCATGCTTGCACAAACTCATAGCATTATGACTTGCAATGAAGTCAAGTATCTTAATTTGTTAGAAAAGCTAACTAACTGGCCTAAAGTTTTGAGGCTGAGAACTAGATCCCTTTTTGAATAGCAGCATCACGTAAGCAATTTGCCATTCTCTCGGCACTATACCAGACCTCAATGAATCCTGAAAAATGTAGTAGAGACAGAGATTTGGCAGCCACAGAGCTAAACTCTCTAAGTACCATGGGATGAATGCCATCTGGTCCCGGACCTTTGTTAATCTTAACATGTTTGTCTCTATTGAATTTCCTTGTGTGTGAACTATACATCATTAGTTGTATTACTAAAATTATTAAGAAGGAAACCTTCATTAACTGGTTCCTCATTTGTGTAGACAATCAAAAAAATAATTCAAAATCTCAGCTTTTTTCTGTTCTCATCAACCAGCTAACCCCCCGCTGATATTAAGGGTCCCAACCCATGCTGCTTAATTTTTTTTTACTATTTACATATTTAAAAAATCATTTTGGATTATTTTTATTGCTTGCTGCTATACCCTTTTGCATTTCGATTTTAGCTTTGTTGCATGATTTATTGGCCTCCTTGTACCTGATAAACCTTTTGGCTATCCCAACTAACTTGAAAGCCATAAGTCTTTTCTTACCCACCTCAACATCAAAACTTTAATTGAACCAAAGTTTTTGTTTTGCAATGACATTCCTTGCTTTCGAGTGGAATATACAGACATGTATATTTAGTAAGCAGCATTTTTAACCCTGTGAAAAGCATTTCCCACTTGCTGCAGAGATGCCCTTATACTGTCAAAATTTGAGTGTTTTAGTTTCTCCCTTATATAGTTGCCTCTGCAACATAATCTCAAAGGAGACCATGTTATGATCACTATTCCCTAAATGCTCACCCACGCAAATGCTAGAGAGCAGTTCAGTGTTATTAGTTATTACAAGATCCAAAAGAGAATCATTCCCAGTAGGTTCTTGAACGAGCTGAAATAAAAAGTTGTCATTCAGCATATTTACAAACCTGCTAGTTTTTTCTGCCTTGGTAACCCCATTACCCCAGTCAATGTCTGGGTAATTGAAGTCACCCATAATAATAACTTGAAATAGTTGCAAAGCTGATTCTATTGGTAAAAGTAGCTGGGCTTTATTCTCATCACTTATATGAGGTGGTATGTAGCATACAAAATGATAATTTTCTTTGTAACCATTTGCCCAGCTGAAATCTCTACCCAGAGGGATTCTACACCCTCCTCAGTGGCATCAATGGTTATTTTTTTTAGTGCATGACTTTAATGCATACAGACACAATCCTCCACCCTTTTTATTCCCCCTGTCCCTCTTAAAAAGGGTGTAACCATTTAAATTCACAGCACAGTCACATGTTTCATCACACCAGGTCTCAGTGATAGCAATTCTATCATAATTTTTAGAGCATGCAATTAACTCTAGCTCTCCCATTTTATCCGACAAACTCCATGCATTTGCCAGCATACAGCGGTTGTTACTACTTTTCCTTTTGATATGTACATTACTTAAGGGAGAATTAAATCTTTAGTATTAGCCTGTTTTCCTTGTAACAGAGGGACCTCCTTAGCTGGTAAACTGTATGCCCCTTCAGTCCTCCCCCATGAGCCCTTACTAATCCCACTGGCCCATCTACCCTAGCTTCCCCATAATTCTTTCTCTAGAAACAAAAACCCTTCCTTCCTACACCAAGGCTTGAGCCAGGAAGACAGCAAACTGTTTGGTTGAAGTGATCCAGATGACAGATTACCCTATCCACTTCCCTAATAATTGAAACCTACTACAACCACAATCTGTTTAGGCCTGACTCTGCTCTCCTCCCCACAACTACTAGAGAAACTGGTCTATTGGCTGTTAGAGTGATCAGCCCCACATATAACTGCCAATCCAGAGTTCACACTGCCATCTTCTTCACACAATCTGGCAAATCTGTTGGGCTGTATAAACACCGGAGCAGCCTCCCTTTTCTGTCACCCGGCTAACTGCCTCATCATCCTGCTGCTGTTCTGCCCCCCCAACTATCTAACCCTGCTAGGTCCTGCTCAGTTGGTAAGAGTCTCTCCTCTCATGATTTTCAATTAACTGCAAGGTTTCAGTATGTTGCTCTTATGCTCCAACACAAGCCTCTAAAGTGGCAGTTTGCTTACAAACGCCACAGATGAAAGCAGTTTGGTAACCTCTTGTCCCAAAACTGCATACATATGGCTGACTGTGCACTGGGTGAGACCTTCAATCTTGCTAGTGCTCATTATCCCAGTTACAGATCAACAAAATAGAACCAAAAAAAAAAAGGTTTTGAACAAACTTTTGACCAGATTGAACCTCCCGTGTTTGTAACGCCACTTACAGAGCACACACTTAAAGAGCAGCTAACCACTAGAGCAAGCTCCACTGGAGTTCCCTAAGGTTTCCAAATAATGGATCCAATACCTGCATACAGACTTTCCTAAATCAATGGTTTTCAGTCTCTTTTTACCCAGGCCTCACAATCTTATTGTGGTCAACGTGCATATAGTAACAAAAAAATGCTTAAAAAGATGGCAATTACTCTTGGAACCAGAACAATTATTGGGCTCAACAGTTCTAGAAGTGAAAACACAAACTGCAACACAAAATAACGGATTCCAATAATGCAGTGGTTTTCAAACATTTTTGACACAAGCTCTCCTTCGATGCTGGACATTCAGTCAGGCTACCACTGCACCATATCATTTTCCTGAATAATATAATGTGAGCATATGATATATATTCAACGTGATTTTATGGTGTAGATTTATTTCTTAAGTACACATTTACACTGCAAATAATTAACTCTAAAATGGCATTCCTAACCCAACAAGTGTATTTTTTTTAGTTATAATATTGATGTGTAGGCAGCAATCACTGGTCATGTGGGTTCAAAAAGAGCCAGTGCTACACTATGGAACTGCTTTCTGACCGGCTATTGCTTCTCCTAATGTAACTGAAGGAGTCCCAGAGGGATATGGATTTTTGCTGTTCTTATATCTACCAGTTAGCTCTTTTGAAAAAAGGATTTCAGTGCAGAAGTCGGCAGGAGCAGTACGATTAACTGTTGCATTTTGAAAAAAACATGACAGTATCCCCAACGCAATCTGCAAACAACTGTGTATGAGAACTACAAAACATTGCCAATAATACAATACAGGAAATCAAATGCTATATTCTTTAACTAATTTCTTAATTTTAAAACTTCTCGATATAAAATTACTTCAAAGCATAACTTACTGGGGCTATAATTAAATAAGGAATGTTGTGATATTGTAGTGATTCAAATTATTCTACCAAATTATTCATTTTTATTTAGTACAGGTATGGGACCTGTTATCCAGAATGCTCGGGATCTGATGTTTTCCGGATAACGAATCTTTCTGTAATTTTGGTCTTCATGCCTTATGCCTACTAGAAATTCATTTAAACATTAAATAAACCCAATAGGCTGGTTTTGCTTCCAATAAGGATTATTTATATCTTAGTTTGGATCAAGTACAGGCTACTGTTTTATTATTACAGAGAAAAAGGAAATCATTTTTAAAAATTTGGATTATTTGGATAAAATGGAGTCTATGGGAGACATTCCGCAATTCGGAGCTTTCTGGATATTGGGTTTCCGGATAAGGGATCCTATACCTGTATTTTTAGCCATCCTCTTCATCTTTGTAGCTCTAAAAATATTGTCTGGGTGGCAAAGTATCTGACACCAGTAATCAAAGCAATGTAAATGTGAAACTTTTTTTTTTTTTATTGCTCATCTTTTTATTCAGGCTCTCTAGTTTTCATTCACATTCTGACTTCCAACCAGATGTTTGGTTGCTGGAGTAATAAAAGTTCTGGGAGCCAGATAGTTTCATAAGTTTCATTTTCATGCATTGTAGCTGCAGACTAATTACAGATAGTTTTAGAAAACCACTATGAAACAATAAGAGTTGCTATGAATCCAAAAATTGTGTTTGTATTAAAAACAAATCTAAGATACTTTAGATTATATATTGAAAAATGTTCAGTGGGTTAATTTCAGTAAATGTATTTGCAAAATAAAGCAGTACTTTTTACCTATTTTTTTGCATTCCTCTGTCCTGGTTCTGGCTTTTGAAACAACACTGCTTTCAATTGCAATTGCATTTAAAAACAACATTAGACTGTTTTAAAATTAGTTAGGATTGCATTTCCCCAATTATGCAAAACAAAGTTGGTACTCCTTTTTTACATCCTCTACTGTTCAGGGATGGCTTTCTGCTACACGTTGGGACACTTTTGGTAGAATGTGTTTCCATTCACCCACAACAGCATTAAGGAGGCTGGATACCAATGTCTGACATGCAGGCCTGGTTCACCCTTCAAATTCATCTCACAGGTGTTTAGTTGGGTTGAGGTTAAGGCTCAGTGTAAGCCATTCAAAAGAAATCTACCATTGCCATCTCAGAAAACCAATACTATACAGGCCTCACTTTGTGCATATGGTTAGTGTGCGGAGACAGGCCCAGGCTTTTCCTAAAATTTTCCAAAAAAAAATCAACAAATCCAAAAAGATGCAAAAGTCTGGAGGTGTCACACATGTTATAAACAGGAATGCAAGCAATCAAAAAAAATTAACTTTACTGCTTCTGCCTCAAACGGTACCTGCTTAAATGGCCTAAAACAGTTCCATATGTTATCTAGAACAATGCTTTAATAAAATAAAGCACTGAAGAGTGGATGAATATATTACTTTGTATTTACACTTGTTCAATGCTATTACATTGGTATTGTTTACACTTGTGTTACAAAGTAAGTACAGAACTGTGAAGAATACCTGGACTCCAACTATGGGCCTTATCCTACAGCTCTAGCCATTACTTCATCTCCACAAACCTTCACAGCAGGGGTCCCCAGACTTTTTTTTTTTACCCTTGAGACACATTAAAAATAAAGAAAGTTGGGGAGCAGCACACACACAAGGAAAGTTGTCTTGCACTTGGGGGTGCCGAATGTTAGGCACCCCCAAGTGATTGTATTTACTTACCTGAAACCCCTGGCAGGTGCTCCTATCAGCAGAAAACTGCACTGGCCCGGGGTTCTTCCAGTGAGCACCACGGAGCAATCATCTTCCGCCTTCCTCTTTCTTCGCACCGCTGTGCAAGCACAGCAGAGCGAAAAGTTGAACTTTAACTAAAAGGTTGCCTATTTCGTTGTACTGTGCATGCGTCTGCACCTGGAAATTTGAAGAAAAAAGAAGCTGGAAGAGGATTGCTCTGTGATGCTCGCTGGAAAAACACCCGGACAGTGCAGTTTTCTGCTGATAGGAGCACCGGCCTGGGGTTTCAGGTAAGTAAATACAATCACTTGGGGTTGCCTAACATTTGGCACCCCCAAGTGCAAGACGACTTTCCTTCTTTAAAAAAAAATCCCTGTGGTGCCAAATAAGGGCTATGGTTAGCTAATTAGTATCCCCCGTGTGGACTGGCAGCCTACAGGAGACTCTGTTTTGCAGAACACTTGGTCTATGCAAGCATAACTATGCTCTAGAATAGTGTTGTCCAACTTCTGTGATTCTGAGGTCTGGAAATTTTCTAGCCTATGTGGTGGAGGGCCAATAATGGAAGCCAGTGTTGACCAATCCCATTTTTAAACTCACTTTAAACCATATTATTATTTTGAGACCATATCCACATTAATGGTGGTAGCACAACAAAAACGAATTTCCACTGCTCCACACTGGTTAACTTCCTTGAACACATTGTTCTTAACCATGGAAATCCATGTTTTTTTAGTAACCTAGAAGAGTTTGTGCTAAGGTTGCTTTCCAAAGACAGATCTCATGCAACTTTTATGTTCTACGTGCTTCCGAATTCACTGCTCCCTTTCTGTGTGTGGTCTACCACTTCTTGACTTCAATAGCAGTTGACTGGGGTAGCTCTAGCAGAACAGAAATTTGGCAACAGGCCTTGCAGAAACAGTGGCATCCTATGATGGTGCAACATAACTTACGTTCTTTGGTAGAACTTATTGTGTCTGTATCCTTTCAAAATATAGGAGAAATCAATAATGCATCTTTGAAATTATTCCTTCCATATTTTACAATTACCACCATTTTTGTGAAAATTAGAACACTGTCCAGTTGGTAGCTTTGATGACCCAACAGCCAAAATGCAGAAACTTTTTGAGACTGGATTAGTACTGGTATTATTTAAATAACTTCTGTCCTTTCTAATAAAGCTAATCATCCTTCAGTCTGACATAAAAATGGCAAATTAGTAGGGTTATTAGGCCTGGTGACCATATTGAGAGATAAATATGGCACATATAGCATACACTATGAGCAATGCATGATATTTGTACTGGACAAAGCAAACAGAGCATTATTTCACAACTGAAATGGAACCATCAAGCATTGGGCGCTTTAGCAAAACCAACAATGCAAATCACTAAAGACAATTCGTAATTATCCAGGTGCAGTGGGAAAACTCCAAACTGTCAAACAAGAGAAATTCACTCAACAAAACACTGAATAAGAAATTCAAAAATAAAAATGCGTTGATGACTGAATGACTTTTCCTTTTTACCAAATATTGGGGTACTCTGGAGTGATATATGTGCTTCTCAGTATAGCAATAAATCCAGCAGCACTCAGATAAGTGAATCAAGTATTTATAGTTATGCACGCACAACGCCCATTTACTTAAATTATTATTTACCTTAAAAAAGTTAAATGACTATCTTAACATGGCTTGCTTTCTATTTAAGCCTAAATGCCCTTTTTATTGTCAATATCAAATATAACTAGCAAATACAGTAAAAAGTGTGGTTAGCCTTTAAGTTAACTTTTAGCATGGTAAAGAATGGCTAATTCTAAGCAACTTTTAAATTATCCTTAATTTTTTTCTTATAGTTTGAATTATTTGTCTTCTTTCCAGCTTTCAAACGAGGGTAACTGACCCCATCTAAAAAAACAAATGCTTTGTAATGCTACACATACACATTATTATTATTGCTACTTTTTTATTACTTATTTTATTACTATTCAGGCCCTAGCAACCAGACTGCTAAAATTGCAAACTATAGAGCTGCTGAATAAAAATCTAAATACAAAAACAAATATAAAATGACTGTCTCAGAATATAATTTTCCATATCATACTAAAGGTTAATTTAAAGCTGAATAATCCCTTTTTAGTACCATCATGCACCTGTAAAAGAACTGTTGTGCACATGTGCCATAATTATTGAAATTCCCCAGAATAACCATGAAGAGTGATCTGTAAAAAAAACATTTATATGCGATTTTAGTGTGAAATTAGCTTCAGTGCTTTTGAGTGCATTTTATACACAACATTCATTCAGCTTACATCTAAAAATTAAAGTTAAAATACACAATATATGTGCTACTGCAAGATTTTCGAACTGAACACTGCAAATGTATTGCAAGTGTAAGCTCCTCACACAATAAGGCCTATGGCACAAAAGAGCAACCAACTATCAGCACCTCCAATTTTGCTGATGTAGAAACACTATGTGAAGATGAAATGATGACAAGTGAACCTCCACTGCTAGTGATGAGTGAAAGTTTTCGCAAGATTTTGCTGCAAAATAGATTCCAATAGGTGAACAAAATTGTCGAGTGTCAAAAAAGAAAAAACTTTTTTGCACATAAACTTCAATGTATTTGCCAAATGTTTGCAAATTTTCAACAAAACTGGTCAGAATCGCCCAGCCATCACTATCCGCTGCATATGTTTAATATGTGGCCCTTCTGATTCAAGGATACTTTTACCCATCTGGCCACACTACCCACACTAACTTGTGTGTGAATATTAGGTGGTGCTATTCCCTGGAAGCCTGACAACATTTCATTATCACCCCATTTCAATAACCAATTTATTCAGCCATTACCATATCAACGTTTCCGTGGGACCTCCTGACGAAGGAAGGTTAAGCCCCCACCAAAAAAAATTGTTGACAGCTCCTATTTCTACTATCTGACTTTTCATTCAAGGACAGTAGCATTGTACAGGGCATTTTGACCACTGCTGTTCTCTACCAAACAGCACAAAAGTAAAAACGTGCAAATATTCATAACTATTGATTGAATAATACCAGTATTCATGAGGCCTAATGCAAAAGAAGTTTGCCATGCATAAATGAACGGCAACTTCCAATTCTATTAATATAGAACAAGTTTTACTCGTCCTAAAAAATTCTAAACCCCTCACAGCCATTACCCAGCATCTACTGTGAAAGAGTAATGAAATTAAAATGACCATGCAGGTTACTGAATAGGCAATGAGAGACCATTAGCAATGTGTAGCAGGATCTGTACAAATTAGATAAATTCAAATCTGACTCTCAAACTGTGATATAATCTTATAATACACAAAATCCATGAATATCCTGTAAATTATATCCTTATAAACGGTGAGTTCCGATGTCATCAGTTATAAACGGTGAGTTCTGATGTAATTTCTGTCACATGACTCATTGAAATTTGTGTATTATAATAAATTAAGTACCCCCAATTGTAAAATATGAGGATATTAGAAGTTACCTTGGAATTCCATGACCTGTATAAAAGCCGAAATGGTCATGAAACTCCTCAGTAATAATATCCTTACAATTTGCAAGAGAGGGTACTTTATTCATTATATATCCAACCCATGCTTAGTAAAAAAAAAAAAAAAAAAAAAAAAAAAAAAAAAAGATACAGAGCACACAGAATAATAATTATGTTATTACTTTAAAGTGAAATAGATTTTGACATGAGGCTTTAATGGGAAATACAATGAACTTGAACTGGCGCTCAACCATAGCCTTTACTGCACAAGTAAAAATGGAGATAAATGGTTTAAATGGTTTAAATCACAAAGCTAACGATAGACAGCCTAGTCAGATGAAAGTCTGCCACATGCTCATTCATGAACGTGTGACAGGTCTGATCACCCAGGATTTCCAGAAGCTGACTAAAGTGTATGTTGCAGGTACAGTTAAACAGGCACAAAGTTTCTGCATCTAAACCAAACTTTGCGTAAAGCATCCAACTATAAGAACATGCTTACACTGAAACCTAAACCAATGAGTCACTCTTTGAAAGCGCCATTAGCACATTTTAGAAATATCTGACAGTTTTCAGAATATCTGCAAGCACAGGAACAGCAGCAGTGGAAATAAAGCTGGAGTCATAAGTAACAATTATATTTTCAGGTATCACATCCCATATGTCAGAAGCCAGGCTCCAGTACCAGCACAGCATTTGGGCAGCATGCACAATACACTGCCAAGTACACCAAACCTTTCCAGCTGCTGCTGAGCTACAACTCCCAACTCCGATAGGAATAATTGGGAGAGAATGCAAAGCACTTGGTCATAATTATGTCCTTGTGGATTGCTCCAGCTGCAGCTGAATTACATCTCTCCACTGGCAAGAGCGAAGGTAAAACAACTGGAACAACTTGTCCGGATGATGCTGAAGTTCCGGGGAATGTGGGAGGTGCAGTCCAACAGCAGCTGGGAAAGGATAGCGACCCCCTCACCTTGCTGGATGTCTCCATTAGTTCCTCCAGGTAAATGGACACTGAGCTGCCTCTCGGGCTCTGGCAGACAGCGGCGACAGAATGAGTGCAAACATGGCAGGAGCTTGGGCTCAGAGTCCCGGCTTTGCAGGCTCTGTTTACACACAGCGCACGTATCCAGTAAGTTCACCACTAGACAAGACGAGGAAGATGATGATGACGATGATGATGCAGGAGCAGCAGAAGAAGGGGCCACAGACGAAGAGGACGGGGCAGGGTTTTCCTCTGCAGGGGTATCTGTAGGGACCGCCGCAACGGGGGCCTTTTCAGCACTCTCCGACTCCTCTACTGCTTGGCTCTCTGTGTCACCAGAAGTGCCGGTCTCCCCGACGCCATTACTATTATTGTTATTATTACTGCTCGCGTCCCCCTCAGTCTCTCCCCCACCACCTCCTCCTCCTTTGTTATCCGCCATGTTTTCTCCTCTTTGAACCCCTGAACTGACCGCTTCGCTACGCCACCAGCTCACGTATAGCACGCCACCCCTCTTTCCCTTGCTCCGCTCTAACGACCACGGCGGCCTGACGTCAGCGCATACGTGAAGACAAGTGCCCGTCACGCGTGCGCACAGATGGAATAAGAATGTAGCGTGAAGCAGCGACGAGCACAAATGGGAAGAGTGCGCGTGCGCCGACGGCACAGTGAACTTTGATGGCAGAGTTTAGAATAGATTAACAGTTCGAGCTGTTATGTCTACCGGTAACTTGGCCCTCATTCTATTAGAGAACACCAGATTGGACCAAGCCTACATCACACGCATGCGCACTACGATCAAGCACTATGAGCGCTCCTTGTGTGGAGATTGTCAGATTGCTAGATTTGATTAGAAATATTCTATAACATGTGGAGATTTCAAGTGATAAGTGGCATTTCTAAAAAATGTCAGACAAAAGAGCCAATAATCCAGAATATTTATAAAATGCTTTTGCACATAATTCCTTCTAATCCTGTAGACTTGTTTGTACAGGCACAATGGTATATAATCCACATTATATACCGGCACATTGATTTACACTGCCCAGTAACCCTAAAGGCATTTTGGCACATAATGCCTATTAAACTTGCTGGCACATTGATATATAATCCCCAGTAATCCTGCAGGCACATAATGCCCATTAAACCTGCTAGCACATTGATATATATAATCCCCCTAGGTCTGGACTGAGATTCACAATAGGCCCTGGCATTCTGGGTAGACAGAGGTCCATACAGCACCCATAGGGGCCCAACCATCCCAATAAATAGTCATTATCTATAGCAATTTACAGCAGCCCCTGTGGCATTTGCCAGAACCCGCAGATTGCCAGCCCGGTCCTGAATCCCCCAGTAATCCTGAAGGCACATAATGCCCATTAAAGGGGGTTGTTCATCTTCCAAAGACTTTTTTTCAGTTGAGTTGTTTTTAGATTGTTGACCATAAACAAAGACTTTTAGCAATTGCTTTCCATGTTTAATTCAGGGATTCTGCTCAGCAGGGACAAAGACAATAAATGTAACAACTAAATGTCTCCATTTAGAATAGTTGAAGAGTCGGCGAACCCCCCCCCCCCCCCGAGCTGCTTTAGAAGGTGAAAAATAAAAGTTTACACTCAACAACAACAGTCACAAATAGAAAATAGAAAGTACTTAGAAAAAGTCATTTCTGGTGGACTGTTTAAAACCAACTGAACTGGAAAAAGTGTTTGAAGGTGAACAACCCCTAAACCGGCTTGCACATTAATATGTAATCCTCCAGTAATCCTGCAGGCACATAATGCCCATTAAACCTGCTGGCACATTGATATATAATTCCCAGGTAATCCTGCAGATACATTGGCACATAGTGTCCATTAAGCCACCTGGTACATTGATATACAATCCCCAGTAATCCTATAGGAATTTGGTCACATAATCCCCAGTAATCTGCAGACACATTATTACAATTCCCATTATCATTGCAGACACATAAACCCTAGTAATTAAACAGGGATATTGTCCTATAATTCACATTAATACTTCAGTTACATAATCCATAGTAATCCTGCAGGGACATTTACTTTTTTTTTTCTTCTGTGGTTGTCTCACGTTTCTGTGCCATTGCAAGTACATTTTAAGGTTGTGGAAAATTTTTATTGCAGGTGGCAAGTGCAGTTTTTGATCAATATTCAAAAATGTCACTGGGAGGCTGCTTCACTGCATGTACGACCTCCATATAATGGCACCCGCCAGTGCTGCTCTAGCACTCTGTGCTATAGAGGTCCAATGATATAAAGTTGCCAAACTCTACCTTAACACATGCTAGTGCCCCACTGAGCAGTTGAGTGGGGCACAGGGCAGTTACCCCCTATCCAAACCCCAAGGACTGCTCTTGCTGCAGTATGGACATACCTGATGTTTATCCTGAAAAAAATAAACACTTGTTTGAAATGATAATATGTCATTTTGCTTCTTTTTCCCTTTAGGGGTCAATGTGATGCTGGGACATCAAATACCCAAATCAAATACCCTTTTTGTTCTCTACCATAGTAGAACATGCCATTTACTTCCATTAAGATCTAGTTGTTCTATTTTGACTTTGATTCATAAGTACAGCTGCATGTATCCATTTTAAATCTATTTAAATTTAGGAGAATGGAGACATCTAGTGGGCACAAGGGGACACAGGTCATGCTTACAAAGGGAAACCGCCATTAAAATAAACATACACTACATCCAACCCGTATGGCTTTATAATTCCTTTTAGCAAACAGGTTTTCTTATTTTTGCTTTTTTTTTTTTTTGTTTGGATTATTATAGTGCTTCTTCAACCCAATTTGTTTTCCCACTGCAATGTTGTTTGTTAATAAAGAAATCAGACGCTGACAGATTTAACCTACTCTAACTAGCTGAGTGTATTGGTGGCAGCTGGAAAAAACTTCTTAGATTGCAGAATTCATAACTAGGTCAATATGTAGAATAAATACATGTTTAATAGCTTTATGAAACATACAATTTAGTGTGTTTTTATAATAGTTCAATATACTGGACCATATTTAGCAAAAAGTGAAATATAGCTTTCCACAAGTTGCCAGAGGTAAATTTTGACGCCCTCTGTTTGCTTTTATTTCATTTTTAGCATCATCTGTATCAAAGCATGAAAGTGTTCAAATTTTGATATAGAGTCCCCTAAAAAACCTACAGAGGGGAGTCAAGAGCAGTGGAAGTTCCCTGTGGCAAACTATTTTACGAATATGCCCTTAAAGGAGAAGGAAAGCTCCCATCTGAGGGGAATCAGGATTACCTGATACCCTGGGCCGGTGCTCCTGAAAACAGTGCAGAAAACTGCACTGACCCAGGGCACTAGCGAGCAAGTGATCCTGTTCTTCTTTCTTGAAAATCCTGAGACCAACAGAGGCAGTAGAGCAAAAAAAAAAAAAAAATCCTTGGGGGTTGCCTAAACATATGGCACCCTCTTGTATTATAGCTTTCATCCTCCTTTAAATGTGTGGATATATAATACACACATATTAATATATAAATACACAGATTTATATCTAAAATTCTGTGGGCAAAAAAAGAAGTTCTCCCTGTGAATCTGTGTGTTTCTTACAGGGACTGATGTGAAAAATTGTAATCTCTGTAAAGCACTGCAGAGTATGTTGGTGCTAATACAGTATAAGGAGATAAGGACAAGAGATAAGCGGAATGGGTAAAATACAGTGTTCTAGATTCACTTTGCCAACATTATGGCAGGTTGAATTAACTTTATTCTAAATTTCTATTCTTTCAAGATATCGATCGGGGAGGTTTGCTTTTTCTGGCTATCGAGGACCGCATCGGCTAGTTGATACAGTCCTCATCCCGTTGGTGCCCAGTCTCTTTGTTGTAATCCGAATGTTCGGATTAATCAGATAACGCTCTGCTGTTGGTGGGCATATTGGTGAAAGATCTGTTGTTTGGCAACCTCGCTAGACCAGGGGATCTTATGGTGTATGGCCACATTTACACTGACTGACAATAAAATGGTGAGAACCGCCAACCCATGACGGGTAATAGTCTGTATAAAGGGACATTATAGCGTATAATATAAAATGTCAACTGCACCCCCCCACACCGGGTCCCTCAATACAAAGAGACTAACCTAAGCCAGGTGGATGCAGGAGTGTAAATGATGGTCCAATAAAGAAATATAAGACTGTGCTCCTATAATGTCAAGGCCCTGCTGCCAGAGGTCAAAGGATTAACATCAGTTTGGACACTAAATAGAATTGTAGCTACAGAACTGCCATACCTGTCTGCAGCTGGCAGATATAGACCACAAGGCTTGCAACATTTGTGCCTAGGAAACTATCTGATGTATTCCAGCAACTGTGCACTCGCCCTGTTACAAGAAGTTAAGTTACATTTATGTTTTGTCTAATAAATAATTCTGAAGGATCATGTGGCCCATAAATCATCATTGAAGTATTAAAAATAAAGGGAAGACAAGGGGCATAAACAGGCATCTTCTATGCATGCTCTCACCCAACACAGGGGGCTCACTTTTTACAGCACTTATACCTTTCCTTGTCATTTAAAACAGGACAAGGTGACTTTGGAAAAGGAAGCACCATGTATGATGTTTTCTACATCAGTGATTTACTTTATTGCAGGTGGAAAATCATTTCAGGAAGATGTTGCCGTGGTAACACAGATTGAAACAAGGATGACAAATCTGTGTCCAATAAGAAGGGCAGATTAAAATAAGCCAGGCATTAAACTTTATTCAATCCTTCATAGCTGTAAACATTTCCTCACAGACTTTTATAGACGTACTGTTCTTCTAACCTTAGAACTTTATTATTATTATTAACATGTATTTATATAGCGCCAACATATTGCGTAGCACTGTAAAGTAAACGTGATTATACAACTACATCACAGGAATTACATATATAGAATATATGGAGTAACAAACATCACAATCAATACAGGTACAAAAAGGTGAGGAAGGCCCTATGCATAGGCATACAGTCTAAAGGGAACTTTAGGAATTGTTCCTATTCTCCTAGTCACAGCATGGGGTACCTGGTTATTGCCAGCAGATACTGTATGTGCAGTTGGGCAGTTGATGTGTAAAGATGCCACCTGGCTGGTATTTTACCAACTCGGCCAGGTTGTTTAATAGGGAAAGTTGCAACTTTGGGCGACTATTGAAAACGCATCGCCACGTGTGCATTAGCGCAGGCGATTTTGCGCTGTAGCCTATGGGGGAAAAAACGATGAGGCAGTTCGGGGAGATAGTCGCGCAAAAGACGTGGCGATAAGTCGCCAGGCGACAAAATCTCCCCGAATCTCCCCGAATCTCCTCGTCTGGCCTTACCCTAAAAGCTAATCCCGGAAGAAGCCCCATACTACAGTGTAACGCGTGTCAGCTAAGCTGTGTGCATGCTCTTGATAATTCACATTGTCATTTAAAAATGGCAAATCAGTCAACAACCAAGAAATACCACACGGAAAATTAAATGTGCCTGCAGGACCCCGGATGCTAATAAGGCAAGTGCGGTGAAAAAGTCCATTGTGAATTGTGTTTTAGGATTTAATTAGTTGCAACTAGAACTCCCACATACTGAGACACAACATGCACAATTACTAACTAATGTGTGTTATCTGGACATCATTTGATTGTGGGTGTCTGGACTGGACATATTAAGAAAAATGAACTCATTTATAAATTGCGGTTAAGATAAGTTATTATAAGCTTACCTGATTTCTACATATATATAAAAAAAAGCTTGGGTGCTAGTGTGACAAGTTGTACAGTATTTAGTGTGCTCTGGGAGCTCCCACTATAGATTCTATTGATGGTAAAGGTATTATGTGTTTTTAATGTGTTAAGTGTGGTGAGTTTATGCTTCAAATGCACCTTATGAATAGGTTAAAGGTATAAATAGAGTGCTGTATTTATGGCTTCTGTGTTGGTTAAAAGTTAAATTTCTACTAATTGATTTCCAGCCGTAGCAGGACCCAGCTTTGGTTTATCCAGGCTTTAGATTATTAGCACTGCATTTAGCCACCCTTATTTATTTGATACCTAGAGATTTATCCTTGCTATGGAGTGTTCTATGTCCAGCCTTGTTTGACTTGCTAAACTTCAGGGAGACCATGCAATGTCACTTAGGTTAGTAGACCACTCCCCTTCATGTTTATTCAGTAATGCCTTAAAAAGGGTTTTGTATGCTTTAAATATACTGGTACCCAAGTACTAAACTGAAAATGTCACAACCACAAAACCTTTTTGCGCCAAAATATCTAATGAGCGAATGATTTTAGAAGTACTTGTAATTTTAATTAAATTCCCCCTTATATATGTTCGCTCTGGGTGACACCTGGCAGATTCTTTTAAGACTGCTCTTCCAAATCAGCCTGCAAGTAAGCATTCTTCTTCCCTCTGGGCAACAAGGCTGGAACTAGGGTTAGGCAAAAGAGGCACCTGCTTAGGGCTCGCTGGGCAGGCACTTTTAGAGGAGACTTCTGCCTAGTCTAGGCTCTCTTGCTACTGCTCCCACTCCCTCCTCAACGTGCTCCATCACCCCATTCAGCATCACTGTGTATGCTCACAGCGGGGCTAAGGTATTCCGTTTGCTTGACCCACCCCTGCCTCAGAAGAATCTAGAAAGGGCAAGGAATGCTTATAGCAATGCAAAAGCCATTGGTCTTCATTTTTTTTTAAGTTTCATTTGTTAACATTATTTTTTATGATACTTTTAGAACTTATTTTGCAGTATCCTATGTTTTTCTTCCTTGTAGTATGCTAAGAATATGCTGGTGTGAAATAGATACTGCAAAAGTTGGCTTTCACACATGTTTAGTGTCAAAATTGAAATTGAATATTTATACTTTACCACTACTCACTCAGTAGGCTACAGGCTTTAATATATAAAACAACAGACTCTGGACTGGTTCTCTGTTTTCCAGTAAACAATGAACAAGAGACGCTAGGCTGGCTGTCTATTTTCAATAAACAAAAGACCCTGGGCTGGGTGTCTTCATACACAACATAGACACTCTCCTTGGAATATTCAGGGAAATGGAGGGATCGTCCGTTTGTTCTAAAAGGTCCCAATGTTACAGGTGGAGTTAGCTTGTTTAGGATGTGATGTTTGATCAGGTGCTTGTCACTGGCACTGACACAAAATCCAAGATGGAGAGCTCCTTTGAGGCCTGGATCATTTTTGTTATAGAGCTGCTGAACCTCAAAGGGGAACTATTGCGAAAATTAAAATTTTACATAAACTTCCTCATACGGAAATAATAAACTTTCTAAATACAATGAATTAAATATTCTGTACCTTTTATGAAATAATAAAGTTTATTCTTCATTTGAAGTATCTGTTTCTCTTCATTCTGTCTTCATTCTGCAGGAATTGGGTGTCAGATATTCATTGACAGTTACATCCCATATATCTTATAGGGGGGCTTGCTTTCCTAGCAGATGAGTTCATTCAAATAACTGATTCCAGTACAAACAAAATCTAACAAAATAACTGCCTTTTGCACAAATTCTACATGTAGAGAAACAGGATTTCTGGTAATTTTAATAGAGTGAGCTCTAATATATCTTCTAGGCAAAAGGAGCCCCCCTATAAGATATATTGGATCTAACTGTCTGACTATCTGACACCCAACTGCAGGAAGAGAGAATGAAGCAAACCATGTTGAGAGAGGAATAGTGGACATAAACTTGATTATGTACAGTACAGAATTGTTAATTGATTTTATATAGAAAGTTTCTTATTTCAGTATGATGAAGCTTATATTAAATTTTAATATTCGTGATAGTTCCCCTTTAAGGCTAGTACAGAATGTACAGTATATAAAATATGGCATTTCTAGCAATAATCATTGTTAGGGTTTAGTTCTCCTTTAAGCCATAGTGTGTGGATGTTTTTATTTTTCTTAACACATTACTGCAACTTAAGAGTGCCGTTAACAATAAAATGGTGAGAACCGCCAACCCATGACGGGTAATAGTCTGTATAAAGGGACAAATTATAGCGTATAATATAAAATGTCAACTGCACCCCCCCACACCGGGTCCCTCAATACAAAGAGACTAACCTAAGCCAGGTGGATGCAGGAGTGTAAATGATGGTCCAATAAAGAAATATAAGACTGTGCTCCTATAATGTCAAGGCCCTGCTGCCAGAGGTCAAAGGATTAACATGAGTTTGGACACTAAATAGAATTGTAGCTACAGAACTGCCATACCTGTCTGCAGCTGGCAGATATAGACCACAAGGCTTGCAACATTTGTGCCTAGGAAACTATCTGATGTATTCCAGCAACTGTGCACTCGCCCTGTTACAAGAAGTTAAGTTACATTTATGTTTTGTCTAATAAATAATTCTGAAGGATCATGTGGCCCATAAATCATCATTGAAGTATTAAAAATAAAGGGAAGACAAGGGGCATAAACAGGCATCTTCTATGCATGCTCTCACCCAACACAGGGGGCTCACTTTTTACAGCACTTATACCTTTCCTTGTCATTTAAAACAGGACAAGGTGACTTTGGAAAAGGAAGCACCATGTATGATGTTTTCTACATCAGTGATTTACTTTATTGCAGGTGGAAAATCATTTCAGGAAGATGTTGCCGTGGTAACACAGATTGAAACAAGGATGACAAATCTGTGTCCAATAAGAAGGGCAGATTAAAATAAGCCAGGCATTAAACTTTATTCAATCCTTCATAGCTGTAAACATTTCCTCACAGACTTTTATAGACGTACTGTTCTTCTAACCTTAGAACTTTATTATTATTATTAACATGTATTTATATAGCGCCAACATATTGCGTAGCACTGTAAAGTAAACGTGATTATACAACTACATCACAGGAATTACATATATAGAATATATGGAGTAACAAACATCACAATCAATACAGGTACAAAAAGGTGAGGAAGGCCCTATGCATAGGCATACAGTCTAAAGGGAACTTTAGGAATTAAATTCTTAAAAAAAAACAAAAAAAACATAAGTCTAAAGCAACTGGACTTCTTAAATTATTCATGAGAATTTTTCACCACTCATCCAAGCAGCTTCTTTAGTTCAACTGAGTGTCAGGGAATTCCCTGGAATTTTAAACTCCAAAGTAATACAGTCACCAACATCTAATCATGATGGTTGTATGGCATAGTTGAAACCCATCTCTTTGAGATTTATATATTTAAAAAAAAAAACAAAAAAACAATCAATGTAAAAAGCCTTATTAAGAGCTAAGAAGATCAGCTGATAATAAATCGCCCCCCCCCCCCGAGTATCAGCATCTTTTTCTAATAACTTTTTTTCCTGACACCAGCTTGCCAATGCTCTTGTGATTTGGGCCTTTTCTTTTATTGACCAATAGGACAAAAAGACTAAAAACCATGACTTGTCCCAATGTTCCAACTTTCAGGCCTGAACCACATCAGATTCATTTTCAATATCATTCTTAATGAATATGTTTGATATGCATACTTAGCATTTTTTAGGGTGGTTAGCACAATATTTGTTTAATGTGAATATTACAAAAGAAACCAAATTAAATACAGTGATTGGTATAAAATCAAATCAATATTTGATTTCAAGTGGAACAAAAACACAGTCGCATATTTTAGGGTGGTTATCGCAATATTTGTTTAATATGAATATAACATAAGAAACCAAATTAAATACTGTGATTGGTAGATAATCAAATCAAAATTTGGGAAAAAACACGGTCGCATAAATACAGTGACACAACTTATTTTTTTTTACTCTTGAGCACTAGTTTATTTAAGAAAACTCACACTGAATGATCATGGCTGCATGGAAAGTCACACACAAGCAAAAATCACATTGTTCCATTAATTTTCAATAAGGCTGAAAACCACAAATCTTTTAATCAACTGAGAAATAAATATAGTTGCTTGAGGCAATTCCCACTGACTTCTATATGTTTTCATGCAACTTTTCTTTATTAAAAGAAGCAGATTTCTCTAATTGTGCATTAATCAAAGTTTTAGGGTTAGAATATCATATTTTGGTTCTCTCTTAAACATTTTACCTGTTTGCAGATTGCTTAGACTTAAATTGGAATGCCATGTCAACCAAGTACATTTTTTGTTGATTCCAGCTTCACCATGGTATGGCATTACAGATTACCTTCCTGATACCGGTAAAACATGCAAAGAATAGAAAATGTTAAGTTTTAGCAGTGCTTGATATAGTGTTAGAATAGAGAGATGATAGGAAATTTTTATTAATTCCATAAGAATTAAAATATGAACAGAAGATAACAATATGATATTGGTCACTTTTTTGCTCCTGATAGATTTATATAGATAAATAAATTGATGGATAGAGTTTATTGCCTCTCTATTTTTCATTAAGCCATTGGCCAGCTAGAACTACCCTATTGGCAGATGAATATTTCACAATACTTTACAAATCCATTCGATCCTAATTAGTTTATAATTCAATAATTTAATAAATGAAAATATCCTGTGAAAAATCACAAGACAGACAGAAATGCTTTTATATGGTCTGCTAAGCTTCAGTTATTGAAGATCATTTCTCTACAACTATGCCATGCGACTCTTGGACAAAAAAACTCCTCATATATATAACCTTTCGTTTACTAATGTATTAAATAAACCCAAAAGGCTTACATTACTTATAACAAGGATTAATTATCTCGTGGTGTGGATCAAGTACAAGGTACTTTTTTTATTATCATAGAGAAAAAATCATTGTTTACATTTTGGATTATTTGGATAAAATGGAGTCTATGTTATAGAATCTTTGTTAGCCAGTAATATCACCTTTCCTTTTGTCATTGTCCATTTCAAAACATTCATTTAACTGGCAAACACAGCACCACAGAGAGAGAAAGAAAGCGAGTACAAGTATGGAACCTGTTATCCAGAATGCTTGGAATCTGGGATTTTCTAAATAAGGGGTCTTTCTGTAATTTAAATCTTCATGTCTTAAGTCTACTAAAACATAATTAAGACATTATTTAAACCCAATAAAATAATTCTGCATCCAATAATGATTAATTATATCTTAGTTGAGATCAAGTACAAGACAATGATTTATTAGAATATATGAGAGATGGTCTTCCTGTAATCTGGATAATGGATCCCATACAGCTTCCATTGTTTTAGCCAGTAGCTTGTAGAAGGGTCTGACATAATAAGTAACTGCTTCTTTGCACAGCAGATTTCTTACATCAAGTCACAGCAAAGTCTCTAAAATATAATACAGCTAAAATAAAAAAAATAGCATTAAGAATTTAATAAAAGTCTTATGGCCTAACAATCTAGGGCATTAAATCATTAAAACTTTTTCCAATTGCTGGTTTTCAGGAGTATTTATAAAGGGGATTTGGGGTAATCGCAGATTAGTTTCACATGATTTAAATTGTCTCCAGTAATTCAAAATCCTCCCCACCCAGTTTAAGAACAAAGGGGTTATTTACTAAACTCTGAATGCAAAAATCACGAAAATGTTGTGATTTTGTTTTTATAAAATCGGACTTTTAAATTTTTTTTTTGAATTTATACCCTGAGTACGGAAAAGTCTAAACTGAAAATCTGACATATCAGACCTGTCGAGGTTGCATGGAAGTCAATGGGAGAAGAGAAGTCCCAATGATTTTTTGATGTGCGCTGGGTTTCATGCAATACCTCAACGTTTTCGGAGTTTTCAGGTGAAAATTCAGAAAAAAAATCGTGAAAATAGGATGAAAAAATCAGAAAAAATTGTGAAAATCTGATTTTCTTTTTTCCGCAAAGCAAATTTTCGGGAAAATGTAATAAATAAGCGTAAAAAAACATAGCGGATTTGATCAGAGTTTTTAGCAGAAAATATTGAGATAAATTTGGACTTTGAGAGCAGTTGATAGATTATCTATAATCACAGATTTGTTTAACACGTAGGGGCAGATTTATCAAGGGTCGAATTTCGAGGGTTAAAAAATTCGACCCTTTTAGTAAAATCCTTCGAATTCGAACATCGAATTCGAAGGATTTTAGCACAAAAAGTTTAGATCAAACAAAAATCGTTCGATCAAACGATAAAATCGTTCGAATCGAGCGATTCGAGTGATTTTAAGCGACCGATCGAAGGATTTTTATTCAACCAAAAAAAACGTAGAAAAGTGCTGTGGAAGGTCCCCATAGGCTAACTTCAGTAGCTTTAATCTGACGAAGTATGAAGTCGAAGTTTTTTTTAAAGAGACAGTACTTTGATTATCAAATGGTCGAACGATTTTTACTTCGAATCGTTCCAATCATTCGATTCGATCAAATTCGATTGAATTTGACCAATTCGATGGTCGAAGTACCCAAAAAAATACTTTGAAATTCTAATATTTTTTTATTCGAACTATTCACTCGAGCTTAGTAAATCTGCCCCGTACTGTAGTTTAATAATTAAATTGGATATCTTCTAAAATACCGGATGGACAAAAAATTGTGAAAGAATTATACCTCCTATATTAATGTACCCAAATTCTCTCCCAGCTGTGATTTGTTTCTAGAATCATGAGTGTACCAACCAATAAAACAAATTAAATCATTACAAAAAAAGTCATGAAAATATGTCTCTCTTTGATTTTGCTGTTTTATATATTTTTCAATTAAGCCTTGTGGTTTATCAGATTTTGTAACTCATATATTCATTACTGTTGGAGGGTTTACCAAAGCCCACACTCTAGTTGGGGGTAACCGTAGTTTTTTTTTAGATTGTCCCCTGCCAGCGATAGGACACTTGCACTGGGAGGGAGCTGCCGGTGCCAGCAGCCATGTCAGTCAGTGTGAATGTGCAAATGCATTTATGATGTCACGCGCAAGCAAATAATGAGCAAGTTGCAGCACTCATTATACACATGCTTGTGCCCCAACATGGCCACTCATACCGGGAGCTCCATCCCGGGTGTGGGTGGCCTAGCTCTGTTACCCCCAACAGGAGTGCAGGCTCTATTAGCCAACCAACAGGTGCCCTTTAAGAAATAATGAACTGGAACTTAATATTTGTACAAAAAGTGAAGGTACTGTAAATAGAGCATTTTATAATAGAGTCCACAGGGGTCTGTCCTTGGTCCTTGCCAGCTGAGGTTCAGTGTTGATGTATTCACTTGGGTATAAATAACATTTAACTACCTTATATAAATAACAGTACTTACACCAGCATTCCAGTGGCATTGTGGTTGCAAAGGGGTGATAAGATTGTCACACTTCCGCTGCTCCAACTGCAATTGCATCCCATTCACCAAAATTACGGCAATCACACTTGCATTTCACTTTAAATCAGATGTAATTGTGAGGAAGTCTGTCTGGCATAATTTCCAGGGTTTGGCATTTGTGTGTGTGACACCTGTACCCCATTCTTTAGGCACAAGTGTGTGTGCTGCATCTTTTGTTATTTTTAAGAAACCACAAATAAACGAATTTCCATGAATGTCGGTTGTTTATTAAAAGATCCTATTAAGCTAATAAGCTTTTTTTACTTGTTTCACAATAAGTGCGACTTTTGTTGTAAAACCTTAAAAACCACAAAGAAAAGAAAGACCTTCCAGTTAAAGGGACATCTGCCATTGAATTCTGCATGGTTTAGAAAAATTTTATTTGGAGGTTTTCACATTCAGAATTGTTGTGGTTTTTTCACATAATAAATCACGGATGACAAAAAGCCAGATCTAAAAAAGTCGTGGTTTGGTAAATGGGATTAAATTTGATTGGCTATTGTCTTCTTTGTTCAGCACAAATTAACTACAGTATGTAAAGCAAAAGAATACTGCTTTCAAATGTAATTGCATTTACAAAACACTTTAAAACCACAAAAAATGTAATTTTAATAAACTACCTGAAAAATAAAGATTTAAAGAGCTGAAATTAATCTTAAAATGTAAAGAGAAATTCACTATATTATGGTTTCAATGGGCCCAATACATGTACACAAGCAATAAATCATAATACATGTGCTGGTTGACACATACTTGGCTCTTGACCGATCTAGAGCCACACTCTCTCAACCCAAAAGGAACTCGACCGGGTGCTCCATCATTGCTTATACAGTATACCCATGCCTGCCCTTCTCTGAGGGCAGGTGTAAGTATTGTAAATAAGCTGCTGGGAAAGGGATGGAGGAAGAATCAGAGCACACTGACTTGGGGGCAGTGAACACAGCTCATCCCACCAACCTCTAAATCAGTCTTGCGAGTTGGCCTTCTCTTTTAAGGAGAAATAAACCCTAAAAATGAATATGGCTAGAAATGCCATATTTTATATTCTTATTGCACACTTCTAAAGTTTCAGCTTGTCAATAGCAGAAATGATTGAGGACTTCAAACTTGTCACCATCAAGGGGGTCACCATCTTAGAAAGTGTCTGTGACACTCACGTGCTCAGTGGGCTCTGAGCAGCTGTTGAGAAGCTACTAGGGATGTAGCGAACGTCGGAAAAAAAGTTCGCGAACATATTCGCGAACTTGCGCAAAAACGCGAGCGGTTCGCGAACGGTTCGCGAACCCCATAGACTTCAATGGGAAGGCGAACTTTAACATTTAAAAAAAAAATTTCTGGCCAGAAAAATGATTTTAAAGTTGTTTAAAGGGTGCAACGACCTGGACAGTGGCATGCCAGAGGGGGATCAAGGGCAAAAATGTATCTGAAAAATCTGCCTGTGTGTGCTTGGAAGAGATAGTGTAGGGGGAGAGCTGTTAGTGATTTCAGGGACAGATGATAGTAAGTTTGCTGGCTAGTAATCTGCTTGATACTGCTCTGTATTGGAGGGACAGAAGTCTGCAGGGATTTGAGGGACATTTTAGCTTAGGTAGCTTTGCTGGCTAGTAATCTACTGTTCTCTTTAAACAACTGCCATACGTTGACCTTGTAGGCATTGTTTGCCCAGTTTTTTTGGACGCAGCCACTGAAGCACAGTTGCCAGAAAAAATATGCCATATAAATGCTGAAAATAGTCATTTTTCGCCATACGTTGACCTTGTAGACATTGTTTGCCCAGTTTTTTTGGTTGCAGCCACTGAAGCACAGTTGCCAGAAAAAATATGCCATATAAATGCTGAAAATAGTCATTTTTTGCCATACGTTGACCTTGTAGGCATTGTTTGCCCAGTTTTTTTGGTCGCAGCCACTGAAGCACAGTTGCCAGAAAAAATATGCCATATAAATGCTGAAAATAGTCATTTTTTGCCATATACGTTGAGTCAACGTATGGCAAAAATGACTATTTTCAGCATTTATATGGCATATTTTTTCTGGCCTCTGTGCTTCAGTGGCTGCGGCCAAAAAAACTGGGCAAACAATGCCTACAAGGTCAACGTCGTTGACCTTGTAGGCATTGTTTGCCCAGTTTTTTTGGCCGCAGCCACTGAAGCACAGAGGCCAGAAAAAATATGCCATATAAATGCTGAAAATAGTCATTTTTTGCCATACGTTGACTCAACGTATATGGCAAAAAATGACTATTTTCAGCATTTATATGGCATATTTTTTCTGGCCTCTGTGCTTCAGTGGCTGCGGCCAAAAAAACTGGGCAAACAATGCCTACAAGGTCAACGTCGTTGACCTTGTAGGCATTGTTTGCCCAGTTTTTTTGGCCGCAGCCACTGAAGCACAGAGGCCAGAAAAAATATGCCATATAAATGCTGAAAATAGTCATTTTTTTGGTCGCAGCCACTGAAGCACAGTTGCCAGAAAAATTATGCCATATAAATGCTGAAAATATGCATTTTTTTGGTTGCAGCCACTGAAGCACAGAGGCCAGAAAAATTATGCCATATAAATGCTGAAAATATGCATTTTTTTGGTTGCAGCCACTGAAGCACAGAGGCCAGAAAAATTATGCCATATAAATGCTGAAAATATAAATTTTTTTGGTTGCAGCCACTGAAGCACAGAGGCCAGAAAAATTATGCCATATAAATGCTGAAAATATGCATTTTTTTGGTTGCAGCCACTGAAGCACAGAGGCCAGAAAAATTATGCCATATAAATGCAGAAAATATGCATTTTTTTGGACGCAGCCACTGAAGCACAGTTGCCAGAAAAAATATGCCATATAAATGCTGAAAATAGTCATTTTTTGCCATACGTTGACCTTGTAGACATTGTTTGCCCAGTTTTTTTGGTTGCAGCCACTGAAGCACAGAGGCCAGAAAAAATTAAACCAGTAGGGTTTGCACCCTAGTTTGTAACGGTGGCGGAGGGAGGAGGAGGACGCTAAAGGACAGCTGTGTGTGGAGTCATGAGGCTTGAAGAGAAGGACAGCTGCATAGAAGTCAGAACAAGTCTTCCGGCGTGCAGTAACCCTCCGAGATCCACCCCTCATTCATTTTAATAAAGGTCAGGTAATCGACACTTTTGTGACCTAGGCGAGTTCTCTTCTCAGTTACAATCCCTCCTGCTGCACTGAAGGTCCTTTCTGAGAGCACACTTGAGGCTGGGCAAGACAAGAGGTTCATGGCAAATTGTGACAGCTCTGGCCACAGATCAAGCCTGCGCACCCAGTAGTCCAGGGGTTCATCGCTCCTCAGAGTGTCGATATCTGCAGTTAATGCCAGGTAGTCCGCTACCTGCCGGTCGAGGCGTTCTTTGAGGGTGGATCCAGAAGGGTTGTGGCGCTGCCTTGGACAGAAAAACATTTGCATGTCTGACGTTACAGACTGGCCAAAGGGCTTTGTCCTTGCAGGTGTGCTCGTGGCAGGATTACTGGCACCTCTGCCCCTGGAATGTTGATGAGTTCCTGAAGTGACATCACCCTTAAAAGCATTGTACAACATGTTTTGCAGGCTGGTTTGTAAATGCCGCATCTTTTCGGACTTGTGGTATGTTGGTAACATTTCTGACACTTTATGCTTGTACCGAGGGTCTAGTAGCGTTGCGACCCAGTACAGGTCCTTCTCCTTAAGCCTCTTGATACGGGGGTCCTTCAACAGGCATGACAGCATGAAAGACCCCATTCTCACAAGGTTGGATGCAGAGCTATCCATCTCCGCTTCCTCATTATCAAGGACTGCATCATCCACGGTCTCCTCCCCCCAGCCACGTACAAGACCAGGGGTCCCCAAAAGGTCACCACTAGCCCCCTGGGAAGCCTGCTCCTGTTGGTCCTCCTCCTCCTCCTCCACAAAGCCACCTTCCTCCTCTGACTCCACTTCTGGCACCTCTCCCTGCGTTGCAGCAGGTGCCTGGGTTCGTTCTGGTGATTCCGACCAGAAATCGTGCGCTTCCAGCTCCTCGTCACGCTGGTCTACAGCCTCATCTGTCACTCGTCGCACGGCACGCTCCAGGAATAAAGCGAAGGGTATTAGGTCGCTGATGGTGCCTTCGGTGCGACTGACCATATTTGTCACCTCTTCAAAAGGTCGCATGAGCCTGCAGGCATCGCGCATAAGCACCCAGTAACGGGGGAAAAAAATCCCCAGCTGTGCAGATCCAGTCCTACCACCCAGTTCAAAAAGGTACTCGTTGACGGCCCTTTGTTGTTGCAGCAGACGTTCCAACATAAGGAGCGTTGAATTCCAGCGAGTCTGGCTGTCAGAAATCAAACGCCTGACTGGCATGTTGTAGCGCTGCTGAATGTCAGCAAGGCGTGCCATGGCTGTGTAGGAACGTCTGAAATGGGCCGACACCTTTCTGGACTGGGTGAGAACGTCCTGGAATCCTGGGTACTTGGAGACAAAACGTTGGACTATTAAATTTAACACATGTGCCATGCAGGGCACATGTGTTAAATTGCCTAGTCTCAACGCTGCCAACAGATTGCTTCCATTGTCACACACCACTTTTCCGATCTGCAGTTGGTGTGGGGTCAGCCACCGATCGGCCTGTGACTGCAGAGATGACAGGAGTACAGATCCGGTATGGTTTTTGCTTTCCAGGCACGTCATCCCCAAGACAGCGTGACAACGGCGTACCTGGCACGTCGAATAGCCTAGGGGGAGCTGGGGGTGCACAGGTGTGGAGGAGGAGAAGGAGGACCCAGCAGCAGAGTAAGAAGAAGAAGAAGACGAGGTAGAGAGCGATGGAGGAGTAGAGGTGGTGGCAGAACCGCGTGCAATCCGTGGCGGTGACACCAACTCCACTGTTGTTGTTGAGCTACCCATTCCCTGCTTCCCAGCCATTACCAAGTTCACCCAGTGGGCAGTGTAGGTGACATACCTGCCCTGACCATGCTTGGAGGACCATGCGTCAGTAGTCATATGGACCTTTGGCCCAACACTAAGTGACAGAGATGCGGTAACTTGGCTCTGCACATGTTGGTACAGGTGTGGTATTCCCTTTTTAGAAAAAAATTGCGGCTAGGTACCTTCCACTGCGGTGTCCCAATTGCTACAAATTTGCGGAAGGCCTCAGAGTCCACCAGCTGGTATGGTAAAAGCTGGCGGGCTAAGAGTGCAGACAAGCCAGCTGTCAGACGCCGGGCAAGGGGGTGACAGTCAGACATTGGCTTCTTACGCTCAAACATGGCCTTCACAGAAACTTGGCTGGTGGCAGATGACTGGGAATGGGAACAGGTGGTCAAGGTGGAAGGCGGAGTGGAGGGTGGTTCAGACGGGTCAAGGAGAGCAGAGGTAGAGCAGTAAGATGCTGGACCAGAAGGAGTGTGGCTTTTAGTTTGCCTGTTGCCTTTGAGGTGTTGCTCCCAAAGTGCTTTGTGCTTGCCGCTCATGTGCCTTCGCATAGAAGTTGTACCTATGTGGCTGTTGGGCTTACCAAGGCTCAGTTTCTGACTGCACTCATTGCAAATTACAATGCTTTTGTCAGAGGCACACACATTAAAAAAATCCCACACTGCTGACTTTTTGGAAGTGTGCGATCTGGCGGTAACAGTAGAAGTTGGCGGCATTGGCGGCAATGGCGGGTGCGTTGGCCGGCTGAACACAGGTGCCGATACATGTTGTTGCCCTACTGATCCCTGCGGGCTGTCCTCCCTGCTTCTTCTAAGTCTTATTCTCCTACTGCCTCTCTGACTCTCCGTCTCTCCATCTGAACTACCCTCCTCTTGCTCTCTTCTACTAGGCACCCACAAAACATCAATCTCCTCATCATCATTCTCCTCAGATGCATCAATTTCTTCTGACACATCACAGAAGGAAGCAGCAGCGGGGACCTCCTCCTCATCACTCATTATGTCCATCTCTGTCGTGTTCTCTGCCAGAATTAAATCTGGTGTAAGGTCCTCATCTCCTTCATCTTCTTCTGGCAATAATGGTTGCGCATTACTCAGTTCAAGAAACTCATGGGAAAATAACTCCTCTGACCCCAGTGAAGAAGGGGCACCGGTGGTGGAGGAAGTGTTACGTGGGGTGGCCATAGCAGTGGAGGATGAGGAGGATGTTGTGGTAAAGTTAGAAACGGTAGAGGATGGGGTGTGCTGTGTAAGCCAGTCAACTACCTCTTCAGCATTTTGGGAGTTCAGGGTCATTGGCTTTTTAAAACTGGGCAATTTGCTAGGGCCACAGGATTGCATAGCAGCACGGCCCCTAGCACGGCCTCTGCGTGGCGGCCTGCCTTTGCCTGGCATTATTTTTTAAAAAACAACAACAACAACAAAAACTCAGTTGGTTTTTCTGGAAACGATAATACACACAGCTAGATGGCGGGTTGAAGAAAACAGTGTGCAAATAATGCCTACAAGGTCAACGTATACACTACTACAGCGGTGGATACGGATTACGTAAAATATATTATGGCTGCTTGAAAAAAGTCACTCCGGTGTTTTTTCTGGAGACGGTAATATTATGGATATTTAGACAGAATGTGAACAAGGTCACACAGCTAGATGGCGGGTTGAAGAAAACAGTGTGCAAATAATGCCTACAAGGTCAACGTATACACTACTACAGCGGTGGATACGGATTACGTAAAATATATTATGGCTGCTTGAAAAAAGTCACTCCGGTGTTTTTCTGGAGACGGTAATATTATGGATATTTAGACAGAATGTGAACAAGGTCACACAGCTAGATGGCGGGTTGAAGAAAACAGTGTGCAAATAATGCCTACAAGGTCAACGTATACACTACTACAGCGGTGGATACGGATTACGTAAAATATATTATGGCTGCTTGAAAAAAGTCACTCCGGTGTTTTTTCTGGAGACGGTAATATTATGGATATTTAGACAGAATGTGAACAAGGTCACACAGCTAGATGGCGGGTTGAAGAAAACAGTGTGCAAATAATGCCTACAAGGTCAACGTATACACTACTACAGCGGTGGATACGGATTACGTAAAATATATTATGGCTGCTTGAAAAAAGTCACTCCGGTGTTTTTTCTGGAGACGGTAATATTATGGATATTTAGACAGAATGTGAACAAGGTCACACAGCTAGATGGCGGGTTGAAGAAAACACTGTGCAAATAATGCCTACAAGGTCAACGTATACACTACTACAGCGGTGGATACGGATTACGTAAAATATATTATGGCTGCTTGAAAAAAGTCACTCCGGTGTTTTTTCTGGAGACGGTAATATTATGGATATTTAGACAGAATGTGAACAAGGTCACACAGCTAGATGGCGGGTTGAAGAAAACACTGTGCAAATAATGCCTAGAGGGCAAATAATGCCTAAAAGGTCAACTTATACACTACTACAGCGGTAGTAAAATAAAAAAAAGTAAAATAAAAAAAAATGAATATTAAAAAAAAAAATTAAAGTTGGTGCTGCTGAACTACTAGGAGCAGCAGATTAGCACACCAGTCCCACTCCCCAACACTGCTAGACTAATAGCACTGGGCTCTTATAGTAGTAGTAGTAGTAGTAGTAAAACAACAAAAAAATAAATAAAAGCAGTCCTTACAAGGACTACTGTTATTGCAGCAGTCAGCAGATGAGATCAGAAGCAGGACAGCTGCCCACTGCAGCTACATACAGAGCACTGCAGTAGAAGGTAGATTACTAGCCAGCAAAGCTACCTAAGCTAAAATGTCCCTCAAACCCCTGCAGACTTCTGTCCCTCCAATAACAGAGCAGTATCAAAACGATTACTAGCCAGCAAACTTTCAACTGTCCCTGAAATCACTAACAGGCAGCAGCTCTCTCCCTACACTATCTCTTCAGCACACACAGGCAGAGTGAAAAAACGCTGCAGGGCTTCGGTTTTTATAGGGAAGGGGAGTGGTCCAGGGGAGAGCTTCCTGATTGGCTGCCATGTACCTGCTGGTCTGGGGTGAGAGGGCAAAAAAAAGCGCCAACAATGGCGAACCCAAAATGGCGAACGTCGCGCGACGTTCGCGAACTTCCGGCGAGCGCGAACACCCGATGTTCGCGCGAACAAGTTCGCCGGCGAACAGTTCGCGACATCTCTAGAAGCTACGATCAGGGGTTGTCGCAAATTATCAAGCAGAAAATGAGGTTGGCCTGTAATATAAGTGAGTGCTACAAGGCTGATTATTAAATGATTATGCTAATTGCAATGGTTTCTGTGCTGCCATGCAGTAACTATCTGTATTAATTACTAATCAGCCTTATACTGCCATTTATAATCTATGTATAGTGTATATTTTAAGTCATTCCCTAAGCTCAGTAAGTGACAGCAACACAGAATATGTGCAGTAAATCAGCAGAAACGAAAATGAGGAGCTACTGGGGCATCTTTGGAGACACAGATCTTTCCTGCTAAAAGGGCTGTGGTTCCCTTGGGCTAGTACATAACCACAAAACATAATGTAAAACATTTCTACCCTACTTCTTTAGTTAAGCTTTAGGTCTCCTTTAATACATGACTATTTATTGTTTTTAAGTTGCAGGAAGAGGGGCTGCCATTTTGGCAGTGATTAGCATAGAGGAAAAGTTAGAAACAGCAAGTGAAACTGCACTAGCAACATGGACCCCCCCCCTCGAACCCCCTTCTATGTCAAAAAAGGTGACATAGGGGAGGGGGGTTGGCAGAATGAAAGCTGCCTCAGGTGGCAATAGGGCCATGTCCCTGAGTTGATTTTATACATTGCTTGTACTGTTAGCTTATTAAAGGGCACATTTACTATGGGTCGAATATCGAGGGTTAATTAACCCTCGATATTCGACCATCGAAGTAAAATCCTTCGACTTCGAATATCGAAGTCGAAGGATTTACCGCATTTAGTTCTATCAAACGAAAAATCGGATTTTAATCCATCGATCGAACGAATCAGAAATTACTTAGAAAGCCTATGGGGAAGGTCCCCATAGGCTAACATTGGTGCTCGGTAGGTTTTAGGTGGCAAAGAAGGTAGTCGAAGTTTTTTTTAAAGAGACAGTACTTCGACTATCGAATGGTCGAATAGTCGAACGATTTTTAGTTCGAATCGTTCGATTCGAAGGTCGAAGTAGCCAATTCGAAGGTCGAAGTAGCCAAAAAAAACTTTGAAATTCAAAGTTTTTTTCATTCTATTCCTTCACTCGAGCTAAGTAAATGTGCCCCTAAATTTAAATTTAGCTTTTTTTATTCAGTATTTCTCCAGTTTCAAATTACCCTAGCAACCATGCATTGATTTGAATAGGAGACTGGAATATGAAAAGGGGAGTGGCTGAATAGACAGATGACTAATAATAAATAAATGTGTAGCCTTACAGAGCATTTGATGGGGGGTCAGTGACCCCCATTTGAAAACTGGAAAGAGTCAGAAGAAGAAGGCAAATAATTAAACTATAAAAATAAAATAATGAAAACCAGTTGAAATGCTAAAAGCTGATCTAAAGTTGAATGACCCCTTTAAAGAGAGGTTCTTTGTAAAATCAGGAGTTTTTACGTTTATAACCCTAAAGAGACAGCTAAAGATAATTTCTTGTACGTGACATTTTCATCTGGTGTATCTGTATGCATAGGCGCGCTGGCCTTTTTACTAAGGCCTATTACTGTTTTGATCAACACTTTAATTCATTTGTACTATTTGAGAGTACATTTCATTTCCCAGACTATATACACTTATAGATATAGGCACACAGTCTGCTTATGTCTAAAGAGACAGACAGAATAGGCTTTCTTAGCTAGCTTGTGGTTACATTAATATAACTACAAATCTTACTAGCCGCTGGAATGCATTGTGTTACCATCATGTGACTATCTATAAAGAATCATTTTTGTTTTTCCTTTTTGTAAAAAATAATTGCCCTGATACCTGTTTGTTGGAAACATCCGATTATGCAAATCCATTATAGCTAAACCTTAAGCATATAGCTTAAGGAAACTGAGCTCTGTGGGATAAGAGATGCAACCAGACCTGTCAATTATGTGAACTTTCACATGGAACGTATTCTCAACAGACTCTGTGGTTTCATAAATGTATTTTCTCACTTTTCATTTTGTCTGTCACCTGTCAAGTGCACATGATCCCTGCTGACTTCTCTTCATGTTTTACTCTAAAGTCTCTTGAGACTCTTTTTTTCTTTCCTGGGCTCACACTCTACAACCTCTAGAATGGTCAGGTCCTTTCACCTTTCATTTTTATAGCTACCTATTCATGGCCAGCTGCCAGACTATTCCCCACTGCCCAAATCACAGACTCATTGATTTCCCCAGGGGACGCTCTATGAGATTGAAGATATAAATCCAGGTCTGTGTGACCACCCCCCATCTCTGCGTTCTATCACCAGATGGTCAATGCAGTAAAATTGCCTTAATACGTGGAATTTCTTTATGAGTAGAAAGCAAAGAAATAAACTATATTGCAAAAATAAAATATTTTGTCATTTGGAGAATTTTCATGATTTTCCGAATTAAATTTAAAAGTAACTAATAATGGTTTAGGTTAGTAATTCACAAAATGTATAAGCAGGTTTGTTAGCTTTTCATGAATTAAGGTTTAAGAAGTGAATTGAATGTATGTTCCTTGCATAATAAAAGGTGTTTCTGACATCACATAGCTATTATATAGCAAAATAGTTCAAGCATCTGGTGTAAGATTTAGTTCAGTGGTGTAAGTTTTAGTAAGTATAAGTTCTTGTGTTAGTTTTAGATCAGCAAGATGACTACAGGCTGATCAGAATCAAATCAGAATCCTGTACGATGCTTAAAACAGGTTGTTAAACTCTAACTACAGTTTTAAGCATTTTAATATTACTTTTTATATTTTATTTTTAATTAATGTGCATGTGATATCCTATCAAATGCTTTATCTGCATCTAAATGTATTAAAATGCCATGTTTTCTTTTTTCTAGGTTGCTGTAATAAACTCGTTTATTTTACAAAGAGCTTTGACCGGAGGACGTTGTTTGAGGAATCCTACCTGATGTTCGGTAAGTAGTGTGGATAGTATTTGTTATAGTCTGTCTGCCATTATTTTCATCAGTATTTTTAAGTCTTGATTTAAGAATTGTTTTTAGGAGTCAGAACCAGCAGTTTAGAGAACAGAAAGGGACAGAAAGAGACAGCCAATCACCATGAAAGTTACAAATGAATATAAACCTAGTGAGAATGAGGAATTCATTGATATTGGGAAGTTGCTAAGCTATACATTGTTTCAGGAGTCAGAACCAACAGTTCAGAGAACAGAAAAAGAGTGACAGCCAATCACTATGACAGTTACACATGACTATAAACCTAATGAGAATGAGGAATTCATTGATATTGGGAAGTTGCTAAGCGACACATTGTTTCAGAGGAGTCAGAACCAACAGTTCAGAGAACAGAAAGTACAGAAAAAGAGTGACAGCCAATCAATATGACAGTTACACATGACTATAAACCTAGTGAGAATGAGGAATTAATTGCTACTGGAAGTTGCTAAGTGATACATTTTTTCAGGAGTCAGAACCAACAGTTCAGAGAACAGAAAAACAAGTGACAGCCAATCACTATGACAGTTACACATGACTATAAACCTAGTGAGAATGAGAAATTAATTGATATTGGGAAGTTGCTAAGCGATACATTGTTTCAGGAGTCAGAACCAACAGTTCAGAGAACAGAAAAAGAGTGAAAGCCAATCACTATGACAGTTACACATGACTATAAACCTAGTGAGAATGAGGAATTAATTCATATTGGGAAGTTGCTAAGCGATACATTGTTTCAGGAGTCAGAACCAACAGTTCAAAAAAAAAAAAAAAAAAAAAAAAAAAAAAAAAAAAAAAAAAAAAAAAAAAAAAAAAAATCACTATGACAGTTACACATGACTATAAACCTAGTGAGAATGAGAAATTCATTGACTTTGGGAAGTTGCTAAGCGATATTTTGTTTGAGGAGTCAGAACCAACAGTTCAGAGAACAGAAAAAGAGTGACAGCCAATCACTATGACAGTTACACATGACTATAAACCTAAGGAGAATGAGGAATTAATTGATATTGGGAAGTTGCTAAGAGAAACATTGTTTCAGGAGTCAGAACCAGCAGTTCAGAGAACAGAAAGAACAGAAAGAGAGTAACAGACAATAGCAATGACAGTTACACGTGACTATAAACCTAGTGAGAATGAGAAATTAATTGATATGTGGAAGTTGCTAAGAGATACATTGTTTCAGGAGTCAGAACCAACAGTTCAGAGAACAGAAAAAAAGTGACAGACAATCACTATGACAGTTACACATGACTATAAACCTAGTGAGAATGAGGAATTAATTCATATTGGGAAGTTGCTAAGCGATACATTGTTTCAGGAGTCAGAACCAACATTCGGTCAGAACCAACAGTTAGGACAGAAAAAGGACAGAAACTATGACAGTTACATGCTATAACGTGAGATGAAATTATTGATTGGATCTAGTTTTCGACAGACAAGTTAGAACAGAAAGATGAAGCAATCATATGAGTACATAATAACTAAGAATGAGATTATTGTTTGGGAAGTTGCACATAATTTGATCAAACCACAGTTCAGAGACAAAAAGGAGAACATATGACAGTACCATGTATAACCAGGAGAGAGAATTTTGGAATTGCTAGAATTTCAAGTCAACCAGTTAGAGACAAAAGGACATAATGACAGATAAAACTAGAATAATAATTGATATTGGAAGTCTAAGACATTGTTCGGATCAAACAGTTCAGGACAGAAAAAAGAAAGAGTGACAGCAATACTATGACAGTTACACTGACTATAACCTAGTGAGAATGAGGAATTAATTATATTGGGAAGTTGCTAAGAAAATTGTTTAGGAGTCAGAACCAACAGTTCAGAGAACAGAAAAAGTGACAGCCAATCATAGACAGTTACACATGACTATAAACTAGATGAGAATGAAGGAATTAATTGATTTGGGAAAGTTTGCTAGAAAGAACATTGTTTAGGAGTCAGAACCAGCAGTTCAGAGACAAAGAAAGAGAGAGAAAGAATGAGAAGTTACATGACTATAAACCTAGTGAGATGAGGAATAATTGATATGGAAGTGCACAGTACATGTTAAGAGTAGAACAACATTCAGAGAGAAGAGAAAAGTAGAGTCATATCAGAACATGAATAAACCAAGTGAGAATAGAATTAATTATATTGGAAAGTGTAATTAATTTGTTTCAGGAGTCAGAACCAACAGTTCAGGAGAAGAAAAAGAGTGACAGCCAATCATATGAAGTACTGATAAACCTAGTGAGAATGAGGAAATTAATTGATTGGAAGTTTAGTAGATCATGTTAGGACAGAACAAAGTGAGACAGAAAAATGACAGCCAATCCTATGATTAGAATATTACTAGGAGATGAGATTAATGAATTGTTGTAAGGAAACATTCAGAGTCAGAACAGCAGTTCAGAGAACAGAAAGACAGAAAGAGAGTAACAAAATAGCAATGACAGTTACACGTGACTATAAACCTAGTGAAATGAGAATTATTGATATGGGAAGTTGCTAAGAGATACATTGTTCAGGAGTCAAACCAACAGTTCAGAGAACAGAAAACAGAAAGAGTGACAGCCAATCACTATGACAGTTACACATGACTATAAACCTAGTGAGAATGAGGAATTAATTCATATTGGAAAGTTGCTAAGCGATACATTGTTTCAGGAGTCAGAACCAACAGTTCAGAGAACAGAAAAAGAGTGACAGACAATCACTATGACAGTTACACATGACTATAAACCAAGTGAGAATGAGGAATTAATTGATATTGGGAAGTTGCTAAGTACATTGTTTCAGGGAGTCAGAACCAACAGTTCAGAGAACAGAAAAAGATGACAGACCAATCACTATGACAGTTACACATGACTATAAACCTAGTGAGAATGAGAATTCATTGACTTTGGGAAGTTGCTAAGCGATATTTTGTTTGAGGAGTCAGAACCAACAGTTCAGAGAACAGAAAAAGAGTGACAGCCAATCACTATGACAGTTACACATGACTATAAACCTAAGGAGAATGAGGAATTAATTGATATTGGGAAGTTGCTAAGAGAAACATTGTTTCAGGAGTCAGAACCAGCAGTTCAGAGAACAGAAAGGAACAGAAAGAGAGTAACAAACAATAGCAATGACAGTTACACGTGACTATAAACCTAGTGAGAATGAAAAATTAATTGATATGTGGAAGTTGCTAAGAGATACATTGTTTCAGGAGTCAGAACCAACAGTTCAGAGAACAGAAAGTACAGAAAAAGAGTGACAGCCAATCACTATGACAGTTACACATGACTATAAACCTAGTGAGAATGAAAAATTAATTGATATTGGGAAGTTGCTAAGCGATACATTGTTTCAGGACTCAGAACCAGCAGTTCAGAGAACAGAAAGGTACAGAGAGAGAGTAATAGACAATAGAAATGACAGTTACACATGACTATGAACCTAGTGAGAATGAGGAATTAATTGATATTGGGAAGTTGCTAAGAGATACAATATTCAAAAGTCAGAACCAGCAGTTCAGACAACAGAAAGGAACAGAGAGAGAACAATACACAATAGAAATGACAGTTACAAATGACTATAAACCAAGTGAGAATGATCTTTTAATTGAAATTGGGAAGTTGCTAACAGTTCAGAGAACAGAAAAAGAGTGACAGCCAATCATTATGACAGTTACACATGACTATAAACCTAAGGAGAATGAGGAATTAATTAATATTGGGAAGTTGCTAAGAGAAACATTGTTTCAGGAGTCAGAACCAGCAGTTCAGAGAACAGAAAGGAACAGAAAGAGAGTAACAGACAATAGCAATGACAGTTACACGTGACTATAAACCTAGTGAGACTGAGAAATTAATTGATATGTGGAAGTTGCTAAGAGATACATTGTTTCAGGAGTCAGAACCAACAGTTCAGAGAACAGAAAGTACAGAAAAAGAGTGACAGACAATCACTATGACAGTTACACATGACTATAAACCTAGTGAGAATGAGGAATTAATTGATATTGGGAAGTTGCTAAGCGATACATTGTTTCAGGACTCAGAACCAGCAGTTCAGAGAACAGAAAAACAAGTGACAGCCAATCACTATGACAGTTACACATGGCTATAAACCTAGTGAGAATGATAAATTCATTGATATTTGGAAGTTGCTAAGAGATACGTTGTTTCAGGAGTCAGAACCAACAGTTCAGAGAAGAGAAAAAGAGTGACAGACAATCACTATGACAGTTACACATGACTATAAAACAAGTGAGAATGAGGAATTAATTGATATTGGGAAGTTGCTTACAGTTACATTGTTTCGGGAGTCAGAACCAACAGTTCAGAGAACAGAAAAAGAGTGACAGGCAATCACTATGACAGTTACACATGACTATAAACCTAAGGTGAATGAGGAATTAATTGATATTGGGAAGTTGGTATGAGAAACATTGTTTCAGGAGTCAGAACCAGCAGTTCAGAGAACAGAAAGGAACAGAAAGAGAGTAACAGACAATAGCAATGACAGTTACACGTGCTATAAACCTAGTGAGAACGAAAAAATTGATATGTGGAAGTTGCTAAGAGATACATTGTTTCAGGAGTCAGAACCAACAGTTCAGAGAACAGAAAGTACAGAAAAAGAGTGACAGCCAATCACTATGACAGTTACACATGACTACAAACCTAGTGAGAATGAAAAATTAATTGATATTGGGAAGTTGCTTAGCGATACATTTTTTCAGGAGTCAGAACCAACAGTTCAGAGAACAGAAAAACGAGTGACAGCCAATCACTATGACAGTTACACATGACTATAAACCTAGTGAGAATGAGGAATTCATTGACTTTGGGAAGTTGCTAAGTAATATATTGTTTCAGGAGTCAGAACCAACAGTTCAGAGAACAGAAAAAGAGTGACAGCCAATCACTATGACAGTTACACATGACTATAAACCTAGTGAGAATGAGGAATTAATTGATATTGGGAAGTTGCTAAGCGATGCATTGTTTCAGGAGTCAGAACCAACAGTTCAGAGAACAAAAAGTACAAAAAAAGGGTGACAGACAATCACTATGACAGTTTCACATGACTATAAACCTAGTGGGAATGAGGAATTCATTTATATTGGGAAGTTACTTAGAGCTACATTATTTCAAAAGTCAGAACCAGCAGTTCAAAAAACAGAAAGTGACAGAAAGAGAGTAACAGCCATATCAATATGACAGTTACACATGACTATAAACCTAGGGAGAATGAGGAAGTCTAAGAGTTGCATGAAATTGCTAAGAGATGCATGGTTTCAGGAGTCAGAACCAACAGTTCAGAGAACTGAAAGGAACAGACAGAGAGTGTTTGGATGGAGCTTTTAACCCTTTCACTGCCAGCTGATTTGGCTGATTGCCAGCCCATTTTTGAACATTTTACGCTCTTTCACTTTAGGGGCCTTTCCTGGGAGGGTCTTTTAGTTTACCCAGAAAAACAATATATTGTTTTTTTCAGGACATCCTAAGCTTTCGAAATATGGTCGAATTTTGGTGTAATTCCACTTCTGCAAAAAGATATAGGCTTCTAAACTTCTAAAAATTGAAACAATTTTTTTTTCCATAATAGAAACACGTATCAGAAACAATTTATTTTATGTAAGAGAACACGGCAGATTTGGACATTTCTATGTCTCCTGAACACACCAATACCAAATCGATATTGTTTTTTTGAGATTTCCCACTTGTATAGATAAACAGCTCCAAGCCGTACACTACCACATTTCCAAATAGCTCATGGCCTGTACAAAAGTGACAAATGACAAATGACAGCATAGATATTACCCTGTACTAAGCACAATTCAGCAGGAACATTCCCTAAATTTGCTCATAGCCAACACAGAGAGCCACCGATCCCTATACTCCAAGTTTTACATAGGGGTTTGGAGTGAGATTTTCTTTTCACAGCTCAAACCCTCTGCCTCTGGCAGCTGTACTTGCGCAGTTCGCTCGCTCCCCCTCCTTCCCTCGCTCTAATCTAGTCCTAGAGTGGAACCTGCAGCCACAGACTCAGCAGGGAAGTTACATGACACAGAACTGATATGGTGCCGCAATCATAAACAAACAGAGAGCTTCTAGAGCTGTATGGTAGAGCATTCTGCATAATAAATATAGTGTTCTAGCTTGCACTATTGTGAAAAATCTATTGGTAATAGAATGCATCACTAGTTTTCCTTCCCGTAAGGGCTAGTCCACACGGGGAGATAGCCACGCGTTTGCGGTCGCGGCGACAAAGCGCCGCGCCAGTCGCCGCGACCGGCGCAGGCGACAGTTTTGTATGGGCGCCTATGTAAAAACGCCTGTGCTAACCACACGAGGCGATGCGCTTTTCAACAGTCGCCTGAAAATGCCTCGCCAGGCTTTTTCAGGCGACTGTTGAAAAGCGCATCGCCTCGTGTGGTTAGCACAGGCGTTTTTACATAGGCGCCCATACAAAACTGTCGCCTGCGCCGGTCGCGGCGACTGGCGCGGCGCTTTGACGCCGCGACCGCAAACGCGTGGCTATCTCCCCGTGTGGAATAGCCCTAAGGGTTCTTTTCTAAATACACACTGGCAGAAACTAAAAACCCCTTCAACCAATCAAAAATTGATTTCCTTCTGCCTTGCTCTTCTTGCTTTCCCCGATCTTCCTTCGCCAGTACCGCTTCCCTGGTTAACTTAGAAATGTCAACAAACTTCCCTGCTTCATTATTAACCTTTCCTGGCCCTTCTCCTGTGCTTTCTTACCCTCCCCTTTACCTTCCTCCTTTCCTTTAAAATATTTTTTAATCAATGCTATCTTTTTCCACCTTCTTCCTCATTATCTGAACCCTCAGAATCTAACTCTGATACATTCATTTGTACATTCAACTCACCCACAGATGTCTCCCGCGCAGATCCTGTAGCGCTTAATTCTCGTTGAACTGTACCCTCCTTCTGCACTGAATGCACAGCTGTACCAGATTTGCCCGACTCTCTTCCTATTTGTCTCTTTGAAGGCCCCGCATCCTCTTGTCTCTCCTCTTTTTCCCTCCTCCATTGCAGCCAGCTCTCCTCCTCCTACTCCTTGCTTCTGAAAAAGAAACTCGGCACCCTATTACTGTTATGCCTATAATCCTCCCATTTTTGTGCCCTTCTGGGACTCCTCTGGCTGTACCATTGTGTTTAAGTGGGCTGCTCCATGACATCTCTAAATTGAAATTTTCCTCCCAGTTGCTCTGAAGATAATCCAACCACACTGCAGATAATCCTCCCAGGCCCTCTGCAGAGAATCATCCAAGACACCTCTAAAATAATCTTCTAATCCACTTCTAAATTCTCCCAGCTTCTTGGAAAATAATCCTCCCAGCCGCTCTGAAGATAATCCTCCCAGGGCTCCAAAAATAATCCAGCTGCTCTGAAAATAATCTAGGCACTACAAAAATGATCCAGCCGCTCTGAAGATAATCCACCAGGCCGCTCTGAAGATAATCAAGCTGCTCTGAAGATAATCATCCCAACCGCTCCAAATAAAATTCAGCCGATCTGAAGATAATCCTCCTAGCCGCTCTGCAGATAATAAAATCACTCTGAAGATAAACCTCCCAGCCACTCTGAAGATAATCAAGCCGCTCTGCAGATAATCTTCCCAACCGCTCCGTAGGTAATCCCCACAGCCGCTCTGAAGATAATCTAGCCATATCTAAAAAAAAAAATTAAAAAATCAGGCTTCCCATAAAACAAACACAGATAATAGAAATATAATTTATTTTTTAATGTAAGAGAACACAGCAGATTTGGAAAGTTCTATGTCTCCTGAACGCGCCAATACCAAATATATATAGTTTTATAGAGACTTCTGACTTGTATAAATCAAAAACTAACAAATTTCCAAAGCACCATTCCTCAAAACTGCATACTTCTGGTGTATTTCAAATAACTAGTAAGCACCCAAAACTACCATGCCAGTACCAGTGCTGATTATTATTTAATTGTGCATTTAATTATTGTATATATTGTATAGATTATGCGATGAAAACTCCATAAAAGTCTATCCGCAGGGGTAGGCAACCCGCGGCTCTGGAGCCTCATGCGGCTCTTCATCCTGCTTGCTGCGGCTCGGTCTTGCTGCTTTGCCTGTTGTGTTCTTGAGTGTGCGACCGCGGTAAGCTAGCGGTTATCTTACCGCTGTCACAGGGCTATTTAGTGTTTAATTTATTTCAAAGTAGGCCTACACATACACACTGCACTTCTGTTGTATTCTGTTGTAATTCTGTTCTGTTAAAATTAAAAAAAGGTTAAAACTTTTAAAGGTTTATAAACTGTGTTATGTTTTGCGGCTCCAGACTATTTTTCTTTAGTGGAAGAGGGGGCAAAATGGCTCTTTTGTTAGTAAAGGTTGCTGACCTGTCCTAGACTCAAGGTGGCCATACACGGGCAGAATAAAGCTGCTGTTATGGGTCCTTTAGACCGATTCGGCAGTTTATCTGCCCATGTGTGGGGGCTCCCGACAGGGTCTTCCAATTGATAACAGGCCAAAAATTGGGCAGATGTCCATCTGGCAAGTTTGATGCATTTGCAGCATTGTAATCCGATCGCTCGGCCCCAGGGCCAAACGTTCGGATTCACCCGATATCGCCCTGAGGTTAGTGGGCATATTGGGTTAAGATCCGCTCATTTGGCGACCTCGCCAAATGAGCAGGATTTTATTGTGTATGTCCACCTTCACCTAAACATTTTTTTTGTCACACACATGTTGATAACTCTTTTGTGCTAAAGCAAAGATTCTGTCAGTAACAGTGCAGGGGAACAGAAATATCCAATTCTTTTGGTGTTGTTGGTCCTTTAAACTTGCGCCTTTTTTAACTACATTCAGTCCTATAGCCTTCTAAATAGATGAATTCCATACCTTACACTTTTTTTCAGTCCCCAAACTTATTTTGCATTTTTCATCAGCCCCCTGCAATAACCCTGCAGCCAGACAATCCTCCATACACCCCAGCAGAACTATATCATCCCATACAGACCCAATAGATCCTGACCCAAGACTTTTAATTCTGTAGCTCCAAGGCTCTGCTTGTTTTGTCAGTATTAGGGAATTTTATAGAAACCCAAGCTTAATCACAGTTAGGAAAATCTTGCAAACATTTCAGCTCACATATATCACAAAAAATCCTGGTGAGATTTTACTTTAGAAAGTGGCGAGGGAGGAGTCTGCGCTCGAGGCAAATGGCCGCGTGAGCGTGCAGCTAACCCAATGTGGGGTATCTAACCGAAAAGAAGGAATACCTTTCAGCTTTCTTTAACACCGTGTGAAGGAATACCTTTCAGCTTTCCTTAACACCGAGGCTTCCCCGTGAGGAGAGGAGAAATTTTGTGCGGACAGGGGTTTGCAGGCTAAGGCGAGGCTATCTTCTCCCACATGGCGAAAAGGAGTAAGAAATCCCCGGTATTATCGGCACCGCAACCTCTACTAAGAACTGTGCAGAGATCAATACTCCCACACACGGCCCTGGCGTCAGCTCCAACTACAGCATTAGCCTCAGCCTCAGCCGCAGCTGCGGCTACAGATATGGTGTTGCAAGAAGCTAAAACAAAAGATGTTATGAACACTAAGGCTGCAAAGGACGCACAATATAAATCCCAGGGCAACCCGATACAAGAAGGTGAGAAACCATGTACGAAGCAAGATTTTGCGGAGTTACGTGAATATCTCGCGACGATGAAAAGGGATCTGCAGGATAATCTACAGAGCGGCCTAGCAGAGCTGGCAGGGGAAATAACAGCGATCGGTAATAGAACCGAGCGACTGGAGAATCGTCAGGATGAATGTACCGAAGCAACTATAAAACTAGAAACAACGGTCCGTGAATTACAATCGGAGGTCAGATCTCTGCAGGAAGCGCATGAAGATCTTGAGAACAGATCGCGCAGATCAAATATAAGGGTAAAGGCGGTGTCGGAGGATATTATAGAAATAGAGGATTTTATGATGCGGTTCTTTAATACTCTGCTACCGGAGATCCCGAGGCAAGAGTTGCGAATGGAGCGGATTCATCGGGCAACACGACAGAAGCCAGCACCGGGTGAGCGCCCAAGAGATATAGTGATTAAAATGTGTTATTTCTCTGTGAAGGAGAAAATTCTCCATGCTGCACGGAATAGTAAGATCAATATAGAGGGTTCAACACCTGAGCTCTATACAGATCTTTCTCCATCTACTTTGGCAAAGAGAAGGGAAATGCGGCAAATTACAGATACTCTGAGAAAATGTGGGGTAAGATACAGATGGGGGTTCCCCTTCAAACTGCTTGTTACATTGAATGGCGTAACGACTTTCATTAGATCCCCTATGGAAGGCCCAAGCTGGCTCCAAAAGCTCGGAGTGAAGGAAACAGATTCCAATTAGGATGGGATTTATTTGAGTGACTAATTTGGTGAAGAAAGACTATATGAAGTTACCCGACCGATAATTTATTATCCTTCCTCAAAGATATGGTGTTACCATAAGTATATTGGTTTGTTTAATGAATATATGTATAATGTATCAGAAGAATACCCCACAGGGATTGTGTGGCTCTAAGGTCTATTCTACCTCGGCCTGACCCATTCACCCTCAAAAAAAAAAAAACATATATCAGGAGTTGGGGTTGGGGAAACATCCTGATATTGGTGATAAAATAGTTTATTTTGTTTTTCCCTTAAAAAAATTTTCTAAATTTTTTTTTTTTTTTTTTTGTGTGGGGGTATATCTAGGATATATAATTGTATTTTATTTTTTTTTCCGCAATGAATTATAATTATGTGTATCTATTTTGGGCAATAATAAATGCAATACAAATATTGGAGCATAGTAGGAGCAATAGAGCGTTTAGCATTAGGGGAGTAAGAAATAAGGTAAGATGGCAATTAATGTAATCTCACATAACGTGAAGGGCCTAAACGCAAAAACGTAGACAAGCATTAAGATACTATAAGGCCGCTAAGGGAGATATAATCATGATCCAAGAAACGCATTTCATGAAGGGGTCAATTCCAAAATGGGGCGATAAAACATATCCAACTGTTTTCCATGCAGCGGATGTTAGGAAAAAGAATGGGGTGTCAATCCTGTTACATTATAATTTAAAATTTCAAAATCAAGAGATGATTATAGATAAAGAAGGTCGATACTTATTTCTAAAGGGTGAATTGAACTCAAAAAAATGCCTTCTGGGAAATATTTATGCACCGAGCCATCCAGATGCTCAATTCTATAAAATATTATCTAAGATATTAGATGCTAATTGGTGCCCATTAGTAATTATAGCGGGAGATTTTAATACGATATATGACAAAATTTTTGACAGATCCCCACCAGGAAAAGCAGGTGAGACTCATCCAAATAGACAAAGATTTATTAATCTCGTGAAAGATCATAACCTAATTGATACATGGCGATTGGTTAACCCCACAAACAAAGATTATACGTTTTACTCCCACCCTCATAAAACATATACTCGGATAGATTTTGTGCTGATTAACCACTCCATTATTGATAAAATATCTAACTCCCACATAGGGGAAATATCTTGGTCCGACCATGCTATGGTGGTGACCTCACTGGTAGACATTTTTTCGGAACGACAGGGGTTTTCTTGGCGCATGAATGAATTGTTGCTATGTATTCCAGAGGTGGTTACAAGTGTAGCGTCGGAACTGAAAATATATTTTAAGGAAAATGATTTAGGCGAAACTTCAATAACCACGTTATGGCAAGCACATAAGGCAGTGATGCGCGGAGTATTAATTAAGGTGGCAGCAAAACGCAAAAGAGAGAGACGAGAGAAATTAAATAATCTAAGAGAAAAACTACTAAAATGTGAGAAAGAGTATAAAAGGAATAGAGATAATAAAGTATATATGAATTTGGTAAAAGCAAAAACAGAATTAAATCTAGCGCTCTCAGAAGATACATGTAAAGCAATGCTATGGGCTAAACAAAATTTTTTTGAAAGGGCTAATAAACCGGACACTCTATTAGCTAGAATGCTAAGGGGGGTACGGAAAAAACAAACGATTGATACTATTAAGACAAAAAGGGGGGAACTGGTTAAGGATCCACTAGAAATAAATAAAGCATTCGTAGATTTTTATACCAGCCTATACAACGGTGAAAAAACTATTAAATCAGGGGGAATAGAACAGGAGATGGGTAGATTTTTACATGACTGCAAACTCCCTAAACTTACATATGCGCAACTTCAATTATTAAATGCACCATTTACATCGGAAGAAATTGAGGTAGTAATAAAAGAGAAATTGAAAATCTCAAAAGCTCCTGGGGTAGATGGGTTTGGGGGGAAATATTATAAAACTTATGCTAAAGAATTAATTCCCTACATGACAAGAATGTTTAATGCATTTCTTAGGGATACACCAATCCCTCCTGAGATGTTGATATCGCAAATAATAGTAATACACAAAGAGGGGAAGGATCCCAGGCTGTGCTCAAGCTACAGACCCATATCATTAATTAACACAGACATAAAGATCTTTGCTAAAGCCTTATCTGAACGGTTAAATCTGCAGCTACCTAAGCTGATACATTATGACCAAGTGGGGTTTATAAGGGGGCGAGATGCTGCTGACAATATCAGGAGAACAGTAAATTTAATGGATATAGTGAACAAAAAAAGGCTGCCGACTATTGTGCTATCCCTGGATGCCGAAAAGGCGTTTGATCGGGTGGATTGGAGATATCTCTGTGCAACACTTGAGACCTTTGGCATTGGAGGTCCATTTCTAAACGCGGTCAAGCGCCTTTACGGCAAACCAATGGCAGAAGTTAGAACTAGTAATATCAAATCGGGAGCTTTTGAAATTAAAAGTGGGACACGACAGGGGTGCCCACTATCCCCCCTCTTGTTTGCCCTTTGCATAGAACCATTGGCACAGTATATCAGGCAAAAAGTAGATATTACAGGAATAGAAATTGAAGGGGAGGTGTATAAGTTAAGCTTATTCGCCGATGATATTTTATTAACATTGGGTCAACCACAAATTTCATTACCAAACCTATACAAGGCCCTAGGAGTTTTTGGTCGATTCTCGGGATATAAGGTAAATTTATCAAAATGTGAGGCATTGAATCTTAATATCCCTCTGGAAATTGCTGAAAGGATGTCAGATTCGTTCAACTTTAGATGGCAACCTGAGGCAGTTAAGTATTTGGGGGTAAGGTTAACTAAAAGATATCAAGATCTAAATAAATTTAATTATGTACCACTGCTGGAAAAACTTAAAAAAGATCTGATTACATGGGAAGGGTATAGTATATCATGGTTGGGACGTATCTATAGCGTAAAAATGAATGTTTTAGCAAGGATTCTCTATTTGTTTAGAACAATTCCTACTAAATACCCGATGAAGGAATGTAGAGCGTTACAAAAGGCTATGGAAAAATTTGTGTGGGTAGGAAAAAAGGCCAGAATAAGCAGAAAAACCCTTTTTAGGCATAAGCTTAGGGGAGGTCTGGGGCTTCCTGACCTATTTTCCTACTATAAGGCGGCCCAATTTGCACAAATGCAGGCATGGCATTTAAAGGTGGATAAACCAAGGTGGGTCAAACTCGAACAAGACCTACATTTAAAATTAAATCTGTCTGAGTGCATATGGAAACTCAAGTATTCACCTGAGATTAAGCAGTCTACTTCCTGTGTAGCTCATTCATTAAAATTATGGGCAACTTATAAATGGAAAGATAAGCTATGTAATCAGGGATCCTTAATGACTCCTTTGTTTCGGAATGAGGATTTTTTACCAGGTACTATTGCAGCTGACTTCTATTGGTGGTCATCAAAGGGGTTATTAAGGGTAGGAGATTTAGTAGAAGGGAATAAAGTAGTCACTTTTAATAATCTTAAAGTATTATATGATATTACCATCCATGAATATTTTAGGTACTTACAACTGTCACACTGGTTAAAAGAATTTATAAAGAAAGGGTGTGCAGCTAATTACTCTAAATATGAAGTGGAATGTAAATCCGGTCAAAAAAGCAGAGGATTTATTTCCCGACTGTATTATCATATGATTCATGAAGTGGATAGACGATCTCCAATGTATCAATCTAAATGGGAAGGAGATTTAGGGGGTGTAATTGAAGAAAAACACTGGAATAAAATATATGAAAATGTTTCAAAAATTTCTATAAATACTATGTTAAAAGAAAATTGTTATAAAACTATAATGAGATGGTATATGACCCCGGAGAAAATCAATAAAATAAATAACTTGATACCATCCCTCTGTTATAGAGGATGTGGACAAACAGGAACTTATCTACACTTGTGGTGGGAGTGCCCACAGGTAAATAAAGTCTGGGAGCTGGTATTCCAGGAAATAAGTTGGATATGTAATATTCAGGTTCACCCGTGCCCTACAATTGCTCTTCTTAACCTAATAATAAAAAAGGAGGACTATACGGAAAATATAAAAATGTTGATATATAAGGTATGCTTGGCTACTAGACTAGTTATTGCTAAATATTGGAAAGGCCCAATACCTCAGACCTGGGAACCCATACAAGCTAAACTAGGGGAGATTCTAGTTATGGAAAAAATAACAGCTATATCAAAGAATGAACTGGGGAAGTTTAAAACTATTTGGGAACCCTATATTGCCAGATTTCCAACTGACATGGGTCTAGGTTAATGAGATTCAAGAATTACTGTTTTTTACTTTTTGTATGAGATGTAATAACGCTTTGCGCTCTAAAAAATGCAGATACATAAGACTCTGCTTCTTGCTCCTCTTCTTACTTAAAGCCCCCCCCCCTTTTTTTTTTGGGTTTAGTTCTGACTTAATGAAATGGTAGGAGGGAATGAAAAATAATAAAAGAAAGCGAGATATCGTGTAAAAAGAATATTGTAACTTATAATTATGCTGATATGTATTTGATATTCTTTATTTAATATGCAATAAAAAAATTAAAAAAAAAAAAAAAAAAAAAAATCCTATGTACAGCATAGCAGCTAAGTTAAATAAATGAATATCTGGGTGCTTATTATATTATTAAGTTACACTAAACACCTTCTGCTTCTATCTACATGAGTTTCTCTGCTCAGTGATCCTCTGTGTAGTCCCGCCCTTTGCTAGGCGGTTCTAAACCTACACTGGGAAGGAAGACAGGCAAGAGTAGCAGAGTCTGAGACAAAGAAGTTCTCCTTTGCCTGCAAGGTGAAGAACACCGTGGCTCGATTACTTCCACTTGCATACCTATTCCATTCACTTCCCCATAGAACGCTGACATGCATTGCCAGTTTATGCTTTTAACCTGTTGTGTCCCTCATGATTATGAGTTAGACTCACGTGTAGCAGAATACTGTATGCTAAATTAAATTTACAGAGGAATTAGGTTTGGAGAGGCTTAGCCTCCCCAAGCCTTCATTAAAATCAGCCTATGTGTAAAGCCTACATTTTCCTACCATGTATATAAGTTGGGCACATTTCCTCCACCTAAAGTCATCAATTGTACTGCATATATCCCCTCCATTCACCAGCACTATCACATTTTTTCTAAAACAAATAGCATTTTTTACCTGGCAGCCATTTTTCCTCTTGACACATCATCAATGACATTTTCATCTGCAGACAGCACATGTTCATGCAACAAAGAATGCAGGCTTACATGAGCACAACTTACTTTGATAAAAAGTTCTGCTCAGATTGAGCACTGTAATGGTTTAGTAATCTGAGCTAAGTAGAACTGAGCATGTTCAGTAGCCAACAGCCAAAGCAAACTTCTGAGGAAGGGGGAAAGTGGGTTACAGGAGTAGAAATCCGAAGTGATTAAGTGGATGCTGCAGCCCTGCCCCTGCTATTAACCTTTGAACAACTGGAGTGGCAGGTATTTAAACATTTAAAACAGGCTGTTCACTGTTTAATTTGTGTGTGTGTGGGGGGGGGGGGGTTACATGTCCTTTAAAGCAGAAATCAACCTGTGGGTTGATTTCTCCTTTAAGCTATCTATACTCCTTCCAATAGTGAAACCGCCACCAGCATGAAATCACTAGTCACATCACTGACTCTTGCATCTTCTTAGGCCCCTGTAGCAGATTAAGCCCACTGCAACCATATTAACCATCCAGGTTCTTTATTCATCTGCTGCAGTGCAAAATAAATAGTCTATTGTCTTGACCCAGTCAATAAGATCATTTCAGAAGCAAAAACTCACATTCTGCTTCTTCCAAACATCTCTGGGCGGGGATTCAAAATAGGCCCTAGTATTTTAATGAAACAAAGTCCCAATATTAACTATGGACTATTGTAGTTCACCAAAGAAGCAATGGCATTTGCCACAGTTTCCACACTGCCAGTCCCAGTCTATTTCCAATGCCCGCCCCCTGCTCTGCTTTATGTGGGAAATGTGACAGTTTTACCCACATTGCTGTTCACATGAGGCATTTGCTAAATATGAAATCCATTGCTCTTGTTACTATTGAAATGAAACAAACAAGAACAAGGTTATTTTCATTTTTCCTTTATTTCTGACAGTGAAAATGTTAGAATAGTTTTCACACAGTAAAGCAGCAATATTTATGTATAAAACAAATCTATATATTCATACAAACTCAATATGAGTTAATTATTATACATAGTTTTAAGACACTTGTGGCCCTGTCAATGTACACGCATATGCAAGCACAATACAGAGATCACAATGTTTCATTTCAAAGTCATGGGGGTGGCTTGATTTAACCATCCGACATTTAAATACCTAAATATATACCAAATATTGTTTGTTTTTTTCTTTAATACAGTGCAGTGAACTTGTCTTCCGTTCTTAGACTGAAACAGATGAGAGGAATTGCTGTCACACGGTGAGAGATACAGAGATCTACTATGTTGTTTCAGCTATTGCGGCATGCAGACAATTTCTACATTTCATCATACTTTATGGAAACTTGCCTATAAACTGTTTCAAGGGCTGTTTTTTATTTGCAGAAAATCAGGAAAAAAACTGAAAGAATATGAGCTTTATTTTTAAAGATGAAAACGATCAAATTCAAGAATTCAGCAAAATAGTAGGGTTCATTTACCATCACTGGGTAAATTTTGCTTGTGGGCAGTGCCCCATAGCAACCAATCAGTGATTGGCTTTTTTTCAGCCAGCTGCTTGTAGAACAATAAATGCAACAAATTGGTTGCCATGGGTTACTGCCCATTTACTGGCAAATCTGACGTGTGAACAACCCAGAATGTAACATAAATAGCAGAGTAATGCAGTCCCCTGCCACTAGGGTTGCCATCTGGCCGGTATTTTACTGACCTAGCCGGTATTTTACTGGCCTGGCCAGTAAAAATGATGGTTGATCCCAATGTTATCAATAGGGAAAAAAGATAAATATATAGGAAGGCCGGTATTTTTTTTCCAGAAAAGGTGGCAACCCTACCTGCCACACATGTTATCAAACGTAATAAAAAGGTTCAGGAATGGGATTAGTTATCCACACTGATTATGTGATTATTAGGCCTCCTAACTTGAACTTGTAAACTTGTGGGTAGGTTGAGCCAGATCTGAATTAAAGGAGAACTAAAACCTAAAAATGACTATGGTTAAAAATGTTGTATTTTACAAACTGTACTTATTGCACCATCCTAAAGTTTCAGCTTCTCAATAGCAGTAATGATCCAGGACTTTAAACAGGAAAGTGTCTGTGACACTCGCATGCTCAGTGGACTCTGAGCAGCTGTTGAGAAGCTACTGTAAGCTTAGGGGTTGACACAAAATATGAAGCAGAAAATGAGGATGGTCTGTAACATAAGATGATGCTACAAGGCTGTTTATTTCTGCTGCTCATAGCACTGGTTTCTGTGCTGACGTGTAATAATTATCTGTATTAGGTACTAATCAATCTTATATTGTGACATTTCTTTTCTGTATACACTGTATATTGTGAGTTGGTCCCTAAGCTCAGTAAGTGACAGCAGCACAGAGCATGTGCAGTGAATCAGCAGAAAAGAAAATCGGGAGCTACTGGGGCATCTTTGGAGGACAGATCATCCCTGGTATAGGGCTGTGGTGGCCTTGGGCTGGTATAGAAGCCCAAAACATAATGTACAACATTTCTAGCCTACATCTTTATTTAGGCTTTAGTTCTCTTATAAGTGCAAATATTATAAATATATATAATTTTCCAGAGAAGGAGAGAAATATGGCAAGTCCTTTGCACAGCTCTATATTCTTAACCTGGCCATAGATGCACAGATATAGTCGTACGAAATTGAGTCAGCGGAATATTCGCCAATTTTCGCAACATGGCAATTGGTTGTTTAGCTGATCTGACAGGTTAGAAAATATCTGTCAGGTAACGAAAATATATTTGCATGTGACTGTGCCTACTATTTCCGGAGGAATAACTCTCAGATGATTGCTGTCTATAAATGAATGACCAGAACATCTTCTTATTTATTTTTCCTACTTTAGTCCTATAATTTAAATCTGAATGGTTACCTTTAGATCAGACAAGTGAAGGCCAGCTTTACCAATAATATGGATTCAAGATGTGTTTGTGAACAGTAAATTGTCTTATTATTAAGGTACCTTATTATAATAGGCATTGTCTGAGTTTCTGGATTATAGATCACACAACATAATATACATCTCATATCATTGAAACAGGTTGCATTAAATTCTTGATTACTATTTACTGAAGGTTTACTATTTACTGAAGGAGTCACCTGTTAACCACTATCCATTTTAGCTTTATAGCTGTTGTAGCTTTACAGTCCACAATGTATGATTGAAGCAAGTAAGTGCTAATTATCAAAGCAGTAACTGATTAACTAGTTGTGTATTCTGGTTAGAGTCCTGCAGCGGGTCAGGTACCCGTGGGTTACCAGCAAAAACCTGCGGTACTCTGCGGGTTGCGGGTACAAGTTACGGGTGCGGGTATAGACGTGGGTTGGCGGTTCTGCGGGTTGGGCCGCGCGGGTCTTCTCAATAGCTATTTTTACTCCTTTTTCTGATCACACCTACTTCTGATGCTGTCACTTCCAGTTTGCAATGACAGCACTTCCTGATTCTTGATCGGAAGTCGCGGGTCTGGGTTGCAAATCAATGATTCTAGAAATGTATTACACTTAGATATAAATTATTTATGCAGAGATTCGGCGCTTTACTGTGAACACTTCAGTTAAAGTTTATTTAAAATGTATATTGTTATTGTGCAAAAGTACAATGTGATGCCATCAGGTGGTTTATCGATGAATTTGATAGAGAGCATCCAGGTAGAATCTTGAATTTCACCTTATCCATCATCTTGTCTGTCTCAGCTTTTTATTCACTGTGCTAGAAACTACAATGGCGTATTGTCTGTTAAACACTGCAGTTTTCATATTTATTAGCATACAAAGCAAGTGATGCCTTATACTGGGATTCACTGATGATCAACAAACCAGCTACTTGGGAGGATGTGTAGTGCTGGAGTGTTGCTAAGTTTGATTTTGACTTCATTTGTCTTCTAAACAGAAAATCCCCTCATTTACTGAAATGAGAAAGACAACAATCTGCCTCCTCATGAAGTAAAGTTCCTTCATTTCAGCAGAGGAAAAGTCAAGATGGAGCCATCTCCTTCACTACGTTTCCAAATCATCCTTCAGATCTTTAGGCGGATCTAACACTGAGTGGGGAGAGCACAGCCAGCAATGAAATCTCATTACGAAAAGGTAAACTGTATTATCTTCCATCGAAGAGCCAATCTTTCACTCAATAGATCACTTCTTCTGGAGAAACTTAATCTTACTTCCTGTTGAAGAACAACAAAGATGCTAAACGTTTGTTTTAATGGTCATTTACAGGTTTGCGCTATGTAATTCTATTTTCTCTCTTACCCAATCCCCTTAAAAATTTGTTCACTCCACTGGGTTCTGTCTCAGGGAGAGTTTTCAGATATTCACAAGCACGCACTTCAAACAATCCTGTGTATAAAGGATAGGAACATACAGAATGTCAGAAAGCACTAGAATAAGGCAAGATAATATCAGGTATATGCTCTCAAGCTCCTGTTAAACGTCTCTGCTTAGTATATATGAGCCTGGTAAATAAGAGAGCTGCATATATAGATCATGTACATTAGCAATTGATTTCATCTGCTTTCAGGATCTTAAAGGGATACTGTCATGGGAAACATGTTTTTTTTCAAAACAGATCAGTTAATAGTGCTACTCCTACTACTCGTGCCTGCACTTTAGGATGGAACTACTTTCTGGCAGGCTGTTATTTCTCCTACTTAATGTAACTGAATCAGTCTCAGTGGGATTTGGCTTTTACTATTGAGTGTTGTTCTTATATCTACCAGGGAGCTGTTATCTTGTGTTAGGGAACTGCTATCTGGTTACATTCCCATTGTTCTTTTGTTTGTGATATCACTCCAACTTGCAGTACAGCAGTAAAGAGTGACTGAAGTTTATCAGAGAACAAGCCACATGACTGGGGGCAGCTGGGAAACTGTCAGTATGTCTAGCCCCACGTCAGATTTCAAAATTGAATATAAAAAAATCTGTTTGTTCTTTTGTAAAATGTATTTCAGTGCATAATCCTGCTGAAGCCGCACTGTTAACTGATTTGAACATGTTTTCCCATGTCAGTATCCCTTTAAGCATGCACTAAATGGAGAACTTATTCCTTAACTGTTACAGTCAAGTTAATTGCTGTTCAACAATAAGCTGTAAATTTGCTATTACTGTACTTGATCAATCAAAAAGTTAGATGCTGGGTGCAGATAGCATTTGTATATTTTGCTCATAATGCATCTCTTTTCTGTTGCCAATTTCTATTTATACTTTTAATTTATAAATAAGTATTCACCCCCAAATCCCACTTTATTTGTCCTTCAAGTTAAGCTACCAGGACTATCTTGAAGAATAAATAAGTAGTATTCTACCAAATAACACACTAATTGGATTTCTGCTCCACTGCTCTAGACCCCCCATGGGGGCCAGTCTCACAGTTCTGGAAACAATTCCTTAAGGCATTATGAAATGTTGAAGCATTCCAGATTGTATACCTATATTCTGACCTCCCAAGGCGAGCCCCACCAATAGTGTATTTCTAGTATTCTACACACTGACACCCAAAGGCCACGAATGTTTATCTGGTTAAAGCTCCTCAATCAAAATGATGCCTCCCAAAGTTTTATATAGTACTATTAATGCCCAATATCTACTTTTAATCTAAAGGCTGTGATACAAATTATTTTAAGTTAATCTATATGTAATTAACTGCAACAACAATAATTTTGTTTGTTTTACCTTTCACCCCACACTTCCTGAGCTCCCGATCTTGAGTGAATCCTGCAAACATTTGGGTTTCCATGAAGATGTCAAGGAACTGGCGTGTGCTTCTGGATGTGTGGGATTTGCGGAACGGCTCTCTCTGGAAAACACGCTCACCCTTCTCATTCACGTACATGTGCAGGGAGTAATGTCCCACAATTTCCACAAAGAACCAGACAAAGGCTTCTGATACCAGGGAATTCAGGGTCACTTCTTCTATGGGAGAATGAAATGCTTACAAAGCTGCTAATTGGGCAGCAGCACACGATTCTTAATTTACATTACAGAACATAAATGAAAAATGCAAACAGGAAAACAATTGGACTTTTTTCATGCTGAGAATATTCACTTTCTGTATATATATACAGTCATATGAAAAAGTTTGGGAACCCCTCTCAACCTGCATAATAATTTTCACTTCATAGGCAGATGTGTCCAATCATGAGAAAATGTATTTAAGGTAGCCAAATGCAAGTTGTGCTTCTGTTTTACTCTCCTCTGAAGAGTGACAGCATGGGATCCTCAAAGCAATTCTCAAAAGATCTGAAAATAAAGATTGTTCAGTCTCATGGTTTAGAGGAACGCTACAAAAAGCTATCTCAGAGGTTTAAACTGTCAGTTTCAACTGTAAGGAATGTAATCAGGAAATGGAAGGCCACAGGCACAGTTGCTGTAAAATCCAGGTCTGGCAGGCCAAGAAAAATACAGGAGCGGCATATGCAGAGGATTGTGAGAATGGTTACAGACAACACAAAGATCACCTCCAAAGACCTGCAAGAACATCTTGCTGCAGATGGTGTATCTGTACAGCTACAATTCAGCGCAATTTGCACAAAGAACATCTGTATGGTAGGGTGATGAGAAAAAAGGCCACTCACACCACAAAAAGCTTGTTGTATGGAAAAGCTCATTTAGATAAGCCACAGTCATTTTGGAACAAAGTGCTTTGGACTGATGAGACAAAAATTTTGTTATATGGTCATAACAAAAAGTGCTTTGTATGGCGGAAGAGGGTCGGGTGAATTCAACCCAATATCAACAAATTCTTCAGCATAATGTTCAAGCATCAGTCACAAAGTTGAAGTTATGCAGTGGTTGGATATTCCAACAACACAATGACCCTAAACACACTTCGAAATCTACAAAGGGATTTATGCAGGGGGAGAAGTACAGTATTCTGGAATGGCTGTCACAGTCCCCCAACTTGAATATCATGGAAAATCGATGGGAGGATTTGAAGCAGGCTGTCCTTGCTCGACATCCATCGAATTTAACTGAACTGGAGAGATTTATGGACGAATGGTTGAAGAATACCGCCATCCAGAATCCAGACACTCATCAAAGGCAATAGGAGGCGTCTAGAGGCTGTTACATTTGCAAAAGAAGGCTCAACTAAGTATTGATGTAATATCTCTGTTGGGGTTCCCAAACATTTCATATGACTATAGGAGTATATCCAGGTCATGGTATATCTAATATAAGTAATTAAAAAAAAAACAACTGGACTTGCTGAGTAATTATTGAAGACATTTCACTGCTCATCCGAGCAGCTTCTTCAGTTCAACTAACTGGTGTGGGAAGTTCTTGGCATATAGACTCTTCCACTAATCCAATCACAACGGCACATTGTAACTCTCAGAGAGGTGACATCTGAAATTCACAGAGGTGTTGATTCTGTGTAGTTACTGTGATAGCTTTACCAATGTGTCATGCAACTCCTAGAAACAGGTGTTACTTGTGATCGTTGCATGAATGGATGTGTGAAGTGTTCTGAAACCGCCGGGGTACAGATGTTAGAACAGCATTGTATGTGGTATCGAAGAGTTACATTGTGCTGTTGTGATTGGATCAGTGGAAGAGTCTATGGGGCAAATTCACTAAGATTCCTAGTTGCTCCAGGCGCAACTTCGCCGCGCCAGGCGCAACTTCGCCGCGCTTCACCGCACTACGCCAGGCGTAGTTTCGCCAGCGCTCCGCAAATTCACTAAAATCCGAAGTTGCGCACAGGGGTAGCGTAAGGTTGCGAAGTTGCGCTAGCGTTGATTCGCTAAGTGAAGCGAAGTTACGCTAGCGAAGGTTAATTTGCATACGGTGCCAAATTCAAATTTCAATGGAGGAATACGTAGAATCACTACAAATGCCTGGGAAACCTTCAAAACATCAAATACATTTTTTTTTTTGCCCTACACATGTGCCCACTGTATAGTTAAGTTGCCATGAGTTAGGAAATGTCGGGGGGAAGGAGGGGAGCCCCAAAAAAATTCTCGATCTTTTTCAGCCTATCACCCATAATATAGAAAACACACCAGCGTTTTTCGGGACTTAGAAAAAATTTGAACTTTTTTGGAAGCAATCCCTATCTACTCTATTGCGCTTCGCCTGGTCTGAGGTGGCGAAGGAAGTCTAGCGTAAAAGGTAGCGTTCAGTACACTGCGCGCATTAGTGAATTTGCGTAGTTACGTCTGTTATGTCGCCAGGCGTAAGGGTGCGAAGTAACACTAGCGAATTGACGCTAGCGTTCGGCGCTTCGGCGCTTAGTGAATTTGCCCCTCTGTGCCAAGAATTCTCACACCAGTTAGTTGAACTGATGAAGCTACTCGGATGAGCAGTGAAACGTCTTCAATAATTACTCAGCAAGTCCAGTTGTTTTTTATTTATTTATTTATATTAGATATTTCATATGACTGTAGAGATATATATATATATATATATATATATATATATATATATATATATATATATATATATATATATATATATATATATATATATATATTATAATATAGACAGAGGATCGCACTCACATAACTTAATGCAAAAATTCCGTAACGTTTTGGTCCCCAACTTGAGAAAGGTCCCAGTGGGGACCAAAACATTATGTTGGCTAAGACAAGCTTCACTAAATACACGTTTTTTTGATTTTGAAAAATATCCCAGTGTTGCTGGTTCTTTTTTGGAGAATATATATATATATATATATATATATATGTTCAGTATCCGCACGCCAATAAAGCAATTGCAGGGGTGCATGGCCAAATATCAATCATATACTCACAATTTGGAATAAAGCATTCCCAGGCCAGCACTTCCCTTAGTAAATCAAGTGATTTTATTTTTCACACATCACAGTGCTGGCCTGGGAATGCTTCATTCCAAATTGTGAGTATATATATATATATAGGGCCGCACACCCTGAAAATAGTCGAAACCTGGGTGCTCATGCATGCAAAGTTCATAGAAAGTATACAGTGATGGCACTCGCAGGGTTTGTATCTTAAAAAAAACCAAATAGGGGTAAAAAGAAAAAGTGCTGTCAAATTGCTGAAAGGAAAAAATATAAATGAAGGGAGATCTGTTAAACCTGTAGTCATTACCATAACATTTAGGTATTTCTAGCAGTTAGCAAAAAGGTATAGGAAAGTTATTCCTCTGCTGCAGTGAAAGAAGATTCCCAGCTAACCTTCAATGAGCTGCTCATGAAACATGATGTGATCTCTCTGCTCTAATATTTGGACTAAGGCAGCCTGAAGCTTGCGAGGTAATATGTTGTCTTCATCAGATAACTGCAGGAAAAAGCACAAGAAATTAATGGGCAACAGATGTTCTGGCATCCTACCTGCCAGTAACAAAATCATATCAAATACATTAAGTTACTACAGAGATGCAAACAAAGCAATAAGCAGAATTCTGAGGAGGGAGCAAAAGTCTGGTTGCCTGTTCTTTTGGTTGCCATCTATAGAGAGGGGATAAATGGAAACACCTATAGGAACAATAGCTCAGTTTACCATGCCATTAGGAACTGTGGCAAAAGAAAGAATGGCTACTTCGACCATCGAATTGGCTGCTTCGACCTTCAACTACGAGTTTGACTTCGAAACGAATGATTTGATAGTCGAAGTACTGTCTCTTTAAAAAAAACTTTGACCCCCTATTTCGCCACCTAAAACCTACCGAGGTGCAAGGTAGGCTTTCCTATGTTTTTTTGGTCTTAGAAAAATCATTTGATTCGAAGGATTTAATTGTTCGATGTAACGGTTGTTCGTTTGATCGTTGATCGAACTAAATGCGGGTTAAATCCTTCGACTTCGATATTTGAGGATTTACCCTCGATATTCGACCATATGTAAATCTGCCCCTTGGTGTTCGGCCACTATATAACACAAGAATAAATACGGCCATAGAGAAAGAATAGTTAGGTTGAGCCACATTAAAACAATTTATTTCAGTATCTGCATACATGTAAGCCATCAGTGGCACTTTTAACCAGATGTTAAACTGGTTATGGACAAAAAGAACATGCACAGAAAACAGAGAGTGTGGTTTTTACCTTGGGCAACATCACAGGGTGGAGGAAACTGGAATAAAGCCAGAATTACAACGGGAACCTCCCAATATCTGGCTAAAAGCCATGGGGACCAGAAAGGGCTGTTAAGTGGGAACTAATTTTGCAATTTGACCCAATGCAAAATAAACTGACCTATATGAGAATAATTGCTAGGCTTCACTTAGCGAGGCAAGTTCCACCCAAACTGTACCTTATAACCCTGTTACTTACTCTGGGAAAATCAGTGCAACAGGACTGTCTCATGTCATAGCTCTGCTGTGTAGACTAGCTCAAGAATTTTTTTACTGCCACTAATTAATATTTAAACCAGTTTGTTTTTTCTTTCAACAAATCTCCCAATTTCTATTCACATATACGTGTTCAAAATGGCAGCAGAAATAGGGTCAAACCAATTTTGGCACAGAAGACAAAGATAGTAATAATTAAATTACTATAGAGTTTGGAAAAAGCCTTACCGTCTGCAGGAACTTGTTTCCACAGAGATCAACTATCAGTACCTAGATAAGAAAGAAATCATTAAGGCAATGTGTAACAGCACTGTTCTGTCTATCACAACTAAATCAGTATACAGTGTTTTGCATTGGTACAAAGATGGTACACTTCTATTATTGCAGTTAGCGCTAGTTTGACACTAATGTTTTCAGTCTTTGCGTATTATCTCATTTGGGTAAATGCTACATCTGGGTGTTTGCCTCTGTCTATATCTATCATTAGAAAATAATGGATTTTTAATATCAAGTGCAATTTCTGCTGCAGGACACCACCCTGGATACCACTGTTGTTACAACTCATTTGCATTTTTTATTTAAGGTATGTGCTGCTTTTATCATATTGCATTAGGTAGCAGGTTGCATTAGGACATGCACTTGTACCCAGTTAACCATCTTCCAGTCAGCACCAAAAAGCATTCCGTTTGTGGTTCAGCCACTATTCTGACCTATATCTTATTTTTAAGTACAATTGCATACCATCAGTAGCCACTGCACAAACAGGGTAGCTGTGTAATTACTGACTGCCATAGGGTTGCTAGAAATGAGAAGTGTGTAAATCATAATTTTCACAGCCTACTGTTTTCATCAATATATTTGCCATTACTGCCTGGTAATAGCAATGAAGACAATTTCCATAATAATGAAACTGTGTTCCTTGAATTGTGCTACTTTAAACACTGCCCAGTAAACTTGAGGTGAGCAGGCCACTGCTTCACTTTGCTGTTCTGCTGTACTGTAACCCAGGCAAGCTTCAGGATAAAAACAAACAAGTGTTGGTGCAAGGCACACTGGTGGACCACGTATAGATCAGACCAAAAATTGATAGATAAAATTAGATACTTTTATTTATACCAACATCTCTCGCCTAACGCGTTTGGTGTCGCTAGGACCCTTAGTCATAGGTGACACTAAACGCGTTAGGCGAGAGATGTTTGTTTAAATAAAAGTATCTATTTTTATCTGCCAATTTTTTGTCTGATCTATACGTGGTCCACCAGTGTGCCTTGCACCAACACTTGTTTGCATACGGATTGTCCACTCCCCTGAGTTGAGGGCCTGGGGCAGGAGCACCTGGGCCACACGTCTACTTTGGTGAGTTATTCCACAAAGATTGGTTATGTTTTGTGCTTAAATGTTTCTGGATTGGACTACTGCAAGCCTCAGGATCACATGGTAAAGGTAGGTTGTATAATTTTGAACCGCAATAATAAATACAACACACAATAAATTAGGTTGGAGACAGGCCAGCAGCTTTATTAAATCCAATAACTAGAATACCCATTAGCTAGCCCCTGCTCTTTATCCAGCAGTCTGTCTATATAGTTTTAGAATTTTATTCCCCAGCCATGGGATAAATGCTTAAATGTTCTCTCCACTTTCCTCCAGCTTCGACAATACTTTTTATTTAACAATATAATATATACCTTAGTATGGATGGGTGAGTGGGGGAACCTCTCTCCAGCCAGCGCTGAGGTAACAGCTAGCCTTCAGCCCACTTATGCACCTCTATTATCTATTATCTATATAGACTGTTTTCCCACCACTCACTTTTCACTACATCCAGGCCAATCAGGGACCTTGGGTTATACCATTTACATTAATACCCTAACACCACCATAGTACCCCAATAACAACCCTCTTCCCATGTGGTTAAAAGGGCCGAATTGACGCTTCACCCTTCAAGAAAGGAAGAAATTATTCTATTACATTCCTACTGCCTGCTGTCTGAAAAGGAAATTTTGACCCAGTTAGCAAGAGACTTAAAAATAAATCTTGCCCATTGAGCAAACACCAAAAATGGTTTCTACACTAAAAATTGTGATGAGAACAGCTAGGCACTCACCTCTTCAATGGGAAGGTCACTGAGCAGTGGTAAGGAACAAGACAGAATACCAATCAGAAAAGGAGTAGGTGAGCAGACAATGTCAATCATTGAAGCTGGAAGAACAGGGATATACGTGTGCTGCCATGTGAATGGATAAAGTATAGCCAGCACAGCATGGGCGCATTTAGACAAGGTACTAAAGTAGAAAAAAAAAAAAGGAAAAATAGTTAAGAATTTGCCCACATCATAAGCATTACACTTTACAAAGACGTTACATTGACCAGATTTGGACTCTGACATAATGTATAATCTGTATAGTTTCATTAATAAGCAAAACCAGAGTTCTTCTAAACCATGAGATGTCAAGTTCAGTATTTACCTTTCTACAACTCCAAGCAAACATTCTGTAACAATGTGCCCACCTGGGCCACTGTTATGTGGAGTGCTTTTGCCTGTTTTGCCTTTGCACAGAAAGCATTATGGCAGCACTTAGGGGCTGATTCACTAAGCTCGAGTGAAGGATTCGAATGAAAAATACTTCGAATTTCGAAGTATTTTTTGGGTACTTCGACCATCGAATTGGTTAAATTCGTTCGAATTCGAACGAATCGAACGAAAAATCGTTCGACTATTCGACCATTCGATAGTCGAAGTACTTCCCCTTTAAAAAAAACTTCGACCCCCTACTTCGGCAGCTAAAAGCTACCGAAGTCAATGTTAGCCTATGGGGAAGGTCCCCATAGGCTTGCCTGTGATTTTTTGATCGAAGGATTTTCCTTCGATCGTTGGATTAAAATCCTTCGAATCGTTCGATTCGAAGGATTTAATCGTTTGATCGAACGGAAAATCCTTCGATCGATCGATCGCAGGATTAGCGCTAAATCCTTCGACTTCGATATTCGAAGTCGAAGGATTTCAATCCGAGGGTCGAATTTCGAAGTATTTTTAACTTCGAAATTCGACCCTTAGTGAATCGGCCCCTATATTGAAGTAAATTAAATCAGTCTTATCTAATTAGAGTACCTCTTGACCTTTGCGTGCCTTAGTGGGCAAGGCCCAAGTCACTGCATGAATTCCATGAAGAAGGGGATGAGTAATGACACCACCCACTATTGTTGCTTCTTATTACAGTGAATAAAAACACCCAAGAGAGGCCACATGGGTGTGGATATTCCAAGAAAATTATAATCAAAGCAAATAGACATTGCACTTCTTGAAAACTGATATATACAATATAAAGAAATAATTATTTGTAAAACAAAAGTATTTTAATTAAAAGAACAGTAACATCAATACATGCATTAATTAGAAAGAAAAATATATACAGTAAATTGGTATTGTAAGGGATATTGTAATAACTGTCACAAAGTTTGCCCCCTAATAACACTACAACCAGCAAGGATCACTGACTGTTTTTAAAGCAAATATCACATTGGTTACTCTGGGTTAAAAGAGTTCATACACATTTTGCAACATTTATTTGAGAGTCTCATATAATTTGGATTATTATATCAGTTGGGGGAAGCAAATACAGTGTCTTTGGCATGCTATATTTACACGCCAAATATATGTATATACCATGACACCGCCCCTACGTTCTATAATGGTTAGAAAAGCTTGAATTATTCTTAGTCTCTGTATTGCAGTTCTAATGTACCAGTAATGTAATGATATGTATGATGCTTTCCTCACCTAAGATTATCAGCGACAAAGATGACCCGTCTTTCAAGCAGAAGTGAAGCTACCACTTTGATGAGAAGAGAAACACTCAGGCACTTGAATAAGCAATCAAAATCTACATGTTCAAGTCTGGAATCCATGGGTCTGCATAGCTCTATGACCTAAATGGGATAAACGGGGGGTGCTGTTGTTATGTAGTTTTAATATTCTCTTAAATCAAAAATTCAACAATTATTACTGTTAGAAAAATACAAGAAGTAAGATTAAGGCTTTCAAATGTTTTGTTTTAATGTCTGGGTGGAAAACACAGGATAAATGAAGATTATTTTCTGCATGTCTAATTACCCCATCTCCTGAACCAGGCAGGGAACTTTTCACAGTTATTGTACGTCCAGGTGCAGGGAAGGGTGCTTCCATGACACTACGCATGAACATTGACACAAGATCTTTCTTCTCTGACATTTTCCTTCTTTTTTCCACTTCATCAAGTATCTACAAAGAAAGCAAATCAAAACTGGGACTGTGTGCTGAAACTGGCAACACATGGAGTATTGCAACATGATTTACAGAAGCAATCCTTTATTCTCAGCACTTTTACCCACATGGCAGCAGTAGTGATACAGTAGCTGGTATTTACCTTAGAAAAAAGGTTGAAGCAGCCTAACCGACTGACCATGCAGTATACTTCAGGCAATCGTTTCCCCTTCCCCTGTGGCTGTAATTGAGAAAATAAAAAGGAAATTAAACTACTATACTTATATGAAAATGCTTGATTATATCATTCAGATACATAGTTTGGTGGTTAAAGCAGGTAATCAGATATAACAGTCACATTTATTATTCACTGCAAGATACAGGACTGCAGTCAGAGGCCCCCCCCCTGCGGTCTGCTTTATGGTAGTCCCCCTCTTGAGCTTAATGACTACTAGTTATACCTTAATTATGAGGAGAGAACAACTTGCAGCACGAATGAACAATAACAAGTTGAGAGTCACTCTTGTATCTGACTGTGTGAAAGTATATATTAAAGGTTCTTTCCTTCTTAAAGCTAATAAATCCCTTAATTTCACAAAGCTAATAAAACACTGTGTGATGAGCAACACCTTCGATTTGAGAGCAAATGTCAGAGTAACAAGAAAAATGATTAGTATATAATTACAGTTACATAAACTCACCAGAAGCTTTTTGCAGTAGCCAAACCACCTGCTCCCATCTTCTCCAGTGAGAACAAAGGAAAATGTTTCACTGAAAGAGAAATCATTCAGTTATTATTATATTATTATATTCTATTGTGAATAGAACCAATTTCACTGGCTCTACCTTAATCAGTGATTGGGTTGAAAGCATTTCTGAGGACTTAGGAATGATACTTTTGGTAAATTGTGGTTTGTGATTGTGCAAATAGCACTTTAATCACATCATAGCCACGTAACAAGAACATCTTACAGAGACGGCCTCCTGACACTTGACATTGGGAGAAAGATAAATTAAGTGCTACTGACACTGCATGTTGTATGTTAGTAAAGGGAGCAGAAATCCAGTACTGCAATGCACTGGAGCAGCACACACTGGGGGTTATTTATAAACACTGGGCTAATTTCCACCTGGGCAGTAACCCATGGCAACCAATCCGATGATTGCTTCCAGTGTTCAACCTACAGCTGGCTGAAAAAAAGCTAATCACTGATTGGTTGCTATGGGTTACTGCCCAGGTGGAAATTTGCCCAGTGTTTATAAATTAGCCCCACTGTATTTATAAAAGGGAAGGAAAGACATTCTGAACATAGTTCTTAAAGGAGAACTAAACCCTTAATTAAAAAAAAACCCCTACCGTACATAGACCCCCTCCCTGCAATCTCCATAACTTTCTGCGAATGCACAGTTGTCACGAAATGGAAGATTGCTCCAACTGCACATGTGCTGCTTCCCGAAGATTACTGAAGTGAAGAAGATGGTGCCCGTGAACTCCGATGCCCTGAATCTGCACCGAGGATTAAGTAAAGATTTAGGGGCATTTTCCCGGACTAGTAGCTAGGCTGGGGGGGAGCAGGGAGGGGGTCTATGTAGGGTAGGGAGGTAGGGTTTTTTTTAATTAAGGGTTTAGTTCTCCTTTAAATGCAGATTTCTACTTACCTTTTTAATTCTGATGCTGTGGTCCAGTCTTCTGAATCAGGAAAGCAAAACTGGGGAATAAGTTTAAGCCTATCTTCCATGTCTCTTGACTGTTTTAATGGTGTCTCATTCTGTTAAGAATATTATAAGTTATAAAGAAGAAAAGGATGATTTTTTTTTTTACTTTATTGCAGTTTATAAAAGAATATATCCAAATTAAAGGGCAAGTCAAACCCAAAATAAAATTTTGCCTAATACAAGAAAACATTATTCTAAGTAACTTTGCCATATACATTCATTAAAAATTTTGTATGGTTTTTAAGTTATTTGTATATGTATTGTAATTGAAAGCAGTGTTTGTCTGTCCTTTTCTATTTTCTGGCCTGATGTCTAAAGCTGGCCATAGACGCAAAGATCCGATCGTATGAATCGAGTATTCGTACGATATTCGGACCGTGTGTAGAGAGTCCCGACATTTTTCGATCGGTCTTTGGTCGGACAGGTTAGAAAATTTCTTTCGGCTGCGGGTAATATCTCTGTGTGTATTGCCGATCGTATGATTTTCAGAGGGAGACTGTCACAAGCTTTGTCTGACATAACTATCGTACGATTGCTGTAGGGGCAGAACATCGGCGGATCTGTTCTTTTACTACTTCTGAATGGTAAGACTTTGATCTTTATGGTTAGTGGCAGGTCGGGAGATGGGAATGTCCGATTGTACGTTGATTCGTACGATCTGATCTTTGCGTCTGTGGCCAGCTTTAGACTGTTGATACAATGTAAGACAAGGCAGCTGCTAAACAGACCTGTTTTTGGTACACACACTTGTACTAACTGCAGCTGGTAGCTGGCTATTTGCTACATTAGTGGTTATATAGATAGCTTGCATGTTAACTGGAGCCGTTTTGAAGTTGCTAATTGCCGCTTCTGCTTTACAGTCTTTTAGTCTAAAGAAGAAGGAAACACAACTTAGTGGAACTGATCTTAAGACAGACCTTAGGGGGGTACTGTTGTATTACAGCAGGAATGTAACCATCTCCTGGTGGATTGTACTGTAGAGACACAACAACGAAGAGTTCGAAAAGCTGCTGCTCCTGAAGCTCGATGAGATCTCTCTCAAGTGTCTGATAATGCGGGTTCCGTTTCAGTGAGTTCGGCACCTGAACCAACCGCTTACAGTGCTCTAAAGAAAAGATACCTTGAGATTATTTCTCAAACCCATACAGAAACAGAAGACTGTAATATTCTCCTTTCTTCCATCTTTAGGGCACCACTCATTTGTAATATTATCTAAAGCAACTTTGTGTTTTACATCTTTATTATTTTAGCAGTAATGCTTTCAAGTAGCATTTTATGGATTTCAAAGCACCAATACCCATGCAGTTTTATTCCACATCATAAAGGCCAGAGAAGCACGCATCAGACAGTGGAAGATGATATGCCTGCCTCTTACTAAGGGAGACCTGTGTTTCTTGTCTAGTGATGTTGTTGACTCTTACATCAAATCCTTCTGGCCTTGGGCAAGCTACTTATTCTCTTAGTTCTTTATTCAATAAGCAATGAAACTGCAAGCTTTATGGGCTTTATGTTTATAGACATAGTTATAGGGACCTTGTTGCTGCTGGTTTCTTCATAGATTCAAAACCAGAATCTACTCTCTTAAAGGGTTGTCAAACATGTTTATGGGTGTCAACAATATGAGCGGTACTGCCCAAACCTCAGATGAACACTTGCACTTGTTTCCCATGAATCAAAATATGGTCTGTCCATCCAGTACAACCAGGCAAGCAGGATTCATTTAAATCATTATCTGCCTTTTACATTGAAGCAAAGATGGTACTTATTCAGTTGCAGCACTTGGAAGGATCTTCAAAGATTTATATTTAAAGAGGGCAGTTGTTTTGCAGGACCTGTAAAAACTATTAGGATAATGTAACAAAAGGTTTAAAGATTGCCTGGGTATACTAACCCATAGCAACAAGAGATGCTTGTTTTCACACAGCTATTTGGTAAATGCTTCCTGCCGATTAGTTGCTTTGGGATACCAGACAAGTATCCTTTTAATAAATTACCACTTATTACTTCCCTAAGCAATAATAAATGATTTAGCAACATAATGCAAAGATTGAAAGCTTTTAAACCCACCTCCAACTATGCATATTAACAGTGGCATTTAGTATAGTGGAATCTTATGTTACTGCAGTACATAATGCAAGGGCCTGAGTGTTGCTCCTTCGTGATATACAATGCCCTTGTTTCACCTCATTTTGGCAATACGTTATTAACTTTATAGTCCTTAAATTTGATATTCACACCACTTGCCAGATATTTTAACATAGGTTTCCATCGCATTTGCTTACTTTTTTGACGATCTTCTGTGTCACTTTCAGTTTCACTGGTTTCACCTGAGCAAGTAATAACACGACAAAAAATTAAGACTGGACTATTTTAATAAATGCAATTTCACTGCACTTTTACATGCTAACTATTGGCTGCAGTAAGTGATTCCACATATTATATAGTGTAGTACGTATAGTTTTTATATTAGCTAAGTGTACCTTTTGATGGGATGGAATCCTGTCCTGTAAATGTCTGAACTTTCACTCTTTTCTTTCCACGCTTTGCATCAAAAATGTCTTGTATTTTCATAACAAGCTGCAAAAAAATATGAAGCATATTTACTATTACATTAAGGGCCAGATTTATCAAGGTTCAAAGTGAAAATTCAAAAATTCTATTATTAAAATCCGATTTGAGTTTTTTTTAAAAAAAATCTGATTTTCGAAATGTATCGTACACTGGCCCTTTAAGAACTCAAATTCGATTATTCTACACCTTAAACCTACCGAATGGCTGTTTTAGCCTATGGAAGACGCCCTGGGATCAATTTGGTGTTGTTTGCAGCCTTGCTGACATTCAAGTTTTTAAAATTCTAATTTGATTTGATTCGAGTTTGCAGGTCGATCCTATTCACCTGATATTGATAAATTTGATTTTTTTTTAATACATTGCGATTGGTCGAATTTCGAGTTCATGGGAGTTTATGGGAGTTTTAAATAACTCCAATGAACTTGAAATTCAGCCCTTGATAAATCTGGTCCTAAAAGTATGCACATTAAAAATGTTACCAGCAGAGGTCATACGTGTAACATTGATATATTTTGCTGTTTACAAACACTACCAGGGCTAATTTATTTTGCAAAGCAAAGAGCTAGGTGCAAATAAGATGCAGAACTGCACTCTTTAAATGTCATTGTGCCTACTTGTGCTATAGGGCCACCCTGCCTGTTCTAGTCCCCTTGGCACATCAGAAGCAAGGCACAGTGCATTCAGATGTTAGGGAACCCTGTACTTAAAGGGGTGCGTGACCTTCAAGTTAACTTTTAGTATATTATAGAATGGCTAAATCTAAGAAAATTTTCAATTGGTCTTCATTGTTTATTTTTTTATCATTTTTTAATTATTTGCATTCTTCCTCTGAATCTTACGAGCTTTCAAATGGGTGTCACTGACCCCATCTAAAAAAACAAATCCTCTGTAAGGCTACAAATGATTTTATTAATCATCTTTCTATTCAGACCCTCTCCTATTCATATTCCAGTCTCTTATTCAAATCAATGCATGGTTAACTAGGGTAATGTGGAGCCTGAGACTGCAAACTGGAGAGCTGCCGAATAAAAAGTTAAATAATTCAAAAACTACAAATAATAAAAAATGAAAACCAATTGCAAATTTTTCAGAATATCACTCTCTAGTCTACATCATACTAAAAGTTAATTTGAAGGTGAACAACCCCTTTAACATCTCCCTTGAGGACAGGGTTCCCTTTGCCTGGTGCACCAATTGGTGCTCGCTATTGTACCTACTGAACAGTGCAATTGAGGACCATGCATACGGACATCAACATCGCACTCAACGTTGCCCCTGACATTGTGAGTAAACTTTTAGACAAATGTATTAAATTTACCACCCAGCTATGGTTGCCACCTTTACTGAAAAAAAATTAGTTGGTGGGGGGCGGGTACAAAAAGGGGGCAGTCCATGATGCAAAAAGGGGCGGGCTACGCAGCGTGATGCAAAGGAGGCAGAGCAACATCACGCCAATGTCCAGAACACTGCAAAAAAGGTACTGTATGTTCTGCGCGAATTGGGGACAGGCCGAGGGCTTTTTTAAAAATTATTACTAATTACTGCAACTGCATTGCCGGTAAATTTGTAATACCGGCCCCGGCCTTGGCAGGTGTTTTACCGGCTAGGCCTGTAAAATACTGGCCGGGTGGCAACCCTACACCCAGCACAGATCTTGGCACCACCTGCAATGGAGAGGCACATAAAGGTTTGACTCTAAGCAATGTATTGGGTTTTTTTGTGCATCAACGTACCCGTGGGAATGCCTTCCTCTTTTTAGTTGACTCTCCTCCACTGCGGAAAACTTTCCACTCCATCAATGTTACTGGAAGGGTAGAATCCTTTGGTGCTTTCTTGTGAAGATACAGTTTTGTGCTTTTTAATTCTAATGTTTGCCTCTTTAGAAAATTTGGCTTTGAAGGCATCTTAAAAAAAAAAAAAAAAGTAAAAATGTTAGTATCAGGTTACAATCTGATTACTTATAACCTGAAATAGTCAAGTCTATATTAAACTTAAAATGGAATCATCAGACCATTTATATAAAGAAACTGTTGAACTTTTAAATTTCACAGATGCACAAACAGACCAAATATGATATCATTTAAACTGATATAAAGAATCTTAAAGTCATTTATACTATTTGCATATGATCTTAACTTCAGTAATTTAGCATTGAATGCTACAAAGCTAATGGTAACTGGGGAAAATAGAGCTCAAAATTACTGCCTCTTGTCTTCTATAATTATCCATTAACAGTCAACTGAAATTGGTACCTTTGGTGCTTTGATGGTGCATCGTGGAGGTGGTAACTTCCATGTTGATGGGACGCGCCATACAGGTAAAGGTGATATTTTAATATCTTCATAAGGATTCTCCTTAGGTGGATCTGAAAATATCAGACAGAAAATATTGCTTTTAGGGAAGTCTTCCTGCATTTTAAAGTTGTATTTTCGCAGTCCACCAGAATTCTGGTCAAACCGTGATTTTACGTTCCCCCATATTATGTTTTCCACCATACCTGTATGTATATATATATATATATATATATATATATATGAAAAGAAGATCAGCACTCTCTGTAGTTTGGTGAAATTGTGTTGATTTATTAATCAAAAATCACATCTTATCCGACGTTTCGGTCCCACATGGGTCCCCATGTGGGACCGAAACGTCGGATAAGATGTGATTTTTGAGAGTGCTGATCTTCTTTTCATATATCATTTATATTTGGATCGTGCACCTCTGGCTTCATCCTTTGGATCGAGTGCAGGCACTGTGGGACTCTATATATATATGGAAGGTCCCTGCAAAATGTGAATACACCTCTATTTTGATGCACAAATATCCCGGTGTTGCTGGTCTTCTTTTGGAATATATATATATATATATATATAAACACATACATTATATATATATATATTCACACTAGCGATGAGCGAATCTGTCCCGTTCTGCTGCACCGAAAAATTTGTGAAACGGCAAAAAATTAGCGAAACACACTGAAGTCAATGGGTATTGATATTTTTTACGCATGTGATGATTATTGTCGATCCACATGCATTAAAATCATTGGGTTTTTTTCTCTGCAATTTTTTTGTTGCAGCAAATTTTTCTGGGGCAAATTTTTGCTGCAATAGTGAAATGCGGAATTTCGCCGCAAATTCGTGGCAAAATTCACCCATCACTAAAATACACACATGCATATATATGCGTGTATATGTAAATAACTATGAAAAAAAAGATATCAGGAAAAAACAAAATTAATTTAGTTTTATTTTAAATGTCATTTAGGGAATTCATTTACATTTAGGGGCAGATTTACTAAGGTTCGAATGGTAAATTCGAATTTGCAAGTTTTTTTTCTTGGTCAAAACTCACAAATTCGAATTTAAAACCACAAACTCGAACTTGAATTTGAATGTTTGATTTATCACCTCGGCCCTAGAAACAGTTCCAATTCGACTATTCACCTAGTCAATGGCAGAGGTCCCTTAAACTATTTGAAGATGTTAACAGTAGTGATGAGACAAATTTTTTACATGTTTTGCTTCGAAAATGACACCCCATAGACTCCAATGGGAGGAAAAAAAAAGTTGCGTGTCAAAAATAAAAATCAAGTTTTTTTGATGCACACATTACTCACATTACTAAAATTCGACCTTTGATAAATAACCCCCTTAAAGTTTACCTACATAATAAATTGTGCCCTTTAAACTAATCTGCCATACCATATTTAAATATGAATTAATAAAGAAAGCAGACTAAGAAAGCACCTACACATAATATCCTCATAGATATTGTCTTCTGACACAGTGTGGTATAGAGCAGATCTTGAAGGTTTCCTGGGTCCTTCTGAGATCTCAGGGTGGTTTGCTTGATGAATGAACCTTCTGAAAGTCTGAACATCTTCAAATTCAAATGATTTCCTAGATGTAAAAAAGATCACAGCAGGTAATACCTAATAACCAATAAGTTTTCGTTGCTATCCACATGGGCTTATGCAGGGTTAAAAAGGAATAGCCCTGTTATTACAAAAATATGAATACAGTTCAAATAATAACATTAATATTTTTGTTTACACAGTACATTCTGGTAAATGGTATTGCTCTTTCCAAACTGCTTAATTTAATAAAATAGTTCCTGTGTGTAGGAAAAACACTTGCAATGAACCCTAAAATGGCAAAACACTAAACAAATACTGACCTTTTAGATCTAGGTCTGAGCTTTCTGTTCCCAGTCTTTTTAGGTTCTGGAGGTGGAACTGAAGGATCTGAAGATTCTGTGTCGCTTTCATCCACAGACTTCCTCCTTCTGTGGTTATAATCTTTACGCTCCTCATGGTGACGGTCGGTGCTATATCGAAATGTCCTTCTGGGCTTGGGAACAGGGTTAAAAGAAGGAATGTCTTTCAACCCCACAGAATCATAATAAATGTTTTCCAAGCTTTTCATTGTAAAATTTTGACTTTTTAAACTATTTAAATCAAGCTCTCCATCGGTTGAATAGCTTCGCCCCCTTTTCCTTTTAAATTCCAGGACCATTTCCTTCAAGTTGTCTTCTGAAATTACACTACCTTTTTTGAACATCCCTGGGGACGTATAAAAATTTCCTGGAGGAAGTTCATACTCATTTTCATTCTCTTTTCCACTAAAACAAGAAGAATTGCTTTCTAGCTCTTCCTCATATATACTAGAATCTTTTTTAGCTATTTTATTATTGTCCCCATCAAATCTGTTGTACCTGAAATCCAGGTCAAATTGTCTAGTTCTGTGCAGACCCGTATTCCTGCCGCCCAATCTTTCTGCAGTTGATAATGTGTGTGCATTGCAATCTTTAGGAGGACTTTCTGGTTTTCCATTCAGTAGGTCTCCGCACGAGCCACTGTTACTGGTTCTCCCTTCCCACTGGGAGATCTTTTGCTTGATGTTCCTGCAGTGACTCCTGGAAAGAGTTTGCTGGGAAGATCGGGAAAAGCCACATTCCGGGCTTCCCATGGTATGCATCACAGGCATCACCCTGTTTACAAGCCCTTCATTGTTAACAGAGGTTCTGAAAAGGTTCAGAGATGTTTTCTGGATACAGTTGGAATGGCTTGTACAACAGTCTAGGTTTGCTTTTTATAGATTTTATTTATTTTTAATATCTAATGTAACTGTGGGAGCTGGTTGAAAGAATATTGAAATAAAACGTTTGTAAATGAACCAAGCTTATAATCTTGAAGGAATCTTGTAATGAAGTATAAAATGGTGTTCCAAAGCTGTACTCTTCTGTTCACTTAGGAATCAATTATTTCCAAACTTACAGAATGCACATTCTATCAGAAATGTTGGCCAGCAGCCTGGATAGCAGAGTCTCTCAATCACAGCTGTCTTGCTGAAAAACAAATGCATCTTGTTACAACGTGTTCTACAGATAAGGGTTCCATCAGAAGTTACAATGCTAGCAGTGTTCTAAAGCAAGCATCAATACATCACAAGTAACGGATTGTGAAGGCTATGGCTTAAAAAAATAAATTGTTAATCATTTACAAAGAAAGTCACATATACAGTGAAACATATTTCACTACACTAGAAAATTATGTTTCAACCTTTTTTCACAGTAACTGCATGGAGTACAATCAGTAAAAGTTAATAAGTATAGTAATTGGTTACTCAAAAAATATTCAGTTTTTATACTAGGGGAGTACTGTACTAAAGTAAGAACTATAATAGTAAAATATGATACAGACACATTTTAGAATCAATTTCTATAATTAAGATATTATTGGAGCAATTAATAGAAAAAGACTAAAGCATACGCACCACCAGCAAAATAAAAACCCCTGCAGCCCACAGAATCCTGACGTTCATTCATTCTGCCATAACTGAACATTAGTTAAATGATGTAAGCAATTCCACTGTAAATCCTGGACTTCTTGAACCACAAGGGACATATTTTTTGTCTTCACAAGCATACCTAACCCTACCATGCACCCTATATCTCATCTGTCATATGCCATTTTTTCCTTGGGTTAAAGGATAGGTGGCTACAACCATAGATAAACTGCAGGGACATTGCAAGCTCCCATCAACGCAGAAAGCGGATAAGTAAAGTTAAAGGGATACTGTCATGGGAAAAAATGTTTTTTTTTAAAAACCCATCAGTTAATAGTGCTGCTTCAGCCGAATGCGGCACTGAAATCCATTTTTCAAAAGAGCAAACAGATTTTTTTCTTTTCAATTTTGAAATCTGACATGGGGCTAGACATATTGTCAGTTTCCCAGCTGCCCCAGTCATGTGACTTGTGCTCTGATAAACTTCAGTCACTCTTTACTGCTGTACTGCAAGTTGGAGTGATATCACCCCCTCCCTTCCCCCCCCAGCAGCCTAACAAAAGAACAGTGGGAAGGTAACCAGATAGCAGCTCCCTAACACAAGATAACAGCTCCCTGGTAGATCTAAGAACAGCACTCAATAGTAAAAGCCAAGTTCCACCGAGACTGATTCAGTTACATTAAGTAGTTCCAACCTAAAGTGCAGGCACAAGTCACATGACTGGGGGCAGCTGGGAAACTGACAATATGTCTAGCCCAATGTCCAATTTCAAAATTGAATATAAAAAAATCTGTTTGCTCTTTTGAGAAATGGATTTTAGTGTAGAAGTCTGCTGGAGTAGCACTATTAACTGATGCGTTTTGAAAAAAACATGTTTTTAATGACAGTATCCCTTTAAAGAATATGGAAAACAGCACTATGGTGCTCCAACTGCCCACCAGGTGAAGGTATTAGAATAACTCATCTAAAGAAGCCCTCTTCCAACAAATACAAATCCAGTAAATCTAGCAAAAAATAAATCCAAAAGTACAGCACAAAAAAAGTATGCACCGATTTATACCCATAAACATATATGTCAAATTACTTTGGTTTATGTCAAATACACGTTTATATTTCCTTTTTAATAAATCAACAATTTATGCACACACAATCATCAGGAAACTTGCCTATCACCAGTATGTTTAAAGGGGACATAATTAATCCAAAGGGAAAAATGAAATATTAGCAGTATTCACTTATAGAAGAAAAGTTTTAAATAAAAAAATTTTAATGACACATCTAACCTTAGAGACCTGCACATCTTAGGAGGTTATTTATTAAAGTCTGAATGCCAAAACTTGAAAAATTTGAGTTTTTTTTACTATAAAATCTGAATTTTTATTGAAAATTTTTTCAGGATTTATAAAACCTGAGGATGGAAAAAGTCAGTATCCAAAAATCCAGCATCTCAGACCTGCTGAGGTTGTACATAAGTGAACAGGAGAAGTCCCGAAGATATCCTGATCTGTGTTGGGTTTCATGCAATAATCCGAAGATTTTGTGGTTTTCGGGCAAAAATCCGAAAAGAGTTTTTGGGCAGAAAATCTGAAAAATTCATATGATTCAAATTTTTCACAATTTTTTCAGGTTTTTTCCCGCACTGGAAATTTTCAGAAAATTGTATTGATAAATAAGGGGAAATAACCCGTGCAGATTTGGTCGGAGTAGATTTCAGAAAATAATAAATTAGTGTCTGAAAGAAAATGGATATGCAGTGTTATCTGCCTGGGTATACCCCTATTACATTGACAACTCACGGCAGCCAGCTTATATTTCTCTGGTTATTACCATGTCTGCTGCACTCCAGTGTGTGCTGTTGCACTGCTTCACTCATTTTAAATTCATATCAGCCTCCTCTGCATGGATTTCAACTCTCTGTCAGAACACTTTGGGGCAAATTCACTAACCTCAGGAAATTCGCCAGCGACGGCTTCGCTCACATCGGCACACTCGCCAGGCAAAAATGAGCCAGGACAACGCTAATTCTCTAAAATGCAAATTTGCGTCCAGGGTGCCGAACGATGGCGAAGTTTCGCTAGCGTTAATTCGGCAAGCAAAGCGAAGTTGTGCTAGCGTTGGCTAATTTGCATAGGGGTGGAACTTAAATTTCAGTGGACGTATATGTTGCAGCAAATACATTACACTACACAAACCCAGGGAACCTTAATAAAAGAAAAAAGAGTTGTTATATTGCCCTAGACATGAGCCCAGTGTATAGTTTATGTGCCATGTTAGGAAATGTAGGGGGGAAGCCGGGTACCCTAAAAAAATTTACGATCTTTTGCAGCCTATCACCCTGATAAACTGAAAGTCGCCAGCATTTTTTGGGACTTAGATAAAAGTTAAAAAAAAATTTTGAGGAACTCATTGCACTTAGCCTGGTCCGAGGTGGCGAAGGCAAGTCTGGCACAAGAGGTAAGGTTCACTAAAATCCGCATCTTAGTGAATTTGCGTAGTTATGTCTATTCACCAGAGCGAAAATTCGCCTGGCCTTAGAGTGCGAAGTACCGCTAGAGTCTCTCCTTCGCTAGTGAATTTACGTCAGCGCCCGTTAGTAAATCAGCGAAGTCCCGAAATGACGTCACGTTGGCGAATTTTCGCCAGCGTTAGTAACTTCGCCCTTTGTCTGTGTTACTGAAAAATGGGTTACTGAAATTAACAAATACACATCTTTATGTGCTGCTTACAAGCTGTCTGTCTTGGTCACTATTAGAATATTAGCATTAGCTGAAGTACACATAATTCAAGTTAAAGGGGAACTATTGCGAACTATCCTTTTTTATTAATTAGAGCTCACTCAAATAACTGATTTCAGTACAAACAAAATCTAACAAAATAACTGCCTTTTGCACAAATCCTGCATGTTGAGAGACATGATGTCTGGCGATTTTAATACATCTTCTAGGCAAAAGGAGCCCCCCTATGAGATATAAAGGATCTAACTGTCAATGATTATCTGACACCCAACTCCTGCATGAAAACAGAAACAGATGCTGAGAGAGGGTTAGTAAAGATAAACTTAATTATTTCAGAAATGGCACAGAAGTTTTAATTGATTATATTTAGTGATGGGCGAATAAATTCGCCAGGCGCTAATTTGTGGCGAATTTCCGTGTTTCGCTACTGGTAAATAAATTCATAAGTGTGGCGAAAATTCACTGCCAAAAAATCCACCGCGTTGAAAACGTTCATTAACACTAATTAGTAATGACTTCCGTCGAGACCCTTTGGAAACATAGTTACATTTTTAAAACAAATGCTATGGTAGCAGAAGAAAGAGGTAAACCTCTCCGGATAAATATTGTGATCACTTATTGAAATGACGTTTTGTAACTGTGGCTCACGTGAGATTCTGAGGCAAGTCAGAGCAGTATCTGTTCTTTCTACAAAATAATTTCTCAATCACGTGTATCAAGTTGAGTGATAGTTTGTGTTTTTAATTGCACGCTTCCTTAATGAGTCACTATGAAACTGTACTCTTCATTGCCAATTCTCTTTAAGGCATCAGTAAAACAAGTATCTGCATAGAAAGTAGATTATTTCTCTTCCCTTTCATTTTTAGTTTAAACATCAACAACTTCCCATCCTACTGTGAGTGTGGTCATGAAAACCACTGGATGAACTGGTGCAACCTCCTACAAAGTGAATATACACTTCTCTTTGCAACTTGGCTCATTGAATAAAAGTCCCCAATTTTAAGGACACACAAATATATATATATATATATATATATATATATATATATTATATATATATATATATATATATATATATATATATATATATATATATATATATATATATATATACAGTGCCATGCAAAAGTATTCAACCCCCCCCCCACCTTGGCTTTTTACCTATTTTGTTACATACCAACCTGTCATTTAAATGTTTCTTAATCTTATTTTATGTTATGGATCTGTACAAAATAGTCTAAGTTGGTGGAGTGATATAAGAAAAATATATATATAAAAAAAAAGAATGAAACCCCCTAAAAAATCCTGGCGCAACCAATTACCTTCAAAAGTCACATAATTAGTGAAATGGAGTCCATCTGTGTGCAATCTAAGTGTCACATGATCTGTCAGTATAAACACACCTTTTCTCACATTGTACCACAACAATGGTACAAAAGCAAACCTGCCAAGAGAGGGCCGCCCACCAAAACTCACAGACCGGGCAAGGAGGGCATTAATCAGAGAGGCAGCACAGAGACCAAAGATAACCCTGAAGGAGTTGCAGAGTTGCACAGCAGAGACTGGAGTATCTGTCCATAGGACCACAATAAGCTGTACACTCCATAGAGCTGAGCTATATGGAAGAGTAGCCAGAAAAAAGCAATTACTTAAAGTTAAAAATAAGAAGGCACGTTTTGAGTTTGCCAAAGGCATGTGGGCGACCAGGGCAGCCATCAGGGGGGGACAGGGGGGGGGGAGTTGTAGGGGGCCATGCCGCACTTTCTTGATTAGCTGGGCCCCCTTGCTTTCTGAGAGCTGCTGACTTCGGGAAGGCAGGAGCTGGAGCACAAGGAGAGGTATCTTCTGTCCATTACTTCCCCTTATTGGTCACTGAGTTTAAGTCCCGGTTGAGCTGCTTAGGGATTGGATAGCTGAAGTTTGAACTTCTCATCCAGCTCATCCAATCACCATGCAGCTTTACCAGGACTTGAAATTCTGTGACCAATAAGGGAAGAAAATGCTGTCACTGGAAGAAGATGCAGCCACCTGTGCTCCCCTCCTCCCTTCTGTAGTTGGCAGCTCACTGACAGCAGGTTGGCCACATTAATGAAGTAAGAGTAACATGGTAGGGCCCCCCTAAAGGTAACCCTTTGTGGTCCCTGTTGTGTGGTGGGGCCCTTTGCACCAAATTTTTTTTAAACTTCTGGGGGGGCAAGCTTTTTTACATGGACGTTTAAGGGGGGCCCTGGCCACCAATTTTCTTATAACGTGGTTGGGGGGCCCTGGCCACCAATTTTTCCCCCATGTGGGGTCCATAGCCACCAATGTTTTTTTTTTTTAGTGTGTGTGCGGGGTGGACCTGTGGGGTGGGGAGGGTGGACCTGAAGGTGGGGCTTGTGGTGGGCGCAGCCCAGGGGGCCCAGGAAATTTTTCCATATGGGGCCCTGCGATTTCTGATGGCGGCCCTGTGGGTGACTCCCCAAATGTATAGAGGAAGGTGCTCTGGTCAGATAAGACTAGAATTGCACTTTTCAGCCACTAAATAAAATATTATATCTGGCGCAAACCCAAAACATCCCATTACCCCAAGAACACCATCGCCACAGTGAAACATGGTGGTGGCAGCATCATGCTGTGGGGATGTTTTTCAGCAGCAGGGACTTGGAAACTGGTCCAAGTCGAGGGAAGGATGGATGGTGCTAAATACAGGGATATTCTTGAGCAAAACCTGTATCAGTCTGCCTGTGATTTGAGCCTGGGACAGAGGTTCACCTTCCAGCAAGACAATGAGCCAAAGCATACTGCTAAAGCTACACTTGAGTGGTTTAAGGGAAATGTGTTGGAATGGCCTAGTCATATCCAGACCTTAAACCAATTGAGAAACTGTGGTCAGACTTGAAGATTGCTGTTCACAAGCAAAAACCATCCAACATGAAGGATCTGGAGCAGTTTTGCCTTGAAGAATGGGCAAAAATCCCAGTGGCAAGATGTGGCAAGCTCATAGAGACTTATCAGCTGTCTTAATAGATACTTGCAGCTGTGATATTCGCAAAAGGTGGCTCTACAAAGTATTGACTTTAGGGGGGGGTGAACAGTTATGCACGCTGAAATTTTCTGTTATTTTGTCCTATTTGTCGTTTGCTTCACAATAAAAAAAAAAAAAAACATCTTCAAAGTTGTAGGCATGTTCTGTAAATGAAATGGGGCAAACTCTCAAACAATTTATTTTAATTCCAGGTTGTGAGGCAACAAAACATATAAAAATGCCAGGGGGGGTAAATACTTTTGCAAGGCACTGTATGTGTGTGTGTATATATATCCAGCAGGAGCTATGCATACTGTATGTCACAGCTATGCATACTGTCTCAAGTATATTTGTATTCTTTGCATATTTGCTGTTTTCCATATGAGTTAAAGCAGCTATTCTGCCTAACATAGGCTGTAAGAAACCCCAGGGTATTGCTTCAGCTGTGTAGATTTCAATTATGGATCAGATTGGCTTGCCAAATCCACATTGATATCAGACCACATGCCCTTAATCTTCAGCCCTAGATTTCTAAACATATATATGAAAGTTACATTTGGCATTGAGGAGATTTGAGTATTACTGTCCTTTTAATGAAATGTACAGAGCAGAATGTGTCCTGAAAGTCCTGGCTTTAATGCAGCAGATATGGCTTTGGCACACAATACGTTTCTTTACTGACCTAGAGAGGGAGACTACCACTTCCTTCCTGACATAAATAGACCCGAACAACAAAAGTTTACTGAAATAGAAATAATGGCTCATTTACAAGTTTAAGGGCAGAGCTCAGAGCACAGTAATGAACAATGCAGCCATATTTCCCACAATTCCACTATCTTGCCCTTGGTACTGCTGTGATCAAAATGAACAAAATTGCATAAGCATTCATTACTAAAATCTGGTGCAAGTTGCACCTATGGCACGGATTCAAATAACGACTGTGACCGCAATTAGACTCATGTTTTGTAAATGAGCCCTATAATGACTTACGATGTCTTACCATGGGACATTTGAAAGACAAATCATATTTAAATGATGATGTAACATAATAAATAATACCCCAGACAGAAGACTCTAGACACTTGGACAATAGAACATGGTTTCTCAGTGAGTGACTTGTTAGTCCTTGCAGTCCTCAACTTCAAATATGGTACAGGAAGGGAGAATGCATTTTTACCTAATCAGTTTAATTGAAAAGGAAAACTTTCCTGAGCAAATTAATGTACAATTAAAATAAATAGTTTGAGGTTACATTTACATGTATTTTTGTAAAGTTAATTATTTGGAATATAAATAATTGGTTACAGGAAGTATTTTCTCTTAAGTAAAGTGTGCAAGGAATAGTGGTTTCTTTCGCATGCAACATAGTTACTAAAGGTGACCATACACAATAAGATCCGCTCTTTGGCAAGGTCAACAAACAAGCGGATCTTTACCGATATGCCCACCAACGGCAGAGCGATATCGGGTTAATCGGAACGTTCTGCCCTAGGATTACAACAAAGAGACTAGGCGACGACAGGATGAGGACCGTATTAACTAGCCGATGCAATCCTTGATCACCAGAAAAATCAAACCTCTCTGATCGATATCTTGGCCAGATATCGATCGGGGAGACCTGACGCAAGCCCCATAAACTGGCAGATAAGCTTTAATCTGCCCGTGTATGGCCACCTTTACGACTATTAAAAAACAATTGTTATTAATGGTAATCAAAGAGGGGTTATAGAAGGCATCAGCCATCAAAACATTTCCATTTATCCTGTGTCTGACCCTCAAAACAAATCTTTAAAAAATTAGGTATCACATATCATTTGCTCCTCCGGTGTTTATATCCACTAGCATAGGAACAATTTTCACAGCACATTTTGTCTGCTAATGAAGTAACAGGCTTTGTATGCAGGTACCTTTAATGAATGGAGCTTATTTACACTATGACTTCAGCAGTAACGTAACTATAAGTTACTGGGCCCGGGTGCAGGCCATGCAGATGCCCCCCATCCTGAAACAATTTTCACTGTAGTTTTGTGTACACACAAAACCGCCGGCGGGCCCCAAACCCCCTAAACACCGGTAGTTCCGCCACTGGACTTTTGTGCATGTATATGAGCCCTTACTTGTATCATAAGCATAGTTGTATTTGTTTGGACATTTACACTACTGACTACTGCCTCGGATGCCTCCCCTGCAGATGGGTAAGCCGGCGAGGGGGCCTACATTTTGAGGAGCTGCCTCAGGCGGCTTCTTCACCGGAATCACCGCTGAATATGATGTACACTATGTGAAGCCAACATGGAAACCTGAATAACTTATGTTTATTATAATTATCATTGAATGCAACTTTGCTGAAAATCCTCAAAAAGCATAAAATACTTGAAACTGGCAGCCCGCCATTTCTAGAAGGCCTTGCAATGCCATGGAGATATAACAGTAAAATTGCCTCAAATGACAACCCCTAGTTAATAATGGTTACTAACAGTTGCTTAGCTAGGGAAAAATTAAAAAGGAAGTCACTTGTACTCTCACGGAAGTTTAAACACTATGTTTATATTTGTAACATAATCGCCCTTTAATTAAAAAGAAATACATCTTCAGAGATTATAGCATGCATTGTGGTGTTAATAAGCAATGGGTGTTACTTTCTAGTTAGTCCTGATAGGTGACCAATTTTTTAGGGTTACTATGTTACAGAACATTCTGGAATTGTGTTGCCTCATTCTTAATGCTGTTGATAAAGACAGCAGCATACTGTTTCAGATACAGTACTCCCACTTCTTAGCACCCCACCTTTCCTGCACAGCCTTCTGTTTACTAAATATCAGAAATGAATTCTGTTAAATTGTAACCTCACAATTAAGAATGGCTGCTGGGGTTTGTTGTAATTTCATCAAAGCACATGGAAAGCCAAAACCACAATTGCTATTTTTGTCAACTTCCTATGATAAAGTTTTGTAAACATGGAATTGAGAACATCTGAGCACTAGAACAAATGCTTGTGCTGTTATGTTGCAGTTCCTTTGCAGGTCCCAGTACCAGGAGGGATCACGTGAGCCTTTTTCTGTTGTTCTGCCAACAGCCACATCTCCTTTCAAAGCATTTTCAGCAGAAAGTAATACATTAGTTTTTTCCTGGCAGAGCAAGAATAAACATGATCTAAAGTAGGAGTTAATTTCAGAATATAATGTACAGGTGTGGCAGCCACTGTATAGAGATTATATTAGTCACACAAGGAAAAGTATCTGCCTGACTAAAATGTGATTTAGCTGAATCCGAAACTGGTACACACATAGGGGCAAATTTACTAAAGGGCGAAGTGACTAACGCGTGACGTCATTTCGGGACTTTGCCGATTTACTAACGGGCGCTGGTGTTAATTCGCTAGCGAAGGAGATAGACTGTAGTGCTACTTCGCACTATAATGCCAGGCGAATTTTCGCTCTGGCGAATGGACGTAACTACACAAATTCACTAAGATGCAGATTTTAATGAACGTTACCTCTTGCGCCAGACTTCCCTTCGCCACCTCAGACCAGGCGAAGTGCAATAGAGTAGATAGGAGTTCTTAAAAAAAATTGAAGATTTTTCTAAGTCCCAAAAACGCTGGCGACTTTTCAGTTTTTCAGGGTGATAGGCTACAAAAGATCGTAAATTTTAGGGTACCCAGCTTCCCCCCTACATTTCCTTAAATATGGCACATAAACTATACACTGGGCACATGTGTAGGGCATTATAACAACTCTATTTTCTTTTATTAAGTTTCCCTGGGCTTGTGTAGTGTAATGTATTTGCTGCAACATATACGTCCATTGAAATTTAACTTCCCGCCGTATGCATATTAGCAAACGCTAGCGAAACTTCACCATCGTACATCACCCTGGACACAACTTCACATTTTAGTGAATTGGCGTTGTCCTGGAGAATTTTCACCTGGCGAAGTGTGGCGATGTGAGCGAAGCCATCTCTTGTGAGTTTCCGGAGGTTAGTGAATTTGCCCCATAGGCTTTCAACTAACTAGGGTTCAACATGAAGCATCACAAACACACAATTATCTCGTCAGGCTACAGTGATATCAATTGATTTGAATTCAAGAGTTATATTTCATTTTATATTTTATTTTACCTCCAATTTGAATCTTATACAGCTTCAGCTCAGTTGTACTGACATAAGTTTTTTGAAAACATAAACTATAATATGATATGTTTGTAGTGTTAGTGCAAGTATGGGATCTGTTATCCGGAAACCCGTTATCCAGAAACTTCTGAAATACGGAAAGGCTGTCTTCCATAGACTACATGTTATCCAAATAATTTTTAAAAATGATTTCTTTTTTCTCTGTAATAATAATAATACAGTGCCTTGTACAGTAACTTGATCCAAACTACAATTTATTAATTAATCCTTATTGGAAGTAAAACCAGCCTATTGGGTTTATTCAATGTTTACATATTTTCTAGTAGACTTTAGGTATGAAGATCCAATTACGGAAAGATCTGTTATCCGGAAAACCCCAAGTCTCGAGCATTCTGGATAACAGGTCTCATACCTGTACTTACTTAAGCTGGATAAGCAGCCCAATAAATACTAGGAAACTATGATATGCAGCATATACATCTAGATGCAACTCCTCCCTCACCTTCTTTCATTGTGTAGAGATTGAGTTTGGCACTTGAAGTCCCTCTGCTAAGGGATGTTGGGAAATGGTCTGTGTATCACGGTTTCCTTTAGGTACATTTTCTACATTATTATCATTTAGGTAATACAATTACAGCGTCGTACAGGCCTATATGAACTGTAAGGCAAATTTCTAAGACAGCGGCCAGAACAAAGCAAAGGTTTAGTGAGATAAAAAAGGAACCTGAAAGCAATAAACAGAAAGGTACAGTGAGTGATGCAGACAGAGTTTGATACAAATAACATGATCTCATGGCTCCAACTGACAGAATGGTGGCGGGTGCTAATTCTGAAATTACAGATCTTCACATATCACAGAGCATAATATAACATTTACTAAATTACTAACGCCAGCACACAAGCTGCTCTTACTGAAGAAACATATTGTGACATCCATATGTACCACATTCAATAGCATGACACAAAGTTTCGAACAAGTGGGACAATGTAATAAAACAAAATTAATAAAAATTGAATAAAAAAAGAACAATAATGTGAATTTGTCAATGTAAATTGCCTTCAGTAATTACAATGCTAATTTTAATGTTATAATAGCACATTGTTAAGGCATGCTTGAATAATGTAATGACTTTCACATTCCTATTGTTCTCACAAGGGAAAATTGTTAGCGTTACACACATTTTTCCACTTACAATTTTTATTACATGTTATAGCACAGCTACGGAAATAACTCTTGTGCTACCCCAGATCATGATGCATAATGGCAAATGTTGCTTATTTCCTACTCCAGGCGCTTTTTTTTTTTTTTAATGAAATGCATTGGCATCTAACAGTAGTTAGATGAGCCATTTTTATCTTCCAGGGGGGTTCCTAAATATTTGGCACCCCATTTTCTGATTTTAGTTTTCCTTCTCCTTTCAAGAAAGGCTACATAGACATTGCTTATACTTGCCTCATTTATAAATTTAATTTTTTTGGAAAAAATTAGGGTACATATATAAATAAATATAAAAGTAAGTTAGCTTGTAAAAAGACACACACCCATCAAGTTCAACCTTTTAAAGGAAAACTATAACCCCAAAATGAATACTTAAGCAACAGATAGTTCATATAAAATTAAGTGGCATATTTTAAAGAATCTTATCCTTGAACCACCATTTTGTGATGGTCTCTGTACTGCCTCATCTGACCAGAAATACTCAAACTCTAAGGGGGTTATTTACACGAAAAATTCAGATTTTTTTTCCATAAAATTGGACTTTTAAAAAATCACGAATTTTTTGGAATTTATTAAACCCTGAGGATGGAAAAGTCTGAATCAGAAAATCCGGCATCTCAGACCTGCCGAGGTTGCATTTAAAAGTCAATGGGAGAAGTCCCAAAGATTTTTTGATGTGCGCTGGGTTTTGTGCAATACCCTGAAGTTTTCGGCATTTTCTGGTGAATATTCCGAAAAAATCTTGAAAATCGGATGAAAAAATCCAAACAAAATTTCCCACAAAGCAAATTTTCGGGAAAATGTAAGAATAAATAAGCATAGAAAACCCAAGCAGATTTGATTGGCGTTTGTAGCAGAAAATATTGAGATAAATTCAGACTTTGATAAATAACCCCCTAACTATGTATAACAGGAAGAATTGCGGAAGCAAAAAACAGAACTCTGTTACTTGTCTCATGCGACCTAACATGTATAGTTTGTTTAGTTTGTTTATAATCCCAGGGGGCGGCCCCTATTTTTTAAAATGACAATTTTCTATTTATGAATACCTAATGGCACATACTACTAAAAAAGTATATTAGTATGAAAATGGTTTATTTACCTGAAGCAGGGCTTTCCATATGAGCTGTTTTATGCAAAATATTTTCATAGAGACCTACATTGTTCGGGGGGGGGTATAGCTTTCCTTTAAGTCTATATATAACTTGCTCAACTGCCATAAGTGAAATAATCATAATGGCATTTCACCTGCCAGCAGAGACAGTCCAAGCCCACCGGCCACTGTAGGAAACCTGGCCAGCCACCTTACCCCCTTCCCTTGTTTGCCATATGGGGGGCAGCATTGGGAGGAAGGACCTTACCCCCTATCTTCGTGATACCTGCCTAGCTCCCCCCATCATTGCACCCTAGACAGGTGCCTCTTCTGCCCACCCCTGCCTACCAGTGCATTACAGTGTACACACTCACAGAGACAGGCCCGGATATTGTGCCCTTTTCAAATTACAGCCAAAAAGTGAGCGATAAATATTACAGAACAATCTTTTTCCCCAGATTTCAATATAAGGTGATTTTTTTTCACATAATACTATTTAAGAACAAACAACTTCTGCAGTGGAAACATGTAATAAAAGTCGGTAATGGAAAAACTATTCGCAATGCAAAAAGTTTTGCCTTTGCGCAAACAAATTTTGCTTTGTGTGAATTTATTATAGCTTTTGCAAATCCGGAAACTGTTTAGCCACCACTTCCGACAGTGGAAGACCATTTGCGGATTTTATAGTTTGCGCCACCGTACAGTCAATGTAATAAAACATTAAATCGTTTGTTTGCTCCAAAAGATTACGACACCTTCAAGCACTTCTTAAGAGTGCACAATTAAAATTCCTAGGGTGCAATTAAAATTCGCAATGCAATTACATTTTAAGGAACAATATTACTTTGCGAGATGTGGATTTTTAGTCTTATTGGTGCAAATTGTTTTGCTCTTTGCGACTTTAATTACGTTCCCCCAAAAGTACAGTATATTGAGTCAGAGTTTAAAAAAAAAAAAAAAATATATATATATATATATATATATATATATATTTTTTTTTTTGATGGATTTTCCTTTAAATAGTAATAGGCACAAATTTTGTACAGGAAAGTTATTAGAAACGACAGACGCCATATTTTGCTTACTTTTTGTTTGACGTAAATCAGACACTATTTAATGCAAGAGCAACAACAGCCTTTGTTTATGAAAACAACTTAACAAAAAAGTCTAGGCAGAGACATGCTTGTTCTTAACTCATAGCTATTGTTGATTTATTTATATTTGTATATTTGAAATGTGCACAAATTGACTATATGTAACTTAATTTAAGTGGATGTATTTTCTTTCCATGAAAATTCCACATGCTGTTGTTGTACATTTGGATTTAACTACTTTATTATCAAATCATTACACTGAATGTCAATATTAATGAGCTCTCTGTGATGACATCTAACTTCTTGCCCTGGGGCTGTGATCTTTTGTCTGTGGCTCTCACAAACAGCTACAGTATCAATAGGACACTGAAGCTTTGGACCTTAGGGCCAAACATTGACATCATTAGGTATTCTCTTAACACCACTTCCTGGCAGCCATTAATAGGTGTCATTATCTTGCCTCATCTCCATGAAAGATTGCCATATGCTGGGAACAAAGACATGCAAATTCATAGAAACCCAGTCAACTGTTTAGGTGCAATATTGACACTGGGACATGAAACATCCATCACAGTGGTATATCTAGATGTTTCAGGGACCCACAGCAAATTTGATTTAGGGCCCCAAAACATTGATAAATTGGCTTATCCTATCAAGATATTTTGAAGTTGATAATGAATTCAGGCCTCACATGGCCCCTTACACTCCTGGCCCCCCTGAGACTACAGAATTTGTTTCCTCTGTAGTTTCGGCACTGACCCAACAGGCCACTAAGCAACATCTCTGGCTGTTGCTTTATCAGCACTTACATAGCATTGCTATTTTCAATATTGTACCGTGTCCCTACATTACTGTATTATAATTATTAGCACAGATATTTATAAAGTGCCAACATAATCTGCGGTTTTGCACATTACTTGATTACCTTAATTAAATGCCACCAACTCATCTGAGAATAGGCTTAATATGGCATTTATCTAGATTATTTAAAACCTATTCAAAGATAAATTTGTAATATACTTTTACATTTTTTTCCCTCCAATATTTGCAACAGCATTCAATTTCCCAGTTCCTGAATATGCCACTTTTAGTATGGTAATGTAATGTGCTATGTTGTTTTCTTGTTTTCCCTAAACAATGCACAAGAAGCTATTTTAAATGAACTGATCATGTATTTGTAAATGAACTAAAGGATATGAATTACCATAACACAAACATGTAAAGCTGCCTCATCAGTGTCAGTCCTAATTGCAATGCATTATATTATAAACAAGATTCACTTTTCTCACTCTCATTTTGCATTTTGATTGAATCACTTAATTCAAACAAAATCATTAAATCAATAAAGTGTTAAAATATAAGTTATAAACCATTCAAAACAACAAAATTGCACCAGATTGTGTTGGCTAACAAAATACTCTATTAGTATTGTGTTCTCTCTAGAAATAGCTCACTAATTGCTTTATCACTTATCTGCTATACATAATTAGGTCTGGTGTGTCCTGATTTATTTACAGCACCCTTGCAGATAATAGCACAGACCATTTTCCATTAGGGGGCCACCAAACAACAGACAATACCAAACCATAATCACAAATAGGCTGCAAGATGATGGAATTTCCTCATTACTGATGTAAAGATGGCCATAGACGCAAATATCCAACCGTACGAATCATCATATGATCGGACTTTCCCATCTCCCGACCTGCTAAGTAACCATTCCGATCAAATTAAGTACAAAAGAACAGATCAGCCAATGTTCTGCCCCTGACAGCAATCGTACGAAAGTTAAGTCCGACAAAAGCTAGTGACAGTCTCCCTCTGAAGATCGTACGATCGGCAATACATGCAGAGGTATTACCCGCAGCCGACAGAAATCTTTTAACCTGTCCGATCGACCAAACAACCGATCTCCACCGGACGAAAAATGTCGGGACTCTCCACACACGGTCCGAAAATCATACGAATCCTTGATTTGTACGATCAGATCTTTGAGTCTATGGCCAGCTTAACACTTTTTGAGCAGGAGGGGAATCAGATCTGAAAGGTTGTATCAGGGCCCTGGGTATCCAACTCTGACAAATTTTGATACTGCAGAACTTAACATTACATTTTAGCACACATACGAAATTGCCCCTTAGTTCAACATGTGTGATAACTCATACATATTCCATCACACATCCTATCTCTCCTACTTTTTTAAAACATCACAATAAAAATACTTTTTGGAACTGTAGAGTTATAATTCTAACACTATATAACTAACCCCATCATACATTAAATTGTATGCTTTTGTGAGTTGGGCCCTCTGATCCTAATTTTACCCTGAAATCCTTGTTGTAAGACAACTGTTCGTTCTAAATTAATGTAACACACTGCTTAACTTGCTGGCACTATATAAATAAATGATGATGATCCATCTGTGATTATTTTGCCTTGAAGTGGTCCAATTTGGCATTCATGCAACAATCCTCCTGTGAACAAAATGCTGCTATATTGCAATTTGGTCACACCAGTGGCACCGATGTATAAAAGGAGAGGAGCTACAGCTTCTTTCACTTCCTTGTCTACTTGTGACTAATCCATGTGCCAAGATGGAGCATCAGAAGTCTGGCCATGATAGTGATCTGATTGAAAGGATCCCAATATTCTGCACCCTGGTCGCATCACTGGTGCAGAGAGTGCCATTGCATTGTTTAAAGAAGGAAAGGCTAAAATTAAGTAAGCTTTATCAGAAAGGTCTATATAAATACACCAGTAAACCCTCAAAGTAATGCTCAAAGTTCTTTTGACAGAGTCCTCTGTCAAAAGAAACACAGCATTGTTTTCCTTTTATTGTGTACACATGGGCTTCTGTATCAGACTTCCTGTTTACAGCATAAACTCCAGGGCAGGGCTTGAGCATGCTCAGTTTGCTCCTCTCCCCTCCCTCCCTCCTCCCATCCCTGCTATAATCTGAGCTCAGAGCTGTTAGTGAGCAGGGAGAGACTCAGGCAGGAAGTGATGTCACACCAAGCTTATATGGCAGCTTCTATCCTAAACAGACAGACAGTGTCTAGAGCTGTTTACTCAGGTATGGTAAAGCATTCTGCAGAATAAATATAGCATTCTAGCTTGCACTATTGTGGCTAATCTGTTGGCAATAAACTGTTTTGGAGCTTTCCTTCTCCTTTAATAACCAAAATTTCAGCTGTCGACCCATACATACACAAATGGTAGGACAGTTTGGCTGAAATCTGCTAAACTGACCTGATTTTTGAGTATGACTAATTAATAATTGAAGAAGCCCTAATTAGATATCAATGAGACCATTTTCATTGATACTGAGTGCTTTCACCATTCCATGTTTGTCAGCCAGGGTGCTTGTCACTATATAACATTAGGGTCGGTGACAGCAGATTTGTTAAATATCCCTGTATTTGTCAGGAATTTCATCTGTTAACACACAGGTCTGTCTCCCACTGTCAGTAATTTGCACCCAAAACTTAACTTACCCATCCATTGAAATGCATAGAATCATAACCCAACATTCTCCTATATCCTCTGAAGCAGTGAAGCATGGAGCACTGGAGGGGTGGAAAAAGGGCATGGCCAGGAGCATGACCAACACAGCTAAGACGCCCCTGGATCAGTTTGGATCGGGGTTGGCATTTCTATAACAGGTGGAGAGGAGCATTTTCTCTGCCTGTGCCATAACTGCAAATAACACCTATATTACTGAATCAACCTGATGTATTTTAAAGAGAAAATAAATAGAATTGGGTTGGAATTTGTGTCATATTTCACTAAAACTAATAAGACAGCTTATAGATCACTAAGTAACTAAATCATTATAGATGGTTCACAGGTCTATATGCCTTATGGCTATAACAGAAAATAGCCAAAGCTTAGATCTACATCGCAGTGGCAGAGACCCTTCATATCTGGCTACCACAAAACACTGTAGTTCTTTATTTTTCTGTAAAGGGATTTCCTGTAATCCTCATCCTTTAGCTAAAACCATCCTATTGAATATGTGTCTCTGAACATTAGCCACACAAAGGATTTCCAGGTCAAAGTGACTCATAATTGCTATTGGCCCAAGGCAGGTAGCAGCACAATCCATCAGAGGCAGCACATCCCAGAAACAAATAAACTAACAATATCAAAGTGCTGCCACACTACCAGCAGTTCTGACAAACCAACATCAAACAGAGGATATGTGCTCGGTTTATTTTAGAGAACAAAAGACAAAAGATTGATGGCTACATAATGCCAGTGTGTCATCATTCCCAGTTCCTTTTTCCCACTGCTAAATCTCTTTGATAACATGTGCCTAAAGGTGGTCGTACATAGAGAGATTCGCTCGTTTAGCGATGTCACCAAAGGAGTGGATCGCTCCCCGATATGCCCACCTTGAGATTGGCAATATTGGGCTCATCGGATCATGGGCCCTAGGGTCCAACTATCGGCTCATAATCACAGGTATATGGATGGTTGCATCGCGGGACCACATAAACGAACATGATGCATCAACAGACATTAAAAACAATGACCTACTCCACAATCCAAAATGTGTCCTGAAATGGAAGCAGATTGTGGGCTTCTGACCAGGAACTGAAGGCAGGAAGATGCTGAGGGAATTGTACTAAAACACAACAGTTTGGCAGCACTAAACAGAAGTTTAGTTCATATGCTGGGGCAGATATTGATAGGGCTGATCATCCACAGTTTTAAGTATCAGATTTTATTTACAGGTACTTGCCTAGTTTAAAGGTTATAATAACGTACCACTAGCTATCCTGCATATCCCTTGTACTTTGTCATTATTGTTAAAGCATTAGTACTTCCCCTGGCAGCGATTATCTACAATAACTGAAGTCAAAAAAAGTACTAGCCCCATTTAGACACAATCTAATTGGTAGCCAGTGAATTGAACTGCCATACTGATTAGAGAGCACCCCCTTCCATTCCTTCCAGAAGGGCCCTGTTTAGTGTCCGATAAGATCTTTAGAAACAGGTTTTTAAAAGAACCATTTCTGATGAGATGTTTTACAGATAGGTTTGCTACAGGCAGCATGTATGGCTCAGTGGTTTTTCTATTAAATGTCCTGTTTCAAACTGTTTTCTTATGCATAAAACATTACATCGACACTATTTACAAAACAAACCAGACTGTATTCATATTAAAGGGACACACTTTTAAACTTTTAATAAAAAGTATTACGACAGTGCTAGGAACATTCAAAGGGTTGACCTGCACTTATTTGATAATATAGCAACATTTATGTATAAAAGGACTTGGAAAGCCAAATTTATATAGAGTGCCAATTTATTACGCACCAACCTCTTCCAAATCACTTTTTTTTTAGCCCAGCCGCTACAGTAAATGTAAAAAATATGCGATAATGTGCTGGGGCTAGCCTTGGGCAGCAGCGAGGATCCCTTGGAGAATAAGCTAAACTGGTAGTGCAGCACGTGCATAGAAAGAACACCAGACTAGTGCATTTTACAAGTATGGTACAAGTATGCTCCCCATTTAATACATACAAAAGCTAACAATCCTGGGAAAAGAATGTATACCCAGGTGTGGAATGTCTCATCTGGAATCGTGATATCCAGCAAGCTCTGAATAATTTGAATGTCTTGTCCCATAGAATCCATGTAAATATGTTACATATACCCCAGTAGGAAAAATGACCCACGTGCCATTAGCATAAGTCATCCAAGTGATCCAAATGATTGAAAAACCCGAGTTCCTTTGTATGATATAGTTCATACATCTATAAAGAAAGAGCATTTGGAAGAGTTATCTATTACCCAAAGATTTCTTATGGGAACAGCAAGCTTTGTGGATGAAAAGTTTGTGAAACTTGTTTGGAAAGCCACTTTAAAACACTGTAAAGGATCATTAATTCCCTCATAAAATGCAAGCTAATAAAGCTGGCAGGGAGCACCCGCAAAGTGGTAAATTTAACAATAAAGTGCCACTCTCTGACCAGTAAATCTATACAGAACCTGATGCAAACTTAAAGGAATAGCATGCATTGTGCTTAAAAACCTTGTGGCAGAACTACACAAGAGACTTTGGTCAGACACTGCATAACTGTGTAACATTTTGTGGGATGTGACATAATCTGATCCTCCATACTGTAATGTCAAATCTAATGAGATAAAGTTGCATGGTTTATTTTCATGCATTTACATCTGCCAGTCAGTGTACGCTAAAATGAAACAGGCTGCATATAGCATTCCCTTCCTACAGTCATGCTGTGCCGGATGAAATCAGTTTTATTATTTTTAAAAATGTGAAACAATGTCCTGAGTCAATGTCAAGACCTTCAACAAAAGCTCATGTCTAGCTGTACCCTTACAATACACGTGTGTGAAGATTCTCATCTAGGTCATGGTATGTCTGTAGAAATAAGTTTCAATTCTGAACTGAGAAAGCCAGTTGGATGACTGGTGAAACGTCTTCAAGAAAAACACAAGTGCAGTTTATTTGACTTATTTCTACAGATATACTAACAATACACACCTTCAATTTATCTTGTGAGAGACAACATCACAAAGACACTAATGTTCTGAAGTCTGAGCCTATGAGAGCAATGCATTAGTCTGAGCAAGCACTACATGGATTAATACATGACGAGTTTGATGAACTATGTTAAGAAATTTCCAAGTTAATATGACGAAACACTACTTTTACCTCAGAGAAATGTAAATAAAAAAGCCAAATACAATTGTTTGTGCTAGCCAATGGGGCATTGTGCTTTCGAACACATTACGGGATAATGTAAAACACAAACATAACGGTGAAACACAGTTAATTGTTTTTAATGTACAGTGTTGGGGGTGCTGAAAAGCTGCTTTGGTACTACGGAAGCTTCAGATCCATCAGGTCTGTTATGAATAATCATTAGCGATAGTTTTATATTGTGGCGACGGTCACACACAAAGCAGCAGTCAGTTTGCACAACATCACAAGAATTGTTTTTGCAAGAGTTTGCACAAGAACACGCATGGTGTGCCCAGTCACATGCTGGAACTTTCCATTAGGTTTAAACAAGTGTTTTTAATAAAGTTTATTTCAGTGTAGCAACATTAGACCCCAACATAGACCGTAACAGCACAATACAGTGCCCTGACATAAAAAAAATCAAATGTTTGCTCTGAGCAAAACCCAAAATGTGATCAGCTCCCCTACCCTACAGTGGGGTTGTTTCCATGCACAGTTTTACTAATCAAATAAAAATAAACCCAAGGTGGTCCCATACGATTGCAGGCCTGTATGTGAATAAACAGTGTTAGGAAGGATCCAAACAAGCCTGTACTTACCAGTAATGGTTAATTAGGCAGATCAATAGAATAAATCCACAATAACGATGTGTATATAGTCCACGCTTAGTAAAACAAGTGTGTAGCTGTCTCCTCTGGTTGCTCCCTCCCTGCTGCTCTGAATGAATTCACATAACAGACCTCCCTGTGTAGTGATAATGGTTCCAGCCCAGTGGAAAAGTTCACTGAGAGCAGTCCCTCTGCCGGTCTCTTTGGAGGGTGTTGAAGAGAGAATGTTTTGGGTGGAGACAGCTGAGTGAATGACAATGGCTGTGAGTTGGAAGTGAGAGAGCAGCTGGATAGTAAGAAACAAATGTGGATTCGGCTGCTCGTGTGAGTCTACTCCTCCCTCCTGTGGTGCAAGAGTCTCAGCCAAGCACGTGGGATGCAGAAGATAATAGCAAAGCAATGGTGCTGTGTGCTGTCTGTAACAGTGTACCACAAGACTGTCATACCTGAATAAACTGACACTTGCTTAAATGTCTATGTTACTGCACAACCCCAGCCTTTTGAGGTCACTTTGATGAGCCAGTGTCATGCTACCTTCATCAAGAAGAGTATACCCAAGGAAGACTTTTTTTATTTTTTCCCTGCAAATGCTTGAGCCACCAGGGCTCTATACTACTACTAAGTTAGCAGGGCCCTTTCCCAGTAGGCCCTGGATTTATTTAAATATATATTAAAAAAAGATCGTCAACACCAGGATTAAAGACAAGCAAAAAATCATATCCTTGTTTTGATCCACATTTGGACCTTTCTCTAGGTAACCATACCGTGGCTATTTATACCTGAATGGGTGCACCTCACCAACCACATTCACACTCCCTTATACCAAAACCCTGCCCATGTTTCACACAACCTATGTTGATAAGCCCCAGGCCATTTGTAAGCTCCTGTCTAGCTGTACCCTAGGTGTAACCCCCACACTTTTTGTGGCACTCTCTGACAGGGGCCCTGACTGCAGTATTTCCTGTGCCCGCTGATGGTGCACTTGTCTAGAGCACAAACAAGCAAAAAAGTTCATGCCAAGAACTTGTACTGTACCTTTATCGAGAGTGGGTGTAATCTGAACTCTGTTGCTTGGGCTGGAGAATAATTTAACAAATGACCATGTCCTGAACATGCATGAGGTACCTTGCATCTTGTGCCATGCCACCCTTGAACTAAGGTTGCCACCTTTGCTGATGGCTAAACACGAACGGGGGGGGGCAGATAGCATTGGGGGAGGGGCACTGAAAAAAATCAGAAGTTAGTGCATCAAACTGGAAACATTTGATGTAAAAATACAAAGAAACAATTTCTTAGTAGCAGTTCATATTATACTAAAGTAGCAGTTCATATTATACTAAATATCCACGTGGGTTAAATGAGGAGTATAATATGAACTGCTATCTGTAGCTTAAAATGTATCCAACTTATAAGTGCTTTTGGAATGTATCCAACTTTTAACGCTCTTAGAAATTGTTTCTTTGTATTTTTACATCAAATGTTTCCAGTTTGATGCACTAACTTCTGATTTTTTATAGATAATTGCATTGAACAACCCACTATCCAGGGACAGCTTACGGATAGGGTAAGATAGTCTTATACATTGGACTCATTTATACCGTAATAATGTTCTCGTGCAGTACATACAATTGTATTTGTGTTCTTCCCTATTCATTAGGTTTATGGATCTTCTTCTTTATATTTATTGATCTAATATAAAAAGCTTTTTTTGCTCAATTTTTGCACAATTTCTGAATTTTTTGCAGCAAGGATCGGCCTTTATAGAAGAGGACTTTTATCACTTGGAAATTGGGACTAATACTACTGTAATTGGCCACAAATAATTTTTTTCATATAAATCATTTTTCTATTAAAAGTTTTAATGTTTTCTAAACTTTTTAATAAGCTTTTTTTAAAGTGCTTATAATGTCTTAATAGCTTTTGGATAAAATTGTTCACGTAGTATTACTGTTCAAAATGCATTTTGCTTAATTATTTCACTTATATTTTGAACCATTGTGTTAATTATGTAAATCACCAAGGGTTTTTAAACACTGTTTGAGAGTGAATCTGCATGTCTGATGAAGGGGCACGCCCCCGAAACGTTACATCACTTGACGAAATAAACGTGCAGGGGAGATCCCCGCTACAATAGCCTGTGTTGTTTGGCTAATCTTTTTTGTCTAATAGAACAGAACACTACTTCCTGCTTTGCAGCTCTTTTGGTTTCCACTGATTGGTTACCAGGCAGGAACATGGGTCATAACTGTTTGCTTTTGAATCTGAGCTGCATGCTAAGGATCAATTGCAAACTCACTGAACAGTTATGTCCCATGTGGCCTCCCTTAAAGTCACTGACTAACTCAGAGTTTAAGAGCTGAAAAGCAGAAAGTAGTGTATTGTTCTGTTATATTAGACATCTAGTCACTCCAGCCTATATACATTATATTTTTAGCTAACTAACTAAACTGGAAATATTTTTTATTTTGCACAGCCTATTTATTTACCCAGTTTTTATTTTTATACCGAATAATTCCTTTTACACTGGACTGTTTCTTTAAGGGGGAACAGTCCAGTGACTGATTTGCACCAGTGAGGAACAGTCCAGTGACCGATTTGCGCCAGTGTTTTTTGAACTTTTTCTACACACAGAATATGATGTAAGCAACAGAAGATTAAGGAAGACCTATGCACTCCAGTGCACTTTGCTTGGTCTGAGCTGGCGAAGGGAAGTCTGGCGAAAGAGGTAACATTCAGTAAAATCTGCATTTTAGTAATTTGTGGAGTAACATCCATTCACCAGAGCGAATTGTCGTCTGGCGATAGAGTGCGAATGAGTGCTAGCGACTATCTCTGCGCTTGTTAGTAAATTGCAGATGTCCCTGGTTATCCCAGGCAGTAATGCTGGCGAATTGTCACCAGCGTTTGCCACTTTATCTGCCCCATTGTCTTTTCATTGCTTGACTATCTAAGCAAAGAAACAATTGTAACTATTTAAGATAAGCAGGTCTCTTGGGGAAACTGTGACTTGCAGCTTAAAGGGCAATTCACCTTTATTAGCAAAACTGTAGTAACACATAAAAACCACATAAATGTCTTCAAACTTTCATAACTTGCCAAATTTTGTAAAATTAACATGGTAATTAGGGGGTATGGCCACAAAATTGGTATGGTCAAAAAATGTTACAGTGCATTTTGTCCCTCTTTCTATTTACAAAATGTTGGGACATATGCAGTAGTTTAGAGGGGCAGTCCCCAGGTACACATGACATGCAATTCTGCACTTTCAATTAGGAAAATTAGTGATCAGTGAGAATGGAACCTACTATAGGATGAAGAAACATAGTAAAAATGCTTGCTCTTCAGGACTCTATGGGAAAAAGAGATATGGTCTCCTGCTTTCTACAATGTATGTGAATAAAGGTGTCTGCCATAGCACTCCTTCACTTATGTGTTCTAGTGCAATATGTTAGTAGGCTAAACCTGTATAGCCCAGTCTGTAATTAGGGTTGGTGAAATTAAAATGAATAAAATGCATGTTGATGGCTTATGCAATCCTAATGGGTGTTTAAATAAACATTTTAAAGCTTAGGAAAATAAATCTTGGAGCACAATTCAATTGTATTGCTGCACATACATATAGCCTAAATTAACTGCTAAAAAAGAATAATCTATTCTAACCCATTTTGTATGTAGTCTCTATTTCTAATTCCTTGTCTTTCTATTTTGCCTATTCCCCAACCCCAGATTTAAAATGCTCCCTGGTTGCGAAAGATTGCAATTCCAACAGCAGCACAAAAACGTATTGACTGTAAGGATAGACTTTAATTGTTAGTATTATTTATCCTTTTACTTTTACTCTCACTAGTGTGTCATTTACAGATATGACCTGAGCACTGAAATTAGTGGAACCCTAGTAAGATGGAAACAGCTTAAATGCTGGAAAAATGCTGCAAATATATACATAATTATTAAACCACAAGAAAAAAGAGTGAAGGCCAGTTCACATATAACCTGCAAAATGTAATAATTTGAGGGTGAACATATATTTTAAGAAACATGACAACATGACACCCATAGGATAGTTAAAGGGACAGTATACCACCTTGTAGTGATGTGCGGGTCAGGGTTTCCCTGACCCGCACACGACCCTATCCCGCCCTGCTAATACCCGCACCCGCCCTGCTAATACCTGCTCCCGGGGGTCCTTTTATAGACCCGCCGCTGACGTCACAATGATGTCACAAAAGGGGCGGGGCGAGCAGACACGACACTATAAAACTGGAACCCGGAAGTTGGATGCCAGCTTTGAAGGTGGCGGGCGGGGACAGCAGGAGAAGAGCTCAACCCGCACCCGTCCGCCACCCACGTGGAGCACTGCAAGGTCGGCCCGCACATCACTATCCCCTTGTTCAACTAAAGTTCAAGCAATAGTTCAAGCAACATGTTCTGAACATAATTTTTGTCTGTTGTTTTAATTATGAAAAATCCATGTTTTTTATTTCTTTGAGCAGAACAGGTCAAACAGGAAGACTAAAGCACATGTGCAGAGGAGACGATATGGGTTGGTTCGTTTTTATTGCCCTCATAGCAACTATACATATAAAAAGTGCATGGTCAGAAGAGATCCTATGTTTGCAAAGTGAGGTTGGAACCACCTGAAGTGGTTTGGGGTTGTGTAGTAGGGGCAGAAATGCTCTTGCTGCATAGGAATTGGAAACGCAGCTATGGGGCGAAGTGACTAACGCTGGTGACAATTCGAAAGCATTACCTCTTTCAGGCACTTCACTAGGGAAAGAGACAGGCGCATTCTATTTGCGCTCTATCGCCAGGCGAATTTTCTCTGCAAATTCACTAAAGTTACCTCTTTTGCCAGCTCAGACCAGACGAAGTGCATTGGAGTAAATAGATCTTCCTCAATCTTCTGTTACTTACATCATATTTTTAGTGGAAAAAAGTTTCTAAGTCCCAAAAAACGCTAGTGTCTTTTCCTTTTTTCAGAGTGATAGCCTGCAAAAGTCCTTAAATTTTTTTGGGGGTAACCGGGTTCCCCCATACATGTTATAACATATGGAATATAAACTATACAGTGGGCTCATGTGTAGGGCATTATAACAACTCTATTTTCTTTATAAAGGTTCCCTGGACTTGTGTAATGTAATGTAATTGATGCAACATACAGTATACGTCCATTCAACTTTAGAATTTCCCGCCATATGGAAATTAGCCTGAGCGAAGACCTCTAACGAAGTTTCCCTAGGCATAATTGAACGCTAGCTAACTTCACATTTTAGTAAATTAGCGATGTCTGAGCAAATTTTCGCCTGGCGAAGTGTAGCGATGGTTGCAAAGCCATCGCTGGCGAATTTTCGCAGGTTAGCAAACTTCCCCCTATGTGTTAACACCACTTTTGCTGACATCATACCGTTACCGTTTCCAATGCTGAGCTATTTAAAACTAATTTAGAATAGTGGTTGTATGCCCTTTAGAAAGTCGAATATGACAGCAAGCATGCTGGGCTTGATTGAATCCCAAATGGGATTTTAATTGATAAGATGGTTTTATTCCAACAATTGTAAATGAAATATGTGTACGTAATAAATGTTCTGTTGAGAATTAGCACTATGGAGCATGACCCTCTTTTTTAATATGATTACAGACAGATAATTAGGTTGCCAGTTAACAACCTACCCACCCCTTTACCATTTTGCCGTGACTGTTTTGGCTTACAAATATGCAAGCATCTATTATGCACAGTTTATGTATGCACTCATACTCTAATTATCTACCTCGAAGGACCAAACATGGAGTAGCTTCATTTTCTCTGTTTAGCTCAAGTGCAGTGGCACTAGAATTATGGAAACAAATGCTGCATTGTCAGTAAAATACATGGCAACTAGCCCACAAAATTGTATTTTGAACACATGCACTTTTCAATACTATCCCTATCATGTATTGGGCTTTTTATTAGCCCAAGGTGACCAAAATCAATATCTATGCCTCTAAAGATGCCCACAGCAGCTCCCCCTATTCTTTTCAGTTGATTCACAGCTCATTCTCTGGGCAACTGTCAGCTACCCAAGGGTAGGAACCAACTTACACAGTTTTCATACAATATACATTTCCTAAAAGAAAACAGCTCAGAAATAAGTGTATTCTGTATCAGAGTTTTGTTATAGACCCTGTAGCATCAGCTTCTAGAACACAAGAAACTAATTTTCTGACAACCCTTAGCCATAGCTTCTTAATAGCAGCCTATAGCACATTGAGCTTGTGCCGTGTCACCTACACTCAAAAGATGAACAAGATTTGAAATGGAAAGCTCCTGTGAACACATCCTCAATTATTACTGTTATAGGGCTGTTAACCCTCTTTGTTGGTATGGTAAACTGTGTTTATTAACTTATTAGTTATGTAGAGGTTGTGTCTGAACACAATACTGTCTGTAAGGGCTAGTCCACACGGGGAGATAGCCACGCGTTTGCGGTCGCGGCGACAAAGCGCCGCGCCAGTCGCCGCGACCGGCGCAGGCGACAGTTTTGTATGGGCGCCTATGTAAAAACGCCTGTGCTAACCACACGAGGCGATGCGCTTTTCAACAGTCGCCTGAAAAAGCCTGGCGAGGCATTTTCAGGCGACTGTTGAAAAGCGCATCGCCTCGTGTGGTTAGCACAGGCGTTTTTACATAGGCGCCCATACAAAACTGTCTCCTGCGCCGGTCGCGGCGACTGGCGCGGCGCTTTGTCGCCGCGACCGCAAACGTGTGGCTATCTCCCCGTGTGGAATAGCCCTAATACTTCTTGCTCTCACAATGGAGCACATTTGTTATGCTTTATGGCTGATAAAAGATTACTTAGATCACAGTTGTGTGATATCCTGAGTAAAACTCAATGTTTACCTCATTGTAGGACTTTGTGCACTGAACAGGATTAGGTTTGGGATTAGAGTGTCTGCGATAAGAAAGCAAATCAAAGGCAGCAACTTTGGAGCATTCTGTGGTGTAGCTACAAGGGTTGCAGGGTTAGTAATCACAACCAAGCCCTTTGACCTAAAAGTCCCCATGATAAAAAAAAATGTATTTCTTCACCACAGAAGAAAAAATACTATTGAATAAAAGGTGACAAGTGACAACCCACAATGCAGGTGCTGAGGGATACACATGAATACAGATTGGAACCTGTAGTTTTTTAGCGACTTACGTGATTGAAGGCAGTAAGGAGAAGCCCACACACCAATTTGGTATCAGAATCATTGGGGCTTTAGTAGGGTTGCCACCTGGCCGGTAAAAATGATGGTTGACCCCAATGTTATTAATAGGGAAAAAAGAAAAGGTGGCAACCCTAGGCTTTAGTGATGTGTCATTTTATGAAAAGCGGATGTATTTAGTAAGAGAAAACTACCAAAATTAAAATTCCTCTTGAATTATGGTGTGCTTCATGTTTACTGCAAGATCAAAGAACCCTGACACTTTAAAGGGTTAAGAAAAAATTTGGACTAATAGTATCCCTTTAAGAAGCTGCTTGATTTACAAATGCACCAGGGTGAAGGGAGTGCAGGAGAGCTGTTCCAACTTGCTAATCCATATAAATAGAAACTAGTTGTATGCGCAATCCATAAGATCCTAACAACAACCAAACTGAATGCAGTTTCATAACACAGTTATCATTGAATTGTCATAAATCTGTAATGTTTCAAAAGATAATCTGCTAAAATAGCATTTTTTTCATTAAGTTTCATATAAAAGCCCCACAATAATATGGCAAAATGAAAATACTTTACTTTCCAAATTCTATGGAGTACAGACATGTCACATACAGGTACAGTAATTTAATTATTAACATTTTAAATGTTTTTGTACTTCATTAATTATGGTTATCTGTGGCTGATTGGATGGGGTTATTGCATTAAACAGAGCCTTACTTTCTACATGTCCTTTCATTTATTGCTGTAGGGACACCGCGATCAGAATGAAATAAGCAGGACTTCTGTGTGTTGAGGTGGTCTTGCTAGAGGTATCCAAGGATTTGTGGTCTACTTCAAAACCGCTACTTCAAGACTACTTCAAAGACCAAGTTTATCATAATCCAATCCACACAATTTTGAAAATAGCTTTTAAATGAATGAAAAAAAGGTTTAACTTCGGTAAATAGGAGGGTGTATCTCAAGCATGCACTCAAGTTGATCAAGGGTTTTTCTTTTTTAATTTTAAAACAGTCAATACTTTACAGCCTCATTGAAAGTAATAGAACAATGTAATTATTGTTTGTGGTCAACTTTTTTCTACAATTGATGGAGAACGAATGCTTCTGGCCTGGGTTATTGCTACAAAAGTCCACCATCTTATTCAGGTCCTTCCATCCTCTCTTTTATTCAGTCTGAGCCGCTGCATGCAGTAAAAAGGTGAACTTGGAAAAAAATGCTCACTTTTTCTTTCTACTGCGCATGTGCCTGCCCACTCCCAAAAGAAAGACAACAGAAGAGAAGGTTAGGAGTACCAGCCAGGGGTTTCATGTAAGAACAATGTCACTGGGGTGTCCATGGCTATTTGGGTGGGGTAGGGTGGAGCAGGGAACAAGTCTGGGCTGGCCACCAGCCCAGTCCGAAGCTTTGTTAAGCCATTATAATCACTGGGAGGGGGGGGTGCATATTGTTTGGCATCCCCATTGATTTTAATTTTAGTTCTCCTTTTAACATGATTGCAATTAAACCATTTCAGTTTTTTCTTAAATTTGCTAGTGGTCACAGGAAATGTTATTTGAGTTTTTGTTTATAAATGCAACCTCAAAAATTGCTAAGTAATGGGTGCTGGGATACTTTTGGTTTTGGTTTGATGAAGTCATACAACAAAATAAAAACTAACAAGTTAATGAATCTAGTTTCAAGTTACATATTTCATATACAATCTATGCTGCTCTTTGCTTTCTACAATATTATACCCACTTCTCATTTTGGTGAGACTGAAGAGAATGATTTAAACTACAGAGATTATGTCTAGACAAACTTCTTATTAGCAGATCCAGATGTTTAGATTTTCATACTAATATGAATAGTGTAATTTAAAAAATGATGGTAAAAACAATCCGTGCCAATATATGGATGTCAATCATAATGATTTACATCAGCTTTTATGTTGAGAAAATGTTAAAAGTCATGTATTTGTATCGGATGTAACCATGAAACATGGACAGCAGATGGATATCTGTTTCTGAAAACAGGAAATATAAAGCAAGGCTCATTACCTCATTTAGCTCCATGCAAAGTAAGCAAAAAAGCTCACACAAAGAATACCACTTAAAAAAGTTAGATAAGCAAAACAAATGATAGTTGTTGACATAAAAAGTCCCTGCTATTACTTTATTATATTACTTTCATTTTAAGTCACAGCTCCCAACTGTCCTGTTTTTCATGGGACAGGGACAATTTTGACAGCTCAGCCTACAGTCCCAGTTTCTTACTAGAAATGTCCCAAGTTATTCTTCTCTGTAATGCACTGATGCCTGAAAAAAAGATACAAAATTTCTAAAACGTAACGCAGAGAGTCCAGAACACTTAGCAGCTGCTCTTAGGTACATATGTACATATTTAAGATAATAATGTTGAGATGGATGGAAAGTGGGTGCACTCTAATTTTATACTGCCCCTTTGTATCACTGCCTGATTAGTATATGCTGGTGCCACACAGCCCTTTTCTTGCTAACATACAGCCATTGCACAGATACTTTGTAAATCTACTTTTTACTGTTTGCTCATTAAATTCTATAGGCCTTCTGGCAAATTTGAACAAAACAGGCAGCTGTTCGCATGTAGTCAGATCTGTCTGAACTTAAAACAGGAAAACGCACATGGCAAACCAACATAAATATTTCAGTGGTCATTGTTTCCAAGGCAGTCTCATGCGTCATTATTGTCTCACCAACAAAATTTCTACGCTTTGTGCACTGAATCAGCTGCTGCTGATTTATTTATATCATTCTTTTAATGTTATGCATGTTGCATTATATAAATATTTAAGCCAATTAATATAAAGTCGTTTTCTTTTCTTACAGAGTCACTAAAGCATAACTCCAAAGCTGTAAGAAATGTACAGTCTCTGTAAAGTTCTGTGGTATATGTCAGCACTATATAAATAAAAGGATGGGAGGTGGCACTCTGTCATTTCCCTCATATCCTGGCACTCTAATAGAGAAATATAATAAAAGTTGTAAATGGCAAAACAGTTGTACAAATAAGAATAAAAATTTGCATTTTGCAATGCAATATTTGTCATTGCATTGCAAGTTTTAATTCCACATTTCATACTTTTAAGGCATGCGTAAAGGAATTATGCACTTTTAAGGCATGTGTAAAGGAAATACCTGGTGGTTCAGGGGGCAAGCGGGGTGCATTCTCTTCCACATGCAGAGTCCTCTTTGGGTGCCACACTCGTCACTTTCGGGTTTTGATGTGCCGCGCCGTGTGCCATCATTGCGCCACGCGTCTTGTAAATCATTGCCCAACATAAGGTCTATTGCATAGTTCCTGGGTGCGTTTATTGTGTGTTCCTGATCTCCTTTTGATCCTGCCTTGTTTTGACTTCTCTCTTGGATCCTGTTCTGAACTGCAATATTGGTGCATTTAACCTGGCCTGTGACCCAGACTATTACTCAGTCTCCTTTATTTATACTGTATTGTCTGACTGTTACCGGCCCGGCCTGGCTTTCGACTACTCCTATTGTTCCCCGTTCTATTACTTCACGCTTGGTTCCCTTGCTCACTCAGAACACTCTTGGGCCTCTCACAGTAAGACCTGGTGGCATCAGAGTAGCGGAGCTCTAGTACTGAAGCCAAAGGGCCGCGACTGGGTCCTTGGGGTCTGTTCTGCGTTTGAGATACCCTGCATTACAACAAACATGAAGGAGGCATAATATTTTGCTGCAAAATAACTTTTTCAGTAAGAGGTTTTATTAAATACACTTGGCACTGTTGCAAATTATAAAATGTGGACCCTTCGGAAGTGGTCACTAAACAGATTGTGGGTTCTCAAAAGTTATATTTAATTTGTGCAAAGGCATATTTTTACATTACCAACTTTTATTACATTCCCCTGTCAGGGTTTTAGCTCACATCCATTTCTGATCACTGTGGTGCTTTTGGGGAGAACCTCAGTTATTAATTTGTTCGCTAATGATGTATTGGTCCACCTGAGACCCGGGGAGTTACTGTCAAGACCGCCGGGAGCGCGAGGAGTCGCGTCCGCTCCCGGCGGCGAAGAATTCAAGATGGCGGCGCCCAGTCAACCCACGTGGGTTCCGACGCCGGCGACGTGACGTCAGCGCGGCGCGACGGTCGCAGGCGCGCTGACGCTGGCGCAAGGGCGCCAAATTCAAACATAAAAGGACGCCTGAGACGCCAAGATGGCGCCCGAAAATAGGATTCTGTTCCCTGAGAGTTTCCTGGGTTCCCTTGCTGTTTTCCCTACATATATCTGCCTGATTCCTTGTTGTGACCCTTTGCCTGGACCTGGACTTCGCTGATACTCTGCCTGCTATTGACCCCCTGCCTGGACTTTGGACTTTGATTATATTCTGCCTGCCTTGTGACCTGTTGCCTGAACCCGATTACCCTTTCTGCTTAATCCCTGGATACCACGATCCTGATCCCTCCTGAGGGGCTTCCTCCTAGATCCGGACTACTCCCCAGAGGGGGCTCCCGGCTCCTTGACATTATTTTCGGGCCATGGATCCTTCTGAGGAAGCCACACCTCATGTCGGACGAGCGCTCCGCGGACTGGCATCCCGCATGGAGGACTACGAAAACCAGCAGGTTCGCATTGGGCAAGCACTCGATGTCCTGCTAGCTCAAGTGCCTTCTGAGCCTTCCACTGCTCCACCTACTGGAGATCCCCCCATGGCGGCAGCCCCTACGAACGCAAGCTACCCGACAGGTGAGCCTCGCATTCCACCTCCCCCTCGCTTCAGTGGGGACCCACAAGCCTGCAGGGGGTTTGCCACGCAATGCCAAATTCAATTTGAGTTCCAACCCACACAGTTTCCAAGTGAGCGTTCCAAGGTGGGGTATGTGATGTCTCGATTGGAAGGCAAGCCACTAGAGTGGGCAACGTCTCTTTGGGAGAAGAATTCCCCGCTGACTTTTGATGTTAAAGACTTTCTCCAAGCTTTTCGTTTAATCTTTGATGCTCCAGGTCGGGTTACGAACGCCCCTGCCCGTCTCTTGCAGCTCCGGCAGGGAAGCCGCAGTGTCAATGACTATGCTATAGACTTCCGAACACTGATGGCGGAGACTTCCTGGTGTGATGACGCTTACAAGGCTGTATACTACCAAGGCCTATCCATCCGCATCAAAGATGATCTCGTCTCCAGAGAGACTCCTGACACCCTGGAAGGGCTGATCGCTCTATCCATTAAAGTGGACACTCGTCTCAGAGAGCACCAGGTGGAGAGAGAGCGCAGCAGACGATTTTCTCCCTTGTTGGCCCCTCGCTTTCAAAGGCCGATTCTGCAAACACCCGCTGTTCCTGTGACTCATGTGTCGACGTCCCCCTTGGAGGAACCTATGCAAGTAGGAAAGACTCGCCTCTCCGAGCAGGAAAGACTCCGAAGACGTATGGCAGGTCTCTGTTTATACTGTGGTGGGCATTCCCATTTTGCCAACGCCTGTCCTGCCAAAACCAAGAGTTTTGTACCCCGAGGTATGTCTCAGGTTTCTCATGTAGGGGGCATCACTCGAGGTCCTCTGGAGAAGTATCAAGAAAGTTCACGCAGACTTCTTCTTCCTTTGCAGATTCACCTGGCAAGTAGGTCTATCTTCGAAAGGGCCTTCCTCGACTCCGGAGCGGATGGCAATTTCATGGATGCCTTTTTGCCGAACGCATGAAGATTCCCCTGCTTCCATTATCTTCACCCCTGCGAATTACCGCCATAGATGACAAACCCCTGGAGTTTGAATTCGTCACAAAGTTCACGGCGGAACTATCTGTACAAGTTGGGGCGCTGCATCAAGAAAAACTTTCATTTTTCATCATCCCCTGTCCTTCTACTCCAGTAATATTGGGTCTTCCGTGGTTACGTCTGCATAACCCCACCATAGACTGGTCCACTGGGCAGATCTCTCGTTGGAGTTTATTTTGCCTGCAACATTGCCTTCCGTCAAAACCCCTCGAGAAGGTGAATGTCTCCTCTGCGGAATTAAAGACTTTGCCCTCCACTTACAAGGGATTTTCCGATGTGTTTTGTAAAAAGTCGGCAGAGTTCCTTCCCCCACATCGCTCCTACGATTGTCCGGTTGAACTCCTGCCAGGAGCTATGCCCCCCAGAGGGCGCACCTACCCTCTCTCTCCTGCAGAGACTACCGCTATGAAGGAGTACATCCAAGAAAATCTCCAGCGGGGGTTTATCCGCCCTTCTACCTCTCCTGCAGGGGCTGGGTTCTTCTTTGTGGAGAAGAAGGACGGAGGCCTTCGGCCTTGTATAGACTATCGGGGTCTGAATAAGATCACCGTGAAAAACAGGTACCCCCTGCCCCTGATTGCCGAGCTCTTTGACCAGCTGAAAGGGGCAAAGATTTTCTCCAAGTTGGATCTCCGGGGGGCCTACAACCTCATTCGCATCCGGGAGGGTGACGAATGGAAGACGGCATTCAACACTCGGGATGGGCACTATGAATATCTCGTTATGCCCTTCGGCCTATGCAATGCCCCTGCCGTCTTCCAGGAGTTTGTTAATGATGTGTTCCGAGATCTCCTAGGAAGGTTCGTAGTCGTATACTTGGACGACATCCTGATCTTTTCCAAGGACCTTGAAAGTCATCGCTCCCAGGTGAAGGAGGTACTCTCTCGTCTGAGGAAGAACTCTCTCTTCGCCAAGTTGGAGAAGTGTGTCTTCGAGGTATCCAAGATCCCCTTCCTAGGATACATTATCTCTCCAGAGGGATTTGAGATGGACCCCGTGAAGGTGTCGGCCATCCAGGAGTGGCCTCTCCCACTGAGTACCAAGGCAATCCAGAGGTTCATCGGATTTGCTAATTATTATCGACAGTTCATCCGGGGGTTCTCTTCCCGCATTTCACCTATCCTGGCCCTCATCCGGAAAGGGGGTAAACCCAGCCTGTGGCCTCAATCCGCCATAGAAGCCTTTCAGTCCTTGAAAGAGGCCTTCACGTCCGCTCCTGTTCTCCGACATCCCAATCCTGCACTACCCTTCTGCATCGAAGTCGATGCTTCTGAAGTCGGAGCCGGAGCTATCCTGTCTCAGAGACACTCCACTGATGGAAAATTGCACCCCTGTGCGTTTTTCTCCAAGAAGTTCTCATCCGCAGAGCAGAACTATGATGTCGGAAATCGAGAACTCTTAGCAGTCAAGCTTGCCCTTGAAGAATGGCGTCACCTCCTGGAGGGCTCTGAAATTCCTGTCCAGATTTTCACTGATCACAAGAATCTGGAGTTTATACAGTCCCTCAAGAGGCTAAATCCCAGACAAGCCAGGTGGGCCCTTTTCTTTTCCCGTTTTAACTTTGTTTTGACTTATCGCCCAGGTTCCAAGAATCTGAAAGCCGATGCCTTGTCTCGTAGCTTCACTCCGGTGGATCGTGACCCTGAGAGGCAGGAGCCAATCATTCCACCAGTCAAGATCATTGCCTCTTTGTATCCCCAATTTGCCGACCAGATTCTGGCTGGGCAGTCCTCGGCTCCTCAAGATACTCCGATTGGCATGGCCTTCGTCCCTCCAGAACTTCGCCTGGCCATCCTGCAACAAACCCACTGCTCCAGACAAGCTGGACATCCTGGTCCGGCCAAGACCCTTGAACTCTTGAGGCGCCTAGTCTGGTGGCCTGATATCCGCAAGGATGTAAAGGACTTTGTGGCTGCTTGTAATGTCTGTGCCACTTCTAAGCCTAGCCATTCCCGCCCCAGCGGGTTGTTACAGCCTTTGCCGGTTCCCTCTCGTCCGTGGACGCACCTCTCTATGGACTTTATTGTCGAACTTCCTCCCTCCGGTGGGAATACTGTGATCTGGGTTGTCATTGACCGCTTCAGCAAAATGGCCCATTTCATCCCTTTGAAGAAGTTACCCTCTGCGGTGGAATTATCCCAACTCTTTATTAAGTACATCTTCCGCCTGCATGGTTTCCCGGTGGAGATCGTCTCCGACAGAGGCACCCAGTTTACCGCCAAGTTCTGGCGTTCTCTATGTAAAGACTTGGGAATAACACTTAAATTTTCATCTGCCTACCACCCGCAGACGAATGGGGCAGCTGAACGTGTGAACCAAGCCTTAGAACAGTTCCTGAGGAACCACGTGTCTCTTTGCCAGGACGATTGGTCTGACCTCCTCCCGTGGGCAGAGTTTGCTCATAATAATGCATGTCATTCCTCCACAGGAAGGTCTCCATTTATGGTGGTGTATGGACAGCACCCTCAAGCCTTTCCTCAGGACTTCGTGTTGTCGGACGTCCCGGCTGCAGATGATCTGACAGCCCATATGCTTGCTATTTGGGCTGCAACCAAGTCTAATCTGGAGAAGTGTGCTCTAGTCCACAAGACTTTCGCGGATCGCCGTAGAAGGCCCTCTCCTCCCTACAAGGTGGGTGATAATGTCTGGCTCTCTTCCAGGAATATTCGCTTGAAGGTGCCATCTCCCAAGTTGGGTCCGAAGTTCCTGGGTCCGTTCCCCATCTTGGAGATAATTAACCCCGTAGCCATCAGACTTCAACTCCCACCAGAGATGAGAATCCCCAACGTGTTCCACGTCTCCCTGGTGAAGCCCACCGTCTCCAACCGTTTCTCTGGTGTCCAATCTCCTCCTCCTGCTGTCTCTTTGGAGGGTCAACAAGAATTCGAGGTGGAGAGAATCCTTGATTCCAGAATCTCCAGAGGGTCCCTTCAGTACCTCATCCATTGGAAGGGCTTTGGCCCCGAAGAATGCTCTTGGGAGGGACATCGTGATGTGCATGCTCCTCGTTTGGTAAGAGACTTCCACTCCAAGTTTCCCCAGAAACCAAGTCCCGGTGGTCCTGAGGCCCCCCGTGAGGGGGGGGTACTGTCAAGACCGCCGGGAGCGCGAGGAGTCGCGTCCGCTCCCGGCGGCGAAGAATTCAAGATGGCGGCGCCCAGTCAACCCACGTGGGTTCCGACGCCGGCGACGTGACGTCAGCGCGGCGCGACGGTCGCAGGCGCGCTGACGCTGGCGCAAGGGCGCCAAATTCAAACATAAAAGGACGCCTGAGACGCCAAGATGGCGCCCGAAAATAGGATTCTGTTCCCTGAGAGTTTCCTGGGTTCCCTTGCTGTTTTCCCTACATATATCTGCCTGATTCCTTGTTGTGACCCTTTGCCTGGACCTGGACTTCGCTGATACTCTGCCTGCTATTGACCCCCTGCCTGGACTTTGGACTTTGATTATATTCTGCCTGCCTTGTGACCTGTTGCCTGAACCCGATTACCCTTTCTGCTTAATCCCTGGATACCACGATCCTGATCCCTCCTGAGGGGCTTCCTCCTAGATCCGGACTACTCCCCAGAGGGGGCTCCCGGCTCCCTGACAGTTACCTGCTGAGTTGAGTCTGGGTCACCAACCGGGTCTGCTTACTTAGTTTTGGGTGTATTGCAGTACTTATGTGCCTGCACCTTAGCTCCTTCAATGGTCTCTCAGTTTCTCTCTCCTGCAACAGTCTCCCACTTAGTGCTGTGGCCGCTCCTCCGTGTTTTGTTACCGGTAGGTTTGGGTCATATACAGAATAGATGGAGTTTGGTTCGAACAATGATAGGTTGTTCAAGAGCACATAAGGGTCAGGTTAGGGTTAACATTTTTCCAACCTACTCTTTATTAGCCACTATCCATTGTTTGGAATGGGAAACACACTATGCATGCATTTGCACCATTACACAGTCAATGAGGCCAGTAGCACACAGATCATCGTGTGTGAGTGTGCATGTTGTAGTAAAATAGTTTTAAAAGGCAAAAAGTATTGCACATCAGTGTTCCCAGTCATAACTCTGTGAGGTATCTGGTGCCCACAATAAATAAAACAAAACAAATGGACTAACACTCATTACTGCAGTATGGAAACCACAACTGCATGAATTTACCTCTATTTAAATCTTTGGTTCAGATAGAGGAAGTAGACCCCGCAGTTGCAGGGGGGCCCGGGTAACAGGGGGGCCCGGACTGTGTAGTCTGCTTCCTCGATAAAAAAACCCTTCTCCCCCAGCTACTTTCTTACCTGTAGTGAGGAAGGGGGTAGCAAGTCGGGCAGTGGGTGGGGAGTGGATGGGACCTGGACGGGGCAGAGGCGGGACAAAAGTGGGCGGGAGGATGGGTATCGGAGTGCGCTGGGCCCTTATGAAGATTTTTTTGCAAGGGGCCCGGAGCACATTACACTACTGCTTTCGTCAGGGGCGTTTCAGGCAGTAATGCCACCTGAGGCGGCGTTCGCAATGCCGCCCCCCGCCACGATTACCTTAATAGCCAACAGGGGGTCCAGTGGAGGCGGCATTGATAGCGCAGAGAGCAAAATTTAGCTCTCTGCACTAGTAAAGCTGAATTTCGGGTTTAAAAAAAATGGAAATTCGTCTCTTTAAGTTACCAGGAGCGGCTTTTTGCCGCCCCTGGTAACATCTGCCGAGCTGCCGTCTGAGGCAAGGTGCCCACCTTGCCTCATGGCAGAAACTTCCCTGGCTTTGGTAACATGAGCAGCATGTTAGATAGATATATGATAGATAGATAAATGGATAGATAGATAATATAGACACATCTAATTATACTGTTTTTTATATTTGTCATCTGCAAAGTACTTTGTATGTTTTTCCTCACAATTAAACTCGGCACCAATATAAAAATTGAAAGCACAATTTATGTGAACTTTAGAAATGAATGATTTCATAAACTATTCTTATCTCAAGAGGAAAAGCATTCAGAGAAAATCCTTTCTGATTTCATATGAAATTCCTGTGCACATGTACATTGCAGCCCATTTGTAATACACCAGGTAAGCATGGCAAAGTATACCCTTGAAAATATTTCTTAGTGTTTATATGTCAATATTCATTTCCTCAATGTCACGTTGTGGAAAACGAGGCCAGGTACACTGGCAAATTGAATCTAAACACACCCCTGCAATTGCATCTATTTTAATGCATGAGGCACAAATCAGCACCTGGTTCCAATGATGATGGAATTATGAGGATAAATTATGGGTAAAAAATATGGTGATTTGCACCCGAAAAATGCACTTTTCACTCTGCACTACATTTGTAACTGACCATTTGGCACAACTTTCATGATTGGCATTAGGGATGCACCGAATCCACTATTTTGGATTTGGCGGAACCCCCGAATCCTTCGCGAAAGATTCGGCCGAATACCGAACTGGATTCGGTTCGGGCGGGCAGAAGGATTTGGCCGAATCCGAATCCTTCTGAAAAAGGCCGAATCCTGGCCGATTTCGAACCGAATCCTGGATTCGGTGCATCCCTAATTGCCATTCATACAGGGAAGTGACATTTTCTGCACAAAACTCCATATGTAATAGAAGGCACAATGTTTTCCCAGGTACAGTAACCCATAGAAACCAATATATAATACTATTAATACTATACATGCCGATTTGTTGCAATGGGTGACTGCATCTGGGCAAACTTTAGTGTCATGTATTGATTTACCCATTATTCATTGCATAACCCATTATGTGTTTCAGTTTTATGCTCTTATAAGTTTCTGATTTAGCATTTGAAAAGCCTGAAGGAGGGTAAATAAAGCTGCAAGCAATTTTGTTCGACATCCACACATTGTGAGAGTTACAAGGAGCTCTTTACAAGCAGAGTGTGAAATGTAGCATGTGCAAAATCAATGTTTAGGGTGAAGAACGATTTATGATATCATTTTCACCATTAACAGTCCAATATTTCCCCAATATGTTTATAATATTGCTAATATCCGTCAACACCACTCGGAGATAATCCAATTTGTATGGCACGTCTACCCTGAAAAATATTTGAAGTTGCGCAGTTGTGTTGGACCTTCTGGTGACCATGAGACTTTTGTTGATCCTTCCACTATTCTGTATACCGTATTTAGAATGGGGTACAAAAGGTCGACTATGGAAGGTTAGACTGAACCCTCTTAAATCGGGGCCTGTGCCCTACATTCCACTACTTAGTGCCCAGAGGATTACAGGCAATTAAAATAAAAATAGTCACTTTTTAGCTCAAGAGGGATCAAAACCTTAGTTCCCAATCCCTATCACACTGCCCCAAGATGGTAAAAGTGACCTGTGATAGGTTATAAGTCCTCTTCAATTGCACCACAAGGAAAACTACACCAAGAAATAAGGCGCCAATGACATCTCTACAACTTTGGACCTAGTTGTAATCTATCTTTTTTTTTAATTATTTTTAGAAATAGAAGTAAGCTTTATTGTATTAAGGGGGAAGATGGGGTCCACTGTGGTTTCAGGGGGGGGTAGGAGTGTAAAGGGTCCAGTAAGGCCGTAATTAGTAAAAAAAAAAAGTCAAAATATCTTGATAGTATAGGTCAACCTAGCAATGTTTTCCAATGCATGGAATTGCGTCTGTGCCATCCTATCAATTCTGGGGGTATTTATACATGGAATTGTGCTTGTGCCATCCTACTAAATTCTGGGGGTATTTATACATGGAATTGTGTCTTTGCCATCCTACTAAATTCTGGGGGTAGTTATACATGGAATTGCGCCTGTGCCATCCTACTAAATTCTGGGGGTATTTATACATGGAATTGCGCCTGTGCCATCCTACTAAATTCTGGGGTTAGTTATAGATGGAATTGGGTCTGTGCCATCCTATCAATTCTGGGGGTATTTGTATATGGAATTGTGCCTGTGCCATCCTACTAAATTCTGGGGGTATTTATACAAGGAATTGCGCCTGTGCCATCCTACTAAATTCTGGGGGTAATTATACATGGAGTTGCGTCTGTGCCAAAGATCACCTGTGGTCAGATTGGCAACAGGTGAAACAAGCCATGCCTTCTTGCAGTTACAAAGCAAAGCCTTATCTGTCTGCACACATAGGGCCAAATTTACTAAATTGTGAAGTGACTAACGCTGGCGTCATTTTGGAAATTCGCCAATTTACTAATGGGCACAGGCATAACATCGCTAGCGAAAGCGACTGACGAATTTGCGCTCTGGTTAAGGGACTTAACTGCGCAAATTCACTAAGATGCGGATTTTACTGAACGTTACCTCTTGCGCCAGACTTGCCTTCACCACCTCAGACCAGGCGAAGTGCAATAGAGTAGATAGGACTTCATCAAAATTTAGTTTAACATTTTTCTAAGTCCCAAAAAACGCTGGTGTCTTTTCATTTTTTCAGGGTGATAGGCTGCAAAAGAGTGTAAACATTTTTTGGGGTAACTCGCTTCCCTCCTACATTTCCTAACATGGCACATAAACTATACACTGGGCACATGTGTAGGGCATTATAACAACTCTATTTTCTTTTATTAAGCTTCCCTGGACTTGTGTAAAGTAATGAATTTGCTGCAACATATACGTCCATTCAACTTTAACTTCCCGCTGTATGTAAATTAGCCAATGCTAGCGCAAATTTGCTCTGCTTGCCGAATTAATGCTAGCGCAACTTCGCCAGCGTTTGGCGCCCTGGACGCAACTTTGCATGTTAGTGAATTAGCATTGTCTGAGCAAATTTTTGCCTGACGAAGTGTTGCGCTGCCTGCAAAGCAGTCGCTGGTGAATTTTTTGTAAATTTGCCCCATTGAGCAGCAGCAATGCAGAAAGCACAGGATCACCAAGTCCCCGGTTCAACTTCAGGCAGGTTATCACAATAGCATTGCCACATTTCTGCATCTAAATAAATTGCTAACTAGCCATGTAACATGTGGATTCAATAAAGGGGTTTGGTGGCAACCCTAATTATATATATATATATATATATATATATATATATATATATATATATACTGTATAGCTGCAAAGTAGTTTATATAACGTAGTGTTTTATTTTAGTTTAAACTGCAAAGTTATTTTAAATCTGTCCATATTTGACCATTTTTAAAACATCTGTAGCTGATATAAATAAGATGAGCCCTGCCCTTTTGAGGTATTCTAAACTCCTACAGCTCAGCTATTCTTAGCCGTGTCCAGCGCTAGCTTATGTGACTGTTTCCCTTGATAAATGTTGGTATAGGGCCCACGTAATATCCTGTATTCCCTTGCAATTTCGTATTTAAAAAGGCTTTAGGCTATTTATAATCTGCCAACAGCAGAAAATTGCCTGCTCAGTTTTTAAATGTTATAGTTAGAGGAGGAGTACCCGACAACAAAATTTAAAATTAATAACCTCTATTACCTGCAAAAAATAAGCTTTTGTCGCTTGGGGCCTGTTTATCAAGCTGATCAAAATATTTGAGGTCAGGAAAAATGGATAAAAGAAGTTTTATTGTTCTGTGCATTAATGCTAACATATGATTTTACATTTTATTAAGTCTAAAACAGCAAATTTATTATTGCGTGTATTTTATTTTACATTACCAATATATCAAAGTGTATGCTATACTTACTCAAACTTGCCGTAACCCATACAATGTAATGAAACCAATTTCAGGTAGATAAAAATAATAGCATACAAAGTGGGGACGCTGTGCTACACATGCTCCAAATTCCTTCCCAGCTTTATAATAATGCTGGATTTTAAGTGGCCATGAATGAAAATTATGTGGAGATGTTTGATGTATTTATAAAAATAGGATTCATGGTGATTAAAGGGGTGGTTCACCTTTAAGTTAACATCTAATATGTTACAATGGATAATTCTAAGTAACTTTTTGGTCTTCATTTTTTATTTTCCATAGATTCTGAATTATTTTCCTTCTTCTTCTAACTGTTTCTGGCTTTCATATAATTGTCAAAAAACAAATGCTATGTTAGGCTACACATTTATTTTTTTGATACTTTTGATTACTCAAATTTTTATTTAGGTCCTCTCCTATTCATATTTCAGTCTATCATTCAAACCAATGCATGGTTGCTAGGGTAATTTGGACCCTAGCAACCAGATTGCTGACATTGCAAACTGGAGAGGATGGGAAAAGTCAGAATCTGAAATCCGGCATCTCAGACCTGTCGAGGTTGCATATAAGTCAATGGGAGAAGTACCAATGATTTTTTGATGTGCGCTGGGTTTTTGGCAATACCCCAAAATCCGAAAAAATCATGAAAATCGTATTAAAAAATTCGAAAAAATTGTGGGATTTTTATCCGCAAACAAAATTTTCGGGAAAGTGTAATAATAAATAAGCCCAAAAAACCCGTGCGGATTTGGTCTGAGTTTTTTCCAGAAAATATTGAGATAAATTCTGACTTTGATAAATAACCCCCCTAAAAGTTAATTTAAAGATGAACAACCCCTTTATAAGTGCATTATACCATAAAGGCAGGAGGTAAGTACAGGGTTTTGCTGTACCCACTGACACTCCCTAACTGGATGGCATACACATTGGGGGCAGCATTGTATTCATGGGGGAAACATAGATCTTATGCTTCATTCTCTGTACTATCTATGTATTCCAGGACAAGCCCAATCTGCTAGCTTTAGCATTTTTCATTTAAAACACATTTTTCTTTGACATGAATAGGAAGTGCAGGTTGATGAGCAAGGTGGTTTTGATCTCTGCAGTTCTTACTGCAGAGATCAAAATCACCTTGCTCATCAACCTGCACTTCCTATTCATGTCAAAGAAAACTGTGTTTTAAATGAGAGGACCATGTGATCTAAACATGGAGAGTACCAAGTAGGGATGCAGCAAACAGGAGTGTTTCTGGAACTACTGCCACCCAGATGCCCCCCCCTCCCGCTCAGTGCTTAAAAATCAGGGTCAGAGCGGGTCAAAAGGGGGCAGCATCTCTAGTGCAGTGAGTGCAATAGCATACTCTGCACTAGCGGAGCCCAACCCGGAACTTCAGCTCTTAAAGTTGCAAGAGGCGGCTTTTTGCCTTGTAACTGGCCACTTGCTGGCACCTGAGACAAGATTCTCACCTTACATCATGGCAGGATTGCTGCTGGGCAAGGAACTGCGCAGTTCAGATTTGACTTTATTAATTATACAATATCCCTAATTAGTGATGGGCGAATCTGTGGAGCGAAATTTGTGAAACAGCAAAAAATTTGCGAGTGTCAATTTTGATGCGAGCTACACGTGCAACTATTTGGTCCAAATGCATTAAAGTTAACGGGCGTCCAAATAATTGTGATGTGCAACAATTTTAATGCACGCAACGATTTTGACAGACGCCAAATTTTTTTTGATGTGGCAGATTTTTTGCCGGCAAATTAATTTGCTTGCTGTGAAATGCTGTTATTTGCATTGAATTTCTGTCCTGTGAATTTATTCGCCCATCACTATCCCTCATCACCAAGGCTACACATTGTACTTCTTTAGGGGTCATGTATGGCCGCAGTTGCCATGTTTTTTTAACCACAATGCAGAATGCAGGTGAGATGTCTGACACAATTGCATCCAATGCATTAAAATTTGTATATTTGTGCTCTGACACTAATCAGACCCAATTGCTCTTTTCTAATTCTGGGTGTCGTCATTACTGAAGTGACATGCGTGTGACATGTGCACAGTTGTGCTCTCTGCACTAGTGTTGTGCCCCCTCGACCCACTCTGATGTGAAACGGGTTAAGCACTCGGCAGGTAAGTGGACGGCATCATAAGACACATGTTATAAATAAATGTAAAACATTGTGCAGCTTGTTGCTTTTATTTATAAAAATTATGATCCCATAAAATTGCCCCTACCTAAATTACCCCTTTTGTTTGCACACAGTACTCAGGAGTGGCTGCTCATATAACCTAGACATCATACTATACAGAATATGTGTGCACATGATCAGTCCAATGTCTCTGGCTAAACCTATTATATAGTAGTTGAACTATAGCTAAGCACATTATAAAGAGATTGCTAAAAGCTAACTGGTGCAAGATTACAGCTAGGAGGATACATTGAATTCTAGCAATCAAATACACAGCTTATAACTGACTCTGAGAGTTTGTCAGACATCATTGAAGGCATATTAGACCTGTTATAATGATGGGTTAGGCTGCAAGATGATGTGTGATAAACTGGTTGGTAGTGGATTAAAGTATTCTGCTGTATTAGTTTAGGCAAAGCAGCCAGACAAGCACTATAACTTATGGTACATTTTTTACAACATGGCAGGTAGGTGTGGCCTGCCCTATATTTGCGTTCAGCTTAGACAGGAAAAGGGGAACAGGAATATAAATCATAAATCGATGGCAAAACAGCAGGAATGCCCTTAACCAAAATGGCCACACAAGCAGGTTACTACAATAAGAATAGCCATATCACCAAAAATGATCATATTTATGTTTTGCATATTTTTTTTTCTCTACAATCATTATAAGTGCAGCATTATATTTCTCAGCCATTTGTAAGAACTTCCAATTAGGAACCTGTAGTGTTTGACAGCAGCCCTTTTAGGAAATGTTTGTTCATGTTTATTACTATGCAGCAGAGGGGGACATTAGAGGGCGCTCTCTATAGCAGGCCAGATACTATGCCTTAGGGATGATGCAGCCATGTGGAGCAGAGCTGGCAACTTCTCATCTTGTTTGTTATATGGCAATAAGCTTTGTTCTTATTGGTTCAGGGATGTGACTGACAGTGTTGCTTCACAGAATGGTTATTTTATCTGTTTTGTGAAACTGAGTTTTTGTTTTGTGGAAAGAATGAATCCTGTACTCTAAAATCTTCCTTTCTGTCACAAATATCTATTTTGTCAGTTAAATCTAGCTTGGCATGCACTAGTTAGTTACACTATTATACAGTATATTATGTCCAAGTTTTTTCTACATAATTCATTTTGTAAGTAACTCTACACACAAGTGCGTCCGTTACATGGAGGTTATACATTTGTGAGACAGATTGCTTGTTAAAATGTACAGAATGGAATTTGTAATATAATGACATCCTTTTGTGCACTAACCAGATTTTGTTCTCATTCTTTAAAAGAAATAATATTTTTTCCCTTTATTTATCAATACATTTTTTCAAAAAAAATTTCTGCAGGAAAAAACTAGATAATATCGGGAAAAAAATTGAATTACATGAATTTTTCAAATTTGTCACCTAAAACTTTCACATTTTCGGCTTTGATGCCCGAGAACCACAAAATCTTCAGTTTAATGAATGAAACCCAACACAGAACAGAATATCTCTGTTTATCTAAAGAATTTTTCAGATTACAACAATTGAATTTGTGTTGAACAAAGAGGTATACTGGTCCTTAGATACAATGTCACTTTATATAACATATTACCTTATCTGCAGAATTTTAAAGGGATGTCTGGAAATCCTTAGTTGCGTTCTATGAATGGGCACAGCAGGTTTTGTCTAATGGGGCACAACTTCTGAACTAGAGTTTGCTGCAGTTAATTATATATTGTATCACTGCTATTTATTTCCTAGGAACCACAGAGGAGACTCACTCAGATTCCATGGAGGTTCCATAGACGCAAAAAAAAACAAACATATTAGATAAACCACCCAGTATAAATCTTGACACATAATCAGTTCGGCCTTTAAGGTGGATCATTGGACTGAGCTGGGAATAACAATTAGTCATGGTAACAACAGTCATAACATGCACTCTTCTTCCTTTCTGTGTGTTATGGCATAAATAAAGGTGTCCAGCAACGTGAAATTATATTTTATTTGGTTCCAAAATAAAAGTCTTCAGTTTCCGTTACTCAGTCTATTTAATTTTGCAATGTTTTGTGACAATAATCACACTTAAAATGTAGTAGTAAAATGTAGTGAAAGAGGCTTGTAGAAGAAATCGTTATGTAACTGCATGTTTATCCAAAAGGTCTGACTTACTGGAAGGCCATCTCCCATAGAGCCCATTTTAATCAACTAATTCATACTTTAAAATTGAGTTCCCTTTTCTCTGTAATAATAAAACAGCACCTTGTTCTTCATCCCAACTAAGATATACTTAATTCTTGGTGGAGGCAGAACAAGCCTATTGGGTATTTTTAATCTTTTAGTGATTGAACAGTTTTTAGCAGACATAAGGTATGGAAATCCAAATTATAGAAAGAGCCCTTATCCGGAAAAGCCCAGGTCCCGAGCATTCTGGATTACATGTCACAAACCTGTAATCTTATACAATAAGAAGCCTGTGACTCTGCTTCATTTTACAAATGCTGTGGAATTTTAAGGGGTTTCATTATTGGGTTCATGACATGACTTTCACCCTTTCCTTAATAGGCCAGTAATGCCAGAAATGACAAAAAAAAAACCTAAATGGATTTTCACATATGTAAGAGGCTAATTTATGAAAGGTATTCTCCCTTAACTGATCTTGATTGAAAAAAATGTGTTTTTGCAGCAGTTATTTCTGTGAATTATCAATTTTCTCACACTAGAGTTCAGTGGGGCACCACAGCATTTCTTTTGTGATATAAGCAGACTTATTTAAAATCGTAATTGTCAGTTTACTGAGTCACAATTAGAAGAGTTATTGGATTTTAAAATTTCTGCACATTAGTCTTATTTTCAGAGAATAATTTTAATAAAAGGCAGGGCTTTTGAGGACAGGTCTTCCTTTCTTAGGGTAATTGATGTGCCTCCAGTAATAGATTTTCCTCTTCTGTATCTTTCTGAGCTTGGACTATATGCTTCTGTACTATAACAATTTTTGGATTTGGCAGAATATTGACTTCTCTGCAAAATATTCAGCTTTATACCAAAACTAATCAAAAGTCTAATTTGAATATTCAAATCAGATCAAAAATCAACCTCAAAGATGCATTATCTAAAAAAAATAGCTTATACATGTATGGGATTCATTATCTGGAATCCTATTATCCAGAAAACGCTGAATGACCGGAAAGGAGACTCCATTTTATCCAAATAATCCAAATTTTTAAAAATAATTTTCATTTTCTTTGTAATAAAACAATACCTTGTACCTTATCCAATTAAGATATTATAAATCCTTACTGGAGTCAAAACAACCCTATTGGGTTTATTATTTTAATGTTTAAATTATTTTATAGTAGAATTAAGTTAGATCTGTTATCTGGAAAACCCAAGGTCCCAAGCATTCTGGATAACAGGTCCCATACCTGGATTCTGAAAAGAGAGGTGGAGTATAAGATTTGGGGATCAGGCAGGTTTAAAATTTTCATCTGCTGGTGCACAAATGTCGACCATAAATGATCAGAATGACACCATGCCACGTGTGGCCCTCATATACTCTATTTTCAATCACCGGTATATGACTGCCATAAAGAAAATTGACAGAAGGGGGTCGTGGAGCAGGACCTTTTTTATGCCAATCATTTCTTAAAGGAGAACTAAAGCTTAAATAAAAAGGAGGGCAGAAATGTACATTAAGGGGCCAATTTACTAACAATCAAAATTATATTTTTTCCATGAATCTCTAAAAATTAGTGGTTTTACTTTATTTCTTAAAAGTAGGGATGCACCGAATCCACTTTTTTGGATTCGGCCGAACCCCCTGAATCCTTCATGAAAGAATCAGCCGAATACCGAACTGAATCCGAACCCTAATTTGCATATGCAAATTAGGGGTGGGAAGGGGAAAACATTTTTTACTTCCTTGTTTTCTGACAAAAAGTCATGCAATTTCCCTCCCCGCCCCTAATTTGCATATGCAAATTAGGATTCGGTTCGGCCAGGCAGAAGGATTCAGCGGAATCCGAATCCTGCTGAAAAAGGTCGAATCCTGGCCGAATCCCGAACCGAATCCTGGATTAAGTGCATCCCTACTTAAAAGCTCAAAAAATTGGATTTATTAAGTATAAAAACCACAAAAAAGTAAAAGTTGTCAAGGCCCTATAGAAGTCAATGGGAGCTGCGCTGATCTTAGTGGACCGTTGTTAATCACTTCAAAGTTTTAGAGGTTTTCAGATTTTGCTAGGAATTGTCTGAAAAACTTGAATTTTTAGAGGTTTTAGAGGTATTCATATTTTTTAGCATATCGTTCATTCATTTGTAATTTTTACATTTAGATGTTTTCATAAATTTCATGACATTGTGGTTTTTAGTTGTGGTTTCAAAACTCCTAAAACCACTAAAATTCGACCTGTAATAAATAAGCCTCCAAGTTTTGGGCTTCTTATCTACAGTATATCAGTCCAAGGTAACTGCAGTCCTTTAACAGTGATGATCTATCCTTCCAAAGATGCTCCCCATCTTCTTTTCTGCTGATTCACTGCACATGCTCTGTGTTGCTGTTACTTTCTGAGCTTATAGTTATTCAGTACCCATAGACTATAAATGTCACAAAATAAAGCTATTTAATAAATACCTCAAATTTACATTGCATGATGGCTCACAAACCAGCATAATTAGCATCAGAATGTGTGCTGCACCAGCAGTTAAAGTTATCAGGTTTAGAATATATATGTTTGTATGCATACCAATTGTTATGCTGCCACCTACTGACCAAAGCTGTATTCCAAGCTGTTAATTTCCTTGTTTGCAAACCCTCCCATTCCCTTCTCCTTATGTGTGACGTCAGTTCCTCCCATCATCCTCTTGTGTTCCTGCCTTCCATAAGTGAGGAGCTACTCTACGTTCAACCTACGACGGTCCTACGTACTTCCGTCAGCGGCCATGGATATTGTGTGTACTTCGGTCAGTGGTTTCATGACAGTGTCGGACTGGGACACCTGGGGCCCACCAAAAAACCTTAGACCAGGGGCCCACCCTCAGTATTATTTTCTTCTCCTCACTAGACCTCTATTCTCCTATTCTCTTCTTTACTTACTATAATCTATTGTTCCATCTATTGACCCCGAAAGCTTGTGCACTCAATAAATCTGCACATGAATTAAGGCATTGCCTGGACATTTTTGGTGTGCTCCTTCCCACTTCACATATCCATCTATTTAGCCCCTTTGTTCTTATAGAAATAGGGAATGGCCATGAGCCCACTGACACTTGGGCCCATCGGGAGTTTTCCTGGTATCCCGGTGGGCCAGTCCGACACTGCATGGATATCGTCAGATCGTCAATACACGCAGAGATACGATCGGCAGCCGACAGAAATTTTCTAACCTGTCCGATCGACATGGTACGACAAATGTCGGAGCACTCCACATACGGTCCGAAAGTCATACGAATCCTCGATACGATCTGATCTTTGCGTCTATGGCCAGCTTAAGGGTTAGGAAAGAAATATTCTTTTTCTGGCCACTCCATGTCAGCATTACTATGGGTTATCTGCCCTGCCCCCTACTAGACAAGTCCCTCCCCAATCAAATAAAAATCCCAGAGCCTCCTTACCCCCTCGTCTTTTTCTTTTTGTCCTGTTTTTTCTCTTATGGACAGCAGGGGCAGCTGGAAGAAGTCCATATCCAATAGGTGTAAAGATTGGGGGAAAGAAGCCTGAGGGTTATTCATTCAGTAAAAACTGTTGCATGAAGCCCCCTCAGATATGGGTTTTAAAAATCCCATAGAAAGGTGATCCCTGGTTGATGGTTTGGCAGATCGTCACAGGGATCTGCAGAGTATGCGGCTTGTTAGCTCCAGTTCGGTAGCCCGTTTCCAAAATCGCGCTTAGACGGAGGAGCGGAATGATGATGTCATCCAGCGTGACAAAGCGCTGGTAATAGTCTTACGAATTGGCGCGTTTATTCAGTGCTGGCGACTATTCTTTTAGCAGGTATGGCGACTATTTTACTGATGTGCTTGGGGTACTCAGGCTGCTGAGCAGGGTCTTTTTTAGTTATGGAGGATCTTGTTAGCTTTAATGCCTTTTTTAATGTTTTTTATTGCCAGAATAAAAGTTGTTCGTTATCTCTTGCCGTGTGCTCTGCAGCCTTATTCCTGCCAGTTGCCCCTTTTTGCTTGGTATGTAATGTTTTGTATTTCAATTCAATTTAATCGCACATTACATAATATTTTTTTTTTTTTTGGCACTTGATTTTTTCTCTCTCTCTCTTTTCTCTCTCTTCTTTGTTCTTTCTGTGTAGCTTGCCCTGTAGAGATGACAGAGGTACAAGGCAAGAAAAGAAAATCTTCTTCTTCACTGCAGACTTGTACAGGATGTTTTGAAACTCCACTTCCTGGAAAGAAATTCTGTTGCTCTTGTTTTCGTCTTCTTGGGGGGAGTTCCAATCCCTGCAGAGAGACGCCACTCAGGTCAGAGTTTTCAGTGCCGAGAGAAGAGGAGCACTCCTTTTCATCGTCGGAGGATGAAAATGTATTAGAGACTAATGTTTCAGACATATTTTCGGATGAGGATGAAGAAGAGGGAGAATCATCATCTTTCGATCTGTCATTAGTGCATCCATTGATTAAAGCAGTAAAGTTAGTTTTGGGAGTAGAAGACTCTGAAGAGTCTCAGAAAAAATCTAAAGTACTTCCATCTTCATCAAAGCCAAAGGAGTTTTTTCCCCTTTTTTCATAAGTGTCAGAGTTAATAACTACAGAGTGGGGAAAGGCAGCAAAGAAGATATCATTCTCCTCTTTGGCTACAAGATTTGCAAAGCTTTATCCTTTCAAAGAACAAGATACTAAAAGCTGGGATTCTGCGCCAGCAGTTGATTCGCCGTGATACATTTGGCAAAGAAGACAATGCTGCCAATAGATGATTCGTCAGTCCTAAAGGATCCTATGGATAGAAGGATTGAGTCCGAGTTACGAAAAGCGTATCAAGTAGCTGGAGCTTCCTGTAAGCCAGCAGTAGCGCTAGTGTGTGTGGCTAAGGCAGTGTCCCTCTGGATTGATAGTTTGGATAAAGCTGTGACAGAGGGATCCGATAATGTGGAGATAAGTACAGGCTTGGCAGAATTGAAGATGGCTGTTGCATTCATGTCAGAAGCAGCGGTGGATCTCACACGTCTAGCTTCCAGGTCGATGGCGGTGTCTGTTTTGGCGAGACGGGCTCTTTGGCTTAGGGCATGGGGTGCGGATAAGGCCTCAAAAATTAGTCTCTGCAATCTACCTTATGTAGGCTGAAGCCTATTTGGTCCGAAATTGGAAGAAGTAATTGCCAAGGCAACAGGAGGAAAAAGCTGTTTTCTTCCGCAGCAATGGAAGAAACCAAAGCAGCCATTTAAAGATTTTCTTTTTCGAGGCCCAGAAAAAGCAAGAGCTTCCTTCGGGGGCTCTAGATATTTTTTTCAAAGATACAGCCAGACAGTCATGGAGGGGAAGTCAGTCTTCGGCTAGCAGAGGAGGAAGAGTTAAGCAGTCGCCCTCTGTTAAAAAAACCTTCCTGACAATTATCCGACCGAGAATGTAACAGTCGGTGCAAGGCTTTCAAGATTTATTCACATTTGGGAGAGTACAATTAAAGACCAGTGGGTCTTGGCAGTCTTGAGAAGAGGGTACAGAATAGAATTTCTTTCAAGCCCTTCCCAAGACAGATTTTGCCGATTCCTCTGTGTCAAGAGAAGAGATGCGCATTGGAGGAATACGTGCAAATGCTTCTGGAACAAGAGGTTATTGTTCCAGTTCCCTGTTTAGAGAGAAAAAGAGGAATTTACTCTCTCCTTTTTTTAGTAAGAAAGGCCTCGGGAGGATGGAGGCCAGTACTCGATCTCAAGAAACTGAATGCCTTGGTGCGAATACAAAAGTTCAAAATGGAGTCTATAAATACAATTATTGCCGCAGTGCGGCAGGGAGATTGGCTCATGTCCATCGATTTAAAAGAGGAAAGGAGTCATCAGAATTTTCTACGCTTTGCGGTTGGTCACAGGCATTTTAAGTTTCGGGCGTTGCCGTTTGGCCTTTCCACGTCTCCCTGAACATTTACCAAAGTATTGGTAACTTTAATTGCCGAACTGAGGAAGCAAGGTTTGGCTATTTGGCATTATCTCAACCATATTCTCATTGCCGCCAAGTCTCCAGAACTATTGATGTTACACAAACAGAGAGCAGTTTCTTTTCTACAGTCTCACGGTTGGCTAATAAACTGGGAAAAAAGTCCCAATCGTTACAGTATTTGGGAGCCCTTTTCGACACAAAGAAAAATCAAGTCAGTTTGTTCAAAAGGTTGAACGCTTAGTACAGTCGGTCAACAGTTTCTGCTTGCAGGAGGTGGTGTCAGCCAGACGGTTCATGTCACTTCTAGGTCTCATGGCAGCTTCTCTTCCGATGACCAGGTGGGCGCATTTCCATATGTGGGAAGTGCAACATCATTTTCTGGCTCACTGGAATCGTTGGAACAAGGATTGGAATCAGCAGATTCAGCTGCCTACAGAGCTCAAGAACAGTCTTCAGTGGTGGAAGAACCCCAGGAATCTGAAAAAGGGTTTTCCTCTTTCCGAGATAGAATGGAAAATTCTGTCAACAGATGCTTCCTCTCAATGCTGGGGAGCTCTTCTGGGGGGCAAGTTAGCTCAAGGCTCCTGGAAACAGAAAGATTGCAAAAAGCATGCAAATGTTTTGGAAATCAGAGCGATATATCAGGCCTTGTTGAAGGAAGTGACTCCGATTTTGCTTTGGGCAGAGGAGAATTTGGAACATCTGACAGCAGTACATGTTCCAGGCGATCTCAATCAACAGGCGGATTATCTCAGCAGAACCATGTTGTCAAAGCACAAGTGGAGGATTCATCCACAAGTGTTTCAACTGCTGGTCAGAAAATGGGGTCTGCCAGATGTATTCTTCACCAGGAGGTTTTGTCCGGCAGCCCTAGGGGTGGATGCTCTTCTACAATCATGGAGTTCTGAAAAAGATTATCCAGGAGCAGGTGGAAGTAATCTTAATAGCTCCACACTGGCTGTGGCGTCCATGGTTCCCATTGTTGAGGAGATTGGCGATAGAGGAACCATGGCCATTTCCACCGAGGAAGGATTTGCTGTTGCAGGGGCCGGTGTTTTTCCCTTCATTTGATGGCATGGGGGCTGAGCGCGAGAAATACTTAGCACTAGGTTTTTCCGAATCAGTGGTGACTACGTTACTTAAGGCAAGAAAACATTCTACGTCGGCCACCTATTACAAGATCTGGGAAAGATTCCTGCTTTGGCAGAAACAGAAGGGAATTCATTTTCTTCCACCACCATTGTCCCAGATTCTAGATTTCCTACAGGAAGGGTTAATGAAGGGGCTGCAGTACAGAACTCTAAAAGTTCAAGTGGCAGCTTTATCAGCTATGACAGAGATTCAGTGGGCAAAAGATCCGTTGGTAAAAAGTTTCTTTACAGCAACCATAAAGATTTGCCCTCCAAAGAGGGTTTTTTCACCTCCCTGGGATCTTCCCTTGGTGCTTAAGGCCCTTTGCCATTCCCCGTTTGAGCCTTTGGAAGAGGCATCATTGTGGATGGTGACATTAAAAACTGTTTTTCTGATAGCTATTGTTTCGGCAGCCAGAGTAAGTCTTCTTCAAGCTTTTTCAATAAAGGATCAAGACATTGCATTTTGGCCGGACAAAGTTGTCTTAAGGCCTCATGATGCCTTTATTCCTAAAGTGGCTTCACTTTTTCATTTGACACGGGAAACAGTATTACCTGTTCTTCCAAAGGATTCTGTTGATTCTGGGGTTTCCCGAAAATTGGATCCAGTAAGGATGTTAAATCATTATCTGACATTGACACAGTCTGTGAGAAAGACTGATAGGCTGTTTGTAATCCCAGCAGGAGCCCAAAAAGGGGAGTCGCCAGCAAAGTCTACGATTGCTAGATGGATTGTGATCCTGATTCCGAAGGCGTACAATTTGCAGGGCAAGCAGGCACCAGTAGGGCTTAAAGCACATTCAACAAGGGCTGTAGCAGCTTCCTGGGCAGCAGAAGGGGATGTGTCAAAGTCAATAATCTGTGACACAGCAGCTTGGGCCTCTGTGCGGACCTTCTTCAAATTCTACCAGTTGGATGTTAGGGAGGCTGTAGCAGCTTCCTGGGCAGCAAAAGGGGATGTGTCAAAGTCAATGATCTGTGACACAGCAGCTTGGGCCTTTGTGCGGACCTTCTTCAAATTCTACCACTTGGATGTTAGGGAGGCTTCCCAGCCTACTTTTGCATCCGCAGTGTTGCGGGCTCATTCTGTTGATTAAAACGCTTTGTTTGAATCCCTCCCTGTTTGTTTTATTGCTTTGGTGTGTCCCATAGTAATGCTGACATGGAATGGCCAGGAAAAAGAGAAATTTCCTATCATACTTACCGAAAATTTCTTTTCCTGGCCACTCTTCATGTCAGCAGACCCACCCATCAGAACTGAATTATAATGACGAGGGGGTAAGGAGGCTGTGGGATTTTTATTTGATTGGGGAGGGACTTGTCTAGTAGGGAGCAGGGCAGATAACCCATAGCAATGCTGACATGAAGAGTGGCCAGGAAAAGAAATTTTCGGTAAGTATGATAGGAAATTTCTCTTTTTTGACCTGCAGCACTTATTCATCCACTGCTACATGTGTCTATCCACCTCAAATAAAGCAGCTTTGTGGACTACAAGTGTCTGGTGAGTTCAGCTATCTGGCAAAGATTGTCCTCAGTGGTTGTTACAGCTCCATACAGGCCCAGCAGGGAAGTCTCACGGGGATTCAGCCATTATCACAGCAATTGTCAGAATAGAATGTAATAATCAGCCTTGTAGCATCATCTTATATTACAGCCCAGGCCATTTTCTGCTTGATGATTTGCAATAACAACTAAGTTTAGATTCTCAACAGCTGCTCAGAGCCCACAGCCTTACAAACTCAAAGATGGGACAATTTTAAGGCCTGGATAATTTATAATATAGAGATGCTGAACATTTAGGCTGGTTCACTAAGACCAGTTTTTTTAAAATATGACATTTCTAGCCTATTGATTGTTAGGGTTTAGTTCTTTGGTATGGGATCTGTTATCTGGAAACCCGTTATCCAGAAAGTTCAGAATTACGAGAAGGCCATCTCCCATAGACTCTATTTTAATCAAATAATTCATCTTTTTAAAAGTGATTTCCGTTCTGTGTGATAATAACACAGTACTGTACCTTGTAGCTGACCCTAACTAAGATAAAATTAATCCTTATTCGAGACAAAACAATCCTATTGGATTCAATTAATGCTTAAATAATTTTTTTAGTAGAGAATATGGATGTCCAAAGATCACGTATCTGGAAACCTTGGTCCCAAGCATTCTGTATAACAGGTCCAATACTTATACTAGAACCTAGTGATGTTAGTACCATACAAAATGCTTGTAATTTTCTGTGGGAGTCGAACATCTCTTTGTTCATGAAGAAAGGAAAAAAAAAAGACTTTAGATGGGTGCCATAGTTATATAGTTCTGTATACAGGCCCGAATTTCGAGCTTTGGTGCCCCTAGGCCACTGGGTGCTCAGGCCCAGATTTGTGGCAAGGCAACATTTTAGGGGCGGCATGCTGCCCTGCCATATCCTAAGGAGCACTGGGGACTCCCCAGTGCTCCGGTGCTTGACACCACGCAGAGGAGCGGTTACGCACCATCACTGTTTGGCGCTAGGACCATGCAGCCAGGGGGGGGACGTGCATGTGTGAACACCCGGCACCAGAACCATGCAGCCTCGGGGGGGGCACGCTATGGAATCCGGCCCTGTGGGTGCTAGTGCCGGGCATCCGCGTTTGCACCACTCCCGTCCCTGCGCAAGCATGCACATGTGTCGGAGCACTGGAGTTGATGCGTTCAGGAATATGCGTCCCCAGTACTCAATTCAAACCAACCGAAAAGACCTCTCAAAGCTCTCTCCTTCAAAGCCGCTCGTGTTCCAAAACCAGGTGCTCTATCCTCAGCGTCCCCACTGCAACCATATTCTGCATGAATAAAAGGAATGGATGGCACTCTGGTAAAAAGCAGGTATATTGTGTATAATCATCTATATATATTAATGATATTCTTTCTAGACTGATAACATTACAGTTATATATTATGTAACATAAAGATATACATATACATGTGCAAAACTCTTGATCCAGATCAGTGTCGGACTGGCCCGGCGGGACACCGGGAAAATACCCGGTGGGCCCCGACCCTCATGGGCCCCCGCCGGGCCAGAACCCCTCTCTAAATATTTATATTTAAAAAAAATAAATAAAAATTATCAGCACTGAGCAGCGCCGCCTGCGCATGCGCGCCAAGCGGCGCTATTGCGCATGCGCACCAAGCGGCTTCCTTGCTCGTCCCCGGCGCGTCACAGTGGGGGGACGGGTGGCCGGAGGGGGGCCCTCGGCAACAGTCCCGGTGGGCCCCGGTCCCCCCAGTCCGACCCTGATCCAGATACTCAGAGGTTTAATTAATACAATTCAGATTTTAGTGGTTTTAGAGGGTTTTGAAACCACAACTCAGTTCAGTGGATGTAATAGAGGGTTTGGTTTAGAAATAGCCCCAGCTTGCCTCTGCCATTTTTGTCTTTGGAAACTCTGTGTTGATGTGGAGTCATGAGATATTGCTGAAAAGGTGCATCATGCTGCTCAATAACTGTCCCAGATAGTGTTTACAACCCACTTATACCTCTCTCTCTCTCTCTCTGTTGGGACAGTTAGGGTATAAACCACTATGGTTAAATCCAAGCACTCTGCTAGTCAGAATTAATAAGAAAAATAAGCAACTATACTGCACTGCACTGTAAATCACCAAACTCTAGAAGGCCTAACTGATGAGACGGGTGGTACCGGAAAGTTTTTGGTTTTGTTTCAATATATTGGACTAGTTGAATACTAATTAAATAAATACCCAATTAATTATAGATGGACACTTAATAGTAATAAAGACAAAAGCTTCCCTATAATTAACATCAATTTAAGTGGATAGCCTTAGCTATTCTAAGTAAAACAAATATACTCCAATTGAGCCTACGCGTTTACCCAGTGCTTGAATTGGGTCTAAAAAAGTGAAGGGATGGCACATTTGCCGCGCGTAGTGCGGCGAAAAAAAAATTAAGCCACGCCCACAATTATAAGCCACACCCATTAGTATAAGCCAGGCCCATTGGGTTCCCCCAGTAAAGCGAAATTGACACCAGGAACGAATTTTTTTTTTTACATCTATCATGGCATTCACTGACACTGAATGGAACATCAAGTACACTGCTATGAACAGAAGTCACCCAGGGCAAAAAACTATACTGTAAACATGTAGTATGTAAAAGCAATAACTACTAACCTTATATTTTTGTTCCATGCTCTGCTTTTCTTTTCTTTTCTTTTACATCTTTTTCTTGCTCCTGTTCCTCTATTTGTCTTGTTTGTATTTTCTTTCTTCCACCATTTCTGTACTTTTTATATATTCCTCAACCTCTTCAACCTCCTCAGCTGGCACCCCTCACACACTAAGGCTCACACAAACACACTGAGACACACACACACACACACACACACTGAGACACACACACACACATACAATGAGGCACACACACTATGGCATAAAAACACACACACTGAGACACACACACAATGAGGCACACACACTATGGCATAAACACACACACAATGAGGCACACACATACATACACACTAAGGCACACACACACACACACACTGAGACACACACCCACGAAGGCACACGCACCCACTGAGGCACACACACACACACACACTGAGACACACACACAGACACACACACACAATGAGGCACACACACACACACACACTAAGGCTCACACACACACACACACAATGAGGCACACACACACACTAAGGCTCACACACACACATACACACTGAGGCACACACACATACACACTGAGGCACACACACTGAGGCACGCACACACACACACTGAGGCGCACACACACACAGAGTCACACACACACACACAAACACATTGAGGCACTCACACATACACACTGAGGCACACACACTAAGGCGCACACACACACACACACACACACTGAGAAACACACACACTGAAGCACACACTAAGGCACACACTCACACTAAGGCGCACACACTGAAGCACACATACACACTGATGCACACACACATACTGAGGCACCCACACTGAGGCACACACACACACTGAGGCACACACACACCCACTAAGACACACACACACACACACACACACTGAGGCACACACACACATTGAGGCACTCACACATACACATTGAGGCACACACACTAAGGCGCACACTGAGAAACACACACACTCAGGCAGACACACACACACTAAGGCGCACACACTGAAGCACACACACATACACACTGAGGCACACACACCAAGGCGCACACACACACACACACACACATACTGAGAAACACACACACTCAGGCAGACACACACACACTAAGGCGCACACACTGAAGCACACACACACACACTCAGGCAGGCAGACACACACACACACACTAAGGCGCACACACTGAAGCACACACACATACACACTGAAGCACACACACATACACACTTATGCACACACACATACTGAGGCGCACACACACACACACAATGAGGCACACACGCATACACACTGAGGCACACACACTAAGGCGCACAGACAGACACACACACACACTGAGAAACACACACACTCAAGCAGGCAGACACACACACACTAAGGCGCACACACTGAAGCACACACACATACACACTGAAGCACACACACATTGAGGTGCGCACACACACAGACAGGCATACATCAAGGGCCCCATCAGGGGCATGCAGGGGACGCAGGGCCCGATTGGACTCAATCGATCCAATCGGCCTAAGGCCGGCACTGCAAAGCGCGAGTCACTCGAGCACACACAATTTGGGCTTCCCAAAATGGGCACCAGCAGCAGGTAGCCACGTCTAGTCAGTGCCGAGAGGGCGGATCTTGCCATGCACAACAACAGCTGATGCTCCGGTTTCCTCCTCCCCCGCCTGCACTTAGATGATCTCAAGCTGACCCAAGCAGCAGCCGACTCTGTGTCAGCTCCAGAACTCGATGCCGCATAGTGATCACGTCAGGGAGCCTCTCCGACACCAACAACATTCAGCCGCGAGCCCGCGACAGGCAGGGAAACGAGCAGTGGCACTCGGCGCCGCATAGTGACGTCATGTCAGGGAGCCTCTCTGACTCCAACATCATTCAGCCGCGACAGGCAGGGATACAAGCAGTGTCTCGTATCCCTGTCGGCACTGAGGACAGCGCGTGCACATAAGTAAAGGGGAAATTTGTAGCGCGCACAGTCCTCAGTGCCGTAGGACAAATATGCGGCTGGAATCGTGCCGCCTGTCTGGAGCCAAAAAATGTTCCGGTATGCTAAACACTAGCATCCCGCCTGACGGGATGCATTTTTTGAAAAAAAAGAAGTGGCGGCATGCCATCCCGCCGCATCCCGCCCCAATTCAAGCACTGCGTTTACCAAATATTTATTCAAGTTCGGGTGCCCATGCCCCGAACCTCTCATATAAGATTTTTTTACCCTTCACATCAATGTGTAAAGCAGGTCACTCACTGCTCAAACTCTGTGGTCCGGGTGCAGTGATCCAAACCCGCAGCCTGGGAAGAAACTTCACCAACATATGAACCTCTTGCAGCGCACACACAATTACAGACATCGATGGAAATTCACACGTTTTCTATGCTTTTATTTGTATGAAAATTCTTACGATAACAAGCATTTCAAGGTTTTTGTATTGTTATTCATGATTAACTTTTGCATCCATGATTACCCCTCTTATCCCTCTTGCCATTATAGGTTAGTGTCAGGAGTGCCCAATGGCGCTCCAGTCTCCTCTGGCGCCGCATTGTTTTAATTTTTTATCTGTTACTTTTGGATTATTTAGCTTTTAAGTCAGCAGCTCTTCGATCTGCAATTTCAGCAATCTCATTGCTAGGGTCTAAATTACCCTAGCAACCAAGCACTGGTATAAAATAAAGACTGGAATATGAATAGGAGAGACCTGAATAGAAACTCTAATAATTAAAAGCAATAATTATTAGCAATAACAATACATTTGTAGCCTTACAAAGCATCTGTTTTTAGATGGGGCCAGTGACCCGGAAAGAGTCCAAAGAACAAGGCAAATAATTAAACAACTATAAAAAAGAAAATATGAAGAATATTAAAAGTTGCTTAGAACTGGTCAATCTATAACATAATAAAATTTATCTTAAAGGTGAACCCCCCCTTAACCCAAAACACTACCTAATAAAAGGTTATTTGCAATATGACTACTGCAGTTTTCTCATTAAAGCTTTGCATATTGTACTGATTCTTAGCTTCTTTTGTTGATTATATGACATTTTAGATCATATTCCCATGGATAAAGAATCATAATTAAGTAGAGAGTCAGGTTGCAATCTTTTTACACTTTAATTGTAGGTTAGCAGAGTGGCGTGGCAAAAGGTGTGGAATCTTTGTGTTTGGGTGTTCTTAAATACTTATCTCTCCTTAAATCCCAAGCTATAGCAATGACACATTAATTGTACCATTCCAACATGACTTCTTTGAGAGCCAGAGAAACCTGTAGGTAAACGCTTAGAGTATTGGAGCACAGAAGCAAATTCGAATTAGTAACTAACATTTTGAAATCTTGGCAATGTTCAAGTGAAGTTAAATACTATTCTCTATTATTAAGAAATGCAAAGGGATTTTACTGTGCTAAAGTTTTTACATTATTCCTTTTTGCCCAGATTTATTTTATGTACATTATGGTGGCACAAAAATGAGTACTTCTGCCTTCCATTTTTAGAGTCCTAGGCTTAATTCCACCCAGAGCACTATCTGCAAGTTTTTATGTTCTCCCAGTGCTTATATCAGATTCTCTGGCTACTCTTGTTGCCTCGCATTCTCTAAATAAAGAAAGTAAACTAGACATGGTATGGTGATCCAAACTACAGAAAAACCTCTTATCCAGAAAACCACAGGGCCCAAGCATTCTGAATAACACATCCCCAGAGTGTCTGAATATGATAGAGATTGTAAACTGCACAGGGGCACTGATGGATGTATAATCTCTGTACATTGCTGCAGAATATTGCCTTATATAATAAAAAGAATAATAATAAACTCATATACAGTATGCTTAGTTAATAAGGGTATTAAAACAAGTCTCGTTTCACAATACAGAGAGAAAAAGAGAGTCACAATGCTCCACGTGACATAAATGGTAAGGCTTGGTGAAAGAGATTTACCTTGACATATACAGCACTGTGCACACAAGTAGCTCTATATAAATATAAATACATGCACACAGTGTCAGACTGGGGGGTGCTGGGCCCCCCTCCCCCAGGGGCCCTCTGCCCAAAAATTTATTAAAGCAAAACTATAGCCCCCAGTCTGGACTGGGAGTCAAAAGAGACCCTGCCATTCTAAGTTCACAGAGGCCCAAGCAGCCCCCCACCAGCCCACTGAATAGTAACTTTCTATGGCATCTAACAGCAGCCCCTCTGGCATTTGCCAGAACCCACAGATTGCCAGTCTGGGCCTGCCCCCGAACAATGTAGGTCTCTATAAAAATATATTGCATAATTGAGCACATATGTAAAACCCTGCTTCATGTAAATAAACTATTTTCATAATCATACTTTTTTTTAGTAGTATGTGCCATTTGGTAATCATTAATAGAAAATTGCCTGTTTAAAAAATAAGGACAGCCCCCTGGGATCGTAAGATTCACAGTGCACACAAACATACCAAACAAACCATACATGTTAGGTCACATGAGCCAATTAACAGACAGAGTTGTGCCTTTTGCTTCCACACTTCTTCCTGTTACAGTTAGGGGCAGATTTATCAAGGGTCGAATTTCGAAGTGATAAAAATTTCGAAATTCGACCATTGAATTGCATTACTTCTTTTATCGAATTTGGCCATATTCGGTCGAAGTAAAATCGTTCGAGCGTATGATGAAATCGATTTAATTGATCGATCAAACGATTTTACTTCGACTTCTAAAAACTTAGCCAAATGTTGGCTATAGGTTCTAGGAGGTCCACATTGGCTAACATAGCAATTCGACAGGTTAAAAGTGGCAAAGTGTCGAAGTCGAACTTTAAAGAGACAGTACTTCGATTTTCGAAGTCTAATTTAGGCCTATTCGATGGTCAAAGTAACAAAAAATAGTTCGAAATTCGAAGTTTTTAACTTCGAAAATTCAATTCAACCCTTAGTAAATGTGCCCCTTAGAGTTGTAGTATTTCTGGTCAGGTGATCTCTGAGGCAGCACACAGACCATCATGAAATGGTGGCTCAAGACAACAGATGTAAAAGGGCAATATTTACTTAAATATATATACCAGTTTGATAAGATTTTTTAATATCTCACTTAATATGATATAAACTATGTGTTGCTTAAATATTCATTATGGGGGTAAAGTTTTCCTTTAATGTCCTGAGTTATAGTATGGAATCTGAAGCTTTATATTTTATTTGCATTGAAGCACAATAATGAAAAACTGAATAGTATTTGGATTCTCTCGTTTACCACTGGCACAGCCCCATTTTGAGATGTTATTAATAAACATGTGATTTATTATGTTTTTGTTTCTGTGTTTCTGCTTAATTGATATGCAAATTCAAAGGTCTGCGGCTGCTACTTGTTGATTATAAGTATAGAACAAGCGCTCATGACTCATTTGAGTTCACACAGGTATGAGATTTTAGCAAGTGGTATGAAAGTTCAATTAAAGGGGATGCAAAAAAAAAAAAACAATAATTGCCCAATTAAAAAAATGTAATTTGAAGCAATTTTCTATTATATGTTAATTCAACATTTTCAATTGCATTTCAATAGTATTTCTCTCTCTTACTACACTACTGGTTCACACCCTTGAAACAATGTAGTTAAAGTTTTACTGACTGTTTTTCACAATGCCTTGTAGACTTCTCCACGTCTGTTAGCTAGTTTTTGTTACTTCATCTCAATAGTCAGAACCAGCAGTGCAAAATATAGCAATAGACAGACAAATAATGTTAAAACCGTTGAAAAGTTGTAACTTATATTGTAACTTGTAAAAGTTGCTTTTTCCTTCATTAGGCAAAATAGTGTTTTTAGGTCTCCAACCCCTTTTTTAGTTTTTTCTTTGAAACATGCAGATTACATATCACCAATGATCCCTTAATAGTGGACACCAAAGTGTGGGGCACACTCAGGCCTGTGGATTCTGGCAAATGCCAGAGGGGTTGCTGTAAGATGCCATAGACAATCACTATTTAGTGGGCTGGTTTGATCCTCTGTGTACTTGAAATACCAGGAACTATTTTTTATTATAAAAAATACGAATATCTCTAAAACCTCTTGAGTTTTCCGGCCAATTCCTAGCGAAATAAAAAATCAGAAAACCTCTAAAATCCAAATTGATATAAAGAGGTCCAATAAGATTAGTGCAGCTCCCATTGACTCCTATAGCACAATTTTTACTTGGTGGATTTTTGCTTAATAAATATTGATTTTTTTAGAGCTTTTAAGAAATGTAGAAAAACCACAGATTTTTTGAGATTTGTGGGAAAAACATTGATTCTTAGTAAATAGGCCCCTATGTGTGTTTTAGCAGGGGCATTTTTTTATTTTTGGGTTTTGTAGCCACAACAAGTAGCTCCGTGTTTCATAGCCCTAAATGGTGAAGGGTGGAAAAATGAAGAATGGCAGTAGTGAGAACTTTGAGAAAAAAAAGGAAAGCAGAATGGACTTTTTTTCTGTAATATTTGCAGCAGTGGGCTGTTACTGTGTCTGCCATGAAATACTTGGAGGCCACAATATGCCATGAAATAACTTGGAGGCCACAATGTGCCATGAAATAACTTGGAGGCCACAATGTGCCATGAAATAACTTGGAGGCCACAATGTGCCAATGCAACAAGGGAGAGTGATGAAAATACAGGGTTACAGCAGCAGTCTGCAGGAAAGAGAGGTAGAGGCAGGCACTGGAGCCTCTGGAGCTTGCCAGCCAGCAATGCAGTTTAGGGACCCTACCAATATTGTCCAAATTGGACCCCGCACTTGATAAGACAGGTCCTGCTAATGCGGCTTTCTAGAATTACAATCAGCAAATCCCTTACAATGAGCTGCACTAGGGTGCAAGGTACCAGTTTGTTTGCAAGCTAACAAATAAAAGAGTTAACTCTTAGTATAATGTAAAGAGTGATATTCGGAGACAATTTGCAAATGGTTTTAATTTTTTAATCATTCACAGTTTTTGAGTTATTTCGTTTTTTATTTTTAAGTAGCTCTTCAGTTTGCAATTCCAGCAATCTGGTTTCTAGGGTCCAAATGACCCTAGCAACCATGCATTTGTATAAGAGACTGTAATATGAATGGGAGAGAGACTGAAATAGAAATATAATTAATAAAAAGTAGCAATACATGTGTAGCCTTACAGAGCAGATGGGGTCAGTGACCCCCATTTGAAAGCTAGACAGAGTCAGAAGAAGGCAAATAATTAAAAAAACTATAAAATATAAATAACCAAGTTGCTTAGAATTGTGCATTCTATAACACAGTGCTGTCCAACTTCTGTGGTACTAGTGGTGTAGGGCCAATAATGGAACCAGTGTTGACCATGCCCTCTTTAAGCCAGACCCTCTTTAAGCCACACCCATCTTATAACACGAACTTTAAGTGTCCATATTAATGGTGGTAGCAACCCTAAAAACCAAATGGTTTGTGCTCATTGCAGGGATATCACTCATATGTAAAAAATAATGTTGTATTAAAACATACCCTTAAATCCATATTCCTCCTCCTCTACTGTGGATAACACAGCACCCCAGCACACGATTAAACACCTTATAGGGGGACTTAACAACAATTTCCAAATACCTACTGTAAATGGAAGGTAAGCTGTCTAAGCTGAGAGCAATAATGGGACATGCCACACCCACCTGCCATGTTGTAATCAATGTACCAGATGTTCCTGTGCTTGTCTGATTGTTTTACCTGAACTAACACAGCAGAATCATTTAATCCACTACCAGACAGTTTATCACAATTAATATCCCTTCAATAACATCAGACAAACTCTCTGAGTTAGTAATAAGCTTTGCATATGATTGTTAGACTCCAATGTCTCCTCCTAGCTGTAATCTTGCACCAGTTAGCTTTCAGCAGTCTTTTTATAATGTGCTTAGCTATAGTTCAACTACTACATAATAGGTTTAGCCAGAGATGTGGGGACTGATCTAGGGTTGCCACCTGTCCGGATTTCACCCGGACATACCAGTTTTTGGAAGGGTTGCCAGGACACAGGACACTGAAGTAAATGACAATCGCTGATTGCCACATAATCAGTCACCTGCACTGCCCCCTACATCACGGCCTGCCCTCTGTCCATTTTTGCCAAAAAAAAGGTGGCAACCATTGACTGATCATATGTACACATATTCTGTATAGTATAATGAGTGGGTCTTATGAGACGTCTCATAGTTAGCTGTAGTTCAACTACCACATAATAGTTTTAGACACAGATGTGGGACTGCTCATGTGCACACATATTCTGTATAGTATGATGTGTAGGTCTTATGAGCAGCGACTCATAAGACATATATAGAAGTTTCCTTAGTATGAGTTCAGATTTTTGCAACAAGACTGTGCTGCTGAACTCCATCCGCCAGTGGGTCACTCAGCTGCTTTACTGAGTACATATACCAGATTAATCCATATAGGAAACATTTACACATGGGTAGGCTCTGCTCACTCACAAGCTGTTACACTGCTACAGCCCATGATCGGATCAGACGAATATCACCCAGTGGCCATACTGGGGCAAGATCTGCTCATATGGCAACCTCTCCACCCCAGACAATGGAGACTCACACACAGTCTGTATAGTATGAGTAGGCCTTATAATAGGATTGTCACCTTTTGAAACGGTGGAGACGAGGCAGGGGGCGGGGCCGTGACTTCAGGGGGCGGCAACCCTTCCTTATAAGCAGTTTCTTGGTTTACATAATTTCCTTTTCATAACTTTTCATCACTTTGTCAAAAGCAGTGTAACAGCTTGTGAGTGAACAGAGACTACTCATGGGTGGAGTTTTCCCATATGGATTAATCTGGTATATGTGGCTCAGTAAAACAGCTGAATGACCCACTGGTGGATGGAGTTCAGCAGCACAGTCTTGTTGGAAAACTCTTTAAGGAAAATACTATTTTTCTAATTATATTATTGTATGACATGCACCTGGATTGCTGCTGAGCAAGTTCAGATTTGACAGTATTAATTATACAATGTCCCTAATTAGTGATGGGTGAATCTGTGCCGCGAAATTTGTGAAACTCAATGGGCGTCAAAATAATTTTGATGCAAGCTACCATTTTTATATGTGCAACTATTTGGTCCAAATGCATTAAAGTCAATGAGCATCCGAATAATTTTGACGTGCAACAATTTTTTTTCAACGTGGCAGATTTTTTGCTGCCAAATTAATTTTCTTGCTTTAGGGGTCATTTATGACCACAGTTGCCATGTTTTTTTAACCACAATGCAGAATGCAGGTGAGATGTCTGACACAATTGCATCCAATGCATTACAATTTGCACAATTATATTTGTGCTCTGACACTAATCAGACCCAATTGCTCTTTTCTAATTCTGGGTATCGTCATTACTGATGTGACATGCGTGTGACAGTTGTGCTCTCGGCAATAGTGTTGTGCCCCCCCTAAACCTGCTCTGATGTGAAAGGGTTAAGCACTGGGCAGGTAAGGGGACAGCATCATAAGACCCCTGTTATAAATAAATGTAAAACATTGTGCAGCTTGTTGCTTCTATATAAATAAAGTATGATCTCCTAAAATTGCCCCTGCCTAAATGACCCCTTTCGTTTGTACACAGGAGTGGCAGCTCATATAACCTACACTTCATACTATACAGAAAGTAAAGCCCTGGAGCTATAAACGCAGGGGCTGCATGACAAGGGATCCGAATGACCGGCAGCCAAATTACAATGGTTTATATTTAAAGATTGGCAGAATCAGATGTAGCTGTGAGTGGGTGAGAAGGAATGAGTTAAGGCAGGGAAATGCCTGGTTGGGGGTGGAGAAAGACAGGGATGTGATGTCAGGGGAAGAAGCTGTTTACTTCCTTATCTTGTGAGCAGGTAGAAACATGAGGCAGAGCTCTTTCTGTAATATAATGTTATTAGCTGCGCAGTATATTCACATGAACTCCTAAGTAAACTACTGGCTTTGGGGGGTAGACCTATTTGGGAAGCTGTTAGTTTCTTGCTGTTTATATCCTGTTTTACATCAGTCAATCTCACTAGTCACTGGGACAGCATAGAAGTCAGCCTGGGCCCAACAGGCACCCTCTGTATTATATAGAAATCCATCCTGTGACACTGAGCTGCTGAGCTGCGGCTACTGCAACTGATTAGAGTATACAGAGAGCTGTAGTTGGACTATACAGAGAGGGCGGTGGGCAGTATTTCCATACCTCCCAACTGTCCCTTTTTCGGAGGGACAGTCCCTCTTTTGACAGCTCAACCCGCAGTCCCTCATTTGTACTGGAAAGTCCCTCTTTTCTCTGCACTGAACAGCCAGAAAAAGAAACAAAGTTTCTCACTTAATTGGCTTTTAGCAGAGAGCCCAGAACAGCTAACAGGTGCAAATAAGATACTTTGTAACAATTTTGAGACACAAAAACACAGTTTAGATGAGGAGAAATATTTTCAAACTTTCATAACCTGCCAAATTTTGTAAAACAAACATGATTATTAGGGGGTGTGGCCACAGAAAGGGGTGTGGTCAAAAATTGCTGCACTACATGCGGAAACATTTTTTTTGTCCCTCTTTTTACTTCCAAAATGTTGGGAGGTATGGTATTTCTATAGATATTGTTACTTGATTCAGCAGCCTGTCTTCAGAGTCTCACCTCTAATTTTACTGGGCTTTATTGCGTTACAACATTCCAGCTGCCCTGTCATCATACCCTATAGAGGCCGCACGCTGTCATTCAGGCTGTGTGCATAGGGCAGAATAAGTTCTACTGTGTGAAGACAGTTCCCCCTGTGAGTTTATCATGGAACATGTGGCAGAGCTCTCTCTCTTTTACAAAAGGGTATTAGCTGCAGTGTATACACATTCACTCCACATTATACTGCTAGCTACTATTTATCTGCTGTTTTATAACAGTCAATCACACTGTAGTCACTCAGGCAGCATGGAGGATGGAAAGTACATATAGTATTCCTTTGTTAAAATGTCTAGTAGGTTTCTAGATACAGAGAAGTATAAAGCAGTGACTGCTTATTGTAGCTTAAACCAGATGTAGATCACTATATTTAAGTGTGTGCATATACAGCATATATATATTTGTTTATAGCAGACGCCAAAATACAATAGGTCTCACAGTGCCTGTGGCTTGCAACTAGAACAATGTCGGGATGATTGCCTTGGGGGGCTATGGGCAGAGTTAATTGGGCTGAGTAGCCAACTGGTAGCAAAATAGGCTCTTGATGGGCAAGGGTCCTGCAGGAGTAGTGACAAGTGGCTGCCTGATTAGATTTGCCCACCTGACCCCTAGCTGTTGGGTGGCCGGCATGTCAGCTAGATGAGGATGGTGTTTGATTATTGGCAAGCATTCTCTTTGGGAAAAGGGGTAATTTCACTTAATGCTTTAAGTTTGCATAAAATCTATAGCGCCTGCAAAAAACAAAAATAATAATAATACTACCATACACTTAGCACAAAGTCAATTTCAGTTTCACACCATTCAGCTAGCATAACAATTGGGAGTTAGAGGCAATTTCACTGTATCTGGGCAAGTATATAGCATTAACAGCCCCCAATATTATATCATATGGGCCTGCTATTGCAGCTTCTCTTTGTGAGCCGGGGAGAGAGGTAGGTTTACTATACTTAAGCTGATCACTTAACTCCCTGGCACAATGCTAGCCTTCATTTCATAGAGCCTTGTTTTGTTTGTCTGGGCAGAAAGCAGTTGGAGCACGGGGCGCCACAGCGTGGAATGGCTGTTGGAGCGCAGGGCTCCACAACGTGGATGGGCTGCCAGAGCGCAGGTCTCCACAGTGTGGTTGGGCTGACGGTAGGGTTGCCACCTTTACTTAAAAATAATACCGGCCAGTGGGGGGGCGGGCACCAAAAGGGGGCGGTCAGCATTACAAAAAGGGGCAGAGCTACATGGTGTGCCACAAAAGGGGCGGAGCAACATCGCAGAGACATCCACGGCGCTGGAAAAAGATAAGTTCTTTGCAAATTGGGGGCAGGCCAGGGGCTTTTTTTAAAGGGTATTACAAATTACCGGCAATTGCATTGCCGGTAAATTTGTAATACCGGCCCCGGCCTTGGCAGGAGTTTTACCGGCTAGGCCGGTAAAATACCGGCCGGGTGGCAACTCTAGCTGACGGAGTGCAGAGCTTCACAGTGTGGAAGGGCTATTGGAGCGCTGGGCTCCACAGCATGGAAGGCCTGTCGTTGCGTGTGGCTCTACAGCATGGAAGGGCTGCCAGAGCACGGGGCTCCACAGCGTGGAAGGGCTGCCGGAGCGCGGGCTCCACATCGTGGAAGGGCTGCCGTAGCGCGGACTCCACAGCAGCGTAGGGGTGCCAGAGCGTGGGGCTCCACAGCGTGGAAGGGCTGCCGGAGCGTGGGGCTCCACAGCGTCGAAGGGCTGCCGGAGAGCAGGCACCACAGCATGGAAGGGCTGCTGGAGTGTGGGCTCCACAGCATGGAAGGGCTGCAAGAGCGTGGGGCTCCATAGCATGGAAGGGCTGCAGGAGTGTGGGGCTTCACAGCGTGGAAGGGCAGTCTGGGCTTAGATCTCCACAGCATGGAGGGGCTCCATAGTGTGTTTGGGCTATCGGAGCACAGGTCTCCACAGCATGTGTGGGCTGTCGGAGTGCATGGCTCCACAGCGTGGAAGGGCTGTCGGGTCACGGGGCTCCACAGCGTGGAAGGGCTGAAGGAGCACAGAGGTCCACAGCGTTTAAGGGCTGTCGGAGCGCGGAGCTACACAGAGTGGAAGGGCTGTCTGAGCACTGGGTCCACAGCGCGGAAGGACTGTCGGAGCACGGGCTCCACAGCGCAGAAGGGCATTCGGAGCTCAGAACTCCACAGCGTGGTGCGGCTCCACAGTGTGTGTGGGCTGTCAGAGGACAGGTCTCAACCGCGTGGAAGGGCAGTCGGAGCTCGGATCTCTATGCCGGCAATTGGACATTGTCATAGATTAGTTAAAGGTATTTCAACAAAGGAATGTATTTAAGTATGTTTTGCATACCTACAGTATTAAAATATATATATTCCATAAGGTTAATGGCTAATGTTTTTCCATCCTGGGGTACAGAATGTGTGATACAAAGGAAATGCATAGATGTTATGTGAATATTTAATTTTCATTCTTTTTCTATGTTTTATTAACCAATAATTATAAAGTTATGGTGGGGATGAACCCAACTGAAGGTTTCCAGTTGGGCTCATTGTTGCGATAGGACCTTGCCAGAGTTCTGCACAGGTAAATTTAGAAGAGGGAAAAAGGAGGTTCTCTCCTGTGACTGCAAAAGTGGGTTGATTGATACCGCCGCTACTACTGCTTGTGCTAGGTGACAGCCTGCTTAGATTTCCTATCATCGACACACTGCAGATTCTGGACCAACAGCAGGGCTGCTGAACCTCTCTCATGGTAGGAGATGCAGCTCCTGCTTGTAGCAGAGTTTGGGGCCATCCTCTCTGTAGGTAGAGGCAGCCTAATACTCAGTGGTGGATATAATAACATAGTGCTGATCTCAATTGAGGAGTGGCAGAGCATAGTAGTGATCTCTTATGGAATTCTGGCTTTGAATATTGCCTTGGGGTGAGGCTGGCAAGGTCCTATTTATTTGATAAAATGTGAATAAATGCTGTGGCCATTTTCACCATTTCTGACTCCTGGTGTCTCATTACGGTATGTAACAATGGGGTTCAATGGGATATCTGAAGGCGAAGGGTCAATTGAGGAGTCCCCTTGTCATGTGTGTCTGACTAAACTCTGACTTAACCTATTATGTAGTAGCCCTTTTAAGAAATGTTTGTTCATGTTTATTATTATGCAGCAGAAGGGACATTAGAGGGTGCCCTCTATAGCAGGCCAGATACTATGACTAAGGTATGATGCAGCCATGTGGAGCAGAGCTGGCAACTTTTCAGCTTATTTGATATATGGCAATAAGCTTTGTTCTTATTGGTTCAGGCATTTGACTGAAAGTATTGCTTCACAGAATGGGTATTTTATCTGTTTTGTGAAACTGAGCTTTCATTTTGTGGAAAGAATGAATCCTGTACTCTAAAATCTTGCTTTCTGTCACAAATATCTATTTTGTCATTCAAATCTAGCTTGACATGTACTAGTTAGTTACACTATTATATATTATGTCCAAGTTTTGTTTACATAATTTTTTCTTTAAGTAACTTTGCACATAAGTGCGTCCGTTACATGGAGGTTATATATTTGTGCGGCAGATTGATTGTTAAAATGTACAGAATGGAGTTCGTGATATAATGACATCCTTTTGTGCACTTACCAGATTTTGTTTTCATTCTTTAATAGAAATATGTATTTTGTATATTTCTTTATCTGTGTATGGTCCCAAATACTTACTGTATATACCATGAGATACATTAATTGTGTGTATTTGGGATAGTTTTGTATACAGAATGTATTTGGGACAAACGGCACCCCATATGTGCAACAAATGCATGAAATCTTTATAACATTGGCAAAGTATCAATTATTCATGGAGGCCTATAGGTGAATCCATATTTGGCCCAGTGGGAATTGTTTCTGTCACAGGAGACACCATTTTGTTTGGTTGTACTCCCACAGAATATAGGATAATCATGTAAATGCCAAACTGAAATGATTTTTTAGAATGTCTGTCATCCTGTCACATATAAAACAGACATACAGGGTGTGGATGTGGGAAACATCATCATTAGAATCGTGTTGAAACAGGTCTCTCATTCCCAGTGTGAATATAAGAAAATGGTGACCTCAAAGAAATTGAGAGAAATTATATATATGTGTAATAAATGGGGTGTGGCCATGAGAAAAGTTGCACACACCTAACCTAAAATCCTGTGATAAATCCTCCCATCATTCTCAGGAATTATGTGCAAGTGCAGACAAGTTGTTCATACAGTAGATATTTTTTTACCAACAGAAGTGAAACCAGACACTATTTATAACACTGCTGCGCACAGTTTTTTCCATATAACACAGAATAAAATCAAAACAAATCAGTCCACCCCTTTTTTTCAATTGTTTGTTAGAAACTCAATTCAAATGAGGATTTGGTGAATTGCCATATGAATTGTCAATGTATTTCTTTTGTTCATTTCAATACAGCTGCTGTGACTTGTAGTGTCAGACTCCTGAAACTGAACATGTGTTGAGATAAACCAGGCTCCTCTGCAAATGATTCTTCCAGAACCCAACTGGCAAATTTTAATCTTGCCAAAATGCAGGAGAAGGCACGTTGGCATGATTATGTTATTAAAATGTTTTATTGGCAGAGATTATTTTGCCCACATTGGAGGAGGGACCATATACATATAAAGTATAAATATATAGTACAGGTATAGGACCTGTTACCCGGATAACGGATCTTTCCATAATTTGGATCATCATACTTTGATTTACTCTACTAGAAAATCAAGTAAACATTAATTAAACCCAATAGGATGGGTTTGCCTCCAATAAGGATTAATTATATCTTAGTTTGGATCAAGTACAAGGTACTGTTTTATTATTACAGAGGGAAAAAATCCTTTTTAAAAATGTGTATTATTTTATTACAATGGAATCTAAGGGAGACAGCCTTTCCATAATTCAGAGCATTGTGGATAATGGGTTTCTGGATAATGGATCCATTACCTGCATCAATGCTATATCAAAAGAATAAAAGAATAAATGTTTAAGATTCCAAATGTTTGCACTATTAATGGTATATACCAGTGATCATCTGACAGAAGTTGCAAATTAAGGGAATAAGGAGCTTGCTTTGCTCCTGGATGAATAGAAATCAAATCAAGTTATTCTCACCTCTGCTCATGGTAGGTGTTTTTAGAGAACATTGGAACAACCCTTAGGTTTATGCTGGTGTTGTGCTGTAGTTTTTTGTGTCTGAATAGTATCTCAAACTGCCAGCTGAACTGGTATTTTTATCACCAAACCCCAATAACAATTACAATTCTTATTGTAAGACATTTCCCATATATTTGTCTTTAGAGGACCCCCGGGTGGGAAAAATTCTCTCTTCAATGAAGTTCTCAGGCAGCTGGGATCTATATTGTTTTTTTTAAATCAGAAGACACATTATGCATGAACTGTAAGTTGGTGTTGCTTTTCTCTCAAATGTAGACAATGCAACTACATTGAGTGATGAAAATCATTCAGGGTTGCCTACTCAAAGAGAATGGCTATATCAACATATTCATTCAAGCTGTAAATTAAATATCATATGCTTCCAGCTCTTGGCTATGTACATGATTGACTGGGCTTTTCTTTTTCTTAGATGTTGTCTTCCATATTTCTGTTTTGTTGTTTCTAATATCCAAGAAATTACATACATACTGTATAACATGCTCTACTAATATATACAAAAGCTATAAATAACATATGAAATATGGCCTTACATGCAGTGCTAGCAGTATCATTTATAAATAGTAGTGATACAGACTGTGACATTAGCCACTGAAACATATGCATTTTAAAATAAAACATTATTAGGAATCACCATAGACTTAAAAATCCCTCAACATAAAAACTTGTCCACCTTTATGGTTATAGAACATCTTTGTGACATCTAATATCCTTATATCTTATAAGAGAGAATGCATAATTCCCTAGACATATAAATACACTTGTACTGTGCTTTCTACAGCACACAATAGGTCAGTGATGCCCTAAATATCGAATGAATTTATAAATTTTTCAGTTATAGTAATAGAATTATATTCCGTTTGTGCAACAGAGAAAGGCATATTCTAATCTCTTGCAGGTAACATCTCAAGCCAACAGTATAAATTGTTCACGAGGAGCTAATACATAGACTTAGAGTGCAGTTTATGTAAAACAGGCAGTTTGGGTTGTTAGTTGTAGGGGCAGATTTACATAGGGTCGAATGTAAATCCTTCGACTTCGAATAACGAAGTCGAAGGATTTACCGCAAATAGTTCGATCGAACGAAAAATCATTTGATCGAACGATTAAATCCTTTGAATCGTTCGATTCGAAGGATTTTAATCCATCGATCAAACGATTTTTCTTCGACCTAGAAAACATTAGAAAGCCTATGGGGACCTTCCCCAAAGGCTAACATTGCACTTCGGTAGGTTTTAGGTGGCGAAGTAGGGGGTCGAAGTTTTTTCACAGTACTCTGACTATCGAATGGTCGAATAGTCGAACGATTTTTAGTTCGTATCGTTCGAGTCAAATTCGTAGTCGAAGGTCAAAGTAGCCAATTCGATGGTCGAAGTAGCCAAAAAACATCATTCGAAGTTTTTTTTATTCTATTCCTTCACTCGAGCTAAGTAAATGGGCTCCGTAGTCTACACCATTCGCAATGTTTAGAACAATATCGCTTACTTCCCTCCAAAGGATTAAAATGGTTACAATGCAGGCCATTAGTCAAGTCTTTTCCTCCCTTCATTATCAAAAATGTTTACCTCTACATATCCTTGATTGGTGCGTAAATCCACAGTCTGTTTGCTGTCTGTTGCTTGACCCTACATCCTACTGTACTGCAACATATTCTATATATAGATATTAGCAGCAGTAACAAGGAAAGAATGAACAAAGAAAGGTCCCTAGCAATAAAAGAAAATTCTGGAAGCATTAGAAATGACGACTCTTCCCAATGCACATTTTTTATTGTGTATATTATTATGTATCACCTTTGGTAGGCTAAAATGTGATATGAATTGCATTTGCTAGTCCGTGCTTCTAGGGCATAAATTCCCAAATAAATTAACTATATATATATATATATATATATATATATATATATATATATATATATATATATATATATATATATATATATATATATATATATATATATATATTAGATATTTAATCTATTTGGCATTTATTTTAAACTATTTGTTTGCTTTTTTTTTCATATTAATGTGTGTATATGACAATTTCAGGTTGCTACTACTATTTACCTCATGAACTTTCTAATTGGGCAAACATTTCGTCTGGAGATTTACATTAAATAAAGCAGTCTCTCCAAAGAGCCTCTCATTCTTCGGCTTTCATGGCTAGGACAATAAGGTTCAGCTCATAGCACCAGGTCTCGTATCTATACGCCATCCTTATCTGGGCCACATTTGTCTTGCGGATGTCATTGCCTAGAGGTCCATCTTTGCAGTAGTCTTCACCCAGAAAACAAACATTTTCCTATGGATTAAACATTATGAGAAGCAACTGAAAGATTAACTTGCAATAAGGTTGAATCATTTATGAGCTTGTCTAACTTCATGGTTCCTTGGCAAAGTTTATGTTATTTTGTCTTTTTTATCATTAGCTATGGGAAGTGGGTTTCCCATGTTACCACTGCATTTGAGCATTTAATAATAGGTTGCTTGGAAGCTGTAGTTAGAGACATTTCAATCACCTGCTGCTTATTTGAACATGTCAGATATAATTAGGGATGCACCAAATCCAGGATTCAGTTCGAGATCTGGCCAGGATTTGGCCTTTTTCAGCAGGATTCGGCCGAATCCTTCTGCCCAGCCGAAACAAATCCTAATTTGCATATGCAAATCGTGTGACTTTTTGTCACAAAACAAGGAAGGAAAAACATGTTTTCCCCTTCCCACCACTAATTTGCATATGCAAATTAGGATTCAGTTCGGTATTTGGCCTAATCTTTTGCAAAGGATTCGGGGGTTCGGCTGAATCCAAAATTGTGGATTCAGTGCATCCCTAGATATAACTACTGCTCTTTCTAATAATCTTTAATGTAAGACCTTATTTAAACTCAGCATGATATTTCCTTTATCTTTTCCCTTTGTGATTTTGGTTTGCCTCTGCAAACTAGCTTCAAGCTATCTTTATACACATGCAACACTTTTTGGATTTTATGCTGTATAAGTGCTGATAAAACTGAGGTTTCACACAGAATTCAAAGCATGCAACAGCCACAACCTCTAAAGCACTTTCATACCAGCCTAGTAAAAATGGAGGAATAGCTTTTGAGAGGCTAATCCAGATGGGATTAGTCTAGATGAATAGGCACAAAGGGGACAGAAAATTAGAATCAGTAAACTTAAAGGGATACTAATGACAGAAATATAAGTGTCTACATTTGCTTGTTAACTATGTGTATTATTGACTGAATTAGTGTAGTCTTTGACAAAATATTTACATTACAAAAATTATGTTACTTTTGTTGGGGAACCCATTTCCGGATTACAGTGTGATTATTTCCATTTACTTTCTGGGAAAAACAACTTCAGTCTTTCCTTTTTTCATGACAACAATGGCATCTCCTATACTGGAGTATGCAGCCCTTGAGTATGTTCCCACCTCTCTGCCTGAATCTCATGGGGAGGTCTCTTTCTTTAAAGAAGCAAAGCATTGTACTATATTTACTCACTTTCACCTGACAAAAATAACAATAAAGAATAAAGAAGACTCGACAAGTGACAAGGCATTAGTCTCATTTGCTTTCAGTAGGCCTAATAACATACCACTTGCCATCCTATCCAAGAAAAGACTGAATTAACTTGTGTTTATCTATGTTCTCTCCAGCATGTAAACATGAGTACAATGAACATGTAGATACTTAATTTAAAGTGTGAAATATGTTGTCGCTATATAAAGGATGCTAATAATAACAAGAGCTGATAAGGTTTTTGAAAATAGTACCTGGTGGGATAAACCACACTGTAAGACACTGTTTTTTGCAATCTCACACATATCACAAGTGCTGAGCTTGAAAACCTGTGCAGCAATAGCATATTCTTCCATTAAAGGTTCCTGAAAAGAAGAGATGAGAAATGTATTATTACAAATAATGACTTTAAAGAACATGTAAAGGAGATGAGAAATATATTATTACACATAAAAACTTTAAAGAACATGTATATTACATATAAAGACTTTAAAGAACATGTAAATCCTAAATTTTCCTAACATGCATATCAGTTGGACATCTCTTCCATCTAAACGGCATCAATTGTACTGCATTTATCCCCTCTGTTTACCAACACCATCACATATTCCTAAAACAAATAGGAGCTTTCATCTGGCAGCTATTTTCCCTCATGACACATCATCAGTGATCACACATCTGCAACCAACACATGTGCTACTGTACAGTTCATGCAATTTAAGAATGCAGGCTTATACAAGCACAACAATGAGAGCAGACAGCTAGAGCAGTTTCTGTGGGATCCAGCAATGCCATCTCTTCATTGGCTGGGCATACACTGTATTTAGTTTAGTTGAGAAGAACTGAGCATGCTCAATAGCCAACTGCCAAGGCAAATTCATGAAGGAGGGTGCTGAGTGGGTTAGAGGAGGAGAAGGAATCCTAAAGTGATAAAGGAGATGCTGCAGCCTTACTATCAAATTCTGTGCGACCAGAGTGGCATGTATTTAAAGATTTCAAAAAGACTGTTCACTGACTACATTTTTGCATGGGGGGGTTTACATGTATTTTAAGTATTACTGTAGTGTTGTATTTGATACACTTTTAAATAGTCAGGACTTGTAAACCTCTGTGTTGGGTTTTATGTTTTTCTTTAGGCTTCTATACTGAACGTAACTATACTGAGCCTGTGGTTCACTAGACTGCTGGGCCAATGAGAAACTGACCTACATTAAGTCAGTAACATTTACTTACTACAGGGGATCAAAAGCAATGGTGAATCTTATGTACAGAATTTGATGCAATTCAGAGGAACAATGCAGAGATTCTACTATTATTATTTAATTTTGCCATGACACTAGGGTTTTTTAGACTAAGATAAGAGCCACAGAAAGATACCCCATAAAATGACCAGCTGTGTTTTTTCACAAATTATGCTACTTTTTATATATTATATGGGGAGAGGGAACTTTCACCATAAGTAGGAGTAAAAGCTGTTGTTCTCTTCTATTATATTTCTTTAAATATCCAACATAGTCTTGCTCTGTTCAATATAGGTTATGGTATAGCTTTACCTTTCCTTCATGCAGATTATAGATGTACCTACAAACCCCATTTAGGTTGTTTTAATGGTTTCTTAACCCAAAAGCTATCTAAAGATTCCTTATAGTTCACCATAATAACTAATAGGTACAAAAACTCCATAAATGGAAGTAAAATTTATCAAAACTCTATTTTTTCAATGTACCAAACAAACCCGAAAACGTAACTTTCTTAACTCTCCAAACTCTTTAAATTGTGTGAATCACCTTAAAATGACATTATAATTTATTTTCAAAAAAACCTGTAAAACCTTCGAAACTTGAATTGAGCTTTTAAAATACATACCTACCACTGAATTATAGAGTTGCTAGCTTTTAGCTGCTGAAATTTTCTGTGCAAGTTTTTGAGTTTTTTCAAATGTGAAATAATTGTGATTGCTTTTGTTTTGACCGCAAAAAGTGGCTAATGTGCTCCATTGGATTACAAATGTAATGTTGCCACACATGGGAAGTAGACAGCACCTGTAACATATTTTTTTTTTGATCTCAGATTGACTGCTTATTAAACACATGCATTTGCTGTGTACCTTAGTATAATGAAACTGCATGGGATCATCGGTAGACAGTGACACCACTAGGCCTTTAGAATGGAAATCTAGCAATGGGTTCTTTGCATATTCCAAGAACAAGCTGTTGTTACTAAGAGGTGACATAGCAATGGGAATTTTGGCTAAATAGTATAGATACTGCAGCACTGGACTCTAAAAAAAAATAGAGAAAAATTATACAGTTTAATACAGATAAAAAGTATACCGTTTTAATGTGTAAGATACAATGATATATGATATTGATATTGTTACATTTTATTGGGCTGTATTACTGTACCAAACATTGTATCCAATATAATTTCTATAATTACTTCTATAATACTTTTGCCTAAACAACAATACTCTATGAGGTACATGAAGCTGCTTAAAGGAGAAGGAAAGGTTAAAATTAAGTAAGCTTTATCAGAAAGGTCTATATAAATACACCAGTAAACCCTCAAAGTAGTGCTGCTCTGAGTCCTCTGTCAAAAGAAACACCACATTTCTTTCCTTCTATTGTGTACACATGGGCTTCTGTATCAGACCTCTTTCCTTCATCGTAAACCTCCCGAGGTATGAGCATGCTCAGTTTGCTCCTATTCCCCCTACCCCTTCTCTACTGTAATCTGAGCCTAGAGCTATAAGTGAGCAGGGAGAGACTCAGGCAAGAAGTGATGTCACACCAAGCTAATATGGCAGCTGCTATCCTAAAAAAACAGAGCTTCTAGAGCGGTTTACTCAGGTATGGTAAAACATTCTACAGAATAAATATAGCTTGCACTATTGCAGCTAATCTGTTGGCAATAAAATGCCTCCGTAGCTTTCCTTCTCCTTTAAAGGAAACCTATACCCCAGAATTAATACTTATACATATTAAGTAACCTATTAGACAATCTTAACCAATTGCCCAAATATTGCCCTTTTACATCTCTTACTGTGAGCCACCATTTTGTGAAGTTTTCTGTGCTCTCTCAGAGATAACCTGACCAGAAATACCGCAGTTCTAGCTGTAACATGAAGACGTGTGAGAGCAAAAGACAACACTTTGCCCAGTAATTGGCTCATGTGACCTAACAAGTATGTGTGCCCTTGGTTTGCTTGTGTGCCTTTAGTATTTAAAGGATTCTATCATGATTTTTATGGTGTAATTTATATTTCTAAATTACACTGTTTAGACTGCAAATAATTCATTCTACCATATCAAATGTTATTCCTGAACCAAGTGTATTTTTTAAGTTGTAATATTGGTGTGTAGAGAGTCATTTCAGGTAATTTTGCCCGGCCATGTGCTTTCCGACAGAGCCAGTACTGCACTATGGAACTGCTTTCAGGCAAGCTATTGTTTCTCTTGAAGGAACTGTAACTGAAGGAGTCACAGTGGAACATGGATTTTTGCTATTGAGTGTTGATATATCAACCAGGGAGCTGTTATCTTGTTACCTTCCCATTGATCTGTTGATGGGCTTCTGGGGGCATGGGTAAGGGGGAATGAAGGTGGGTAACATCACTCCAACTTGGGTTTTACATACAAGCTGTTTTATGCAATATATGTTTATTGAGACCTACGTTTTTCTTTGTCTACCTTTTCTCTATCTACTTAGATAATGCATTATATTTTAGTCCTTACATATGGAACAGAAACAAGATGGTTTAAGGAAATCTTACATTTTTCAAGTTCAGCCCATGAGAAATGTTGTCTGCAGTCATAAAAGCTGCTAACAAGTGGGTTATGGCACCTGCCTCTCCACAGTGTGGGCGGAAAAGAAATGTGTTCATTCCTCTTTCCCTATATTAACAATAAACCAAAACCATTATTTGCATTCATTTGTTGTATTTTAATTACTGTCATAGTGTAAACTTTCTTTAATTCTTATATTATTATTATTAATATTATTATTATTAACATGTATTTATATAGCGCCAACATATTGCGTAGTACTGTAAAGTAAATGTGATTATACAACTACATCACATGAATTACATACATAGAACATATGGAGTAACAAACATCACAATCAATACAGGTACAAAAAGGTGAGGAAGGCCCTATGCATATATATATATATACTGTATATATACTGTGAAAGGCTTTAGCACACACTTCAAAAGTTACATACCTGGGTGCAGTTCAGAAATCAAATATCCAAAGGCAGAAAAAGCTGAAGCACACCAGGATTTTCTTCAAAAAGATAAAGCTTTTATTACATCAAAGTTTCGGCCCTCGCATGGAGCCTTTATCAAGATCTTGATAAAGGCTCCATGCGAGGGGCGAAACGTTGATCTTTTTCTGCCTTTTCTGCCTTTTTATATATATATATATATATATATATATATATATATATATATATATATATATATATATATATATATATATATTTTCCAAGAGATGCCAGCACTCTCGATAAAGATTATAGCTTTGCCTGGGTGCAAGGTCAACCAATTATTTCCATTCTCTGCAAAAGATCCGCAGTCACAGGTCTTATAATTGTAAAAAAAAAATGTATTTTAGCAAAAGACTAACGTTTCGGCCCATCCCAGGGCAGTGTCGGACTGGCACACCGAGATACCAGGAAAACTCCCAGTGGGCCCAGATGTCGGTGGGCCTTCTTGCTTCTAACCATTTGGCCTATTTCATGGCCATTCCCTATTTCTGAGATAAAAGACTAGGAGAGGTTGAGTGAGGAGAGGAGGAATAATAGTTTGGAAAGTGGGCCCACGGTCTAAGGTTTTTTTAGTGGGCCCCTGGCATCCCAGTCTGACACTGTCCCCAGTGTGTGTATGTGTATATATATATATATATATATATATATATATATATATATATATATATATATATATATATATATATATATATATATATATATATATATATATATATATATAGATATATACATATATATTGCTGACTAGGGGTGAGGGAACCATTTAGACCTGGTACAGCTTTGAAGGAAAATTTGCAGTTTTGCAAGCGGCAAACTTTTCCAACTACACACTGGAATTTTGCCATGTGTTCTGCCATGTGTACAGGGAAAAAAAGTGTGGTCTTTTGTGGTGCAAAAAAAATTGCAGGGACCATTATTATCTACATCAACTGGATTGGAGCCCTCTCCAGCCCTAGACAGGAGCTGTTTAGGTACTGTGTTAGGGTAAAAGACAAGACTCCCATGTTGCCAGTTTTTTTCCAACAAAGAACAGTTGTAACCTAGAGGAAGGTAGCTTTACTAACAAGGTAGGTATGATATTGCACACTCAGCTGTCTGAGGCGACTCCTGCAATGTAACGCATGTAACCCATTTGGCAATGTCATCTGAGGTGAGTTTTTCAACTCACCTCATTGGAGCAGAGCCCCTGTGCACACTATTGCAGAGCTATAAACACCTTAACTGCAAAATCATTCACTATTATTTTGCTCTTTGGGTCACAGGCTTTTGCCACTACCGGGTATACAGTGACCTTCAACACACACTGATGGGTGTCCTCAGCAGACAAAATTTCCTTTCTCAGCAGACCAACTAGAGTCACGTGAGAATACACTAGTACTTGTCAAAACAACAGCCCTAGGGGACCACACGTGTGCACTGAAGATGGCCATGTTGCATGACCAAATCACTTTGCTTATCGCTGCCTGTAGCATTAACTGATTAGTTCGTAAGACAAGAGAGCGAAACGAAAGAAATGAAGACTGAACCACAATTTGGCTTTTTACTGAATATACTGTACATAAATGAGAACTAAAGCATGGTTAAAAAAAGAAAATATGATATGGTGACTGTGTAACCTGTTTGCAATTAAAACTGCTTTTTTGATTGATATATCCTTTTCACTTCAACTAAATATTATGGGGTTATAGATTATTTGCAATACTATAATAAAGAATGTTTTATTGCTGAGGAAACCCTGATTTCCTATAGCCTTGAGAACATTAAAGACATTGATTTCGAGACTGTCTAATTTTTAGGGAAACAGAATCGTTTTTTAAAAATAGAAATTAATTAGGTTGAAATGAAACTACAAAGCCATACAGATGAATGGGGGCTGTAGTTGTCCATCTTGCTGGTTGAGTCAGAAAAAAAACTTCCAGCAAACACAGTGTAAGCAAACAATCCAGTTATTATAGATGTGAGCGGTAATATTTTTCTTTGGTGGTCTGCCCAATGGGAGCAAATTGGAGCAAAGACCAAACCATTTATATTTAGATATTTATCAATATTATTGTGTTTGCTTCTGTTGGATTTACTGAAACTCACTTCAGACCCACCATAATATAATGAAAGCCTCAAATGTGAGCAAAGACCAAACCATTTATAAGTACTGTAGATATGTATCAATATTATTGTGTTTGCTTCTGTTGGGTTTACTAAAACTCACTTCAGACCCGCCACCATCAAATTAAAAATGTAGCCATTTTCTTATGAAAAGATAGCTCACCTTCTCAATTTGTTCAGTACCCTTATGTTTGCATACATGTAGTAGATATAATATGTGTATGATGGGTTCTTCTCAAAAGTCCATTCCTGAGGCGCCGGACTCTTAGAGGAAAACATCTGGCCACTGTGTTTGGATTCATCATCCACACTGTCAAATGCAGTGATCTGTAAATAATGCACAATGAAAATCAATCATAAATTTAAAAAAATGAAGAATGTACTGCTACGGCCATTATGATTTCATTAATGAATAAACCATCCTAATTTATGTTTATCATTAAATTGCTAAACTCTGAGAGTAATATTTATTGATCTAAAGCGTTAGGTTGATATCAAACAACATTAAATTAAGGAAAATGCTTACCATAACTTTCGCTAAAAGAAGGCTGCACCCTATGTGATGCCATTCATTAGGCACTGTCCTGGGCTCTGGTATAGACACTATATAGACAGAAGTATCTCTAATGGTGTATGAAAAGTACACCATATGAAAAATATTATGCTTGGTGTAGAGAACAGTGTCAGGAGGCACAGCGGCTCTGTCCTTAGCGCCTTGATTGTGGCCCAAAGTGGGCTATGCCTCCTGACCCTCCCTAAAGCTGGCCATAGACGCACAGATATAGTTGTATGAAACAAGGTTTCGTATAATTCTCAGACCGGTGTTGGGAATAATCGCCCCAACATTTTTCATACCATGGTGATCTTCGTTTAGTCAAACGACTGCTAAGTTAAAACTGTTTTGTCGCCTAACACTAATATAATTGCATGTGTTGCCTATCTGACTATATCCATGGATGGCTTTGTCAATTAAAGGCCATAGCATCATCTATTTTTTCTACTTTAATCCTACAGTTTAAATGTGAATGATTATCTTATGATTGTTGTATTGAAACAAACTATCGCTATCTAAACGTTCATAGGTCAAAGAATAAAATCTGAAGTCTATGGCCATCTTAACTTGAAGATGTAAATGTCGTGCAAGTTAAGGTAGCTGGTGGGATAGGGTATACTTACATGCCTCCCCCACATCCCTCTTAAATTCAGTGATGTCAACGCAGACAACACTCAATATATGAGGCATGCCCCAGGTCTCTGAGTTCCAAAAAGAAGTGCAGAGGCCTGCAACAAGTTATAAAATGGTGGAAATAGCCTAAAGTACAAAAAAAGACAGCTGCATGCTTCATTGTAAGTAAGCCCTAAAGTTTATACTAAACAGTTTCATTTCAAATCACCTCCTCATTAGCATTCCATTCTTTTACTAATTATTCTGTGATTTCTGCAGGTTTCGTGTAAGCTTATATCATCAGATTTATCACATAAGACTAATCACCTTGTGTGTCATAGCCCTAAATGTGTTTTCTATAAGAGCTAATAATACTGTTACTTACATGTCTCAGGAAGACACTTAATTCTTTATTAGCATTTGGGTTGACTGTTGCCTCAAACAAAGGCATAAATATGTTTTCCAACATTTTCCCAAAATTGGGCACAAAATTCTTAGCTCTGAAAATATCACTGTAAGGAATAAAACAGTAGATTATACAGTGTAAATACACGCACTGTAATAGTTATAACATGTAGTGCCAAAAAGTTAATCAGGCATCCTCTTTTGGAAACATAACATAAACTGTAACAGTTTTAGCCCTCATTAGGACCTTTTTCAAGGATCCTTGAAAAAGGTCTTAATGAGGACCGAAACATCGGATTCTGTAACATGTGTGTATAAATAATAAACACAATCACAATTTATGGACAGTTTTAGAAAAATAGCATAAATTCAGTATATTAAATGGGATTGTGCAGAACTTTAGATAGTTCTTCCTCAAGGTCAAGGTAGTACTACCAAGGCTAGCTCTAGAACAGAATCCATCCAAGTCAGTGCGGGCTCCCAGGGGAATCTGCATACACAGATTTTAATCATTCTCAGTGACAAAACCCAGGCCCTCTTTAATAGAGGTGGAGTAGTATATAAATTACAACTTTTCTCACACAATAACATTAAGCATTTGTAGGGGATCAGGCAAGTCCTTCCCCTGTTTTTTTGTCTCTGACATCGTCCAGCCCATCTGAGAGGCTGGGCACCCCAGTGCATCCATGGGAGAATAGGAGGATCCAGGGGAGTGCCTTACTTTGGAGCCAAATGCACAGGGTTACAGATGGAGCTGATAAAGGGAGCCCCTGCTGCAGCAGCCAGAGCCAGAGAGAGGCTGAGAGACATCAGGGAGAGTGCAGCAGGTAATGTGAAAGAGCTGTAGTACTAAGTGAAACTGTGTTTTGTGCTCAGCTGGACAGATTGGAGTTTCAGCTTAGAAGGAAAGATTGCCCTGCATTCTGTTCAGCTGTTGGATGCCAGTTGCAACCTTTGTGTGTCCCTGGTGTGAGGACAGGTGTTTCTTGTGAGCCTGCCACATGGGAGCTACAGCCTATATGCAGAAAGACACTGTGCTAGTTACTAGACAGAACCACGTTTCCCCAGTGTAGGAATATTATTGCATTGCACTGTTTAACCTATTCTTTATATAAAATTTCTCTTGGTTTACTGCAAACGGTGTGTTTTATTTTTCTAGTGGAATTCCCCTGAGGTGTGATCCTCAGTGCTCATAAGGTGGAAACACAGCTCTGTAAATCCCAGTTCTCACAGTATCTTTTATATGCAAAGATCATTCTGGGCCCTGGATTGCAATGGGTTATTCACTATTTAATGAGAGTGTAGCAAAGGTAGAGTTATACATAAATCAGGTTTGAAGCAAGGGCCATGCCCTGTGGGTACAGACATATTTATAGCTTACACTATACAAGAGACAGAGATTTTGCAGTTATTGCACCCAAAATATATTGCTCTGACATCTATAGTGCTACATATCAGCTAACCGATGAGTTCATTTGGTTGTTTACTTTAATTATTTTATGCTTTTGTTTGTTAGTTTTTTAATAGAGAGCTGCTCATGTGTTCATGCTTGGTTGCTGGAGGAAAAGGTTTCCCTCATTTTTCATAATTTTGCACTTAACATTTAGTAAACAAGAGGAGATCTTTCAGCACAGATTTCTCAATGATCAGAGCTGAGCTATTTTAGTGTGATTCACATGAATACTGGTGCATTATATATTAGCATAATGTATTCAACTGACTTGTCTGGATCATTTATTTAGGTTGAAGAATACATGTAAAGTACTTCACCAAACTGGATGTGATTTGGCAACTCATAATTAGGAGAAAGGGGCATTTTAAACACCTACTATAGGTTTTGTGTGACACCTCCTGCAGCCTCACCTGAAATAATAACCCTTCCCTATACATGCCCTGACTGTTTTTGTTCTTCTTTCAGGTACTGTATTTATCAATTCCAAGAGGGGATGAGACACAATAAAAGTACCCTGCCATGCAACTTGTACCACTCCCATACATAAAGGACCAGTACCACCAAAGAATAAAAAGGATTTGCATGCAATTAAATATGATGTAAACTTACTCTTTAAGATTTTAAAAAACTTGGTGTAAAGTTGAGGGTGAGGATTTCCTAATTTTCTCAGAGATATTACCTGAGCCACGAGCAACGCTAAGGAGACAGCGGGAGAGTAGGGAGATTAATGCGTGGCTGAGAGATTGGTGTAGGGAGGAGGGTTTTGGGTTTTTGGAGAACTGGGCTGATTTCTCAGTCGGCTACAGGCTTTTGCTAGGGATGGGCTGCACCTCAATGATGATGGTGCAGCTGTTTTGGGAGAGAAGATGGCTAGAGGGTTGGAGGAGATTTTAAACTAGGTGTGGGGGGAGAGGGTTCAGTAAAAGATTCAGTGGAAGACAGGTTAGATGAGATAGTGGGCAAAAAAAGGGAAAATGGGGGAGGAGATTTGGCTGGGGATACTGTTAAGGATAGGGAGGACCACATGTCATATGTTCAATATGGTACCAATATTAAATGTATGTTTGCAAATGCAAGGAGTCTGACTGTGTTGGTGCTGGAGGGAAAATATGATGTGATTGGTGTGGCTGAAACATGGCTGAATGAGTCACATGACTGGGCAGTTAATATCAGCGGCTATACTTTGTTTTGGAGGGACAGAGGCAATAGAAAAGGAGGAGGGGTATGTCTGTTTGTTAGGCAGGCTTTAAAGCTTATATAAAGGAGGAGGTTATGTTAGAAAATGAGGGGGCAGAAGTCTTATGGGTGGAGTTCTTCACCAATTGTAAAGAGTCCAGCAAATTAATTGTAGACGTATGCTATAGACCCCCTAATGTAAGTGAGGAGGAGGAGGCGAAGCTCCTCATGCAAATAGAAAAGGCTGCTAGTTTGGGTAAAGTAATGCTAATGGGAGATTTTAATTACCCAAATACTGACTGGAGCAACAGTACTGCCAGATCAGTTAATGGGAACAAATTTATAAACTTGTTGCATGACAATTTTATGGCACAGGTTGTTGAGGAGCCTACCAGAAAAAATGCTATTTTGGATTTAGTGATCTCAAATGACCCAGAACTTATAGCAAATGTGCAAGTCATTGAACCCCTGGGTAATAGTGACCATAATGTTATATCATTTAATGTCTGGTGCAAAAAACAAATATATATGGGGCAACAAAAACCATGACTTTTGGAAAAGCTAATTTTAGTGCATTGATGGCTGCCCTACAGAGTATTGATTGGGGCATTAAGTTTTCAGCTAAAAACACTGAACAGAAATGGTTGTCATTTAAAATTATATTAAATCATTACTGTTCTCAATTTATTCCCTTAAGAAGTAAATGTAGAAGCTCTAAGAATCATCCTATGTGGCTTAATACAGAAGTAAAGAAGTTAATAGGAAAGAAGAGAAAGGCATTTAAAAACTACAAATCTGTTGGGACAGAAGCTGCATTTAATGAATATTAACACTATAATAAATGTTGTAAATCAGCAATCCGGAAGGCAAAGAAAGGAAATGAAGAGTTAATTGCGATGGAGGTGAAAACTAACCGTAAAAAGTTTTTTAAATATATTAATAGTAAAAAGATGCAGGTTGAGAGTGTTGCTCCATTAAATAATGGTAGCAGTATAGTTGTAACAGATACAGAAAAGGCAAATGTGTTAAATCAGTTCTTTTCTTCAATGCATACAATAGAGGAGTCTGAGTTCCCAGGCTCACTTTATAGCTGCACTAATGGCTCAGCTCAATCTAGTCAGTGGCTGACTCAGGATATGATTCATAAAGCTTTAATAAAAATAAATATAAACAAGGCTCCAGGGCCTGATGGCATACACCCCCGGGTTCTAAGAGAGCTTGATTCAGTTTTAGACCAGCCCCTATTTCTGATTTTCTCAGATTCACTTTCATCTGGTATGGTGCCTATGGATTGGAGAAAAGCTGATGTTATTCCAATATTTAAAAAGGGATTACGATCTCAGCCTGGCAATTATAGGACAGTAAGCTTGACATCTGTGGTGGGCAAATTATTTGAATGCTTGTTAAGGGATCACATTCAAAATTTTGTCCTAGTGAATGGCATTATGAGCAGCAATCAGTATGGCTTTATGAAGGATAGGTCATGTCAGACAAATTTGATTGCTTTTTATGATGAGGTAAGTAAGATGCTGGACAGTGGGGGGGCAGTAGATGTGATCTATTTGGATTTTGCCAAAGTGTTTGATACTGTGCCCCACAAATGACTGCTTTCTAAACTAAGGTCTGTTGGGCTTAATGAAGTCATTTGCACATGGATAGAAAACTGCCTACAGGATCGGGTACAGAGGGTAGTTGTTAATGGTACATTCTCTACTTGGAGTAAGGTTCTTAGTGGGGTCCCCCAGGGCTCGGTATTAGGTCCACTTTTATTTAACTTGTTCATTAATGACTTAGGGGAGGGTGTTGTAAGTAATGTATCAGTTTTTGCAGATGACACAAAACTATCCAGCCCAATTAATTCCATCCAGGATGTGGCATCCTTGCAACATGATCTTGACAAACTGGCAATCTGGGCAACTAAGTGGCAGATGAGATTCAATGTTGATAAATGTAAAGTCATGCACCTGGGATGTAAAAATATCCAAGCCACTTATACTCTTAATGGTACTAGGCAAATCCATTATGGAAAAGGACCTTGGAGTCCTTGTAGATGATAAACTTGGCTGTAGGAAGCAATGCCAGTCGGCAGCATCAAGGGCAAATAAGGTCTTGAGCTGTATTAAAAGGGGCATAGAGTCACAGGAGGAGGGGGTCATTCTTTCACTGTATAGAGCACTTGTAAGGCCCCATCTAGAATATGCCGTACAGTTTTGGTCTCCATCACTCAAACAGGACATTATTGTATTAGAGAGGGTACAGAGAAAGGCAACTAAGCTGGTGAAAGGTATGGAAAATCTTAGCTATGAGGAAAGACTGGCCAAATTGGGGATGTTCACGCTGGAGAAGAGGCGCTTAAGGGGTGATATGATAACTATGTATAAATATATAAGGGGATCATATAATAATCTCTCTAATGCTTTATTTAACAGTAGGTCTTTCCAGCTGACATGAGGTCACCCATTCCAATTAGAAGAAAAGAGGTTCTGCCTAAATATTCGGAAGGGGTTTTTTACAGTGAGAGCTGTGAAGATGTGGAATTCTCTACCTGCATCAGTTGTACAGGCGGATACATTAGATAGCTTTAAGAAGGGGTTGGATGGCTTTTTAGCAAGTGAGGGAATACAGGGTTATGGGAGATAGCTCATAGTACAAGTTGATCCATTGACTAGTCCGATTGCGATTTTGGAGTCAGGAAGGATTTTTTTGCCCCTCTGAGGCAAATTGGTGAGGCTTCAGATGGGTTTTTTTTGCCTTCCTCTGGATCAACTGGCAGTTAGGCAGATATAAAAAAAAAAGGTTGAACTTGATGGACATGTGTCTTTTTTCAACCTTACTTACCATGTTACCATGTTACTATGTTCATTGTTATGAACTCTATTTCCATCAGGGGCTCAAATATATTTCAGAACTAGGAGTAGGCAGTAGAGAGAGACATATGCTTAGAGTACAACAATTGCAGAAAACATGTAGCTCTTACACACATTATTTTTGTCCTTATCAAATTATTTTCAGTAACAGTGCCACACACCTTCATACTTCTGCTACTGTAGTCATGCTCTTGAAAATAGCTCTTATTTGTATCTCAAATGCCCATGCACCCAGGCACCTTTTGTACTAAGACCAGTTGTGCAGCTAGACAATTATCACTTGGCCTCTGCCTGCATCTCTTATAATTATTCTTATTATTTAGCACCAACATATTCTGCAGTGCTTTTCATCATTTTACTTTGTACGCCATTCATATCAGTTCCTGCTCCAGTTAAGCTTACAATCTAAGGTCCCCATCACATTCACACACAGTTTTATGAGGAGCCAATTGCCTTTGTGTTTTTGAAGTGTACCCAGAGGAAACCCATACAAACTCAGATAGTTGATGGAATTGAACCCAAGACACAATAGCTAAAAGACAGCAGTGCTAACCAATGCACCAGCATGCAGCCCCTTCTGTCATAATGAGGACAGTGAGGTAATGGAAACCTGGGGTGGGTGGGAGTGCAGATTGCCAGCCTTAGTGGCAAAGTTCTTTGGCAATTCAATTCAACTGTGCTCTAGGGCAATGGTGCAAATAGCAGTTTCACGTGTTATGTCATGGGTGATAAACAGGGCTCAAATACCATTTTTGGTTTTTCGAAGAATTATAGAATGAAAATCTCTCTTAATTAGAAAATTTGTCCTCGAGAAATATATAAGGTTGCTGGATGAAAATATACAAAAAAAGTAATTGTGTTAATGGTCCTATAAAGGGGATTTTCAACCCAAAAAATAGTGCACAAAAATGTGTAATTTTAAGCAACTTTCCAATATACATTCATTAGTCATTTTTGATGGTTTTAAAGTTGTTTGTAAATGTAATTGCTATTAAAAGTATTGTATGTCTGTTTGTATAAAGTCTCTGAGCTCCTGACTCAAACAGTGTTGCAAGCCAGTTGATTAAAGGGGAACGATTGTGAAAATTAAAAAGTAATATAAGCTTCCTCATACTGAAGTAAGAAACTTTCTAAATACAATCAAATAGAAAAATATGCAATTCTGCATTGTTTCTGAAATAATCAAGTTTATCTTCACTATTCCTCTCCCAGCATCTGTTTCTCTTCATTCTGTCTTCATGCAGCAGTTGGGTGTCTGAATGATCCAATATATCTTATAGGGGGCTTTGTTTCCTTGCAGATGAATTTGAGCTCACTCTATACGATATATTGGAATAGCTGACACCAACTCCTGCATGAATAAAGAATGAAGAGAAACAAATGCTGAGAGAGGAATAGTGATGATAAACTTGATTATTTCAGAAATGGTACAGAATATTTAATTGATTGTATTTAGAAGATTAAAGACTTAGAGGAGAATGGACTCAGAAAGAGGCAGACAGATACAGCTTGCAATAGCAATTACAATCAATAACCTTAAAACGACAGAAATTGTTTAATGAATGTATATTGGCAAGTTGCATAGAATTGCATTTTTCTTTTAGAAAAATAAAGGGGATGGAGGAACCCTTTAAAAGAAATCATTTTCTTTTAATCTAAACACTTTCTCCACTAATTTTGACATACTTTGGTAGGCACTAGTGTATAGAAGGACCTTGAAAGTCAAGAGGGTAACTATATGAGGCAATAGCTTGGCAGCTTTGGGCTGGGGTGCACCCCAAAAGAAACATCCTAGGCAGGGCCAAAACTAGGGGTAGGCAGAAGAGGCAGGTGCCTAGGGCGAAAAACTCTAGGGTTGCCAGGCACATACTTTCTTTGCTGTCTACCCCATGTCCAGTTCTCTGTCTCTCCCCCCTACACTTTACTAATTCATCCTGAGCAGTTTCCCTGGCCTGTATTGAGACTCTGCTCGTCTGTGCTCATAGGTTTACGCACCTGTTTGAGCAGGTACACAAGAGCTTACAGGTGTGACACGACTAGGTTGCCTAGGGCGCCTGGTTGGCCTGGCCCTGCACTGATCCTAGGTAATATAAAATGTAAACCCCTTCTCTTCTTAGTTGCAACGTCCATGCAATGAAGTTTAATTTCATTGCAACCATTTCAGAGGAATTACCATTTTCTTGTGCCCTAAAGACACAAGACCGTTTTATCCACTGAAATAGTAATTGTACCCAATGCAACCAATTAAAGGGCTCATTTACTAAGGCAACCCCAAATACAAAATACTAAACCAGCCACAAAATGATGCCATTTATGAAGTTACTTACAGGCTCTTTGTACCAGTGAGTACTTGCATTCCCACTCTGCAAATGCTAGCTACCACTTGCTACTGATTCACAGAAATGTGCCAGGTAATAAGCAGATGTTTTTGTTAATCGCATGCAATTGCTGTAACTCAGCACGTGATTGCAAAGGCACTGGAATTCTGGCAAAAAATGCCACATTGTGGGGAAAAAATATGGTGATTCACATCCACAAATTGCACTTTGTACTATACATTGTGTATCAATAAGCCATTTTCTACCTCTATAAACCACATTATTTACAAATTTGTTGCTGTGGGTAACTGCATTGGTTCAATATAGAGCCTAGTAAAAAACCATTGTATCTTTCATTTACGCCCACATTTCCTTTTTTTGAGGTTACCTGTATTTAATTCAATGTTTGTTTGGTTAACACTAGTTTCAGTGTTGGTTTGTTACTATGGGGCATATTTACCAAAGGGCGGAGTGACTAATGCTGATGAAAATTCGACAGCGTGACGTCATTTCGGTATTTCGATGATTTACTAATGGACGCAGGCGTAAAATCGCTAGCCAAGGAGATAGACGCTAGCGCAACTTCGCACTCTAACACCAGGCGAATTTACGCTCTGGCGAACAGATGTAACTGCGCAAATTCAGAAATGGATTTTACTGAACGTTAGCTGTTCCACCAGACTTGCCTTCGCCAGCTCAGACCAGGCGTAGTGCAATGGAGTGTATAGGACTTCCTCAATTCTTTTGTTGAAAAATGTCCCAAAAAATGTCCCAAAAAACACCAGCGTCTTTTCACTTTTTCAGGGTGATAGGCTGCAAAGTCCATAAAAAATTTTTTGGGTACCCGGATTACCCCCTACATTACGTAACATATGGCACATATATTATACACTGGGCTCATGTGTAGGGCATTATAACAACTCTATTTTATTTTTTTAAGGTTCCCTGGGCTTGTGTAATGTAATGTATTTGCTGCAACATATAATTAGACACCAAGAAAAAGGGACAGCACTCCGGTACAAGCTCATGTAAGGATCCAAAGCCCTACGCGTTTCGGGAATCACTCCCTTAATCATAGGCCTATGTACCGGATATATTCCTTGTACCGGAGTGCCGTCCCTTTTTCTTGGTGTCTAATTGGATTTCAGCAGTGGGGACGCTGCGGACAGAGCACCCGATTGGAGCAGCAAATAGGGAGAGTGAACCTGGAGCGGTCCTTCTTTGTTGTGCTGCAACATATACGTCCATTCAACTTTCACTTCCCCCCGCATGCAAATTAGCCAACGCTAGCGCAACTTCGCTTTGCTTGCCGAAGTAACGCCAGCACAACTTCGCCAGCACAACTTCGCCAGCCCCCTTTAATGAACAGTGCACAACTCCATGATGCTAGGGAACCTTGGCATTACTTCCACCCTAGATGTGGCAGTAGTTACAAGTTACTAGTGTTCTATCAAAAGAGATTATTGATTGCAACAAATTAATGATTATAATGCCATTATATATTTTGCATGCATTGAAATGCTATAAGTGATGCCATTCCCACTCTGCAAATGCTAGCTAGCACTTGCGAGTCTAGGAATGGGCGAATTTTCTCGCCTTATTTTGCCGTGGAAATGACGCCCATAGACTTGTATGGCATCGTGCGTCAACATTTATTTGACGTCCCTAGACGGCGAAACAAAAAGGGTCAAATTCGCCCATCCTGACTTGCGACTGACTAGCCAACGCTAGCGCAACTTCGCTTTGCTTGCCGAAGTAACGCCAGCACAACTTCGCCACCGTTCGTCGCGCTGGACATATCGTCGCATGTTAGTGAATTAGCATTGTTGGGCGAATTTATGCCTGGTGAAGTGTTGCGATGTGAGCGAAGCGGACACTAGCACAAATTCGTCGCTTAGTGAATCCGCCCCTATGTGTTTGACAAAAGAGCTAATATTTCATTAACATTATTCTGAACTGAACATAAGAAAATACCATGGAGGTATAATACTTACTAAATTCGTGGGATTTGTATCATCCACTTCATGTTTGGACAATAAACTTTATGTTTGTTAAACCAGTGGGCCAGATTATTCCATTCTTCAGGGGACCTTCCATAGATGGAGAGACGTGGCTCAGCATACTGGTACTTAGCATCTTCCAAATCCGAACCTACTTCCTACAGTGAATAAAAAAAGCATTGCTTAAAGAAAAAAATGGAGTCCTGCATGAAATATAGTACAGCTCGTAGATGTGCAGTTGCCCATATAGCTGCAAATCATCAGTTTGTTTGTGTTTCAGTCTACTATAAAAGCAAATCGATGATTGGTTGCGATGATTGGTTGCAATGGGCAACTGCACTTGTGTTGTTTGGCACCTATGTTTGTAAATCAGCCCTAATTGGTTTTACTCCAGCTCACTCATTTAGAAACATGATAAGAACTGACAACATGTTTTGAGCATTAATTAGTTCACCATAGCTTGAACTTATCTGTGTGGGTTTCTTTTAGATACTCCCCTTTCCTCCCACATTCCAAAAAATATACAGGAAGTTTAACTGGCTCTTGAGTAAATGAACTATAGTATGTGTGCATGTGATAGGGGCCTTAGACTGCAAGCCGCACTGGAGCAGAAACTGATGAGAATGATTCATAATGACGGTAAATCAATGGAGGATATGTTGGCACTATATAAATAAAGAATAATCATGATAATACATGCATGTTTTTATGTGTGTGTCTTTTGAATCCAGCCATGCTGGATTGGCCATCCAACACATGAGACTACTGTGATCATTACTTCAAATGTTTTCATACATGTAGATGCATATATAGGTGTGAGGATTCCAAAAAGATAAAAAAAGAAAGGTTGATCAGTAGAGGTCAGTGTGTATGGGATTACAGGGATCAACTAGCCCTATGTTTAATTTCATGGTTGCATGTTACTCAAGTTATCTAATACCGGGCAAGTGACAACATTTTCATGAATATATCTGCCTGGATCCCCTGTTTTTAAACTGGTTATGAGCTATTTAGCTCTACTGCTCAATCTGATGTTTAGTAACCTTTCTGGATCCACATTCCAAATTCCTACAGACACCATCAAACGGTGTGAAATAAGACAACAAAGGTAAAGGCAAAGGTTTAATGTTAAAACTCCCAGGAGTGGTGTGACATGGACTTTTGTTACAACCTAAAGGAGTAGATCACTGTTAAATTAATTCTTAGTATGGTGTAGACCTGGGGTACACAACCTTTTTTTACCAGTGAGCCACATTCAAATGTAATAGAAGTTGGCGAGCAACACAATCATGCTAAAAGTTCCTGGAGGTGCCAGATATGATATGTGATTGGTTACTGGTAGCCCCTATTTGAACTGGCAGCCTGCCGGAGGTGTTGTTTGGCAGAACACATTTTCTTATGCACTTAAAATTGCCTTCAATCCAGGAATAATAAAAATAAGCACCTGCTTTGAGGCCACTGGGAGCAACATCCAATGATTTGGGGAGCAACATGTTGCTACTGGGCCATTGGTTGGGGATCAGTGGTGTAGACAGTAATACTCTGAGACAATTTGCAGTTGGCCCTCACTTTTGTATTATTTGTTTTTTATTACTTGTTTTTTTTTGTTCAGCAGCAGTTTGCAATTGCAGCAGCTATCTGGTTGCTAGGGTCCAGTTTAAGTCTGAGCAGAGGAGAGCCTAAACAGAAAAATACGTCATGCAAAGTAACAACAATAAAATTGTAGCCTCACACAGCAACAGACTGTGGGGTTCGGGCATCTCAGCCCCCCACCTCCATTTAAAAGCTGGAAACAGACAGAAAATCAAGGAAAATAATTTTAAAATAGTAGAAAAAATTAAACGTGAAGACCAATTGAAAAGTTGCCACGAATAGGATATTCTTAGCATAAGAGAGGGAACAGTCCATTAAGTGGCCACAGCCATTAAAGAACATAGACGATTTTGATCATTTTGCCTGGTGTTTTGTAGCTTGTTGGGAGCATTTACGATTACGAGCCACAATATCAAGTGTACCAAGCAATTTCTGGAGATTGCGTTTCAAATGAACGGGGTGGTGATTCTGAGTTTTGTGTCCTTGCTGAATGAGTTACAAAGCCACAGAGTGACCAAGATGAAAGAGTAATGAAAGTAATAATTCCAAACTTATTTAGAATGTTCATTAACAGAGTTATCTAACAGCATATGCTTATGGACAATTTCCCAGTTTTTGTTGTATTTGTTATATATCCCTATTAATAACTATATATTTTCAGGTGGTGTGTACAATGATTCACCTTAAAATTCATATTTCCATACTAAAGGCAGAAAATGGAACTTACCTTGATGATGGTAGCAAAGTATTCCCCTTCAATGAAATTCTCAGTTTTCATGTATAAGTCTCGCAGTTCACTGGAACCAACAGGGTTATATTTGGCATTGAACTTGTCGAAGCGCTGGAAGGTTTGTCTTCCCTACAGGAAAGAGTGAAACAAGAGTCAAAGCCTGGAATTGCTCTGCTGGTTCCTGTTATTGTTGCCTCATGGTAAACACTAACTATTCATAGCAATGTTAAAGTGTCAGTAGAATATCTCTGTGTGTGAAACATGTCAGTCCTCACTAACTGATGATTAAATGAGCAGGTTCTGTACTTACAGCATGGACGTCTAGAGAATCCACTGTGAGGTCATATGGGTGAAGGTTCAGTGAATCGAATAGTTCTTTCAAGGTCATCTGCTTGCCCTTAGAATTATACACCACACGATCGGCATCAACTCGATAGGTCCTCTTTATAAAGCGCAGAAGGTGCTTCTGGTTCATGCAGGCTGCAGCATGGATGTGTGTATCCACCTTATAGGATACCAAAAATGGCATTACGTTTGACACTTATAACTCAGAAATTGAGCTATTTTAATGATAATGTTTGCTTCTTTATTTGCTAAGTCATGAGACATGACTCATGCGGAAAAGCTGCAATACAGTGGCATAACTAGATGTTAGTGGGCCTCGCAGCAAGTTGATTTTAGGGCCCCCGGCATATGCAGAGATTGTCCTATTTTACCAATAAATATTGATGTTGGTCATAAACTAGGGCCTCATGGGGCCCTCTAAACCTCCTGGGCCTCCCTGCGGCTGCAGAGTCTGCTTCCTCTCTAATTATACCCCTGCTGCAATACATAAAGTCACCTATGTAGGCCCCTAGTTTATATATTTTAGGGCCCCCAAAATATCCAGAGGTTGTCCTGTTTTACCAATATATATATTGAAATTGCTCATGGGGCCTCCTATACCTCCTGGGCCCCCCTGCAGCCGTAGGGTCTGCTTCCTCTGTAGTTATGCAATTGCAAAGCAGCATAGTGGCTGGCCTCATGGGTAAATATGATAACATTTAAGCAAGGAGGCCATGATTGATGCCATGATAAATGTATAGAAGAATTAAGTGAGAATATAAAATTAATGATAGAGGATAGAGAAACCAAATATTCAGAACTGTTAGATGGAACACTGCAATGTCTTTAAAGCATTTGAAACTTTAATATTTAAGTGTTCCTAGAGCCCCCTCTAGTGGCATGAGAATTGCAATTATGGTAAGGCATACAAGACAGATCAACTCATTATATAGGTATGAGACCTGTTATCTAGAATGCTCGGAACCTGGGGATTTCCAGATAACAGATCTTTCCTTAATTTGGATCATCATACCTTAAGTCTACAAGAAAATCAAGTAAACATTCAATCTACCCAATAGGCTGGTTTTACTTTCAATAAGGATTCATTTTGTCTTAGTTTAGATCAAATACAAGCCACTGTTTTATTATTACAGAGAAAAAGGAAATCAGTTTTAAAAATGTGAATTATTTGGATAAAATTGAGTCTATGGGAGATGGACTTATATATATATACCTGTATATATGGACCCTATAACGGATTACTTACCTGTATGGTATAAATGTGCTTCTTTAATAAATTACTCTTGTACATTGCTACTTATGTGTATAGCCACTTCCTCAATTTTAATGGCCACATAACTTATGCTAAGATATACTTTATGTATTTCTTCCGTGTCTTGGGATTTCCTTTTCCCCTGCTCCCCCCCCCCCCAAAAGGGGAGAATACAAATGTACTGCCTTTGATATTATGGGAACTACAGAAGAATAAATTACTACTTTTTTTCAAATTTACCATATTTATTTGTATTCCTTAAAATGTAAATGCTGGATGCATGGTCAAATAAGTGACACATGTTGCAGAGAAGGATCCTCACAAATACTCCTTGAATTGAAGTGCTGGAGCTGTGGCAGGCCTTATCAAATGCTTGACAGGGGTCTCAGTTTAAGATGTGGCCTCGTGTATTTACAGATGTGATTGGTGAGGTCTCACTAGGAACCAGCCAATAACTGGTAAATAATATTACCTTTCTGCAATTATAGAAATCACGGTGTGGATTATTCTTTAACTCCTTTAGCTCCTCCATCTCATTTAGCATTTCGTGTACCTTATACTTGGATGATAAGAACTTTAAGCGATAGTGGCTGTAGGTCTTACTAAAAGAAAAGGGCAAAAAAGAACTTTGCAACAATAAATATAGGCAATGCAACAGAGAATTGGCACTTTTATATGAGCACATACAATTTTTAAGAATCTAGATTTAGGCCAGTGTCACACTGGGTGTATTCTCCACCACAAAGTAAAATGCTTAAGTTGGCAACTATCATGTGAATTATTAAACCTGCCTGTACCAGAGATGACATGCAGCTCATAATAATCTCAATAGCACAGGGCATGGGGTGGTTTCTGCTTCTACACCAGTGTAGAAACTGCCAGGTGTGACATTGCTTTAAGACAATATGCCAGTGTGTTCCAACCTGTGTTTGCTAATCTGTTTGTTTGTGTGATTTCCCTTTGCATTTCAGTGTAGTCCTGGTGCGCTACAGAAGAAGGCAACCTGCATTTAATTGAGTGGTGCACTAGTCTATAGACCAAGGACCTGATGATTGCATTGGTTCTTTAGACTGAAATGTGTTGCTGGGATACACTGTTCAGCAGCACCTTATTTTAACTAAATACACTGCCTCAGTGTAGTTACCCAAAGCAATCAGACACCAAGGGCAAATCTCTTATTGCTTGCTATGGTATGCTACATCAAGGCAAATTTTCCCAGCGTTAATAAATGACCCCACTTGTGTTTTAATGAAATGGCATTAGATCACAGATACTTACACAGGCCCTTGTGCTATGAGGGCTAATAGAAAATTCATGTCATCCATAAAGGTGTGAATATTTGGATAATCTAGATCTTTAGGCTTGTCCTTGGCAATTGCATTTTTGTCTGGATAGATGTAAATCACGCCATTTTTTATCTTCATCTGGTAACCCAGATCAGAAGGCAGATTATCGGTTCTAAAAGGGTCTTCTCCCTTTTGGGGTGGGGGTGAAAAATCTTTATAAGGGTATAAAAAAAAGAAAGTCACTTTGCTACATACAGTACATAATACAAATGTTAAGAGCAATACTTTTATTAATTTGTCTCATGATTCTAGATATTATGTGGGTCAAGGATATGTGTGGAAGCATTTATATACAGTGCATATGTATCTACAGTGAAGCCAGCAAATAGACAGTTGGTCCCAAAAGTGCAGAATGAGTGGTTTCTTGATCTGAGGGTAAGGACTATGGGGCAAATTTTCTTAGGTCTGAATTTTCACTTTGGAAAGCTTTGCCATACTTCACACAACTACATCAGACATTAATTCGCTACAACTATGCGTATTCATCCAAAATGCAAAAGTTTGTCTCTGCAAATGAACGCTGGTGTACTTTCGCTAGTGAAAATTCGTCAGCACCAAAGTTTCTTGCCTTTCTTCCTAGTGAAACTTCATTAACATACTTACACTTACGTTACCTAGGCAGTAAATTGAGATTACTCTTTGACTCTTTGGGATATTGCTACCCTTCTATTTGTTTCCCTTTTCTTTACCCTTACATGTTTTAATTGTATCTAAAATACAATTTGATGATTATCTCTTAGTGCACTTCTCCGTTTACTTCCCAATGAAATTTATTTTATTGCTGCACATAACTATTTGATATTTTTTACAATATAATCATCATTTAGCACAAGTCAATTGTTGTTTAATGCACTGGTTTATCATCTTTTTACTGTACTTATTATTATTAAAGGGGAACTCCGGCTTCCAAACCAAAATTTGATAACTAGGCCCACATAACACAGAACCCCTAATATATCCATTACAGTTACCGGTTTATTCAAAAAGTATGAATACATGCCATTTTCTATGCTGCAATCCAACTGTTTAGAAGTTCTCTTTCTGCAGGGAAGGAGGGACTAAAACACTGATGTTAGAAATAATAACAACTTCACAGTTTACAGACAGCATTCAGGAACTACATAACCCACAATGCATTGCACTATGATGTTCCATTCCTTATTGAAATCACATGTGCAAGGAATTGTGGGGTTTGGAGGATGCAGGCTAAGGACAGATGCAAAGTAACAGTAGTCAGTCAGCTCAGCAAAGTAGTCAGAAATATCAGCAGAAGAGCATATTTTTTAATTGACGTAAAAATTGATGCAAAGTTGCTTGAAATTATGTTTACTTTTCAAAAAGCTTAAGTTTTGTGGAGTTCCCCTTCAATAACACCTTACGTAGCACTTTTCACCTTAATGATACAGGTGGTGGTGTGCAATCAGTAAATGTAGATGGAACAATACTAAAATCTGCACAAGCATATTTTATATGAGACGTTCATTTTTTTACTGATAATTTCAGATTTTTTTTCTCCTTTTCTTCTTGTATAAATATAACATATTATTAGCTTTAATTGTTTAATCTGATTTTGGGTATATAAATAGATATTTCTGAATTGGTAAATAGTTTTTCTACTTAAAGGAAAACACATTTTAATATAATGAGAATGGGAGTGAAAATAGTAAATATTAGTGCGATATCTCTAAAAACTGCACTAGCACTTTTCCTGTTTGTTATAGAAGTAAATTTAAGATTTTGACAGGTGTCTTGTTCCTTAAAGGGCACCTGTTGGCCAAAAATAGTATCCCCAAAAAATAGTTGCTAGCTGATATAGCCAGAGCTAGGACACTTGCATAGAGAGGGTGCGAGTTGACAAGACTGGAATGAGAGTTCCAACATGGCCACTCATACTGGGAGCTCCCTCCTGGTGCCGGTGGTCTAGCACTTGTGGGGGGCAATTTAAAACTGAAAAAAAAACTGTTACCCCCAACTGGAGTGCAAGCTCTATTAGCCCGCACCTTTGGTTGGGGAAAATGTTTTTTGCCAACAGGTGCCCTTTAAAGGGAAGTAAATAGAAAAGATCTTTAGAAGGTTCTCTTTCCTTTCATCTTAGTTTTTTTTATAGTTCTACTATTGCAATGCCAAGCCAGTCAATGGGTGGATGATCAGTGCAGACTGACTTTGGGGCCAAACTATACAATTTCCAACCAAATATATAAACAAATTTGTAAGCAATCTTCTTTGGCAATACTGCTATGTACAAGCATTTGCAAAATCGTATTTATATTTATCATTTATCCTTAGCATCAACTGATTGGTATTTACCTGGGTAAATTTCATCTGCTTCATTCCATACACCACCTTCAATATGTCGCAAATGCTGGGCTATGGTCCTTGGAAATCTCTGCAATGATTCTCTCATGTATTTCTCTCGAATGCATAGAGCTTGATATATCCCCTTTCCAGCACGCTCAAAGTCATCAATGCTGACCTGCAATGTAGTAATGAAGTCATGAGTACTGCTTACACTGGTGTAGAATTCATTGACCACATAGGATATGAAGTGTTGATGCTAAACAGTGAGTAAGTAGAAAAGTGCTGAAAACATAGGGACATTAGGTAATCACTACCCCCTACCCTACATAACCCCCCCCCTCCCTGCTCCCCCCCAGCCTAGATGTTAACTCCTTTAATAGCCCCTAATTCTTTACTTCTCTCTACTCAGCACAGCGGAGCTCACAGACGCCATCCTCCAGCTCTCCGGTCTTCTTCCTTCCCTTTGGCAATATCCATCACTTTCGGAGCATGCGCCTTCGGCAACCTGGCCAGTCGCAGAAATTGTCATTCGTGCGCATTCGCAAATCGGAAGCTCAATTATGCTGAAAAATAGCAGCAGCAGTCAGGGAGAGAGGGGACTGGACATGGGGTATGTGCCCCAATCTTTATGCCCTAGGCACATGCCTACTTTGCCTTCCCCTAGTTCTGGCCCTGGTCCCAAGCATTCTGGATAACAGGTCCCATACCTATAGCAGTATTTTTATCTCTTCTCTAGAAATTCAAATGGAGGAAACCATATCATTGTGAAGCCCATTTATCAAACTGTATAAAAAATGTCACTGCATTTACACCATTTTTCCAGCAGATATGATTTCATATGGCATGATAAAGAGCACCCTTATTTATCGTGGTCTACAGTGAGCGTGTGTTATGTAATACATTAAAAAGAAAAAAGAATGTGAAGCAAGCATACTGAAGAGTAGAGTAAAAGGTCACAAAGTTTTTGTAAGAGATTAGGAGTGAGCAACGTCTGTTCTCAGGTTCCAATGGGGATCTGACTAATGGCATAAATAGATGTTACTGGCCCCCACGGCAAATACATTTTAAGGCCCCCAACATATCCAGAGGTTGTCCTTATTTACAAATATATGTTTGTATATGGATTTGCAATTGAAATGCTGAGTCTCTGTCCCAGCACAGATAATTCTGTGACACTAGAACATCACATAGGCTGGCTAAGCTTTACCTACACATTGGCTCACTCATTGGGATTTATAATACATCCTATGCTGTGTGCCAGATGAATTCTCTCATTTTAACACATTTGGTGATGTGTGATAAATCTGAATTAAAATTCTATAGCCATAGGAACACTGCAGAGGTTGCTATGACTTAACTGGTGCAGAATTTTGCTTATATTACACACAGAGGGGCTCACTCATTTATCAACACTGGCCAGATTTGCATATGGGCAGTAACCCATTGCAACCAATTAGCGATTAAACTGGGTAAAAAACTTAATTAGGAAAACAAGAAAACTCACTACAACATTGCTCTAAAAATTGGCTGGAATAGAAATCTTTATCTTTAAAATACTGATTATGTAAAATACCGATTGTGTTTACTGATTGTGAAGTGAGTTTAAAAATGTCCAGTACACGTGTTCCAAACAACTCTTACTCTAAACACTTAGGACTGCTTTCCATTTACAGTAACGTAACTCTCATTCCAGTCCTGTCAATTCTCTTCACCCATCTATAGATGTTAACATTAATTGTGTTACTTTGTGCTTCTAACATCACTTACAATACTAACTGTTGGAAAACAATTGTCTTCACTTACAGAGAAGCTGCACATGCAGTTCAGATCAGCTCCCTGCTAACAGGTTATGGTGATGCACAGAAAAGGTACAAGGGAGGGGGGAGAGCAGAGAGAACTTTGCGGCTGGGGGGCCCGGGGATGGTTTGGGGGGCCCCTATGGGCCCTGGGCCCCCAGTCCGACGCTGCTCTTATGTATGGCAGGCAGCAAAGGTATGCAAGTAAGATGTGAAAACTGCATTTCTTTATGGTGAAATTGATGAAGACCTATACATGGAACAACCACCTGGTTTTGTGAATCCAGAAACCATAGATTTGGTATGCATGCTTCAGAAGGGCCTATATGGACTTAAACAAGCTGCCAGAGCCTGGAATGAGAAAATAAATCAAGTTCTTTACATGGAGGATTTTCCAGAAGCAAGGCAGATCCATGTCTTTACAGTAAGAAAGAAACCAACAGATGGATATATGTATTAATCTATGTGGATGATATGCTAGTCTGTTTTGAGCAAGAAGAGGACAGTGATGATATTGTTCAAAGACTAAAGGCAAACTCTGAAATGAAAGATTTGCAAAATGTCACATATTACCTTGGAATACAAATTGAGAGAGATGAGGATGGAAGTTTCCTACCTAATCAGAAAAATAAAATTCAAGAACTGATAACCTATTGTGGAATGGAGGAAGCAAAGGAAGTAAAAACACCTATGGAAGTTGAATATCTGAAAGGCGAGAATGGTGAGTGATTGTTGACAGACAACCACCAATATCTAAAGGTTATTGGTAAATTGTTGTTCATAGTGACAGTGACAAGACCAGACATTGCAGCAGCAGTAGGAATACTTTGCAAAAAGGTTTCAGCTCCATCATGATTGGAATGCAGTAAAGTGCATCATAAAATACCTGAAAGGGACTGTCAATAAGAAGTTGACATTGCCAGCAGTACACATAGCAAAGTTAACTGGTTATGTAGACGCAGACTGGGCAGGTGATGTAAAAGATTGCAAGTCAACTACAGGATTTTTGTTTCAACTTGGAAAAGGCACCATATGTTGGACCAGCAGAAAACAAGCCACAGTAGCCTTATCATCAACAGAAGCTGAATATGTTGCCGCAGCACAAGCTTGTCAAGAAGTTATCTGATTACATCAACTCTAGATGGACTTGGGTATGGAGATACACGAACCAACCCTACTCTTGGAAGAAAACCAAGGATGTATTAAGTTGTCACAAACAGAAAAGGTAAACCAGCGTACTAAACATATTGATGTTAAATATCACCTTTTGAGGGGCTCTCAAGATCAGGGCATCATTGAATTGCAGTACTGTCCAACAGAGACTATGGTTGCAGACAGGCCAGGACTGGCAATCTGTGGGTTCTGGCAAATGCCAGAGGGGCTGCTGTGTGGTTCCATAGAAAGTTACCATATAGTGGGCTGGTAGGGGGCTGTTTGGGCCTCTGTGTACTTGAAATGGCAGGGCCTATTTTGACTCCCAGTCCAGGCCTGGTTGCAGATCTCCATACTGTTGAGAAGGGGTATAGGAAAACAACAGACAGAGATTGTTCCAGTGCATGTTACTTAATGCAGGGAAAGTCTATTGTTGCTTAGCAATGTGATATCATGTGGGACCTGTAACCCTGTGTGATTTTCTTCTTCCTCTTCCTGTGTATGCTCTCTATGAAAAGTTAATCTACAGTTAAAAGAGGGAACGAAACCTGTATAGGGGAGAGTGGGACTTAGGCAAGGGACCCCTTCCCCCAGGGCTTTAGGTACTTTGTCACGCAGCTGGGGCTGTTTGCCACCCCAGCCCCCCTTTCCCTCCCCCTGGACACATACAAAGGGAACAAAGGGAGAGATACCTGGTGGCGGGAAAAAAGGGGGCGGGCTGGGGGAGGTAAAGGGGGCTGGGGCAGAGAAGGGACAGATGCTTAAGGAGGAAACCAAGCCAGGAGCAGCAGACTAATTTTTGTTTTTGTAGAAAAAAGCAAGCAGGCAATACATAATTTAATGGGGACTAAAAAAGTAACGTTGAGAGAAATGCAACAGACTTTGGGGCTGCTGAACTTTGCATGTAGAATAATTCCAATGGGTCGGATATTTAAGAGAAGGTTGGAAAAGGCTACGACAGGGGTTAAAAAACCATTCCACAAAATAAGGATAACTAAGGAGTTAAGAGCAGATTTGGGTGTTTGGGATAGTTTTTTGACAGAATTTAACGGAATAAGGTTATGGTTATCTGAGACAAAGAATAACAGAGAATTGGAATTGTTAACAGATGCGTCAGGTAGCATTGGTTATGGAGCTTACTTTGCAGGAAAGTGGTGTGCTGGCAGGTGGCCGCAAGCATGGCGTGAGTTGGGTTTAACTAAGAATTTGACTTTGCTAGAGTTATTCCCCATAGTAGTAGCACTGGAGCTATGGGCAGGAGATTTTAGGGATAAAGCAATTCGGTTCATATCAGACAATATGGGGGTGGTGTGTGCAGTTAATAATTTATCATCGGATTCAGCCCCAGTAATCAATCTATTGAGACAGTTAGTTTTAATTTGCATGAGGTTTAACATCTCATTTAGAGCGCAGCACATCCCAGGTGTAGAGAACACATTGGCAGACGCATTGTCAAGGGAAAAATGGGATCTTTTCTTTAAATTGGCACCCAACGCAGCAAAAACACCTCATAATTGCCCTGATAATTTATGGCAGTTGGTGAACCTCTCTTAGAAGAGCTGTACGGGAAATCTGTATCCGAGAGAACTCTTGCCGCATACAAAAAGGCATGGAAAAGATGGCAACTATTCTGCGAAAGTGGTAAGAGGGAGGGCAGCACTAAGGATTTGTTGTCATTTCTGGCGTTAATGTATAGGGAGGGAAAATCAAAAGCAGGCGCCAGCGCCACGCTAGCGGCGATTTCCCATTTTTCAGTAGCAGAAGGTAGACCTGAGATAGTACGCAGCCCAGTAATTAGGAAAGTTATAAAAGGATGGGCAAGAGCGGAGGGCCCTAGAGTAGATGAGAGAGAACCAATAGTGGAAAGCAGGCTGACTCTGGTCATAAGGGCATTAAAAAAGGTCTGTTTTGATCAAGTTGAATATATGCTGTTCAGGGCAGCATTCACATTAGCATTTGGGGGGGTGTTGCGGTTAAGTGAATTGGTCCCCCCATCAAAAAAGGCAGCAGGGAAAGGTTTAATGGACAAGCACGTAGTTATACAAGAGGGGAAAGCATTGGTCTATGTTAGTAGATCTAAAACTGATCAGGAAGGGAAAGGGAGGTGGATAGGTATAGAGGCCACAGGTAAAATAACATGTACGGTCAAGGCACTGGTGAATTATAGGACAGTCCGGCCCGGGGGTGGGCAGCTGCTACTACTGCACAAAGACTCATCCCCCCTTTCTGCTTTCCAGTTTAGCCAGGTGCTGAAGAAGGCAGTAATAGTCAATGGTTGGGACCCAAAGAAATTTAGTTCACATTCTTTCAGAATAGGTGCAGCAACAGAGGCAGCAATGAGGGGGGAGTGTATAGAGAAGATAAAAAAGATGGGGAGATGGAAATCAGAGGCATATAGGAAGTATATACGGCCCGTGGAAAAAATGAGAAATGGAAGCTAACCCTGCATATGTATTTACTTCGCAGCAAGGTGTGGATCTGCTGTCAACATATTGGTCATAGGGCACTCATTTATTTTTTGGGCCAAAAAGCATGCAGCAGGGCAACAGCTGGGGTTACCAAAGGAACACATGAAGTTGGCATGGCAGGGTTGGAGAGGTATGAGATGGGAGCAGCTAAAAGGTAGGTTCTATAACGCGCTCCATCGAGTTAATTTCGTGCATTTAGTTATAATTCATACAGGGGGAAACGATCTCACGTCAAAAAAGACTCCAGCACTCATAGAGAACATGAGGGCCGACTTGTCGGAGATGCTGGAAAACAGGAAGGTCGGGGGGTTAGCTTGGTCAGACATTATACAGAGGAGCAATTGGAGGGGGGCAATTTCACCCAAAGGCGTGGAGAAAGCTAGAAAGAAAGTGAACCGGGCCATGCATAAATTCATGTGTTCCTTTGGGAAAGGTATCATAAGGCACGACAACATAAGAAGTAAGCAACACCAGTTCTTTAGGGAAGATGGAGTTCATCTGTCAAGTGAGGGTTTGGATCTGTTTTTAGGGAACATCGGGTCATTTATTCAGGAGTGGTGGAAGTCACAGGAGGTATAGGTGGGCCATGGAAAAGGACAGGTGGTACCCCTCCCCCCTTTTCCATTGGGTGGCGGCAGTGCGGCTCCAGGAGAAAAGACGGTTACAGTGCAGGCCTACCCTTTGGAGAGTCACTAGTGTGGAGCAGACTTTGACTGCACGGTCTTGTCTGAGTCATGCAAGGGGCTGGGGTTAGCGCCAGTTATGCACACGGTTGGGAGCAGGAGGATGGGCGACTGATTGGTCACAGAGGGCGCTTGGCCCCATGATCCCTGCTCCCTATGGTTGTCTATTACGGTGTGGGCACAATGCCCAGGTTGGTGATAGGAGCCGCAGCTGGGGGTCAGGGGGTACCTAGTCCTTTTTAGCAAAAAGTAATAAATAAAGAAAGTGACTTCCACACATATTTTGCACCAATTAAGTCTCTGTGTCATTCTTGAGGGGGATGAGAGATGCCCCAGGGGATAGGGGTATCCTTGGCCTAGAGGGAACGAAACCTGTATAGGGGAGAGTGGGACTTAGGCAAGGGACCCCTTCCCCCAGGGCTTTAGGTACTTTGTCACGCAGCTGGGGCTGTTTGCCACCCCAGCCCCCCTTTCCCTCCCCCTGGACACATACAAAGGGAACAAAGGGAGAGATACCTGGTGGCGGGAAAAAAGGGGGCGGGCTGGGGGAGGTAAAGGGGGCTGGGGCAGAGAAGGGACAGATGCTTAAGGAGGAAACCAAGCCAGGAGCAGCAGACTAATTTTTGTTTTTGTTTCCCACCCTCCCACCCTGTAGGTGGATGGAGGCTAAGAAGGTGCTCCAGGGTCTTCGGACCGATCGCCTAGATGGGGTCAGGAAGGAATTTTCCCCTGCGGTGCCAATTGGAAACACACACCGAAGGGTTTTTTCGCCTTCCTCTGGAGCATTATTATATGTGAAGTCAAAGGTACTCCCTGAAATCAGCTGCGGCTACAAATGTGTGGGGGTCAGCGGCAGTGCGGCTCCAGGAGAAAAGACGGTTACAGTGCAGGCCTACCCTTTGGAGAGTCACTAGTGTGGAGCAGACTTTGACTGCACGGTCTTGTCTGAGTCATGCAAGGGGCTGGGGTTAGCGCCAGTTATGCACACGGTTGGGAGCAGGAGGATGGGCGACTGATTGGTCACAGAGGGCGCTTGGCCCCATGATCCCTGCTCCCTATGGTTGTCTATTACGGTGTGGGCACAATGCCCAGGTTGGTGATAGGAGCCGCAGCTGGGGGTCAGGGGGTACCTAGTCCTTTTTAGCAAAAAGTAATAAATAAAGAAAGTGACTTCCACACATATTTTGCACCAATTAAGTCTCTGTGTCATTCTTGAGGGGGATGAGAGATGCCCCAGGGGATAGGGGTATCCTTGGCCTAATGATTATCAGGGCTTGAATGAGAGTTATGTTATTGTAAGTGGAGGGCAGTCCTAAAGGATATTTGGTAATAGTGAAAAAGTTCTCTGCAGTTTAGGAAAATGTGCAGCTCAATACTATTTATTTAATGGTGTCCTGTTCTGTAAATTAGAATAATGACATACACTAGAACAATTAATATAATATTTTCAAGCAGACAAGTGCTTGGAAGACAGTGAAAAAAAACATCCTTATTGTGCAAGCATACATCCATGCTGCCAGTCTGTTGATTCCTGATGCCCTTTTTTTGAAAAGTAGAAAGGTCATGCGTTCTATTTCAAATGTGCCAACTGAAACTGCAGGATCATTTTCAAAATGATTTACAGCTCAGCAGCTGTCACGGTAATCTTTTATTATGCTTTGCTATTTTATGAGGCACCTTCTTACATTACAGAACTTTAAAGGCTATGCAGAGACAACCACAAAGAGAAATGCAGAGCAAATAGAATAAACACCTAAAAAAAACATAAACAGACTTTCTTAGGGTTAAAAAGTTAAATACTGTATACTTCTGTAACAATGGTATTAACCTTTATTCTAATACTTCAGGGCAGTTATAGCACTACAATGTGCTACAAACACTGAGGGGTAGATTAAAGGAGAAAGAGAGGGATATTTACTTGGGGGTGCCAAAAGTTAGGCACCCCCAAGTGATTGTATATACTTACCTGACACCACAGATTGGTGCTCCTATCAGCAGAAGGAACCCGATGGCTCTGCAGTGCTCGCTAGAAGAACCCCTGGACCGGTGCAGTTTTTCTGCGGATAGGAGCACTGGCCAGCACTGTCAGGTAAGTATATATAATCACTTGGGGGTGCCTAACTTTTGGCACCCCAAGTAAATACCAACTTTCTTTCTCATTTAAAGAAAATTAAAACTGTTAAATTCTGACTGATTTCCACTGTAATAATTTTATCACATTGTCAGGAAAGCTTTTAGGGAATCAACACATTTGTCAGTCATTGAATGTTTCAGAATATGTGACTACTTAGAGCAGTTAAAGCAAGAGAGAAGGAAAGATATCCCTTATTTATCAATTAAACCCAATCACCATTCAAATTATATAGTTCTTTATTGTTATATTTTTTTTTTTTAAATAAGAAATACGGTTTCTATATACAAAACTGGATGTTTACAACTCTTGTTGATCTGTGAAAAAATTTATATATTTGTGCTACAAAGTCTTTATTCGGGTAGTGTTTGGATTAAAATTATATAATAATTATAAAGTGCTAGTGCAATAAATTAGTCCAATTCATTTATGCTCATTCATAACAGTTAAAGTGTCTTAGTGCTGATTTGAATTTAAAGTGACTTGTTGCAAATTAATTAAGTAAAAAGATCTTTAGCAACTTAAATAGTTAATAGTTAATGTTTCATTTTATATCCTTGTTTAAATTATTCAATTGATAAATAATAAAGTGCACAAGTGCTTGAATCAAAAATGCCAATTCATCCAGGAAAATTCATATACTTGCTAAGAATTTTCAGTTAAAATGGTATAGACTGTTTGTAAAACGGTCTATATTATTTTAACTGAAAATTTTGGGGGGGGAGGGGTTAGATAAATCTTTGATTTCTTTTATTACTTGCTTAGGAATCTACTCTTTATCTAAGCAATCTGCTTTGTCTCCTAAGCGCTCAGGGAATTGTGGGTTTGCAGGATAGCTAGCTCTTACTGAAGTTAGACAAGGTAACAGAGAGACCACACTCCCAGAAGCCCTGACTCCTCCAGCTTTGTGGGGTCCCGAAGATAGCCAAATATAAGACAGTCTAAACGGGACCTCTCCACCTACTACTATTTCCCTTTTCCTACTACTTTGTACAATCTGAGCAAGTATATGAATTTTCCTGGATGAATTGGCATTTTTGATTCAAGCATTTGTGCACTTTATTATTTATCAATTTAATCATTTAAACAAGGATAGAAAATGAAATATTAACTATTTAAGTTGCTAAAGATCTTTTTAGTTAATTAATTTGCAACAAGTCACTTTAAATTCAAATCAGCACTAAGACACTTTAAGTGTTATGAATGAACCCAAATTAATTGGACTAATTTATTGCACTAGCACTTTATAATTATTATATAATTTTAGTCCAAACACTACCCGAATAAGGGCTTATTAGCACAAATATATATATTTTTCACAGATCAACAAGAGTTGTAAACATCCAGTTTTGTATATAGCAACAGTGGTTTTTATATAAAAAAAAATATATATATATAGATATATATATATATATATATATATATATATATATATATATATATATATATATATATATATATATATATATAACAATAAAGAACTATATTATTTGAATTGTGATTGGGTTTAATTGATAAATAAGGGATATCTTTCCTTCTCTCTTGCTTTAACTACGAATATACTGACACAAGTCAGATCCTTTTTTGATCAAATTTGCTGAAGGTATCATTTTCCTTTAACATTTTTATCTGCAAAAGTGTATTTGATCCTTGATGAAAAATATCAGAAATAATGTAGAATAATTGTAAACGTTTGTCAAAAAGCTATCTTACCCCTGATGCAAAAGCTCCAGTGATCTTCACTTTCTGATAATCAGGCACAGTCAAGTAAAGTGGGAGATTCTGTTCTGCATCTTGGGAAACTTGCTGAGACTCCATTGTTGGCATTTTAAGAGCAACTGACCTGAAGAGCTCAAGGCGTTTTTTTCTAAAAGAGAGAAAAAAATAACGACAATTGGATTTCATTATAAATTATATTGGAAAGGTTCTTCCTTTTTAACAAAAACAATGTAGTTATAGTTGTAATTACATGAATAAGAGCAGGGGCGGAACTACCGGGGGAGCAGGGGGTGCGGGCGGGCCAGGGCCCGCACCCCTCAGGGCCCCCCGGCAGTCCGCCCGCCGCATGTTCCCTGGCCAGTTCCGGGTGTACGGACCGCCCGCCGCATGTTCCCCGGCCAGTTCCGGGTGTACGGAGGGGGGCGGGGGGCCCAGCTGCGCGTCCTGCGCCAGGGCCCGCCCCCCTCTAGTTCCGTTTCTGAATAAGAGCAATGTTTTGGTTCACCAAAAATATTTGTTGTTCACAAATCAGTGAGGATTAATATAAGTTTCAGCTCACTGAAATAAGGCACTTTCTAAATATAATAAATTAAGCATTCTGTACAGTTTATTAAATAATCAAGTAACTCGCTCTCAGCAACCTGTCAATCTTAAAGGGGTTGTTCACCTTTGAGTTAATTTTTTGTATGATTTAGAGACTGATATTCTGAAACAATTTGCAGTTGATTTTCATTTTTTATTATTTGTAGTTTTTGAGTTATTTCGCTTTTTATTCAGCAGCTCTCCGGTTTGTAATTTCAGCAATCTGGTTGCTAGGGTACAAGCTACCCTAGCAACCATGCACTGATTTGAAAAAGAGACTGGAATATGAATAGGAAAGGGCCTGAATAGAAACATGAGTAATAATAAGTAGCAATAACAATACATTTGTAGCCTTACGGAGCATTTGTTGACCCGTTTTACCAATATTTATTGTAATTGTATATTAATTAGGGCCTCATGGGGCCCCTATACCACCTGGGCACCCCTGCAGCCACAGGGTCTGTTTCCACTGTTCTTACACCCCTGAGTGACCCCCATTTGAAAGCTGGAAAGAGTCAGAAAAAGGTAAACAATTTAAAAACCATGAAAAAAAATTAATGAAGACCAATTGAAAAGTTGCTTAGAATTGGCCATTACTTAACTTAAAGGTGAATTGCTCCTTTAATGCTGTCTTTGTGCAGAGGTCTGGCTCAGATTTTAATTGACAGGTTGGTCTAATAAGTCTTTTTAGACTCTCTTTCCTAGCAGTTATTTTAAAGCTTACGGAAAAACCAACTCCAGCACAAACAAAAGCTAACATAATAACAGACTCTGGCACATACCCTGCATGCAGCACAACAGGATTTCCATCAGAGCTGAGTGAGCTTTGATGCATCTTCTAGACTAATGATGACCGACCAGTAGCTTGTGAGCAACATGTTGCTCTCCAACCCCTTGGATGTTGCTCCCAGTGGCCTCCAAACAAGAGCCTATTTTTGAATTCCTGGCATTGAGGCAAGTTTTGGTTGTATAAAAACCAGATGCACTGCCAAACAGAGCCTCATTGTAGGTTGACAATCCACATAGGGGCTACAAAATGGCCAATCACAGTGCTTATTTGGCACCCCAAGAACATTTTTCATGCTAGCATTGCTCCCCTAACTCCTTTTACTTCTGAATGTTGCTCACGGGTTCAAAAGGTTGGGGATCCCTGTTCTAGACAAAGGGTAACTGCCAATGAAAATCTGACTTTACCTACTGCATTATGAGAGAATAAAGAGACCCAGATTGCTGAATGTGGGACAGTGAAGAGTAACTTGATTTCATAAACGATACAAACTTTTTAATTGATTATATTTAGAGTTTCTTTTTTCAGTGAGATTAAGTTTATATCAATCTTTAATTGTCATAATAGATCCCCTTTAAGCAAGCTGGTTCACATTATGCTTTGTGAAAATTACTGTACATACTATAAGAATAAGTGACAGAAAACTTGAATATCTGTTAAATAGCTTATTTTATATAAGAACCCCTATTATTGTTTCTTGGAACCTAGACATTTTCAAACTTTGTATTCCAATAGGTTACCTTTTTTCCTGTGCCTCCTTTGTATCCATTTTTATTAAATGTTCTGTCATCTCATGGTGAGAGATGGGCACGTGTTCCGTAACATCAAATGGGGATATTTCTGTCTTACTTTCTACATCAAGAACCTCTGACGCAAACACTTTCTCCGCAAGGGAGCGTATCACTTCATTGCTTTCTGGGGAAAAACAAAACAGCAGTGTCAATGTTATCTTCCAGAAAACATAACCACTTAAGGGCAGCTAAAGCCAAGATTACAGTTAATGAGTATGTCTATCTGTGATTGTCTATATATGCTATGGCATCATGGGCAAAATCCTAATGGAAGATTTTGCACTGTATTTCCGAAAAAATCGTAGCTTTAAGGCGTTTTTATAGAAAAATCGTAGGATTTGGGCAGAAAGTCCAAAAAAAAAAAGTCAGTGAGGATTTGGTCAGAGTAGTTTTCAGAAAATAGTGAGAACTAGTTGGACTTAAAGGGGAAAATAGATTTTTTTGGGGGGAAAACTCGATTTTTTTCTGGATTTATTAGTCCTATGGTGTAAAATGTCTGATGAAAAAAGTACTCCAACTCAGACCTGCTGAGAACATATAAAAGTCAATGGCAGGTGTCCCCTTTACAACTGGAAGATTTTCTGAATTGGCCTGGGTTTCTGAAAAATTGCAGGTTTAGGTTGATTTTACTGAAAAGTCATAGGATTTGGGGACTTTCTTTTAAGATCTTATCGTGACTTTTTCCGCACAAGAAAAATTCATGAAATGTATTGATAAATAGGGGGGGGAGTCAATGTAGATTTGGCCAGAGTCGTTTTTTAGAAAATAGTGAGAATATTTGGGATTTTAATAAATACCCATTGAAAGTTACCTATAGGTCATGTTCATTATTTTTTTCGCTGATAGATGTGCTTTTGTAAGTAATTGTTACTGGAAGTTCCTAAACCTGACTGTTTTGCCAACCTGACTGTCCCTTCTTATGCTGACAGAGTTTCTAATGCTAACAGAATATGTCTGCACAAATATGGCAGCCCTCTCATAGAGGAAAATGGGGGTAAGAAAGATAATGTTATAACATCAGACAAATTATACAAATTATAAATAGCATTCAAAGACAATATTATGATATATATAAAAGGTTATTTTCTGGTGTCAGTATCTCTTTAAACAACTTTTCTTTATACCAAACTGGTATGAAGCCATAAGCAAAGGGATATGTGAACATTATAGACAAAACAATATCTTACAGGGAAACCATTGCAAAGACCCATATTCCTTCCCAGGCATGCAGTTTTGCATCAGAGTAAAGTGAGTGAAACTGCACAGATAAATAAGCAGTAGATGAATGATTCCATAACAATGTCTACTATGGAAGAGATGTTTCTTTGCCTTCATAACCAAGATAGCCAACATTTGATGCATCTTTGAAACCACAACATGGTGAAACTAAAACTAAGGTTCTTGCGGTGATTTAGTCAAGCTGTTTGTTGACAGTGTCTCAAGATCTACGTAAAAAGCAAAAAGTCTAATCTGTGCTGTATTCAATGTATTCAATGCATAGGTGTGGTGTTTACAGAACAATTTGTAGCAGCTTTGAGAGAGCTGGTTGTTACCTGTGACTTTGGGAATCTAACAGATGAAATGCTAAGAGACCAAATAGTGGAAAAAACAAACTCACCTCGCATTAGAGAGAGTGCTTCTAGAGCAGGATTTAACCCTTGCAAAGGCTATTACAGTTGCTAGCAAAATTGAAACAGCAGTGGCAGAGGCTAAAACTCTCAGTCAGGGAACTGTGGGGAATGTATAGACTGTGAATCCAGCAATGTGGCCTAATAATGCACAGTCACAGGCAAAATACAGTGCTAAGGAAAGGGATTCACCTACACTGCAAAACCGTGCAGCAAATACAAATAAAAAAATACTGCTTTCACTGTGGTTCAACACAACACACTGCAAATTATGTCCTGCAAAAGCTTTACAGTGACGCAAATGCAGAAAAGTAGGACATTTTGCTAAGATCTGCGATTGTTCTGCTAAGGATGTTCATGAAGTCACTACTACAAATGTCACAGTATTAAGTGTGGATAAAGCTGGTACATTTATCCCAGACAAGTTTATATGCACTGTCAGTGTCAGTACTGCTTCTGCTGACAAAGGACACTCCATTAACCTGATGCTTGATACAGGTTCAGCTGTTTCTATACTACCAATGGATATTTTCTTGAAATACTTTGCAAAAGATCCGCTTGTTGCACCTGCCTTGAAACTGGTCAGTTACTTAAAGGATCCAATCCCTGTGCTCGGTTGCTTGCCAGTGACTGAACAATTTGAATCAAATACTGCAAAATGTGACTTTTACATTGTGAATAAGGGTACTGCTATACTTGGAAGGGATCTCTCTGCTGCATTAAACCTACAATTAGTTGATGGTCTCATTACTACAGCACCAGTGCCTGCCACACAGCCAGTGTCTAAAATGTCACCACAAAGCAACAATTCACTGGGTTGTGCATAGAACTTTGTACACAAAGTTAAGTTGAGACCAGATTTAAAACCAGTACCATTCCCTGATTCAGCATGGGAAAAACTTGCTATTTATATTGTCGGTCCTTTTACAGATGCTCCTATAGACTGTAGATTTGCTATAACCTTGATAGACTATTACAGTAAATGGCCTGAAATAACATTTGTTTCTCATATAACATCAGCTATAGTAATAACATTTCTGTCTACAGTCTTCAGCAGAGACGGTAATCCAAAGATGTTAATATCAGACAACAGACCACAGTTTGTCTCATATGAGTTTGAATTTTTTCTGAGAGAGAGGAATATTGTGCATTGGAAGTCTTCGGTGTATTACCCACAAGCAAATGGAGAAATCGAGCGATTCAACAGAAGTCTGAAAGAAGCACTACAGACAGCAAATCTTACTGGGAAATCTTGGAAAGTATTTACAACAGAGTTCCTACATAACTACAGAGCAACGTGCCATTCAACAACCCAATCATCTCCAGCTGAATTATTACATGGCAGACAGATGCGCACTAAGTTACATGTTGCAGACATCAAATTTCCACAAAATACTGTGCCTACAAAATCATCTACTGCTGACATTGTGAAACATCAACAAGCCAAATGCAAGGCTTATACTGACAGAAAACGTGGTGCAAGAGAAGTAAACTTTCAGCCTGGATCTTTAGTCAGAATTAAGAAACCAGGAATACTGAAACAAAGGCAATCTAAATTTACTACACCACTTGAAGTGAGACGCCAACGAGGACAATACACATATGAACTGTCTGATGGACACATATGGAATGCAAGTTGTCTGGCTCCTGTTAGATATGACTTTGGAGAAGCTCCATTTGATGAAGGACATTTTCCTACTCCTGATGTCAACTGCAATAGGCCTGAAGAAAGTGAACCTATAAGGCATACTGAGAGAATCAGAAAAATACCTGCATGGACCCAGGACTATGTGATGTGAAAAATGCATAATATTGTTATAAAATGCATACTGTTTAATTGTTGCTGTTTATTATAGTTGTCCAATTGCTTTCCTACTGTAGGGGGAATATGTGATGTTTGTACAAATGGCCTGTAGCTGTCACTGTGCTCATACTTATACTGTGCATACTTCCTGGTAGCTTAAAATTGAAAGTTACTGTTGTGTAATGCCTGCATGAGAGCCTGCTAATAAAGCACTGTTATACTCTACTGATCCTCGGCTACGAGATCTACGGATCACCAGCTAAAGGTCTACTGGTAGATCCAGATCTACCTTTTGGGCACCCCTGGTCTAGATGTACCAGTGTGAAAACCCATCTCATTGTTTGGTAAATAGAAATCATGCGTTCGTTTCCAAACATTGTCATTGAACAATTTTACATGCTAAGTGAGACCAAGTCAGTTGGGGTGGCACCTAATGATAAATGTATTTTTATTTAATCACTAATTCCGATTTACCCTGTACCACTGGAGTCGGCGTAGCCCCACTATAAGCATCAAGCAACAGATGCTAAATTGGTGAAACAATCAAGACTGACATAACAAAACATCAGAATAGGCATAATAAACAAATGGCATGTCAAAAACGGAGCACTGCTTTATGGAAACGAAAGTCAATGAAATACATAATAGATGAATGAATATAATATGGCAGAATGGAAGGTAGCTGGTTATTATAACCTTTAGTCATGACATAGAAAGTGATTATAATTTTTATTACTGCGCTGTGGAATTGTCCATTGGGAGCCAAATAATTTTCTTTATACATACTTAAAGGGGTGGTTCACCTTTAAGTTAACTTTTAGTATGTTATGGAATGACCAATTATGAGCAACTTTTCATTTCAACTTTTTATTTTTTATCGTTTTTTAATTGTTTGCGTTTTTCTTCTGGCTATTTCCAGCTTTTAATTGGGGGTCACTGACCACTAAGTGTCAGGGCCCGAAGGCTCTGTTGGAGTTTTGCGGCCCAAAGACGAAGCTTAGAGTTTAATGCAGGTCATGGTATCAAAAGGGTTAGACAACAGAGTAAACAAAATCCAGGCAAGGGGTCAATCCAGGCAGCAAGGTTTGTTATCTGATAAATAGGCCGAGGTCAAATAAAAAGAATCAAAGTATTTAGCAAAGATCACACCCAGGAACTCACAAAGATGTACCTATTTTTGGGCAAGGTCTGAACTGTTCTGGTGACTTAAAGGACCAGTAACATCAAAAAAATTTTTTAAAAAATTCGTTAGTACACAGCGAAAAAAAAACACATACACAAATTATACTTTAAAAAAGCAAAGTCTTTATTAAGAAATAACTTACAGAAATTCTGCTTCCTGTCTTCTACAGAAATGGCGAAAGGGCGACCATCCATTCAGCGACGCTTGATTTCTCCTCCCTGGCTCTCTGCTGCTGGATCCTTCAGCTGCCACATTCTGTGCTTTCTGTAGTGCAGCGGCGCTTCCAGCAGGAACTTGAGGTGGATCTGCGGTGCCGGTGTTCCTATGGGACATGTTCTCTCTCTCATTGCTGTAACAGCTCAGGCACTGCTGAGCTGCCGGGCTCTGCATCCAGCTGACTACAAGTCCCTGCGTCCCACTGCCGGTAACGCTTTTAGAGAAGCTGCCCAGCAGATGGGACGGATGCATGTTGGGACTTGTAGTTTTGTCGGTAGCTGCGAAGCGCCAGAGAGAAACAGTTGCAGCGGGTGCGCGCAGCGGGTGCGCGCAGCTGCGAGGGCGCACTACCGGTTGTCCCAGCAAACTGTGAAGAGAACTGTGAAGAGTCTTCTTTCTCCCCTTGCCACACAGCTGCGCTACAGAGAACTGACCAGGACTCACCTCCCCGGGCGGAGGGGGATCTTGTAGGGCCTGAGCTGTTACAGCTGTGATAGAGAGATCATGGCCCATAGGAACACCAGCACCGCAGATCCGCCTCAAGTTCCTGCTGGAAGCGCCGCTGCACTACAGAAAGCACAGAATGTGGCAGCTGAAGGATCCAGCAGCAGAGAGCCAGGGAGGAGAAATCAAGCGTCGCTCAATGGATGGTCGCCCTTTCGCCGTTTCTGTAGAAGACAGGAAGCAGAGTTTCTGTAAGTTATTTCTTAATAAAGACTTTGCTTTTTTAAAGTATAATTTGTGTATGTGGTTTTTTTTTCGTTGTGTACTAACAAATTTTTTAAAAAAATTTTTTGATGTTACTGGTCCTTTAAACAGGCCAGTTTTCGTGCCAAACGGACGCGCTGGCATCATGACGCTGCGTGCTGACGTTACGCACCATGACGCAATGGCCTTCTGATGCTCTGGTGTAAGGATGTTGTGCACGTTTGACGCACTTGCGTCAGAACATGCCACGAAGGAGTACTGGAGGCCGCCATCCTGCCAAATGGAACCAGAACCGTCATCTTGCCGAAGAGGACCAGAGCGGTGAGTATTCCTTACATAAAGCTACAAATGTATTATTATTGCTACAGTTTATTACACATCCCTCTATGCAGGCCTTCTCCTATTCATAGTCCAGTCTCTTCTTCAAATCAGTGCATGGTTGCTAGGATAATTTGGACCCTAGCAACCAGATTGCTGAAACTGCAAACTGGAGAGGTGCTGAATAGAAAACTAAATAACTCAAAACACATAAATAATAAAAAATGAAAAGCCATTGCAAATTGTCTCAGAATATCACTCTCTACATGATATTAAAAGTTAAGACACACCCACCTATCAATATTTTTCCCTGACATTTTCATTATGGCAGAGATATTTTGGAGGAAAAAATGTCATGGGTACAACTAATTCAAAAAGGTTGTACATATGACACAAAAAATAGCCACAACCACTTTTTAACATTTTTTTTAAATTGTCGGTAAGAGGCTGAAAAATGACAGAAACATGGTCTAATATCATAATACTAATATAATACTAATATAATATAATATGACAATACAATATTTGTATAATATATATAATATTTTTATACAACATTTTTATGACATTTTACTTTACCGACATTTTTGTGAACCCCCTCCTAATGCCTTCAACATGGGGAACCATTTCTTACACTATAGGTTATATCTCATGTCACAATACATGCTAAAATGAGATATGGTGATTAGTACTAGATCTAGACCAGTGATCCTTAACCAGTGGCTCGTGAGCAACATGTTGCTCACCAACCCTTTGGTTGTTGCTCCCAGTGGCCTCAAAGCAGGTGCATATTTTTGAATTCCTGGCTTGGAGGCAAGTGTACTGCCAAACACCTCATTTATGCTGCGTGTCCACATAGGGGGTTCCAAATGGCCAATCACATCACTTATTTGGCAACCCCCAGAAACTTTATGCATGCTTGTGATGCTCTCCATCTCTTTTTACATACAACAATAGAAAATCTCCATCAGATGCAATAAAAATGATTATGAGTAGCTGTTAGCACCAGCAGTGACAGAAATTCTGCGGGTCCATCACGCAAGAAATAAACTCAAAAAACAGAATGCTAAACAGTATTTGTATTATGGGATATAAATATTACCTGAAATGATACAACTGTAAACAAAAAACTGCAAGCAAATTCTACCTGTATCTGACGATTCAGCACTAACAATGGCCGATGTTTGGGTGCCTTGAAAGGCATCTGATTCTAAATTTTCCATCCAGCCCGATCGACGAGCCGACCAGTATCCAGGTCTTCTGCCGATATCGGTCGGCTCTTTTCCCACCATACACGCACCGAATATCGTGTGAAAATTTGTTTTGTACAATATTATCTGTGCGTCTATGGCCACCTTAACAGAGACACCCTAGCTCTCTATGGATCCTGTTTCTATGTAGTGGCAAGTAGCCAGTTGCTAAAACCAGAAAAGGTAAAATGTGTATTCTCTATAAAATATATTTTGTATAAGTTTAAAGCTCATAGGCTTAGGTAAGGTGAAGGTGGCATGGTTACTTACTAAGTATATCCCCCATAGTGATGCAGAATCTTCTCAGTTGAGCAGACGAGTAAAGGGACGGAACTGCCACTGAGCAAATATCTGATGTTACGTGTATATCTTTAATGGTAATGTGACACTGAAACTTTAAAAGGGTAGCAGTCTAACTATTTCCAGCAAATACTAAAAGAATTTGCCAGAGCAGCAGATGCAGCTGGTCTCTCTCCTGCCAACGAAATCCACACAACATTGTGGCGCTAAACCCAGAGCACTCTGACCTTTTTTTCCTTCACACTAAGGAAGATGCTAACATGGATTGAGGGAGATAGAGAGAACAGCTGCAGATAGCGATACTTCCATGATTACATACAACCTCAGTATAAAAGAAATAACATATAGAAGCAAACTGCTCTGCACTCAAGGTTCTAGGGATGCACCGAATCCAGGATTCGGTTCAGGATTCGGCCAGGATTCTGCCTTTTTCAGCAGGATTCGGCCGAATCCTTATGCCCGAATCGGTGCAAATGTTTGCACAAAATCTCATTTTTGCACACACATCATAAGGGTAACACTGTTGCAACACCGCCAGTCAAAATACACTTGTTCACCTGTCATTTTTGAATAATATTTTTATTTTGTAAAACAAAATATTTTTTTTACAACATAAAACAAGATTTAGGGGCCGATTCACTAACTTCGAGTGAAGGATTCAAAGTTAAAAAACTTCGAATTTCGAAGGTTTTTTTGGGCTACTTCTACCATCGAATGGGCTACTTCAACCTTCGACTACGACTATCGAAGGATTCGAAGTAAAAATCATTCGACTATTCGATAGTCGAAGTACTGTCTCTTTAAAAAAAACTTCGACCCACTAGTTCGCCATCTAAAAGCTACCAAAGTCAATGTTAGCCTATGGGGAAGGTCCCCATAGGCTTGGCTAACTTTTTTTGATCGAAGGATATTAAATCCTTTGAATCGTTCGATTCGAAGGATTTAATCGTTCGATCGAACTATCTGCGCTAAATCCTTCGACTTCGATATTCGATATTCGAAGTCGAAGGATTTTAGTTCCTAGTCGAATATCGAGGGTTAATTAACCCTCGATATTGACCCTTAGTGAATCGGCCCCTTACAGTTCCTTTGTCAAATTTCCACTAACATGAAGCTGACTTACATTGCTCTGAGAACATATACATTTAAGAAATTATTAATAATGTAGCTTACATGGTACGCTTACTGTAAAGAAACCAGGAACAAGAAAGGAAAGAAAAAAAGAAACCAAACAAATTAAAACCAATGCAGTTTTTTTAATGAAGCAAATTAATCCAAATAAAGTGGTGGTGATGAAATTCAATAACATGCAGTGGGCTGCTGAAAAAAGGTGCTGTTTATTTAAACACTACATGTTTAATGCGTAGCTCTTTATAAAGATAAAGAGCTACGCTCGAAACATGTGCAGCATATGCAGCAACCCACTGCATATTATTGAAGTTCATCACCACCACTTTATTTGTCTCATCAGATAATGGTAATGTATATAATATACACTGTCCCTCTGCTCCCAAGCAGTGAATAAGTAAAGCACGCTTTCTAGCAGCAGAAATCTCCCCTTGATCAGCAGCAATAATGTAATTTTCAAACATACGAATCCAAGTAGTAAAATGTATGGTAGGCTCACCAGGGTTTGGAAGAAAAAGTGCAGGCTACTGCAGAGGTAGAAGAGATATCCTGTCACCAATATGTTATGTTTTGATAGCCGAGGATGAGTAGAGTATAACAGTGCTTTATGAGCAGGCTCATGCAGCCATCACACAACAGTGACTTCCCACTCTATCACTTTTAAACAATCTAGACAGTATTGTGTATTCACAGTATAACTATTGTGTACAGTGACATCTACAGGCCATTTGTTTAAACACCACACAGTACATCTGTACATTAACCAGCTTAAGACAGGGCAGTCTAGTCATGGTTCAACCTGACAGCTAGTACAATATTCCCAAGTTCGTCTACTGTCAAGCCCCTGTATTGGATCCAGGGATCCCATATTTGTTTAAAAGTGTCTAATTTGCCCATGGCTATACTAGTGAGTCTCTCCATCACTAGGTAGTTTTCAAGCCTGGTTTTGACTTGTTGAAAATGTGGGAAATGTGTTTTCCAAGCCTTTGCTATGGTCTGCTTTTCTGCTGAGAAAATGTGTCTAATTAGCATTCTAACATATTTATTCCTATCTACCACTTTCCCATGGAGTAAAGTTTCTGAATGGGATTTCTTTAGTATTAGCCCAGTGGCACTCATGATTATCTGTCACTTTTTAATATAAAGTGTCCTATCTGATCCAAAAAGACTTATAGACTCAGTATATAAATTAACAAGTTGGCACTGGCCATTTTTAATACACAGAAAAAGCAACTCTATGCTTCTCTGAACTTGTTGTTTTGTTATTTGTGTAATACCTATTTAAACCTATTAGAAGGTTTCAATTAACCAAGCAAGTTCTCTTTATTAGCACAAGCACTTTATATTTATCAATTGATTGGTTAACGATATAATTTAAATAATTAATTTAACTTATTCGAGAGTGCGGGGGCTTTTACTATCTTTTTCTCATTTTTTGAATAGTTGTTAACAGTAATTCACACCTCCGATTCTCCACGAGGTAACAATTAAACTTAAAGGACTGCCTTCCTTCTTTGTATTTTTACAAAAAAATCTCTGTCACCAAAATCTCTGTTCAATAAGGCACTTATCTTTCAGTAGTATTAGGTTCCATGACTTGTGGAGAGGGGCGTTTTGACCGCTGTTGTTGTCTGCAGGAGTGCAGAAGCATTCAATTTACTCCATATGCAATTACACTAAAAGAAATTTAATGGAAGCGTTTCAAGGAATGGCAGCTCTTTCATTTCTCACTGAAAGAACATAACTAAATATGATAGACAGATAGATAGGTAAATATATTCTGCTGACAATTAAGAGTCAAATTCATTGCTCTTGAACCTGCAAGTTCTGTTTGTGCTAAAATGACCCATAGAAATTCAATATTTAAACCTGCAGCTAACAATAATAGTGCAAGGAAAGAGTTGAGAAAATGAAACACAACTGCAGAGTTGTATGCATCCACAGACTTCATAGAGGACAGTGGGCAGTTTACATCAGTATTAGGAAATACATTCATGGAATGTTCCACTTGCACTTTGCATCAATATTTTGTAATTTTCATTGAAATCCATAATTTCTTTTATTTATGCAGGCTGTTTTCACTTTATTATGTTCAGTTTGTCTACTTGATTTGGCTTTAAAGTATGATCCCCCGCTGAAACCATATTAACACAGCTATGGGATCTATCATGGACTTGGGTTTTCTGGAAAAGGTGTCACTGCATACTGTGGAATACATCGGAAATCTGCTTAAATCATTTAAAGAGAACTAAAGTTCAACAAAAAGACTAAGGCAGGTTGGTCACCTCTGGAATACAAGTGCTAATCTTGGTGCAGGGAGCCATAGAAAGCTCTGCACATCCCTTCCATAAAGGCAGCTGTATAGGAATTAGACCTTGCCCTGCATGGGGGTTCAGAAGGCACAAGGGACCAATGAGTCAGTTTCAGGAAAAATTGCCAAAGTGTAGGCAGACATTATTGTTTACCACTAGCTACTACCCCTTCTATCGCTCTTCTTTTGGGTTGTAAATAGTCCAGAGGTCTGGATTCAGTCAGGTCATATAGTGTGGCCTAGACCAAGACAGAATAGGGTAAGGTTAATTGGGAATTGGACAAGAAAAAAGTGAATATACAATATAAGGGTCCATTGGGTGGGATAACGTATGGATCCAGAACTTATCCACTTCACAGGTCCATACCAGACTGTAACAAATAAACTACAAATAGGAATTGTGACCTGTAAAGATAAGACAATATTTCAGCCCAGATATTGATAAGAGAAATGCTTCCTCTACTGCTTCCTCCCCAAATTTTCTCTATTCTTAACTTTACTCACTCTTTACTACAGTTCATTATTTTCCCTTTATTTCATGACCTTCTCTCCTACCCCTCTTCTGTTCTATTTTCTCCCTCTTCTCCTGCATTTTATACTCTAAGTTCCCCACTTTATCTTGTACTCCCATTTTCCCTTTCATGTTTCTGTTCTTCAGTTACTGGGATGTCCAGTTTGTTACAATTGAAAGTGCTGCATGTACTAAAATAGGAAATACAATAGCCATCTGTATCTGTACCTGTGCACCTTGTAAGGTTAGGAAAGGGTTAACTCTGTCACCATGGAAACCACTCTTTCCTCCAAGGATGGAAATCCACACCGATGGTTATAAAAACGTAGAATATTTATTGGAACACTTCAGTAACATCCATTCAACTTTTGTACAGTCCAGGGCACATTCACAATGTCAATCACATATATTGGTAAAACAGGACAAACACTGGATATGTTGGGGGCCCTAAAATTAATTTGCTGTGGGGCCCAGCAACATCTAGTTACGCCACTGACTCCTTTTCTTGCAGAGCAGTTACTTCTTCAATAGTGAACCCCTCACACAGACTCACAGGAACATCCCTTTCCAGGGTCACTCACCTCCCTGTCCAAGCAGCCAGACGTATACGCTACATCCCCCTGCCCTACCCGGGTAGGAATTCCCTTTCACCTTCTGGTCCTACCAGTCCGGCATACGTCCTATGCCCCTCTGGCCTACTCCAGATAGGAATTTCTTTGCCCCTCCTTCAGGATGTCCGTGACTCCTAACACTGCTGCCCTCACTGGCAAAGCCTTGGCTCCTAAACCACAATCTCCTCATTGGGGTCTTGGCTACCCATTCTAGTGATCATCTAACTGTCTGAAGTACCTAGTACTTACACTTGTAGCCCTACCATTATCTATTTCCGGCTGTGTCCATCAACAACCCCTGAATGTGGTTTACCTTTTTATACCTTCCTCAATTAACCATCCCTTTAACATTTACCTTTCATGTGCTGCCCTTACCAAGTGCATGTGCCTTTCCCTTGGTAACCTCATGAAACCTCCTTTATTTATTAGTTTGACACCACTGCTAACTTGTGGCGATTTTTGCACATTACAGCTTCAAATAACCATTTAACATTTTCAATCATTTTACATCATTCAAACATTTACTTAACACATACAATGTACACATATTCAGCACACAACCAAATCACCCTCTTACACTCTGACTGTTTATAATAAGGATGGCCTTGTTTAAAATTAATGGTTGGTGGGGTTAGTTCAACAAGAATAGGATCGAGTCATTAACATACCTAACAAATGTGGATATTTTAGAGTCCATACCTTGAATGTGTATAGGTTATGCCTAGACAGGCCTCATCATGCTACAAGTCTACCCAAAACCGAGCCCCTCGAACCAGTTGGAAGCCATGCATAATTTCTAATTCAAATTAGAATTTTACCAAGTTGAATGTCTATGCTAATTTAACAATGCACCATAATATGCTTTTAATTTCTTTACTGGCAGATTGCAGCACTGTCCACTTTGTTGTCATTTTTGCAATATCCTCAACAACAAAAAAACAGTTTCAACTGATGTATTTGTGATCTAGCTGATATTCACATACTGTATGAGGGTATAACTATCAGGTAGGGCTCACCACAGTTCACCAGAGAATGTTTAACAGTTAATTCGCTATTATGGGCTTCTTTTATTCCTGTAAACACTGTATTTATGGAATATGAATTTATCTTTATGAACCTAAAATTGCACAGACATCTTGTATTACTAAAAAATAATATCCCTGACCTCTAAGTTCCCTTGCCTCATTTACCAGTTAGTCTATTAACTAACATAGCATATTGCATATAAACGATAAAGTTTAAAACATTGTGCCTTTAAGAAAACTGTGCCACGTAAGGGTAACACTACACAGAAGATTTTGATCAGATTTTGTGGGACAGATTTTATCTGATCTTGCCATGCAACACCACATAGCACAAGATTTGTAGGATCCTACAAAATCTGATGCCATGGATTGCATCTGATCTTTTTAGACATGTAAGGCAGTTTAGCCATTGTTTTGTACAAATTGGGGTTTAAAGGTATACTGTCATGGGAAAAGATGTTTTTTTCAAAATGTATTCGTTTATAGTGCTGCTCCAGTGAATAGTGCCCCCTCCCAGATCCGTCATCCAGAAACCAGTTATCCAGAGTGCTCCAAATTACAGGAAGGCCATTATAATCAAATAATCCAGATTTTAAAAAAGTATTTAATTTTTATCTGTAAAAATAAAACAGTACCTTGTACTTGATCCAAACCAAGATTTAATTAATCCTTATGGGAAGCAAAATCAGCCTATTGGGTTTATTTAATGTTACATGATTTTCTAGTAGGCAGATTTATTAAGGGGTTAGAGGGATTACTATACATGTTTTTTAACTACTGATGTGAATAAAATATTTTTTTATTGAATAGCATGCTTTGGAGAAATTATTGAGATTGTGGTTTTGCCTCTTTTTGGTCACTAGAGGTCTCCAACATGCTTACTAATAGTATTTACTACTTCTGCTCCCAATTTGATTTAAATAAGATTTATTAAGGGTCGAATTGTAAATTCAAATTTTCGAGTTGGATTTTTGGTCAATTCGAGTTGGGAATTCGAGATTTATCATACCTGGACCCTGGGATCAACTTGAATTTGACTATTCGCCACCTAAAACCTGCCAAGTTCATGTAGAAGTCAATGGCAGAGTTCCAGCGACCCATTTGAAGATGCTAATAGTCTTCCTGACATTCAAGTTTTTCAGAGAAAAGACTCGATTCGAGTTTAGTTGAATTCGATTAGAGTTTTCAGGTAGGTAATTTGCGTTTAAGTTTTAAACAGTCGAGTTTTTACTTAAATAACCTCTCATTTGAGTTGTGAGTATATTCGAATTTATTAGAGTAAAAAAAAAATTCACATAAACTCGAAATTAACCCCAGGTCCAAGTATTCTGGATAACAGGTCCCCATACCTGTACTGTTTAATTAGTACAGAGAAAAAGGAAATATTTTTAAAAAATTTTGATTACAGTGTATTTGGATAAAAATAGAGTATTCAATAATCAAGCACTTCCAATGATATTGCAATATTATAAAACACTAAAGCAGTTTTTGTAAACAGTAATGGCCTATTTAGCAGTAGATGGATACTTCCATGAAATACTAGTAGTGAAAAGACCAATATGGAAAAGTAAGAGGAGTAATTTGTATTCAGACACCTACATTACAAGCATCAAGCATATTGGTGTGTTCTTGTTCACAGACATTTTATTTCATGGAATGCTTTAGTTTTGGGGTACCTAAATGGAAGATCTCCAGTTGAGGACCAACAGATCACAGCTGTCCAGGACTGTCCAATAACAATTCCAGAATATCACTCTTCTCTGGGCTTCCAATTATGCACATTATTTCAAGCATTGTCTTGAGAAATGTGTGTTCTTTAGGGCAGAGACATACTCATATTTGGGGAGATAAATCTCCTCTTCTTCAGGAGACTAATCTCTCTGAACTGTCTTCCCCTGCCTTCCCATCTGCTAGAATGTAAATTGCGGCGGGATGGTACTCGGAGCGCTTCGTTTTCTGAAGTCGCCTCATGAGGAAACTTCGGGAGACTTCACAAAACGAAGCGCTACAAGTGCCATCCCACCAGCGATTTACATTCTAGCTGGCTGAAAGGCAGGGGAAGGCAGTACGGGGAGATTTGTCGCCCGAAGAAGAGGTGATTAATGGTCGGGCGACTAAATCTTCCCAAATCTGAGCGCGTCTCTGCCCTTCAAACCCAAATTAATTTTCCCCTTAACACAATGAGATTACATTTTTCATGGCAGTGTAATGCTTGAGGGGGTTGACACCAATGGAATGAGATCACTAAACATAGATCCTATATCACTTTTCTCATTTCCCCAAATACCTTCATTAAAACTGGCATAAAGAGAAAGGTGCAATTTATTAAAAGAGATTGAAAGGTTAAAATTAAGATAGCTTTATCAGAAAGGTCTATATAAATACACCAGTAAACCCTCAAAGTAATGCTGCTCTGAGTCCTCTGTCAAAAGAAACACAGCATTTCTTTCCTTCTATTGTGTACTCATGGGCTTCTTTATCAGACTTTCTGTTTTCAACTTAAACCTTCAGGGCAGGGCTCGAGCATGCTCTGTTTGCTCCTCTCCACCTCCCTCTTCCCCCTTCCTTTTCCCCCTCCCTGCTGTAATCTGAGCTCAGAGCTATGAGAGAGCAGGGAGAGGCTCAGACAAGAAGTGATGTCACACCAAGCTAATATGGCAGCTGCTATCCTAAGCAAACAGAGAGCTTCTAGAACTGTTTACTGGGGTATGGTAAAGCATTCTGTAGAATAAATATAGTGTTATTGTTTGCACTATTGTGGCAATAAACTGCTTTAAGGAACTTCTTCCTTAAATGCTATACAACAGAAGAGCAAACGAAGAAATTGGTCTAATTTTCAATGTATATTAAGACATGGAAAACAGATATTTGATAAATGTATTAAATAAACCCTAGCATAATTTCCTTTTTACAAAAGAGAATGGTAATCTGATCTGGCTTTCAATCATTCATTGTTTTTCTAACTTTGTTTTGCTTTGTGTGTAAACATTTAATTAAAGGGGCAGTATACACCTATTGCTCAACAGGAGAACAATGAATAGGACTTGTGCTGAAAATGGACCTGCCTCGTGTTTTCATTTAAATGGTTTGATTCTTTTGCCGTTTTAAAGCACTGAAGTAACATTGTTTTGTTTTTCACTGAACCTCTCCAAAAAACAAGAGAATCTTTTCAGTAGAAAGCATATGCCAACACATAACTACAATTTCACTGTGTACAGTTTCCCATGAAGTTGGCTTTGCTTACTTACAAATTATAGCCAAGGTGATAAACTCGTAAGGCAAAAGGTCATTAATATCTGTCCATAATTTCTATTTTAGCTCCTACATCATCATCATTTATTTATATAGTGATGTCAAGATACGCAGTGCTTTACATCCGTTTGTTGTATCCAGAGTGAGAATACACAGTAACCCACATGTCCAGAGTTACAAAGAAAGAACTGAAATCATTGCCAGAATGGTCAACTCCTCTTCTCTGTACTGAATAACATATTCATCTGTTATATTTTTGCATGAAGCACTGCCATATTTGTAATTACTGGAACCAAGGTTTCCTTGATTAATTATTGTTCTAAAGAAAAAAAAAAAAAGTCAACAGTACATTTGGTTTCATTTTCAGTGTTGTCTTTTAAGGCAAAGCTTGTCCTTGGCCTGAGAGAAGTTACTGAACTGAATTTTTCGCATCCTGACCTAAGTAAATGAGAAATGATACAAGACACGCTCAACAATTTGTTGACAGCACATTCCCAAAACAGTAAGACGCAGCCAGGCAATGCTACTTCTCACCACTTGATATAAGCTGGGTTACCACAAACAATTTCACTTCGCCATGTCTTGTCCATAAAATATAATCAGCATCTAGTTTGCCATCTTGTTTGTCAAGTACTTCCACAGGTTTAAGTACATGTTCAGTGATCCGATCATGGTTTAAGGCAGGGGTCCCCAACCTTTTTAAACCGTGAGCCACATTCAAATATAAAAAGAGTTGGGGAGCAACACAAGCATAAAAAAGTCCCTTGGGGTGCCAAATAATGGATGTGATGGGCTATTTGGTAGCCCCTATGTGGAGTGGCAGCCTACAAGAAGCTATACTTGGCACTATACTTAGTTTTTATGCAATTAAAATTTGCTTTCAAGCTTGGAATTCAAAAATAATCACGTACTTTGAGGACCCTGAGAGCAACATCCAAGGGGTTGGAGAGCAACATGTTGCTCACGAGCTACTGGTTGGGGATCACTGGTTTAAGGAGATAAGTGGTATTGAATGGTGTTGTTTGGATTGATAGCAGTCGTGTCTTGTGTGAATGGCTTTTGGAAAGAGAGGGACTCTTCCAAAGGTCTGTGGAAACAAAGCTAAAGTCAGCCCAATTTTCAACAGTTAATTATAATCAATTTACTACTAACAGAGTAAATAGCCTTACATTGAATATACAAATAAGGGTCCAATTTAGGCTGAATGGCTAATATGATGTTCTTTTTATCCCTAAAGCAGTGGTCCCCAACCAGTAGCTCAAGAGAATCTTGCTGCTTACCAAATAATTGGATGTTACTCCCAGTGTGCCCAAAACAGATGCTTATTCCTGGCTTGGTAAAAAGTTATTGTTGAATAAGATCAAGATGTACTACCAAACAAAGCCACCTTTAAAGCGGATGTTCACCTCAGATCATATTCTACATTTGATAAGCCCCTGTGAGAAAAAACATTTTTGCATATCATCTTTATTATTTTAAATGTTCCATTTAAAGCTACAGACCTGATGAGCCACGGATCAGCCCTGCTATAGTTTCTTCTTCTGTGCTCTCAGCTCATTCTGTAGGGGATTTCCTAAACCAGGGACATTGCAGCCAGCCAAAAATAAATCATGCTGAACTGGCTCTATTCATGCCTTCCTTCTGCTGTTTCATTTGCATATCTTTGATGGGATTGGGTGGCAAGATTTAGCCAATAGGATCAGTGAAATGCAGCAATCCACAGCTTATATGGTCTGTAGTTTCAAAACTATCTATTTTAAAATAATGATAAACTACAAAAATGTTTCTTTTGACTGGGGCTATTCAAATTTAGACTTTGTTCTGAAGGTGAACTTCCCCTTTAAGGCAGTCTACACAGAGTATATCAAATAGCCAATTACAAGCCCTTATATTAGGCACCCCCATGCAATGTTCCCGCTAATTGCTGCTTGGCTATGTGCACAAAAATATTATTTTGTGTGCACATTTTAAACTATTGTGCACAGGTCAGAATAAATGCAAAATTTTGTTTAATCATACAAAATAACTTGTGCACACTACAATTTGTTGTGTGTGTGCTAGCCTCAAAATTTGTGCATGGACACAAGAGCATAGTTTAGAGGGAACATTGCCCCATGGCTTTTTTTGATGCTTGTGTTGCTCCCCAGGTCATTTTATATTAAACTGTGGCTCAAGAGTAAAAAAAAAAAAGATTGGGGGCCCCTGAATTAGAACAATTTACAAAATATAATGACTATATAAAATACACTCAGGCTTTACAATGTCCATAAATCATTTTTAATTTCTAAGCCTTTCTGATTTTAGCACACGCTTGTTCCACAGAGGTGATGGATAATTACTGGTCAGTGAGTGGTCTTTCAGAAAACAGGGCAGAGTCCAGACTTTTGTTAAATTATTTAGTATATCTCTACTAAGTTAAGATATTAGGATAAGGTCGGTACATTTAAAATGCATTACCCATGCCCAATTAAATTATCTCTAGGTAGAGACAGTTCTATGCAACACATCAGTCAGTGTCAATGTTGAATGCCCTTAAAGTGAACGGACACTAAAAAACTACTTTTCAAAATATCAATATACATTAAAACGATCTATAGGTTAAGTTGACCATTTTTAGCTGACAGGTCTGCTTTTGTAAGTGATTATTCCTAAGTTACTAAACCTCATATGGCAGCCCCTCATAAAGGAACATGGGATATCAGATAGGTAATGTAAAAGCATTGGGCAAAAACTATTTTGGCAAAATTATATATATTATGCAAAGGCAGTTTTATAATATATGTAAAAAAGGTTTAATTTCTGGTGTATGTATCTCTTTAATAATCATCAGCAGATTGGACTTAACAATAATATGTCTTCTACTCTAGAGCACATTCAAAAACACCCACCCTGCAGGGAATTTGGATACATCCTTGATTGCTATCTTCACTGCTGTCCAATTTATTCATTCTATACTGATGACTTTCTCTAACCAAGGTGTAAAATGCATCTTCTACCCCCTGGAGACAGAATGTGGAAACACATGAGTCCTCTGTAGTATTTGCAAGTATAATCTTTTTAACAAAACAGTAGTAAAATCAAAGTACAGTGAAACCATGAATCTGTCAAAAATTAAAAAAGGAAATACAAATCTACATTTCTGTAAGTGTAATATGGACAGAAATTTGTTGATTCTTAATTAAAAGTATTTATGGAAAGAAATATATATACACACACACGTTTCTACTGTACACCATAGACATTGTTTTTTCATTCCTATGGAACAAGCACCAGATCTACTCATATTTTAAAATGTTCTAGACTAAACAGACATCTTTATAAGAAAATTAGGTTGTATTAAGTATAAAGGCTAGGCTTTAATGATGTTCGCGTTGAGAAAAACTCAACCCGCACCTGACCCGGTGCGCTCCCCTCTTTATACACCTGCACCCGCCCGCTGTGACGTCATGAAAGGGGTGAGGTGGGACCCTTGCAAATATATAAAAAGTTGTGTACAGAGGCAGAAGTGCAGCAGATGAAGACAGAGGCCCGAGGTTGTTGAGTGGAAGTCGGCCTGGTCCCGCACGCTTTGTGCCAGCCCACATATCACTACTAGGCTTATGTGACATGTTAGTTGCTGCTAATTGGTAATAGGGTGATTACACATGAGGAAATAAGCTGTCCTTGCTTGACGAGACCCACGATTGGCAATGGAGACTAATTTCCTCCAAATGTTTTTCCAGCAGCTAACATGCAAATTTCTGCTGGGGAAACCTACACAATAATCTTCTTTCCAAGGAAGCCTGAAACTTCTAGCAACTTCACACCTCATATGTTTCCCCAGCAGCGATTTGCATGTTAGTGGGGTGAATAGTCCCCTTTATATGTCATCACCCTTAAGGCTGTTCATTGCCAGTGACTAACAGTAGCTTCACCCTTTCTTGTGCAACATAAACCAGTTCATTTTCTTGCAATGTTTGCAAGGTTTCCTTGCCTGTCTTGTCTTCCCCAAGGTCTCGATTAAAGAGATTCCATAGCTTCTGGCAAGCTCTTGGGCTTGTTTGGTATCCACAGTCCTGCTTGGCAAATCACATTAATTTCCAACAAGCACCATGGGGACATCATCTGAGTCTTTTACTTATTTTATCTGTTCCCTGTAATAATAAATGACCATCAAATAAATATATGTGGTTTATGCAACATCACTATACATAAGCTGTTAAAAAATGCCCTTTAGAACATACCACAATCCACCAAAGTAAAATTCCACAGCTTTCTCTTTTCCATTCTATGGGATTTTTAAAGGCTCCCTTGAAAGAATTTTTATGGCCCTCTGCCCATAATCCTGTTTGGCATTATTTTATAATACCTCATCCAACCTCCATTTTTTATTGAATTATAATTCAAAAACATGGAAATAACTTTAGAATAATGCAGTCAGGCTTTATTTTCAAGAAAACATATATACGCCTACCTTGAAACAGCCAAAGGCTATAACACACGCTTCATATCAGATTTGATATATTCTGCTGTCTGTGCCATAATCAAAGGTCGTTATTGGGTATTTCTGTGGCTATGGCACATGAATGGTGTATCTCAAACCTGGAGATAGTGGGTCTGATTTACTTACAAAGATGCATAAACTGCACTAGAACAGTTGCCCAAAGCAACCAGTAAGATATTTTCTTGTGTTTTCTACTATGGTCTGATGATATCTAAATGCTGACTGGTTCCCACTAGAAAGCGAACTGGTGTAGTTTAGAGGCTATGTTAGAAAATCATGTATACCTATTAATGTAAAAAACGTGTGTACATTTATTTAATGAAAATACTCCTGAACAGGCATGAATAAGTTATGTAAATAGTTATTAAAAAAACATGCCTCTGTAATCTCCATCAGCCATTTTTTTTGAAGATGTCCCTTCTGTTCAGCCACCCAAAGCTTCCAAGATCACCTAAAGTAGGAGACGTAGAAAGTTGGCTTGCTGTCCACATTTTTCTTTAGAACTGGGGAGGTCCAACTGGAGGCCAGCAGGCCAGATGTGGCCCCCCAAAGGATTTTGATGGTCCCCAGTCTGCTCAAGAGATCCATAGACTTCATTGTATGACATAATTTTAATATGATCTGCCCTCAAACGTGTATGAGATATAATTTGTTAACCATATGTAAAATGTTGGACAGCAATGCTCTAGAAGCATGCCACAATTTGACTTGAAAGCAAAGAATCTACACAAGTCTGGATACTTTACCGTGCTGGTAATGGATTTGTTATAAAATGTAAATGTGTTGTAAACAAGAGAAATTTTAACACTGGAGTTCTTTAAACGATAGGTAAACATTTAAAATATGTGAATGTAAAATAGATGGGGGTGCTATTTCTAAGCACTTTTGTCATTTACATTCATTATTTATTTTGTTTTTATTCCAAGATATTAAGGTATACATGTACTGTTAATATGAATGACTTTTGTTACAAAAGCGCCACTTGCTGGTCAGTTTCTGACCAGTCTGACCACCAAGTAGTCAAGGAAGTTGTCAGGAGAAAGAAGAGGCTGCTCTGATGTTCTTAGGAAAGATTTGAGAAAGGCTTTACATTTTTTCATAAGCAGAAGCAGCCTCTTTATTTCTCCTGACAACTTCCTTGACTACTTGGTGGTCAGACTGGTTGGAAAATGACCAGCAGGTGGTGTTGTTCTAACAAAATGCATTCATATTAACAGTACATGTAACCTTAAAGGGATACTGTCATGGGAAAAATAATTTTTTCAATATGAATCAGTCAATAGTGCTGCTCCAGCAGAATTCTGCACTGAAATCCATTTCTCAAAAGGGCAAACAGATTTTTTTATATTCAATTTTGAAATCTGACATGGGGCTAGACATATTGTCAATTTCCCAAGTCATGTGACTTGTGCTCTGATAAACTTCGATCACTCTTTACTGCTGTACTGCAAGTTGGAGTGATATCACCCCCCTCCCTTTTCCCCCCCAGCAGCCAAACAAAAGAACAATGGGAAGGTAACCCGATAACAGCTCCCTAACACAAGATAACAGCTGCTTGGTAGATCTAAGAACAACACTCAATAGTAAAAACCCATGTCCCACTGAGACACATTCAGTTACATTGAGAAGGAAAAACAGCAGCCTGCCAGAAAGCATTTCTCTCCTAAAGTGCAGGCACAAGTCACATGACCAGGGGCAGCTGGGAAATTGACAAAATGTCTAGCCCCATGTCAGATTTCAAAATTGAATATAAAAAAATCTGTTTGCTCTTTTGAGAAATGGATTTCAGTGCAGAATTCTGCTGGAGTAGCACTATTAACTGATTCATTTTGAAAACAAATTTTGTTCCCATGACAGTATCCCTTTAAGACAAAGCCTCTGTACTTATGTGCTGTGGGAGCAGAAGAAGTTCCTTGACAATGCAGAGTAAAGGTGGCCATACACGGATAGATCCGTTCGTTTGGCGATGTCGCCAAACGAGCGGATCTCCCTCCGATATGCCCACCTTGAGGTGGGCAATATCGGGCTGATCCGATCGTGGGCCCTAGGGCCCAACGATCGGATCCTTCACGTTCGCAAACGGGCGGTCGGACCGCATCAACGAACAGATGCTGCCGCGATCCGACGGGATTTTTAACCCCATACACGGGCCAATAAGCTGCCGACTCGGTCTGTCGGCAGCTTTTATCGGCCCGTGTATGGCCACCTTAAGTTTTTTTTTCTTGATGAGATGTAAAGAAATGGAGAATGAAACACATCTGGTTGTTTTGGATAGAAAATGAGTCTACCAATACTATGCACTCCACTTGAATCTGCAACTTTGATCCTCTTGATCCTCCCGGTACCTGGTGTAGGTCAATGCAGCAGGATAATCAGCCAGACACAGTTCTTTGCAGCAAACATCAACTGATTTATTGAACTGAGCAGAGTAGTAGAATACTGTAATATTCCCTCCAGTGGGATAACGTATGCTCCAGAGCACAGTATGCAATACAAATAGCTAACAGCAATGATTCACACTTCACATAGGATAGTTACCCTCTCACTATATCCCCTCTCAGGGGGATGGCACTAGATCCTGGATATCCCAGCCTGGGGTCTTGTTTCTTGGCACCTAATTTGGTCCTCACTTCACCCACTGTATTCAGCCTGGGGTCTTGAGTCTGGTCCTCAACTCACCCACTGGTGTCCCTGAACTAGTGGTTCACACACCACGGGGTCATAACCCCACTATTTCTCCTCCTTGGAGCCACAGCTGCTTTCTAGCTATCCTGAGCTTTCTTTCACTCCTAGAGCGACAATCACAGTGACTACTATGCTGTCTAAACTTAACTTTCAAGGAACCAGAGCCCTGGTCCTGCAACACCTCACTGGGAGGCACAGTCTCAGGGAAAAGACCCAGACCACATGGTGCTAAACCCCTTTATATTATCAAACAGTGCCACCTAATGGAATAGAACAATCCCAATGGACCCAGTAAGGGAGACATAGCTGCCTGGGCATATGAAAGGACCACTTAGGTGTCCAAATACTAAGGAGGAACTGCCTGAGTAATTTAACCCAAATCTCAGGGTCCCTACAAATACTATGTGTAATCATATTCCTCTTATGAAATTCTCTCTTTTGCGCTCTTCCCTTTAGGAAGGGCCTTTTCCCTCCTGCTAATTCAGAAATTATGTAAAATCCTGGATTGAAACCTGAGATGGTGTCTGTGATTTTTGCTCTACTACGCATGAACACAAGACCCAAAGTCATACAGAGCTCTACAAAGAGGAAAAAGATGTTGACATGGCTCTTCTTCTAAACCTCTGGCTGGTGCAGTTTTCAATGAACAGGAGAACCGGTCCTGGTTAACAGGAAAGCAATAACAATCACTGGAGGGTGCAAACAGACTCCGTTCCCCTGAGATTATACCTTTCATTTTACCATTTTTGACAACTGCTTTGCATTTTATCATATTTACTATTGAATTAACTCCTTTGTATTTTGTGACAGCATAAGACTTGCATTATTTAGAGGACCCCCTTCCATCAGGGTAGTACTGCTGTATATGTTTTAATAGAATCAGGTATGTCCCTTTTAGCACAGTCATCAATAAACTAAGTTTTGGTATTGTATTACATGCATCTCTTACTGTGTTATAATTTAAACATGATTCTGGCTTAAATTTAGCTTCTGTATTCACCCCTAGAGTGTAGTGCTGATATTTAATCATTAAGTTTGTTAACATTCTCCTGGTTTCAACCCTACATTTATTATACTGGTGTAAATGAGGTTGGACCATCTCAATATACTAATGTTTACACTATGGTATAGAGTAATGATAACTATCTTCAACTGATAGTAAGGGAAAAGTTTTCATACCACTGAAACAGATGGATACTGTTGACTGTGTGCACACTACGGTGAACTATTGCTGGGCTCAACCATGTGGGAGGTTGTATAGGCTTTATCTCAAAAAAATGGTGCTTCGGTAACTGCAAACATAGAAAGGTCTCTATATCAGCATTGAAGAGAAGAAAAGTAGCAATCTGGACCCATTTATCCTTCTCTGACTGCTCGGTAGGGCCATAGCAAGGAAATAAACAGCTGTATGTATACATATATACCATGAAGACATTTATTTTTATTTTTTTTCTAATCAAAATACTACTTGTTTACCTCAATAGTAGAATCATATTTGTCTACAAAATGGTTTTGTATAAGCTGGATTGTTAAGCCAAAGCTGCACAGAAGCCAGGAAAAAATATTCAATTGATCAGTCTTTTGTGCAGTTGCCATAACTGAGGGGACACAACCTTCAGACATTTCCTCCTTGACTCACATTCCATTTACACAGAACTGCAGGCATCATATCTGTACACAAGCACTTTTAACATGACACACCCACTAAGAAAAAAAAAAAAAAGGAGGTCTCGGAGTTATGTCTATTTATTACATGTCTATGGAATATTACACAGTTCATGGAACGCTTACATTTTAGATTATAAAAATGTAGACTCGTTTATGGTCTTGCAGAAAAAGTAAACCATCTCCCATTGAATAAAATGTATCCTTAGTCCTCCTGCCCTGACACAAGCCAACTGCCCCTTGGTACCTGCTCTCAAGCCCAGTGCTGCACAAAAGGATATAATATAACAAGCAATGGCATGCTCACAGGGCCAGGAGGTTGGCTTCCAATGCACATGCTCCTAACCGCTGATTGCCGTAGTGGAACTTGGAAGCAAAATATGGCAGCTGCCAACACTGATGCAATGCAATCTAGGCACACGTACATACGACAATTTCACTTGGGATAATAGGGGTGATGCAGTTGCAAAAAGTGCAGGGGGGACTGCGTTCTAGGAATAACTGTTAAACCTATATGGGGGTGCTTTCTAATTTAAGTAAACACAGTATTTTTTACTAAAGAGCCAATTTAATTTATAATGACACGTTCATGATAAATGTGGAATGTGTCACTTTCACTGTAAAGCTGAAATCTTCGTTAAATGGTTGCAGCTCCTCCCAAGCAGGTTATCAATAACAAAACATTTGTAACCCTTAGAGTCATTCCTTGTAAAACTGCTGTCACGTGACTCACTTAAACTTGTGTATTATAATAAATAAAGAAATATGAGGGTATTAGAAGCCACCTCTGAATTCCATTACCTTTATAAAAATAGGGTTGCTATCGATTGCTATATCTCTACTTATTGGGCTTTTTGCACCCAGGCAAAATCGACCATGTGACGAGCTGTGCTGGCTTCCAGAACCCTATATATATATATATATATATATGTGTATATATGTATATATATATATATATATATATATATTAGATCATTTAAGAGCACTCACGGGTGTTTGTGAAGAATACTTTTTATTGGAGTGTTACAATCTACCCCACATCAACGCGTTTCGGTTCTTTCTGAACCGTCGTCAGGATGCACCCAGAAGTCATCACGTGATCCATAAATACAAGCATAAACCAATCAGTGAACAGAGTTAATTAGTGAGCAGAGTTGGTTATATATTCACAACAATGTTCTGCATTAAAGTGTTAGCATAAATTACTGAATCCATTAACAAAAATTCCATATACATGTTAAAAATTCCAAATACATGTTAAAAGATTTTTATATAAAAAGTGTGAAAAAAGTGAAAAAAGTTAGCCTTGTTAAAACCTTAAAAAATATATGTATATAGTGACTCATATAGTTTCTTTGAGACATAAGGACTGTACAGATGACACATCCCAAAACAAAGTTATCAAAGGTATCCATGTGTTCCGGTGCAACAAGCTGGTCCAAAGAATTTTTAATCTATAAATAATAATATGTAGCAGCATTTGGGGGTACATAGTTACTAAGTTAATAACAGCCCTTCCAGAGCCATATAGCATCTAATTGGAATAGGGGTCTGGTCATATATTAATCTGTCAATGGTCTGGAAGGGCTGTTATTAACTTAGTTAAAGAAACTATATGAGTATATACATATATTTTTTAAGGTTTTAACAAGGCTAACTTTTTTCACTTTTTTCACACTTTTTATATAAAAAATCTTTTAACATGTATTTGGAATTTTTAACATGTATATGGAATTTTTGTTAATGGATTCAGTAATTTATGCTAACACTTTAATGCAGAACATTGTTGTGAATATATAACCAACTCTGCTCACTAATTAACTCTGTTCACTGATTGGTTTATGCTTGTATTTATGGATCACGTGATGACTTCTGGGTGCATCCTGACGACGGTTCAGAAAGAACCGAAACGCGTTGATGTGGGGTAGATTGTAACACTCCAATAAAAAGTATTCTTCACAAACACCCGTGAGTGCTCTTAAATGATCTAATATGCAAACCCTTGAAGCAGCACCCGGGGCTCGATGATTTGAGGGTGAGTGCCGGTTCTACTACACTATTATATATATATATATATATATATATATATATATAGCGAAATACGGAACGCACACCCACGGCACAATAAAAAGTTGGGTGCCAGTCTGGAAAAAACTCAATAAGCAATGTGGGATGATGGCACACCAAGAAAATGCAGCAACACAAATATTTAAAGATAAATAGGAGGTTTATTGGACTGAACCAACGTTTCAGTTCCTCACAGGAACTTTCATCAGGGAGTGAAAAGCTCTGTGCACAGTGAGACGCTTAAATACAAAATATGGCGCCAAAAATGGTTGCTAAGCAACCATTATGTGAGTGTAAACAAACCCAGTGATCGTGGCACCTAGAAGTGGATCAAAGTAAAAACATGGCCGCATGTCACATAGTTAAAAGTTCCTACCTCATTAGCCATGGCCTGGGCCCTTGATACTATTGAACAGTTCACAAACTGGCCAATCAGTCCAAAAATGGGTGATAATAGGTATGTTCATATGAAGCACCCCAGTGGGAGTGTTTCGTTCAGACCTCGGGGGGATACAGTGTCCAACGTGTGCATCCACCTGGACTCTCTTCTCAATAGGGCTTGTTCACGGTCGCCCCCTCTTTCCAATGGAGGTTGATGGTCTATAGCCATACATCTAAATGTAGGGAGAGTGTGTCCTTCCAATAGGAAGTGTTTTGCCACGGGTTGCATGGCTTTTCCTTCCTTCCACGCTTTGCTGATGGCAGAACGGTGATTGCTGATTCTCTCACCGAGCAGTGCATGTTTTTCCAACATATTTGCCACATGGACAGGAAATGATGTAGACAATATACGTGGAGGTACAACTTAGTCTCTCTCGTATCTTGATTCTCTTGCCAGTATGTGGATGAGGAAAGTCAGGGCCTGTCAATAAGTTTCTTCTTTTGCGCCAACCAGGTAGTGTCCGTAGTTTTAGTGCCTTTGAAATCAGTGCGCACTAATAGATCTTTGAGGGATTTATCTTTACGAAACCCCATCATGGGTTTCTTAGTTGCATGCAATGAAAGAGATTCGTCCATGTTTAGCATGGGCCAATGTTTGTTAATGCTGGTGGTGAGATGTTTTGATGCAGCTGAAGAGGTAGTAGTGAAGATCATCGGAGTGTTTGCCTCTGTCTTCTGTTGTTTTCTAGACAATAGGTCACTTTGCGTGTAGACAAAGCTTTATCTAACTGTGTGCATAATAACTCCTCTGAATAGCCTCTTTCAAGAAATCGACCAAACATGTCATGAAGTTGTACTTCAGCTGTTTCTCTAATATTGTTGTTGCGTATTACTCTTAAGAACTGGGAATACGGAATGCCCCGGATTGTGGCCAGCGGATGGTTGTTGGAGGCATGCAGTATAGAGTTGCGATCAGTAAGCTTCCTGTATAGCCTAGTGCCCAATTTAGAGTCTTTGATGAAAATGTTTAAGTCCAGAAAGTCAATGTTGTCCGTATCATAGTTGATAGTGAGTTTAATGGGGCTATTTAGGTCATTTAGGTGTTGGTGGAATAGCTGGAGGGCCTCCTGTGTGCCCACCCAGATCATGAACAGATCGTCGATATAACGAAAGTAAGTAAGTATGGACAGACCGATCATTGGAAGGATGTGGTAACATTCAAAGTTTAACATGTAAATGTTTGCATATGAAGGAGCTAATGCACTTCCCATAGCTGTCCCAGACACTTGTAAATAGAAGGACTTCTCGAATCTGAAGAAGTTCCTGGACAAAGTCAATTCAAGAAGTTGTATGAGAAATTCTGTGGGTACAGACTTTGGTGGTGTAGTCATGAGAGCTTCTCTGCAGGCTTGGATCCCTTGGTAATGCGGGGTGACAGTGTATAGACTCTTCACATCCATTGTCACTAGTATGCTGTTAGAAGGGATGCAATGTAGCTCGTTCAATCGTCTGATCACATGACTGGAATCCTGTGTATATGATGCCATGGTCTGTACAATTGGCTGTAGGTGAAAATCCACATATGTAGAGATAGATTGGTAGAGAGAACCAATGGCGGAGATGATTGGTCTTCCTGGGGGAGCCAAAAGGGATTTGTGAATTTTAGGTAGTGTATAAATTATGGGAGTTCTCGGATGGTCTGCCACCAGGTACCTATGTGTGTCCTGGTCTATCCATCCAGCATTCTTAGCCAGTAGAAGAAACTCATCCAGTTCCCGTTTGAATTTGATGGTTGGGTCCCCAGGGAGGGGCTTGTATGTTGTCGTATCCGATAATTGTTCCAGGATTTCATTTCTGTAATACGTGTAGTCCAATAAGACAATGGCGCCCCCTTTGTCAGCTGCCCGTATTACTAAATCTGGATCTGCTTTGAGGGATTTGATCGCTTGTCTCTCAAGGGGAGTCAGATTGCATTTAGAGTTGAATTTCTTTTTCATATTCATAATGTCTCTACTTAAGATGTTGCCAAAAGTTTTGATCGGGGCGGGGGTGTTGGGGGGCTCAAAGGTACTTTTGTCCTTAAACAATGGTGTGCTGCTTGTTGGTGAATCTTTAAAGAATTCTTTCAGTTTTAGTTTCCTCTGAAATTGATGGATATCGACCAATAGGTCGAAGGTATCTGGGGCCACACTAGGGACGAAAGAGAGTCCTTTGGATAAAAGTGATGTTTCACCTGCGGACAATGTATGTCGACTTAAGTTAAAAATTATGTTTTCTTGCCCGTTGGAGGTTTTCCTCTTATTGTGCCTCCCACCTCGTCTCGTGTGCTTTCTCCTCCTGTTTTTTCTTTTGTTCTCTGAGACCTTGTAGCCACCCCTAAAAAAGAGTTGGTGTTTGTATTCTCTGATGCAGCGTCTGAGTCTGTCGACTGTTTGGAATGATCTGGGTATATGCCGTCTTCTACGAGGGGTGCTCTGTAATTATCCGGTCTTAAGCCCATCAGCCATCCATACACTCGTTTCACTCTGTAATCCTCTGTTACTTTTGTCAATTTGTTCTGCTTAAATAATGTCAAACACAAATTAAATATTTGTGTTGCTGCATTTTCTTGGTGTGCCGTCATCCCACATTACTTATATATATATATATATATATATATAGACAAATACAAAAGGTCCTCTGCACTCAACCCATTATCAATTTATTTAAGACAGAGACATTTTGTGCATACTGCTACTGAAAAATGCCTTACCCTTTGAAACAAAACAGGGATTGTTTGTCCATATATTGCAATATATTTAAGCTGGCCAACTAAATCAAAGTCATCCCATATCTGGCCAGTCCTATGCTCAATTTTCATCTGATTCATTAAGAATTCTATTGCTTCATTATACATTTTACAAAGGGACTACGTTTTACCTGCAACTTACTAGCTGCTTTCAAAGTAAAACTCCCAAACTTGGCTGCCCTTTTATTAGACACCAGTATATATAAATATATAATTTATATCAGCTTTAAATATATAATGAATTACAACCTTACATATGTCACTTTATGATGTCAGAATGCATCTCCCTGATGACAGTATGTCCTGCCTATGCCTAATATCTTCATCATCAACAACCAATGATCATGCCAAAAGAGGGTCTGAACCAATGCGATGCATACTTTTGACCAATCAGATCTTGCATAATCATTAGTTTGTCTTAAAAGAGTTAATGCACTGATAACCTTGAATTTTGCAAATTCATAATTAATTTACGAATTATTACTAAACACCAGAATTTGACAAATGTTAAAAAATATATTTTCTGCTTGAAGGTTCCTGAAAATGACTGATTTAAAGGTGAGGAACACAGACTGATTGATCATACAGTTCATGCACTGGTCAGTGTGTCATTCTTCAGGCAAGAGATTTGCTTTAGTATTTATCAGCCAAAACTGAGCACATATATGTGAAGGAAGTGCACCAATCTACAGCGATGGATCAGTCATATTTGACCATCCAAGTTTGGGTAAACAGTAGGGCTGCCATCAGAGGGGTAAAGAGGGTACTGCAGTCAAGGACCATGTAGCAGATGGTGCCCCAAGAGATATTAAAGTGCAATTTGCTGGTAACGGAGAGGGGGGTATTTATTTAATTGGGGCAGGGCCCTTTATCGAGGGGCTTAGGTGACCTATTGGTTAATAATTGGTGATTCCTAGGGGGATGGGCCCCTGCTAACTAAGTAACATGGGCCCCATGATTCCTGGAGACGGACCTGATAAACAGTACAGTATCTCACAATGCTGTTTACCTATAGTGGCCATTTTTTTATCCTAATGCATGTTTGAGCACTGGATTACAATAAAATGATGAGATTTACGGTGTTCACTAAGAAGTACCCTGGGCCAATGCAGTTTTCTGCTATTAGAAGGAATAGCACAGTGTAAGAGGTAAGAGATTTGGGGGATGACTAACATTTGGTACCCTCCAGTGATTTCACTTTTCCTTCTCCTTAAAAGGGGTTTTCTTTCCAAAAAAACCCTGTATTTCTGCATAATGAAACATTTGTTTACATGATCTGCACTTCTGGTTCTGATCCACGAAACAACGTAGCAGAAGCAGCTCATTAACAATCCTGGAATCTAACAGACCTGCTACATTGTTTCAAGAGTTAGGACTAATTTCCATTATATTTAGTATAAACCCTCTTGGGAATGTTTCATTGTTGCTTAGGAATTTAGCAGGCCTTTAAAGTCTGAGATGCTTAAAGGAGAATTTAACCCTTTAGCAAAAAAACCCATACCCCCTTCCCACCAGCCTAACTGCTCCCCCGGGAAATGCCCCTAACTTTTTACTTACCCCTCGGCGCAGAGTTCACCACAGCCATCTTCCGGGTCTTCGTGTCTTCTTACGATGCTTCTTGCTTGCACATTGCACAATATAGCTAGGGAGCGTCGAAACTACAGCTGTCAACTGGCTGGAAGGGATACACTTGTAGGACAGGTATTGTTTAATACTGAAAATATTGAGAGTCGGTATACTGCTGTAACCCTCCAATTGTAAATCCAAATATACAATCAATGAGCTCCTTGTGATAGTAAAGAGACTTAAATAAGTAATTTCCTGGCAAAAGCTTCAGGCCACTTAAAGGGGCATCTCTGAAATGCTTCATTATGAGCTGGATTTTGGTGAGAAAATGTTTGTGTGGATTTTGTACTACTGCTCATGATGAGTGTTGTCATATTGATTGTTCAATGTACAAATTGGGCTATTTTTGGGCTTTTTGCTACTTTTTGTATAGTCTTTGGCTGGTTTTGAACTGTAAATATGGCAACCCTGCCCTGCACGTTTATTCAGTCACTTGATGTAACGTATTTGGGGCGTTCCCCTTCGCCAGACATTATGATGTGGCTTTTTGGAAGAGATTTGGGGAAAAAGGAAAATCCTTGCTTCCCCATATAGGGTTGTACATTGAACAGCACCACCAACTCTTCAAATGGTTAAAAAGCCTTTATTTATGCTTTTGTGGGCATCACCGCAACGTTTCAGGCCATGCGGCCTTTTATCAAGCTTGATAAAAAGCTGCATGGCCTGAAACATTGCAGTCATGCCCACAAAAGCATAAATAAAGGCTTTTTAACCATTTGAAGAGTTGGTGGTGCTGTTCAATCTTCTACTACACAGTTTGCCAATGGGGAGTGGCCATTGTAGAACGTGCACCATCTCCAAAGAGAACTGAGAATCGATGTGCTGACTACTCCTTTCCCCATATAGGGTTGCCACCTTTTCTGGAAAAAAATACCGGCCTTCCTATATATTTATCTTTTTCCCTATTAATAACATTGGTATTAACCATCATTTTTACTGGCCAGGCCGGTAAAATACCAGCCAGGTGGCAACCCTAGCCCCATAAGGCCCTAATACATATACATTCCCGACTTAAAAAGTCAGGCCCATGGCATGCTGGCAGGACCGACTTCAGAAATCACAGGGCCCCATACGACAACATTTCCTGGACACTCCATGTCATACTTACCGGGATAGCCCCGCCCCAGTGCTCCCATCAGAAGGACCCTCCCCAAAGCTTTAAAAGCCCAACCCCACCCCCCAGTCCGGTGTCTTTTTTTCCTTCTGCTTCAGTTTTTTTTTTGCTCCTGTTAGAAGCAAGTTTTCTTTTTAACCTTGGGGAAGCAGTAGGGCTGCTGTTAGCGTCCTAGGGACTCGGGTTGGTCCTGGTGATCTTTTACCCCTAAGCACATTACCTCAGGTGGAATCTTCAGTGTTTAAACATCTTGATCAGGTAGGCACAGTTTTTACTGTGGCTAATATCATTGCTTTCCTTGATCCATGTGCCCTCCAGCCTGATTACATCCAGGTCTGTGGCAAGTGCTATGTCCCCCCATCCGTATGCCTACCTGGGCATGTCTAAAAAGCGTCCAGCGGCATTGGGGTATATGGCTCATACACCCTTTATGATTTTTACGGATGGGAGAGGGAGGTGGCAGTTAGGTACGTTATTCTGATGACAAATATTTAGTTAGCGGCCTGAACCTTATGGCCTCCTTCTCTTTTTTCCCCCACATGGGGGTATTATTTTTTTCTTCTGGAGGAATTTAGGTGTCAGAGCCAGCTACCTCCCTCAAAAGACTTTCCCAAGGTTGAGGTAATTGGCAGCTTCCAGGGTTAAATAAAAGAAAACCCTGAGGTCTTAAATCTACTGGCAGTTAAAGCTAAATTTAAGCTGAGAATGCCACCTTGTTCCAGAGTCTCCTAACTCTTAAAAAAGTATGAGCCATGTTGGCCATTGGAAGAACTGTGCAGCTGCAAGGCTGATATATACGTTCTATGAGCAATGATAATGCAATGCAGTGATAATGCAAAACTGTTTCTACGTGCTGAGAGCAGCTGAGAGCAGTTCTATGCAATGATGATCTGCAGGGTCTGAAAGCAGCATTAAGGCAAGACTTGTCTATATGTGATGTGAATGTTGCAAATACAATGTTAGCCTTCTTATTTGAGCGCTGAGAATACTATGTTGATCTGCAGGTTCGGTTAACAGCAGCTGCAGGTAATTAGGTAATTACTCTGGAGGTCAGTGTTCAGGTTCAGTTAATGAACAGGTAGATCCCCTCCCAGCCCCTCCCTTAGCAGCTCAGATTGATTATCTGAAACATCAGGTAAGGTTCTGTGTTACGACTCTTTCCTTTATAGTATAGGTTTGTGAACTAAATTAACATGTACTTCTTCTACTCTGCTTCTGATTTAGCTAGCTTAGAAGCTTAGACATTGCTGTATGGAAGGAAGTAAACTGTTTAGCCAGTATATATATGTGTTTATATATGTGTGTATATGCGTGTGTATATGTGTGAGCATGTGGATACTGGCTAGCTGGGATGGGCAGCCAGAGAAAGGGGCCTCTTTACTCTTGGGCCGAGTGCTCTGTCTGCATTATGTAGGAATTCCTAGTCCTGGCACTACTGAATATTGCAACCAAACTGACTGTTTGTTTCAGTGATTCTAGAGCTGGCTTTAATAACCAAATACAAATGCATATGTTATACATTTATGGGCCTGTCGCTGCATAAGGCAGTAACCAAACTGTCTCTATATGTGGAAACAAAATGTGTATGTTATACATTTATGGGCCTATCACTGCATAAGGCAGTAACCAAACTGACTGTATATGTGGAAACATTTCAGTGATTCTAGAGCTGGCTTGAATAATCAAATACAAAGGCATATGTTCTACATTTATGGGTCTATCACTGCATTTTCTAGTAATCAAACTGACTGTATATGTGGAAACATTTCAGTGATTTTAGAACTGACTTTAATAACCAAATACAAATGCATATGTTATACATTTATGGGCCGGTCACTGCATAAGGCAGTAACCAAACTGACTGTATACGTGGAAACATTTCAGTGATTCTAGAGCTGGCTTGAATAACCAAATATAAATGCATATATTATACATTTCTGTGTCTGTCACTGCATAAGGCAGTAACCAAACTGACTGTATATGTGAAACATTTCAGTGATTCTAGAGCTAGCTTGAATAACCAAATACAAATGCATATGTTATACATTTCTGGGCCTGTTGCTGCATTATGTGGTAACCAAACTGACTGTATATGTGGAAACTTTTTAGTGGTTCCAGAGCTGGTTTTAATAACCAAATATGAATGTACATGTTAGACATTTTTGGTATAGGCACTTTTTAATATTACACCAAACTGAATGTAGATGGGGTAACATCAGTGGTTCGGAGCTGGCTATAATAACCACATACTAATGCACATGTCATACATTAATTGGGCCAGCCACTGGTCACTACTATAACCTTACTGTATGTATATGCTTAAACATTTCAGTGGCTTTGGTGCTTACTAAGGTTATAACTAAAGTAAATGAACATGCTATACATCTCTCTGGTTTGGACACCAATCAATAGAACAACCAAACTGAAGGTAAATGTTAAACTGATGAGTAATGGGTGTGGTAAGGTTCTAGGCATTTCCAGAGGGTGCCTATATAACCTTCAGGTTTGTATGTAAGCATAGTAACACAAGTTAAGGCTCCAGTATCCCTGGGTCATGTCTGTTTCAAGTAACTTTGATTTAGGTTATAAGCATGGATTACTCTTGCAAATGAGCCAATAGGGTAACGTATGCTTGCTGATAACAGCAGCCAAGACTGACTTAAAGGCGCTAGCCAAGTCAGATATTATGAACTTAATTAAGTACGTCAGCTGTGTTGCAGATAAGTATTATACCCTTATTTACAGCAGTCCATAATGGCTTAGGGGACTGTGTCCCGGTAAGTATTCCACAATCGGTATATGGGTTACAGATACAGTAAAGGTGGTAACTGATGTAGACATGTATCTTGTCTAAATGGATTGGCTAAGGCCAATTCTGATTCATATAAATGCTATGTAATATATAGGATTATGCACTGTTACAAAGATGGTGTGAGAGTAGTGGCCAATTCTGGTTTAAAGGTATACGACTATATTGCATATGGGTGTTATGCAATAGTCAAACAGCAGGTAGGTATTATACAATGGCTGTATTATAACATGAACTTGTAGACCACAACTTTTGAAGTCAACGTGGTCCATATATTTGCTTACATTCAACTATAGGCTGTTGGAATAGTTATCAGTCTTAAGGATCTCACTAATTAGAATCTATGTTCTACGACTGGACTTATTCCTGCTGATTAAGAAAATAAGATAAATACGTATCCTGCTTCTGCGATAGGATTGGCCTGGGGCTAAATGGACGTAGACATGTATACAGTCATATATACATTTAACAAGGATTCTAATATCGCCACAGCTGGATATCAGGCAAGATAGATGTTCTGTATATTCCAATGATAAATCAAGGTCTATTTATAAAACTGGTATGATATTCATCAGGATCTCTTTCTTGGTTACAGGAGTGCAACTTATCTGGTCTCAGTCTGGAAGACAGTGGGTGCATCAGTCAGTGCAAATGTTTGGTTAAATCACATACTGTATACTGTATTCACTACTGCCACAGGGTTTTAGAGCTTTGCAATGAGGTATTTTATAGTACAGACCTATTTAGTTTGTCTCCAATACAATAGGGGTCAGCTCTTGGACTATATATTCATGGGACATATTATATTAATGGGTACCATATAAAGCTGGCTGTAAAATTAGGTATTCTCCATCAATTCAGTTATAGCTAAAAGTTTTGATCCACAGGTTCGTTATAACAGGCTATTCTGTAATGTTAATCCATATGGGGACAGGAAGCATGCAATCTTGGCATGCTGGGTTTTCTAAAGGGCTATGTTACTCTGGGTTTAGCCTTTTACACCACCATAGACTGGCCTGGCTAGTTGAGGTAAGTATCATAGGGCTTAACATCAAGCTATAAAAAGGGTCTTATACACTTTATCCTTTTAGACCAAGGCTGCAGTATCGGCCTTAGGCAAGGTCCTGGTTATTGCATCTCTTGCCAACAGGCTTGGACATGCATGTATGGTTAGTAGGGGAGTTCCATTGCAGAATAATAGGTAAATAATTATATCTCCATACCTAGATTAATTTTAATCTTGAACACTTAAGGATGGTACTGTCCATGTCCGGGGATTTGAGAATAACCAATCTCAAGCAGCATTGTTGGTTGTAATACTTCCTTGAGTCATTCAAAATTTCTTCCTATATGGTAAACTCATGGGAGCAGGCCATACAGATTGTTTATAGGCCCAATCTATGGGGTACAATAACTCCAGCTATGTACAGGTCACATCTGTGAAGGCTCGAGGACTGTGTCATAGCAAGGTTATGCATATCTGCAGGCATTTCTTTTACCTGGTCTACTCCAGGGCACGCTGATCTTTAATACTATCCAGTCTTGTTTGGTGTTGGATCATGAGCTAAAGATAAAAACAATTTCAATCTGTACAGACTGCAGAATGCTTCTAGATACCTCACAGGGCAGGTAAGGTATTCCCACATTGGCAGCACTCCTTCTCCATAAGTCATTCTATCGGACCTCTCATTGAGAGGTGTATTGGTTATGGTCTAGAATAAATACAGGTTCCTTAGTATTAAAGAGACTGGGAACTACACTAGGTGATGCCATGTACCGGTAGTGTCATACAGAGCGGGGTCATGTAGAATACTAGTGATGGTATTTTTCCTTCCCCTACTAAATCCTCTTTTGCAGGTACCATGCTTTTGAGCCATTTCCAAGAGTCCTCTTGTGGATGTTATGCGGTTGGAATAAACGTGCTGGTATGTAGTAGGAGTAAGACTATGTAGAAGTATTACTCTGGGTTCCTATCCGCTTCTATTTAATAAGAGATAGTTCTCTCTTTTTAAATGTAATTGTCATGCTGGTTTCACACTCGGTATCATTACTTTGGTGTGGGTTCCTTTAAGGAGTACTATTTCCTTTTATTCTCTTCCAGTCCATTTCCTCTGAAAATAGAGTTCACAGATTTCCACAAGGTGATTTTGGTCCACCTTTGGGGGTTTCATTCTTCTGAGTTTTATCTGGTATAGATTATACTCGGCCACTTCCTTATGTGTAACAAATTCCCTCCCATTGGGATATTAGCTTGCTAAGTCCCGGTAAGTATGACATGGAGTGTCCAGGAAAAGGGAAGATTGTATCATACTTACCGTGATCTTCCTTTCCTGGACACTCCATGTCAGGTTTCCCATCCCTTTTTCGGTAGTTTCTAGAAGCTTATTACGAGACACCGGACTGGGGGTTGGGGTTGGGCTTTTAAAGCTTTGGGGAGGGTCCTTCTGATGGGAGCACTGGGGCGGGGCTATCCCGGTAAGTATGACATGGAGTGTCCAGGAAAGGAAGATCACGGTAAGTATGAGACAATCTTCCCTTTTCCTGGGCCCCCTGGGCTGCGCCCACCACAAGCCCCACCTACAGGTCCGCCCTCCCCACACCACAGGTCCGCCCCCAACACACAACAAAAAAAATATTGGTGGCTAGGGTTCCCACATGTTAATAAAAAATACAGATATTGGTGGTTAGGGCTCCCCATTCAAAAAAAATTGGTGGCTAGGCCCCCCCCCCACATTATAAGAAAATTGGTGGCCAGGGCCTCTTAAAGGAGAAGGAAAGATTAAAACTAAGTAAGCCTTATCAGAAAGGTCCATCTAAATATACCAGTAAACCCCCAAAGTGGTGGAGTCCCCTGTCAAAAGAAACACAGCATTTCTTTCCTTCTATTGTCTACACATGGGCTTCTGTATCAGACTTCCTGCCTTCAGCTTAAACCTCATTGCCCTGGGCAAGAGCATGCTCAGTTTGCTCCTCTTCCCCCTCCGCCTCCCTTCTCTACTGTAATCTGAGCCCAGAGCAGGGAGAGACTCAGGCAGGAAGTGATGTCACACCATGTTAATACTGCAGCTCCTATCCTAAACAAACAGAGAGTTTCTAGAGCTTTTTACTCAGGTATGGTAAAACATTATACAGAATAAATATAGCATTCTAGCTTGCACTATTGCAGCTAATCTATTGGCAATAAAATGCCTCCATAGCTTTCCTTCTCCTTTAAACGTCCATGCCTTCCCGAAGTCAGTAGCTCTCAGAAAGATGAGGGGCCCGGCTAATCAAGTAAGTGTGGTGTGGCCGGGGTCCCCCTTACCCTCAGGGCCCCCTACAACTCTCTCCTCTGTCCCCCCCTGATGGCTGCCCTGCATGATGGGTATTGTAGTCTTACATTAAACTGGACAGTCGGCAAATTGTTACATTACCCAACATGCATTGGGAGACACAGACTTGGCACATTAGGGGAAGAAAAAACTTTGGCTGGTTTCCAAAGTACAAACCAACCAAAGGCCCAAAAAGTAGCCCAAATCCGTAAATTGGCTAGTTAGTACTTTCAAAACCCGCCTGGGCTTTAAATTAGTAACCCAATTTGGCTGGTAAACCACCAACCTGGCAACCCTGAGCAGCATATAGAAGCAGCTAACTATAATTCTATTTGTGTAGCACATGTGATTATCACATACCAGATGCAGCGTGTTGCAAAAATGGGAAGTCTTTAAAATGCTGCTTAATAAATATACTTGTCAGTATATTCCACTTGTAAGCAAGCAACGTCGTTGCAAAGCAAAACCTTTTTGGTTCAATAGAAGCGTTGGTGTTGAGGTGGGTAAGAAAAGACGTGCTTTTAAGGCTTTCAAGTTAGCTGGTACAGCCAAAACATTTATAAGGTACAAGGAGGCCAATAAATCATGCAAAGAAGCTATAAAACAAGCTAAAATTGTTATAGAAAAGGAAATTGCAGCAAGCAGTAAAAAAAATCCAAAATTATTTTTTAAATATGTTAATAGTAAAAAAATGAAGCAGGAAGGGGTGGGACCCTTACTATCAGAGGGGGGTCAGCTGGTTGATGAAAACAAAATAAAAGCGCAGATTCTGAACTCATATTTTTCATCTGTCTACACAAATGAGGAACCAGTAAGTGAAGGTTTCCTTCTTAACAGTCCCAATTCTAGTAATACAACTAATGATGCATGGTTCACACATGAATAAATTCAAAAGAGACCAGAACATGTTAAGATTAACAAAGGTCCAGGGCCAGATGGTATTCATCCCAGGGTAATTAGCGAGCTTAGCTCTGTGATTGCCAAACCTCTTTACTTAATTTTTCAGGATTCATTGAGATCTGGCATAGTGCCGAGAGACTGGCGAATTGCTAATGTAGTGCCTCTATTCAAAAAAGGATTCCGTTCTCAGCCTCAAAACTATAGGCCAGTTAGTCTGACGTCAGTGGTAGGAAAGCTTTTCGAAGGGTTAATAAAGGATAAGATACTGGACTTCATAGCAAATCATAATACTATGAGTTTGTGCCAGCATGGTTTTATGCGTAATAGATCTTGCCAGACTAACTTAATTTCTTTTTATGAGAATGTAAGTAGAGACCTCGATTCTGGGATGGCAGTGGATGTGATTTACTTAGACTTTGCTAAAGCATTTGATACAGTGCCACACAGAAGGTTACTGGTTAAATTAAGGAATGTTGGCCTGGAACATAGTATTTGTACCTGGATAGAGAACTGGCTAAAAGATAGACTACAAAGAGTGGTGGTAAATGGAACATTTTCTAAATGGACCAGTGTTGTTAGTGGAGTACCGCAGGGCTCTGTACTAGGTCCCTTGCTTTTCAACTTGTTTATTAATGACCTGGAGGTGGGCATTGAAAGTACTGTTTCTATTTTTACAGATGATACTAAATTGTGCAGAACTATAGGTTCCATGCAGGATGCTGCCACTTTGCAGAGTGATTTGTCTAAACTGGAAAACTGGGCAGCAAACTGGAAAATAAGGTTCAATGTTGATAAATGCAAGGTTATGCACTTTGGCAAAAATAATATAAATGCAAGTTATACACTAAATGGTAGTGTGTTGGGAGTTTCCTTAAATAAGAAGGATCTAGGGGTCTTTGTAGATAACACGTTGTCTCATACTGGGCAGTGTCATTCTGTGGCTACTAAAGCAAATAAAGTTCTGTCTTGCATAAAAAAGGGCATTAACTCAAGGGATGAAAACATAATTATGCCTCTTTATAGGTCCCTGGTAAGGCCTCATCTGGAGTATGCAGTGCAGTTTTGGACTCCAGTCCTTAAGAGGGATATAAATGAGCTGGAGAGAGTGCAGAGACGTGCAACTAAATTGGTTAGAGGGACGGAAGACTTAAATTATGACGGTAGACTGTCAAGGTTGGGGTTGTTTTCTCTGGAAAAAAGGCGCTTGCGAGGGGACATGATTACACTTTACAAGTACATTAGAGGACATTATAGAAAAATGGCAGGGGACCTTTTTACTCATAAAGTGGATCACCGTACCAGAGGCCACCCCTTTAGACTAGAAGAAAAGAACTTTCATTTGAAGCAACGTAGGGGGTTCTTCACAGTCAGGACAGTGAGGTTGTGGAATGCACTGCCAGGTGATGTTGTGATGGCTGATTCAGTTAATGCCTTTAAGAATGGCTTGGATGATTTTTTGGACAGACATAATATCAAAGGCTATTGTGATACTAAGCTCTATAGTTAGTATAGGTATGGGTATATAGAATTTAATTAAAAGTAGGGAGGGGTGTGTGTATGGATGCTGGGTTTTCATTTGGAGGGGTTGAACTTGATGGACTTTGTCTATTTTTCAACCCAATTTAACTATGTAACTATGTAACTATGTAGTACAGCCAGGTTGGGAATGAAAGGCTAGAACTGCAGCAAATAGAAAACAGAAAATCAATACATACTTACCGAGATTTTCTTTTCCTGGATTGGAACATGGCAGTGGGCACAATAGGGTTAATCCCTCCTGTCATGTGGACGGAAACAGGAACTAGTAAAGAATAAATTCAGCTCCCCTCTGCCTCCATCTTTGGACTTTACTGAACTCCCCCAATATGAGGATTGGGAAGCCTTGCCCACTGCCATGTTCCAGTCCAGGAAAAGAAAATCTTGGTAAGTATGTATTGATTTTGTTTTCCTGCTCCTTCCACATGGCAGTGGGCACAATAGGGACATTAAAAAACAACAACAAGCAAGGGTGGGATATGTAACTTTTACATATTCAAAACACTATTAAGAACTGAGGATCCAAAGTTGGAAAGACTTTTGGAGTATAAATCAAAATTGTGGTGTTTTATAAAGGTGTTCCAGGAGCCCCACACCGCTGCTTTGCAAATGTCTTCGGAAGATACCTGGGCTCTAAAGTCCCAGGATACCGCTGTACCTCTGGTTGAATGTGCCTTAACTTTGGAGGGTACAGAGGCAGACTGGTGTGAATATGCCATGTGGATACATTACTTGATCCAATTGGATTTTCGAAGAATGTGGGAATAATGATGTCTTGTGAGATATGGAAATTTGATATTACTTTTGGGGTGAACCCATCCTGAATTCTCAGGATAGCCTTGTCTTGTAAGAAGGTGATCTTATCTCTTTCTGCTGATGGATTTCGCTTACCCTTCTGGCTGAAGCAATTGCTAAAAGGAAAGTTAACTTAACTAGTTTAAGAGGTACTTCATCCAGGGGTTCAAAAGGAGCTGCGGTCAGTGCATTTAGAACCAGGCTAAAATCCCAAGGAGGCACTCTAGTTTTTTGACACTGGTGCGAAATGGCTGTTATTTGGCCTTTGAGAGTGGAATTACTTAAACAGCGATCAACTCCCTATTGTAAAAACTGCACTTCCGAATTTTGCTTTGTAGAATTATCATTATCTTTGCATCATTCAGAGAGCATTATACAAGTTCTATAGTACCTCTCTGTTGTGGAAGATTTTTTGTCTCCCAGAAGTGTGCAAATGGAACCATCCAATAGTCCTAAGGATTTTAGTTTGATCCTTTCAAACAAAAGGCCGGTTGGGGATGTGTTTGTGACTTCTGTGGCATCATGTCTGATTGGGAGTCTCCAGTAGTTCCCTTTGGCCAAGTAGAGAAGCTGAGGGAACCATACTCGTCTTGGCCACCAAGGTGCTATCAAAATTACATCTGCTTGGTCTTCCACAATCTTCCTGATCACCTTTTGGATCAACACTATTGGAGGGAAGATGTATAACGGACCCCAGTTCCAGGTTGCTGAGAACGCATCCACAATTGCTGCTTTGGGGTCTTTCTTCCAGGAGCCGAAGGTCTCCATCTTTGCATTGAACCTGGTGGCCATCAAATCGATTTTGAACTGGCCCCATTTTCTCCAAATTCTTTTGAAAATTTCTTGATTGAGCTCCCATTCTCCCCCCATAGGGGGAGATCTGCTGAGCTTGTCTGCAATCACGTTGCTCCATCCTGGAATGTGAGTGGCTTTGAGTAATAGTAGATTTTCCTCCGCCCAGGTGAGAATAGTTATGGCCAAGGACAAAAGATTCCAGAATATTGTTCCCCCTTGTTTCATTATGTACCTCACTGCTGTAGTGTTGTCTGATTTGATCAAGACTGCTTTGTTTGATATGAGAGCTGAATGCCAGAAGACTCAGATGAATCACTTTTAGCTCCCTCCAGTTGGAAGATCTTAGACTGTCTTCCCTGTTCCACCATCCTTGGGTTCTGTATTTCCCCATGTGGGCTCCCCATCCAGAGCTGCTGGCGTCAGTAGTAATTGTGGTCCAGTGGTCTATTGACAAAGGTATAGGCACCAATAGGTTCATTGCTTGCATCCACCAAATCAAACTCCATCCAGTTGGAAGATCTTAGACTGTCTTCCCTGTTCCACCATCCTTGGGTTCTGTATTTCCCCATATGGGCTCCCCATCCGGAGCTGCTGGCGTCGGTAGTAATTGTGGTCCAGTGGTCTATTGACAAACGTATAGGCACCAATAAGTTCATTGCTTGCATCCACAAAATCAAACTTTTTTTTGTTTCCTCCATCAGGAATATTAATTGATTTTGGGCACTCGGATTCTTGTTCCATTGTGATAGGAAGTTGAACTGGAGAGTTCCGGAGTGGATCTGAGACCACCTGACACATTCTATTGTGGATATCACTTTCCCTAATATGCTCTGGCAGATTCTTACTGTCGTAATAGGATGCATTAATAGTTTCCCTATATTCTTCATTAGGTCCTCTGCTTTTGTTAGCGGTAGACTGAGGGTCATCTTCCTGGTATCTAGGATTGTACTCAGGTATTCCACTTTTTGACTTGGTATCAGCATTGATTTTTCCCAGTTGATTTTCCAGCCTAGGCTTTCTAGATATTCTTTTGTCACTTCTAGGTGATCTAACAGCAAGGATGCTGATTGGGTTTTAGGAGAATATCATCCAAGTAAGAATAAATTTGCATTTCCATCAATCTCAAGTTTGCCAGGACTGGTGTCGGAGTTTTTGTGAAAATCCTTGGGTCTGTGGCCAGCCCGAAAGGCTGCATATTGAAAATGCTTTCCCAAGATCTTCAATCTCAAGTATTTTCTGTGGTCTCAGTGTATTGGTATGTGTAGGTACGCATCTTTTAAGTCCAGCTTTATCATCCAGTCTTCTCTGGATAGGGCCAAAGAAATGGACTTCAAGGTTTCCATTCTGAACTTTTGAGTTTAGTTGTTTTCAATTCAGAATTACTCTGTAATTTCCGTTTATTTTCCTCCTGAGGAACAGGTGTGAGTAAATGCCCTTGAATCTTTGACCTGTAGGCACTTTTGTGATTACTTTGTCTTGCCACAGCCTTTCTATTGTAGCCTTGAGTTGTCTTGTGGCTTTCTTGTTCTCGCCCATCTTATAATTTAGAAGAGTCTTGGGCTTGTTTGTGAGTTCTGGACTGTATCCGTTTGAGACAATATCCACCGCCCACTTGTCTTATACTTTTTGAGCCCATACTGCCTTGAAACCTGCCAATCTTCCACCTAAGTAAGGCAGTTGAACTCTCACACCTTCATGCCTTGCTTTTGTCAGCTTTGGGTTCCCTTTTGAACCTTTGGAAACTCTGGAAATTTTGGCTTTTGGCTTTCCATTGTCTGTTGTATTTTCCTGGCCTGTATTTCTTTGAATCACAAAAGGAGCTATGCTGATTCTTTCCTTTGAAATCTTTTATCCCTTATTTGTGGTAAAAATGCAGATTTTCCCACTGAGGCTTTAGAAATAATTTGGTCAAGCTTGGTTCCAAACAATAGAATGCATTCCAATGCCTTGCCATTACTGCTAGCCCCTTGGCTCTGGCTGCAAATTTCACATTTCCTAGAGAAACTTCTGCTGAATAGTCATTGGTCACCTTAATGTCGTGAACTATTTCAAGAAGTTTTGATCTTTCTACCCCAGATTTAATTGCGTTTCCCAATTCATTGATCTGGATTTTGTTAGCTCTTACTGCGGTAGTGTTGGCTACCTCTGCTTTACAGATGGCTCAGTTTGTCAAATATAATTTCTTAAGAGTGGCATCCTGTCGTCTTTCCATCGTGTCTTTAAGTGACACATCTTCATCCACCGGGAGAGTAGTTCTTCTGGCTACTCTGGTGATAGGCGCTACTCTGGTGATAGCTGCATCCACTTTTGGTACGTTGTCCCAGATTTTTTAATCTTTCTCTGCAAAAGGAAACATCTCCTTAAATTTTCTTTAAAGGAGCCAGTTTTCTGTCTGGCGTTCCCCATTGTAATCAATGTTTTTCTTGATCACCTCATGTAATGGTAAAATTCGCCAGCGAGACGTAATTTCGGTATTACGCTCGAAATGACGGTCTACTAACGGTCGCTGGCGTAACTTTGCTAGCGAAGAAGATAGACTCTAGCAGTATTTCGCTGCCTAACACCTGGCGGATAGACGTAACTACGCAAGTTCACTAAGATGTGGATTTTACTGAATGGTATCTCTTGCACCAGACTTGCCTTTGTCACCTCAGACCAGGTAAAGTGCAATAGAGTAGATAGGAGTTCCTCAAAAAATAGTTGAAAAAGAAACGATAGCGTCTTTTCCTTTTTCAGGGTGATAGGCTGAAAAATAGCGTAAATTTTTTTTGGGGTAACCGGCTTCCCCCTACATTTCCTAACATATGGCACATAAACAATGGGCTCATGTGTAGGGAAATAAAACAACTTTATTTTATTTTATTAAGGTTTCCCGGGCTTGTATAGTGTAATGTATTTGCTGCAACATATACGTCCATTGAACTTTAACTTCTCGCCGTATGCAAATTAGCCAACGCTATCGCAACTTCGCTTCACTTGGCGCAGTAACACTAGCACAACTTCGCCAGCATTCGGCGTCCTGGACACAACTTCCGATTTTAGTGAATTAGCGTTGTCCTGGTGAATCTAAGCCTGGCAAAGTGTTGCGCTGTGAGAGAAGCCGTCGCTGGTGAATTTTCGAAGGTTAGTGAATTTGCCCCTATGTCTTTGGTTGAAGAAGTCTGTTCATCGTTCAGATTTAGCGTTTTTCTGATTAATGAAAAACCTTAATTAATGGTTCTACCATATCCAATGACATCTCCGATTCCTCATCGGAGTCTGTCCCCGAAATTTCGCCTTCCGAGACTCTTCACTTTGTTTGGAAGTGGCCCCTCCGCTTGTGCTTGTATTTTCTGAGTTTATGCTATTCAGAACTCTATCTTTGACTTGAAATACCATATTTGTCATGGAGTTATTTAAGGATTCCTTCATCCAATCCATCACATGTGTAAATTGTTTGGAATTGACACCCGTTGCTTCTTCCATGCATTTTCTTCATACTTTTTTGCTTGGCAATGCTGGTTCTCCACAGGATAAGCATTCAGTTCTGCTGGACTTTTTCCTTTGCTCGTCTCTGTTAGGGGAACTTCTGCAAGAAGAAAATCCCCATTATAGAAAACATCTCAATAAGTTCCTTTAGTGAGGCAAAAAGAAGAAGAACTCACCCCCTGGAACGTATGAGCGTTTTGAAGTCATCACACCAGTTTAAATAACATGTTACTTTTAGAAAAAAACATGCGTCAAAAGGCTCAGCGTGACATACAACAGGTTATTTTACTTAGAGCCTGACCCTCTGTTCCAAGCAGTTGGCACACACTGTAAATAGCAGCAAGTTTAGGGGAGAAGATGCAACTATGAACTATTTAAGCCCTTGCGCATAACCTTACCACCATGTTGGTAACGGTCCCACAGCGGTTTATTACGAATGCGCTGGAAGAGACCGGCATTGCGACTTACTACACTACTGTGGCAACGGATGGCCAGGGGCTCGCCAGTCCCTCCGGAGATACACACAAGCCACAGCTCGATCCCGGAGCCTCACCGCTGGCACAGTAAGGGGGGAGTACAGGAAGAAATAAAAGATGGCAGCGGAAGGGAGGGGAGCTGAATTTATTCTTTACTAGTTCCTGTTTCTGTCCACGACAGGAGGGATTAACCCTATTGTGCCCACTGCCATGTGGAAGGAACGGGAAATAGAAAAGGGAGTTGCTTTCTACACCTTTCTACTCCCATTGCATTCTGGGTATTGTAGTTCACATTAACATTGGCTGTAGGCATTTGCTAAATAAAAACTATATTACAAAGTACAAACCTGCCAAGTCTCCAAAAACTATCCCAAATCTGTAGCTTGGCTAGTTTGGATTTTGGAAACCCTCCTGGGCTTGAAATTGGTAGCCCAATTTGGAGGAAAAACCGCCAATCTGGCAACCCGGGTGTGTGCACACATTGGCAAGTAAATTCCATTCCTGTCAGGGACTGAATCCATGGGGTGGAAGAGGGACAAATTTCAGTTTTCTCCACAAATGGGCAAAGCTATCTGTGGCAAGTTACATTAGTTAGGGGCCATTCCTAACGCTACACTCCTATCAGTAATATACTTCCCAACATTTGAAATCATACAGAGGGATAGTAAAAAAGTCATCTGCGTACAGGGAAATTTTCTGGGCACACCCACTTTGTGACCACCATTATACAAAAACCCAACCTTTTCACCTGATTGGAATAGCAGCATAACATATTGTGGCCCTAAGCATTCCGTGGCACCTGCAGTCCATGACTGCCACAGTGAGCAATCCCCAGCATTTCATGATTTTCATGAAAAAAAACAAAGAACGATATTGCCAATGTGTTGAGGAAAGATTCCTTTCTTGCCCCTCAACCGGCAAAGTCTCTGTATAGCATGGTATGTTTTCTCTCTGCTAGGGCTGTGAGGATGAGAAACAAAAGAGGTTAGTATGTGGGTCCCCTGCCCACACCTTTTAAACAACTCACTCTAAATTTTTTAGTATCCTCCAACTTCCCCCACTGCATTCCACTGTGTAGGAAGAAGGCAGGGAAATCAGTATTTGCCTCTCCTTTTAAACAAAATGGACACCCATACCTCCTAATCTGTCAGGCCTTGGATTGTGATTGGTTGCATGCTTACTTCCTGTCCACCTGTTTCTGGTGAGGTATGGTACAGAAGGGATAGGATATGTTCATCATTTGAAACCTTTGCAGTCTTTGAATAGCTCCTGTCCTTTCTGAAAGTGTTTGAAGGTTTAATAACTTGTACTAAAATCCCACTACTTGTCACTGAGCAGTTAGCTATAATTTTGGTGCTGTGACTAACTACCATTGTATAAGCCAGTTAAAGGGGTTGTTCGCCTCTGAGAACTTTTAGTATGATGTAGAGAGTGATATTCTGAGACAATTTGCAATTGGTTTTCATTTTTTATTACTGAAGGCTATTGAGTTATTTAGCTTTTTATTCGGCAGCTCTTCAATTTGCATCTTAAGCAATCTGGTAACTAGGGTCCAAATTACCCTGGCAACCATGCATTTATTTGAAGAAGAGACTGGAATATGAATAGGAGAGGCCTGAATAGAAAGATGAGTAATCAAAAGTAACACATTTATAGCCTTACAAAGCATTTGTTTTGTAGAAGGGAGTCAGTGACGCCCATTTGAAAGCTGCAAAGAATCAGAAGAAAAAGGCAAATAACGATTAAATTATAAAAAATAAAAACCATTTGAAAAGTTGCTTAGAATTGGCCGTTCTATAACATAATAAAAGTTACTTTAAAGGTGAACCACCACTTGAACGAATAAGCAGGTGCCTGTGCAAAGTTGTCCACGTTAAAGTAATTTGTGTGAGGACGGACTTATTGCCTTTAACACAAGTCGGTAGGTTTTTATTGGTCCACGTATGGCCACATTTAGTTATACTAGATACAGCCTAGAGAAGTCTTAAAACTCCATTTACTGTATATGCGACTTGATACTTTTTTTTTTTTAACCAGAAGCAGTTCACACACCTATGAGCAAATATTAAAGCCATATGGGCAAATGTCTGTAGTTTAATTGACCCAAGAGTTCTCTACTTATACTTAGATTCTGTTCACTAAAAGAGGGACTATTATGCTCTATAGTGCTGTCTAACTGGCAGCCCGTGGGCACCCTTGTGTGGCCCCACATGAAAGTCTGCCTGCTTCCCTTGTTACAGCTTTAATAAACATCAATACGGAGATGAACTGGTCCCTGCATTGTTTACACTTCAAATTCAGACTGTAAACTACTGTGTTGTTCACACTTGGTGTGCTACCACCATTAATGTGCATATGGTCTTAAAAGTTCTTATGGTAATATGGGTGTTGGTTAAAGTGGTGGGAGTCGTTAAGACCGGCTTCCAATATTGGCCTTCCACCATGTAAATCAGAAAAAAATCTGGCCCCCATGTACTACAGAAGTTGGACAGCACTGCTCTATACCAATGATCTGTAGACCTGTTAAATCAACCTTACAAAATTCAGCAAGTGTTTTATAAAGTCTGTATGTTCTATAATCTTTTTCATCTGTGTTACCTAAATGTGTCCTTTCCTCTTTATTTGGGCCACAGATACAGGTTAAGAAAAAGTCTCACCGGGGAAGTGGTTTATATGGTGGGACATGAATCTACACGTTATGCATGTTTTTTTCCCCCCACATTTACACATTCCCTAAATAGAAATGGGAGTTACCAAGTATCAACATTCGATACACCTCCTAATTTACCTGGAGCTAAAATGTTTTTTAGCGTCCGTAAAGGATACTCAAGTGTTGATCACTAAAATGGCTTGATGAATTTTGTCAATCTCCCCGAACTGCCTTCCCCCTGCTATGATGAGAAAACGCCAGCGCAATGGCACTCGCGTCGCTTCGATTTCCGAAGGCGCCCAAAGTTGCCTCACGTGTAAACTTTGGGCGACTTCGGAAATCGAAGTGACACGAGTGCATTGGTGCAGGCGATTTTTCATTTTAGCAGGCAGTTTGGGGAGATTGTCGCCCGAAGAAGAGGAGATTAGTCGCCAGGCGACTATATCTCCCCGTGTGCCCTTGCCCTGGGGGAAAAGACACACAGAGCTACTTGTCATAACCACAAAAATAGACAATGCTGATACTGATAACAGAGAATGTGTGTTTTAGCACAGGCAATTCTCAGCATTTTCTATGACAGGATTTTTTTTTCTGGCATTTTGTAGTCGTGACAAGTAGCTCCATGTGTCTTCATCCTAAAGCTTAGGCAACTAATAACAGTCCGGAGGATGGGCTGTGAATTGGCATAAAATATTATCTACTGGGGCATCTTCAGAGACCGTTGCTACGATCTCCCTAGGCTATTAAAAGCCCCAATACACATGTAGCCTACTTCTTTGTTGGTTCTCCTTTAACCAACTACAAAGTTAAAACAGCTTGTGAGCAAGGGAAAGTTAATCTGAAGTTATGTTTTTGTTATGATTAGTTGAATAGCACTAGTGCTAGTAATATCTAGAGCCTTGAAGGCTATATCAGAACAATTCACCCACAAAATAATCAGCATTCCTTTTAAACAAATTCATTTTTTCAGGATTTCTATGAAGTTATTTTTACTCCCTTCCATAACCCCATTTTCAATAGAAGCTTTTATTAATAGGTCAAAGAAAACAATCAAGTATCAAAATTAATTGGTAAAACTTTATTCTATTTTTCAATTTTTTTTGCCATTAAACAGAAAAACTGGAGCCAAGTAACATTTTTATAAAGGAAATGTGAGTCTCCAACAGAAGAAGAAAAAAAACAAAAAATACTTTCCGTAGAAAGTGGCTTGATCTTTCTGGTTTAAAATATAAATGAGTGGGTAACTGGACTGGTGCAAATAAAATAAGGCTTGGGGGGATGATAGTTTAAAAAGAAAAAAAAAAAAAAAAAAAAAAGGTACCAGCTTTCTAAGTTTATCTTGAGGCAACTGACCAATATAGCTATCAAAAGACTGAATCTTATGATAAATCGTTGCTGTAAACAAAACAAAAAAAAAACAAAACAAATGTTTCAGGCACATTTTCTTCCTTTTAAATACATTAATGTTTCAAAAGCTGCAGTGTCAAAGCAGCAAGAACGAAAAAAAAAAAAAACAGAAAAACAAAAACCGTGCATTTTTGTATAATTAAATTTAACACACATGGCACATGTCAGGCTTGTTGTACTCTGCACTTCCAAAGTCACTTAACACAAAAAAAAAAAAACTAAATAAATTTTGAAGAAAAGCATTCAAAAACAAATTGTGTATGCTCATGAATGCAGAGGTAATATATCCCCTCTGAAAAAGTGAATGTTTGGCTGTCGTTGGAATAAGAAAATGCTTCATTTTATCATTGCTTAGGGGAGACTGCATAGGATATATTCCACCATGTCTATGTGGTCCTTTGATAGAAAAATAAAGCACAGACCAATGCTAAATAAAAAGGAATTGCTACTTTATGTCTACGGCAAAGTAAAAAAAAAAAAATGGAGGTAGAATATATGCTAAACAGTATGAAAGTGCAGAAATATGTACGTTAAATCACATTACCATCAATTCGGTCACGAAAAAGGGAAAAAAAACAAAAAACAATTGTTGCGTTAAGATGCATCATTTGAAAGAAAGCTTTAAAAAAAGAAAAAAAAAAAAAATTATTTACTAGAAGGCTTACTCTTCAGTTGCAAATGGGCATAATTTAAAAAGGGTTTCCTGGCTTGAAAGTAAGATGGTAGATGTTTAAAAGATTGCAGTCCTTATGCTAAATAAGATTCTTGGAATTTCTGGGCTATGAAGAAGGATGTTGTTTCTCCTCACAAACCCAATGACTTTGATCATACTTAAATAGGTAATGTGCTTCTGAAGATGGAAATCAGTCGACAACCCCAGCTTGACGGATCTTTCTCTCTGCACCAAATCCCTGAAAAGTCAAAATACAAGTTGCCGTTTACTATCAAGCATATATTTCAAAACCATACCACTTTAGAACAATAGCATCTCTAATTATAATATAAAATCCAAATATATAAATATTCATCTAAATTTGAATAAAAAAAGTTATACTTTATTTGCTTGTAAGTGGGGTGGTTGCCTGTGTTTTCTAAAAACAGGGGGCACCATATCACTATATCACATTCGACGCACTACGACAAAACGCATGCAACGGAAATAAGGCAAGGGATAGAAATGTTGGATGAAGTCGCAACTTTGATCCGACACAGACACGACTGTCAACGCTGCGACTTCATCCGACATTTCTCTCTTACCTTATTTCCGTCGCATGCATTTTGTCGCAGAGCGTCTGTGTAGTCCTACCCTTAAATAACGGTACAGTGTTGTCATTTTTGTTTTTTGGGGGGCTTGTAAAATTCACAAACATTTCCTGGCAAATAAAAAACTGGTTTGTGAGTTTTTATTTATTTACACATGCTCCCCGCTATCACTGTTTATTACATATGAATACTGTGCTGCACTACCAGCATCATGTATGTGGATTGCAGCAAGCCATAAGCACAGGTGCTCCAAATGAGACTGCCCTGTTGTAATTCCGGATCCCAAAGAGCAATGTCAAACATCAGCAGTCCACTCAAAGGCCCCTGTATAATGAGCTGCTCTTTTTCTTTTAAAAAAATAAGGGGAAAAAACTGTAGCTGGAGGGAAGGGTTAATTATAGAGGGCTTTTCTGTGAACAATTGATTTGACTTTGTTCTTTGAAATCAAAGTAGAATGTTACCTTGTTTAGAGCAAGAAATAAAAGTAAAATATTTCTCAATTAAAACAATTGTACGTATGTTTAACACATGGGTGTCCAAACTTTTGGCTCGCCAGGCCACATTGGAAAAAGAAAAATTGTCTGGGACCACACATGAAATATACAAACACGTTTGATTTGTAAAAGTAAAGGAAATACACAGAAAAGAACTACAATGCCAGTTGGATAACAAGATGGAGCTATACACTGGAAAATGGGACACCTGGATAATAAATAGAAGTATTATATAATGAATAAAGTACCCCCTCTTGTAAAATATAAGGATATTATAAGTAACCGAGGAGTTTCATGACCATATAAAAACACGAGGCCGAAGGCCGAGTGTTTTTATACAGGTCATGGAACTCTGAGGTAACTTCTAATATCCTCATATTTTGCAACTGGGGTACTTTATTTATTATAATACACAAGTTTCAGTAAGTCATGTGACAGAAATGACATCAGAACTCACAGTTTATAACTGATGACATCAGAACTCACCGTTTATAAGGATATATTTTACAAGATATTCGTGGCTTTTGTGTATTATATTATTATTACTAACTGGGCAATTTCCTCGGGAACCAAGCGTTTCAAGCTGGGCCGCAGTTTGGACACCTCTGGTTTAACACATGCTCTATTTGTTTACACCAGATTTTTTTTTAAAAAAAGGGTGGTTTCTGGGCCTTTAAAACACTAAATGGTGCAGCTAGATGCATTTAACATAAATTAGATTTTGCTATAAAGTGCCAATATGTCATTTTAGGGTAATGGCCCATAGGGTAATTGGCCATGCTAAGTAGTCTACAGCAAGGGTCCCCAACAGCCAGGCCGCAGCCCAGTACCAGACTGTGGACAGTCTTGAACTGGGCTGCCGAGCCCAGGGGACAATTAACGAAATAACGAATTGGACGGCGACCCCCTCCCCTGGTCCTTGCAAAAAAATTTTTGGCTCTATACCTACCGGTCCCCGGGCCAAAAAAGGTTGGGGATTGCTGGTCTACAGAACAGGTGCCAAAACATACAAAGATACCTTTAATCTTATTTATGTTGCCTTGCGTGATCACATGAAGATGTAAGCATGTATGCTTAGAAAATGAAGCCAGTTGTTTACAACAGCAATTATAAAAACGTTTACCTTTGTGTTATCTGGACCTTTAGGCTGACGTAAAACTATGAGACGTGGGGCGCTGGTATCATCCAGTGTTATGCTCTTTAATCGGTTTACTAATCTGTCAGGGCGAGGCGCTGCCACCATTTCAGGGCCTTTGCTGTAATGTAGGAAGAAAAAAAAATTAATGTGTATTACAGAAACATTTGCAACACTAAAAGAGTTAATAAAAACTATCCTGGCAACTGCAAAAACTGAAGACCACAGCACCATTACTGAGATCTGAAGCACAGGGACCCATGAAACATTGTTCCCCAAGTCCAGAAACCATGGCCTTTGTCACTCGTATGATTTTACTAGCACAATCCTGCAGAACACAGTCGGTGAGCTCCAGGAGAATTGTTGCAGTAAAAATGCCATTCATTTGAATGGGAACCACTATGCCATATGCTGAAGATGACAAGCAGGGATTTTCTTAAAATGTGTTGCTCTATTGGGACAGACGTAAGCTTCTCTGAGTCTGCCACAGGCTAGGTGTTTGCCCTGTGTGTAAAATGTCTTGCACCGCAATACAAAAAACCAAAACCACTAAAGGTGGAGTCCAATTTTTTATATGGAAAATGGTCACCTTACAAAGGCTGAAATTAAGCCAACCAACCAGGAACAGGATAGAGTGGTGGTGGATCAGCATTGCAGATTGCATACACAAGCTAGAGACTTGCTACTTGTTGAAGCTGTCAGGAGGACAATCATTTACCTTATAAGTGTAACATTGCAACCACTGCATTTTCCTGTCCGCTGATTCAGAATTACAGAGAACTCTACTTCATCCCCAGCTTGGAGTTCAACACCATCTTGGACCTCCTTCACGTGGAAGAAAAGTTTCTTACTGTCACCAACTTCGTAGTTAATGAAACCAAACTGGAAAATGAAAATACATTATTCAGAGCACATTCACAGAGGTGTATGCATTAAACTAAAGGCCTTCAGCATCTGTTCATTTAAAACATTTTCAGAATGATGGCCTTAAGTGATATAAGGCTCCACTACTGTAGGATTCACTGTCTTTTTATTGGTAACAGGCAGGAGGTGAAGTAATCTGTCAAACGTTTTCAAATATGTGCCTTTCCCTCCTTTCCAGTATACGGTGTAAGCTTTCAAACGTTGTATTATATTATCTTATAGGACAACTAATACCGTATCATGGCTTCTTTCAAAGATCTGCCTTCTCTTATTTAATGAGACAATTAAAGCGGAATCTCATACTTGTTTCTTCTCTCCATTACAGAGGTCTAATGCACTAGGACAGCAATTTAGCTTGTGAAACCAACCCTAGCCACTTGCTTAAAATATTTAAGTTTTTAACTCATGTTTTCCTATCTTTTTTTTCTTACCATTTTACCTTCTATCTTTATGCAGCCTTTAAAGAACCAACTTCTTAAAGTTGCAAATTAACGCCTTTACCCAGTCTCACTTAAAGGGGACCCGTCACCCAAAAAAATTATTCAAAATCCTATTTTAAATCCTATTTTATCACATTAGTAAAGCAAAATTAACTTTAATTACACTTTATAAATTATTTAAATCTTGTTTTGTTCGGTGTAGGAACTCAATTATAGCAAGCAGGCAGGAGCCATTTTGTGGACACTTATTAAGGCAAGCCTTGCATCATCTGAGAATCTTGTTTGTGCACCAGAATGGGGGACCCGATGTCCATCCCCATGCCCTGGTTACACAATTAAATGGTTAAGAGAACAGGCGAATGTGGGGAGTGCAATGACATCTAGGAAGTGCTAAATATAAAGTGAAAGTAATTGCTTGTCCCACCTCTATTCCTAAGGCATAGAGGAGGGGCAGACAATATTTGATAGTGGAGAACTTTAAAATAAGCTTACAACAGTTATGAAGGCTTCAATAAAAAAAAATTGGATTTCATGCTTAATTTGAAATGGATTTATTTTATACAGCTTTTTTGTGTCTTGGTGAAGGTCCACTTTTAAATGGTAATATAATAATTTGTAAAATATCAGTCTAAAGAAGAGAAAAAGAAAATTTTTGTGCAGTTCTGCACATAGGCATTCTTTGACTTGTGGACCACGACAAAGCTAATGGCTCCTATCTATAATTTCTGTGTGATCCGGACAAGGAGCCAATAATGTATTGCAAATATGAAATGTGCAGAACTGTTTTAAAAATGGTAGTGGTTAGGTATTTAAGAAATGGCTTCAGACACCCGAGCATGTTACCAGGCCTGTGCAGGCAGCCTGAATGCTGGTTGACCATAAAGCAACCTTAAAAAAAAAAAAAAAAAAAAAAAACAACTCACCTGATCTTTCACACACTCCACGGTACCTCTGCGGAGGGGCTCAATATTACAGGCCATAGTCTGGCCATTTTGGCTCAAAACACAGAGCTGAAATTTCACAGTTTCTCCCTTCAGTAGACAATCAGCTTTGTTCTCCATTCCTACAATGCCAAAGGGGATCAAGTGTCCTTTCATGTTTTCTAGAACACAAAATAAAAGAATGTTATTTAAAACCCATTATATTCAAGAAAATGAAGTTTAAAAGTGCCCTTTATAAACGTGCAAAGTGATTTATCGGTATCAGACAAAAGACTTTCTATGGGCTTTTACAGAAAAAGTGTATTATTGCAGGAATAATCTTAAACTTCCTGTGGTAACACATAACATATGGAAATACAGATAAATGGAGGGCACACCTTATTCGAAATATACAAAAGAAAACAATGCAGTGGGAGGTGCAAAATAACCTTTAGGTCACCCCTACAGAGCAACAAAATATAGTACATACAAGAAATCAGGTCTGCACACTCACACACAAACCTTTAGACTCAGGTGGTAAGATTGAAATATGTTTTACTAGTTAAAAAGAACAAGCAAACAAAAAGCATAATGTTAACAAAAATAAAAAACATTTCACATGATGTTAATATACATACCACCCTTAAGGTACAAACAAGGCAGAAAAGAAGACTACAAGGAGCGAATACACCTGCCAAAATGAGAATAGCCCCAACGTTTCGGCAAATAGCCTTTGTCAAGGGGATTCTGATGTGTAAGGGGATTAGCAATGGAATAAATACCCTCTTCAATAATGCGTCCACTTCTATTTTCGCGCGCTCGTTCGGGTAGCGCGAACGAAAATATATGGTTTTTGATGGTCTTTGTACTGTTAGGGCGTCTTGCGGCACATAATACGCATTCATGGGGCTTTGTTCACAGACGGTGAATTGGCTGCAGAGAAAATTCATATGCACGATTTTCATTTGGGTTCCGTACTTACCAGCTGCTTTGGTATATCTATGCATATTGAGCATTCTGATGTGTAAGGGGATTAGCAATGGAATAAATACCCTCTTCAATAATGCGTCCACTTTTTTGTACCTTAAGGGTGGTATGTATATTAGCATCATGTGAAATGTTTTTTGTTTTTGTTAACATTATGCTTTTTGTTTGCTTGTTCTTTTTAACTAGTAAAACATATTTCAATCTTACCACCTGAGTCTAAAGGTTTGTGTGTGAGTGTGCAGACCTGATTTCTTGTATGTAACACATAACATATGCCATAAGCCCAAGAAAATGATGACATAAGATACTTTATAGGTAGCGTAGTGTATCTAAAGAAGAAACAACAAGAATGCAGAGAGGACTGCTTTCAGTGATAAGTGTCCCTTGAATTTACATCTACTATAACATTTAAATAATAAAAATGGGCAAAATAATTGGTGCTCCTATCCCAGGTCTTTAAATTTTCGGCATTTACTATTGCACTTGCACTTTAGAAGCACGAATAATTCTAAAATTGTTAATTTTTAATGGTCTTTTGAAATTCTGTAATGAGCACATGGTAGAAAGTTTTTATAACTAACCATGTTTTTTGCACCTGGTAGAAAGAGTTTATAACTAACCATGTTTTTTTGCATCTGTGCTGTCATCCTCTTCATCCTCTTCATCCTCTTCAATTTCCTCAGCTTGTTCAGGAATTTCTTCTGTGATTTTCTGCTTATATTCAACTAAAAATAACCCAAAAAACATACAATCAGCTTGGTACCACTTCCATGTATATCAACACCACTACTAAAATCACTTATATACAGTTGTGTTCAGAATAAGTGTTTAAAAATGTTTTATTTCCATACACACAAATGCATTGATAACACTGCACATTCAACTTAATCAAAACATTAAGAAAAATTCTTCAAGTTTGCATTATTCCTTTACAGAAGGAAGTGAAGAAAATGTAATATTATGCTGTTCAAAAAAAAAAATAGCTGTGTCTGCATTCTTCTTTACAAACATTCACTGTATAAACTGAAAAAAAAAGTGTTTCAAGATTTTGCTTTCCTTTGAAATCACTGAATATTTAGTTGAATATGCACGGTTAGCTGCACATCTGTGTTGCATGGAGTCAATAAAGTCCTGGCACCTGTTACATTCCACAATTCTTCTGCATTTCTTGGTTTTTCCTCAGAAACAGCATTTTGTAAGTCACCCCACAAGCTTTCTGTTGGATTAACCCTTTATCTGCCAAGTACATCTGTATTACCTGCTGCCAAGCATGTAGTAACTATGTGCTGCACAGTCAAGGGCTGCTTCGCGGCTTTTTCCACAGTGCAGTATAGTCTGCTGCACCCCAACCCACTAGACAACGAGCCAAGGGGGCGGCTATGTCAGTCCTGTGACGAGATTGTTGCAGGATCCGACTTTTTTGTACTTAATCGATTTTCAGTTTGATCATTTGAAGTAAAAAATTTTTTGCAATTTTGTAATCAGCAGAATGTGTACTATCCAAAAATATATGGTTTTTGATGGTCTTTGTACTGTTAGGGCGTCTTGCGGCACATAAAACGCATTCATGGGGCTTTGTTCACAGACGGTGAATTGGCTGCAGAGAAAATTCATATGCACGATTTTCATTTGGGTTCCGTACTTACCAGCTGCTTTGGTATATCTATGCATATTGAGCATTAAACTGTTGAGGTTCATAGGGTGTTTTACAATTTTAGAATATAAATGTGACAAACTGCAATATTTTTAGGCGATTGCACAGCCTACTTACCCAGTTTTTATTTTTATACTGAAAAATTCCTTGAAGGTCAGGGGAGTGGGCTAGCTTCTTCATAATGTCAATGTTGCATGTTTACTAGTGTGTTTGGGGTCGTTGTCTTGTTGAAACACCCATTTCAAGGGCATTTCCTCTACAGCATAAGATAACATGATCTCTTTAATATATTGATATACTGAAACTGATCCATGATCCCTGGTATGCGATAAATAGGCCAACATGAAACAACCCCATATCATGCTGCTTGCACTACCATGGTCTTCACAGTGTACTGTGGCTTGAATTCAGTGTTTGGAGGGGGGGGTCCTCTGACAAACCGCCTGCAGCCCCTAGACCCAAAAAGAGCAATCTTGTTTTCATCAGTCCACAAAATGTTATGCCATTTCTCTTTATACCAGTCAATATGTTCTTTGGCAAACAAACCTTCAGCATGTCTTTTTTTCTCCCAACAATCTGACTTTGCGGGGGCTTCTTTCTGATAGCTTGGCTTCACATAGGCGTCTTCTAATTTTAATCTTCCCTGAGCTAATCATTGGCGGAGTCGTTGCCATTTTGGCTATTCTTTCCATTTGAATGGTAGTTTACGGTTTCCTCCACGTCTTTCAGGTTTTGGTTGCCATTTGAAAGCATTTGAGATCATTTTAGCTGAGCAGCCTACCATTTTCTGCACTACATATTAGGGAGGCACCGAATCCACTTTTTGGGCCGAATACTGAACCGAATTTGCATATGCAAATGACTTCCTAGTTTTGTGACAAAGTCACTCGATTTCCTATCCCACACCTAATTTGCATATGCCATTTAGGATTCGGATTCGCCCGAACCCTGCTGAAAAAGGCCAAATCCCAAACCGAATCCTGGATTCTGTGCATCCCTTCTTTATGTTTTCCCCTCTCCAATCAACTTTTAATCAAAGTAAGTTGTTCTGAACAAAGTCTGAAACTCAGATTTGCCCAGAGAGAGAGAGACATGCACTATACGCAGCATGCACAACATTTGCTGCCTTCCTTCCTTAAATAAGGGCGTAATTACAGAATGAATGATCTCACTAATTTAAGTCCATACTGCTATTATTTTGAACACGCGTCAAACAATGATTCAATTACACAGAATCAGTAGCATGCATGTTACGACTGTTGGTTTTCTATAACTCTGCTATACCTAATAGTAAATTATTTAAATTATTTGCTATGTAGAAAAATTATTTCTATCAAAAACAGTGAATAAGTTAGTGATGTCGTCTGTGTATCAAGGTTGATATGTTATATCACAGACATTTCAGATAAAATGAAATATATAATATTTTAATACAGGTTATACATATAAGCTTAAAATAATGATTATTATATGGTGGGATTATCATGAAGCTAAAATGGTCATATGATGGAGATGCCAATAAATGTGACATCATTGCCATATAGTTTTAACATACTGCAATCTTTACATTCTAGTACATCAGATTAGATCTTCATCCTCACACAATATCCAATCTTCCTATCATATGCTTTTATCATAATCAAATTTGGTAATAATACCATTGTGAAAAAAGAAAATATATATATATATAAAAAAAACCAAAAAAAACCCACTTACCCTCTTCTAAAAGTTCAATCATGCCCTGGTATTCAGTTTGTGTAGGATCTACGCTCCTTAGAGGTCTGACTACTTTACCCCAATAAATTGTTGGGTCCACCTCATCATTTGATCCATTGACTAGAAAGCAGAGAGAAGGAAAAAAATATTATACTTTAATATGATCTAAAGTAAGCGGGTTATTTATCAAAATCTGAAAAGTTTTCACAATTCTCTGAAAACTACGACTAAATCCGCACGGATTACCCCCCCCCCCATTTATCAATACATTTTCCGAAAAATTTCTTGTGCAAGAAAAAAACTTGATAAAATCACGAAAAAATCTGAAAACTACGACTTTCTGATTTAATGCCCAAATACCGCAACTTTTTCTGAAACCCATCGGAAATAGGATATATTCGGGCATCTGCCATTGACTTCTATATGAAACTCAGCAGGTCTGAGTTGGAGTACTTTTTTATTCTAACACAATCTGGGTTTAATACGATGGTTTTTTTCCCATTTAAAATTACAATCAGGGCAAAAAAAAAAAATCTGTCTTTTATAAATAACCCTTTAAGAGGGTAGCATTCCATAGGTATCTGTTCTCAATCATCTGGCATATGTACCAATACTTCAAGATCTAATTAAATTGGCCTTAGACTTATGGCAGCACTTTTTTTTTTTTTTTTTTTTAACAAGGTGGATTTAAAAATTCTGCTTGACCAGGTATGCCTAAACCTGGTTTCCGCTCAATAAAAGGTTTTATGGTATTTTGGCTGTCAAAGATATACAAGTTCTAACGTTTTGTTTATTTGGTCTACTGGCTTGAATTAAATGAACAGCAACACTAAAACATGAAAGTTTTTTTTTTTTTTTTTAAAGTAAAAAATTATAATGTACTTTTGTGCTGCGCTTGTAAAATTTATACTTGTTATCTAATACATTACAGGTAACATGTATTTGCAGTTAAGTGTACAGTAGAATAAACATATCCAATATTGGAGATGCATACATTTAAAATACACCTACCTTGATGAGCCTTGGTAACTCTCTCAGCACTGACTTTGTTTCCCTTTCCTTTTGACAAACTGTACTCCACCATATCCCCCAAATCCAGTTTATCCACATCTCCTGAATACTCACTGTATCAACAAAAGAAGATGAGAAGATGTTTATTTACATCATGGCTAAATGCAATAAACTTTCTAGTTCCTGTGTGTTTAAGAGTAAAGTTTGCAGGCAGATAAAATAAAATCAGAAAATCTGTGGACATTTAAAATGGTATGTTCTGTAAATGGCTCATTTAGAAACGGATTTGATATTCACAGCCCTAAATTGCCACATTTTTTCAAATGGCCAATTTAAAGTGAAGTTAAGGGATCCTGTCTTCGGAAAACATGTTTTTTTCAGTTAACACAGTTAACAGTGCTGTTCCAGCAGACTTCTGCACTGAAATCCATTTCTCAAAAGAGCAAACAGATTTTTTTTTATATTCAATTTTGAAATCTGACATGGGGCTAGACATTTTGTCAATTTCCCAGCTGCCCCTGGTCATGTGACTTGTGCCTGCACTTTAGGAGAGAAATGCTTTCTGGCAGGCTGCTGTTTTTCCTTCTCAATGTAACTGAATGTGTCTCAGTGGGACATGGGTTTTTACTATTGAGTGTTGTTCTTAGATCAACCAGGCAGCTGTTATCTTGTGTTAGGGAGCTGTTATCTGGTTACCTTCCCATTGTTCTTTTGTTTGGCTGCTGGGGGGAAAAAGGAGGGGGTGATATCACTCCAACTTGCAGTACAGCAGTAAAGAGTGATTGAAGTTTATCAGAGCACAAGTCACATGACCTGGGGCAGCTGGGAAATTGACAAAATGTCTAGCCCCATGTTAGATTTCAAAATTGAATATAAAAAAATCTGTTTGCTCTTTTGAGAAATGGATTTCAGCGCAAAATTCTGCTGGAGCAGCACTATTAACTGATTCATTTTGAAAAAAAATGTTTTTTCCCATGACAGTATCCCTTTAGTTTGAATTAGAAATGCACAGAATAGTTCAGTTATGAATTTAAACTAAATGGAAACTCACAGAAAAATTGTTGCAAAGTGCTGAAGAATGAAAGAATTGAAATCATAGATAACCATTAGCTGGAAGCTTAACAGGGTTTTTGAAGGGTTTTTGCCTGCCTGGTCTCAGATGGAAAACAGCGTTAGACAAAATGCCCCTCTGCCTGTCACTGCTCCTTATATTTGTAAATCACAAATGCCCTACTAAACACACCGGGATTGCGGACATGCTAAAATCTTGCTTCAACGTCTGCCTGTTGTCACTCCATGTATCCATTAAATTGGGCATATATCCTTTAATATTAGTAGCACTGAGAAGGAAAGACCGTGTTCACCACACCAAGGCCTAAAGTTGCCACAAAAATATACCCAAAATCTTATTATATTTGAAATGTAATGGAGGGCTGTCCAACTAAAGCACATGGGCCAGATAGAGATAAAAATGCTCTGGAGTCCACACTTGACTAAAGGTTCCCTAGATATCACTGTACGCACTGCACTCTACCTGTAATGAAAGAAAATTTCTTTATCATGGTTTGAAGTTTCAATGAATCCAAAGTTATCTTTAAGGGTAGCCACATAGCCATAAAATCTTTTGCCATTCGAGTTGCGTCCAAGAACTTTCATGGATACAGCACTCTGCTGACCAGACCTTTTGGCTTCACAAATGCTGAATTCAACCTGCATGAAAAATAAAAACATTTTAAATCGCTGCACCACAGTGCAAGCCTGTTCAGTTTTTGAGGTTGCCTACCGTCAAGGAAATCTTCTGCCAATTTAAAAAATGAATGTAGAATTGCTCAGAGTACTTTTTTAAGCAGAACTGACCCTCAATTGGAACCATTTCAGTTTTATTATATTAGATTGCTAAAAATAACAACATTGACAAGCCAAAATGACCTGACTGGCCTTTTAAAGCAAAACTGTCCGCTCAGTCAACAGAACGTAACAGCAGGTGGCACCATTTCCTCCTTAAAAAAAAAAATAAAAATAAATATTTTTTGCACAATAAAAGAAAATCCTAAGCACCTTTACAATATACAGTCATTTAACATTTTCTATGGTTTACGTTATTTGTATTGTAGTTATTTCTGTCCCTTTCTATTCTCTGCCTTGGTGGCTCTGGCTTTTGAAACAATGTAACAGACCAAACAACTGTCTTACTGGAGGAGACTGACTTTTGCAACATTGTTTAAAAAGCAACAACCAGTAGTTAAGCAAATGCCGCTTTCAATAGCAATTACATTGACAAATAATTAAAATTTTTAATAGCATCATATTGGAAAGTTACTTGTGTTTTCTTTTATTAGGCAATTAATAATTTTTGGGCCGACACATCCTTTAACTTCACAACTGCAAATGTATGTATGTATGTATGTATGTATGTATGTATGTATGTATGTATGTATGTATGTATGTATGTATGTATGTACAGGTATGGGATCTGTTATCCAGAATGCTTGAGACCTGGGGGGATAGGGGATGTTTCTGTAACTTGGATCTTTATAACCTACTAGAAAATCTTTTAAACATTAAATAAACCCAATAGGCTGGTTTTACCCCAAATAAGGATTAATATCTTCATATGGATCAAATGCATGGGTATGGTTTTATTATTACAGAAAAGGGGACTCTTTTTAAAAATATGGATTATTTGAGAATAATGGGAGTCATTGAGAGACGGCTATTCTGTAATCCAGAGTTTTCTGGATAACCGGTTTCAGGATAACAGATCCCATACCTGTATAGGGATCTGTGGAGTTCATGGGTGCCATTTTCCAGCTCTCCAGTATTCTTCAGTAAGTGAACAGCATATTGGTGCATGTGCAGTTGAAGCAGTTTTCTGGTTCGTAGCAACTGCGCATGCACCAAAAGAGCCAGAAATTGCAGAAGGGAAGGAAGAAGTCCCGAAGAATACAGAAGAGCCGTAAAATGGCACCCATGAGCTCTGCTGCACTTACTCTGCACTATACGCGAGTAATAAATTAGGGGTACTTTCAGGGGTAATAACCGATGCAGGGGGAAGCAAGGGGGGGCACTATATAGGGTAATGGGTAGGGGTTTAGTTCTCCTTTAAAGAGCTGCAGTGCCGCACAATGCATATATATTCAAATCGAGATAATGAAGTAATGTGAATTGCAAATGTGTTTAGAAGAGGACCCTAAGCTAAATTACAATAATTAGTTGGAAAGGATTACATTTCCTTTACGAAGTAGACCTTAAATGTGTTTTAATGATGTGAAAATGCAAATCATTTATAATAGGAACTAGACATTAAGCCCGTTAAATTAACGGGCACTAGAACATATGTAGTCAAACATTTATAAAAACAGAATTGTTCTAGGTGAATTTTCGGCTGCGCTACACAAATTCACTAACATGCGAATTTACGCTCTGGTCGGCGAACGGTAACATATTTACGTTTTTCAGACTATCAGCCACAATGGTAAAACACGCCACAGCGTAAGGGTGCGAAGTTGCGCGTCTATCTACTTCGCTATCGTAAATTCGCCAGCGTAAATTCGCCACAGACGGTCTGTGCGGCACATGCACAGTAGCGCAATTCCATGGACACAGGTACTGTACGCAGAGACACTTGAACTTTATTATATAGGAGGATATATAGCTACACAAACAGCCAGCACTATAATATAAAGGCCTTAGAAGCTGTGTAGGATTGTGTGGGGGGTGTGTGGGAGGGTGTAGCTTTGTGCAACTGTGTGGGGGTGTAGGTGAAGGTGTGTGTGTAGGTGTAGGTGTGTGTGTGTGTAGGTGTTTGTGTAGATTTCCAGTAGGAAGCAGTCAGCAGGTTGAATGTGTGAGCTGCAGGAATGAAGTAGTATTGGGTAGCGCTGCTTAGTAGAGGTCTCCCAGGTGAACTGACAGCATGTAACCAAGGCAGGGCTTTTCCATGACTTAGGGCCCAGGGGAGTAATTGAGAGAGATCAGTCACACTTCTGGTTAAACTACAACATTTAGCCTTGGAGGCACAGTGCAAGTTGCAGCACAAACAGCAGTTACAACTATACACACAGCAATGTCTTTACACAATGCAACATTCAATCAAACACAGGAGGGCAGTCAAGTTATTTCTAAGACACGCCCTCCAAAAAAACAATCATAACAACAGACAAAAAAAACAATAGACGCCCCCATCTCCATTCTTACAAAGGCACCTTAAAAACAAACAAAAATTTAACAAAACATGTGGACGGATACACAGGTGAAAAAAATTTCATTTTGACTGTGGTTTCTCCCAAACAAACCTGCAGGTGTTTCAGAAGTGGGACAGGCCCCCCCAGCCATGGTGACACGGGGGCAGCCAGGATTTGGGTGTGTGCACAATTATTATATTGGGTTTATTACGCTGTACTGGAGCAAGTAAAAGCACAGAATAGTGTGTGTGTGTGTGGGGTGTGTGTGTGTGGTGTGTGTGGTGTGTGTGGTGTGTGTGGTGTGTGTGGTGTGTGTGGTGTGTGTGGTGTGTGTGGTGTGTGTGGTGTGTGTGGTGTGTGTGGTGTGTGTGGTGTGTGTGGTGTGTGTGGTGTGTGTGGTGTGTGTGGTGTGTGTGGTGTGTGTGGTGTGTGTGTGGTGTGTGTGGTGTGTGTGTGGTGTGTGTGGTGTGTGTGTGTGTGTGTGTGTGTGTGTGTGTGTGTGTGTGTGTGTGTGTACACTCGCGCGCGCCCGGTCTTCTCTCTCACCCTTCTGCTGCCGTGTGAGAGCCGGTCTTCTCTCTCACCCTTCTGCTGCTGTCTCTCACGTGCACTCTCTCCCCTCCGCCTCCTTCCCCGTGACATCACCATGGGGCGGGGCCTCTTCTTTCAAACAGCTAATTCACAGACAGACAATGGAGGAAGCTCGAGCAACCTCATCTCAGTGCGTGACTCCAGCAGCTTCTCGTTATTTCTCTTCAGGGCTTTCCCTTATTGCCGCCGACTCCTCCATCCCAGCATCAGATCGGGATTCCTGGTGCGTGGCGTGAGGGGGAGGGACTGGCAGGTGCCTGTATATTGTGCGCCAGAGACGGTCCGTTCTGCACATGCGCAGTAGCGCATTTCCACGGACACAGGGACGGACTGGACGCAGAGACACTTGGATTTTATTATATAGGATTTGTTGAAGTAAAAGAGTGCAGTGACATTTTAACTTAAGTTAGAGACAACCCTGTCCCTATTTTGCCTCAACAAAAACAGACCTCAAGTATATATATATATATTTTTTTTTTTTTTTAGAATGAACCATTTTTTTCCCCAATGTATTTTTTCTTATTACCTTATCGCCAACTTGGGGTGCACAGGATCCTTCAATATCTTTCAGATGGTATGATACAGTTAGCCTGATGCCACAGTCTTCATAAGAAATGATTCCTTCTTCACCCTCCTATTACAAAGCAGGAATAAAAGACTTAGGACATCTCAAGTGCTAGCAATGGACAATGGCCGGAAACAATTAGACAAAATATCTAAGTAGTCCCACACATCCTTTTAGCATCCCACTATTTTCCCATCCACTTAAGCCTCTAATCACAGATACGGTACACACAAAGTGTTTCTTCTAGTTTACAGAAAGTGAATAAAAATAAAATGAAACTTTGAAACTGGTTTGTGCTTTTAATTACCAGCAGCTTGTGTCAGGAACATTTTATACAGTATATACAACCATATAAAGGCACAAATTATAAACTTGTAGCTAATTAGGCCCTTGGAACATATGACTATTGTGTTGCTGATTGCTATTGGTGCTACTCAAAATAAACAACCTTGACCCACAAATATCCAGATGTAAATGCACATTTCTTGCAAAAAAAATCCCAAATGCATACGTGTACTTTGAAGTAAAAAAGTACAATTTTATTACATCATTTAAAATATCGAAACACTCCCCACGTGAAGCCTAACGCATTTCATGCTTACCTAGCACTTAGTCATAGGCAATCCCTGTTATGGCAGTTACTTTTTAATCCTTAAATACCATTTCACAAAGTCCCTCCCAAAATTCAAACCAATCACAATCTCATACATATTGTAATAACATTGTACTTTTTTTACTTCAAAGCATGCTTTTGGGATTTTTTTTGCAAGAAATGTGGCTAGACCTCTATTTGGTCACTAGAGGACTCCAGCATGCGATCTTAATGTATACTTGGGTATATATCCTTAGTGATAAAGCAGGAGTAAATGAAGCAGCACTCAAAATTCTCCTTATGCCATACAATTTAGTATTTAGCCCTACAGTGTTTTGTTAGAGATTTCATTTAAAGGGGACCCATCACCCAAAAAAAACATTCCAAATCCTATTTTATCACATTAGTCAAGCAAAATGAACTTTAATTACACTATGTAAATTATTTGAATTTTGTTTCCTTCAGTATGGGAATTCATAATTATAGCAAGCAGGAAGCAGCCATTTTGTGGACAGTTTTATTAAGGCAAGCCACCAGAATGGGGGACCTGATGTCCATTTTCTTGCCCTGGCTACACAATTAAATGGTAAAGAGTGACATCTAGGAAGTGCTGAATGGAAAGTGAAAGTAATTGTCTGCCCCGCCTCTATGCCACTGGCATAGAGGAGGGGCAGACAATATTTTATTGACAGCTGAGATTTTTAAATGAGCTTACAACAGCTATGAATGCTTTAATAAAAAAATAGAAATTGGATTTCATGTTTAATTTGAAAAGAACTTTTATTATACAGATTTGTGTGTCTGGATGACAGGTCCACTTTAAATAATTTACATCATATTTAACTCGCATTAAAGGAACAGTAATACCAAAAACAGTGTTTTAAAGTAATGACAATATACTGTTCTGTTGCCCTGCACTGGTAAAACTGGTGCGTTTGATTCAGAAACACTACAATAGTTTATATAAACAAGCTGCTGTGTAGCCATGGGCGGCACAGACATTCAAAGCTGAAAAAGGAGAAAAAGCACAGGATACACAGCATGTGTATCCTGTGCTTAAAGGGGTTGTTCACCTTTGAGAACTTTTAGTATGATGTAGAAAGTGATATTCTGAGAATTTGCTTTAATTTTTTATTATTGAAGGTTTTTGAGTTATTTAGCTTTTTATTCATAAGCTCTTCAATTTGCATTTTAAGCAATCTGGTAACTATGGCCCAAATTATCCTAGCAACCATGTATTGATTTGAATAAGAGACTGGAATATGAATAGGAGACTGAAAAGCAGTCTGAAAAGAAGGATCAGCAATAAAAAGTAGCAATAACATTTGTATCATTACAGATCATTTTTTTTTTTTTTTTTAAGAAGAGGACAGCGACGCCCATTTGAAAGCTGCAAAAAATCAGAAGAAAAAAGACCAATAACTAAAACTATAAAAAAAATAATGAAAACCAATTGAAAAGTTGCTTAGAATTCTATAACATACTAAACGTTACATTAAAGGTGAACCACCCCTTTAAATGGCTACCCCCGTGGCTACAACAAATGGCTGTCCCCATGGCTACACAGCAACTTCTTAAAGGGGTCCTGTCATCGGAAAACGTTTTTTTTTCCAAAACGCATCAGTTAATAGTGCTGCTCCAGCAGAATTCTGCACTGAAATCCATTTCTCAAAACAGCAAACAGATTTTTTTATATTCAATTTTGAAATCTGACATGGGGCTAGACATTTTGTCAATTTCCCATTTTGTCATTCTTTTAAAACGCTTTAATTTTTTGGTGTTAAGGTGGCCATACACAGAGATCCGCTCGTTTGGCGATGTCGCCAAACGAGCGGATCTCTCCCCGATATGCCCACCTTAAGGTGGGCAATATCGGGCTGATCCGATCGTGGGCCCTAGGGCCCAACGATCGGATCCTAACGCATGGGAAACGGGGGTCGGATCGCGGGACCGCATCAACGAACAGATGCGGCCGCGATCCAACAGGATTTTTCGTCCCATCCGATCGAGATCTCAGCCAGATCTCGATCGGTGAAGCCCGTCAGGGGGCCCCATACACGGGCCAATAAGCTGCCGACACGTTCTGTCGGCAGCTTTTATCGGCCCGTGTATGGCCACCTTTACTGTTCCTTTAACAATTTCATTTAGTAAATTAAGCACTGTGTGACCTATCTGAAAAAAATAGAAGGCTCAACATGGCACATTAATGTATTGTTTCATAATGTGCCTGGGACACCATATTAGACTTTCCAAGGGAGTTTATTACAATGCAACAAGGTCCCAGGTGGTGGATCTTGCCTAAAAAGAAAGCTGGAATTCTGTGAGCAAGAGGAACTTACATATTCCCTTTTAGAGAAGGAAAGCGTTTTTATATGTGGGGGTGCCAAAGGTTAGGCACCCCCAGTGATTGTATTTACCTACCCGGCACTCTGGGCCAGTGCTCCCATCAGCAGAAAACTGCACCGGCCTGGGGTTCCTGCAGCGAGCACCATGGAGAGATCTAACTGCTTCTTCTAACAGCTAAAAGGCTGCGCATGCACAGTAAAGCAACAAGACTGCGCATGCGTCTGCCCCGGGAAATTTGATAAGAGAAGAAGCAAAGAAGAGGATCACTCCTTGGTCCTGGCTGGTAGAAGCCCGGGCTGGTGCAGTTAAGTAAATACAACCACTTGGGGTGCCTAACTTTTGGCACACCCAAGTGTAAATGACTTTCCTTCTCCATTAAGCAACTATAAATAGTGGCTAAATTCTTTATAAAAAGAAAAATTTTGCGCACTAGTCTAAGATAGATTTGCCAGTTTACAGGTTAACAAATCTTAGCTGGAGGCAGTGATGGCAGCATTCCTTGAACTCTCCAGATGGAGTGTTATAAAGACCAAAAACAAAATGTTTAGAATATAACTTTTGTGCCTGAGAAACCTGCGGCACCGGTAAGGTGAGAAAAAAAAAATTCTCAAAGGTCAAAATACACTGCAAAAATTTTTTCTAGAAGTGCAATGCAGGCATATGACCAAGTAGAACAGTATGGTGGCTCAATGGTTGCACTTATGTGAAGCAAAAAAGGGAGTGTAACTTCAACACTAATCAAGGCATTATCTGCAAGGACTCTTAGGTACTTCATTTTTTTGCTGTTGGTTATGCTTTTATCTTTCTAGTCTAAAAACACATTTATTTTAAATTACGAAGTGCAGTGCAATGAGGTTGTGACTACAAAGTTTATACATACAAGGATAAAATTCTTTATTACCCATATGTGCAAAATGTCAATGTCTTGAATATACTGATATGTGTGTGTACGCAGAGGATTTCTTCTTTGTCTGTATGAATTTTGTCACACCTGCATTGCATCCCCACTTAATCTGTTAAAATGTTATAGTGGCGAGGACACCTTTCCCATAGTTTATACAGGAGTAGTAGTCATCTCTATGTTGTAACTCCTATCATTCAAGTGATGAATTTGGTGTGCAATTAAAAATAAATCATTTTGTAGTTTAAACTTTGAAAAGCAAATTGTAGGGAAAACTTAGCTCTATAGAAATATGAAAATTCTGTAGGTCTGGTTAGAGCAAGGATGACTGATGCAGTTGGCCAGCTTATATATATATTGAAGCGTATGGACAAAAGTCCAAAATACAGATATGGGTGTGCGGGGTATTTCTTGCCTTTGTCTTGATTAAACTAAAAATACTGCACACATGTTGATAAATGAGACAAGGAACCAAGACTAAGTTCAACTGGGGCACAGGCAAATGTGAATGGTTAAAGGGATTGGCAAGATTTTTATTTCAAGTTACACGGTTTACACTGCAAATGATTCACTGTACCATGCAAAATTTCATTCCTAAAACAAGTGTACATCTCAGGTCATTTTGCCTGGTCATGTGCTTTCAGAAAGAGCCAGCTTTCAGGCCGGCTATTGTTTCTCCTACTCAATGTAACTGAAGGTGTCTCAGTGGGACATGGATTTTTACTATAGAGTGTTGTTCTACCAGAGAGCGGTTATCTGGTTACCTTGCCATTGTTCTGCTGATGGGCTGTTGGAGAGGGGGGGGGGATATCACCCCTAAGTTTTCCATGAGAGTATCCCTTTCACAATCTAAATTACTGTGTAACCCTGTGGTCCAATATAGATAACAGATACATTCTAGCAAAGGCTAGGTTCACTCAAAATGCTGGATGTCCATTACTGGCCTTTGACTGGTGGTGTAGTGTCCAACTGCAAGCCTTCCCAGGTGCACCACAGAGGCTAGCATAACACACACGTACACCCAGAACACTGGTTAGTGGAGCAAGTGAATAAAATCTAGAAAAACATGCTACAAAAGTCAAACATGTCTCCATAATAGTGACAGATTCACACCATGCTCAGTAGCTTACCTTCTCCTTTTTCTACATGAAATTTCCACATTATAATTGTGGTGACAAAATAAGAAAGAAAAGTTATTTAGAAATAGAAATTTACATTTTCTAAAGTTCTTTGCTCATCAACATTTATGTAACATGAAATTTACACAGAAAGGACCTTTGACGCAAAGGTCCCAGTTATGGATCTTCCTAAAATTGGGACATGTGATCGGTTAACCTTCAAGACAGGATTTTCCAACTAGAAGAAAGAGGAGGGCAAATGCATATGTATTTTGTCCATCCCCCAGCGCATACCGGATCTGAGACCAGACTGGAAAAAAAAAAAAAAAAAAAAACAGAATAATTACCTTTTCCTTTCCCTTGTTGGGGCTGGATGATTTAGTGTTGACTGCTGTAGCTTCTTTTTCAACAATACCAATAAAGTGATGCTCTGACTGTGTATGAAACGAGACCGTCCCTTTTGGGAGTTTTTTGATCCTTATGGCATGATTTCTCTGTGCAGATAACATGTCCTGGAAAAAAAAAAAAAAAAACAGGAAGTTTTATAAAACTCAGTTTGGAAAACATTTACGAACATTCACTATGCTAATGCTAAAAGTCCATTGTTGTTAAACACTTAGGCACCTATAAAAAGAATCAGGGGGAAAAAAAAAAACACAAAATGAAAACTATGCACATCTCCATTGGCTAATGAAGTCCTAGAACGTCTAGATGAAACCTAAACCCAGCCAACATGCAAGGGGAGATCTCAACCATTAGGTTAAGTGGTCCTGCAAAATAGGTAGAGTTCTAGCAGAAACCACTACATCCAATGGAGAGATGTATTAAGTTTTGAGCAAGGTTTTTAACAACCTTGTGCAACTGATAAGGGAAAAGGATTGGACACCATCATACTCCATATTAAGAAGGGTTACTCACAGGGACAACAGTAAACTCAACTTCATCAGAAATGTGGAGCTGGTTTCCATCCAGGACTTCACTGAAGTGAAAGAACATTCTGGCATCCCGATCAACACATTTTATAAAACCAAACCCATCCCTCATTGCTGCAATGACACCCTGTGAAAGGGAAACAGCCGAATAAATATATGAACTGGCTTTGCAGATGCTCAATGTATTTCTTCAAAATGTAGTTATATGGGCATCAGGGTCATGCAAAGGCCAAAACACTACACAGGGTAACTGCAAGTGCATATTGGGATGATGATGGTTTATGAAAGGATGACATTTTATGCCTTTATAGCTATAGAAACCCTTATAAGCAAACATGTTTTATAGAAATATACATGTTTTCTGCAGCTAAAGTAAAACGTTAAATAAAAATAACCAAGGAGCATATTAACCTGTGGAATTATAGAGTAATCACAGATATGGCTTATGCTACAATATTGTAATAGGACATTAAACAGCAACACCCCTCAACGTTGCTGAGGCACCAATGGGGTCAAGACTGACGTCCATATTTAAGTCATTAATGCTTGTATTTATGTATAAATCATAATCACTAAAAAAAAAACTAAAAAAAATAAAAAAAGCTCCTACATTCTTCCCTAGGTAGTCCCTCATAGGAAGAGGACCCGAAGAATAATGGAGATCCGGAAAATGCGCCCATGAGCTTCTTTGCACTCTCTCTCTCTGCACAGATACGTGAACAAACTCTTAGCTGCAATTTTAGGGGTAACTATTTAAAAAATACCTATTGGACCTTGGACATTATTGCACACTTTTTCTGAGATGGCAGTAAAGGTATGGGCTGGTTATTGAGAATGTTCTAATGTGGTTTTATTATTAACTATAAAGGATTTTTTTCAGAGCTTCAGAGTAATTCAGAGCTGTCCAGATAAAGGGTTTACAGACAACAGATCCCATATTTGTATTATGATAATCACCACCAATTACGGGAGATTTACCCTCCTTCCTGCTTTTCTACACCATACCATTACAGGACTGATTACATCAATGAACAATAGCACCCAGCATAGAATGTTATTTTTTTTTTTTCAGGATAACCAAATCACTTGATCCTTCTGTAAGGAGGGAAAAAATGTCCAGCAGCATCAACCCTGAACTTTGTATTCAAAATATATTAAAAAATAAAATAAAATAATTCAGCAACATGTTGTGAGAAGCTTGTGAAAGGTTATCCTGTGTATTTTATTCAAGCTAAGCATTGCTTGCAAATACTAATAAGGGGTTGATTTCATGTGGACCAGTAATGATGTACAGATATAATAAAAGCTGAAATAAATTCATCGAAAGATTACTTTTTAATATGGATACAAGATGCCGTGCTCGACACAGGCAAAGTGGGGTAACATGAATTTGTAAGTTGAACATCTTTAGCATAGGTGTATGAACTTTATGGCTCAATTATACACACTTAGGGGGTTATTTATCAATTCCGAATTTATCATTTTCTGCTACAAACTCCGATCAAATCCGCTCTGGTTTTTTTACGCTTATTTATTCAATTTTCCCAAAAATTTGCTTTGGGGGGGGGGGGGAATTGATTTTCACAAATTTTTCAGACTTATTTTCATCTGATTTTCATGATTTTTCTGTAATTTTCACCCGAAAACTCGGTATTGCCCAAATCTCAGCGCACATCAAAAAATCTTTGGGTCTTCTCCCATTGACTTATATGCAACCTCTACAGGTCAGATATGCCATCCTCTGGGTTTAATAAATTCCCAAAAATTTGTGATTTTTTAAGTCAGATTTTATTTAAAAAAAAAAAAAATAAACTACCATACCCTTGGAAAAACCGTTAGACCTACACTCAACTTAGTAGCAAGAGTCTTTTTTGCTTTAAAAAAATCCAGCTCCCTCCTTTGTTTCAAGTAAATGTATAAAAGTAAGAAGAAAAAAAAACTAGTTATGCCACAGATAACATGGATGTGTGAATGTGTACATCACCAGGATTCATGTTTTTCCTCAAAAACTTCTTATACACAATGCTTTGACATGAATTTATACCATAGAACAGCGTGTTCTTGCGGTTAAAGCAAATTTTATAGCGTATAGATTTATGGAAACCAAAAAGTACCCTAGAAGTAAAACAATCACAATGGAGCCATTTCAATACATAGAAGATTTACCTGCAGAGTAATAAGTAATTACCTCATCTCTAAATTTTATGTAAGTGTAAAAACCACACTAAAGTCAAGCCATACAGATAATGTAATGTTTATTGAGGGTATCAAACAAGCTGATCTTTGAACCAACATGACCAATTGGTAATAAAGATTTTTTCCCCGTGTGTCACTAGTTTAACTTACCAGTGTCGGACTCCACCTCTTTGGCCATGGCTGCATGCTGGTGTTAATATCAATTGTGAATAAATAATTTAGAAATCTATATGACCAGTCTAAAATTCAGAAGTCAACATCTGGTCTGGGGGGCCTCAAATTAAGCTAAATTTAGCTTTATTTAAATGATAAGCACTGTGCCTTAAAGGAATAGTTCAGAGTAAAAATAAACAGTGTAAATAGATAGGCTGTGCAAAATAAAAAATGTTTCTAATATAGTTAGTTAGGCAAAAATGTAATGTATAAAGGCTGGAGTGATGGATGTCTAACAACAGCCAGAACACTACTTCCTGCTTTTTAGTCAGCGACTTGAAGGGGGCCACATGGTACATATCTGTTCAGTGAGTTTGCAATTGATCTTCAGCATGCAGCTCAGATTCAAAAGCAACAGATATGACCCATGTGGCCCCCCTTCAAGTCTCTGATTGGTTACTGCCTGGTAACCAGTCCGTGGCAACCAAGAGACCTGAAAAGCAGGAAGTTGGGCTATGTTCTGTTATGTTAGACATCCAGTCACTCCAGTCTTTATACATTACATTTATGGCTAACTAAATATATTAGAAACAATTTCTATTTGGCACAGCCTATTTGCCGTTTTTATTTTTACACTGAACAATTTAATACATAACTAAAGCACTTTTGCTGTAAATGCTCAGCCATCTGTAAATGTAGTCTATAACAAAGCTTGACTGAAAATATTTAGACTGTAGATTGATACATTTCCAGAAGTCTTAATTGAACGGAATTTAAAGTTATACTAACCATTTCTCTAGACTCATTGGTATACTCAAAGGTATCAGGGAGAAATTCAATATTAGTAGCACGTTCCAATTTGTCTCTTCGATCTGTGGATATGTTGAAACGAACACGATCACCTTCCAGAAGGGTGACCTTAGATTTTGTATCTTTGTCACCAAATGGCAGCTCTTTAGGAATCACAAAATCCACTTTTATACGCCCTGGTAAAGGGTCATTCTAAAGTGAGGGAGGAAAAAAAAAAAAAAGTTTTCTAAAGTAGCATAAATCTGTACATTTTTAAGTGGCTTTTTTAACATGAAAAGGGAATAGTGTATAAGAATAAATAAAACATACAGTACATGTAAGCTTTCTAAGCATAACGTATCTTTTTTATTTTTAAAGCAAAAACTAGACAAAATATATCTGCAGGAAGTGTTATTAAAGGAAAACTATAACCCCGAACAATGTAGGTCTCTATAAAAAGATATTGCATAAAACGGTTCATCCGTAAAACCCTGCTTAATGTAAATAAACCATTCATAATATACTTTTCTAGTACTATGTGCCACTGGGTTATTAAATAGAAAACTGCCATTTTAAAAAATAATGGCTGCCCCCCCCCTGGGATTGGATGATTCACGGTGCACACAAACATGATAGGTCACATGAGCAAATTAACAGACCATTGTTTTTTGCTTCCACACTTCTTAATGTTACAGTTAGAGCTGAAGTATTTCTGGTCAGGTGATCTCTGAGGCAGCACACAGACCATCACGAAATGGTAGCTCAAGGCAAGAGATGTAAAAGGGGCAATATTTACTTAAATATATATTCCAGTTTCTTAAGATTCTTTTATATGCCACTTAATTTGATATACACTTAATTTGATATAAACTCTGTTGCTTAAGTATTCAGTTTGGGAGTATAGTTTTCATTTAATGGAAAATTAATCTATATAGGAAAGTTACGTAGAATTTAAGTTCTGTAACTGTACTGCTCATCTTAACTACATGCACTAATGAAACTATAGCAAGTAAGATCTCCCCCAGCTAAGACCAAATCTGCAATACATTGCCTATTCTGCGAGTAAAAGACTAGTAAATGATAATCATAGCAATATGCAAATATTTGTAAGAATTGGGGTCTTGGCTAGAGGAAAACCGCTATCAAACTTGCCTCTGAGCTAACACTTAAGGTGGCCATACACGGGCCGATAAAAGCTGCCAACAGACCGGCCAGATCTCGATCGGGTGGGACGAAAAATCCCGTTGGATTGCGGCCGCATCTGTTCGTTGATGCGGTCCCGCAATCCGACCGCCCATTACTATTAGTTAGGATCCGATTGTTGGGCCCTAGGGTCCACGATCGGATCAGCCCGATATTGCCCACCTCAAGGTGGGTATATTGGGGAGAGATCTGCTCGTTTGGCGACATCGCCAAACGAGCGGATCTCTCCGTGTATGGCCACCTTAAGCTGTGCAGCGGCAGACATTGATCTTACAAGAGCAGTCTGACCGTGCCCTGAAACGGAAAGGGACTTTAGCGTAAGGGGGGAAAGTCTGTTAAAGGATTAGCTTGGTAGAATAACTATTCAGTCATTTTGAAGGTGTGTGTATATATTTGGGACACATCTGGATGCTAAATCAGATGTCCAGAAATCCATCAGATTGTAATGTTTTTTTTTGAGCAGGCTCAGAATGTAGGATATTCACTGTTGCTACTAAGCCTACAGCAATAGTAGCAATAATCTGCAAAATGGTAAAGGTAAAATAGTCCAGGCACAGCACCTGATACACACTTATCTAAAATATGTCTGGTCTGAGGGCTTTGCTGGGTAAAGCATCTGATGAAGTTGGTGGATATACAGTCTCTTATATATAAAAATATGGCAAGAAGGTAGACTTTATTTACCTGATTTTTGTTGGGTACTTTAGGGATAACTTTGGTAACAGTTCCTTCGAAGTGTTCAATACTAATATCTTCAAAAATAACAGTTCCTTGGAGCAAAAGTCGAACGTCTGTTGCCACTTCTTTACCCTGCAAAAAGCATATATATATATAAAAAAAAGTAAGTAGTCAGTAAGTAATCAATAATAGCAAGGCGGACAAATAGAAACAGAAAGTCAGGTTTAAAACACACATTTCGATCCTTGATTGTAAATTCCACATCATCTCCAGGTTGCAAGGCTTCAAGATCTCCTTTAAATTCACTATAGTGAAAGAATATCTCTTTGACAACATCTCCTCTTTCAATGAAACCAAATGCTTCCTGGGGAGTAGTGAAAAAAAAATAGTTTTAACCAAACTAACCAAATCTTGAAGTTTAGATTTAAAAACAATGAGGCTGCATTCTAACAACCAAGCAAACCCCATCAGTATCTTGCTCACCTTCATGGCACAAACAACTCCCTGGCAGCGCATTTGCTTTCTTTTCATCAAAATCATTATATTTCGTGCGCTAACTGCACCAGTACTGCAGGAGTGGGAAATTGAGACAACATATTAAAGTACCATGCTTTGACCAACAATGATAATGTACTATGTAAATGGTTTTGCCTACTATTTGTATTGAAAAAGTGTTTTGCTCCTTTTAATAAAGATTCCGTAAATGTAAAGAAAATTACATTCCCGAACTGCTTTTATCATATATTTTGAGTTCATGTGTAAAAGTTAAGGTGGGAATCAGATTCACCAAGAGATAATTGACAGAATAGATATCGTATAACTTTTTGCCATAAACTTACATTATTTACTTTAAATTACTTTACTGATAATTCCCCAAATAGCCATTCTAGTTTCACCCATTCATTACACTTCCTAATGGCTGCTTTCCTAGACAAGCCTAAAGCTCTCTGTAGAGTAGGATGCCTATAAATCAGCAGCTTAATAAAAAATGACCCAGTTGTAACTCCATTAATAAATGTCCTAGAGCTCAACCAGTGACATGGAAAGAAATGAGAAAAACAATGTCTGAAATTAGAAAAAAAACACACAATGCTAGATTTACTTGTGCCAGATTGCCTTTTTTTGGCACATTAAGTACTGCATGTGCCTTCATCAGCGATAACTTAAGGGGCTGTATTCGATTAGGAATTGAAGTGTAAAAACAGACCCCTATAGAGTAAAAGCCAAATCAGCTGCCAAATGTTACCAGGAACTATATTATTTTTTAGTTACTGTATTTAAGGTAAAGCACTATGTAAATTGTGATGATTATACAGCTAAAGAATATGCAATTTCCAAACAAGAATAAATGGGTTAGCAAGTGCAACTTGTGTATGAGATGCACCAATAATATCTATCCATTGGAGGACGTTTTAAGAGCACTGCAGCAGCTAAAAATGATTAAACTTAAGCATACTTTTTGGTAACTTGATATTTAAGGGTTAGCAATTGGTTAATTTTTTTCAGAGTTCTGCTTCAAAAAGGAGGATTACCCATTTAATGGAAATTGTCTGGGTTAAAAGAAATTGTGCCTGAAAACTATGGACACTTTTCCCTGGGCCAGTTATCTACTCCATAACTCCAATTATTAGACAATGTTAACAACAGGGTAAGCACACATAAAACATACTAAATTTGTATTCTCTAAGAATGCATTTAGGGCCCCTTAGCAGCTGGGCTATCAAACTATTATTTTTGAGAAGTAGAAAAAAAATGATAGTATGTATATGACAGAACTTACTGTTTGTTGGTTTCAATAATAAAGCTTATTTTATCTCCAGTTTCTAGATGGATACTCCCTTCAACGTCTTCTGGTGTGTATGTCAAATAAAACACCTCCTTCATAAATCAGAAAAAGGTAGATCAAACCTACGACACATTAAGCCTCAAACCTATTTCCTAAACAGAAATGTATCCGATGCCACAACAAATTTTTAGATTGATTTGTGGATCCGTACATAAAGAATACAATGACAAAAGCTGGTCATACAGTGACCCTTAAAAATGACTTGAGAGCTTACTAGCCTATGCATGGACCCCCTTTCAAAAACCTATATGATCAATACGTGGACAAAATCAAGTCAGGTTTGAAGATCCAAGGGGGTGAGAGATGCGGATGCGGCGTTCAACCATCAAGTCTGCATCAACAAATATTGGGATCCAATTCGATTTGGAAGCAAAATGAGCAAAAATCGACTGAGATTTACTCGTCTATGTTCATAATTAGTTAATATTAAAGGAGTAGGCAAGGTCTACAACACAATTAGTTTACACTGTGCTCTTGTTGGCTGCAGATAACACCATTGGCCCAATTCAGTCTGTAACCAATTCCTTTTTTTTTCTCTTTGTGAATACCATCACTAATTAACCTAGCCACTCCCAAATATGAATAAGGCTAACAGTCAGAGATCATACAAAGACCAATAAGCTGTGGATTGGCTAGCCATTCAAACAAAGTGTTTTAAAGTAATTCAAATGTATTCGACAGTTGTCCTGCACTGGTAAGACTTCTGTGTGTTTCATAAACACTACTATAGTCTACATAAATATGCAGCTCTATGGTCATGTATGTGAACCAGTCATAGTACAGGCCAAATGTTTTCGAAGATTAGCCATGCCACCACACTCTTGTATCAAGAGAACCTACAGTTATGCTGTCCTGGTGGTGACTGTTCAGAACCACAGAAGTTTAAGATACTGATGCAGGAAGCTGCTTGAATGAGCAGCGTGCTTGTTCCCTGCGTCACTAGTTTGTCAGGCGACACTTCAGCGTAACAGACTACAAATGGTCAGGTGTTATTCACTAAAAAAGTGGTAAATATTTAAAGGACAAGCCAAATAAATACAATATATTGTCATATATATTATTTTATGTCAAATACTAACAAAAGTTTCACTGTTATTACTCAAATATTGTACTACTAGTGTGTCATAATCAGATTACCATTTGGAAAAAAGAAAAAATGCTAGGGTCACAGCACAGAATGGGCATAACACAACTTACCCCATTTCGTTCATAACATACACTTCCAGATGGACTCTGGCCTGGAGCAGCTGGAGACTTGGTTTCTAAATTATGAGGCACAGCACACACAACCTAAGGAGGGACATAGTATAGCTTAGAGAAGAATTATCAGGTAAAGTTGCTGTACCATGTTAGCCAGTAAAAATGTTACAGGGCAACCCTTTTGAAATAAAAAATAAAAGTGGCATAAAGGTGATGCCTTCATTGGCTAACTAATATAATCACAGCAAGCTTTCAGAACATTAAGGGTAAGGGCACACCTGGAGATTCGGCGAGATTTAGTCACCCGGCGACGAATCGCCTCTTCTTTGGGGCGACTAATCTCCCCGAACTGCTTCCGCTGGCTTTAATAAAAAAACACCTGTGCCAACGCACTCGCGTCGCTTTGATTTCCGAAGTCGCCTTAAGTTTACTCGTGAGGAAACTTCGGAAATCTAAGTGCCGCGAGTGCATTGGCTCAGGCGGTTTTTCATTAAAGTCGGCAGAATCTCCAGGTGTACCCTAACCCTTAAGTTCCTTTTTCAAGCTGATTACAACGTGGTGTGCTCTGGTATATATACACACACAACATTCAGCTCATAGGTCAAATGACGAGCAAAAAGAAATATCAATCTATGTGTAAGGTGTGAAAGTCATTTACGAGGGGATCTGCAAGAGATAAGCAGATAAGGTACAAGATAATGTGGGCCAATGAGGCGGAGTATAAATTAGGACTGAATTATTGGAGTGTAGAATAAAAAGAATTCCATATGAACTTAGTCCAGATCCAGACATGTTGGTATTTCTGACCTCGTGCAGTCCTTTCTTAGTCCACATAATTGGTCATAAATCCAAGGCCCAGGTTTAGTCCCTTTTTCAGAGAATTGAAAGTTTCAATTAATTTGTATTCCCATACTTTTTTCATTATCGGTTTTAAAATTGCCCTTAAAGGACCAGTAACATCAAAAAAAAAATTTCAAAAATTCGTTAGTATACAACGAAAAAATAACACCAAGACAAATTAAAGTTTAAAATAGCAAAGCCTTTATTAAGAAATAACTTACATAAACTCCACTTCCTGTCCTCTTCAGAAACGGCGACCATCCATTCTGCGGCGCTTGACTTCTCCTCCTTGGCTATTCACGGACAGCGTGTTCTTTGCAGCCATCTCATTCTCCAGCTCTTCTTCATCTTCCCAGGAGCAGCAGTAGGAATGCAATGTCGGCAGGCTCCCCATTGGATTCACGAGGGGTGCAGGAAAGTAGAGTAGGGCCATTCCTGCCTTGCAGAACCGGTGCCGATACCTACTCCTCCTCCTGCGCTGCTGCTGCCGCAGGGTGTGTGTTCAGCGTAGTATATTAGCATGGAGTCCAGAAGCGGCCAGGAGAGGGGCCACATGAAGAGGCATGGAGCACTGAGCAGCTAACTCCGGGTTCGTCGCAACAGAGCCACCTGGTCGGTTATGTGCAGGTCCGGGAAGAAAAGGATGTTCCTGGCCCAGTCCACAGCACTGAACAGTAACCGGCCGCCAGCTCGCAGATGTTTTAATTTCAATGCCTATGATGTTGATGGGCTGCATGCGTTGGCTTCCATAGCGGGACGTGGGGTATGGTTCGGCAGGCAGCAGCATGTACAAGATTCTTACAAGAATCGATCGAAGCACGAAGTCCGAGTTCCTTCTCTGCGCCAAGGAAAAGCTGATTAGAACATCTGCGATCGGTGATGTCACGGATGACAGCAAGGAACTGGGCGCTAGGCTAGGTGACAGCGAGGGAACGCTATGTGAGCTATTCATTCGCAGCAACTGACTGGAGAGACACACCCAAGGAGCAAGATGCCGGGTTTGTTGCTGTTCGCCAGGCGAAATCTGCGAGCTGGCGGCTGGTTACTGTTCAGCGCTGTGGACTGGGCCAGGAACATCCCTTTCTTCCCGGACCTGCACATAACCAACTAGGTGGCTCTGTTGCGACGAACCCGGAGGTAGCTGCTCAGTGCTCCATGCCCCTTCATGTGGCCCCTCTCCTGCCCGCTTCTGGACTCCATGCTAATATACCACGCTGAACACAAACCCGTGGCAGCAGCAGCGCAGGAGGAGGAGGAGTAGGTATCGGCACCAGTTCTGCAAGGCAGGAATGGACGTACTGCCCTCCTCTACTTTCCTGCACCCCTCGTGAATCCAATGGGGAGCCCGTCGACACTGCTGCTCCTGGGAGGATGAAGAAGAGCTGGTGAATGAGATGGCTGCAGAGGACACGCTGTCACTGAATAGCCAGGGAGGAGAAGTCAAGCGCCGCAGAATGGATGGTCGCCTTTTCTGAAGAGGACAGGAAGTGGAGTTTATGTAAGTTATTTCTTAATAAAGGCTTTACTATTTTAAACTTTAATTTGTCTTGGTGTTATTTTTTCGTTGTATACTAACGAATTTTTGAAAAAATTTTTTTGATGTTACTGGTCCTTTAAGAACCAAAATTCTTAAATTCTTTATGGAGTGATGAGGGCCATTGAAATGATTTCCTATTGGTGTGTCCAGTTTATTGATCGATTACAGTGAATCTGGGGTGTGTATTTCTCTCAGACTTTGCCCAGTCTCTCCTATATACAATCCCCCTGTTATGCATTTAGTGCATTGTATTAAGTACACTACACTCCAATAATTCAGTCCTAAATTATACTCAGCCTCTTTGACCCACATTATCTTGTACCTTATCTGCTTGTCTCTTGCAGATCCCCTCATAAATGACTGACACCTTACACATAAATTGATATTTCTTTTTGCTGGTCATTTAACCTATGAGCTGAATGTTGCATATACACCAGAGAACACAGCTTCATTATAATCAGCTTTAAAAAAGAACTAAAATTTTCTGAAAGCTTGCAATGATTGGCTTAGTTAGCCAATAAAGGTATCACCTTTATACCACTTTTGTTATTTTTTATTTCAAAAGGGTTGCCTTGTAACTGAAGGATTATCCAAATAGAGTAATGTCTTGAGATGTCCTGCAATACTGTGGTGGACCTCTGCATTCCCAACAGAGACCCCTTTGGGCAATGTATTACTATACAACAATGACGTCACACAAACACGTGAAATTGTGGATAACTGGCCTAACACGGTCTTTGAGTACATGAAATAGTCGATCTCAATTTACATGATGATACTTTATGGACGATGACAAAGCATACTACAAATTACAAGTATAAACGGTGCCACATTAAAGGATGCCTTCTTGCATAAATCCTTTAAATCTCACAAGACATGCCTCTTCATCAACATAGCTCATCCAGTTCTGTACACAAGTTCCTTACACCTTGATTTAAATGATAATTATCTTTAAAGTACTGCGTAATTTTATTGCCAATATGGAAAAGTATGTAGCAGATTATGGTGCATTCAGAGATGTGCAAACCTATGAACATTTATGAAACACTGTTTTAGGATTGTTTAATTCAATTTTACAGTAAGATAGGAGAGCTAGCTTGTCACTACATCAAACCAAACATCTTAGCAATGAAGCCTGAACATACATTTTTTAAGGCAAAGAGCAAATGCTATTGTACTTCCCCCATATTAACGCAAAAAGCAACATTTTCATTAATCCACTGTTGATTTAGTTATGACCATTGGTGATTCAGCCATGAAGCAAATTGAAAAACTCACTTTAGACAGCATTGTTCCACAAGTTACCAATCTACTTTACTAATGCGGAGGCGGTTATTACAAGCATAAATCATATTTTAATAGGATTTATTCATTTTCTTGTAAACCACAGCATACGTTCAAATCGAGAGCTTACCTGGCCATTAATTCTCTCTTCTGGCAATATTTCAGTTTTTATTTTTACAAGTTTCACAGCAATTGGTTTACCAGTGCGCCTGTCTGCTGAAACTTCAAATTCTACATCATCTGCAATTAAAACAAACCTGCTTTTTAATAATTAGGTTTAAAGCAAAAAATAAAAGCTGTCCCACACAATGGTCAAAATAAATAATCTACACTTTGTTAAATGAAGTGTCTTGCATTAAAATTGCTCTTGCTTAACTAGTTGGATAGGCAAAGTAAATTGTAGTGCACATTTTGCAAAAGTTTTCTTTGTGTTTTTTTTTTTTTTGCTGTTTCGCGCTCATCAGTCTGGTTGCTAGAGTTTATGGAAGAGGAACAAATGAACAACAGAGGGACTCAAGTTTTAGGTTGGCCAGAGAGCATAATTTGTTTGCCATAAAAGGCAGTACAGGTATGGAACCGGTTATCCAGAATGTCTGGGAACTGGGATTTTCCAGATAATGGATCTTTCAGTAATTTGGACCTTAGGTCTACTAGAAAATCATGTAAATATGAAAAACCCAATAGGCTGCTTTTGCTTCCAATAAGGATTAATTATATCTTAGTTTGGATCAAGTACAAGGTACTGTTTATTATTACAGAGAAAAAGACAATATTTGGATTTGAATAAATTGCAGTCTATGGGAGACAGCCTTTCTGTAATTCAGAGCTTTCTGGATAACGGCTTACCAGATCTCATACCTGTAAAGGAAGGCTAATAATGTGAAATATTGATGTGTGGACCAGCTTGAAACCATCCATTTTTCTAAGCCATTCATATTATAGCGAGCTGCATAATACCCATGGATTTTGTAAATTTTTTACTTGCTTTTTAAAGAATATAATAAAGGTTAAAGGTTAACTTTTAGCTATCACTGGCCCATTGCTGTTAATGTGGTTTGAGTCACGTCTCCCGACAAGGTTTGGCTGTTATATGAATATAAATCTAATGAGCGTTACCCTTCCCTGAGAATAGTAGTTAGTGTGCGAAGCAAACACAATTTTTAGTTATAAATAAGCTGCTGTGTATCCACAGGGGGTAGCCATTCAAGTTGAATACGGTAAACTGAACATTTACATAGCAGATGACACTATGTTCTTACAAATGAAATAAACAGCCATGGTTCTCTTCCATGAGAAGGAAAACTGCCATAGAAGCAAAATATACTTCATGCACAAAAGGAAAAAATTGTAGCTGCTAGAACAGATACAAACTTTAAACTCCTAAGTGATTATTAACCATGGCGTGATATATCGTAATGCCAGTGCTGTCATTAGACCTAAATAAAATCATCTCAGCATTCTGATAAAGGGGTTGTTCACCTTTGAGAACTTTTAGTATGATGTAGAGAGTGATATTCTGAGACAATTTGCAATAGGTTTTCATTTTTTATTAAGGTTTTTGAGTTATTTAGCCTTTTATTCATAGAGAAAAACAGGAACTGGGGAGCCTTCAATATAGTTAATTATTCTTTATTATAGCACTACATGTTTCAGACGACATGGTCCTTCCTCAGGTGCATGTTACACTTGAGGAAGGACCATGTTGTCCATAACATGTAGTGCTATAATAAAGAATAATTAACTACATTGAAGGCTTTCCAGTTCCTGTTTTTCTCTATGTTACTGAGCGGAGGTGGCTGCTCCTAAAGCTGTGGATGAGCATTCGATAAGAAAGTGGATAGATAAGGAACTCTTTTCTCCATTGTAGCCTTTTATTCAGGTAAATAGGTAAATAGGTTCCAAATTACCCTAGCAACCATGCACTGATTTAAATAAGAGAATGGAATATGAATAGGAGACGGCTTGAGATGGATCAGTAATAAAAAGTAACGATACATTTGTAGCCTTACAGAGCATTTGTTTTTAGAAGGGAGTCAGAAGAAAGCTGCAAAGAGTCAGAAGAAAAAGGCAAATAAACTATAAAAAAAATAATGAAAACCAATTGAAAAGTTGCTTCGAATTGGCCGTTCTATAACAAATAAAATTTCTTTAAAGGTGAACCACCCCTTTAATTCTATGTACAAGCTTACAAATAAGCTTTTACGTGCTACTTCCAACATAAAATGCATTTAAAAAACAGTTTCAGATTGTGTGTGGCTACATATAGCAAATATCACCTTCAAATTGCCTGCTTTCATGTTTTTCAAGCTGATCTTGGATCTGTGTAGCAACACACAAAAGACTGTTCTTTAAAACGCATCCTTATATCTTTACCTCATTAAAATTCATTAGTAGGAGAGGTGGAAGAACCGCTAGAGTGCCCTCAGCATTATATAAACAAGCTGCCACAGGGCAGCCAATACAAAAAAAAAAAACGGGGCAGCCATTACAGCACAGGATATACAGTAGATACATTTGTTCTAAACAATCCCATTGCATACTTCTGAGCTAATCTGTTATCTGCGGTTTATCCTGTGCCTTTTCTCCTTTTTCAGCTTTGAATGGCTGCCCCCATGGCTACACAGTAGCAAAGGGGTGCCCAAAAGGTAGATCAGGATCTACCAGTAGACCATTAGCTGGTGATCAGTAGATCTCAAGACACTGTCAACAAACAGCTTGTCTAACTCACCCTCCTATTTCATGCAGATATTTATTATGTTAAGGTTACATAAATTGTTGTTTTTTAAATATTCATTTTATCATAAATCAATATTGAAGTAATATTTTCCATGGAACAGAATGGTAACAAAGCTTTTATGGATGTAGAGCATAATAGGAAATCATAACTTAAAGTAGACCTCGCATTAGGCCCTCCTGCAGTAGCTTGTTTATATAAGATATTGTAAAGTTTCTGAAGCAAACAGTACAACATTTTAAATACCTGAAAACACTTTTCCTTTAAACTTTACTGCTGTTCACCGTAGAAAGAACCTTTAGTATGTGATTATCTTTTATTTATACAATATCAGTATATTACTTGCTACTTCATAGACTACATATCATTCACATCAGTTCCTACCCCAGTTGAGTTCGATACGGACACCAGAAAATAACCCTTTTTTATATTCATCATAACATTATTTTTGAATGCTATTTATAATTTTACCATAAAAGTATGTGCCTGATGCTTTACATTACCTTTATCCAAGTTCCTATATGAGGGGGCTGTCATATTTGTGCAGCAGTAGTTGGTTAGCATTTGAAACTCTAACTGACAGACTTAGATGGGACAGTCAGGTTGGCAAAAGTCAGGTTAAGGAACTTCAAGTAATAATTACTTACAAAAGCAGAACTAAAAACAAACAATTGTGTCAGTATCACTAACATATGGTACGGCAGTATTATAAATCATTTTTCAAATTTTATGCTGCTATTAGGAGTGTTTTAGCATGATTTGCTTTTTCTTCTACCTATGTGTGGTTGCCAGAGTCAGAGGCCTGGGTAACCAAGAATCTAAGAAGGAAAAATCACCAGCACAACACGGGTTATTTCTAGCAGGGAGAACCCTTGCATCCGCAATAAATGAGCAAGGGTTCTCCCTGCTAGAAATAACCCATGTTGTGCCAGTGATTTTTCCTTCTTTCACGCTGAACTCGAGGTTGCCAACGCCTCCTTCACTGAGCAACGGGGATTCGCCTAGGACAGGACGGCCAGGGTGTTCGAGGGTAGTTCTTTCTTTCTAACCAGGAATCTAACCCATTTGATAGATTGGTTATACTCTTCTTAGAGCTGAAGTACAAGCATAAGTCAGAGGTAAGGCAGTTCCCCCCCCCCCCCCCCCAAAAAAAAGTAGTTCTGCCTGGACTATTCTTTACAAACTGGGTGCTGGTAAATCATGGTCGAACTTGCGCGTTAAAGGGCTTTTTCACCTTTAAGCATGATGTAGAGTGAATTTACAATTCTTTTTCATTTTTTTTTTTTTTTTTTTTTATTATTTGTGGTTTTTGAGTAGCTTTTTATTCAGCAGTTCTCCGGTTTGCCATTTCAGCAGTCTGGATGCTAGGGACCAAATTAACCAAGCAACCATGCATTGATATGAAAAAGACAAATAATATTAATAGGAGAGGCCTGAATAGAAAGAGGAGTACTACAAAGTACCAATAAATGTGTAGCCTTAAAGGGCATTTATTTTTCTAGATGGGGGTCTATGCCCCCCCCATTTGAAAACTGGAACAAATCAAAAGAAAAAGGCAAACTATAAAAAATAATGAAGACCAACTGAAAGTTTCGTACAAATGGCCATAATATGCTAAAAGTTAACTTAAAGGTGAACTTCCCCTTTAAGATGAGTTGCAAAAAAAAAAAAAAAAAATTCTAAACCTACAGCTGCTAATTTCTTACCTCCTACTTTAAGCTCCTGTAAGTTTCCATTGTACTGTGAGCAGTGGAAGAAAAGTCTAGCCTGGCGCTCTGAACACTGAATAAATCCATAGGATGTCAGCAGTTTTTCGATGACACCTGTTTCACGCAGTGCTGCAGTATCATTGGGGTACCCATTGTGTCCATTGTTATGGAGAAGGTTTGGGTCAAAGCTCATCTAGATTTAAGATAAAAAAGTTTAAATAAAGCTAGAGAAATATTTAAGTATTGTGTTATCTTTTGTATCCAAAGATTTTCTGGGCAATGTGCTCATTCACGGAAACAAAAACCAAATAAAAAGTACAAAAAGTATATTAATGGCTACTTAAATTTAAAATAAACAGAAGCACTGGACTTACAAAAAAACAGGCAACAAAAAGCAGGATGTTAAAAGTGGAAAACGAGATGGAAGAGATTATTTTTCTTCAGAAGTCTGCATTATATATAAGATTATGTAAAGCAAGCCCCTCCCCAAGGCGTGCTTTAGATAATCCAAATTTTTTTTTGACCCACCCACGACACTGTGAACAGTTTTTAAAAGTCCACAGAAAAGAATTTTTGCACACAGCTAAAGAATAAAACACTGCCTCTAAATGTAATCTAAAATACTTCTATTAAGTGGGAACTGTTCTGCAAAGATCATACGGACTTCCCCATCTCCCGACCCGCCACTAACCATTCCGATCAAATAAAGAACAAAAGAACAGATCAGCCATGTTCTGCCCCGACAGCAATCTTACGAAAGTTATGTCCGACCAAAGCTAGTGACAGTCTGCCTCTGAAAATCATACGATCGGCAATACATGCAGAGATATTACCTGCAGCCGACAAATCTTTTAACCTGTCCAATCGACCAATCTCCGCTGGACGAAAAATGTCGGGACTCTCCACACATGCTCCGAAAATCGTACTAATCCGCGATTTGTACGATCAGATCTTTGTGTCTATGGCCAGCTTAAAAGGTGTTACTGGCAGTGGCTTCCTCTATAGTTACGCCCCTGCTGGTTGAATATTCATTTATGCGATTCACTCATTTCCCCTGTTAGAAGTCATTTCACAAACTGCTACATTAATCAAAAGCTTAACCACCAAGAAGCCTTGCAATCAAAGGAAAAGTAACACCAAAAATGAAATAATGAAAATGTTATTTACTGTTGTGCTGTACTGGTAAAACTAGTGTGTTTGTATCAGAAAATCTACTATAGTTTATATAAATAAGGTGCTTTGTAGCCATGGGGCAACCATTCAAAACTGAAAAATGAGAAAATGCACAGCAGATTAAAAGGTCTGTAGTATACAATGGGATTCTTCAGAAAGAAGAGGTTACTGTATCTACTGTGTATCCTGTGCTTTGAATGGCTGCACCCCCATGGCTACACATCTTATACATATATACTATAGTTGTGTTTCTGAAGTAAATACATTGTTTTACCAGTGGAGGATGGCAGTACATTATATTGCAATTTCTTTAAAACACTTTTTTTGGTGTTACTATTCCTTTAAGGCAATCTTGCCAATTCCATGCAGACAAGACCTGCATTTACAGAACTTACTTAGGCCATGCATCGAGCATTTAACTAAACAAACCAATAAATGTTTGGAAAAAAAGCTATTGCTACAACACTGCAAAGTGCCAATGTCTTAGTATGGTTACAAAAGTCACTAACATGCCAGCTTAGAAAAAAAAAAAATTGTAAATTCAACATCCCTGACTTACAGATCTTTGATACAAAGGGGTCCTCTTCAGTTTTTTGGACACAGTGGAAGGAGTATAAGTGGGAGGGCCAGCAGAAGCTGGAGTGGAATATTCTGATGACAAAGTATAAAGCTTCTCCATCACATACAGCTGTGATAACATAGCACACGGATGTACAGGTGAGAAAATATGTTTTGATGCGGGGAAGACAGATTTAATATTATATATATATATATATATATATATATATATATAAATAAACTTGAATAATAAAACTTACAGGTCAACAATTCCTGGCCTTTATGCCAGAACAATATCTTACAACTACAACCAGAGTGCACAACCCCAAATATAAGTTTACTAGCCAGTGATCTGTGACTGATCATAAACAAAGACAGACTTGTTTTCAACCTCTTCCTTGGGTGAGAACAGTCAACTGCCATGCTACTGGAAGCATGGTTTAAAGAATTAGAGCAGCACAATACTGCATTATGTTTTGCTTTTCTCTAAACAGCCCTTTAGAAGTAAATTTACACACCTCCAAAGATGCTCCCAATAGCCAATCGTCTTTTCTACTAAGTCACAGCACATGTTCTGTGCTGCTGTCAGTTGTCTGAGCTTCGGGGACTGACCCAAATTTAATTTGCATCAGAATTAAATAATCAGCCCACCATCATGTTACAAGACTCACACCTAATTTAATGCTTAATTTGCAACAAGGCCTAAGCTTAGCTTGTAAACAGCTGCTCAGAGCACATGGTCTATCCTAGTGTCACTGGCACTAGGATCCTAGATGGGGAGCTCCTGTGTGCTACTTTGAAGGCCTGGATTTTTACAGTTAGAGATGTAGAACCTTTTGGTTGGTGCAGCAAGTTTTGGACATTAAACAGGGTATTTCTAGCCATATTTGTTTTGAGACTTTAGTTCAACTTTAAGGGTCAGGAGTGCAAGTTATGATATGCATGAGATGAGTGACCAGATAAGTCAAATACATGACATGGTCAACACATGCATGGCAAATGTTGAAATGTGCCTTTGTCACAAAAAGCACTTACTGTGGGCTCTTGGCTACACTGTGCACTATACCCGGGATTAAAAATCCAGCACAAATTGCAGAACGCAGCACTACGGAATGCAAGACAGCCGTGTCTTATCCAGGAAAGCCCCCAGCACTCACGAATACAGCACTGCTGAATGGAGGCAGCACAGTGTTCATTTTGGGAAGCACAGTTTCTCATGAACATGTGCCTCTGAGAGCCAGTTCAGTTCGTTTTGTACCAGCCTGTCCCATAACAAAGGACTCTGATCTATTCTTTAAAGAGGTACTGAGCAGTACAGGTCTTAATATAATATATATATATTAATTAAACAAACACATACATAGATGCTCAAGTTAAATAAGGTAGATGGCCAATAACTGGCAACATATAGATTCATATTTAGCTTATTTAGGCACTATACTCTGCAATCTATACAGGTCTTGACAGGACCTTGCCAAGAAGAGGCATAAGCTGGAGCTGGCCAATCCTGGTGTGCTACTTTGTCTTTTAGAACCAGACAAAGCAAAAACAGTAGTTTAAGGGAGACCCCAGAGTAGCAAAAGTATTAGAGAGGCTTTTTTCTTTAAACAGTATTATGTACTGTTACCCTGCACTGGTAACTGTACATAACTGAAACTGATCTGTTTGCTTCAGAAACACAACTATAGTTCATATAAATAAGCTGCTGTGTAGCAATGGTAGAAACTGAAAAAAGGCTATATGACCGGTTAAATAGTAGATAACCTCATTATGTTCTACAGAACTTATCTGCTATCTGCTGTGTAACATGAGCCTTTTCTCTTTTGAATGGCTGCCCCCATTGCTACACATCAGCTTATTTATATAAACAATATTAGTGTTTCTGAAGCAAACACACCAGTCTTACCAGTGCAGGGCAACATTGCATTATATTGTTATAATTTTAAAACAATCACATTTTTTGATGTTACTGTTCCTTTAAGTGTTTGCGCTGAACTTATAGTTTCCGTTAAGGTGAATTTTCACTTAGCAGCCATTTCCTCTCCATGGGGAATGAAGCATGCTCATACATCGATGAGGCCAACAAGTATTATTCGACTTAGGTGGCACACTTCCAAAAAAAAAATTGAGGGAACAATGGTCTATGGATTCAATATGCTTAGCATTAGTATACAAGAAAAAAAAATTGAGGTTAACTGCGTCAAAATATGTGCCGACTGTTGTGAAGGAATACGGTCTTCAGGGTTAAACATTTGCGGATTAACCATAACTTCTAATGCAGTGATCCCCAACCAGTAGCTCGTGAGCAACATGTTGCTCTCCAACCCCTTGGCTGTTGCTCTCAGTGGTCTCAAAGCAGGTGATTATTTTTAAATTCCAGGCAAGTTTTGGTTGCATAAAAACCAGGTGCACTGACAAACAAGCCTCAATGTAGGATGACAATCCACATAGGGGCTACCAAATGGCCAATCACAGCACTTATTTGGCACCACAAGAACATTTTTCATGCTTGTGTTGCTCCCCAACTCCTTTGTACTTCTGAATGTTGCTCACAGGTTCAAAAGGTTGGGGATCCCTGTTCTAATGTATGGTGCATCGGCTGATAAAGTGAAAAGAAGCTGCAGCTCTCACTTCCTGCTCTGGTTAATGGTTCAGATGTCTGCCCAAAACATCAGAAAAAATTGCAGAAAGAGGTATAGAAAATGTATGGCCTCTCAAACGCTACATGTTCATTCAGCACATGGGCTAATTGGCAAGATTGTGTACTTAGGTAGTAGTAACTTAAAAGCTTGAAAAACCTAATTTCATAATGATTTTGTCCTTTAAAATTCAAAAGTCAAGATATTTCCCTTGAGTATGTCTGAATATATTTAAAGTGATACTGTAATGGGAAAACATTTTTTTCAAAACGCATCAGGTAATAGTGCTACTCCAGCAGACTTCTGCACTGAAATCCAATTCTCAAAAGAGCAAGCAGATTTTTTTTACATTCAATTTTGAAATCTGACATGGGGTTAGCTGCCCCCAGTCATGTGACTTGTGCCTGCACTTTAGGATGGAATTACTTCCAGGCTGTTATTTCTCCTACTTAAAGGGATCCTGTCATCAGAAAACGTGTTTTTTTCAAAACACGTCAGTTAATAGTGCTACTCCAGCAGAATTCTGCACTGAAATCCATTTCTCAAAAGAGCAAACAGATTTTTTTATATTCAATTTTGAAATCTGACATGGGGCTAGACATTTTGTCAATTTCCCAGCTGCCCCTGGTCATGTGACTTGTGCCTGCACTTTAGGAGAGAAATGCTTTCTGGCAGGCTGCTGTTTTTCCTTCTCAATGTAACTGAATGTGTCTCAGTGGGACATGGGTTTTTACTATTGAGTGCTGTTCTTAGATCTACCAAGCAGCTGTTATCTTGTGTTAGGGAGCTGTTATCTGGTTACCTTCTCATTGTACTTTTGTTTGGCTGCTGGGGGGGGGAAGGGAGGGGTGATATCACTCCAACTTGCAGTACAGCAGTAAAGAGTGATTGAAATTTATCAGAGCACAAGTCACATGACTTGGGGCAGCTGGGAAATTGACAATATGTCTAACCCCATGTCAGATTTCAAAATTGAATATAAAAAAAAAATCTGTTTGCTCTTTTGAGAAATGGATTTCAGTGCAGAATTCTGCTGCAGCAGCACTATTAACTGATGCATTTTGGAAAAAAAATGTTTTCCCATGACAGTATCCCTTTAATGTAACAATCAGTCTCAGTGGGACTTGGCTTTTACTATTGAATTTGGTTCTTAAATCTGTCAGGGAGCGGTTACCTTGAGCGGCCCTCATTAATAATGAGGCCCATCAGGAATCCCATAGCAGTAATATTAAGGCACATTAGTGAAATGATCTGCCACTTGGTCTTCACTGCTGCCTGTGTGCTGAAGGTGTTCGCAATAGACACATACTGGCACGTAAAGACGCGCTGTGTTTATTGGATGCAGCTAGGGCTGCCACCTGGCCGATATTTTACCGGCCTGGCTGGTAAAAATGATGCTTGATGCCAATGTTATTAATACTAGGAAAAACTGCAAGATTATAGGTATTTTTTTCCAGAAAAGGCGGCAACCCTAGATGCAGCTGGATAAGATGGTTATTCAGGAATGCTGCTGGTGGAATTCAGAGCTAGTATTTACCCAAATATCCTCATGATGTATCCAAATAAGATGGCCATACACTGACCAATATTCTTCGGGATACAACAAAACTGTTGGGTAGTGCAAAAGCAGTGATCTGTCTCTCTAGATACACCCAATCCAGAATTTGAAGCGTTGCCCAATATTTTTTTGGAGGATTAAATATCTGCCCAAATGCAAAAAGTATGCCTGCTTTCTATTGATGTGCTCATCGGCAAATGAAGTTTTCAACTAAGTTCGAACAACAAACCTAGAGATATAAAATATAGTGTAGTTTACAGATCAGATTAGAATATTACCTTTTTTTCCCCCAAGGCAAGTTTACTGTATCAGACTAAAGTTGGCCATACACAGTTTTTTTTTGTATGTATGTTGACCGGGCAATCCCAATCAGTATTTTGTGCAACCAGAACAACACAGCGAACACACACACACACATCACATGGAATAAAAATGTATGTGTATACATACCTTTAGTATATTTGACTACCTTTAGTCAAATATAGTGCCTTAAACAGATATTATAATCTGATCTTTCAACTACAATATTTATAGAATATATATATATTTTTTTTTTAGGAAATACAGAGCGTTTATGCACCTTTTCTGCACAAGCCAAAATGAATGAGCTCATATCAAAAAAGGTGTGGGGGGAGGGCTATATTACCAGATATACAAAGAATAAAGTTTCTTAAAATACGACTGAAGATTCTCTCACAAGAACACTGCAGCTTATGCCAAGTTGTAAAAAATATAATTTTCTGGGGGCAGGCTGCATAAAAAGGGGGCCTTATGGATGGTCATCTACAGCCTGCGGACCAGCAGATGGACAACCCAGTTAAATAGGTTTTTGAGGAATAGCACAGAGGTAAAAATGAAAATGAATAAACAAATTAATGGCATATTAGAGATGGGGTGATCAATTTGCGCAAAGAAAGATTAAAATTAAAAAAGAAAATCCTGAGCACTAATGGTATTAAGTAGGGTACTTTTTGCATGTATAAAATGGGTTACATTTTTTAATTCTTTTTTTTTTTTTTTTTTTTTTTTGAAAGTTGGTTATGCAGTGCTTAAACTGTTCACTTTTGCCTGGAATTAAAACAGTTTTGATAGGGCAAAATAACTTACTGATCGGCCATAAGGTGATAAAGTCAGTCCGACTGAAGATGCATTGCCCAGGTTGGCACTAACGTATGCAGTAGGGGGAGAAGACGGCATGGAAAATTCAACAAATTCTTTCCAGGTGCTTGCCATATTCCTATTCCTGTTTCAACTTAATTTTACAATGCTGCATATAACAAAATCAAAACAAGACAACCTGATCAATTCACATATGGCTTGTTGGGGGGGAATGCAGATGCAAGTTTCCATGCCTAGGGTTTTAGGACCAAAACTTTTCGAAAAAAAAAAAAAAAAAATACATTATCTACATATAGAAACAAATTAAAATTCACTTGACAGCTCTGTAAGAGGATGAATAATGAAATAAGACGATAAACAAGTGGGAAGGACAGATATAAATACAAATTAGTTAATCATCAAGCAATTAAACAAGATAAAAGTTAGGAAATCAGTTCTCATAGTGCCAAGTTTTTTAATGCATTTTTTTTGCATAAGTTCTTTCTTCAAAATAACCGTGAAGTGCAAGACTTTACTGCACATCTGCATTTATACAAGTTGGAGCTCTCATATTGCTTACCTTGACTGAAGCATTCACTGCAGGCAAGAATACAGCAAAAAGTCTGTTTATGACCATTATTGTGCTCTAAGTGCGAACCGCAGTGCTCAAAATTTAATTCTCCACCTTTCACTGCTTCTATCAAATGGGGTATTTTTTGCCTTCCTCTGGATCAACTAGCAATTAGGTAGGTTAAAATAGGTGAAAGGTTGAACTTGATGGACGTGTGTGTTTTTTCAACCTAACATGCATTTTATAAGGACAGCAAAGACACTACCGAGAGCAGCAAGCACTCATCAGCAGTCCACAGGATCAGCCATGAGTAAAGAATTACTAATTTCATCATGGGAACATGGGAAGCATGTTTTGAAGACTTCAGGAAATTACTGCAAACAATACTTATATGAATAATTTCCCTAACACAATTTGAAGTGCTAGAGCCTGGGATCTGTACTGAAAATGAACTAGGTGAGGTGGGTAATATTGTTTGTTTGAAGAGGCAACAAATAGAAAGCTTTCCATTGGAGAAGGTATTATAACAATTCAATTGTCTACCTCTTGTTGGGAGCCTAAGCCTCCCTAAATCTCAGCCTTTTAGTTTCCCCCTATAACTCTACATGGTAGACCATCTTTCTACAAAAATACGGGATGCCTCCCCATCCAAACTGTAGAAGAATGAAAAAAATGGGGGAGGGGATCGGCAATAACAGGACAGTGTATTAAAATAGCAAAACAGAAAGCAAAATTGTAAGGGAGAATGAAACCCTAGTATCATTGTAGTAGATCAATCACTACATAAAATGTCCAGGGCCACTTTTTCTACATTCTAATGAAAAATCTGCATACATCCATTTTTTTCTACCACCTGCTGGTGGCACCACAGCCTCCTCCCATCAACTACAGGTATGGGAACCAGTTATCCAGAAAGGTCTGAAGTAAGGGAAGAACATCTCACAGAGAGCCCATTTTAAACAATGGGCTCTCTGTTATAAAGCAGTACCTTGTGTGTGATGAGAACTAAACTGTTTGATGGCAAAATAATACAATTGAGTATAATTTTGTATTAACTTTTTAGCAGACAAAGTATGGTAATCCAAAATATATAAAGATCCCCTTATCCTGAACACCCCAGGTGCCAATGTATAGATCCTATACCTGAAGTCTAATTATTCACATGAAGGTGCACAGTTGCTTTGATAGACAAACGTGTGCATGCTGCAGCTATACAATAACATGGCACTGAAAGTGGATCAAAAAAGCAGACTACCAGGTTTAGACTAACCTTTATGCCTTCAGTTTAGTAAGTTTAATATACACATCTAATGTCTCATACTGTACTAGGTCTATGGACTTAAGCCCTTTCATTGGGTCTATTTTCTTATTGCAGTCACTTTAATGCTAATGGATGGTCTACAAAAGGCTGTAAACAAGCATGTTATTTCTTTGGCCAGATTCCCAGTAACATATGTCCTTCACGGTTGTGGCCAAAAAGTGAAAACATATTATCCAAGACATATCAGCAACATCTTTAGAAAAAATGAGCAATCAAAATAACAGGGAAGACATGCATAACAAACATAGAAATATAGGTAATTTGCAGGCATTAAAAAAATAAATAAAACTTTGGGTTGAACACAAAATGGGTTTTATTAAACATGTATCAACCTCTGAAGTTGTTTTCAGTCATTTTTTAATAGTTTAATTATAATTAACTTTGTGTCCCTACAAACTTTTTACTGCAACCACAAATTCAAACGACACTGTTTAACAGGTTAGCTAACCCAAATGTCAGTTTGTTAAACAAGAATTTACTAACAATCTCTTAGAACAATATACACTTTGCTAAAGGGATGGTCATGATTTTCATAGTTAACTTTTTATTTCTAAATTACACTGTTTGCATTACAAATAATTCACTCTACTAATTAAAATGTTGTTCTTGAACCAACAAATATTTTCTTTTTAGCTGTAATATTGGTATGGAGGAAGCCATCTCAGTGCTTTGCGCCACCATGATGGAACTGCTTTGAGACAACTATTGCTTCTACCCTTCCCATTATATTTAACCACAACCTAGGTCGTCCTATTCTCATGTCTACCACTAGGTGGAGCTTTAGCAATGCAAACAAATCTGTCAAAAAGTGTGTCAGTTAGCTGCCATCTTGTTTGCTGCTCATTGTTCTGTTAAAGGAACAGTAAAACAAAAAAAATTAAGGGTTTTAAAGTAATGAAAATATGTAGTGTTGCCCTGCACTGGTAAAACTATAGTTCATAAACAAGCTGCTGTGGAGAAATGGAGGAAATTGAAAAATGGCTATATGGCACAGGTTAACTAATGGATAACAGATAACCCCATTAGACAGACAGAGCTTATCTGCTTTGTAACCGGAGCCTTTTCTCCTTTGAATGGCTGCCCCAATTGCTATACAGCAGCTTATTTATATAAACAATAGTAGTGTTTCTTAAGCAAACAGCAGTTTTACCAGTGCAGAGCAACACTGCATTATATTTTCATTACTTTAAAACACTTATTTTTTGACGTTACTGTTCCTTTAATAGGCTGCTGGAGAGGAAAGGGAGGGGGGTGATATCACTCCAACTTGCAGTGTAGCAGTAAAGCGTGACTGAAGTTTATCAAGTCCTGAGAGCATGTGGGAAACTCATATGTCAAGCCCCATGTCAAATTTTAAAATCAAATTGTTAAAAAAAAATCTGTTTGCTCTATTAAAAAATGGATTTCAGAGCAGAATTCTGATGGAGGCGCATTGAGGCATTTTGAAGAAAAAAAAAAAAAAACAGGCAGTAACCGAAAATTTGGGAAGGGGTGGGCACATGGGTCATAACGGTTTGATTTTTAATCTGAGCTGCATGCCGAGGATCAATACCAAACTGACTGAACATGTCCCAGGGGGCCCCCTTTTCAAGTCGCTGACTTAATGCTCTTATGCTGGGAGGCTTTAGCATTTGAAATTATGACCAGAGGTAAATAGTTAGGGACCGCCATATGGGGTTTATACCTTGACTTGGTATGGTGGCTTATCAATCTTATGATCATAATTTTGTGACTAACCCTTATGACAGGGGACCAGAGAATGTGAATTGATCAATTTTCTTCTTTTTTTCTATGTCCATAGTTAATTTGGCCAGTAGCACTTCCATTGTATTTCAGTACAATTTTTATTAAGCCATGGAGTGCTCCCACAACTTTTCCTTTTTGCATTTCGTATTGTAGCAGATCTATTCTGTTTGGAAGTTCAGCAGCTATGCTGCAGGCCAGGCTTCCATGTGGTTGCAGCACCCCCACACCCGTCCCTTTAAATGGTGGAACAATGCCTTTAGAAATGGGTGTTGGTCTGGGCAGATTCTCTCTCTTTTTAAAGCCGCAAGCAGGGTAAGCTGGCCATAAATGGAGATTTTTAAAAGATCCGATCATCGTGAGACCACGATTTTCTCGGAACGATAGTACAAATTGTCCATCAACTAAAAAGACCAATTTGCCAGGAAAACAAAGGGGAGCTGCTTGCTTGGCCCTGCAAACATAGATAGATTGCACTGGGACCGACAAAGATTTTTTGACCTGGCCGATCAATTTCCTGACAGATGTCGGCAGAAAAATCGTAAGATGTACGATCGTTCGAATCCCACTAACCAAACGATAATTTCGAAGGATTGGTCGGACTTCTCTAAAATTGGTCGTCTATGGGGAGCTTTAATCACATGCAAGCAATGCTGGGGTCTACGTTATCTCAGGGGGGGGGGGAGGACTTAAGGTGGCCATACACGGGCCGATAAAAGCTGCCGACAGACCGAGTCGGCAGCTTATTGGCCCGTGTATGGGGGCCCCCGACGGGCTTCCCTGATCGAGATCTGGCCGAAAGTCGGCCAGATCTCGATCGGATGGGGTTAAAAATCCCGTCGGATCGCGGCCGCATCTGTTCGTTGATGCGGTCCCGCGATCCGACCGCCCGTTTGCGAACGTGAAGGATCCGATCGTTGGGCCCTAGGGCCCACGATCGGATCAGCCCGATATTGCCCACCTCAAGGTGGGCATATCGGAGGGAGATCCGCTCGTTTGGCGACATCGCCAAACGAGCGGATCTATCCGTGTATGGCCACCTTAAGCCTTTGACTGAAACCAATGGCCATGTCAGGAGATCTTTATTTCAGGTGATGCTCTTATGCCGGGAGGCTTTAGCATTTGAAATTATGACCAGAGGTAAATAGTTAGGGACCGCCATATGGGTTTTACCTTGACGTGGTATGGTGGCTTATCAATCTTATGATCATAATTTTTTAACTAAAAAACCCCGGTCTTAGTAAATACATGCATCTGCATAGATTACTTATAGGACAGGGGACCAGGGACTGTGCATTGATCAATTTTTTCTTCTTTTTTTCTATGTCTTTAGTTAATTTGGCCAGATTTATAGCAATTCCATTGTATTTCAGTACATTTTTATTAAGACATGGAGTGCTCCCACAACCTTTTCTTTTTGCAAGTCGCTGACTAACTCAGAGTTAGAGAGCTGAAAAGCAGAACTAGTGTTCTGCCTATTATGTTATACAACCAGTCACTCCAGCCTTTATAGATTACGTTTTTGGCTAACTACAACTAACAATATTTTTTTATTTTGCACAGCCTATTTACCAAGGTGTTTTTTGTTTTTTTTTTAATTTGTCTGACTCTTGCCAGACAAATTGTAGCCTCTTACTCAAATTAATATATGGCTGTAATTTTGACCCTAGAAACCATATTGCTAAAATTGCAAACTGGAGAGCTGCTGAATAAAAAAGGCTAAATAGCCCAAACACGACAAAATTAAAAAATGCAAATCTCAAAATGTCATTCATACTAAAAGTTTAAAAAAGTTCAGCATGCACTAATTTATGATTATTATAAACAATGGTTTCCAGGTTATTAAACAAAAGGATTGCTACTCAGCAGTTCCAAAGAAACGTAGACCAAGATCTTTTAGAGCGGACTCTTTTAGACAACTTAAACCTCACCCCCCCCCCCCAAAACAGAAACAACTGCCCACAGTGCTTAATTCCATTCATTTGCCAAAGTTGCTAAACAAGAACATTTTAGACAGATCACCAATAAGGTGACAGGCTAATCCAGCCATTTGGTTCAATGTCGAAAAAAAGAGCTTTACAACTATCTAAATAGAAACGTATGCTTTTTTAATAGTCTGCACTAGATTTTTTAGATATTTTCCAAAAAAAAAAAAAAAAAAAAAATTTTTTTAACAGCCATTCCCACGTTTATGATTTTTATCCTTTTTGAGTGCTGGCAAAAACCTGTAGATGTTGGTAGAAAGGGACAGTATCAACTAAGGAAACAAGGAAATATAGCAATTTACACAAGGACTACCAAGTCCACTAATCTTTCTATATGCAATTCTATACAATAATGATAACAAATGTTAAATTTTTTGGGACACTGTCACATTAACCCACCTTTCCGAGATATTCAGATATTGCACGTTCAGTAGTATTTTCCAATTCTCGGTGAGTATAGCCTTCAAGGTTGTTAGTTGCTAGTAATAATAGAGAGAGCAAGAGAAAACGATCTATCAAGCTAAGAGGGACGACTTACGCTGCACTCAGCAGTTGCAAAGTGCAGTGTAAAAGATAAAACAAAGACTAATAGCAGCGTTGGGAAGTGCTTTTGTGAAGCTGTTGAGTAGGCACAAACTTCTTGTTTCAGATCAAGTGTTGTGTCTTCAGCGCAGTTTCTCTTCTTTGGTCTTGTTAGTTACTGTTGTGGCAGGTATTCCTTGACTGATCTGAACTTGAAGCAGCAGTTTCAGGTGGTAGTTTCTGTTCTGTTACACTTCATACTGGGGGGAAAAAAAACTATAGTTAGCATAGTACATACATGTTCTGCATTTCACAAAAAATAAAATCTGTTCTTGAAAACAATTCAAGGTCATAATTGCACAACTGCCAAAATTGCACATGAGGACCAGGGCAGTAACTGCCAATTTTCAGTAAACGGCACTTAGATCAATAAAATACAGAATTATTGCTTTCCATGGGTTAGGACCCAGATGTGAATTTGCCCTGTCTAGCTTTTTCTGAAAAGCAGCAAGAATTACTTTGTATAAACAGGGAAAAAGTAACGGCTATTCCAATGCAAAGAAACATTTACCCATTTAGTTACTCGTTTTTATACATTTGAGGAATAATTTAATGCTATCTGGAATGCAATAAGCAGCCATATGACAATTTTTTTTTTTTTAACGGGGGTAAACAAAGAAGAACTATACAATTGGAGGTAGACCTGTACAGCAAATATACTGCAGAATCTGTGCTTATGATTTCTTGCCATAGCAGTAAATAAGGCTTAATAAACCAAAAAGTTAGGCATAAAGAAAAAGGACTGTGCAAAAGACTTGCAGAATTTGCAAATGCAGAAAAGTTTAGTACAGGTATGGGACCTGTTATCCAGAAATCTGGGGTTTTCTGGATAATGGCCCTTGCTGTAATTTGGATCTTCACACCAAAAGAAAATCATGTAAACACTAAATAAACCCAATAGGCTGGTTTTACTTCCACTAAGGATAAATTATATCTTAGTTTGGATCAAGTACAAAGTATTGTTTTATTATTACAGAGAAAAAGGAAATTATTTTTCAAAAATTTGGATTAATTATAATGGAGTCTATGGGAGACATAGCAAGTCTTGTCCCAGAAGATCTTAAAACTGAACCTATGTGCATTGTGTTGGATTTTATCAGAAGTCAAATGTCCTGTTTTGACAAAGGAAATGTTAAACACCAAGTCCAAGATCTAGGGCACATTCACTGTGATCACGAGAAGTGAAATAGTGTACAAGTTTCTGGAGCAGTCCAAAAGGTTAACTGACTGAAACAAACATATAATTTATGTAATGCATACACAAATATATACATATATATTCAACCATACACAGGTATGAGACCAGTTATCCAGAAAGCTCAGGACCTGGGTTTGTCTGGCTAACAAAAATTTCCATAATTTGGATCTTCATACCTTAAGTCCACTAGAAAATCATGTAAATATTAAACCCAATAAAAAAATGTTTATATGCAATTTCTTTTTTAGTATATTAATAAACACTGCATTCAATGTATGTGAAACCTTTTTAAATTTAGTTATACTGGCCCTTACGGGCAGAGGAGAGTCCAAACAGTCACCCACTCAAATGTGCTGGGGACAAAACTCAGTATCCCCCCCTCCCTGCCACTCTAATGCATATCTGGCCGAGGGCCACAGCAAAGATTCAATAAACTGAAGAAAATGGCAATGCAGTGCTTCTTTGAAAGTTCCCCAAGACTAATGCAGTTTTCTGTTAAAGGAAAACTATACTTCTGAACAATGTAGGTCTCTAAAAAGATATTGCATAAAACAGCTCATGTGTTGCATATAAACAATTTTCATAATAATATACTTTTTTAGTAGTATGTGCCACTGTGTAATCCTAAATAGAAAATTGCCATTTTAAAAAAATAAAGGCTGCCCCTTGGGATCGTAGGATTCACGGTGCACACAAACATACCAAACATTTAGGTCACATGAGTCAATTAAAAAAACAGTTCTGTATTTTGCTTCCACACTTTTTCCTGTTACAGTTAAAGGAAAACTATACCCCCAAAATGAATACTTAAGCAACAGATAGTTTATATCAAATTGAATGACATCTTAAAGACTCTTACCAAACTGGAATATATATTTACATAAATATTGCCCTTTTACATCTCTTGCCTTGAACCACCATTTCATGACTCTATCTGTGCTGCCTCAGAGATCACCTGACCAGAAATACTACAACACTAACTGTAACAGGAAGAAGTGAGGAAGCAAAAGGCAGAACTCTGTCTTTTAATTGGCTCATGTGACCTTACATGTGGTTTGTATGTGTGCACAGTGAATCTTACGATCTCAGGGGGCGGCCCTTATTTTTTAAAATGGCAATTTTCTATTTATGATTACCCAATGGCACATACTACTAAAAAAGCATATTATTATGATAATGGTTCATTTACATGAAGCAGGGTTTTACACATGAGCTGTTTTACTCAGTATCTTTTAATAGAGACCTACATTGTTTGGGGGGTATAGTTTTCCTTTAAGAGTTGTAGTATTTCTGGTCAGGTGATCTCTAAGGCAGCACACAGACCATCATGAAATGGTCGTTCAAACAAGAGATGTAAAAGGGCAATATTTAATTAAATATATATACCAGTTTAGTAAGATTTTGGGGGTATAGATGCCACTATACCCCCAAAATGAACACTTGCGCAACAGATGGTTTATATCATATTAAGTGGAATATTAAAGAATCTTACCAAACTGGAATATATATTAAAGTAAATATTGTCCTTTTACATCTCTTGCCTTCAACCCCCATTTCTGTGTGCTGCCTCAGAGATCACCCGACCAGAAATACTGCAGCTCTAACTAACAGGAAGAAGTGTTGAAGCAAAAGACATAACTGTCTGTTAATTGGCTCATGTGACCTAAGACATAGTTTGTTTTTTTGTGTGCACAGTGAATCGTACGATCCCAGGGGGCGGCCCTTATTTTTTAAAATGCCAATTTTCTATTTATGATTACCCAATGGCACATACTACTAGAAAAGTATATTATTATGAAAATGGGTTGCTTACATGAAGCAGGGTTTCACATAGGAGAAGTTTTATGCAGTATCTTTTTATAGAGACCTACATTGTTTGGGGGGTATCGTTTTCCTTTAATATGATATAAACGGTTGCTTAAGTATTCATTTTGGGGGTAAAGTTTTCCTTTAACAGGAGCACTGGCCTGGAATGTCAAGTAAGAGACTGGTGGCACTCCCCAAATGTTAACTTTCCTTATCCTTTAAAGGAGAAGGAAAGGTTAGAAGTAAGTAAGCTTTATCAGAAAGATTCATATACATATACCAGTAAACCCTCAAAGTAATGCTGCTCTGTCAACAGAAACACAGCATTTCTTTCCTTCTATTGCAGGCTTCTGTATCAGGCTTCCTGTTATCAGCTTAAATCTCATGGGCTTGAGCATGCTCAGTTTGCTGCTCTCCCGCTCCCCTCCCTGTTGTAATCTGAGCCCAGAGCTATGAGTGAGCAGGGAGAGACTAAGGCAGGAAGTGATGTCACAACAAACTAATATGGCAGCTGCTACCCTAAGCAAACAATGACAATGTCTAGAGCGGTTTACTCAGGTATGGTAAAGCTTTCTGCAGAATAAATATAGTGGTATAGCTTGCACTATTGTGGCTAATGTATTGGCAATAAACTGCTTTGGTAGCTTTACTTCTCCTTTAAAAATAAAAATACTTTACTATGAAAATAATGGATTTTAAGCATGTGTAGGGAAAATCCTTGCCTATTAACCATCTATTTCTTTTCATCCAAAACCCAATCACACTTTCTTGCATAGATTGTAGATATACATTTAGGATCAGAGCTACTGTCCCAAAACAGGGTTGATTAATAAACTAAATATATGAAATCTGAACCTCGACAAGACAGAGTGCAAAACTTAAAACTTGTGTAAAAGTGTAACTCTCTTTTGCCTAAACCATCAAATGTAGATCACTTTCCTGTAGAATGAGCAAGCATGTAGTAATCTTCATTTGGCACTGTAGTATAGCCTTTTGAGTATGAAAAAAGTGGAAAGCTAAGCTCATTAGAATACCTTCAACAAATTGCAAAAACCCCTATATCTGAAATGGCTGTGGGGGGGAGTAATTGAGCAGAGATGAAGAAACAGCCATTATGGCCAAGAGATCCATGCACTGGAAATACAGGCCTGACTGAAGCTGTTAGTTTTCCCTTCTAGTTGAACCAGAAAGGCACAGGGTGACAAGCTTGAGGACTGTTTGCATTTTTTTTTACTTCTGCAATTGCCAGTTTTTAAATTGGAAGAAAAAAAAAAAATTCTAATTCCAAAAATTCCTTGCAGGGTCTGTATTTGAAAAAAAAAAAAAAAATCTGTGGAGAATAAAAGGGCATACAAGGTGTTATGGGAACTGGACAAGAGCTGATTTGCAACCTTTGCTTCTGTTGATTTGAAAAGGCAAATGACATTCAGTTGCAAATAACTTCAAGATCATTGAAATTCTAATACAGTGAAAATTGGTTAACCGAGTTAATCAGTGACTTGAAGGGGGGCCACATGGGACATAACTGTTTAGTGAATTTGCAATTGATCCTTAGCTCAGCTCAGATTCAAAAGTAAACAGTTATGGCCCATGTGCCCCCCCCTTCAAGGCAATGATTGGTTACTGCCTAGTAACCAATCTTTGGAAACCAAGAGAGCTGGCTGTTACATTAGACATCCAGTCACTCCTGTCCATACATTACATTTTCGGCTAACTATATTAGGAACATTTTTTTTTTCACAGCCTATTTACCCAGTTTTTATTTTTACCCTGAACAATTCCTTTAACGCAAGGTCTCAGTCTGAACATGCTACACGTTACAAACTCAGTGATAAAAGCATGCCGACATTGCTGTTTTGAGAACACTTCCCTGTCCATGGCCAATTGAATTTTGACTTAAAGGAGAATTCAACCAGTAATAAACCCCCCCCGGGTAGACCCCCATCCCTGCCCCCCCGAGCCCCTAATTGTTTCCTCACCCCTTCGAAAAAGACGGCGCCTGTGAACTCAGAGGCCAGAATCTGCATGGAGGGTTGAGTAGAATATTATGGGCATTTGCCTAGGGGGGTCTACCCAGGGTAGGGGGGGGAGGGTTTCTTTTATTACGGGTTGAATTCTCCTTTAAAGGAGAATTCAATAGTTTTCAAAAAGAACCCTACCGAAGAGGTGCATGCGCAGTTGGAGCAATTTGACGGTTTGCGACAACTGTGCATGCTTCAAAACTGCAGGAGAAGACATGAAGACCCAGAAGATGGCTGCGTGGAACTGATGCCCGAATCTGCGCCGAGGGGTGAGTAAAAAGTTAGGGGCAGCTATGCTTGGGGGGTAGGTTTTTTTTTTTTTTTTTAAACAGTTGAATTCTCCTTTAACTAGTACACCATTCTCCACCAAAGGGTATTTTCAAGCACAAATATTTCATGAATAGTGATGGGCGAATAATTTCGGCAGTCGCAAAATCACAGCGAATTTCTGAGGTTCGCAGACGGCGAATAAATTCGTGAAACTGAGGGAAAAATTCACCAGCATCAAAAAAAATTTGGACGCTTGTCAACATTATTCGGACACCCATTGACTAACGCGGGCAGTAAAATTGACGAGAGCATCAAAATCGATGTAAATTGATGCGGGCGAAGCAGGACAAATTCGCCCATCACTGTTCATGAAAACATTTCACATAAGCGGCACTCTAATGAAATAACACGAACTTCAACCAGCTCAGAGGTGTTTATCAACCAGTATTGCGAAAGAGCAGCTGGGAAAAATAGATCACTGCATTTCAGTAAACACGTTCTCGCAGCCGGGAACGCCATGCAATCTAGGAGTTGTAGTTCTTAGAACACGGCTCTAACATTAAATAAACGGGCGGAAGAACTACAACCCCCACAGAGCCCAGCATTACACATCACAATCCAGACTGTTTCAACCTAACCCTTTAGCTGCGGACTGGCTGACCCGCCCGCTCTGTCATTGGTCACTGTGCTTCAGGCCCCGCCCTGTCCCCCTACTGCGCTGCCCTTTGTCCGCCTGGAAGTCAATAAAACGACACTGGTTTGGTTGAGAGCTCATAAGCATCACTATTGTTTGAGGTATAAAATCTGAGAACTTGGTAATTGTCTGAGTGATTTGAGTTACGCGGACTACAGGTTAAAAAGGACAAATAAATAAGCGTGCGTAGTGCGTGTTACTGGTAGAGGAAATATTCCTAGAAAGAATTTTACAGCGTGACGAAGGCAAAAACAGCAGACGAACACAGCCTCGTGTGCCAACCTAGAAAATAATCAGGTGAAAAAGAAAAACCCTTAACCCACCAAAGCCCAGAACTCACCGCCATCATTTGTCAGTAATAAATACATTGCGTACAGTCAATTTTGCGAGACAAAACCTGAAAACTCAGATAAACTCACCCCAACAGCTCACAGCACAATCACCAGCGCCGCCATAAGCAGCACGGCACATTACGTAGGAATAAAACATGGATCTATCGCGAGAACTTGTAATCCCTGGTGGAGAAGCGTTCTACGCATGTGCGGCTAGTCAATGGTTTTCGGTGAATTCTGTACATACGAATTATGTATGGACCTTATGTAAACATTGGTAGACGAACCGCTTTGTTATTCTTTATGGAATCGCTGCAATGTGGTTTGGAGTATTTGGCCCATGGGACGTGAGGCATTGACTGCAGGGAAGCAGTAGCATTCAAAATGCCCCTTCTGCCTGTACTTGCTGGAAATATAAGGGAAAATATGGATTCTCAACCCCGTGTCATGTGGGTGATGATGTTCAAGTGTGGTTTATTTTATAGCCGAAATTCATCATCACTCAGGGTTGCCACCTTTTCTGGAAAAAAATACCGGCCTTCCTATATATTTATATTTTTTCCCTATTAATAACATTGGGATCAACCATCATTTTTACCGGCCAGGCCGGTCAAATACCGGCCAAGTGGCAACCCTATCATCACTACGGCTGCCACCTAACAACAAAACTTTCGGGTCTCCAGGGCCCCGCCCACTCCACATCACAGTTAAAAGACCACACAGATATCAGCACTAAAAAAGGTAACCCTCCCCCACACACCAAGTTTTAAAAAACTATTGGGGACCAGGGCCCCCCTATAAGTTAAAAAAAAACCCATTGGGGCCCCAAAGAATATTTTTTAAAAAAACATTGGCGCCAGGGCGCCCCTTACAAGTTAAAAAAAACTTTGGCTGTTTACGTGACTTCAGGTCTTTTCGCCACTTCAGGACTTCAATTTCGGCTGTTTCCGTGACTTCGGGTCTTTTCGCTGCTTCGGGACTTTGGCTATTTTCGTGGCTGCAGGTTTATTTGCCGCCTTGGGACTTCTGCTTTTCAGCACTTCTGCATTTCGGCTGTTCGGGACTTCGGAAGGAGGAGGCGCGGCTTCGGCGCTGTCAAGGGGGCAGGCTCTTTTGAAATGTTCAGCACTGCCGGGCCCCCCTTCAGGCCCGGAGCCCGGTACACTTGTAACCCCTGTGCCCCCCGGATGGCAGCCCTGCTGCCACCTGGCAGAGTCAGTTATAGGGTTATCAGAAAATATGGTTACCCCAATTAGGGTTGCCACTTGTTCAGTTTTGACCCGAACAGTTCGGTTTTTGTAAGGCCTGTTCGGGTCTGAATTTTCTGCTCGGTTTTCAGCTTTATGAAACCTGAACAATAATCTGTACATGAAAAGCATTTGAATACTAAGATACTCACCTTTTTTATTATTACAGATACAAAAAAAAGCAAATCAATAAAAAATAAGTGTTTTTTTCTAAATTAGCATTGCTGTATTTCAGAGCTTTCTGGATAACTGATTTCTGTATAATATAGATCTCATACCTGTAATTAAAGGATTGGGCTTAATCATTAAGCAGTTGCATCTAAATGATGCAATAACCTTGCCCTGGTGTCATAAATCCACCAACATCATTGTGCCCACCTCTGATGTCATCATGCCTGTTCCTACATCACTGTCCCACCCCCATGTTATCTGCCCTGCCCCCCATGTTCGGTTTTAGCCATCATTAAAGGTGGCAACCCTAACCCCAATGGTAACTAAAAAAAAAAGTTCGATATTTCTGGTAATAAAACCCCCCTCGGCTGTTGTAAAGGGGGCAGTGACAGGTGGATCTCAGTACAAAACCGATTGAGTCATTTTTTTAGACGTGCATTTTTCTCCCATTGGTGTGTGTCAGCAGGGGAGCCTTTAATTTATTGAAACATTACTGGAAGTAACAGGTGGAAGACACTTGCAACTGACAGACAGGCTGGTGTTAGGCTAGTGTCAGAATTTGCAAGACTTCTCCACTGTTGCTGAAAATCCATATATTTAAATGCATTGCCTCGGCCCGAGTGCAGACAGACAAGGCAGGTTTTGGTTCCATGATGAGAGCAGGGTTGCCAGGTTTACATTTCAAAACTAGCCAAAGACTATAAAAAAAGGCCAAAAAGTAGCCAAAAGCCATTTTAGAAGTAGCCCAAAGATAGCCCAATTTGTATACTGAAACAAATTGTGCTGAAGTCCGGAGGGGAGGGCTGCACAGTACCGGAGGTGATGGGCATCACCCCCCAAACGAACAGTCACAATAGTACAACTGGCCAGACGTGCAAAAAAAACTTTGTTCCGCAGCCAATCCACTATTACTATGCCATGCTAGGAACCAGGCCCGGACTGGCAATCTGTGAGTTCTGGCAAATGCCAGAGGGGCTGCCATAAGATGCCATAGAAAGTCACTATTTTGTGGGTTGGTGGGAGCTGATTGGGCCTCTCTATACTTGGAATGCCAGGGCCTATTTTGATTTTTAGTCCAGACCTTCTGGGAACTCTGTCAGTACCTCCCCAGTCCCCACAAAGCACCCACAGTTAAGTTCAACTTCTGCCGTTAAGGAAACTAATACTCTCAGTCTTGCACACTAACTACACGATCATCCGACTCAGCAGAGAACTTCCACCATGTGGCAGCAGGTGGCAGCCAATCTCTCTCTCAGTCTCTCTTCTAGTTTCCAGCCTGTGGGGTAGGCAGTGTGTTACCCGACCGCTGATGTCACTAATTTGCATAACCCCCCCAAAAAAAATTGGGGGGTTTTGAAAGTCCAAACCCACGGCAACCTCCAAAAATATCCCAAATCTGTATGTTGGCGGAAGATCTTGCCATCAAGGTAGACACCCGACTCTGGGAGCACCAATCTGATAAGGAGCGTAGTAGAAGATTTCTGCCTGCTCTGGCACCACGCTTTCAGAAACCCCTCCTTACCGCTCCTGCATCTCCTCCTCCTGTCACTCCCTTGGAGGAACCTATGGAGGGATGCACCTCTCCGAACAAGAGAGACTCAGGAGACGGCTGGCTGGATTGTGTCTATATTGTGGCAGTAAAAAACATTTTACCAACGACTGTCCTGTGAAGATCTTCACGCTCATGTAGAACTGGCGAATGTTACCTGGGTGGTATAGAACCTGCGCCCCAAAAGAACTCTCATCGGTTTCTTTTGCCTTTACAAATTCGGCTACCTGATAAAACTATCGATGTTTTCGCTTTTCTTGATTGCGGGGTTGCAGGAAAGAGAGATTTTTGTACTTACCGATAAATCTTTTTCTCTTGTCCTATATTGGGGACACAGGCACCGTGGGGATGAAGATCCTGCAGCTGGAGACTGGACACTAAGTAGTTAAATTTGACTCCTCCTCCTGCTCTGGGCTTCATCCCCCTGTCTCCTAACCCTTCAGTTTCGACCGAAGAAGGAGCATAATGACCCAAAACAGAAGAGGAATTCGAAAAAACCCCTAGGAAAACTATATATAAAATTTGTAACATATTTTCAACCATAGAACTAACTTATATTATATATCAGTGTCAAAACAGGGAGGGAAGGCCTGTGTCTCCCAATATAGGACAAGAGAAAAAGATTTAACGGTAAGTACAAAAATCTCTCTTTCTCTTGCCTAATTGGGGGACACAGGCACCGTGGGGATGTCCCAAAGCAAACCCAAGAGGGCGGGACACTGAGAACCCCAAGGTGTTCAACTGAGTACAGCCTGTAACACCTTCCTCCCGAAGCTGGCTTCGGCTGAGGCTTGTGTGTGTAGCCTGTAGAATCGTGTGAAAGTGTGAAGGGACGCCCAGGTGGCAGCTCTGCAGACCTGTTCCGCTGGGTGGTACAGGATAACGGTACGGCGGTGCCATGCGAATTGCACCTTGAAGAAAAGTTCTGATATTACTTCTGAGCGCCAACCTTTCATGAACTGACTGCCAGGCCCTTCGTCATTCCGTCTTGCAGGAAGGAGAGAATATCTCATTCTTTCGCTGTCTGAGGATCCGTACCTCTGTGTTCGCACCAAGTAATGAATATCTTCCATACTCTGTGATATGCTTTGGCTGAAACAGGTTTGCGCGCCCTCAGCATGGTAGGGAGTGCTTCTGTTAGAGCTCCCGCTTTCCTGAGAACTAGGGCTTCAATAGCCATGCCGTTAAAGCCCACTGATGAGAATTCGGGTGAACGATGGGACCCTGTGTTAGTAGGTTTTCTTGCAGAGGAAGATGGAATGGGTCGTCCTTCGCTAACAGCACTAAGTCCGCAAACCACGCCCTCCTGGGCCAAAACGGTGCTACCAGAATTGTCTGGGTGCCTTCTCGTTTTATCTCCTTGATGATTTTTGGGAGTAGGGCCAGGGGTGGAAATATGTATGCCATGGTGAACTGCCAAGGGATTACCAAGGGCGTCCACCGCGTGAGCTAGTGGATCTGAGCTTCTTGCCACAAACCTTGGAACTTTCCGGTTGTTTCGGGACGCCATCAGATCGATGTCTGGTAGTCCCCATCTGTCCACTATGAGTTGGAAGACATCCTGATGAAGACTCCACTCTCCCTGATCTATCGTTTCTCGGCTCAGGTAGTCCGCTATCCAGTTGTCGATTCCTGGTATGTGGACTGCCGATATCGCAGGAACGCTGTTTTCTGCCCATGCTAGGATTTGGTTTGCTTCCCGAAGGGCTGCCTGGCTTCTGGTGCCTCCTTGATGGTTATATACGCTACTGCTGTTACATTGTCGGACTGTATCCGCACCGCTTGACCCTGGAGTAAGGGAGTCAGGTATTCTAGAGAATAACGAATCGCCCTCAGTTCCAGGAGGTTGATGGAAAGCAGTCTCTCCTCCTGGTCCCAAATTCCTTGGACCGTCGCTTGTTCGAGTACACCTCCCCACCCCCGTAGACTGGCATCCGTTGTGAGAATTATCCAGTTGTAGGGGGGAAAGGGTCTCCCTCCTGCTGTGCGATGGGACTGGAGCCACCAGTCGAGCGAGAGTCTTACTCGGTGTGGGAGGAGAATTAGTCGGTCGAGATCCTTCCGATCCTTGCGTTGTTGCAGTAGAATGGCGTGTTGAAGCGCTCTGGTGTGGAATTGAGCATAGGGAATTGCTGGGAACGATGCTACCATCGTCCCTAGGGTTTGCATAGCTATCCGAAGAGACACAGAGGGGGTACTCTTGAGGTTCCGTACCCTGTCCTGTAAGGTGTTGGCCTTGTCTCGTGGGAGAAAGACTCTCACGTTCCTGGAGTCCAATATTAGGCCTAGGTATTCTATCATCTGTGTAGGAACTAGGGTGGACTTGTTGAAGTTGATCAGCCACCCCAAGGTTGCCAGGGACTGTAGGACCTGGGCTGTATGGCGATGTGCAATGTTTGTGGATGGGCCCTTTACGAGTAGATCGTCCAAATAAGGGACGACAGGTATTCCCTTTAGGCTTAGCTCCTCCAGTGCTGCCGCCATCACCTTGGTGAAGGTACGAGGGGCTGATGACAGTCCGAATGGAAGTGCTACAAACTGCCAGTGTCTTCCGTTGACAAAGAATCTGAGGAACTGGTGGTGTGCCGGGTGAATGGGTATGTGAAGGTAGGTGTCTTTGATGTCGATGACGGACATGAATTCGCCTTCTTTCATGGCTGCTAAAACAGACTGTATTGATTCCATCTTGAAATGTAATTTTTTGACGAAGGGATTGAGGTCTTTGAGGTCCAGGACTGGTCTCAGGGACCCGTCCTTTTTGGGCACCATGAAGAGGTTGGAATAGTAGCCCCGGCCGTAGTCTGTTGTAGGTACTGGCTGTATTGTGCCTGCTGTGGCAAGGTTCTGGATGACCCTGAGGAATTTGTCTATGTTTGTCTATGTTTTGACGAGGTAACCTTGAGATGAAGAATCGGTGAGGTGGCCTTTGAGTAAAGTCTATCAAGAGTAATTGTGAAACCACCCGAAGGATCCACTGGTCCCTTACTTTTGTTTTCCACACCTCCCGAAAGGATTGTAGGTGGCCTCCTAGGGGAATCCCTTTGGGGGGTGGGCACCCCTTCATGTGGAGTTGGACTTGTCCTGAGAGGGTTTTGTTGGGGCCTTGCTGGACGACCAACTGGTTCTCTGTTTGTTTTGATAGAGTGAACAGAAATTAGAGCTGGGCTTATCCGTTTGTGTCTTTGTCCTTTGGCCTTGCCTGAAAGGGACGAAAAAAGGGCTGTCTTTTGAAAGGAGGTTGTTTGGTTCTTGTCTGTGGGAGTAGGGTGCTTTTACCGCCCGTTGCCTGGGAGATAATTTTGTCAAGTTCGGCTCCAAAGAGCAATTTCCCTTGGAAGGGAAGGCTGACCAGTGAACGTTTGGATGTTAAGTCGGCTGACCATGTTTTCAACCACAAGAACCGACGAGCCGCCACAGATTGTGCTGAGGCCTGGGCCACCATCTTCGCTGCATCAATTGCTGCGTTGCCTATGTATGAGGTAGCATCCGCGATTTGAGACAGGAGGTTGTCTGTAGTGGGATCCTCAGATCCAATGAGTTGTGCTACGTGCTCCACCCAGACTTCCATGGCCTTTGCAACCCAGGCAATTGCGAAGATTGGCCGAAAGGCAGAGCCTGCCGCTGAAAATGCTGACTTGCAAAACCCTTCCAGGCGTTTGTCTATAGGGCCTTTGAATGCTGCCGCATCTGCCACTGGGATGGTAGTGTTGCTGGACAGTCTGGAAACTGGAGGGTCTACCGCTGGGGGCGATGCCCAGAGATCGGTGCACTCTTGAGGGAAGGGATATGTCTGAGAGAATCGTCTGGAGATCTGTACCCTGTTATCAGGGTGTTTCCATTGGGCCTTGATTAACTCGTCTAGTTGTTCATATGCTGGGAATACATACAAGCTCTTCTTATGTCTCTTGAATATATTTTTAGTTGGATCAACCACAGTGACAGAGTCTTCGAGATTCAGGGTACTGAGCACCGCTTGTATGAGGCCTTCGACCTCCTTTTGTGTTCTAGGAGTGTCTAGATCTGGATCTAGGTGTTCCTGGTCAAAATCGTCCTCTGATAGGACTTGGCCTTCCTCATCGGAGGGAGAAAATTGTTCCCTTGGGGAATCAGGAGGGGAAGGAGCTTGCCTTGGTGCCAGTGGGGCGGTCATCCAGCCTAGAGGGTTGGGAAAGGCGCTCAAGGACCTTGTCTAGGGTCTCGGGAATGCGGGCCAGATTTTGAATGCCTGCAAGTGAGAGGGATAGGGCCCTAACCAACTCAGATTCAGAAGTGCTGGCCATGGGTGGTGGCGAGGGTTCTGATGGTCTGCATGCTATACACACTGAGTCAGCCGAAGCAGCTGTAAATTTTGCCTTGCATTGTGTGCATGCCAAAAAAGAAATCTGTGTATGGGAGCATAGTAACATACTAACATAGTAACATAGTAAGTAAGGTTGGAAAAAGACACGTCCATCGAGTTCAACCTTTTTTTTTTTTTATTAACTACCTATCTGCCAGTTGATCCAGAGGAAGGCAAAAACCCATCTGAAACCTCTCCAATTTGCCTTAGAGGGGGAAAAATTCCTTCCTGACTCCAAAATGGCAATCGGACTAGTCCCTGGATCAACTTGGACTATGAGCTATTTCCCATAACCCTGTATTCCCTTACTTGCTAAAAAGCCATCCAACCCCTTCTTAAAGCTATCTAATTTATCAGCCTGTACAACTGATTCAGGGAGAGAATTCCACATCTTCACAGCTCTCACTGTAAAAATCCCCTTCCGAATATTTGCGACTGGAGCGTGTAAGAGCTGAGGACTTGGAGGTCCTGGGCTCTTCTGTTCTGTCTGCCATAATGCTCCTTGCAGTAGTGAAACAGAATTTTTTTTTTTTTTTTTATGAGACAGGGGTCCCCAGTTTACTGTAGGGGAGGGATGGCAGAAGGATCTCCGTGGCAAAGAGCCTGTGGAGATAGAGCAAATGCTGGGGTAAGTGGCCCTGAAGCCTAAGCCTGAGATGCTATGAGGCAGAGAAGGGTAATTGCCTGTCGGCTAGAGAGGCGGTGGGAAGATCCTTTCCAGTCCCTGTTCAGTCGCCTGAGAGGGAGTCAGAAGCGCAGCCGAGTGGGTGGTAGGAATCAGGGTTGTGTGTGCGTAGAGAAACCTGCACGGAGCCGGCGCTGGAGCAGCTTCCCTGTGTGTGGCGTGGGAGAGGAAAGAGAGAGACGCCCACGTGAGCGCCGTATAGGCGGAAGCGGAAATGCGTTCCAGCGTGGAACGCAAGAGCCGCGCCATTGAGGAAAGGCGGGAGAAAGAGACGTAGAGAGAAAAGAAAGGAGTGAGCCAAAACGGAGAGCCTTTGGGGGGTGAATGAAAGACATGGAAGGTGTCTGAGTGTAGTGGGAACTAAGAGTTGAGGTAATATGAAAAACCTACTTACCAAGATGCCAGCTGATCCTTGCCCTTTGAAGAGATCTCCCTATAAGCAAATACAAATTAAATATATGACACAACAGCTCCACATATATCTGTATTTGTATTAGACTCTACACCCTGGGTGGATGTAAGGCACTGCTGCAGGCCTCCGAAGAGTGGGAAGCAGCGCAGGGAAATAGGAGCAAGCCTGCAAACCTCCGTAGAGCGGGAAGGCTGTAGGGCATAGTAGGTAATAGCTGGAGAGGCTCTTGAACTAATCAATGTCCCCTTAGTGTGGCATGATCATAACACGGAGTCTTGATCAGTTGCTCCAGCCACCATGATATGTGTCTCCTTCTGAGGACACTAAACGAAACTGAAGGGTTAGGAGGAGACAGGGGATGAAGCCCAGAGCAGGAGGAGGACTCAAATTTAACTACTTAGTGTCCAGTCTCCAGCTGCAGGATCTTCATCCCCACGGTGCCTGTGTCCCCCAATTAGGCAAGAGAAATTTCATGTTTACCGCTTTTTCCTAAAGATTCCCCTATTCCCTCTATCTAATCCCCTTAGGGTTTTGGCGATAGATGATCGACCACTAACTTCTGAGATAATGTCGGAGACAACTGGAGAACTCCGACTGACAGTCGGATCTCTACATTGAGAGAAATTATCTTTTCTTTTAATAAACTGCCCATCAACTCCTGTAGTACTGGGTCTACCCTGGCTCCGTCTGCATAATCCTTCAATTGACTGGTCAGACAACCAGATATCTCATTGGAACTGTTTGCCTGCGTGTTCATCAGGTGTCCCTCTCTGCAGCTGATCTTTAGTCTTTGCCCTCAGTGTACAAGGACTTTTCAGATGACTTCTGCAAGGTCTGCAGAGATTCTCCCTCCTCATCGCTCCTATGATTGTCCCATCAAATTCTACCTGGTACCATGCCCCCCAGAGGCTGTACCTACTTCCTATCTCCTGCTGAGACTTCCGCAATGAGGGATTATATCCAAGATAACCTCCAGCGAGGATTCATTAGACCTTCATCTTCTCCAGCAAGGGCAGGGTTATTTTTTGTGGAGAAGAATGATGGCGGATTGCATCCCTGTATAGATTACAGGGGCTTGAACAAGATCACGGTTAAAAAACGATACTCTCTGCCTCTCATCTCTGAGCTCTTCGATCAACTCAGAGGAGCTAAGATCTTCACTAAGTTGGAACTTTGAGGAGCGTACAACTTTATCCGCATCCGAGAGGGCGATGAATGGAAGACGGCATTCAACACCAGAGATGTGCATTATGAATATCTGGTAATGCCCTTTGGCCTCTTCAATGCCCCTGCTTCCAAGAATTTCTAAATTACATCTTCAGAGCTGGGGCAATCCGTAGTCATGTACTTGGACGACATTTTAATCTTCTCCAAAGACTCAATTTTGTCCTTACATATCGCCCCGGCTCCAGAAACCGAAAGGCTGATGCCCTATCCAGAAGCATCCTTCCTAAGGGGCACATTAGTGAAGAGCAAGAACCAATTGTTCCTCTCACAAAGATCGTTGCTTCCTTGTTCCCTCAACTGTCCAGTCCTCCGCTACTTCTGCTGATGGTATACGGGCCACCCGAGTTCCGTATTCCCATCTTTTAACAAAGCCACTGTTCCAAGTACAGGGCCACCATCAGAAATCACGGGGCCCCATACAGCAAAATTTTCTGGGCCCTCTGGTCCCCACCCACCCCAGATCCAGCCAAGCCCCATCCCAGATCCCGATTTAAAAAAATTTGATCAGCCCCCCCCTATAAATTAAAAAAAAGCATTGGCAGCAGGGATACCCATAAAAGTTTTAAAAAAAACATTGGTTGTCAGGGCCCCCCTACAAGTTAAAAAAAATCATTGGTAGTCAGGGCCCCTCCTATAAGTTAAAAAAAAAAACACGGCGCCAGGGCCCCCATAAAAGTTTTTACAAAAACCATTGCTGGCCAGGGCCCCCCATTAAATTTAAAAAAACTGTGATGCCAGGGCTCCCCATAAACATTTTTTCCAAAAAAATTGGTGGTCAGGGCCCCCTACAAGTTTAAAAAAAAATCATTGGTGGCCAGGACCCCCCTATAAATGTAAAAAAAAATGGGCCAGGGCCCCCCATAAAAGTTTTTACAAAAATATTGGTGGCCAGAGGCCCCATAGAATGTTTCAAAAAAATCATTGGTGGCCAGGGTTCAATAAAATAAAAAAATAAAAACATTGGCGTTCAGTGGAACTTACCATAGTTTCTTCTTCAGTTTCCTTCGGCTCCTTTCGTAGCATCAGGTCTTTTCGCAGCTTCAGGACTCCAACTTCAGGTCTTTGGTGGCGCATGAACTTTGCAGCACAGCCGGGCCCCCCTTTAGTGGGGCGGCCCTGTGTAGTATATTTATACAGCAGCTGTGACTGCATCTGTGTGACTGTGTCACACTAGCAGGTGCTCTAAGCCTGCTCTATGAAATATCACAGCTTGTGGATTGTCCTGGTGCAGGTGTGCGTCTCACAAAATATTGTTGTTTTGTTCCTGGGTCCCATTTTTTTCCCCATTTGCTCTACTAATACAAATTATTTTTTTTCTTCGTCAACAGGAAAGTCCCCCCCACTCCCACTGCTCTCAGGGTGCTGCAGAATCAGGTAGAGTGGGTAGACCTGTAGTGCTTGCATGTTCCTCCCCAGCTTCTATACTTTTGGTTTCCTCTTAAATCCCAGTAGATCTACACCGGGATTGGATAGGCTGGAGGGTGAAATTTGACCTGTCCTCCCAGCTTATCCAATCACCATGCAGTTCTACCAGGACTTCATGAAACTACCAATAGTTTAGAAGCTGGGGAGGGGAAAGACTTGTGTAGAAGGAGCCCCGCCCCTCCCCACCTAATTCTACAGCTTCCTGACAGCAGTGGGGGCCTGGCTACAGAGTGAGTACAATGGCAGGGCCACCCTAAGACTCAAAAATCATCGGGCCTTCGACAAATGTCCCCCCCCCCCCCCCCCGATGAAAAAAAAAAAAATCTATTTCTGGTGAACAATCTGAAAACAACTGAACTGTTTGAAAGTGAGCAACTGCTGAGGAAGCACAAGTAAGGGCAAGTTTTTCCATTTTTTTGTGCTTACTAAATGTAAAACTTTTGAGTTTTTGAAGCCATAATTTGAATTAAAGAACAGTGGCAACAATTCAAATTGGAGTGTTAATAAATGACTCCCTTAAAGTAACACAGAATTTTCTATAGTGCAGTGAGAACACATGATCTCTCTTTTTATTACTTGAAAGCAAATTATTCATATGCATTCCAGAGAAATGTATCGCTATAATGAATAGCACTCTACTGACTGTGCCAGCAGAACATGATTCAGCTTGAACATTGACAAAGTAGAAATGTCGACTCTACTGTATGCTGCTCTAAGTAAGGCAATCCCAAACCCTTATGAAATACAGGTATGGGATCAATTATTCGGAAACCTGCTATCCAGAAAGTTTTGAATTATGTAAAGTCTGTCTCCCATAGACTCCAATATTAATCAAATAACCCAGATTTAAAAAAAAAAAAAAAAAATTTCCTTTTTCTCTGTAGTAATAAAACAGTGCCTTGTACTTATTCCAAACGAAGACATAATGAATCCTTATTGGAAGCAAAACCAGCCTATTGGGTTTATTTAATGTTACATGATTTTCTAGTAGACGAAGATGCAAATAACAGAAAGTTCCGTTATACGTAAAACCCCAGGGCTGGCACATTCTGGATAACAGGTTCCATACCTGTACCATGTGCATATTGTTGCACTTGCTGGTAGCACTAGGCTGGCCACAATCTCTGCCTTCTGCCTGATGTAACCCGAGTTCTCAACAACAATTGTAGCAATGGAAAGTGACACTATATTTACCTATTGGTTGTGTGTGACAGCACCCTTGACCTCAGTCACTGAGTTGATTTTATTTGTAAGCATCCCTGAAGTTTTATATTTTCTGCTGTAATCCTGTTGCGGCTGTACCCGTAAACACCACTTTTGAAAGCCGAGTTCAGTGAGGGCATGCAGTCCTGAACAGATAACACGAATATACTGTACATATGCGAGTCCAGATTTTACATGGTTCAATGATTCTGCATTCTAACAAATTGATCAAAGTGGATTCAGCCTGTGTGAAACCCGAAAAGCATAGACCACTTTTTCTTGTTACATGGAGAAACACTCAAGGGAGACTGTCTCTGTAAGGGATAAATACATTTTCTGGGGATGTCCCATACAATATGCCATGTGCCAAATTCCCATTAAGAAGTGTTCATCTAATATGTCTTGTCAAAATGGCCCACTGGGCATTTTTAATTTTTATAAACCTTAAATCAAATCACAATTATTTTTCTAGCCTTTAGATTATATATATTTTTTGACTGTCTCGCCATACATCACATTAATCATCTCTGGTTCACAGGAAAAAACTGGACAAAACAAATTTAAATACTTTTGGAATTCAGTCATCCTACAAAGAGAAGATGTTTAGCTACTGAATCAGAAATGTGTATACAAATACTATAGTACTATTTAAAAAATTAAATATAGCTGTATTTCTTAATATATTTAAATAACATTAAGATTTATAATTTACTGGCATAAACATTGGTAAAACAATTTGTTCCAGTTCTTCAGTTTTACTGTGCTTTGCACAATGAAAAACCTAGCACTTTGCAGTTTGTGTTGAATGTTGTTGTGCTGGGTTGCATCCAGACAGATTGTTGCCACCAAAGATGCAGTGCTGGGCAGTATGTTTTTTTTCCTGGAAAAAGCTTGGCTTCTTTAAACAAAACCAGGCCATCATTTCTCTGAAAAGTTCCACTCGGATTCCTTTTTGCTTGAATGTAGAGGTTCCTTACTTGTGGATAGGATTTCCCGAAGTTCCTTGTTTTCTAGCTGAACAGAAACAAACAAGAAACACTTTATTGGAAAAATTATTCCTAAATGGTATTGATGTAAATAAATAAGTGGCTGTTAACCACAGAAATACAATATTTATACATTAATAAATGTTTCAGGAATTGCTGTCTACCACAATGAAAACCAAATGCATCTTTTACTTGTACATATACAAGCTATTGAATGGCGAGGTAATTTGATGGCTTTGGGTTTCCTGGAATCTTAGACTGCCTGGGGTGGGAAATAATTATGGAGACATTTTAAACAAGGTTCACAATTAGCTAAGTACTTCCAAAGTGATAAGACTTTGCAAAACAAAACAAAAAGTACTTTTCCAAATACATTGTTGTAGCAAATCTTGATGGTTTGAATAGTATTTATAAATAAAGCGCAGATGCAGAAATGTGTCATGGGAAGGAACTGCACAGGACCAAATCGGGGAAACCTGCTAAAACGTACATATGGGCGATTAACCTCATGGAAATTAATGTGAGTGTAATGTTTTATGTTTTAATGCTTTGTATCTTTTTTCATACAGAAATAGAAAAATGGGTCAGTATTAAATAAAAGAGATGTTTGGCTAGATCTCAGAGATATGACTTTTGGCAGAGCAACTAAAATGATAAAAAAATGCACAGTTTTAGTCTTACCTCTAGTTGGGCTAGTCTTTCTTGTATATTATATGCCTGGTCTTCATCGAGCTGAATTGCTTTTCTCATTACATCCCCCATTACACATATTCTATCGATCTGACATTCTAGATCCTGTGACAAAAAAAGAAGAAAACAAATAGTTTAAAGTCATAACTTTAAAGGACAAATCAACTCCAAAATAAAAATGTGCATAATAAAAGAATTAATCCTAAACAGCTTTCCAATATACCATTAACAGTTATTTATAAACAATTGCTTTTGAAAGGAGCATTTGCTTAACTCAGGGGTGTCCAAACTTTTTGCAACAAGGGCCAGATTTGGTGAGGTGAAAATGTGTGGGGGATGACCATTCAGCCTTTCTTTGAACCATTAGGTATGAAGATCCAATTTACACAAAGATCCCTTATCTGAAAACCCCGTTAGCGAGCATCCTTTAAAGCAGGTCCCATACCTGTATTCTAAATGCACTGTAAATTAAGCACGTTGATTGCACATATATGTTGTCAAGTGAAGTGAACTTGCCACACTATAAAAACATTTTCTTGTCCCTTTCCATTTTTCTCTTTTTTTTCCTACTTTTTCTGTTTTTTTCTTCTTTTCCTTGTTAAAAACTTTTATTGTTTTCTCATTTAGGCTAAATTTTATTTTGTTATTCCTTTTATTTCTATATTCTATTTTTCTGACTTTAGAATGAGACCCAGTCAGGAGGGAGCCCTCCAATCAATTTGAAAATCCAGGATGTATAAGTTTTAGTTAGGCGTGGATATTTTGACATGTTGACTTATATTATATAAACATTATCACCTGGTGGGATGAGTCAGTGATGATGCGGATGTGCAAGAAAAATTAGAAGGCACATGGGTGGAATCGCAGCCTCCTACGAGAACTAGCGCTTAATCCAGTGACGTCATGATGTCATGCCCACACGCTAACGTGTGATTACATAACTGTGCACAGCCGGTGCGGCAAGAAGATAGACGGCAATGCTCATCAACTGATTCCTGGCTCAGGCTGGCCAGTTGCTTAGCAATTTTTATCCGGGTCTGCCCTTGAAAGGGCAAATCCTTGTTGGCTGTGGGCCAGTCTATAATTGAAAGTTTGGACATGCCTGGCTTAACTCCTGGTTGTTACTTTTTAAACAATGTTGCAAAAGTTTTAGTTTTCCGGCAAAGACAGGTCTGTTAATCAGCTGCCTTGTCTTATATGGTTTCAAAAGTCTGAGCCACCAGGGCAGAGAAGGGACAAAAGCACTATATGTACAAATTATTGAATGTATAGTGCAAAGCTGCTAAGAATTATGTGCAAAATGTTTTTTTTTGGTTCCCCTTTAATGGGGTTGTTCACCTTTGAGTTAACTTTTAGTATGATGTAGAGAGTGTTATTCTGAGACAATTGGCAATTTGTTTTAATTTTACAGTATTATTTGTGTTTTTTGAGATATTTAGCTTTTTATCCAGCAGCACTCCAGTTTGCAGTTTCAGCAATTTGGTTGCTAGGATTGAAATTACTCAAGCAACCATGCATTGATTTTAATAAGGAACTGGAATATGAATAGGTGAGGACCCGGATAAAAAGATGAGCAATAAAAAGTAGCATAACAAATTGGTAGCGTTACAGAGCATTAGGTTTTTTTTAGATGGAGGTCACTGATCTCTGTTTGAAAGCTGGAAAGATTCAGAAGAAAAAAAGCAAACAATAAAAAATCTATTAAAAATAAATAATAAAGACCAGTTGAAAAGTTGCTTCGAATTGATCATTCTGTAACATACAAAAAATTAACTCAAAGTAAACTATCCCTTAAAAATTACCAGTACAGGTATGGGACCTGTTATCCAGAATGGTCGGGACCTGGAGCTTTCCGGATAACGGATCTTTCCATAATTTGGGTCTTCATACCTTAAGTCTACTAGAAAATCATGTAAACATTCAATAAACCCAATAGGCTGGTTTTGCCTCCAATAAGGATTAATTATATCTTAGTTGGGATCAAGTACAAGCTACTGAATTATTATTACAGAGAAAAAGGAAATACATTTAAAAAATTTAGATTATTTAATTATAATGGAGAATATGGGAGACAGCCTTTCCGTAATTCAGAGCTTTCTGGATAATGGGTTTCCGGATAACGGATCTGTACATGCTTAATTTTGGACTCCACTGTGAAAGAGGACAAGTGCATTTCTATTATATGCAGGTTGTTGTACAAGTATATGGTGATCAAAGCATTGTTTATAACTGTTTTGTTTTGATGTCTGTAAAATGGCATCAATAATACTGGGAAATTAACCCTTTAAGTGCCAGCAGAATTTCACATTTTGGTTACGCGAAATGCCAGCCGTTTTTGAAACATTTTGTGCTCTCTCACTTTAGGGGCATTTTCTGAGGGGAAACCTATAGTTTACCTAGGAAAACTATACATTGTTTTTTTCGGTAGAAACTGAGCTTTCTAAATCTGCCTGAGTTTTCATGTATTTCCAACTGTGCAAAAAAATTTATAGTGCTAAATACCAAAAAAAAAAATGAAAAATTACCATTTTTCATCATATATCAATTTATACCAGAAAAATATTTCATTTTAGGGATGAAAATCCAAATGATTTGGAAAGCCTTATGTCTCTCGAACGTGCCAATACCAGATATGTATAGTTTTAGGGAGATTTAGGATTTCTGTACAGCAAAAACCGGCAGCATATTACCGAATTTTGAAAGCACTAAGGCAGAAAACGGCATGCTTTAGATTCCAAGGCAAAAAATCCTGAAACCGTAGGTTTACCCCAGAAAACCATACATTTTTGAAAAGTACACATTCTGCCGATTACAAAATGGGTAACTATGTCTCTCTACTCCCAACTACCAAACATAAAAGCTTGTCTGAACATAGCGGTTTTTCAAAAAAAAATTCAAAATTCTGAAAAATCATTTCAAAGGTTTTATTTTGCTGCTCCGCATATCCCAAACTATATTAGGTACCAAGAAAAAGCACCTGAAATATGATTGCCAGGGGTCCACTGAACAGTTTGATACCCATTATGCATAGGTTTACCAAAGTATCTGGCATTTAGAGACACCAATATGAAGTGAGCACATCCAAATTGTTCAGGACTTTACTTCAGCTACTGAGAAATCAACACATTGACTGCATTTTTTGTGGGGTAAAAACACAGAAATATATGTTTACCCCCCAAACCCATATATTTTTGGAAAGTACACATTCTACTGAATCTAAAATGGGTACCCATGCCTTTCTGCTCCAAACTACTGAGTCGCAAGGCTTTCCCAAAATTGTCGGTTTTGGTGAAATATCTGAAAATTGCCTCAAACCTTCAACTTCCCAGCACCATATCGCCCATGTATCATTACGTACTAAGAAAAAACACCCTAAATATGATTGCCAGGGTTCCTCTGAACATTTTGGTAGTCATTGTACATAAGTTTACCAAAGTATCTGGCATTTAGAGGCCCCAAAATGAAGTTAGCGCATACAAACAGTCCCGTGGGTAACTTCAGCAAATGAAAGATCAACACATTGACTGCATTTTTGTGGGGTAAAAACACAGAAATATATGTTTACCCCCCAAAACCCATATATTTTTGGAAAGTACACATTCTACCGAATCTAAAATGGGTACCCATGCCTTTCTGCTCCAAACTACTGAGTCGCAAGGCTTTCCCACAATTGTCAGTTTTGGTGAAATATCTGAAAATTGCCTCAAAGCTTCAACTTCTCAGCACCATATCACCCATGTATCATTACGCACCAAGAAAAAGCACCCTAAATATGATTGCCAGGGTTCCTCCAAACAATTTGGTGGCCATTGTTCATCGGTTTACCAAAGTATCTGGCATTTAGAGGCCTCAAAATGAAGTTAGCGCATACAAATAGTCCTGTGGGTAACTTCAGCTAATGAAAAATCAACACATTGACTGCATTTTTGTGGGGTAAAAACACAGAAATATATGTTTACCCCCCAAACCCATATATTTTTGGAAAGTACACATTCTACTGAATCTAAAATGGGTACCCATGCCTTTCTGCTCCAAACTACTGAGTCGCAAGGCTTTCCCAAAGTTGTCGGTTTTGGTGAAATATCTGAAAATTGACTCAAAGCTTCAACTTCCCAGCACCATATGACCCATGTGTCATTACGTACTAAGAAAAAGCACCCTAAATATGATTGCCAGGGTTCCTCTGAACATTTTGGTGGCCATTGTTCATAAGTTTACCAAAGTATCTGGCATTTAGAGGCCCCAAAATGAAGTTAGCGCATACAAACAGTCCCGTGGGTAACTTCAGCTAATGAAAAATCAACACATTGACTGCATTTTTGTGGGGTAAAAACACAGAAATATATGTTTACCCCCCAAAACCCATATATTTTTGGAAAGTACACATTCTACAGAATCTAAAATGGGTACCCATGCCTTTCTGCTCCAAACTACTGAGTCGCAAGGCTTTCCCACAATTGTCGGTTTTGGTGAAATATCTGAAAATTGCCTCAAAGCTTCAACTTCTCAGCACCATATCACCCATGTATCGTTATGCACCAAGAAAAAGCACCCTAAATATGATTGCCAGGGTTCCTCCGAACAGTTTGGTGGCCATTGTTCATAGGTTTACCAAAGTATCTGGCATTTAGAGGCCCCAAAATGAAGTTAGCGCATACAAATAGTCCTGTGGGTAACTTCAGCTAATGAAAGATCAACACATTGACTGCATTTTTGTGGGGTAAAAACACAGAAATATATGTTTACCCCCCAACCCCATATATTTTTGGAAAGTACACATTCTACAGAATCTAAAATGGGTACCCATGCCTTTCTGCTCCAAACTACTGAGTCGCAAGGCTTTGCCAAATTTGGCGGTTTTGGTGAAATATCTGGAAATTGCCTCAAAGCTTCAACTTTCCAGCATCGTATTGTCCATGTATCATTACCAGCATAAAGCATCCTAAATATAAACATAGGGGTCTACTAAACAGTTTGATGCCCAATATGCATAGATATACCAAACTATGTGGTGCACAGAGTCCCCCAAATGACAATATGTATAGACATTTTCACGGCTGACGCGCTGGCTGCTGCAATATAACCACCCGGTGTGTGTATTATGCGACATTAGACCACCTAACAGTACAGAGACCCCAGAAAACCATATATTTTCAGAAAGTACACATTCTGACGAATCCAATATGGGTAAATAAGTGTTTCTACTGCATACTGCCAAACTGCAAAGCAATGCTGAACATAACGGTTTTTATCAAATTTCTGAAAATTGTCACAAAGCTTGAATTTTACCCCATTATATGCCCCACATTTCGTAACTTATCAGCATAAAACATCCTAAATATGAACGCCAGGGGTCTACTGAACACTTTGATGCCCAATATGCATAGATATACCAAACTATGCGGCGCACAGAGACCCCCAAATGACAATAGTGTATATATATTTTCACGGCTGACGCGCGCTGGCTGCTGCAATATGAGCACCTGGTGTGTGTAATATGCGACATTAGACCCCCCTAACAGTACAGAGACCCCAGAAAACCATATATTTTCAGAAAGTACACATTCTGACGAATCCAATATGGGTAAATATGTGTTCCTACTGCAAACTGCCAAACTGCAAAGTAATGCTGAACGTAACGGTTTTTATCAAATTTCTGAAAATCGTCACAAAGCTTGAATTTTACCCCATTATATGCCACACATTTCGTAATGTATCAGCATAAAACATCCTAAATATGAACGCCAGGGGTCTACTGAACACTTTGATGCCCAATATGCATAGATATACTAAACTATGTGGCGCACAGAGACCCCCAAATGACAATAGTGTATAGAGAGATTTTTGTACTTACCGTTAAATCTTTTTCTCTTGTCCTATATTGGGGGACACAGGCACCATGGGATGAAGATCCTGCAGCTGGAGATGGACACTATGTTGCAAAAAATGACTCCTCCTCCTCCTGCTCTGGGCTTCATCCCCTGCCTCCTCCTATTACTCTCAGTTTCAACCGAAGAAGGAGCAGAATAGCCCAAAAAGCCAGAAACAAAAATCAGCAACAACACCCGAGTACAACTGGAAAAAACTCAGATCAAAAGGAACTGACAACAAGGTATAATACAATCACAAAAACAAAATGTGAAAACAGTGTCAGAATCGGGAGGGAAGGCCTGTGTCCCCCAATATAGGACAAGAGAAAAAGATTTAACGGTAAGTACAAAAATCTCTCTTTCTCTTGCCTAAATTGGGGGACACAGGCACCATGGGGATGTCCCAAAGCACCCCACAAGGGCGGGACACTGAATAAAAGGTAGCTAGCCAACAACGGCGCTTAGCACCTTCCTCCCAAAGGCAGCGTCGGCTGAAGCGTGTGTGTGGAGCCTGTAGAAGCGAGTGAAGGTATGAATAGATGCCCATGTGGCCGCTTTACAGATTTGATCCGCAGAAGCATGGTGTCGGAGAGCCCAAGAAGTGCTGACAGAACGTGTAGAGTGCGCTCTAACACGAATCGGAGGGTCTTTTCCCTTGACAGTGTAAGCTCTGGAGATAATGGCTCGAATCCATTTTGACAAAGTAGACTTGGCGGCCTTGGTACCACGCCTGGGGCCGGCAGGTATAATGAAAAGAGCATCCGATCTCCTGATGCCCTGCGTGGCCTTGAGATAACAGGAAATAGCCCTGACGACATCCAGCGTGTGGAGTTTGGTTTCAATGGGACCCTTAGGGTTCGGGCATAAGGAGGGAACAACAATGTCCTGGTTGAGGTGGAATTCTGAGACGACCTTGGGCAGATATTCTGGAGTGGGTCTGAGAACAACTTTGTCCATGTGTAGCACCGTGTAGGGCGATCTGCATGACAGTGCCGCAAGGTCGGAAACCCTCCTAGCCGAGGTGATGGCCAAAAGGAAAACGACCTTCTCAGTGAGTGTGGACAGAGGTAGCTGGTCCAATGGTTCAAATGGATCCTCCTGCAGGGCGGAAAGGACCAGATTGAGGTCCCAAGGTGGAATTGGGCAACGATATGGTGGTATGAGACGGGTTGCTCCCTGCAGAAAGGTTTGAATGTTAGGATGCAGGGCCAGTTTCATCCGAAGGAGAATAGACAGCGCCGACACCTGTACCTTCAGAGAACTCAGCGCTAAACCTTTCGCCAGTCCGTCTTGCAGAAAGGAGAGGGTTTCCCGGTCCCCCGCTGTCTGGGGGTTAAGGTCTCTTTGTTCGCACCACGATATGAAGGTCTTCCATACCCTATGGTATATTTTAGCCGAGACAGGCTTCCGGGCGCGAAGCATAGTGGGAATTGCCTCCACGGGAGCTCCAGAGTTCCGTAGAATCAAGGCTTCAAGAGCCACGCCGTTAAAGCCCAGAGATGAGAATTCGGGTGGGCAAGAGGACCCTGGGTGAGCAGATCTATCCGATGCGGAAGATGGAAGGGGTCGTCTGCTGCCATGTTCACGATGTCCGCGAACCACGCCCTTCTTGGCCAGAACGGAGCCACCAGAATAGTTGGAGTTCCTTCTCTCTTTATTTTCTTGACGACCTTCGGCAGGAGAGCGAGGGGGGGAAAGACATACACCCTGGAGAAGCGCCAGGGAATCACGAGGGCGTCTACTGCGTAGGCTAGGGGATCTAGGCTTCTTGAGACGAACCGCTGGACTTGTCTGTTGGTCCTGGATGCCATGAGGTCGATCTCGGGCAGCCCCCACTTTTCCACTATGAGGCGGAAAACGTCGTGGTGGAGGCCCCATTCCCCGTGATCGATGGTTTCCCTGCTCAGATAGGCGGCTATCCAATTGTCCACTCCGGGAATGTGGACCGCGGATAACGCTGGAACGTTGGTCTCTGCCCACCGAAGGATCACCTGAGCTTCCTTGAGAGCTTTGAGACTTCTGGTTCCGCCCTGATGGTTTATGTAGGCCACCGCCGTCACGTTGTCGGACTGAATCCGCACCGGCAGGCCCCGTAGCAACGGTTCTGTGCGTTCGAGGGAGTAGCGAATCGCTCTGAGCTCCAGAAGGTTGATGGGTAGTTTCGTTTCTTCCGGAGTCCAAAGGCCCTGTACAGTGGTTTGGCCTACGACTCCGCCCCACCCGCGTAGACTGGCATCTGTGGTGAGGACCGTCCAGTGATGGGGTGGGAATAGTTTTCCCTGAGAGGTCCGAAGCGGGTGGAGCCACCAGTGAAGAGAGAGCTGTACATGGCTCGGAATGGGAATCCGGCGATCGAGGTTGGTTCGATCTCTGCGTTGGTGAAGAAGGATGGTGTGTTGAAGAGGTCTGGTGTGGGCTTGCGCATAAGGAATGGCCGGGAATGAGGCAACCATCGTGCCTAGAGTCTGCATGGCTGTTCGAAGCAGAATGCGGTTGGGCCCCATGAGAGACCGAATACGTTTCTGAAGGAGTTCGGCCTTGGCTCGTGGTAGGAATGCTTTCCCTTGTCTGGAGTCCAGGATGAGACCCAGGTACTCTATGGATTGAGTTGGGTGAAGTTTCGACTTGTTGAAGTTGATCGTCCAGCCCAGGGAGGTCAGGCTCTGTAGGACGTGGGACGTGTGAAGTAGGGTTACTGGTGCGGAGGGACCCTTGACCAAGAGATCGTCCAAATAGGGGATGACGGAGATTCCCGAGAGTCTGAGGTCCTCCAATGCCGCCGCCATGACCTTCGTAAACGTGCGTGGAGCTGAGGACAGGCCGAATGGGAGAGCTACAAACTGCCAATGCTGTCCATTGACGCAGAATCTGAGGAAGCCGTGGTGAGCTGGGTGAATCGGTACATGAAGATATGCGTCCTTGATGTCGATGACTGTCATGAACTCGTTTTCTTCCATGGACGAAAGCACCGATTGGATCGATTCCATTTTGAAATGGCATTTTTTGACGAAGGGATTGAGATCCTTGAGGTCTAAGACGGGTCTGAGGGAACCGTCTTTCTTGGGAACCATGAAGAGGTTGGAATAGTAGCCTCTTCTTCTGGCCTTTGGGGGAACAGGTTGAATAGTTCCCGCTAAGGCGAGGTCTTGTATGACAGAGAGGAAGTTGTTTCTGTCGGGGTCTTTGGTCGGCAGTCTGGATATAAAAAATCGGTGGGGTGGTGTCTGAGTGAAGTCTATGAGGAGTCCCTGTGACACCACCCTGAGGACCCACTGGTCCTGAATCTTGTTGTGCCACACCTCTCGAAAGGATTTGAGTCGGCCTCCTAAGGGTATCCCTTCGGGAGGGGGCGCACCTTCATGCAGCGTGAGATTTGTCTTGAGAGGATTTGGAGGTAGACTTGGATGTAGACCAAGGCAGTCGTTGCTTGCTCTGGAAGCGGGAGCGAAAGTTAGAAGTGGATTTGTCGGGTTGCGTCTTGGACCTTTGTCCTTGTCGGAAGGGACGAAAAAATGGTCTCCTTTTGAACGGTGGCCTCTTGGGTCGAGTTTGAGGGAGAAGGGTGCTTTTACCCCCGGTCGCTTGAGAAATTATCTTATCAAGTTCGGCCCCGAAGAGCAGTTTTCCTTGGAAGGGTATGCTGACTAGTGAACGTTTGGATGTTAGGTCAGCGGACCAAGTCTTTAACCAGAGAAACCTGCGAGCGGCTACAGACTGGGCTGAAGCTTGAGCGACCATCCGCGCTGCGTCAAGGGCTGCGTCTCCAATGTATGTGGTGGCGTCTGCGATTTGGGAAAGCATATTGTCTGCAGTGGGTTCTTCGGAACCAATTAGCTGTGCCACCTGTTCCACCCAGACTTCCATGGCCTTCGCCACCCAGGCTATAGCGAAAATGGGACGAAAGGCAGATCCTGAAGCTGTGAAGGTGGATTTGCAGAAACCTTCGAGACGCTTGTCGATGGGGTCTTTGAATGCGGCCGCGTCCGCAACCGGAATGGTAGTGTTTCTGGATAGTCTGGAAACAGGAGGGTCCACTGCGGGAGGCGAGGACCAGAGGTCGATGCATTCCCGTGGAAATGGATAAGTTTGTGTGAAGCGTTTGGAAAGTTGCACCCTGTGATCAGGAGTTTTCCATTGGGACTTGATAATGTCATCAAGCTGTTCGTATGCTGGGAACACACATGCGCTCTTCTTGTGTCTCTTAAAAATGTTTTTCGCTGGTTCGACTGTGGCAGCCGAATCGTCAATGTTGAGTGTGTTTAGTACGGCTTGAATAAGGCCCTCAACCTCCCCTTGGGTTCTGGGAGTGTCGACATCCAGATCAGGGTGGTCCTGATCAGAGTCCTCTGCGGACAAGGCCTGACCTTCCTCATCGGATGGGCTGAGGCGTTCCCCCGGAGAGTCTGGAGGGGAGAGCGCGTGGCGCTTTGAGGTCCCAGGACGGGAGTCAGAATGAGAGGGTTGAGATAAACGCTCGAGAACTTTATCTAAGGTCTCGGGTATGCGGGCCAGGTGTTGAATGCCTGCAAGTGAGAGGGATAAGGCCCTAAGGAGATCAGAGTCTGAATTAGTTGCCTGTGAGAGAGGCAGTGGTTCAGGGTTTCCGCAGGCCCCACACAATGAATCAGCCGAGGCTGAAGTAAATTTAGCTTTACAATTGGAACAGGCTAAAAAGGTGACCTGTGGGTGTGTTTGAGCTGAGGACTTGTTGGTCCTGGGCTCTTCTGCTTTATTAGCCATTGCACTCCTTCTCGGTGAGAGAATGGGAGGTGGAGCTATAATCCCAATGGGATCCCTCAGAGTTAAATAGAATCCTCTTTTTTTTCTTTTTTTTTTTTTTTTTTTTTTTTATGTAGGCAGGGGAGTGAAGACAGGCACAAAATGTAGAGGTGCTGTAAAATGGCCTGCAGAGAGAAGAGATAACAAGGGGTGAGCCCTCAGTCCCATGCTCCCTAGGAAAAAATGTATACAGCATGTAGATGTATAATACAAGACACAGTTACAGGGTAAGCCAGTTAGTGAAAACTTGCCTGAAAAAAGGGGGTTGAGCAGGAGCTGAGAAACCCGTAGAAAGTGAGGTAGAGGGGGCAGCTACGAAGGAGCTGTAGGTAGGCGCGCTCCAGGGACTCTGCATGGAAGGGGGAAGGTTACATATGCTTCCCTTGACCGCCCCCTGAGGTAAGCCCGTGTCTAGTAACGGCGCTGCAGTGAACTAACCTGCTCCGCAGTTGGAAGAGACAGGATCCGCCGTGCTGTGTGCTGATGGCGACGGACTGGAGAGAGAGAGAGAGAAGCGCCGGATGCGAAGGGGCGTGTGCGCTGTGATGGAACGCAAGTGCGTGTCACAAGAAGAAAGGGCGCGAACAGAGGCGTCGCGCGCCAGAATAAGTAGGGAGGAGGGAAGTGGAACGCAGAGTGCGTGTCACCTCTAGTAGAGCGCAGAATGGCGCCAGTGGAGGAGCGCTAAGACGAGTGGCAGGAGGGGGGGGAGTAAATAAAACAAAAGAAATAATAAATAATAAATAAATAAATATATAAATAAATTACTCACCTAATAAACAGATGCCAGCTGAATATTGCCCTGAGTAGAAAGACCCCTGAAAAGAAGGACACACAGATAAATATATAAATCCACAGCTGTGAAATATATATGTATAAGTATGTTAGTATACACTCAGGAGAGTGTATATCACTGCTGCAGACCTCCGTAGAGCGGGAAGACAGTGCAGGGGTGAGGAGCAAGCCTGCAGACCTCCGTAGAGCGGGAAGGCTGAAGGGCAGAAAGGATGAAGCTGGAGAGGCTCTTGAATAAGTTCAGTGGCCCCTAATCGTGGCGAGATCTTAGACCTGGGGCCTTGATCCGTGCTCCAGCCACATATAAAAAGTTGTGTCTTCTCCTTCTGAGGACACTAAAAGAAACTGAGAGTAATAGGAGGAGGCAGGGGATGAAGCCCAGAGCAGGAGGAGGAGGAGTCATTTTTTGCAACATAGTGTCCATCTCCAGCTGCAGGATCTTCATCCCATGGTGCCTGTGTCCCCCAATTTAGGCAAGAGAAATACATTTTCACGGCTGACGCGCTGGCTGCTGCAATATGAGCACCTGGTGTGTGTATTATGCGACATTAGACCCCCCTAAAAGTACAGAGACCCCAAAAAACCATATATTTTCAGAAAGTACACATTCTGACGAATCCAATATGGGTAAATAAGTGTTTCTACTGCAAACTGCCAAACTGCAAATCAATGCTGAACGTAACGGTTTTTATCAAATTTCTGAAAATTGTCACAAAGCTTGAATTTTACCCCATTATATGCCCCACATTTCGTAACTTATCAGCATAAAACATCCTAAATATGAACGCCAGGGGTCTACTGAACACTTTGATGCCCAATATGCATAGATATACCAAACTATGTGGCGCACAGAGATCCCCAAATGACAATAGTGTATATACATTTTCACGGCTAACGCCCTGGCTGCTGCAATATAAGCACCTGGTGTGTGTATTATGCGACATTAGACCCCCCTAACAGTACAGAGACCCCAGAAAACCATATATTTTCAGAAAGTACACATTCTGACGAATCCAATATGGGTAAATATGTGTTTCTACTGCAAACTGCCAAACTGCAAAGCAATGCTGAACATAACGGTTTTTATCAAATTTCTGAAAATTGTCAGAAAGCTTGAATTTTACCCCATTATATGCCCCACATTTCGTAACGTATCAGCATAAAACATCCTAAATATGAACGCCAGGGGTCTACTGAACACTTTGATGCCCAATATGCATAGATATACCAAACTATGTGGCGCACAGAGACCCCCAAATGACAATAGTGTATATACATTTTCACAGCTGACGCGCTGGCTGCTGCAATATAAGCACCTGGTGTGTGTATTATGCGACATTAGACCCCCCTAACAGTACAGATACCCCAGAAAACCATATATTTTCAGAAAGTAAACATTCTGACGAATCCAATATGGGTAAATAAGTGTTTCTACTGCAAACTGCCAAACTGCAAAGCAATGCTGAACATAACGGTTTTTATCAAATTTCTGAAAATTGTCAGAAAGCTTGAATTTTACCCCATTATATGCCCCACATTTCGTAACGTATCAGCATAAAACATCCTAAATATGAACACCAGGTGTCTACTGAACACTTTGATGCCCAATATGCATAGATATACCATACTATGTGGCACACAGAGACCCCCAAATGGATATATAGTAGATAAAATTTACAAGGCAAAACAAAATAAGGCAGTAAAGGGTGAAATGCAAAAAAATCCAATAAAACCACAAAAATCAATGTTTTTTTTTCCAGACTAGTGTTATCGGCCGTCAGAATCACAGTTTGAATATTTTAGATGGGCCAAACAGGTTATACGGCTAGAAACAAGTGAACACAATATATGCAGAACTGAAAATGCAATAAAATGGCTAAAAATTCAATAAAATGGCTAAAAATGCACCAAAATTGCAATATAATCACCGAAATAACATACAAAAGGTATTGCACAGTACGGTTAGCGAATACGCTATTCGTAATGGCAATAAAACATTTTTTTCAGCCAAAAAAAGAGACGATGCGATAAGAAAAAAAAAAAAAAAGCCACAATGCCATGTATGTGCGTGTGCATGTGTACAAATGGTAAATTACATGTTATGTGCGCGTGTGTGCGTGTGCACGTGTGTGTAAGTGCAGTGAGTGTAAGTGACCCCCCCAATCCCCAAAAATGTATGTGTAAGTGTGTGTAAGTGTGAATCTAAGTGTGTATTACTGTAATAAGTGTGTGTTGGTGTGTTTGTGTGTGTAATTGTTGCACTAACCTGAAAAAGTCGCTGGAGACTGTTGCAGACGATCAGGAAGAGCCCCTGGAAGACATCTGCGACGTGGTTCCTGTCTCTGTGCTGTGGGGGCGGAGATCGACGGCGCGGTGTAGGCTGCAGCAGCAGGACACGTAAGTAACACGTGCCTGCTGCTGTTTTTGGGCCCCTGGGCGATCGCGCCCCAGGGGCCACTCGATCCCCTGCTCTGCTCGTTGCCTAGGGGCAGGGGATCGAGGAGGAACGGAGCGAGCGGCTCTAACAGCCGCTCCTCCGCTCGAGAACCAGGAAGTGCTGCAGAACGTAGAATCTACGTTCTGTGGCATTTCAAGTACCTTTGCCACAGAACATAGATTCTACGATCTGTGGCATTTAAAAGGTTAAAGTCTGTAGGTTACCTGTGCCTCATTTGAAGACAAGGTATTTGTGACTAATCTCCTTGTGTGTCATTGACCTAAACGTTCTCACTAAAATACTTGAAACAGACTTAAGATGGCCAGAGATGTTGAGATTTTTAAAAGATCAGATCCTGATCGTGAGACCACGATCTTCTCAGAACGATTGTACGATCGTACGAATTTACCATCAACTAAAAAGACCAATTTGCCAGGAAAACAAAGGGGAGCTGCCTGCTTGGCCCTGCAAACATAGATTGATTGCACTGGGACCGACAAAGATTTTTTGACCTGGCCGATCAATTTCCTGACAGATGTCGGCCGAAAAATCGTTCGAATCCCACTAACCGCACGATAATTTCGAAGGATTGGTCGGACTACCCTAAAATCGGTCGTTCGGCAAGAAGAATCGTCGCGTCAATGGGGAGCTTAACACTGATAAGCACTTGTACCAGCACTTGCTACAAGGCCAAACACATCAAGACAGAAGCTTAAAAAAGTACAGAAAACTGGAATAGTGGGCAGGCACCACTCCGGAACACCAAACCCAAGTCAATCAGTAGAATCCAGGAGCACACATTTTTAAATAGTAGAAAAAGTCTTTATTTTACATTATGTATAAAGGATAAAAGCCTGATGCGTTTCGTGTCCCCCAAGGACACTTAATCATAGGCTAACTTATTTCTGATACATACATTGTGTTTAAAAGGAGCCAATAGAAAATGTTGTGGGCGGAGTAATTAATCAACAGATATCTGTATATCATTGCCCCTAGTGGTTTATTTATAGAAAGCATTCTGTATTGATAAGCTATTTAAAGTACAACTAAGTACAACATTAGATTTTTTTTAAATACAGATTGTTTACTTAGGGGCATATTTACTAAGGGTCAAATTTCGAAGTTAAAAAATTTCAAAATTCGACCATCGAATTTGATACTTCGATAGTTGAAGTATTTTTTTCGATCAAACAATTTATTCCTTCGAATCGAACGATTCGAAGTATCGTACAAAAAAAACCTTTGACTTCTAAAAAAAAGACTCAAAGAGGTTCTAGGAGGTCCCCCATAGGCTAAACAGCAATTCGGCAGGTTTAAGGTGGCAAAGTGTCAAAGTCTTTTAAAGAGACAGTACTTCGATTTTCGAATGGTCAAATTTGTAAAGTTTTTTCAATTCGAATTGAATTTTGGCCTAGTCGATGGTCGAAGTACCCAAAAATTCCTTAGTAAATGAGCCCCTAAACTTTTTGGCCCAAGTGCTTCTTTATTAAAACTAGAACACACACACACACACATACAGTGGTGTGAAAAACTATTTGCCCCCTTCCTGATTTCTTATTCTTTTGCATGTTTGTCACACAAAATGTTTCTGATCATCAAACACATTTAACTATTAGTCAAAGATAACACAAGTAAACACAAAATGCAGTTTTTAAATGAGGGTTTTTATTATTTAGGGAGAAAAGAAATCCAAACCTGTGTGAAAAAGTAATTGCCCCCTGAACCTAATAACTGGTTGGGCCACCCTTAGCAGCAATAACTGCAATCAAGCGTTTGCGATAACTTGCAACGAGTCTTTTACAGCGCTCTGGAGGAATTTTGGCCCACTCATCTTTGCAGAATTTTTGTAATTCAGCTTTATTTGAGGGTTTTCTAGCATGAACCGCCTTTTTAAGGTCATGCCACAACATCTCAATAGGATTCAGGTCAGGACTTTGACTAGGCCACTCCAAAGTCTTCATTTTGTTTTTCTTCAGCCATTCAGAGGTGGATTTGCTGGTGTGTTTTGGGTCATTGTCCTGCTGCAGCACCCAAGATCGCTTCAGCTTGAGTTGACGAACAGATGGCCGGACATTCTCCTTCAGGATTTTTTGGTAGACAGTAGAATTCATGGTTCCATCTATCACAGCAAGTCTTCCAGGTCCTGAAGCAGCAAAACAACCCCAGACCATCACACTACCACCACCATATTTTACTGTTGGTATGATGTTCTTTTTCTGAAATGCTGTGTTACTTTTACGCCAGATGTAACGGGACGCGCACCTTCCAAAAAGTTCAACTTTTGTCTCGTCGGTCCACAAGGTATTTTCCCAAAAGTCTTGGCAATCATTGAGATGTTTTTTAGCAAAATTGAGACGAGCCTTAATGTTCTTTTTGCTTAAAATTGGTTTGCGCCTTGGAAATCTGCCATGCAGGCCGTTTTTGCCCAGTCTCTTTCTTATGGTGGAGTCGTGAACACTGACCTTAATTGAGGCAAGTGAGGCCTGCAGTTCTTTAGATGTTGTCCTGGGGTCTTTTGTGGCCTCTCGGATGAGTTGTCTCTGCGCTCTTGGGGTAATTTTGGTCGGCCGGCCACTCCTGGGAAGGTTCACCACTGTTCCATGTTTTTGCCATTTGTGGATAATGGCTCTCACTGTGGTTCGCTGGAGTCCCAAAGCTTTAGAAATGGCTTTATAACCTTTGAAATTGAACTCAGGTGTGATAAACCACAGTTAAGTTATTTTTTAACAAGGGGGGCAATCACTTTTTCACACAGGCCCATGTAGATTTGGAGTTTTTTTTCTCCCTTAATAACGTAAACCTTCATTTAAAAACTGCATTTTGTGTTCAATTATGTTATCTTTGACTAATAGTTAACGGTTTTTGATGAGCAGAAACATTTAAGTGTGACAAACATGCAAAAGAATAAGAAATCAGGAAGGGGGCAAATAGTTTTTCACACCACTGTGTGTGTGTATATATATATATATATATATATATATATATATATATATATATATATTTACTGTATATAATTTATTTTTCAAGTTTTCAGACAATATGTTAACTTACAGAAGAAAATGTCTTATGGGCTTCTAATACGGGTTCAGTGGGAGCTGGTTTTTTATTTGCAATCAGCTGCAGCATCTGCTTTCTGTACTTGCTCATGATTAGCTCCAATGCATATTGATGCTCTTCCAAGGACAGCCACAATTCTAAAAAAAAAACATGAATAAATGATTTTTTTTTATCAATATATATTTGACAGGTCAAATGAACAAAATAAGTATTGAAGGAAAGACAGTACTAGTATTTCCACTTGGGTATAGAGATAATAAAAATTAACATAAAGTGGAGCCAACCCCAAACTTACTCCGGGTGATTTTCGGATTACTTTTGCAATTTACATGTTGTTGTTTTTTTTACTCTTAGTGGTTTCTTAGATATTTGTATTTTTTTAGAATGTTAATACTAAGCTTTTAGCTCAACGTAGAGTCAGCAACCCAAGCGGTGAATTGAATTCAAGTGCATAGACAACTAGGGGTCAATTTATCAAAAGTCGAGTTTTAATTTTTTTCACGATTCGAGAAAAAAAAACAGTAAAAAAACATAAGTAGGAATATACTCGAGAATATTCTGTGGAACCTTGAATAGTCGCCATTTATTAAAGAATAAAACCATGAAAAGACAACAGAAAAAACTCAGCAAGTAAAAGGAGTCAAAGGAAATTGTCTTTAAAGGCTGTAATTATATATTTATTTTCCTGGTTCATTAAAACATAAGAGTTTTTTAGCCTCATTGAAAATGAACGGAACGATGTGATTCTCGTTGGTGTGTATCTCTTTATGAGAAAAAAATGCATGCAGGAATATTCTGTCACTCGCTAAATAAGCTAGCATTCAAGAAAAAAAAAGTTGCACAAATTTTGTCTGTTTTTTTGGTGGCACTTGAGTTTTTTTTTTCTTGATCTCGAAAATTAGTATATATGCCTCCTTGTGTCGCTGACACCGTGGACATTCTGAATAAGGGATCTTTTTCTAATTTGGATCAGCATAATTTAAGTCTGCTAAATATTACTTACACATGAAATAAACCCAATAGGATTGTTTTTGCCACCAAAATGGATTCATGCAGCTTAGTTACCATCAAATACAAAGTACTGCTTATTGCAGAAAAAAAGGCAGTAATTTTTAAAAAATTATAATTATTTGCCTCTGACTTTAAGGAGAGGGTCTTCCTGTAATTCTGAAATTTCTGGATTATGGATTCCTAGTTAAGGGATCTCATATCTATGCTTTACTCCAGTCTCGTCATAAATATGTTGTCCTTTGATGTTGCAGTTAGTAGTTGGAATGTTGGAATGGTATACAGCTAGAGGACGGAAATTTTAAACCAGAGGAAACACAGGTAAAGTCCGTTTCTGAGTTCTACAGTTTTCTAGATCATATGGACACAGGAGATTTTAGGCTCTGCCCATGGCATATTTTGAGTAGCCAAACATTATAGCCCAAAATGACTGAAATAGTCATTCAACGGCCCCCTATGCAAATCACATGGAATTGCAAAAAAAAATAAAAAAAAAATCAATGCTTGTAAGGCTATCTTCTGCACTTTGCCAGCAAATTTGAATCTCAGATTGCAAACATGTCAATCGAAATTCTGTTTTTTTTCCCTTTAACCTAATATTATACCTTTACATGTATACAATTGAAATTAGAAAAAAAAAAGTTGCTGATCAATTGGTTGTTACTTCAATTTGCATAATAAGTAGGAATTTAGGTACATGTACTGTGAAAAAACAGTATAGTCCTAATAATGAATCTTTTTTTTTTAATTAACAAAACATTTAATTTACAAGGTAATACAGTAGGCAAAAAAAATGAAGGATTCATGGAATTTCTTCCTTGGTGATTCTAAATACCACCACTAAAGTGTCACCGGCAAAAGCCTGTTACCTTTGTTTTCCAGTTGTAAATCTCTGATTTGTGTGTTTTCTTGGCACAACAGTACATGTGGTTTCAGTTTTGATGCATCCTTTATTTCTGCCAGTTCATCTTGGTACTAAGGGAGGAAAAAAAAAAACTATCATCCTAGCAATACTGGTGGGTTTATCTGGTCTATTTAAAGGTTGTATTGAATGCATGTTAAAATCACCTGACGAAGGGGCGTGCCCCCGAAACGTTGTGCAAACTATGACACAATAAACACTTAGGGGTTTACCCCACGTTGCAATTGTTCCTGTGTGCCGATCTCTCCTTGTTCTGCTTTACATTGTAAATCGTGGGAGTGCCGTCTCCCCAGAGGATAGTGCACCAGGCCACTGAAAAGGGAAGGCGAGGTTGTGCGCTCACACAGTGTTCTACGGGTTTATCTGGAAGCCATTTATAAAAACTACTAAAAAATTTTCAGCCCATATACCAAATTTTCCACAGAAATGTAGCCAGTTATTAAACTAAATTCAAATTATAATTTATAGAGGTATATTTCAGTTACAATTGCTATGGTCTTTGTATACATGAGCTAACTCAAAATGATTGTCATTACTTGATATGATAAAATTAATACAAAATAAGATTGGAAAAAAAGTCATATTTGGTTTGGCTCAACACTAAGGAGCATATTTATTAAGGTTTGAATGGTGAATTGGCAGAGGTCCGTTGACACCATTTGAAGATGGTAATTGCCTTCCTGACAAAACTCGAATTTCGGGTCAATAACATTTGTTCGAAATTTAGATGTTATAGTTTTTTCTTAAATAAGATAACATTCAAGTTTTAAGTACATTCAAATTTATTAGATTAAAAAAAAATTAACATAAATCCGACCTTTGATAAATCTGCCCCTAAGGATTAATCTAAATCCAAATCCTGGAAATAGACTAAATCCCCAAGTGAAACCATCATTTTGTGCATTCCTTGAAAAAAACATAAAAACATGTAACAATTGCAAACACTACTCAAGACAACAGCTCTGTTGCTTGCACTACTGTGGTGTGGAGAGGTATAAGAGCAATAACACATACACCCATTTGGGGCTGTTTTGTTGCCAATTAGTAGTTAAGGCAATTGCTACATATTGCTTAGCACACTTTTAAATGATAGTCGCCTGATACTTGAGTTCATCCACATGTCCAAACAATTGTTTTTCAAATGAATAATGGGCTGAGAATTTTGGCACCCAGGTGAAAAAATGCCCTGAATCCCCCTGTATAGTATTTCCCTAAGGGGTGAATTCACTACTGAAGTATTAAAACCACTGTATTCTTAACAGATTATCTGCTGTGCAAATATGGGCACTAAAGTCTATGGCACATATGCCAATTTCTTAACTGGTATAAAAACCGTTAGCACAAAATCAACACATGACACAAAGTACACAGATTTGTTTCTAGAAAATACAGGCATTTTTTTTACCAAAATTCATTCTTGGTGGGAATATTTACTAAAGGGCGAAGTGACTAAAGCGGGATAAAATTCGTCATTGTGACGTCATTTCGGTACTTCGCTGATTTACTAACGGTCGCTGACTGTAGTGATACTTTGCTCCCTAATGCCTGGCAAATTTGCACTCTGGTGAATGTAACTACGCAAATTCACTAAGATGCGGATTTTACTGAATGTTACCTCTTGCGCCAGACTTGCCTTAGCCACCTCAGACCAGGCGACATGCAATAGATTGGATAGGAGTTCCTAAAAAAATAGTTACAATTTTTTTCTAAGTGGCAAAGTCCCTTTTTCAGGGTGATAGGCTGAAAAAGAGCGTAAATTTTTTTTGCGGTAACCGGTCTCCCCCCTACATTTCTATACCTGGCAAAGTGTTACGCTGTGAGCGAAGCCGTCGCTGGCGAATTTTCGGAGGTTAATAAATTTGCCCATTGGTATGCAGAGACAGCCAGATCTCATTCATTCCTGTAACTTTGCAAATAGAACAGATGCAGGATGAATTGGTCATTTTTTTAATAGAGGGCATCTTTTATTATGTTTGCCCCATAACAGTGATTAATGCAGAGCAGCATATAGTATTTATATTATCAACATAATCCCCATTTCCTATTTAACAGCAAGAAAAGTCTGGTACAGGTATGGGATCAGTTTTCCGGAAACCTGTTATCCAGAAAGCTCAGAGCTCATAGACTCTATTTTATACAAATAATCCAAATTTTATAATATTATTATAACATAATAATACCACTTTTACCTTTTCTGGCATAGCTGTTCCAACTTCTTTCATGGCTTCTACACGCTTATGGAGGATGCTGGACTGATCTATAAGGGATTCTGCTGCATTGTCATGATCCTTTAGTCTCTCTAGTAGGGTCTTTGCATCTTGCAGAATCTTGTCTATTGTACAGGTCATTGCTACAGAGCTGATATAGAAAACAGGCAGTTACAACTTGACATCATCCAATAAATGACAAACAAACCTGCATACAAATTTAAAATGTATGCTTATCTGGAGTGCTACTAATCTGACCCTAATCTATCTATATATATATTATCTATCATTTGACGACTCCCCGATATGCCCACACTGAAGTCGGCAGGCAGTTGGATTGCGGGACCGCATCAATATAAAGATGCGGCTGCAATCTGACGTGATTCTAACCTTTGTGATCGGCATCTGCCCGACTTTCGACCAGGTATCGATCGGGAAAGCTAGTTGGGGGGCTCTACACATGGGCCGACAAGCTGCTGACTTGGTCTGTCGGCAGCTTTTATCGGATCGTGTATGGGGGCCTTTACTCATGTTCTTCTTAATGATTTGTCTGAGCACAGTCAAAACAAATCAGCAGTCCACTGAGAAGCCCTCTGAAGAATGAGCTGCTACTTATCTGAAAGCCTAACAAGCTGTAGCTAATAAGAGTATAATAACTGGACTAGTAATTTGTTTAGATTGTGCTCAGACCAGCCAGAAGGTAGAATGTGACTTTACTTTTCATTTTAGCTTAGGCCTTTTTAGCTTTTGCTGCATAAATTATTTGAAAATTAGATATGTAGCTATATCACATGGACTTATAAGCTTACCAGCCCCATCAAGGCAAATCAAGGGTAATCTTAACCAGTTGCTGTATGTCACATGTCTCAATTCTAAAATTAATATTTTGGTGTAATTTAGAAGCAACCCTTAATTAGCGACACAAAGAACTGTTCTTCCACCCAAAAGCTTTTATTTATTTCTTAATAATGAAAGAAAATGCAATTCAACGTAACTTTCCAATATACATTAAACATTACAAAGTTTATGATGTAAATACACCGCCACTGGAAGCAGCATGTTTACATCTTTCTGATCTCTACTGAGGACCCTTGACAGTGTAGCAGAAATCAGTAGTCTGAAATCAGCTGCCTCAGCTTCAGTTTGGTCAGAATCAGCAGTGAAGAGAACACTGACAGCCAGAGTTCTGTTTTTAATCGTTATTTACTTAAACACTGTAGCAAATGTTTAAACTATGTATAGTGGAAAGTTGCTTAGAATGGAGGTGCCTCAGCCTGCTAATATTTCAGGCTCATATAAAAAACAAAGGTTATTTGGATCAGCGCCTAAAGCAAACAGAGAAAGTGAAAAAAAAAAAACAGGAAAAAAAATTAGTAATATGATGTAGTATTTCTCTTTCTTTTTGAAGCACCCTGTGTAAAGGAACAGTTCGGTGTGAAAATAAAAACTATGTAAATAGATAGGCTGTGCAAAATAAAAAATGTTTCTAATATAGTTAGTTAGCCAAAAATGTAATGTATAAAGGCTGGAGTGTCTGGATGTCTAACATAATAGCCAGAACACTACTTCCTGCTTTTCAGCTCTACACTACTTCCTGCTTTTCAGCTCTATAACTCTGAGCTAGTCAGGGACTTGAAAGGGGGCCACATGGTACATATCTGTTCAGTGAGTTTGCAATTGATCCTCCGCATTCAGCTCAGATTCAAAAGCAACAGATATGACCCGTGACCCCCCCCTCAAGTCTCTGATTGGCTACTGCCTGGTTAACAGTCAGTGTAAACCAAGACAGCTGAAAAGCAGGAAGTAGTGTTCTGGCTATTATGTTATACATCCAGTCACTCCAGCCTTTATACATTACATTTTTGCATAACTAACTATATTAGAAACATGTTTTATTTTGCACAGCCTATCTATTTAGCCAGTTTTTATACTGAACAATTCCTTTAATGTTCCAGTAATGTGTATAATTCGGTCTGGTGGTTCAAAAAGTCTTCACCGATTTGTGGCCAAAGTGCCTACTTACAAGATTACAATAGGGTTATCGCATGCTGTATATCGTTAGGTCTAGTATTCCAAAATTCCTTTACCGATTTATGGCCAAAATGCCTACTTACAAGATTACAGTAGGGTTGTTGCGTGTAATATATGATAGCTAGTGTCCTCCCCTCCTTCTCAGGTCCCTGTTAGGATTTTATTCATGAGTTATCAGTCATATATATGCAAGTCTTTCCACAGGGGTCACCAGATGATCTTTTAGGGAGAAGATTTTTGCCGGCGTCTCCTTCCTCGTGGTGTTTCCCGCAGCTTGAGATGACGTCACTTCCACCTGACGCGTTTTGCCTCTGAGGAAGCCCATTGGTGAAATGCGGCAGGCGGAAGTGAAGACGTTTCGTGCAGCTGGGAACGGCAGGAGAGAACTAATTTAAAGGACTAACTTATCCCTAAGTATTGTCATCACATTTAATGTATTTAATATTTCAGGCTATAGTAGGATAACACAAGGCATGCCAACATTTCAAGTTTTAAAGAGACAACACCATATAGCACGTGATCTATTTTGGCCAATATTATTGTTCTTGTATCACCAGCGAATGTCAGAGGCGTTCCATGATTAGGTGTAGTGTAAATGCAGGCAGAAAGGTGACAAGGTGCCCATTAATTTTATATAACATTAGTACAACTAAAGGGTCACTTGATATTATCTGCTCACTACATACCGCCCATGAGTCCTGCTCACCTCAGCTCAGTGCCAATAATATTAAAGCAGCCGAATCGCCGCTTAAATAAACGTTCCGCAACTCCGTCAATGACCAAATATTTGCCTCTATTATCGGTGTCACAGTTCTCCTCTCGCGAGATTGTGGCGTCACAGCTAAATGAATGTAAACGCAGTGACGTTGTACGTAATTCTTTTGGGGGGAAGTGACGAGCTGCCTGTGCTCGTGGCTCATACTTTGGCAGTGGCTTCCGCTCTTATTTGTTACTGACTTAAACAAAACACGCTGTGAAAACTGTATTAGCACTGGAGTCTTTGCTGGCACTATGTCATACGTTTTCACTTGGGTTAGACGGGAAAAAAGCAAATTGTGTCAGTTTACTTACAGTACCTACTCAAAAGCCTCTCCTCTCTATTTACCTAGAAAGTAAAGAGATGTGCTAACTTAACTAGGGTCGTGTGAAGTGAGGGTTTGTAAACAAGGGTACGTTTTTCCCGCCAATTTAGTGACAGAAAACTGACTAGTTAAGGAGACATGTAAAGTTGGGTAGAAATACTCTGGTTCTTACTTTGAAGTGTTCAGGTTCCCTGTCAGTTTTGCAGCAGAAAGTTCTGGGTCCGCAAAATCATATCAATAAAGACCAACGTGGTCAGGATTTCTTCCCCTGAGTCAAGGAGGTTAGACCACACCAACTGTTGTCACACAAGTTTTTGCCTTAAGAAAGCCCAGGCGAAACGTGCATTGGAAAAATGAACCTAATTTACAGAATGTTTTTTGTTTGTTTTTAAAATAACTTATACCGACTGAAAAATGTAGCCTACCTCAACCGCTTTTAAAATTTCTCTTATTAACACATTTTACTACATGGCGCTGGTCGATTTGTGGTGTTATAGGGAAGATTAGCTCTCTTTCAAGATAGAAAGGTAGTCTCGAGACCACAGTCCCCAGCGTCCTACTGTCTCCCCGTGTGGGGTCCCAGGGCCTAGAAAACAATCAGGCAGCAGTTTCTTGGGACTTCTCCACACTATTTTCTGTTTCCTACTTCAATTTCTTAAATGCTGGTTTTGGTAATTTTCTCTTTTTAAATATTTAATGAATCCATTCTCTCAACACTTATTAGCTTAAGCTTTTTTAACTACCAATTCGGATTAATTAATTTTTTCACTGGCAATCTGAGATTGCAATTAGCACTAGCACTCGCACTTTATTTTTAAATGAATTATTTTTTAAATAAAAAGGCTCACGAGCATTTAGTCCTAGGTAGGCAAGCAATTAATACACATTTCTCTACCTTAACACGCTATTAATTAAGTACAAGCACTTTGATCTTTTAATTAATTTAATCTATTTTTTTTAAATCCTCAACAAATGATTTATATTGGAGATGTTATGCTAAGCTATTTAAACTGTTGATAACCGCACTAAGGACTTTGTCAGTAGGTAAAATATTGAGAATGGGTGAGGTGGTGGAGAGAGGGGGCTTTTACTATTTTTCTTAAATAAAATAAATGTCAATTGGGAAATCGATACCTCCTGTTCCCGGAAAGTGACATTCCACGTATAATTAGCAAGGGTCCAATACTATCCCTTTTAAATCGTTGTCACACAGTTACTCATAAAACAGACTGTTAATTTAAGATCTGATCTAGTGTTCTATATGTGGGCTAGGGCAATACATTTCAGATTTAGGGTCAAAATATTGGCTAATTTAGGGTGAAATATATCAACAGTTACATATAGGCAAAAGGCACACGTCTTGGCTTTTCTCTGCGGTGGAGACAAGCTCATGTGCTCCCATTTGCTCTTCTGTGTTTCTGCATTTTTAGGCACAGCATATGTCTGTGTGCAGAGGAATGGATGTGGATATTGATGTGAAAATGCAAAAGTATGTATGTTAGCTCTGATAATATAATGATAATATTAATAATGAGTCTTTGAAAAAGCAATTTGCGAAACGCGCGTCGGCTTCTTTTTTTTAAACAGATGGTTCATATAATTTTAGCTAAAACCTTAGGGGGGTTCTTTTTAACCACTTTTTTGGAAAGCGAAATTGTTGCTCCTTCTTTTTTAGCTCTGACTAAGGAGATCTTATCTTTACTCTTACAACCTGTTTTCACTATAAGTGCTCTGGGATTTGTGGTTTTATAAAAAAGTTAGCTCTTAACAACAGCTAGATAAGGTTAATTTTGAGACCACAGTCCCAGAAGCACTGACTTCTCCCTCTTTGTGGGGTCCCGTAGTTAGCCATATGACCAGTTAATTTACATGGGACTTCTCCACCCATCTTTATTTCCTTTTCTTCCTTTTCTCACAAAATCAGAGCAACCAAATCCCTTTTTTTTTTGATGGATTGGATAACTTAAATAATTTTCTGGCACCTTAGCACGTTATTGGAATATCAATTATGTATTAACTCCTCATTGTTCATAATTGAAATAAGAACTGAAAATGAATTACAAATGAATGTGTATAGCAATTAATTGTAAATCAATTTTATTTATTCACATATCAGTTCAGCACTGAATCACTTTATACAAATCTGTACACTCAATAACAGGGGACAAGTATTACCCCCTGTTCCTTGTTTAGTCCAGTAGAAACAGTGAGTTAATAGGGATTGAAGATTCGTCCATGGTGTTTCTTTTGATTGAAAGGGGATACTTTCTTTTTCGCTCTACAAGCTCTGATAATACATAGTGTACAGAGGCACAACCCTGCCTGTCAGTGCAGAGACATAGAAGAGCATATTAGCCAAACAATCTTTTTTGGCTTTTGTTTACATTGGTATCAGAGGGTATTATTTATGCAAACCAGAGCGACATTTTTCACAAGGAACAAAAAAAGTGCTAATGTAGGGGAAAACAATGGGTGTCTATTACTTTTAAAGGTCATTGACATTTCCCATTAGCTTTTTGTATTAGGGTTATTACTGGGTATCAATGAACTAAAGAATTATTGAAAACAATGCTTGATTCCAGTTACCAGCAGCACCTATCAGATGTCATTTTTTGGACCCTTGTGATCTTTAAATAACTATATTATGACTCGGATTTTACTTTTTCCTGTGGGAAAAAAATAAATTCAGGAAAAAATGCAAAATCCAGGAAGGAAATAATAGCACTTAACTCTGTGGACCACAGAAAACCAATGTAATTTACAAGAAAGTAATTTGTGGGTATTACATTTAAAATAAAGGGCATTTGTTACTTGTCACTTGTGCCAGGCATTTAAAACAGGAACATTTTTCCTGGTTGCCAACAATGTCTGCTGCTACCAGAACTCCACTCCCAGTATTTGACCAAAAGTAATGATGTTTTTCTCTGCTCACTAGTGCTCCTTATTGTGCCTGGGAACAACAACAAAAAAACTGATTTTCAACAATACCTGATGCCAGCAACACCTCTGTTCCCAAAAAGGAAATTGATTTTTGTGCAAATTAGGACCAGGTGAAATTTTTCACAATTAAGGGACAAATAAGGACTAATTTAATTGACCAAAAATTTTTGTAACAGTGGCATCAGAGGTTTAAAAGGCATACCGATACATGGTTGGGTGTTTCAACTGTAGTAAAACCCAAGTGATTTCTTGAACTCACTTGGTTTTTCCTCTTCTTCATCTTAAGCGTGAGGTGATGTCCTTCCAGCTGGCAAGAGGGCACCCATTCCGATTAGAAGAAAGGAGGTTTAGTCTAAATATTCGGAAGGGTTTTTTTTACAGTAAGAGCTGTGAAGATGCAGAATTCCTTCCTGAATCAGTGGTACAGGCTGATACATTAGATAGCTTTAAGAAGGGGTTGGATGGCTTTTTAGCAAATGAGGGAATACAGGGTTATGGAATATAGCTCATAGTACAAATTGATCCACAGTTGAGGGAATACAGGGTTATGGAATATAGCTCATAGTACAAATTGATCCATGATTGCCATCTTGGGGGCAGATTTACTAAAGGGCGAAGTGGATAACAATATTGACAATTCGGGGGCGTGGCCAACTACTGATGTGAACAGTCGCACGCTGCCTTAGCTCCGCTGACTTACCGTTATCTCCGGATTATATCCTGACTTTACCATTTTATCTGTGGCTCACCAGATACCCTACATCACTTCCAGTAAGCTTATGGGGGAAAAAAGCAAGCTGTGGCACAATCCCCTGATATTCGGCGACATCTGTGAGACTCCGTGAGGCCTTCCAAAATGGCCGACAAGCCGAACCCTGACTCGCCTAAAGAGCAGCGCTCACGGTCTGCGCATCCTCTACCCACCTCGACCCCTGATCCTGAGGTATAAAGGGAGAATTTGGGGATGCACTATTTTCCTCAGCTTTTATTATTGAACGGGCACACCGCATTCCAGCCAGGCCGCCGCCACCGGGAGCACCCCCCAGGCCTTTAATAGCCCGTCTCTTAAATTTCAGAGACAGGGATGCGCCTTAGTGGCGGCGCGAAAAAAAGGCGAGTTGCGTTATGAAAACACGATTGTCTCCCTCTACTCGGACTTTTCAAATGATCTCCGGAAACAACGCCAACAGTTTATGGGAGTAAAACGGCGCTTCAGAGATGCAGGCATACAATATGCCATGATATATCCTGCGAAGTTGCGTGTTTCCATGGATGGAAAAACCCTTTTTTTCAGCACTCCCAACGAAGCATCCCAATGGCTTGATCGACGCCCTTGACAGTGTAATGGGAATTATATCTCAACAGTAGTGATGGGCGAATTTGCGCCGTTTCGCTTCGCCGAAAAATTTGCGAATTTCGCGCGAAATTCGCGAAACGGCAAAAATTCGCGAAACGGTGCTGGCGTCTCGTTTTTGACGCCGGCGCCCGTTTTTTGACGTAATTGTTACGTGTGCTTACTGTTTAGGCGCACCCCTCTAGAAATTGATATGCTATGGGCTCCAAGCTTCTCCACTACGGGAGCAAGTAGGGTGGGAAATATGGGATTACTTCTATGCCTTCTCTTCTCTTTCTCTCTTCCCCATCTGTTCTTTACTTTTACCTTCTCTTGCTTAAAGGGGGGGGGTTGCTAAGCCATAAATTGTATTATAACAAACCATGTCAGAAATTTCAGCTATAACCGGGAATGTTAGAGGATTGAACTCCTCCATGAAGAGGTCTCTGGTCTTTAATTTCTTGAGAAAATATTCCCCTCATATAATTTGTCTCCAAGAGACCCATCTATTTAAAGCCTCTAACCCACATCTTATTAAAAGCCCTGGATAGCACATGCCTTTCACGCTGTTTATTCAAATTATGCCAGAGGTACTTCCATATTGATCAGTAAGGCACTCCCATTTCAACTCCTTAGTATCCAGAATGACCCTGAGGGGAGGTTTACTATCCTCCATGCATCATTTGCAGGTACCCCTTACATTATATTGTAATGTATACATTATAGTGAATGTGTATATACCTCCGCCTTTTCACGATGATATTTTATATCAATTGCTACCACTTATTGCAGCATTGAACCCTGACCCAATCCTAATTATGGGAGATTTTAATGCTGTCATGGATTCTGACTTGGATTGTCTCTCACTGTCTACTGCACTGAGATCGGGTTCCACTGCACTAAAATTATGGACGGGAACTTCGGGTTCTATGTCAAGGTTTAACCTCGCCTTTGCCTCGATCGACATGTCACCCAAAATTCTTAAAACAGAATTCCTCTCAAGAGGTATATCCGATCATGCCCCCTTATTAATATCTTGGCGTTTTCACTCGAATCCCATACAAAAAATCTGGAGATTGAACCCTTACTGGATTACACACCCTGATATTCAAAAGGAAATCCAGCAGACACTACAATCCTATTTTCAGGTTAATATAGAAACTGCTTCTCTTCCTTGTGTCTGGGACGCCATGAAGGCGGTAATTAGAGGATCTTATATTGCCAAAATAGCATATGTCGAGAAACGGGCTAGACAATCGATGACTGAGGCAGAGGGTGAGTTGAAAGAGGCGGAGGCGAGGTACATCCAAAGTCCCACTGAGCAAAATAAAATTACCCATGTAATAGCACAGAGAAAATTTGCCCAGGCACAGTGGAAATCGGCTCTAAAGGGGCAACTTTATCACAAATTTGCACTTTATGAAAAGGGCGATAAAAATGGTAAGATGTTGGCTCTACTTGCCAGAGATGAATATACCAGACCTGCAATACATGCCCTAGAAAACTCAGATAAAGAGGTTATCACTTGCCCTTTAGCAATAAACCAATGTCTGGCTGAATTTTATCAGGGGTTGTACTCCTCCAAACTTCTAAAATCCCCTGGTGAAATTGCAGAATATCTAGAATAACTCGATCTCCCCAATCTCCCCCTGGAATATAGGACTCTACTAGATACCCCAATTCAAGAACAGGAAGTTCTAGAGGCCATAACATCCTTGCCTACAGGGAAAACCCCGGGACCAGACGGCATCCCTAATACCTGGTATACTACTTATGCTTCTCTGCTAGCCCCACATCTTACTGCCATTTTCAACCACACCCTCACTACGGCCCAACTGCCAGTCTCTTTTAAGGAAGCCATCATAGTACTAATCTTGAAACCAGGAAAGACCCCTCTCTCTAGCGCCTCTTATAGACCTATTTCACTTATCAACTCAGATTATAAAATCTAACTAAAGTTCTGGCCAGACGACTTAACCATGTCATCACTTCAATAGTAGCTCCAGATCAGGTCGGGTTTATACCCCATAAAGCAGCAGAACTCAACATCAGACGGCTATATACTAATTTAACTATTCCCCATGATAATACTGGTACTAGGGTCATTGTCTCTCTCGACAATGAGAAGGCTTTTGATTCTGTCGAATGGGCCTATCTCTGGAAAACCCTTAAAAAATTTGGATTTAGGGAAAAAATTTTAATTTGGCTCCGAGCTATATATAGTAACCGCACGGCTAGAGTTATGTGGAATCTTGATATCTCCTCCCCCATATCCCTAGCAAGAGGAACCGCCAGGGCTGTCCTCTTTCCCCTGGCCTCTTTGTGTTGGCTATGGAGCCCCTAGCGTGCTTGATCCGTTCCTGCTCAGAGGTTCGGGGACTTGAGTTTGGACGACTCCGGGAAAAGATCTCCCTTTTTGCTGATGATACTCTCCTCTATTTGTATGACCCCGGCCCATCCCTCAGAGCAGCCCTTCACTTAATAAATTCCCACACCCTGTACTCAGGCCTTAAGATCAATTGGTTTAAATCCACCCTTCTCCTTTTCGACCTAGCAGCAACGGATGTGCTTGATCCTGGCCTCCCATTACAACAGGTTACTATAATGAAATATCTAGGTATCTACATACATCCACAAATTGAGAAATTTAAAGAACTAAATATAGACCCCCTTATGATTTCCCTTCAAAAAGCAGTCGATAGGTGGCTCAAGCTTCCACTTCTTTAATAGGTAGGATTAACCTTTTTAAGATGAAGTTCCTCCCTAAGTTTCTTTATTTGTTTCAACAAACACCCATTTGGCTACCCCCTTCTTTTTTTAAACAACTACTTTCCCTACTCATCAGACTCTATTGTTCCCCTGGGCCGGTGCGGGTCAAATGCACAGCATTGATTCCCCCCTTTACTGAAGGTGGACTGGCAGCCCCGGACATGCAGGGGTACTTCTTGGCCTCCCAATTGTTACCCTTAAAATGGTGGTTTGAATCTCCGCCTGAAAACCCGGTAACTCTTTAAGAGGCCCAAATAGTTGGCTCCCTGGAAGGGCTAAGGAATTTGATTTACAGGGATAAGCTTCCTATAATTCACTGCACATCTATGATGAGAAATGTTGTTAGGGCTTGGAAACAGGTGCACCTTGGGCATGATACAGCTGATGTAGTTATTTCTTTATAATCCGATATGGCTTAATGCGAACCTTGAACAACTGCTCACAATACCTGATCCCGCTATTTGGGCACAATTCAATGTTAAATATGTCAATGATATTTATGCAGACAATATTTTGCTTACGTTTGATCAACTGAAGGATAAATTTAACCTCCCCAACAGAATGTTTTTTCGATATCTGCAATTGCGGCATGCCCTCACGCAACAATTTCATAACAGCCCTCTTCAGATTCAAACTTCCCCAATTGAGGACCTACTTCGAAAGAAGCAGCTCAATAAACCTCTCTCAACTTTATATGGACACATTTGTCTGCTACCCAGGGTCTATATGAGAAATGGATCATTAGCATTCCTGACCTTACCTCTGAACAATGGAATACAATTTAGCAGGACACTCTATTCCCTCTTATTAGATCTCATGATAGACTTATTCAGTTTAAATACCTCCATAGAGCGTATTATACACCTTACCTTCTCCATAAAATTAATCCAGCAATAGATGCAAAAGTTCTCAGGCTGACTTCTTTCATATGATATGGTCTTGCCCTCAAATCCACCTGTTCTGGACAGATATCGTTACTTACCTCACACAGCTAATGGCCTTACCAATAGAGCACCATCCAACGGTTCTCCTGCTCAATTATCTTGCAGATACGGTGTTATCACGTTTGGAAAGGACTCTACTTATTTTTTTACTTTTTCAGGCAAAAAAGGCCATCGCTATTAAGTGGAAGGAGGAGCAGCCGCCTACGTTAAATTTCTGGATCGGTCTGGTCGAACAAACCCTACCGATTCTGGAACAAATTTATGCAGCCAGGGGCTGCCCTACTAAGTTCAATAACACCTGGTCGTTGTGGATTCTACACAATGACTCCTACTCGAATAGACCTAGAAATTCGCCTACCCCAAATTTGGATTGGCTTTCACTGGATGTTTGATATCTTGTACATCTGCCTTCTATATCTAGGATGAGTAAATCTTAAGAAATGTATTGCATGCCTAGGGTCCCTCAGGTTATGTGTCTCTTTGGCTTCTTGTGCTATTGTGAATGCTTATTTGTGATTCTACATATCATGGCAACATAAGCTGGATCCACCTTTTTTTATTATATTGCTTGCTGTCTCCCCCCTCACCTCTCTTCACTTCTTTCCTTTCTTTCTTTTCTCTCCTTCTTTTCTCTCTCCCCTCATACCTAGTCTTTTCTACTTCTTTTTCCCCTTTTCAGGATATACTCTCGCATCTTTTTTCTGTTTTTCCAGGGGTTTAATTGAAAAATCTTCCAAAACATTGTCAACTACTTTACTCTGCTCACTGTACAAATACATCAAAATGTATGGCTTTGTGTTGGAACAATAAATAAATAATTAAAAAAAAAAAACAATATTGACAATTCGCTAGCATTACAGCCTGCAGGGACATCACCGATTTACTAACGGGCACGGCGCCAATACGCTAGCGAAAAAGACTGGCACTATCAGTCATTCACACTCGACACAGGCAACTTTTCGATCTGGCAAACGGTCGTTACTCCGCAAGTTCACAAAAGTGCGGATTTTACTGAACGTTACCTCTTTCGCCAGAGTTGCCTTCTCCACCTCAGACCAGGCAAAGCATTAAAGTAGCTAGATCTTCCTCATTCCGAAAATGCATCAAAGTCCAAAAAACACTAGTGACTTTTCCTTTTTTCAGCATGATTGCCTGAAAACAACCTAACTTGAACCGGTTTTCCCCATACATTTGCAAACATATGGAACATTAATTTTACAGTGGGCACGTGTAGGGCATTAGAATAACTCTATTGTCTTTATTAAGGTTCCTGGACATGTCCATAGAACTTTAAAATTCCCACCCTATGCAAATTGACCTGAGCACAAGATCCCTAGCGAAGTTTCGCTAGGCAGAAATGAACGGTAGCGCATCTTCACTAATGCTCGTAGTGCCTAAGTAACGCTAGCGAAAAGTGGTCAGCGTTCAGCGCCCATGATGAAAGTCCACATTTTAGTGAATTAACTTAGTGTGAGAGCTTCTGCGCCTGACGAAGTGTAGCAATGGGTGCAAAGTGGTCGATGCCGACAATTTGCCCTTCAGTAAATTTGCCCCTTGGAGTCAGGAAGGATTTTCACCCCAAATTGGAGAGGCTTCAAACAGGATTTTTTTGCCTTGTCTGGATACATTTGGGGGCAGATTTATCAAGGGTCGAATTTCGAAGTGCTAAAACTTCAAAATTCGACCATCAAATTGAAAAATTCGATAGTAAAATTTTTTTTGTTTAAATTGAGCTGTTTGTGATTGAATTACAATTGTTCGATCGATCATAGAAATCGTTCGAATCAAACGAATTTGGCCTATTCGATGGTCAAAGTACCCAAAAATTACTTCGAAATTCGAAGCTTTTTAATTCGAAAATTCACTTCAACCTTTGATAAATCTGCCCCTAGCAGTTAGGCAGGTTATATACAGACTTAAGGTTGAACTTGATGGAAGTCTTTTATTCAGCCTAACTTACTATGTTACTTTTTGCATGAGTTCCTTTCATAAATGTGATTTCAGCCTGAAAACAAAGAGACCAAACCATGGGGTAAAGCTCCCCATAGACGTGACGATTCTTCTTGCCGAACGTCCGATTTTAGTGAAGTCCGACCAATCCTTCGAAATTATCGTGCGGTTAGCGGGATTTGAACGATCGTACATCTTACGATTATTTGGCCGGCATCTCTCAGGAAATTGGTTAAAAAATCGTTTTCGGTCCCAGTGCAATCTATCTATGTTTGCAGGGCCAAGCAGGCAGCTCCCCTTTGTTTTCCTGACAAATTGGTCTTTTTAGTTGATGGTCAATTAGTACGATCGTTCCGAGAAAATCGTGGTCTCACAATACGGATCGGATCTTTTAAAAATCTCAACATCTATGGCCAGCTTAAGAATTTTAGGTCCATGGCTTTTTACATTAACCAGTCTTGTATATATTGAACATTTAATAATACAGCATTACATTTGTACTGTATTTAATGGAAACACAATTTTCAAGATTTGTAATTAGTGATGGACTGGTAATACGTTTCTATTTGAGCTAGGCTAGTACAGTATTTGTGCATCCTTGACCTAATGTGATCGCAGCTTATCTGAGTTAAACACCTTACATGATAAGGTTTAGAAAGTGATCTGTTGATCCATACCCTTATCTGCAATGTGTCTGCTTTAAAGTAAACAATTTGCACTTTGGCTCTTGTGCCCTATTGACATCCACCTTGTGTCACTGATTTTCTTAGCAACCCTAGATCATTCAATTTACTTTTTCATCTTTTGTTTTTGACAAAGAGATAAAGCAAAGTTGAGAGTTTTAATATAGTAAAGAGCCCTACCTCAACAGTTTGCATTTTAGGGTCACTTTCATGAAAAGTTATGTTAATTTGATTTCTTAAAAGGAAGTTAAGCATCCTACAGTTATCAATGAACAGTGAAAGAATAATGCCAGATTTGCCAGACTGGGACACTGAATGCTGGGCTGGTTAACATCTTCCATCCAGGCGACCATACAGCTCTAAAATTCAGGGGGAGAGGAATGGCATGCAGAACAGCATCCCGCTGGGAATGCCACCTACATATCAACATTCCATGGCAGCTCTTGAAGAGCACTGCTACGCAAAATATAGCTATACAAATCATAACAACAGGAGAAAAAACCCCATTTATATATGTTAGGCACCTTGCAAAAGGATACCTTCAGCACACAGTTCTCATTTATGTCTACTTTGCCTGTACCTGTTAATAAATGCAGGGTAATACAACAGTGTAGGGGCCACCATCTCTTGCTGCTTGACATAATTTTCCTGGCAGCAACTGTGACAAAAAGCATGCACAGATGAAGTCATCTAGAAGGGTCCCCAAAATAATATCTGGTAAGAAAAAATGGCTTAAAAAAGTGGACCAATGAATGACTTATTTATTCTGATTTTCTAAACACACTCAGGTGAATTTATTGGACTTCTGACGTATTCCCTAGGATATCCGTGTAGGTTCGCCTTACAATGCTGAGAAATGCCTATTCATAGGGACATGGCACCTAACAACAGTGAACATCAAACAGGAAATAAGTCTCATTTGGTAGCTTGAAAAATGTACATATACATATAGATTTTTAAACTCCCATAAATTCGAATGAATTCGAAATAGGGAAATTTATTAATAAAAACGAATTTAAACAATCCAAAAACTCAAATAGAATTAGATTCCAATTCAATCAAACTCAATTCAAATTTTTGCCCTGAAAAAAACTCGAATGTCAGGAAGGCTGCAAACATCTCCAAATTGCTCACTGGACCTCTCCCATTGACTTATACAGCAATTCGTCAGGTTTTAGGTGGTGAATAGTTAAATTCGAATTCGGAAAGGGCCAGGATATTATAAATCTTGAAAATCAAATTCGAATTTTCAATTCGACCCTTAATAAATCTGTCATATAATGTGGAACTCCTTACATCATACTGTATGTACCAATATGGGAATATGTGACATATCAGCACATCATAAAGAGTAACTATGAAAACTCAAAATTCAAGACAATGCTTATATGGTATAATATTAACCGTCAGAAAAGCGATTAAGTTAAAACTTTCAAAACATTTTTTTGGCAAAAACAAAAATCCAATCCACAGGGACATCGCCAATTTACTAACAGGAGTAGAGGACAATTCGCTAGCGAAAGAGTACATCGCTAGCGCAGTTTCATGCCCTTTCCCCGGGTGAATTTTCGCTCAGGTGTAAGATTGTGAATTTTTCATTACTTTACCCCTTTCACCATAGTTTCCTTTGCCAGCTTAGACCTGGCAAACTGATAAGATGAATTTCTCAATCTTATGTCAGTGATATCCTGTATGCTGAAAAATCATATTTTAAAGTGGAATTGTCTTTAAAAGTTGTAACTGTTAAAATTTTTGTTTTAACATTTTTTAACCATTTGAGGGGCATGCCACATTTGTTTTAGGGTGGGTTCATGTCTAGGACTTCAGAGGTCTTTTGTCTTTATTATGAAGAAAGGATATCAGAGTCACACTTGGGTCAAAAGACTGGGACCTATTGTTATCGCATGAGATACACCCTATTTATGACTTTTACTTGCATAAAACCATCTCCCATAGAGATAGCCAAGCGTAGGACTTGCTGTAGAGCATCCTTCCACATGTCATACTCAGAGATGTCTCTTTGCCACTTTTGTTTGACTTTATCAAGAGTGCTGGGGCCTATCTACATTACGGGCAGATTTATCAAGGGTCGAATTTCGAGGTTTAATAAACCCTCGAGTTCGAAGTGAAATACTTTGATTGAACGATCGAATAAAAATCGTTCGATCGAATGATAAAATCCTTTGAAGGTTTTTAATCGATCGATCGAACGACTTTATTCGATCAGAAAAACCTTAGAAAAGTGCTGGGGAAGGTCCCCATAGGCTAACATTGAACCTCGGAAGGTTTGACCTGCCGAAGTATGTAGCCAAAGTATTTTTTTAAAGAGACAGTACTTCTATCGAACGATTTTTAGTTAGAATAGTTCAAAATCGAAGGTCATAGTAGCCTATTCGATGGTCGAAGTACCCAAAAAAATACTTCGAAATTCAAAGTTTTTTTCATTCGAATCCTTCACTCGAGCTTAGCAAAGTAATAGCTACGCAGACCACTTTAAAGTACTAAGGTAGTAAGGTAGAAGAAAAGAAAAAAAAAGTTATCAGTTGTTATTAAAAATTCTAATGGTCCCCATACACGGACAGATATAAACTGCCGACAGATTAAGTCAGCAGCTTTATTGGGCAGTGTATGAGGCCCTCCAATACACCGAAAGTCAGCCACATGTCGATTGGACAGGTTTAAAAATCCCGACCGACCTTTTTCTGCTCGTTGTGATCCAATCGTTGGGCTATAGGGCCCACGATCGGATCAGCCCAATATTGTTCACCTCAAGGTGTGCATATCGGGGAGAAATGTGCTCATGTGGTGACCTCGCCAAATTAGCAAATCTCTCTCTATATATGGCCAGTTTAAGGGTTTGTATTCAAGTTCTAAAGGTCTAATCCACCCTCACTATTCACATTTATGATCGGCATGTCTTTATCTGTCCAAGACCCCACCCTCTACTTGTCTAGCCTTGTCTCTTTTGCGCTCTGTGATTTAGGACTGTACCAAACTTTTAAGTGAAGAACCACAAGGATCAGACCTGGCCCAAGTAATTTTTCGCTCTGTTTTTGATGATGGATTAGATTGTCTAGATATACGGAACTGACGCTGCTGACGCTTGATTTGAAAAAAAGTTGTTTTCTATGCATATTAGAATGCAGAACGGCGCTATGTAAATCTTAACTCTTCAGTATTTTTTATGTTAGTAAAGCTGCCCCTTTGTTTTCAGCCATATTTTTCATTTTGTCTAAACAAGGCCCCAACAATTCTGCTGTACAGTGAAATATTAGTTGAATGGAGTGATTGGTAAGTGGTAAAATGTTGTTTCACTGGATCCTTAGGCTATTGTCAGCTAATATCTCTAGTGTTGTCTAGTGGCTTTTCACAGTGGCCCAATACAAGTAACCTATTGGGTCAATGGTTGAGCCCGTTTGGGCTGACCAACTTTATTGCTAGTTGGACACAACCAACACTTCTTAACATCACCAGCAAGCAGTAATGTAAAGTTGCAGCACACAGGCACAGCTAAGTCTCTATGTAAGTAAACTACGCTTGATTATGTTACTCTTTTGTAGGTAATAAGTAATAAAATTGTTATAAAATGCATATTTTTTGTTGAGGAATGCTCAGTTTTGCCTAACTTATAAAGACAAATATGCTGTTTATACCTATGATTATTCTTGGGGTTAACAGAAACTGAGGCTTTGGTACCAACAACTGGTTTGTTGCACTGGTTTAATGGTCTTGTCATCTGTAATGAACAAATGAGGCTTGTTTAAACAGATATACAGCTCTCCTTATTCGACTATAGGACCAGTAACACCAAATATTATAGTTATTAGATGGACTGTTGCACAGTGAAGTTGTTGAATTATTGTATACATTTGTTTATTTACTTACATTAGAGGTAACATAAACAACTTTCTAGCATTATGTCTAAGAGACTCTAGCATAAACAAATAATAAAGAATGCAGAGACGTTTGCTTATTTTTTCCTTTTTTACCCAGTGTAGAACTACAGGGGCCAACCCAAGAACATGACACATAACCTCAGCCACTGCTGCCTCCAGCCTCTACTGCACACCTCTCGGCACCACCAAAACCTTCCCTGTGCCAGATACCACCACCCCACACACCTTAAACCCCTGATAATCCCAGGGCCCACAAAAATGTTTCCAGTTGGGCCATCCCAACCCATAATTTACTAACTTTCAATAAAAGACCCCCTAAATCAGGGATGAGTTGGGGAGCAACACAAGCATGAAAAAAGTTCCTGGAGTGCCAAATAAGGGTTGTGATTGGCTTTGGATTGGATTTGGTAGCCCCTATGTGGATTAGCAGACTGAGGAGACTCTGTTTGGCAGTACACTATGCAACCAAAACTTGCCTCCAAGGCTGTAATTCAAAAATAATTAAAAAAAAACAAGCTTAAATGCCACTGAGAACAACATCCAAGGGGTTGGTGAGCAACATGTTGCTTACAAGCCCCTGGTTGGGGATCACTACCCTAAATGGTTGTTGTTATTATTAAAAAGTATTTATAAAGCACAACATTCCACAGTGGTGTACAATACAAGGATATATACATCAAATATACAGATAAAATACAAATCCTGATAGATAAAAGTCACAAAAAAGGCTTTACTGGATGGCACTCCCAAATACCTGGTACAAGTTGTTCTTTGTATTATTCTGAGACTTACAATAATATGTTCACTGTGGGAGCTCAATGATAATAATGATTAAATATCGTACTAATATCTTATTAAGTATAAGAAAAACAAATCAGGACTGTCATGTAAATCAAATTTTGTTATTTCACAGTCTCCCTTTTTAAGTAAAAAGCGTCCTTTTAATAAATACTTGCTTTTAGTCAGCATTAGTATATCACAGCTGTCAGATGGTTTTCCAGGGCTAGTGTCTGGTTTTGACGCTAGAAATGTCTAGAAATTTTAAAATGAAAAACTGCATACAGGAACTTCGGTTATCTGAGGACCAAAACTCAATACATGCATTAATATAAAGGAATTAACAATTCAAAGGCAAGCCACTTTTGTGTTGAGCCCTGATAAATTGGTTTGTGGGGGTGCAAAAAAATTAGGTGTGCCTGTCATGTAAGCTGATTATTACATTTGAATGCTAAATTGTGTTAGTTTCAGATCTGCCAGTTTAATGATAATCTGAATTCATTGCTAATCAGCCCTGTGTTGTGACTTTTATAGATATATACTGTGTACAGTATATTGTGAGTCATATATATAGAGTATAGAGTCAGTCCCTTAGCTCAGGTAGCCCAGAGCATGTGCTGTGAATCAGCGAAATGTTGCCGACGCGTCTATGGGCGTCATTTTTGCGGCGAAACAAGGCGAAAAATTCGCCCATCCCTATTCCTCATGGCTTGTATTTTATTAGTGTAGTGTATAATCCTCCAGGTACATTATAGAGCACATTGTACAGTAACATTAACTAAATGATTATAAAATAAGTGCAACATGTATTCTAGCAAATGATACATAATGAAGAAAAGGAAGGCAAGATAAATGAATAGCTTAATGCACAAGTTCATTAATCATATTAATTAACCAAGTCTGACAAACCAGGAAGATACAGCACAGTTTTTGTTTATGTATCTGGGCAATATATTCTTCTTTTTACGTAAACTTTCACTGGACAAAGGCCAGAGATGGAGGGAAAGAAAAAAGAAAAACGGAAGAAAGAATGCACCCTTATTAGGCAGCCCCATTACAGCATCCTTTAAATGCATTTGTATAGTGACAGATTATTACCATCCAGAATTGTGTGAAGGTGAGTTATGGCCCCCCAAAAAATGAACTGAGATTCACTATAAATATATTTAATTTCTATATATATTATATACAGCAGCAGAAACTCCATATTACTAGTAAAAAATATCTACAGTAGCACTGTCATATGCCTGATATTTAAAAAAAATACAATAAATGAGTTAAGCAGATAAAGTAATAATACCAGACTTTACTGATGTCTCAGAAACAAGACATTTGGACATTTCCCAAGTCTAGTAATCCATGGCAACCTATTAATATAAAACTTTGATCCGTCTACTTCAGGTAGCATAGTAAAAGCTGCTTGTTTTTTTCTGTTATAGACGTGGGGCAAATTTATGTAGTGTTTATAAATGAGCCTTACTGTGTATTAGAGAAAGCAAACAACCTCGACTTGGTTTAAAACCATGTTTAGCGCCACTATATATGCAGAGCGATGTGCTTAGTTATTTAGTCAAAATAAATCTAGGTATACAATGCGATTAAAGGACTCATAGGGGATATATATTTTTTTAATTCTATTGACATTTTTCAGTATGCATACGCTTAACAATATCTATATACCATGTCTATTGGTTGGTTTGTTAATTGGACAGATTTGAAAATTTGATTTGCCAGATCACCATAAGCAAGTGACGAATTCAAAAAGAGATACAGCAGCCCAAAATAACTTAGACACACACAGATGGCCAATGAGTAAGGTACCAAGGGCATCCCTGGTAAGGCCTCATCTGGAGTATGCGGTGCAGTTTTGGACTCCAGTCCTTAAAGGGATACTGTCATGGGAAAAAATTTTTTTTTCAAAATGAATCAGTTAATAGTGCTGCTCCAGCAGAATTCTGCACTGAAATCCATTTCTCAAAAGAGCAAACAGATGTGACTTGTCATGTGACTTGTGCTCTGATAAACTTCAGTCACTCTTTACTGCTGTACTGCAAGTTAGAGTGATATCACCCCCTCCCTTTTTCCCCCAGCAGCCAAACAAAAGAACAATGGGAAGGTAACCAGATAGCAGCTCCCTAACACAAGATAACAGCTGCCTGGTAGATCTAAGAACAACACTCAATAGTAAAAACCCATGTCCCACTGAGACACATTCAGTTACATTGAGAAGGAAAAACAGCAGCCTGCCGCAGCAGCATTTCTCTCCTGAAGTGCAGGCACAAGTCACATGACATGGGGCAGCTGGGAAACTGACAAAATGTCTAGCCCCATGTCAGATTTCAAAATTGAATATAAAAAAATCTGTTTGCTCTTTTGTGAAATGGATTTCAGTGCAGAATTCTGCTGGAGCAGCGCTATTAACTGATTCATTTTGAAAAAAAATTTTTTTTCCCCATGACAGTATCCCTTTAAGAGGGATATAAATGAGCTGAAGAGAGTGCAGAAACGTGCAACTAAACAGGTTAGAGGGATGGAAGACTTAAATTATGAGGGTAGACAAATAGCAGAGGACCTTTTTACCCATAAAGAGGATCACCACTCCAGAGGCCACCCCTTTTAGACTAGAAGAAAAGAACTTTCATTTAAAGAAACAGAGTAGGGGGTTCATCACAGTGAGGTTGTGGAATGCACTGCCGGGTGATGTTGTCATGGCTGATTCTGTTAATGCCTTTAAGAGTGGCTTGGATGATTTCTTGGACAGACATAATATCTAAGGCTATTGTGATGCTAAACTCTATAGTTAGTATAGATATGGGTGTATATAAATCATATGAAGGTATATGGGCAAATTTACTAACCGGCGAAAATTTGCCAGCGCTGGCTTTGCGCACATCGCAGCACATCGCAACACTTCGCCAGGCGTAAATTCGCCTAGACAACGCTAATTCACGAAGATCCGAAGTTGTGCACAGGGTAACGAACGCTGGCGAAATGAGGCCAGCGAAATTACGCTCAGCAGTTCTAAGTTACGATACCGATAATTATAATAATAACCGCTAATTAGCATAAGATGTGCAGTTAAATTACAATGGCCGTATATACTGCAGCAAATACATTACATTACACAAGCCTGGGAACCTTAATAAAATTATATAAAGTTGTTATAATGCCCTACACATGTGCCCACAGTATAGTTTAGGTGCCATATGTTAGCAAATGTAGGGGGGAAGGAGGGTACCCCAAAAAAGAATTTACAAACTTTTTCAGTCTATCACCCTTTAAATAGGAAAAAACGCCAGCGTTTTTTGGGACTTAGAAAAATTGTCAACTATTTTTTGAGGAACTCCTATCTACTCTATTGCACTTCGCCTGGTCTGAGGTGGCGAAGGCAAGCCTGGCGATAGAGGTAACGTTCAGTAATATGAAAAACGTAGTGAATTTGCATAGTAACACTACCGAAAATTGGCCTGGCGTTAGAAGGTGAAGTTACGCCAGAGTCTATCTCTTTGGCGAAATTACGCCAGTGAATTTACGCCAGCTACCATTAGTAAATCGTCGATGTGCCGAAATGACGTCACGCTGGTGAATTTTCGCCAGCGTTAGCCACTTCGCCCTATAGTAAATTTGCCCCATGGAGGGGTGTGTGTATGGATGCTGTGTTTTCATTTAGAGGGCTTGAACTTGATGGACTTTATCTTTTTTCAACCCGATTCAACTATGTAACTATGATGTTTCTAACTCACAATCACCATTTTTTCTTATGTTGTCATTTAACTGTACACACCTCCAATATACATACATGGAAATGTTATTCTTTTTGTGTCACTTGTTTTGCATTTTGCAGTAAAATAATCAGAGAGACACATAGCTATGCTGAATGGTATGAGGACCATCTGAGGGTGAAAAAATAACCTGCATCTTGACAGAGCCCAATAGTTACTGTTAAACTACAACTTCCAAGTAAGACCCATGTTTCCTCCCTTGCCTGAGCTTGGGAAGGGGAAATCACATTTCCACCTTGATTATATTATCTTTGTACTTTTAACTACATTGCCCGCCAGGAGGTGTCTCTCTGATGCTGTGGACATAGGGTGAATTCACTTTTGTAACAAAAACATACCCTGGTGGTCTAGTTGGGGGGCGGCAGGGACGCCCGCCGCGAGCCGCTTCCTCAGCTTGTGCCAACCGTTACACCTTTATACCTTATTCTAAATCCATCCCTTTATAAAAAGACGCAAAGTAGCATGTCGTGTGTTTACTGTGCTCATCTACAGTTTGCTTTGGCTGCTACATCTTTATAGCTAAATATGTATATTTCAGAAAATAACATCCAGGATGACCAGAGCCTGAAAAATATAAGAAAAACTTATAAACGGCTTCCAAGGAGAAATGGTATTTTATTTTTTGTGATAATAATCTTGTTAGCACAGTGGTTAATCTCTCTTCTTTTTATTCAGGCCTCTCTATGCTATAGCTGCTAATATTAATTTACCCCAATTAATTGAAAATACCAATAGGCAGACTATTTATATGTTTCATCTCATTTCTAATACAGTATTTTTTTTTCAGCATGCTGATTTTATTGACAAAATAATCAAAGGTGGAGAAGAAGAGGGCACTACATATGCAATGGTTATTAATTTTTATCATCAATGCAGGGGAATGGTGTCACTTTAACAACTCGAGATTAGTAGGCTGGACAGCCCAGATGTATACACTAAACACTGTATTACAGTGGAATAACTACTGGGGACAAATATTGCAGGGGGCCTATGAGATTGTGGGTTGGGTAAGTAGGGCCCATGTTTCCTCCCTTGCCTGTGCTTGAAAAGGGGAAATCACATTACTATGCTACAGTTGCTGATATGAATGAACCCCAATAGCTATTTTTTTTTACAACTTTGTTTTTATTTATTTGTTACGACATGAAATTCTTTATGATTTAAATTTACATATTTTTTCAAAAAGAAATTAAGTAATAAAGGTTCATGTAATTATAACAATGATATACAATAACATTTTATAACATTTCTAACTTTCACCTCTTCTAATAACTTCGTAAGGACCCTGAAGGGTTATCTATGGTAAGAAGCCAATATTCTGTTAATTTGGTGACTCTTGGGAGGTGCATTGTCTGGTTAGTTTTGTTCTTGCTGTAGCCTTCTGAGGTATTGGGATGATTCCATGACCAGTGGGTGTTCTCAAATTGTCTCTAGATAGTACCATGTTGTATATCTAAATGTATAAACCGTAAGGTGTCTGATATGTTGTGGGAGAGAATCTATGTATGTTGTCCATTTTGTAGTGTTTTTTTCTTTTCGGGTTAAAGCTTCCAGCCAGTCCATGTAAGAAATATGTATTTTTTTGTTTTGTTTCACCAATATTATGGATGGGGGTTCAGTGTCTAACCAATGTTGAAATATTGTTTTCCTGGTTGCTGCTGCCAGATTTTGTTAGTTGTGTATACAAAGTAGTGTTACTAAAAAGGGCCCATTGTATTTGTAATTGGAGTGGTTGTACTGTACTCTGTACAAAATCACCTCCTGCCAAAAGATTAGTAGTATAGAACAAGACCATAGGTTGTGTATTAGATCAGCTTTAGGGGAGCGGCATCTAAGACAATTATCAGAGGAGAGATTACCCATTTTATGTCTTCTGATTTATATGAATTATGAAGGATTTGGAGAGACATTTCTTTATATGTACTTGCTGGAAGTAGTTTCATGATGTTCAAGTGTTGTTTTAAGATGTCTGATGTTGTGACATTTGGGATCTCTGTGGTCCATTTCAAGCTAGATCTTTCTTCATTTTCAGTTTCGAATAACGTTCTAATCGTATGATATATTTGTGAGGTTGTTTGTTTCCTATTTTTATTTTCCATAGTTGATTAAGAGGGTTGTCTTTGTCTCTGTTTGTTAATTGTTTTACCACATGGTTTGCAAAATGAATAATTTGTAGGCTTAAAAAAATGTGTGGTGTAGTAAATGGGTATTTTTCTGATAATTTTGTATGAGATAAAATTAAGTAATTGTCAGAGATTTTGTAATCCATGTGTTCTCCATTGGAAAAGAATCAGATTTTGTATGCCAGTTGGAAAATCTTTGTTATTTATCCATGATATATATGGTGAAATATGCTGAGATAGTTTGTGTTTTTTCCTGACTGATTGCCAAGCTTTGTAAGTGTCATAAAACATGGGGTTATCACATAGGTTTTGTGAGATGTTAGTTATGGGTGTATGAAGCAAATAATTATGGGAAAGGTTGTTAGTTAGATATTGATCTAAAGATGTCGTTGTATATAAATCTCTGTTAAGCAGCCAGTCTCCCGCATATCTAAGAAGCATTGGTTCCTCCTAGGTTTGTAGGTTGTTGTAATTTGAAAAGTCTAACTCTAGGGCGTTTTTTATTCCAGATAAATGTTCTGAAAATATGGTTTAGTCTCTTTTGATCCATTGGTTTAATATAGTAAGGCAACATCTGGAGTGGGTATAAAAGTTTAGGAAACAAAATCATTTTTATAAAATGTATTCTACCTATGTTAAGTTAATATGTTTCCATTGTTGAGTTTCTTGTTGTATAACGTCTATTATTTTCTGTATGTTTAATGTATATGTATCTTTATGTTGTGAAGGTGTTTTAATTCCTAAGTATTTAATATGTTGTTTTGTTTTTTTAAAAGGAAAGTGTGGTTCCCAATCTGTGGGTTCCGAATGCTGTAGCTGGAGGGCTTCTGATTTGTCTAAATTAATCTGGATTCCAGCCATATTTCCGAATCTCTGTATGATTTGTAAAAGTATAGTTATTTCTGTTTTTGTTTGACCAAAGAAAAGTAATATACCATCAGCAACTTTTAGAGTTGTTTTCCCTATTTGTATTCCTTGTATCTGTGTGTTTTTTAATATGTGTCTTAGTAGTGGGTCAATGGCAACATTAAATAAAAGAGTTAATAACGGGCACCCTTGACGTCTGCCTCTGTTAATTGGGAATTAACGTTCTTAATTGTTAAAAAAATTGAGCATGTGAATGCCAAAATGTTGGAATTGAAGCAGGCGACGTAGATGTGCATGTGATAACCCATCAAAGGCTTTATCTGTGTCTAGATTTATTAACATGCCATTTTTTCTTTTATCTAGGTTGCTGTAATAAACTGCTGTTAATATTTTATGAAGAGCTTTGACCGGATGACGTTGCTTGAGGAATCCTACTTCTGAACTGTAGCAAAACTGATTTATTTTTTTGTATCCCCCCCCCAGCAGTGTTACATAGAAGAAATGAAGACTTCAAAGCCCATTGAGGATTCCAACGGACTAGGTACTACACACTCTGTAATAAAATATCTTGCAATAAAGTATAGTATGGAATCTTACAACCTAAAAATAATAATGACAAAGTATTACTATACACGTGTAATATTCATTACCCACTTATGGGTACTCTAAGCAGCTCACAGATGATAATCCTGATTTCTTACACTCAAGGATGAGCCTTTTACCAGATTCAGGCCAGGATTTGTGGCGAGGCCACATAGGCCCGGGCCTAGGGCGGCAAATCATTAGGGACAGCATGCCGCCCGGCCGCTTGCTGAGGAGCACTGGGGGGCTCAGCTCCCCAGTGCTCCGGCGTTTGCGTTCGCGTGGGTGGCGTTCAGTAGGACCGTACGGTTGCGCTGCGGCCGTGCGCTAGGATCGCACAGCCTAGGGTCACCCGCGATCAAAATCCACCCTGACCAGATTAAGGAACCAGGTACAGGTCAAACGCAAGCGCCTTAGTAGATTCAATGTTCAGGGTCACCAGCAGCTCTTTATACACACAATGGCTGTTGGTTGACATTCCTCATACATGGGGCACCATCTTACTTAACTAAAGGAGCACACTTCTAGCATACATTCAAGAACAAGAATCCACTGATGGATTTGCTCGGCCACTCACACTAATTGGTGGAGCCAAAGCACAAAATAAGCCCTTTTTCTAAATGATATAAAGTAGAATTAAACCACTCTTCCAGCCATTATTCTTCAGCTGTGTTAATTAGCCACAATTTCGGCAAAACCTGAATCCTCCAGCCTTAGGGTATTCTCTTCAACAGGGTCGGACTGGGCCACCACCGGGACACCGGGTTTTTTTTCTCTCATGGGCCCTACTGGCCCAAACCTGCTCCCCCGGCAGCCCCATAAAGAGCTGCTGTTGTGCAGCTTTTGCGCCTTGTCAGGGTTTGCGCATAGTTCATCTTTGCATATCTGCGACCTGAGGCCTGGCGTTTCGAGGTCAGGAGGGGGACCCCGGGGACTGCCAGGAGGGCCCTTCATTTTTCAGCACTGGTGGTCCCCCAAGGCTACAGTCCGACCCTGCTCTTCAATGGTGCCTTTTACCCAAAACTCGGTGCTTCATCTCCCTCTCTGTCCCCTCTCTATTGTACATTAGTGATGCCCTCCTGATATTTCTCGCCCATGTATAAATGTGTAACATTTGTACCCTCATGTTAATTGTATGTATGTATGTATATATGTATTCATTTATGTAGCATCACAATGTACACATATTTTACAAGGTGTTAACACAAACCGGGATATGGTTATTATAAGTTATGCAGTACAAATAAATAGATCTATGCTTAAGAACTTAGGTGTTTCAATACACAGTTGGGATGTGGTCCCAGTCTCAAAGAGCTTAAAATCTAATAGAATTGCCAGTATAAACAGTGTAAAACTACCATATGTATTTTATATAAACTTATAGGAACTGCTTTCCATATACTGACTCACCCTGGACACAGATGGTGCCATAGTTATTGACATGCAGTTATTCTGGCCACCAAATAACTGCCGGTGCACACTGGGTTAACAAAAACATGAACAAATTAGGTCTGGTTTTCTGTCGATATTATATAAAACTACCATACACTTATTTATTATTACATTTTCCCAAAATTTTGCTTTGCGGTAAAAAAATCTGATTTTCACTATTTGTTCTGATTTTTTACCCGATTTTCACGAACTTCACGTTTTTTTCGGAATTTTCACCAGAAAAAATCATTGGGACTTCTCCCATTGACTTATATGCTCAAACAGCCCCCCACCAGCCCACTATATACGGACTTTCTATGGCATTTTTCAGCAGCCCCTCTGGCATTTGCCAGAACCCACAGATTTCCAGTCTGGGCCTGGATGGAAGACTTAAATTATGAGGGTAGACTGTCAAGGTTGGGGTTGTTTTCTCTAGAAAAAAGGCGCTTGCTAGGTGATATCGCTACACTTTACAAGTGGGGTCAAGTCGTTGCTATGGGTGACTTCAATTATCCAGACATTGACTAGGGTAATGGGGTTGCTAAGACAGAAAAAGCTAGTAGGTTAGTAAATATGCTGAATGACAACTTTTTATTCCAGCTCGTTCAAGAACCTACTAGGAATAACTCTCTTTTGGACCCTTTAATAACTAATAAAACTCATTTCTAACATTTGTGTGGGTGAGCATTTAGGGAATAGTGATCATAACATGGTCTCCTTTGAGATTCTGTTGCAGAAGCAATTCTATAAGGGAGTAACTAAAACACTAAATTTCAGACGTGCAAGCTTTGACAGTATAAGGGCATCTCTGCAACATATTAAGTGGGAAATGCTTTTCACAGGGTTAAACACAGAACAAAAACGGGAAGTCTTTAAAATGCTGCTTAATAAATATCCTTGTCAGTATATTCCACTTGTAAGCAAGGAACGTCGTTGCAAAGCAAAACCTTTATGGTTCAATAGAAGCGTTGGTGTTGAGGTGGGTAAGAAAAGACATGCTTTTAAGGCTTTCAAGTTAGCTGGGACAGCCAAATCATTTATAAGGTACAAGGAGGCCAATAAATCATGCAAAGAAGCTATAAGGCAAGCTAAAATTGCTATAGAAAAGGATATTGCAGCAAGCAATAAAAAAAATCCAAAATTATTTTTTAAATATGTTAATAGTAAAAAAATGAAGCAGGAAGGGGTGGGACCCTTGCTATCAGAGGGGCGTCAGCTGGTTGATGAGAACAAAATAAAAGCGCAGATTCTGAACTCATATTTTTCATCTGCCTACACAAATAAGGAACCAGTAAGTGAAGGTTTCCTTCTTATAGTCCCAATTCTAGTAATACAACTAATGATGCATGGTTCACACGTGAAGAAATTCAAAAGAGACTAGAACATGTTAAGATTAACAAAGGTCCAGGGCCAGATGGTATTCATCCCAGGGTAATTAGCGAGCTTAGCTCTGTGATTGCCAAACCTCTTTACTTAATTTTTCAGGATTCATTGAGATCTGGCATAGTGCCGAGAGACTGGCGAATTGCTAATGTGGTGCCTCTATTCAACAAAAGATCCCGTTCTCAGCCTCAAAACTATAGGCCAGTTGGTCAGACGTCAGTGGTAGGAACGCATTTCGAAGGGGTAATAAATGATAAGATACTGGACTTCATAGCAAATCATAATACTATGAGTTTGTGCCAGCATGGTTTTATGCGTAATAGATCTTGCCAGACTAACTTAATTTCTTGAGAAGGTAAGTAGAGACCTCGATTCTGGGATGGCAGTGGATGTGATTTACTTAGACTTTGCTAAAGCATTTGATATAGTGCCACACAAAAGGTTACTGGTTAAATTAAGGCATGTTGGCCTGGAACATAGTATTTGTACCTGGATAGAGAACTTAGACTTTGCTAAAGCATTTGATACAGTGCCACACAGAAGGTGTGGTTAAATTAAAGAATGTTGGTCTGGAACATAGTATTTGTATAAGATAGACTACAAAGAGTGGTGGTAAATGGAACATTTTCTAATTGGACCAGTGTTGTTAATGGAGTACCGCAGGGCTCTGTACTAGGTCCCTTGCTTTTCAACTTGTTTATTAATGACCTGGAGGTGGGCATTGAAAGTACTGTTTCAATTTTTGCAGATGATACTATATTGTGCAGAACTATTGGTTCCATGCAGGATGCTGCCACTTTGCAGAGTGATTTGTCTAAATTGGAAAACTGGGCAGCAAACTGGAAAATGAGGTTCAATGTTGATAAATGCAAGGTTATGCACTTTGGCAAAAATAATGTAAATGCAAGTTATACACTAAATGGCAGTGTGTTGGGAGTTTCCTTAAATGAGAAGGATCTAGGGATCTTTGTAGATAACAAGTTGTCTAATTCTGGGCAGTGTCATTCTGTGGCTAGTAAAGCAAATAAAGTTCTGTCTTGCATAAAAAAGTGCATCCCTCAAGGGATGAAAACATAATTATGCCTCTTTATAGGTCCCTGGTAAGGCCTCATCTGGAGTATGCAGTGCAGTTTTGGACTCCAGTCCTTCAGAGGGATATAAATGAGCTGGAGAGAGTGCAGAGACGTGCAACTAAATTGGTTAGAGGGATGGAAGACTTAAATTATGAGGGTAGACTGTCAAGGTTGCGGTTGTTTTTTCTAGGAAAAAGGACGCTTGAGAGGGGACATGATTACACTTTATAAGTACATTAGAGGACATTATAGACAAATAGCAGGGGACCTTTTTACCCATAAAGTGGATCACCGTACCAGAGGCCACCCCTTTAGACTAGAAGAAAAGAACTGTCATTTGAAGCAACTTAGGGGGTTCTTCACAGTGGAATGCACTGCCAGGTGATGTTGTGATGGCTGATTCAGTTAATGCCTTTAAGAATGGCTTGGATGATTTTTTTTGGACAGACTTAATATCAAAGGCTATTGTGATACTAAGCTCTATAGTTAGTATAGGTATGGGTATATAGAATTTAATTAAAAGTAGGGAGGGGTGTGTGTTTGGATGCTGGGTTTTCATTTGGCGGGGTTGAACTTGATAGACTGTCTTTTTTCAACCCAATTTAACTATGTAACTATGTAAGTACATTAGAGGACATTATAGACAAATAAATAGCAGGGGACCTTTTACCCATAAAGAGGATCACTGTACCAGAGGCCACCCCTTTAGATTAGAAGAAAAGAACTTTCATTTGAAGCAATGTAGGTGATTCTTTACAGTGAGGTCATTGAAGTTGTGGAATGCACTGCCGGGTGATGTTGTAATGGCTGATTCTGTTAATGCCTTTAAGAATGGCTTGGGTGATTTTTTAGACAGACATAAGGCTATTGTGATACTAAACTCTATAGTTAGTATAGGTATGGGTATATATAATTTATGTGAAAGTATGAAGGGGTGTGTGTATGGATGTTGTGTTTTCATTTGGAGGGATGGAACATGATGGACTTTGTCTTTTTTCAAAAAGCCAGTCCTGGTAAGAGCAGAATTTTTTTTTTTAACCAGAAATGTGGCTTTTCTAGTGCAATTGGGCTCTCTGCACGAGTGTGTCTGATTGGCAGTAACCCATATCAATCATTTAGTGATACGTTTTTTCAGATAGCTTTAGGTAAGAATGAAAACAAAAATGTAATAGATTGTCAAGGTTAACCAGACCCACATTGACACATACAGTATGGGGGAATGTAATAAAAATGGAAAAAATATTTGCAGTGCGAAAAGGTAAGCCTTTGCAAGTACAAATTTTCCTTTGTGTGAATTTAATATAGCTTTTTGCAAACCCGGAAACTGTTTAGCAACCTCTTCCAGCAGTGGAATAAGGTATGCGAATGTTATAGTTTGCGCCAATGTAATAAAACTTCTTACTGAAAAACGTATGTTTGCTCCAACAGATTACGACACCTTCAAACACTTCTTAAAAATTTGAAATGTGCAATTAAAATTTGCAATGCAATAACATTTTAAGGAAGAATATTACATTGTGAAATGTGAAGTTTTGCTGTAATTTGTGCAAATTGTTTTTCTCTTTGCAACTTTTATTACATTGCCCTGTTAGAAGTCAGTTTGGTTTCAGCTGTATAGATCACAAAGTTCTTACGCTTTGACATAAAAAATTGCATAAAAAATAGAGCAAATTTTGATTATGCATTCATCAAAAATTGTTCATTTTTTCAAGTTATATGTAAATATAATTTCTATTGCAAGCAGTAGTTGTTTATCCCTTTCTACTTGTCAGTATCTGAATCTTAAAACAATACAATTATCCTCTTGGTCTACCTGTTGGTAAAATGTGAATATTTTAATATATTTTTTAAAACCATACATGCCGTACTACAAGGGCAGAACTAGGTGTAGGCAGAAGAAGCACATGCCTAAAGAGCAATGATAGTGTGTACCATTTCTGTCTGCCTACCCCTAGAACATGGTCCTGGAGAATTGTTGCATGAAAGATGTGCAGAGACGAGTGAAAGAGCCTGGGCTTCTTGTCATACCTGCTGACTGTACCCTCACACCTGCTAGGGGGTGATCAACAGTTTGCCTTGGGCGCACCTCGTAGTTGGCCTGGCACTAAGAAGGGGTAGGACCATCTGGTTTCTCATGAGTGCACAGTGTGGGGTGCTTTAGTGCACATAGCATGTGTAGTAGTTTGCCCATCTGAGAAAGCACCATTCATGCTGAACAATATACAATATATACAAATTTCAAAGCAACATATGCTGCCATCCAGATGCCATGTTTTCAGTGAAGGCCTTGCTTATTTCAGATGGCTCTACTGTAAAAGTTGTGGTGCTATACTCACGTGCTTGCAGTCCAGACTTGTCATCCTTTGAAAGCATGTGAAACTAAAAATATGACAAAGGTGACCTTGAACTGTTGAGCAGTTAAAATCCTATATCAGGTACGAATGGGACAGAAATTGGTTTCCTTAATTGCCAAACATTTGTGTTGTTGCCAATTCAACACGGCATATATTTGTCTAAAAACAATACAATTTCTTGGTTTCAACAACTGATTTATTATGTTCGGTGTTCGGCAACAATTAAATCAAGTACCTTCAACATGAAGTAACAAAGGTAAGAGGTTAAAACCTTAATGCATGGTGATCAGGCCCACCACAATATATATATAATTAGTTGTGTAAATTGGTCCATCCATGACAGTTAGGGGCACATTTACTATTGGTCGAATATCGAGGTTTAATTAACCCTCGATATTCGACTATCGATGTTAAATCCTTCGAATATCGAAGTCGAAGGATTTAGCGATACTCGTTTACTTCGATCAGAAATTGTCTAGAAAGCCTATGGGGACCTTCCCCATAGGATAACATTGATGCTCGGTAGGTTTTGGTAGGTATTGGTGTGTAGGCAGCCATCTCAGGTCATTTTGCCCGGTCATGTGCTTTCAGGAATAGCCACCACTTTAGGATGGAACTGCTTTCTGGCAGGCTGTTGTGTCTCCTATTTTATGTAACTGAATGTGTCTCAGTGGGACCTGTATTTTACTAACTTGCAGTACAGTAAAGAGTGCAGTAAAGAGTGACTGAAATTTATTAGAGCACAAGTCACATGATTTGGGGCAGCTGGGAAACTGACACTATTTTTGACACTAGCCCCATGTCAGATGTCAAAATTAAATATAAAAAAATCTGTTTACTATTTTGAGAAATGGATTTCTGTGCAGAATTCTGCTGGAGCAGCACTATTAACTGATGAATTTTCAGAAATATTTTATTTCCCATGACATTATCCCTTTAAGAATACGATAAGGAAGTATGTCAGTTGAAAAACTAATGCCAATGGTGTGTTGGAATTGAAATGTGTGTGCGCTGAAAACAGATTTCGGGATGGGATACTGGAGGAACAGCATGGCAGAGAATGTGCCAGACCAAGAGCCAGACAATAACCACATGGTGCAGAAACAAATGATATAACTGGTAAAAAATATGGTTATAATCAAATTAAAAATATGTTGTTTAGAAGTGTAAATGTATATTGCACATATTTACTGTATTCTAAAACAAATCAAGACATCAAAAATAAAGAAAGAAAATTCACTGCTGGAACAATTTGTTTATCATGGTAACTAGGGCCTGGCATTTTGCAAATTATACAGTTTTGTAAATTTAGGCTAATGTCATACGTTGCCAGGCCGGGAATGCGTTTCTACACTTCTTGGTTGTTCCTGCACCCAGAGCTATTCCCTTGGCCTGGTTTGCAGCGCAAGAATGTAAACTCTCACTTTTCAGCACCAAAATCTACCATATGTGCCTGCACCCAACCTATTGCAATGGTTCCAGGTCCAGGCAAAGAGGAAAGTTAATGCCAGCAAAGGGGCTGATTCTCAGCCAGCCCTTTCCCGCAGGCTGAGATCAGCTGCTGTGTATCATAAGCTTTAAGACTGGTGTTAAGATTTTAATTGTACAGTATAGGGTTGAAAGGACCTATTAACTTAACCACAGCAAAGGCACCACTGTTTATTTATGTTACAATACATCTTTCTCGTTGGCGCTTGAGGCATATTGGCAGAAAAAGGAAAAGTGTGTTTGTAGGACTTTAACTAGCATAACTAACAGTAAAAAAGGCAATGATTAAATATTTCACATGCTGGATCCTCTGCAAGTGGTTTTCAATTAACTCTTTTGTTTCCATAGGCAGCAGCGGTTTATGATTTCGTTTCACAATTTGCAATAATTGGGTAAAAGAGCATAAGTATTTCTTCATTCTAAGCAAAAGGACTATGGGAATGTGTGACGTTTGGGTTCCAGTAGCCTATGTCCCCAACGATACACTTATTATTTGATTTATGTCCCTTTCTCTGCCCTTGCAGTGACCCTGAGGGAGGGCTGTGTGGACTGTGAGGAGGTATGTGCTTATTGTGTAGCACCTAACCATCTTAACTGTTTATACCCTTAACAAAATAAAATCACTCTGAGACAAAACTTCCTTTTTTGTGGGTGAGGGTCGGCCACAGCTTTTTTATTTGAACAGATTATTAATCATAACGTAAACATACAAAGCTTGCCATTACATCACTAACCATTAATCTCCAGATGCCAGCCACCGCAGCCGCGGTGGGCATGTAGGTTCCGCCAACCAGATACAGTATAACCAATGGCAAGGACACTTTTACACCGCTGTGACAATGAAATATGAAAGCAATGGAAATTTTTTTTTTTTTTTTTTTTTTTTTTTATTTATAAACAATAGTAGAAAGATATAAAATGACATAAACACGGAGGAAAAAGACGGGAGGGTGGGAGGGCAGCTCCACCAGCGCTCCAGGATCCAGGGGAAGAGGAAGCAGGTACGTAATTGCCAGCATATATATACACCCTCCCCTTCTACCCCAACCTATCCTGCTCTACCCACCTCCTTGTTGACCAATCCCCTCCTCTGCCATCCCTCCTCCCAGTCACTGGCACCTTCGCTACACCCTTTGGTGCCCTCTAGGAAGTTCGTGTGTAAGATTACAGATGAAGCTGTGGGCTCTGTAGAGCGTTGGGAGCCTGAGTATATGCAGGGAGCCTGATAAATAGCCAAGAGGAACACAACAAGCTTGATTAAGCTTCACAAACTTACAGTGGTGACTGCATCTGGAGAGATCTGAATTTGTTGGTTTATGTAAGTTAATTGCTTATTTGTTCAGTATTTTGTGTGCGGAAACTTTAAACTCTGTTCCACAGTAAATGGTTTTTAACCAATATTATTATTGTCCATTATTATAGCTGTATATGCAAAGTGACACTGTTATTGGAATTGGGGTATTGGTCAGATTTTATATGCAATCTGTGTAAATAGATAGATAGATTTATAAAATCAATTAAAGCTCATTTAAGTGTTAACAAAAATCTTTGCTTTGCCAGTAACATTTATCTAAAAAAATATTGTCATTTTCATTTTTAAAGAGGAATAGTGAATTGGGTAAAAATTAAGAATTGTTAATTTTTTTATAACTGATTTTATTTTGCAATTTTTTTTTTTTTTACAAATTAATAAGTTCAATAATGAATAATAACACGCATAACTTATAGCTCTATCAGAATTTTTCATTTTTATAGTAATCAGTTGGAGATGGCGTTCTGCATAACAGGTTTTTTAATCACAATATATTTATATATACTTAGGGGCCGATTCACCAAGGGTCGAATATCTAGGGTTAATTAACCCTCGATATTCGACTGGGAATTAAAATCCTTCGAATATCGAAGTCGAAGGATTTTAGCGCAAATAGTTCAATCGAACGATCGAAGGAATAATCCTTCGATCGAACAATTAAATCCTTCGAATCGAACGATTCAAGGATTTTAATCCAACTATCGAAGGATTATCCTTCGACCAAAAAAATTTAGGAAAGCCTATGGGGACCTTCCCCATAGGCTAACATTGACTTCGGTAGCTTTTAGATGCCGAACTAGGGGGTCGAAGTTTTTTCTTAAAGAGACAGTACTTCGACTATCGAATAGTCGAACGATTTTTACTTCGAATCCTTCGAAGTAGCCCATTCGATGGTCGAAGTAGCCCAAAAAACACTTAGAAATTCGAAGTTTTTTAACTTCGAATCCTTCACTCGAAGTTAGTGAATCGGCCCCTAATTGTATAGTGGCATTGTTTATTTATTGTGACTTAATACTACTGCAAAACATTTTAATTGTTAAAATTCAAGTATGGATTTAGAATAATAATTTTTTATAACATTATATTTACAATTTATTTAAATACATAATTATAGAAAATAATTATTTACAGTGTATCAGTTATCCAAAAATAAAGAATTGCTTGTTTAAATAGGACTCAATGGGAAATTGTTTTCTGGATAAAAGATCTTATACTCTATAACCAGCTTGTGTGGGTTTTTATGCAAAATAGTCAAACAGTATTTAATAGAGTAGATTATTGTATTTGGAATTAAAATATTTATTCAAATTGGATAAATTTAGCTCCAGAAACCTAATAATGCATGCTTGCACAATGGAAACCTTATCATAAAATTAAACCCAGTGGTTGTGTGTCCTTTTTTATCTGGACAACCAAGGTAAATTTTGTAAAAAGTATAAATACTGTATATTCATTTTTTTTTTTTTTTTTAACTTGTTTTTATTAAAGGTCGACCATGTACATCAATGAAAACCGTTTGGACCTACCAGAGGACCGAAATAGTAAATAAAACAACACGGAATAGTACGTACATGTGTCATAAAGTGAAAGAATAGATAAAGAAGAAAGGAGAGAAAAATCGAGAAGTAAACAGATAAACAAAACAATAAGCTCTGATATAGCATATTACAGAGTACGGATCATTTCCATAGGCCAAAGTCAATTACCTTAAATATGAGGCCAGAAGTCTGTTAGTCTGATGAGTCCTGGGGGGCGATCTTGAAGTTGTTACATTCCCAGAAGGTCTGTATATTCATTTTATAACAGATATCAAGAAACAAATATGATTTATTTTAGTAAATTAAATAGCTGACAGTAATATGTATACTTTGCTAAACCTTGCAAAGTCTATTCTAAACCAAATATGTCACATATAAATTCCAATGTAGAATTAAGGCCGACACAGAATGATTAAGGATCTGCATGAATTTTCAACTAGAGCCTGTGTCAGCTGTAATGTTGCAATGCTTCTTGTGTGGGGTATAATATGTAGAGTCCTACCTGTCTATGAACCACTCAGATTACTATGTATGTTGTAGCCACCATAGTGCAAGCTGGAGTGCATTATTTAAAGCACAAAATATCAAGATATGGTTTCTCTTATTTTACCTCTGAGATGCAATGTTAAAAATTTTATGGAAATTTTATGGAAATCATTATATATATTTTATGATACATTTATTATGGCTTAAAAAGAATTGGGACCAATTATAATAACATTTAAACTACCCACTTCAAATTTTAATAAACATTCCCCATGTGCTAAAATACCTGTTCATACTCCAATAAATTATCGAAATGTTTCAGGGAGAACTGCCATTAGAATATTTTTCATTTAATTTTGGCCTCTGATAAAAGAAGGTGGTTATTTTGTAGCTGTATTTAACATGCTATTCTTCATAGAAGACCTCATAAAAATTATCAATCAAACTGGTGGCTAGAACATACATATTAATCAATCAATAAAATCATAATATTGTTACCTATACATACTATATATTTCCAATATATTTCATTGTTACTTGTGAAGCCTATTTTAGAAGTTCAATTCTTAAAAAACAAACAACATTATTAATATAGGCAAAAAGTATGTTCAGCACAAACCTTATTCATTGAACTCATGTTGAACTGTTGGCTATTTAGCCCTTTAATATGTCAAATTAAAGGAGAATTCAACCATAAACTTAAAAAAATGCTATCCCTCTAACCTACATAGACCCTCCTCCGCCCAGCCTAGCTGCTACCCTGGGCAAATACCCCTAACTCTTTACTTACCCCTTCATGCAGATTCTGTCCAGCGGAGTTCACAGGCACCATCTTCTTCTCTTCAGTAATCTTCGGAATGAGACCGGTGTATCTGCGAGCAATTTTTTTTTCACACCAACTGCGCATGCGTAGAAACTCACGAAAATTGACTCATTCCGAAGATTACCAAAGCAGCTGAAGATGGCTGCCATGACAGAATCTGGACAGAATCTGCACAGAGGAGTTAGTAAAGAGTTAGGGGCATTTGCCTGGGGTAGCAGCTCGGCTGGGGGGAGGAGGGAGGGGGTCTATGTTGGGTAGGGGGGTAGTTTATTTTAACTTTACGATTTAGTTCTCCTTTAAGTATTTTACACAATGTTATAGTTAGAGTTACTCTTTAGGTCCCACTGTAGATTATTATGGTGTTTGTGCTGCACCTTGCAGCGGTGATATCATACACAGTAAGGAACCAGTCAGCAACTTGCAGTATTTAGTAAACTGACATTTTATGGTACAGTGTATTTACACACACATTTTAAATACATAGCACAATAAAATAACAGTTTAATTCCTAGCTGCAATGGATATCCCAAATTAAATCTGTTAACTTTACAAAGTTACAAAATGAATGGCAAATAATCTTCTCCACAAATACATTTAATAGCTTAAAGGATAGCATCACGAATATGCGTGAAAAAAACAATATAGCATTATTATTTTTTATAGGCAGCATATTATTATAATTTGGAGAACATTATTGTAGTGTATGATACAGTTACAAATGTTGCACAGTATAAATATTCTGATCAATAAAATATATATATATTTATGGGGAAGGTTCTAAAAAATATCAGCAGATCTTATAAAGATAGTTGACTATTAAAACTTTTCACTGGTCTCTAACTAGGTAGACTTTGTACTTGCCAAGCTGATGAGTGAGATAACATTAGTGTGGTTCACTAACTTGCTTATATTTCAAACAAATATTTGCAGTGGAAGATAACAAAAAAGCCAAAAAATACATCACTTCTCCTCACTCCCTCCACATAGTCCCTAACATTACTTTACTTTGTAGGACTGTAAACACTTTTATAGTACAAAATACTGGGTACCTTTTAGGTTTTTAAGTAGTAGGATTTTTAGCAGATCTTTACAGCTATACTAGGAATAGGTTTTAGACGTTAAAATTTTGTAGTTTGCTTCTAAATAGGGAATTTTCAACATTCTGGACAATATGTAATTAGAGCAGGCTATAAATTAAAAAAAAACATAGGGGTATGTGTAATAAAAGGTGCACATTTCCTAAAGCTTTAATGACCTATAGCAACAAATCAGCAGGTAGAATTTACTGGATGCCTGGTTGAAGTAAGTTATTTTTTGTAATTGAAGTCCGAGTGGGGCTAAAAAAAAAGTCCAAAAAAGTCCACGTGACCCAGCCTAATGACATGAAATGATCATGAGTCTTAATCCAAAGGTATTGTCCCTGACTTCCCTGGCCAAAAGGCCTGCAAGGGGAAACAGTCTTCAGACCCCTGTGCCTCAAGGCGATATATGCGTCCCTTGGCGGGACCGGATTTCAGAAGAGTTTAATGGTCAGACATTTACCCCAGTAGATCAATGTGTTTGACCCAGAGGCACCAAATTCAAATTGTGTCAAAATTTAAAGTTAAAGAGTAAAATATAAATCAATAAAATTAAAAAAATCATAAAAAGTGGTTGTGTGCAGCCCCAGCCTGTTGTCTGAATTTAACAAATTCCCTAATACCCAATTCCAAAAGGCTGGGATAAAAGAGCAGAAAGTGCAGAAGAGAGTGCCTTTATAAAGTGCGCAAGTGCCAGTGACCATTGGTGTTCTTACTCACAATGTTCATCTGACACCCCTGGGGTGCAATTCCTGGCTGGGGTGCATACTCAGGTTCAGTTAGCTGCATAGTCTTTGGCCAGAGGTTCAAGTGATTCTCACAGTGGAGAATTCCAGAATTACGTACCTAACCACCAACTGATAAGAACAGATACTACACTTAGGGGGTTATTTATTTAAGTCTGAATGCCAAAAACTCGAAATATTCCAATTTATTTTTACTATAAAATATAAAATCAGAATTTTTAGTGAAAAAAAACCTTGAATTTTTTTGTGATTTATTATACTCAGAGGATGTAAAAAGTCAGAATCCGAAACTCTAGCATCTCATACCTGACGAGGTTGTATATATGTCAATAGGAAAAGTCCCGAAGATATGTGCTGGGTTTCGTGAAAAAATCCAAAGATTTTGTCGTTTTCGGGAAAATCCAAAAAATTTGTACTATTCCAATTTTTGTACGATTTTTGCTTTTTTTGAGTTTTTACTGCACTGGAATTTTTCAGGAAAATGTATTGATAAATAAGGAGAAATAACCGGTGGATTTGGTTGGAGTATATTTCAGAAAATAACAAGATAAATTCGGATTTCCGAAGAATTCCCTTAGCCAAATGGCTGCGATTTGGTTGCTGAGAGTTACTGCAACTGTTAAAACTAACCCCTATATGTAAAAAAAGGCAATGGGGTAATAAAACAAGGTTGAATTACAGTCAGATGGCGACCCTGGACCTTACCAACCCTGGACACTAACCAAAGTTTAAATAGATTAAAAAAAATAGGACCCCCCCCCAATTAACATTGGGGATGTGTGAGCAGCTATAGCCTAGAATATATTTTTTTACAATTACTTCTCAGTTCAGAAATTAGAATCTGTGAACCAGTATACAACATCATTTATTTTTGTTCTTCAATGACTTGGCAAAGATTCACAAGCTATTTCATGTTATGAAAAATGATGGCAGTCCTCTTAGCTATGCACAGATTCTTAGTTAGTGATACATAAACAAGCTGCTCATACAGAAGAAATGCTGAATGTACACAGAAGCTGAACCCCAGATACTTGTTATCAAGTGTATGTTCCACTTTTGTTATGAAGTACATCTTTATTTACTATTACTTCACATATGGTAATAAAAATGTGCAAGGTTTGGTGTCCCTTGGGACTTTGACTGAGCACCATGGGACAGGTTTTTATAAAACATTGGAGACTGCTGCTTTGGTGTTCCTGAATAATATCCTGCAGATTTACCTCTTAATATTTCACCTTTTAAGATAAAATGTTAATTAACAAAAATCTAACCAACACTGTTTTAGATGATTCTGTCCATCAGGTGGGCCAAAAACCATCTGTGAACATTCACATACACAGCTTTTATTTTGGAAGCTGCAACATGCTGCATACCCCTGACATTTATATTTATCATTTAGCCTTTTATCTTTGTACCAAGGATACATAAGTGCATATATGGAAAATTTTTATAAAACCCTACTCATTTTATCTTAGATTTGGAGTTTGGGAGATTGGATTAGAAATACATATTTACGTGTTTTTAATTAGTAACAATGTGTTTTTTTTTTTATATACAGTATATGGATTTGTGGGGTTAATATACTATTATGGGCTCTTACAAAACATTAAATACATGCAGTGTGGTTATACACACCTCCCCTTGAAAATGGTGCCAAAATATGTGTAATTAGTTGCTAAGAAACCATGGGGCTAATTCACTAAAGGGCAAATTTTCACTAGCAACTACTTTGCCACACTCCGCTCCATTTCCCCAGGTGCAAAGTCATTACCACTACGTTTATTCACTAAAATGCGAAGTTGCGTCTCAGCAGCCGAACGCTGGCGAATTTTCTCTAGCGTTCATTTCTGCCTAGTGAAACTTCGCTAGCACTTTTACACTTAGGTTAATTTGAAAAGGGCAGGTAATGTTGGTGCAAATGCCTGAAGTGGCCACTTTTTCAAACACAAGTCCAATGAGCCATAATAAAGACAGAAGAGATCCTCTAATGCCCTATACATGAGCCCACCCTTAAACAAACGTGGCATACCACTCAAATTAGTTTTAAAAAATTGTTCACACATTAATCTTTAATAGTTCGGACTTTTGAAGGCAACTTTGTTTTATCAGTTCACCTGGTCTGAGAGGTGGCGAAGTAAACTCTGACGAAAGAGTTAACGTTCAGTAAAATTTGCATCTTAGTGAATCTGCGGAGCAACGATCGCTTGCCAGAACGAAAAGTCGCCTGAATGCTAGTGACGTTCTCGTTTGCTAGCGAATTGTCCTCTACGCCTGTTAGTGAATAGGCTCTTAACTTTCCTTTTGAGGTTTACTTCTTAATTTTCCTTTTGAGGTTTACTTCTTAACTTTCCTTTTGAGATTTACTTCTTAACTTTCCTTTTGAGGTTTACTCTTTACAATCTGTTTTATCTCTGCCAGTATAATTTATTGGTTATGGCTCTTTAATATGTGTTGTGTTTTCAATTTGTGACTATCGCACTTTATGTTACATTCTTTTATAACAAATATCACAGCTTTTACAATACCATGTCTACAGAGTTTAGCTATATGAACTCCAGTAAACTGTTCTTATTAAATGCATCAGTTTTATTAGTAAAAGGCTTAATGTGACGTCCCAGAGCACGGGACTGGTTTATGGGCACATACGAAGCACACAGGCAGGTAACAGTACAAGGAAACTTTAATAACAAACAATCCCTTCATGTATCTGCTAGGGAACAACTGCTCAACAGGAGCACAAGTCAGTGTATATTTGTGGCCTAGTCCCTTCAGGCAGCACCTGGCCCCAGGCAACAGTCTCACATAAGATTCTCATATAAAGAAAGATTCACCTCCAGTCTCTTTCAGGCATTCCAGAAAGAGGGAAAGTGAGTGTGAGTATTCCAGCTGCACTTGTGTATAACAGGCTTATAGATTAACAGTCCAGTAACATAACATGGGGTGCAGCTCTGAGGAATCACAGTCCAAATGGAGGGGACGCAGCAGCTTATCCCACTCTGTTGTGCAGCCACCAGCCCACACTGCAGCAAGTCTTTCCTGTTACCTCTTTCCCAGCATGCATTCCCACTTCCTCCTGACCTCTCTGAGCAAACAGCTTCCTGACCATGTGATCTCCCTGCCCCACCCCTTCAGTGCTGCAGCTTCCAGCATTATCAGAGCTCTTGTCACACTTAAATCCATTCACCAGCACCAGTAAGATTACTTTGGATGACATTTAACCTGATGGGCCGGTTGGCCTCAGCTGCTGAATATATTTTACGTAACTCGCCACATTAATTAGTGTGCACCATAAGGTATTTACAACTTGGGACTGACATCGGACTAACTGGATTCACGTTGGTTTACTAACTTTGTTATGCTCATTAAAAAAGTGGCTATTATGCTCACTAACACACTGTAGCATGAACTTTATCGAGCTACCAATACAGCGTTAAGTTCAAGTCCACACCATTCACTTTTTCTTACATCTGGTTTCATTTATTAGGTGGTGTAGTCTAGGAACCTCAAAAAAGGGGGGGATCCCGCCTTTCAGATGCAGTACTGCTTGTTTTTAACATGATTTTATATATATTTTCATGGCATGGTTGTGAATAAATATTGCCTTTTAATACTATATTGGTATATATTTTGTCATATTACATTACCCAGCAGCAGGAGTCTTTGGGGGTTAAGTCCCAATTTTGGCTTATTCACATTAAATCCATTCATGCAACATCAAATCATTGGAAATGGTTATGTGTGCTGCTGCCCTAGGCATGCAAACAATGAAACCCCTCAACTATGGCACATATGGATTATAGAAATTGTATTGAACATGCACCTATACAATAGGACAGCAGCACCTCCTTTCCACTTAGCTTCACTGCAAAATTTCTAACAAAATATCCAACATAACTAAAACTAAAAAAAATTTTTCATATAGAGGCATCTGTGCAAAGCCCTCCTCCATTTGGAAACCTGTAGCCTTAGCACCAACGTGGCTCCATAATGTTAAAACAAATCACTTAGTTTCATATTTATAATGTAGTTTCATATATATAAGAGGGTATGGTGGACCCAGAAGCAGCTGTGGGAAAAGTGCAAAATTGTGACCATTCAAACAAACAGTCACAAACGTACTTGTTTATTTATTGTACTCAGGCCCAGAATCAGCCTATTTGGCAGTAGCTTAATAATATTTATCATTTGTTTAGTTACACGTGGTAAGAAACACAAACACAAGACTCAACAGATAGATTACATTAATCTACAAAATAGTCTATGTATTCCAATCCTTGTGTGTTACATTCTGCTCTTGAAAATTCAACTTTTTGTGCACTGGTGTTAAGTGTACACAAACACTGTTTAAGCACCAATTCTATTTAATACATTTCACATATATTTACTTTATTCATCAGGTGAAGAATTGTTTGGGTAAGACAATGTATATAATGGATTTGCTATATTTCAAAGTGTCTGGACAATGGCCTGTACTTAAGAATCTGAATCTATGGTCTATCTGTCTTCTATTTCAGGAAAGATGGAAAAAAAAAAGAATATGCCACTAGTGTTTTTATTTCTCCTGTATAGTTTCTGTATTTAAAATGTGTATGTATTAAAATTACTAATACAACTACTACTACTGTATTAAAATAACAAGGATATTTTGTTTCAAAATAGATTTCATAATTCCACTTAAAATTTTAGCCATCAAAATATGGATTCATTCTGGCATAAAAAAAAACGTTGTTTGTGTGTATGGATCAAGAGTTCCTAAAATGTGTTTATTACACTTTGAAATAAAGTGTTATTTATGAGCTAAGTAACCACGCAAAATAAATTGTTTTTATTGTTGTCTTTTGTGGTTGTCTTGCTCCTTAAGAGTTAAACTGTTAATATGCAGTGAGCTTCATAATGAAACTCATAGAATTTTTATGACTGGGGAGTTTCCTTAGTGTTTGATAAATCTAGGCCAGAGTTCTCACCCCAGTGGGAAAAAAATGCACACCAATAATCACTCATGAATCTCAGTTTTAATCTGCCAGCTTCTATTTGGTGGAAAGTCTAAACAGCATTAAGTGAATTTAGTAAATCAGCACTAAAATTCTACTACTGGATTTATGACTTCCTCATTCCTGTGGTGCACAGCCTGTGACCTAGAGAAAGATATGAAGTTTGCGAACACAAAGGATGATTTGGGAGTTTGAGGCAAAAATCCAGTTTTCGTTGTACGGCAGAGTAACAGAATCGGATTGGGCTATTTGGCAAAGAACATTAACAGGGATCACCACACAGAAACAGTTTTTTTTCAGAATGAAACAAAATCTGGTTTTGAAGTTAGACATTAACAGGTTTACTAATGATTTTAAAGTTCTTTGTTAATGCAGTTTTGGTTGAAAGCAATAACTGTCTGTCTGCCTGCATTCTGTGAACTTCTGTTTCTAAAACATTTAACAGACCTTGCAGAGCACTTTTACTGCTCTTTTAAGAGTCAGAAGTAAAGAAAAGCAAGAGTTAAACAAATACTGATTTCACTTGCAATTACATTTATACAGTGTCGGCCCTCCTGCTTCTAACCATTTAGCCTATTTCATGGTCATTCCGTATTTCTCTTATGCGAAAAATGCACGTGGAAGAATATGGTAAGTAGATATTAAAGACTAGTAGAATAAAGCGTTTGAGTTAGGAGAGGATGAATTATAGTTTGGAAAGTGGGTGCACAGTCTAAGAATTTTTGGTGGGCCCATAGTTTAAGGTCTCCTGGTGGCCCCCTGGCATCCCAGTCTGACACTGCATTTATAAATAACTTTAAACACCACTAAATTCTTTAAATAAGTGTTTATTGAAAAGTTGCTTAGAATTAAATTTTCTTTCTTTTGGCAAAAAAAAAACAAACAAAAAGAAAAAAAGAAGTGAGTTCAATTCTAGCCAGGGTAATTTTGCAAGTTTATATGTCCTTCTGCTGTCTAGCTTCCTCTCAAATTTAGCAAAACCTCTCTTTCAAATGAAAACAGGCCAAGGGTATGCCATGACAGTTTAATGGTCACACCTTCCTCTACTTAGTAAATTGTTATGAGATATGTCAATCAAGGGTTGGTGTCAGTCTATAGAATTAAATATCAGAAAGGAAGAACCACTTGCACACAAACACTAGCCCTCTGCTACTTAGCAATACTGCACTGATCCCCTGACCATATATATATATATATATATATATATATATATATATATATATATATATATATATATATATATATATATATATATATATATATAGATAGCGACAGACTAAGCTTTCTTATGTACATGTGCCTTTTGTTTATGGGTGACAATTCTCTCCAAATGTTCCAATACAGGGTTATTTTCATTATAACAAATAGTAAACACATCTTCTACTTTTTTTACTCTCAAAATGTAAAATGCATGCCTCTAAAATGAAACTCTTCATCTTTTCTTCTTCCACATTTGTTTCTGCCTTCTCTCTCACTTCCTACATTCAGGTCCTTTCCAAAACGAGCCATCTTTATGTCTGCATCCTCCTTTTCTATCTAAGCTAAAATATTAGTTTACACCATCTTATAAAACCATTTTCTACCAGATCTTAGATCAACTTCTGTACAACCCACACTGCTACTCATGGTGCAATTATTTTCAAGCTGTTCATCATAATGGAACATTAACATAATTTATTACCATTTTTTATACCCCCCTTATAGCTACACAAGATTTAATCTTACCCAAGTTTTAAAAAATATACCAGTATTAAGTCAACAGTTTATTTTAAAATATTTAGAATAACAGTGCTTTAGAAGCCTCTGTTATTATTTTAAGTTTTGTATACTCGAATGTCTACAGTACATACACAAAATTTAAGGTGTCTAAATGATGCATTATTGTAGGGCAATTTGCAAGTACCCTTCATGTCTTCATGCTTGTTTGCCTAGATAGGTCCATCTATAACATACTGAAAATTGATATAAGGATGAACATCCAGCTACATTACTGGCATCACTAAGTCATTCTCCATTAATTTCTCACATTATTTGCGGTTTGTCACTAGTTTAAAAAGGGGGGACAGCAGGTGATTATCCCTTTCCAGTGTATAGGTGTAGGAAAGGTCCTTGGATTAGGAAGAGCAAGTGGGTATAGGCTGTTATATACCAGTCAGCTGCCACATGACAGAATGGAAGTGGGAGCCTGAAGTTGCTTAGGAGTTACACTACCACGAGGCTATACAATCAGCCAAGTATTCATTCATCGGCTGTTGATCAACTGTGAGCCATATTGGCTGGATTGCTGAACTAGATATTTCATGACTGTAAAATAGTTTCTAAATGATGCATTGCTTGAAAAAAGGATTTTTCATTGTTTAAATCAGTTGTTGCATTTGTCAAGTTACAACCTAATGTCCTTTGTTGCCATTGTTGGGATAACTGGTAGCCCAATCTCACGTGAGCCTGCAGCTTTCTTTTAGACAGAGGAGATACTGCACACAGACACCATGGGGTATATTTATCAAAGACTGAAGTTAATAGTGAAGTTCCGCCACTAGAGTGAAATGCCGCCACTCCCCATTCATTTCTATGGGATTTTTAAAGGCGTATTTATCAAAGGGTGAACTTTCACTTTCACCCATTGATAAATACACCTTTCAAAATCCCATAGAAATTAATTGAGAGCTGCGGAATTTCACTCTAGTGGCAGAACTTCACTCTTTGATAAATTTACCCCCATGCTTCTCTTGCTTCAAGAAGACATAACTTTATTAACACTTCTGCATTAGCAGACAAAGATCATGTCACATGACACTGTATCAGTATCAGATCAGTATGGGATCTGTATGAGAGCACACCCATTAATACATATCTTAACATCCTTGTCACTGTCCCAGAAACATTTATATAGTTAATTGTTTTAGCAGGTAGTTAACCTATAAGTATGTTTTTGGACTAAAGCTGGCAATACACATACCAATAATATATTACTAGAAAAATGTCACATGGTACTTGCATGGTGCTCGACCAATATCCATCTAGTATAGATATCAGGTTAGTTCAGGATAGAAAAAATCATCTCCATGTGGATAAGGAAGTGAAGATAAGTCACAGCTCCTCTTCTAGTTCTGCTGCTCAGATTGTTGATGCACTTTGAATGAATAATAGGAAAGCAGACATAACGTATGTGGTCTTTTCAGCATCTTGGAGGGGGTACCTGGTTGGCCCATGTATTGTATCCCTAAGGGTTGAATACAAGAGGTCCTCTGCACTCAACTTTCCCTTGTTTGTTCCCTAAGGGTTGAAGACAGAGAAGCCAAAAAACACACAATTTGTTTTTTGTGTTACTGCAAAGGATATACCGTATATACCCGAGTATAAGCTGAGTTTTTCAGCATCCAAAATGTGCTGAAAAACTCTACCTCGGCTTATACTCGGGTCAGCGGTACCCGACCCGAGTAGCTGAGATTTCAGTCACTTTTAATCATTCCTATACCAACAGTACAGTTGGGGAGAGACTGCAATATCCCAAAATGCCCTCTGTTGGTTATATGAAAGAATAACAGTGCGCCCTCTGTTGGTTATATGAAAGAATAACAGTGACTGCAATATCACACAGCGCCATCTGTTGGTTATATGAAAGAATAACAGTGAATGCAATATCACACAGCACCATCTGTTGGTTATATGAAAGAATAACAGTGCGCCCTCTGTTGGTTATATGAAAGATTAACAGTGACTGCAATATCACACAGCGCCATCTGTTGGTTGTATGAAAGAATAACAGTGCGCCCTCTGTTGGTTATATTAAAGAATAACAGTGACTGCAATATCACACAGCACCCTCTGTTGGTTATATGAAAGAATAACAGTGCACCCTCTGTTGGTTATATGAAAGAATAACAGTGACTGCAATATCACACAGCGCCCTCTGTTGGTTATATGAAAGAATAACAGTGACTGCAGGTAAATTTAGGTACCTCGGCTTATACTCGGGTCGGCTTATACTCGAGTATATACGGTAACAAAGACTGATTATTCTTATACATATACGTTTTGTTTACAGAGATAAAATATGAGTTTTTAGCTGAAATAATTATCTTTGAGGAAGACCATTTGCACTGCTCTATTTATAGCTTGCTGCATGTGAATAATGTTAAATTAATATCAATACATTCTCTAGGTTTAATTTTCCATCATGGGAAAATATATATTCTGCTTTGAGTCTGGATTAAATGCGATTACCCTGTATCTTCAGGTTTATTGCCTATGGGAGAATAGATTTCCCAAAAGCAGCAAAAAGCCCCTTAATCTGCTGATTTGTGTTACGCTGTTTTCAGGAGTCAGAGCCAGAAGAGAAGAAAATGTAAACATTAGACTTTACCCTACAAATAATTTTAAAACCACTGCAAAATTGTCATACATGTATATAGAAAGGTACAGGTATGAGATCCAGGGCTGGAACTAGGGGTAGGCAGAAGAGTCACCTGCCTAGGGAGGAAGGATAGTGGGGCGCTAGGCAGGTACCTCTTAAATTGTCTTCTGCCTACCCCTGTTCTATTTTTTAAGCCCTCTTTGGTTTTCCCCTTTGTCCCCTCTACCGCTCTCCCCCCTCCCCTCCGTCACTCTCCCACCTCTATCCGCTCCAACCTCTGTCGCCTCCCCTCAGTCTCCCGTCCTGCCGTTTGCACACAAAGTCGCACATAAAGTCACGGATGGGCTCACGTGCCGGGTTGCCGGCCGGGGTTGCCTTGGACATCCAGCTGGCTTGGCCTGGCCCTGATGGGATCTCTTAAAAAACCCCACTATTCCGTATCTCCCATAAAGACCAATTTAAGCAAATAAAATCGTTTTTGCTTTTTCTCTGTATTAATAAAAACAGTATCTTGTACTTAAGATACCCCACTATCTAGTATCCCCCATAGAAACCAATTTAAGCAAATAAAATAGTTTTATTGATTTGCTTTTTCTCCATATTAATAAAAACAGTACAAAGTACGTAAGTTAAACTCCCGTCCATATTGGTAGCAAAACATTCCTGCCTTGTCTTTTTTAATTTTTTTTAATAGACTTAAGGTATGGAGATCCAAATTAAAAAAAACCTTATCCAGAAAACCCCAGGTCCCAAACATTCTGCATAATAGACAACAGACCTATAGGAAAAAAAAGTTTTTTTTTGGGATGGATTTAGTGAATTACAATATATAATACATATGTGGGGTCGTTCTTGACCCTAGTGGACACTTGTGCACCCCTGAACGCTGCGCTCTGCACTAAGCTCTGGATGAAAAATATGTAATTCAGTGAAGAGTACAGTGTTAGGATGCATAGCTCAGTCCTGTCTTTACATCAAGGCCTTGATGTGGACTACATGCCTTTTCACTCCTACCTTGTGCCTCACAATGACAAGGTATAGGCCGACGGGGAGGATGCCTTTGTGGCTCCTCCACCCACTCCTCATTTAAACATTAATAACTATAGCACTCAGTGCTGCATTAGTAATGGAAGCTTCATTGTAAATTTTTTTTGCACTTGCATGTGCCATTGTGAATGACCCCTATGGTTGGTTAAAATCAGCACCAATTTCAGCACTTGCCATTTCAATATTTGGTACGCATGTTAAAAAATATTTATTTGAATGTAAACATTTACAGCAGTTAACCAATATTTATGTTGAGTTTATGTATATTTGTATATTTGTATTAGCTCTAGCAAGATGGCTAAATCCCTTAGCATGAGACACTGGCAAATACCAACAAGGCACAGGCTTTTTATCCAAGACTAAAAAAAGACCACAGGAAGAGTCCTTCACCACAAAAACAATTTTTAAGAAACAATTCAATTAGCCTGTTATTTAATGCAGCATACAGATCTAGCCAGTGTAAACAACCAATTGGCCTTTACTCTGTGCTTACTGAAAAAGAGGAAGATTACAACATTATTTTATCGGGCTACACTGGCTAAAGAATGGACCCCCCACATCTCATACTTGTTCACTATTCGTCTTATTTAACCTTTTGTAACTTTTTAAATCCATCTACTATCAGTAGATGCACATTTCTTAACATAACTCACAGACCCTAAGGCCTTGTGGCAGCAATGCTGTTTTTCTAAAAGCACCCTAACCGCAGATTCACCCAGTTTCAATATCACTTAGGGTAATCTAATTAAGGGAGCTTAAATAGTCAGTAAGTGGGAGGCTTGACAGGTCATCTGACTATTGAAGATGCTCCTGGGTAGCAAAACATTCCTTGTTGTTCTGAAAAAATGGTGGGGTCAGTTATACAAGAAAGATAAACAATACCAAATTAATATATGAGGCATTTTATGTTGTAATTAAACTGTAATAATTAAAATAAATGGGTCAGTGTTCATTTATCTAATTGGAACTGTCCATTTTAAGAATATTTCTCATGGATATTTAGAAGATGAGTTACATGTAAACATTCTCAAAGGCTTTAGATATGTGTGCTTACATATATAAACAACACTAAGCGCAAAGACCATTTGGACTACCTTACACTCCAAAAATCTGCAAGCAATGTGCAATAACCCCTTGTTTTCCAGAACAGGCAACACTTTTATATAAAATGGGAATATTTGGGGACCTATGCTAACTAATTAAAACAATGTATGATAAGTGAGGAACTTCATATTTTTTCATGCTACCTCTACCTCTTGTCTTTAGGTTTCTACGTTTTAAAAAACGTTGTGCCATATGTGTGCATGATATTTGTGGCTACAATTAACTAATTATCATACTTAAAACACTCACTGCACAAGCTAATGTGACAATCAGTATTATTCTGTGAGTGCATACAAAACATTTTTATGCATGTTGCAATATGTCTTTGTGTAAGCATGTATGAGGGCACAGCTTAGGGTTAGGGGTCGTACATGCCTTTTATCATGCCAGATGGAAACGATGTTGTTACTATGTATTACTATACATTATAATGCATATGTCTTTTTGAATTATTTGCTAGAAGTGTATTGTAGTACATGTATGGGATCCGTTATCCAGAAAGCTATTGAGCAAAAAGTTCTGAATTACGGAAGGGCTGCCTCCCATATACTACATTCTATCCAAATAATCAACATTTTTAAAAATAATTTCCTTTTTCTCTGTAATAATAAAACAGTATCTTGTACTTGATCCAAACTTAGATATAGTTAATCTTCATTGGAAGCAAAATCAGCCTATTGGGTTTATTTAATTCTTACACAAATTTCTGTACAGTTATGGGATCCATTAAACAGAAAGCTGTTAAACAAAAAGTTCAGAAGGACAGAAGGGCAGCCTCCCATATTCTTCATTCTATCCAAATAATCAACATTTTTAAAAAATTATTTACTTTTTCTCTGTAATAATAAAACAGTACCTTGTACTTGGTTCAAACTAACTTTTATCGTTAGCAAAACCAGCCTATTGGAATTATTTAATGTTTACATGATTTTCTATTAGACTTATAGTATGAAGACCAAATTATGGAAAGATCTGTTATCTGGAAACCCCCAGGTCCCAAGCATTCTGCATAATATGTCCTTTACCTGTACACTTATGGTATAAACTACTAAGTATTAAAAACATTAAAAAGCAATAAGAAAAGTAAAAAAAAGGGAGAAGTAGTCAACTATGGTATAATGATGGGCCATTTTTTCCAGTTTATCATAATGTCCCTCCTACAGAAATCTGTATAAATATCCATTAGTTCAAATGTGACATACCACTTATTAGATGGGCAACATTGTTTTTTTTCTTTATCTATCATAATTAATTCTATAATTTCAGAATGTATCTCATAGTTAACATTCTTTGGTTATGTGTGAATGTCAAGTAGTTACAAGAGATTAAGGGGCAGAAATTACAACTTCCTTTGTGTCTTTGTTTCTGAACAGAAGCAGAATTCTCAATCTTCTTGGCTTATGCACAGAATTTAAAATTTGGCCCAAAGTCTGGGAGATACTCATTAACTTCTGATAATTGCATAACTATTTATTTTATTAAATAAACAACAGTCGCTCCCACAGAGAAGCAGCAGAAAGGATTAAGCTGATTTGTGATAGGCTTTAATGATATTTCTAGTTACTGTTCTGTGTGCTTGGATCTTTACACTCATTTGAAGCTCTCATTTTTCTTCTCTCTCTCTCTCTCTCTCTCTCTCTCTCTCTTTCTCTCTCTCTCTCTCCCCCTCTCTCTCTTTCTCTACACAAGATAAAACTAATGCAGTGTCACATATTCTGACTTACTTTTTGTCTTATCTATCTATTGTAGTATCGAAGAGGTAAAAAATTAGATATTCAATAGGCATTGGTAAATTATGTTTTAAAACAACTTCTAGTATTGCACTGTTAACTGACTGTCTGCAGCTATCAGAGAATAATGATCATTTATTCATAATTATAAAATAATAAAAGTCCCGGGTGCAAAAAAACGTACCTACCTGTTGACCGTGACTGCCACCCACCTGTCCACCTTACTGATAGCTACAGCTGACCCCATTGCTGAGTGAACGCTGATTCTTTCGTACCCCCAACCCTGTGTTAGTTCCACCACTGTACATATTCCTTCACTTTTTTGTTTACTGCATACATTGCAAGTAATTCATTCTACCTTTTAAAATTTTATTCTTGAACCAATAAAAAATGTATTTTAGTTGTAATATTGCAATGCAGGTATATCAGAGCTCAAGTCACATGGCTGGGGCACCTATGAAACTAACAACATGTCTAGCCCCATGACAGGTTTCAAAATTAAAGAAAATAAATCTGTTTGTTCTTTTGAGCACCTGGTGTAGTGAGATGAGGATGGGAGGAGGTTCCCCACAACACTGTGTATGAAATGTTTCCTGCCACCATTCAAATATTTATGAGGGTGGTTTTGAAATAATGCCTTCATATTATATTGTGACAGGTCATCAGTCTTTCTATTCAAGCAGAAACAATCACAAACAGTAACTAATACTTTTTAACAATAATAACATTCATAGCATTTTGAAGCGGGCCAACTGAAGAGGGGGTATGATAGATAACAAGGAATGGATTATAGCAAATGCTACAATTGCTTATAGATTTGTTAATAAAACATAACTGAAAGTTTTTGGGGATTTTCTGCTTTGTCTCATTTTTCACTTTTAGTTCCCCCTTTCTCTTTTGCTTTTACATTCTTTTTCATTCCTGTATTTCTTTTTCTCTGTTTTTCTGTCGACTACCATTAAGCGGTCCTCCATTGAAAAACTATTTTTGCACAGTGAAAGAAAATTCAAATTCTATGTATATTTCTAATATAGATTAATTATGAATTTTCAGTAGTAATGGTTCCAGTGGTTTCAAGTTCAGGGTACATGGGCCTGTGCCTTGGCTTCTTTTAGTAGACAGAAAAGCTGATACGCTACCAGGGCCGCCATCAGGGGGGCACAGGGCGTACTCCTGTACCGGGCCTAAAGGGGGGCCCCGGCTGTGCTGCACTTTTTGAAATAGCCAGGGCCCCCTTGACAGAGCATAAGCTGTGCCGCCTCTTCCGGAGTCCTGAACCGTCGAAGTCCCGACGTCATGAAAAGAACTGAACTTGAAGTCCCAAAGCCCGAAAAGCCGCAAAGTCACAAAATGAGGCGTACTTGAAGTCCTGAAGCAGCGAAAAGACCCAAAGTCACGAAAGGAGCCGAAATTGAAGTCCTAAAGCTACAAGTTCATAGTTACAAAACAATATACAATAAAAAAGAAACAAGTTAATCCTTTAGAGTAACCCCCTCCTGCCGTTCCCTTTCAGTCTCTCAACTGCGTGAAAAAAGTTCCAGGAAAAATAAGAAAAAAATATACATATATTCCAATTTGAAACAATATATATGTTGTCTTGTAGAACAGCGCCTAAAGCAAACGGAGAGAGCAAAAAAACAGGGGCATAATATGGTGTAGTATTTTCAATTAATTAGAACACCCTGTGATGAAAAAGTGTGAAAAAAAAAAAAATTAATTAAAAAATGGGAGATGAAAATAAGAAAAAATAAATAAAAAATGATGGTGACTGATAGGAGGGAAGAACACAAGAAACCAAAACTACATGCGATATAACTGCCACTGTCTTGTAAGTAGGCAATTTTACTAAACTTCGGTGAAGGATTTAAAAGGCACTATATTTTTTTGCTTCTACACATTGTGGAAAAGGAAGATCTTTTTAAAGGGAAAACAATTTATTACAATCCCTTTCTGATTTTTACCTATTTACCTGGACCACTCTTTATTTTTATTTTTTATTTATTTTTTCTTATTTTCATCTCCCATTTTTTAATTTTCTAAAAAAAATTTTTTTTTTTTTTTTCCACACTTTTTCATCACAGGGTGTTCTAATTAATTGAAAATACTACACCATATTATGCCCCTGTTTTTTTGCTCTCTCCGTTTGCTTTAGGCGCTGTTCTACAAGACAACATATATATTGTTTCAAATTGGAATATATGTATATTTTTTTCTTATTTTTCCTGGAACTAAGTTCATAGTTACATAGTTAAATCGGGTTGAAAAAAGACAAAGTCCATCAAGTTCAACCTCTCCAAACGAAAACCAAATATCCATACACACACCCCTCCATACTTTCACATAAATTATATATACCCATATCTATACTAACTATCGAGTTTAGTATCACAATAGCCTTTGATATTATGTCAGTCCAAGAAATCATCAAAGCCATTCTTAAAGGCATTAACAGTATCAACAACATCAACCGGCAGTGCATTCCACAACCTCACTGTCCTCACTGTGAAGAACCAACTACGTTGCTTGAAATGAAAGTTCTTTTCTTATAGTCTGAAGGGGTGATCATCTTTATGGGTAAAAAGGTCCCCTGCTATTTGTCTATAATGTCCTCTAATGTACTTGTAAAGTGTAATCATGTCCCCTCGCAAGCGCCTTTTTTCCAGAGAAAACAACCCCAACCTTGACAGTCTACCCTCATAATTTAAGTCTTCCATCCCCCTAACCAGTTTAGTTGCACGTCTCTGCACTCTCTCCAGCTCATGTGTATCCCTCTTAAGGACTGCAGTCCAAAACTGCACTGCAAGTCTCCAGATGAGGCCTCACCAGGGACCTGTAAAGAGGCATAATTATGTTTTCATCCCTTGAGTTAATGCCCTTTTTTATGCAAGACAGAACTTAATTTGCTTTAGTAGCCACAGGATGACACTGCCCAGAATTAGACAACTTGGACCTATAAAGAGGCAAAATTATGTTTTCATCCCTCGAGTTTTTTTATGCAAGACAGTACTTTATTTGCCTTAGTAGCCACAGAATGACATTGTTATCTACAAAAACCCCAAGATCCTTCTCATTTAAGGAAACTCCCAACACACTGCCATTTAGTGTATAACTTGCATTTATTATTATTTTTGCCAAAGTGCATAACCTTGCATTTATCAACATTGAACCTCATTTTCCAGTTGGTGCCCAGTTTCCCAACGTAGACAAATCACTCTGCAAAGTGGCAGCATCCTGCATGGAACCTATAGTTCTGCACAATTTAGTATCATCTGCAAAAATAGAAACAGTACTTTCAATGCCCACCTCCATGTTATAAATAAACAAATTGAAAAGCAAGCGACCAAGTACAGAGCCCTGCGGTACTCCACTAACAACACTTGTCAAATTTGAAAATGTTCCATTTACCACCACTCTTTGTAGTCTATCTTTTAGCCAGTTCTCTATCCAGATACAAATACTATGTTCCAGACCAACATTCTTTAATTTAACCACACCTTCTGTGTGGCACTGTATCAAATGCTTTAGCAAAGTCTAAGTTCTACTGAACACCAATGTGTGCTTTTTTATTTTAAACCCCTAGCCCAAAAATGTAGTTATACGGGGCCCCATGATTTCTAATGGGGCCCCCAGCTGATTAAGAGACCTAGACGGTAACATAGCTAGCTGGCACCAGACCTGGGTGTGGGCTGTGCAGCTGGGCCCACCTTCAGAAACAATCTTCTTGTCCGCTACGCAGGCACATAAACTTCCAATGGGCCCTGAGGGGGTGAGGGCCCTGGTGCAATCGCACCTTTGCTCCCCCGGTAGTTCTGCCACTGGACCTAGAGTAAACCTCACTCTTTTGACATTGTTTTAAGAGCCAAACAACAGAATGGGGTGAACAAAGACTGCTTTTAATTGCAATTTCATTTGTTAATAACTTAATTTAATTCATTCACCCTTAATTCATTAATTCACCCTTTGCCTGCCAAGCACATACGCCATATTCTCCAAATTTCTATAAAAAACTATAACTTTAGGAAAGAATTGCAACTTTGTAGTTTGGAGTACATTGATATATTTACCCAGAATCTGTTCTTTCTAATAATGCGTAGTTTTCTAGGGTAAACCTACTGTTAGTGGAGTGATACAATACGATTGTTGGCCTCATGTACCAAAGTGTGTAAAGAGTATGTTCCAATAACTATGGTCACCACAAACTAGTACAGCTATGGAACCTGTCATCCATGCTCAGGACCTGGGGCTTTCCGGATCTTTCTGTAATTTGGATCTTCATACCTTAAGTCTAGTAAAAAATCATGTAAAATTCAAATAAACCCACTAGGCTAGTTCTGCTTCCAATAAGGATCAATGATATCCTAGTTTGTATCATGTACACGGTACTGGTTTATTATTACAGAGAAAAAGGAAATCAATTTTAAAAATTTGATTATATGGATAAAACTGAGTCTATGGGATACAACATTTTCGTAATTTGGAGCTTCCTGATAATGGGTTTCCAAATAACGGATCTCATACCTGTACTTGACAATTCAGACAATTTTTGTTCAGTTACCAAAATGGGAATCATGGTAGCATGAATGTACACATATCAGTTAATTTCATATTTGAGAGCCCCTTTATTAAGGTCAGTGTCAGGTATAAGGTGAACAGATCCCTTGCACCTCCCTGCACATTTATTTGTACAATGGGGCACAAGGTGTTTGTAATAAATACCTTTATTGTATATAGTTCTTGTGCCTGATTAAAGACTCTCATAATTCAGCCTGTGCTTCTCCTAAGTTCTAAGTGCTTCCTTTGCATTCTAAACCCGTATATTTTTCTATGGACTTAATGTAAGATGTGATTGTGTGACCAATCCAAACATATTTGCATTAAATATTTGCTACACCAGCACACTGATATATTTATATATTCCTTTCTGCAGTTCTCTATTTCTTTAAAGAATACGGAGGGGGAATTCGTGTTAATGAGACAGAGGGAACAACTGGAGCAGACCATGGCAAACAGCTATGTAACAGTTTCTGATGCATACTGTCTTGCTGAGCCGTTAACCTACTATGGTAAGTAAAACAAATATAGTTTTCTTTTTCTAGGAAATATGTTTAAAAAATAATGACAGACAAGAAAGAATGTGAATGCTTATGGGTGGTTTCACACATGGCATCCGGGGTCCAGTGACTAATCTCCTCTTCTTCGGGCTACTAATCTCCCCGAAATGCCTTCCCGCCGGCTAGAATGTAAATCCCTGGCAGGATGGCACTCGGATCACTTTGTTTACCGAAGTCGCCTGAAGTTGCCTAATGAGAAAACTTCGGACGACTTTGGAAAACCGAAGCAATCCAAGTGCCATCCCTTCGGCAATTCACATTCTAGCCAGCGGGAAGGCATTTTGGGGAGATTAGACGACTGAAGAAGAGGAGATTTGTCGCTGAGCAATTAATCTCCCCGGAACCTCATGTGTACCACAACCCTAGGGGTAGAGGGAACTGGAAGATTTGGAAGCGCTGCGTGTGCCATGCCGCAGGCGACTTTTCATTATAGCGGGCGCAAGACAAAGGGAAGGCGTTCAGGGGGATTGATCGCTGCAAAGACGAGGCGATTAGTCGCCAAGCGACTAAATATCCCCGAATCGCCCAGTGTGCCCCTACCCTAAAGGACTAGGTCATTGTATCTAAGTCTAATTTTTCCTTTATCTATTCTCACTCCTCCTACTTTTTCTGATAACTTCTCCCTGGAGGGGTAGACAAGTTGCATTTATACAGTAGATGTTGAGACCTGAGTTTAAAGCTATTTGCTAATTTTACTAAATCCATTTCCAGTACAGTTATGGGATCTGCTATCCAGAAACCCATTATCCAGGAAGTGCCGAATTATGGAAATACTTTCTCCCATAGACTCTATTATAATCAAATATTTTAAAAATGATTTCCTTTTTGTCCTGTAATAATAAAACAGTACCTTGTACCCCAAGATAGCAATTCTGATTGGAGGCAAAACCAGCTTTTTGGATTTATTTTATGTTTAAATGATTTTCTAGTAGATTTAAGGTATGAAAATCCAAATTACTGAAACATCAGTTATCCAGAAAACCCCAGCTCCCGAGCATTCTGGATAACAGGTCTCATACATGTAGTATAACTTAAAAGGGAATGTACAGAACAGCATTTGTATTTTTGAGCCCTTGAAGGGAAACCCATTATCCAGAAAGATCTGAATTAAAGGGAAGCTTTCTCCCATAGATTCCATTTTAAGAAAATAATTCACATTTTTATTTTTTATCTGTAATAATAAAACATTTATTGATGATGACATACAATCTTTTTTGGTTTATGTAAAGTTTACATCTTTTTCAGTAGACAAAGTATGGAGATCCAAATTATAGAAAGACCTCTTATTTGGAAAAAACCCTGGTATCAAGTATTTCAGATAATGGAGCAATATACCTACATGGATTTAAGTCTGAACTACAATGCAGTTTTGTTTTTGCAGGACCATTGATTGTAGAAAACTATGGACACACAAGCAATATACCTTTGTGTTATTGATGACAATTAAGCCATCTATATGTGTTACCAAATTATACAAATATCTGCCTGGTTTGCCTGTGAAACTTATCTAATCTTCTTCATGTATGATGAATTCAGTTGAAGTAGGTCCTGTTATAAAGACAGCACTAGTCAAAAGTAGGAGCTCATATTACATGACTGGATATGGCAACTATGTAGAGGGAGGGGAGATAAACTTCCCTTTAAATTATTATGTAAAACTGCAAAAAGATATTTTTGAGGCAGTACTCTAGTTTTTTTAGTACAATTTGTTTCAGCCCACTAGATGGCAGTTCAGTCCACAAATACACACAGATAACTAGAGAGGTTAAATGAGAAGTAAACTTCCTTTTCAAATATGTGCTCAATAAACAGGGATGTATCTTCATCCGGTGCTGCCCTAGCCACTGGATTCAATAGGATTACCCTTCTCTTTGGCAAATGGCATTTCTTTCTTTAACGACCAATTTTAGTGAGATCCAACAAATCCGTCACATTATAGTGAGCTTAGTGAGCACCATATGATCATGCATCAAATGATTTTTCGTCTGGCATTGGTCAGAAATTCAATCGGGCAATTCAATCAAATGGCCACCTTAAAGGAGAACTAAACTGTTAAGTTAAAAAACCCTACACCCCTACCCTACATAGACCCCCCCTCCCCCCCAGCCTATCAGCTATCCCGGGCAAATGCCCCTAAGTCTTTACTTACCCCTCTGTGCAGATTCTGTCTAGAGGAGTTCACAGGCATGAGCACATGCAGGACCAGTAATGGCATTGGCACACAACTAATGCCTAGTAAATAAATTATGGAATTACCTCTTATTAATGGTAGACTTAAAGGAACAGTAAAAACTGGGTAAATAGATAGCCTATGTAAAATAAAAATATTTTAATAAAATTCTTTAGTAGAGGCAGGCTAGCAGAATTATTAAAAACACTTATTAATGACTAGATTCACAAATGATGGGCTAGATGCTATTCAAGGGGCCGGATTCTATTCAAGTGGAAAACTGCTAATTCAGTTGCATCTTTCCCATAGTCTTCAATGAGGTTTTCATGAGGTAAGTTTTACTGAGGTCAATCTGGCCCAACCTGTGTTAAAACTTAGAAAAGTAGAAATAAAAAATAATGGTTACATTTTTCCCCATCAACATTAAAATAAAGCATCACCTCCTATAGATCAATATCGTTACTAAATCAGGACCTCAAAATTATGACGAAGATAATGGCTAATAGATTACAAAAAATTCTTCCCCATATACTTACCTCTAATCAGATGGGCTTCCTCAAGGACAGTCATCCGGTTCGGGCTATCACACAAGCTATCGCCACAATATACCAGTGTAACCTAGAAAAAAGAAGACAAGGATTGTTGCTAAACTTAGATGCTGATAAGGCTTTTGATAGGATCTCCCATGCACACATTCGTAGGCTTTTAAAATTCCAACATTTTGGAATTCATATGCTTATCCTATTCAAAACCTTATATGATGCTCCTCAGACTTTTATAACAGTTAATTGCTACAATTCAGAACCATCCGAAATCCGACAAGGGACTAGACAGGGTTGCCCTCTTTCACCTTTACTATTCAACATAGCACTAGACCCTCTAATAAAACATCTACTTTTAAATGAAACATTTGCAGGCATACCACTTGGACATATCAGACTTAAAATAACAGCCTTTGCGGATGATATTTTGTTGTTTATCCATCAGCCTCATATATAACTGGCTACGATCTTGGATACTATACAGGTTTTCAGTACTTTTGCGGGCTTCCGGATAAATCTCAACAAATCTGAAGCATTGGAACTTGGAGGCCCGGGGTTCACAACAATTGGGAATACTGAGTTCCCCTTTAAGAGGGCACAATCTTACATAACGTACTTGGGTATTAAACTGGCGAAAAAACATAAAGAGATTTATTCACTCAATATTAGACATACTATTGACAGTATTCAACAAGATCTACACAAATGGGACTCACTAAACCTAGCAATGTAGTGTAGCCCGCTCGCACAACCCTGGCCTTCAGCAATTAGACGCCTGGTGCACGGTGTTGGAGGGATCGGCACCCCCCTCAGCAAATTGTCCAAGAAGACACTGGCACACAGAGGCTAGTAACAGCAGGGTTATACCCTTGCATGTTTATTCTGCAAACGTGCAACGTTTCGGGGTCAGACCCCTTTGTCAAGCACTCACTAAACCTAACCTTTTTGGGGAGAATTCATCTAATCAAAATGATTTTGTTTCCTAAATTACTATCATAATATAATGTACTATCAACTACAAATGCTACCTTACAGCATAAAACCATCCGACTACAAAAGATTACTTAAAATGTTACGTACTTTTATCTGGAAGCAGAAACGTCCGAGGATAAGTTTATTCAAATTACAGCAGACTAAAGCCTTGGGTGGGGTTAACTTTCCAAATATTCGGGAATATAACGAGGCAGCATTACTGCGTTTTGCTGGGGACTGGATATATAATAGAAATATATATGCCTCAACAGAGCTTGACCAACTCTTAACAGGAGGTTTATCCCTTAACTTTCTTTTGCATTCTCCATTAAAGGATGTTCCACAGGATATGTGGGAACACCCCCTGTTTATAGACACTTATAGAACGTGGAGTTCAGTGAGACGCAGGTTTAAATTAACACCTTGTTACTCCACTTATCTGTCCTGGCTCAATAATCCAACATTTCCGACGGGGAAACATAATAAAACCCTAGTGGAATGGCATAACCGAAATCTGAAAATTGTTAAAGATATTGTCGGTGACACTTTCACTAAAGTGTTACCTAAAGACAAGCTCCTCCAGAAATTCCCATTCCTGGCAGATGACCATAGGCTGCTGATCCAAATTATCCATTATGCCACGAAAGTGTTAAAACATCTTTCCACGACAGATAAAGATAACTCAATAAATATACTGTGGCCCAGATATAATACAGTTAGAACTATCTCTCAGATTTACCGTTTTATTAGGACCACATTATCAACTGAAGCACCAGACAGTTTTTTACTCAGATGGACTTCTGTAATCCCACAAACAGAGGCCTCCCAAATACTTCTATATCACGCAAAAACAATGCAAGCTATCTCTGTTAGCAAATATCAAGAAATCTCTTTACAGATATTGCATGGCTCTTATCTCACTCCGCTTAGACGGCATCATGTGGGTACTTTAAATTCGCATAAATGTTTGAGATGTCATCAATCCCGGGCTGACCTTGTGCACTGTCTTTGGCTATGCCCCATTATTCAACAATTATGGGGGGAAGTTCAGATATACTGGAAGTCTCTAACTCAGCAAGCAAACATTTTTACGCTAACTTGGGCAATTTTTAGGGTACCCCCTCCACAACAAAAAATTTCACGCTCTGACAGGCAGAAAGGTTAATGGCTGCAACTCGGAAAACCATTCTACACCATTTGCTTTGCCCATCAGCACCCCCACTATCTCTGGTCAAACAAAAACTCCACCATATATTTCACATGGATTGGGTGGAATCCACTACAAACAAAGAACAATTTACTGACAAATTCTTTTCGATATGGATGAGTTACATTCGATCACTCCCAACTCATACTAGATATCTAACGATATATGCGTTTCGATACTCTACGTGGTATGACACGGAACTATTACTTAATAATGCTATTGTCCAAGAAACGGAACAATATATCCAAAATATCCTGCGATCACATGAACAGAACTCACGAACGCCCCTCAGGAGCCACCACATAAATCAGATGTTAAGAACAAGGTATTCTTTTTTTTTTGTATATTCTTTATTTAAAGAAGTAAGCATTTTACAATAGAGAAAAATTAAAATAATAAGAAAATGAATCCAGTACAAACATTACACAAAATGAGTACATCCACAATAAGCTTTTCTCAGAAACACATTATCACAGTATCAAAGGTTGGCAAACCATTAGGCGAGTCGGACGCTCGATAGATATCCCAAAAATAGAACTAGTTCGCCCAGACCTCATATAGTTTGAGGCGTACTACAACAATATCATATAATTAGAGAGGAATGCTCGAGAGGATTCAATAACATTCAGAAATTATAAATTAAAGAAAAGATAGTAAAACCAAAAATAAAAAATAAAGAACAGAGGAAAGTGAAAGAGTGCTCAGCCGTTCTGTAACAGATTTTTCTTAAGACATCCATTTTTGATATTGCCCATGTACCACCCAAGTTATTGGAACTGTGTACGTGCTCCTAGTCCAGGGTTAATAACTGCTTGGGTACAGATTCCATGAACAGCACCCATGCTGACCAGGTCTTCACAAACCCCTCTTGTTTCCCAGAAGTATAGCTTAAAAGTTCCTCCATTCGCATAGTGGACCCCATCTCCAAATACCATTCATTAATCGTGGGGGGAACTGAAGATTTCCAATGGTGAGGAATCACTGTTCGAGCCGCCCCCAAACAAAATCCCGCAAGAGTCCTCTTATGTTTTATGGCCGACCCAGGTAACATTGAAAGTAACCCAATAGCCGGGTCAAAGGGTAAGTCAATACAGGACACTTTATTGATAATTTGAAAAACCTGTTTCCAGAAAGGGATTAGTAGTTGGCATTGCCACCAGATATGTATCGGAGTGCCCACCGACTTATTGCATCTCCAACACAACTCCGAAACAGATGGAAATATTTTGTGTAAGATATCTGGGCATTTATACCATCGCAATATAATTTTATAATTGGTCTCTTGCGATTTACATGCTATGGAAAACTTTTGAGTCAGCAAAAAACAGGAATGCCATTGGTCAGCTGTAAATCGAATCTGCAAATCCCTTTCCCACTTTCTGGTAAATTTAAGTAAAACCATGTTTACATTGCAGTTTATATGATTATACAAAACCGAAATCAAATGCTGAATGGGTGCCTTTGCCAAACATAGATCTTCCAGCCAAGTGGGGGTGGAAGTTCTAACGTTTTTGTTTTGCGGGTCGGAAATCCAGTGTCGGAGCTGTGCATTCTTAAACTTGGTCAGAAAAGAATCAGATTCCCCCTGACAAACAGATGCAATTGGTAATAAGACATTATTTGCCAACACCTGGGAGCAAACAAAATTTTCAGTATTTCTCCTACCCAGAAAACCATTGCTTAGCATTCCTGGTGGGAAACCTGGATTCCCTATAATCGGGGTGAGGGAGCCTTCACGTGAGATTAAATGTGGAGATCTAAGTAAACAGCGGTCAGCCAAAAGTAACGTTTCTCTGCATATCTTAGGTTGACACATAGATGGGGGTCTAAGTACCGGGTGTAGCCACCATAAAGCCTGCAGTGGCCTATCAAGTTGAGATTGTTCCACCTGTATCCACCTCTTGGTGTTAGGGTAATAGAACCATTCTAATATTCTGCTCAAAACAGAAGCTTGGAGGTATTGGTGTAGGTTAGGAAGCCCTAAGCCTCCTTGCAATTTTGACTTGGACAGCACCTGTTTCCCGATTCTCGGTTTAGAACCAGCCCAGATGAATGTACTAAAAGCTGATTGGAGGACATCAAAAAAGCGCTTGGGGGGTCCCACTGGGATAGTTTGAAGTTGATAAGATCCGGGGAAGTACATTCATTTTAAGCAAGCTAACACAGCCAAACCAAGACAGAGTAAGTGATTGCCATCTTTTAAGATCCGCCTGGATCTGCCCCATCAGGGCCATATGATTTAATACTGAAAGTTTAGTAAGATCCGCTGGGATCTGAATTCCCAAATACTTTATAGATTCGGTCTTCCATTTGAAGGGGAAATTGGCTTGCAGAACGGACTGCGTTTGATGACTCAAAGAGACATTTAGGGCTTCTGATTTATCAACATTGATCTTATAGTTACTAAATCGACCGTACTCCCTAAACTCCTGCATTAAGGAGGGAAGAGATATATGAGGTTGTGTGACAAAAGCCAGGAGATCATCAGCATAGAGTGGCAGTTTGTGATCAACTCCCTTAATCGAAATTCCTGCAATATTTGGATTTCCCCTAATCGCTACGGCAAGGTGTTCCATAACAAGCACACGTTAATTTTAGGTTGTGCCTGGGGATTGTTATATAATGCCATAATCCGGTTCAAAGCTTTTTGTCCTAAACCAATTTGGATCAGCGACTCGCGTAGGAAGACCCAGCTGACCCTGTCAAACGCTTTTTCAGCATCTGTTGACAGGGCCAGCATAGGGATCCCACTACGAGTGGCATAATCCATTATCAAAATAGCCTTCAAAGTGTTGTCCTTTGCTTCCCTGTATGGGACAAAGCCTACCTGATCAGGGTCTATTAGAAAAGGCAAATATTCCTTTAGTCTCTCTGCTATAATTTTAGCGTATAATTTAACATCTACATTTAATAATGAGATGGGCCTGTAGCTAGTGCAAGTCAAAGGGTCTTTACCCGGTTTTTGGATCAAAGAGATATGTGCTTCCAACATATGAGAGGGGATGCAGGGGTTCGTGTCCAAATTGTTAAAAGCCTGAATCATTAAAGTTGCCAAATCTGAATGTAAAGTTTTATAAAATGAGGCTGTGTAGCCATCCGGCCCAGGGGCTTTACCTTTGGGGGTATTTTTTATAGCAGCCTGCAATTCCTCTATAGATAAAGGGAGTTCTAACAAGTCTATTTCTTCCTGCTTCAGTTGCGGTAGGGCGGTGCGGGTGATATAGTTTTGTAGCTGTGGAAGTAATTTATCTCGAGCATCTGTAGAGGAAGTAGTGCTATTATACAATTCCGAACAGTATTTTTCCATTATCTGCATTATTTCCCGATTCTGGTAAACTATTTTATCGTTAGGCGCCTTAATGGCCGGTATAAAGCCCGAATTTTGGTTTAGCTTGACCGCTCTAGCTAAAAGTCTACCTGGCTTGTTGCTGTGTTCATAATAAAAACTTTTACATTTGGTTAAAGCTGCTATAGATTTTTTATTTAATTCTCCCTTCAATAGTTCCCTTGTCGCAGTAAGCTCAGTCCATGTATCCCCTTCTAAAGTATTTTTGTGTTTCTGTTCTAATAAAGCTATTTTCTGAAATAGATTAGAAATACGTTGGGAATGAGCTTTTTTGAGGCGAGTCCCATGTTTAATAAAAATACCCCGAAGGACTGCTTTCAAAGCTTCCCACTTCACTGCTGCATGTGTATCGTCATGAGCATGTACTTCTATAAACGTTTTTATTTCTAGTTTTATTTCAGAGAGACACTCAAGGTCCTTAAGCAAAGATTCGTTAAGTTTCCAAGATCTATGCTCAACAGTCGGGACGGTTAATCTCAAAAATACCGGAGCATGGTCCAATAACAGTTGGGACCCTATTTTGCATTCCACTATCCAGTGCAGTGCACAGTGTGAAATAAAAAGATAATCAATACGACTATATGATTGATGTACCTGGGAAAAATAGGTATAGTCTTTAACTGAGGGGTGGGCAATTCGCCAGCTGTCCATTAATTGGTTAGTGTGTAATAAATTTTTAACCCTTTTCAGCACTTTATAAGACAGGGTTGTCTTCCCAGATGAAGAATCAAGTTTAGGATCCAAGGTTAAGTTTAGGTCCCCACCCAAAACCACTATACCTTCTGAAAAGCCCTCAAGCCGGGTCAAGACCTCCTCAACAAATTTGTGTTGATTTTGATTTGGAGCGTAGCAATTAACTAATGTTATCATGTGCCCAGAAAGATTTATCTTTAAAAAGACAAATCTTCCAGATGGGTCGATTAAAGAATCCATCAGGGAATATATGAGGCTTTTGTGAAAAGTAATAGCTACCCCCTTACTTTTAGAGTCTGGGTTATCACTACAGTGCCAGTGTTGGTAATATTTGTTTTTGAAAGATGGTCTTTGACCCCGCTTGAAGTGTGTTTCCTGTAAAAAACAAATATCGCTTTTTGCTTATGTAAACCTGTGAGTACCTGCGACCTCTTCATTGGAGAATTAAACCCCCGGACATTATAGGAGCATATTCTAACATCGGCCATGGACAATGTAGTTAATCTGCTGGATTGTAAGAGAACGGCTGAGCAGTAGAAAGAGAAAGAAAAAAGTTAACATTGAAAGCAATGTATCCATCAGTAAGCATGTTGAGTCATGAATAACCCAAAGTAACAGAAAGCAAAGTGTCTTAACTGTAATAGGTATACACATCAGGCATTCCTGCCTGTAAGTCAGAGACCTATGGGGGGACATAGGTTGGACCTTCGTCACATTCTCCGACATATAAAGTAAACAAATAAACAATTTCGTAAACCTTGTGAACCTCCGTGTAACTAAACAGACCGAATCTAATGATATGGCGATGACTCTGCAAAAGATATATCATATAACCGTATTAACTGATGAAGCTAAACATAGACATTACCCATCTTTAGACCCATATAGATATCAAGTGATCATATTCCTCTTCTTAGTTGGGGTTCCCTGTCCGCTTCTTGGTGCTTGATTCCTGCCACGATGCTGGGCAGGTGTCATGGGGCCTTTTTGAGAACTTTCCAAAGATGTCATCCAGTCCATTGATTCCCAGTTTGGGACAGCAATATGGGGTAAGTTCAAGTTATCCAAGAATGCCGGGATATCCTTGTATGCCCTGATCGAAAAAGTTTTACCGTTCTGAACAACAATCAGAGCAAAAGGGTATCCCCACTTGTATCGTATAGAATGTTCCTTCAGCAAATCCAGAATGCTCTTCTTTGTCGCAGAGTGTTTCTGGAGATATCCTGGAAAAATCTGAGTTTGACTCCTGAGAAGTCTATGTCACCAATGTCTCTGGCCTTCAACATTATTGCCTCCTTCACTTTATAAAAATGTATCCTGCAGATCACATCTCTCGGTGTCTCTGAAGTAGGGTCTTTGGGCCTGAGCTCTCTATGGATCCTATCAATTATCAGGGATTTTCCTGGCGCTTCACCCAGAAGCGTGTTAAAGAGCTTCGACATTGTGGATAATAGATCTTGTGGGGCAACCGCTTCAGGCAGACCTTTTATTCTGATGTTGTTCCGTCTGGAACGATTTTCCTGATCATCCAGGAGGGATTGTAAATGTAAAAAGCGAGAGTCAAACTGTGCTAAAGTTTTTTCCACATGCGCCAAGGCAGTAGTGTTAGTGTTAACAGACAGCTCAAGTTGGGTATGCTTTTCTCCCATTAATTGCAGCTCAGCATGAATCTCATTAATTTCAGATTTCAATGCTGTTTCAGAAGAAACAATCAGCTTCTCCATGTCCTGCCTAGAAGGGAGAGACAACAGGTGTGCTCTTAACTCAAAATCCCCCGGCATAAGTAGGCCTGAGCAGCTTTTCTGCATGGGCTGTCCATCCACATTAATAGTAGTGATCGCTGGGGAATCGGTTGCCAACGCAACCCCTGATATCATGTCAGGATTAAGGTAAGTAATAGGCTGTAGGCCGTGGCTTAGTGCTTGGGTAATGGATGTCTTACCCGAGTTGGAGGTCTGCATGTCCGCAACTAGAGATGACGCAGGCGATAATTGCCAATCTCCGCCATGTTCCCAGGTAGGTGTAGCGTTAGGCGGCAAGTCACTAGATGCCGATGGAGAAGGGGGATCGAGTCCGCTTTCTCGGCAGGTCGCAGAGGTAGGTGCATCGCCGTCCCCACTCTCACCCGGTGATGCAGTTTGCGGCGGAGGGGTCAGTGAAGGAGACCGCGAAGATGGCGGGCAATCACGCGGCCCGTCGAGCGGCGTCGAAAAAACCTTGTGAGCTGGGTTTTTTGTGGCAAGTCTTGTTCCTCCGCACCTTTTTTACCCTTCTTTGACTTCCCCATAATTATCTTGAGCTGGGCCGAGTTTAAATCCAGTATGAAGTCGGTCAAGTACACGGAGCTTCGCAATGCACGTCTTCACACGACCATGTCCAGGCCACGCCCCCCAAGAACAAGGTATTCTTAATTGTTTATTCCAAGCTATGTATGAGGGAAATAATGTTGTGTAGTATAATGTCTTAATGTGTTTTACAATGAACCGTTGAGAGGGGGGCCTGCATTCTGACTATTGAGTGTGTATATTCGAAATATGCTGGTGATGGATTCTATCCATCATTTTCTTTTGTAATTCCGAATTCCTTTATATTTGTTTATTTTATTTTATTTGTTATAAAAAAAATTCTTTCAATAAAAACATTTAAAAAAAAATGTACATTTCAAAAACAGGATTTTATATTAATATCAACTTTTCCATCTATGTTGGCTAGCATTGTTATTAATAAAAAAAAAGCTGGATATGTTTCTGTGGAAAAAAATAGCATCACTGCTTATAACATTACAGGACTCCTATACAAATGCAAGTGCAGTGATCATAGTGGAATTTCCAACATTATTGCTGCTTAGTATTGCGTTGCTCCAGCTGCAGTTTTGTCTGACGCATCAAAACAAATACAAACTGCAGTTGGAAACAATTGAGTGGGGATTGTGTAATTTTCTGTGCTATTGACACAGCTCAGAAGGAGCTCTGGAATTACTGCCAGCTTAAAGCAACAGGACACCTAAAAATTACAAAAATATTATAATGTACTGTTGCCCTGCACTGTAAAACTGGTATGTTTGCTTCAGAAACACAACTATAATTTATATAAATAAGCTGCTGTGTAGCCATGGCGGCAGCCATTCAAGCACAGGATACACAGTAGATAACAGATACGTTCTGAAGAATCCCATTGTATATACTACTAAGCTTATCTGCTATCTGCTGTTTAACCTGTGCCTTTTCATCTTTTTTTAGCTTTGAATGGCTACCCCCATGGCTACACAGCAGCTTCTTTATATAAACTATAGTTGAGTTTCTGAAGCAAATACATCAGTTGTATCAGTGCAGGACAACAGTACATCATATTCTCATTACTTCAAAACACATTAATTTTTTGTGTTTACTGTTCCTTTAAAGGTTCAGCAGCATCTATATGGTAGTGCAAAAAGAGTCTTGAAATGCAAGTACATTTAATGAATGGTGCAGATACACACAATGATTGCAGCAATTTATGTTTATGTCATATATTACTTACAACATTGCTTTTCTTGCAACACAAATACAAGTCATTTACCATGGCAAGTAAACAATAAAATAACAGGATTTGGATCAAATAGCAATAGGTTGGCTATATACCTGTTTACGTACAATAAAAACATTCAGCATAAAGTGTCATCTTACATGCGTGTGGGTTTAGTATGGATAAAAGTACAAAGTTATACCTCTTGAGGTTATTTATTTTGGTCGAAGGTTGACTCTTTAAGGTGTATTGGCAGCCATGCCTCTCAGTTCCCTTATGTCCCAAGTATTTGTGTATTGATCTACTTTATTTTGCACTTGCGCTATACCTGCTTCAAAGATTCTATTTGTGTTCATTCTGCTATCTATTTCGGCCATATTAGGTAGTGCTGAATTCTTCCATTTGAATGATATGGCTAATCGGGTAGCTGTTAGAACTTGATTAATCAAAGCTTGGCCACTTTTGCTTATCTTAGGTAGAGGTTTGCCTAATAGTAAGGTGATGGGGTCCACTGGTACTGGTCGCAGTAACAGTTGGCTTAGAAGATTTGCTACTTCATTCCACAGTGGTTGAATTATTGGGCAGTCCCAAAAAATATGCAGCATAGTGCCTCGAGATCCTCAATTCCTCCAACACAAAGGGGAATGTCGTGGGAATAATTTGTGCAGTTTGTCAATATTTTGTATATATGTTCCCTTTGCCGCACACAGGTGACCATATGGTTAGCATTGTCCCATATTAGGGGTCAGTCTCTGGTGGGTAAGGGTTGTGGGAGAGCCTGGTCCCATTTATCCATATACTTGTGTCTATGTTGTAGAGGATCTGAAGGGGAGGTTAGTAAGTTGTAGATTCTGGTGATGAGGCCCTTCTGTGGTAGCCCCTTGGTTGCTAAGACTTCAAATGCCGTAGAGGGGGTTTCTTTGGCATGTGAGGCGTAAGGTTCTAAGAAATGGCGAACCTAAAAATATTGAAATAATTTTATGTCCACCAGTGGTTGTATGTCCTTGATTGCCTGGAGTGGTAGAATCATATGAGTTTGTGGGTTTAGTAGGTCTCTTATCGAGAAGAGTTGGAGCTTAGACCATTTAGTGTAGAACAGAGGTTCATTTTCTAGTGGGAATGCAGGGTTGTTCAAGTATGTAGTCATCAATGATATAGCAGAGATAATTTTATGTTTATGTTTAGTCTTGAACCATATCGAATAAGTAAGTCGGGTTGTTGAAAGTGTGGTTGGAGGAATTCTGATGGTAGAATTAGTGTCCCATATGAGAGCATTCAGATGACAGTCTTTTGCCAAACAAATACGCATTTTAAAGCTAAACAAAGACAGAACTGGTAAATATCATGCTTGGATATAAAGTTCGTAGTTATCTTAAATTGATTAAATGGTTTTCCTCACATCAAAAACAAGTATAGCCATTTCATCATTATAGCAGCAACTACGGTAACACAGTGGTAATTTGTTATCTGCAATGGTTAGATTGTCACATATCTTAGCCAAAGTAAACGGTCACTTTTCTTATTCAGTCTCTGTATGTGGACATGGCTATAAAAGTACAGGTATGGGATCCATTATCTGAATCTGTCATTATACAGAAAGCTCTGAATGACAGAAATGCTGTCTCCCATAGACTCCATTTTATCCAAATAATCCAAATTTTTCAAATGATTTCCCTTTTCTCTGTAATAATAAAATGTATTTAATGTTTAGATGAGTTTCTAGTAGACTTTAGGTATGAAGATCTATTATCTGGAAAACCCCAGGTCCTGAGCCTTCTGAATAACAGGTCCCATACATGTATTACAAACTGTTCTCCTGTTAAATGCTAAGAATCAGTGCAAGTAAATGTAAATTTTAGCATAGAACAGACAGAACTGATAGATTCATGTTCGGGTGAATCGGATCTTTTGGTGACATATCGGATGCTACAGACAAAAGTTTTTATATACACCAGCACAAAGAATAAATGACACCAAAGGTTCGAATGTTAATTTGCTGGATTTCATATCACTATTGTGTTTAGCTTATCTCTTCTTTCTCTTAATCCTAGATGTTCTGCCAGACCACATTAATTATCAACTGCCAGATTCAGAGTTTCAGACAGCTTCTTGCTGTCAGTATACAAATATGGCCTATTCCTCCGGGTTGCAGTCACCATCATCACAGTGCCACTACACCTCATATGGCCTGGAAGCTGCTTACGGGGATGGACAGTATCTCCTAAGCACATGTGAACTGAGTAAACCATCCACATACATGACACACAGTATGGATGATGTGTTCCCAACCATGAAAAGGCCAAGGGTTAGCCATACCAGCATTAAAGTGAAAGGCCATGAAGAACTTTGCGTGGTGTGTGGAGACAAGGCATCTGGGTATCACTACAATGCACTTACATGTGAAGGCTGCAAAGGTAACAAAAAATTATGGGGAAGCTAGGGTAGACGGGCAGTGGGGTTAGTAAGGGGTCATGGGGGAGGAGTGAGGGGGGCATACAGTTTACCAGCTAAGGAGGTCCCTCTGTTACAAGGAAAACAGAATAATACTAACTTAATGTATAATTCTTCACTAAGTAATGCAAATTTTAAAAGTAAAAGTAGTAACCTCCGTTGTATGCTGGCAAATGCACGGAGTTTGTCAGGTAAAATGGGAGACCTAGAATTAATTGCATGCTCTAAAAATTATGATATAATTGGTATCAATGAGACCTGGTGGGATGAAACATGTGACTGGATTGTGAATTTAAATGGTTACACCCTTTTTAGGAGGGAGAGAGAGATTAAAAAAGGGTGGAGGAGTGTGTTTGTATGTAAAGCCTGAATTAAAGCCATGCGCTAAAGAAATAACAATAGCTGGCACTGGTGAGGGTGTAGAATGACTCTGGGTAGAGATTTTGACTGGGCAAAAGGTAACAAAAAGAATTATCATTGGTGTATGCTATAAACCACCTCGTATAAGTGTCGAGTATGAAGCCCAAACTACTCTTGCAGATACAAGCGGCTTCACAGCTGGGTCAAGTTGTTGCTATGGGTGACTTCAATTATCCAGACATTGATTGGGGTAATGGGGTTGCTAAGACAGAAAAAGCTAGTAGGTAAATATGCTGAATGACAACTTTTTATTCCAGCTCGTTCAAGAACCTACTAGGAATAACTCTCTTTTGGACCTTGTAATAACACAATACTGAAATCATCTCTAACATTTGTGTGGGTGAGCATTTAGGGAATAGTGATCATAGCATGGTCTCCTTTGAGATTCTGTTGCAGAAGCAATTCTATAAGGGAGTAACTAAAACACTAAATTTCAGATGTGCAAACTTTGACAGTATAAGGGCATCTCTGCAACATATTAAGTGGGAAATGCTTCTCACAGGGTTAAACACAGAACAAAAATGGGAAGTCTTTAAAATGCTCCTTAATAAATATACTTGTCAGTATATTCCACTTGTAAGCAAGGAACGTCGTTGCAAAGCAAAACCTTTTTGGTTCAATGGAAGCGTTGGTGTTGAGGTGGGTAAGAAAAGACGTGCTTTTAAGGCTTTCAAGTTAGCTGGTACAGCCGAAACATTTATAATGTACAAGGAGGCAAATAAATCATGCAAAGAAGCTATAAGGCAAGCTAAAATTGCTATTGAAAAGGATATTGCAGCAAGCAGTAAAAAAAATCCAAAATTATTTTTTAAATATGTTGTGACAGCAGGTCAGTAAAAGTTTGTGGATTTGTGCAGGATGATGTGTATGTCTGTCCAAGGTTTGAGCAGTTTGCTCTCAGTTTCTGGTAATGCAGCTCACAGACCAGTAAACGAGCTCAGCAGAATCGAATCTGCTGATCCAGGTTGCTTTAAGAATTCCCAGCCTGCTTAGGTTTTCGCTCCATCCTGGAACCAGTTCTGACGGGAGATATCAGGCTGGGGAGTTCTGTGAAAGACTTATTTTTTTTGGTAAGCAAACTTTTGGGGTTTTGGGTGAAATACAAACCTTTCTTTTGTGTGTGGTAAAGACTGCTGTTGCTAACGTAGAGACCTTTCTTTTGTGTGTGGTAAAGACTGCTGTTGCTAACGTAGAGACCAGAGCAACGCAAGGTTGTTTACGGTCTGATAGTCAGGGAAGCCAGAATGTATAGTTAGCTGCCAAGCTGGCAAGGGTTTATTTTGCTGTTTTGTTTTATTTTTAACCCTTTTCAGTTTTGTACAGCTCTAAATGGTTTAAATAAAAATCCACACGTGTGTTTCACCAAACCCATTGTTCTACTGTGCCTGATTTAATCGGTGTACTCATCCAGGGAGTCACCGTTATCCCGTTGCTGGGCTAATCCCTACATATGGTGGAGGATGCGTGCAATTCTGTGTGGAAATGGCCAGTATGGAGGAATTATTGCGGCAGCTGGTGTTGGCGAATGGAAATCAACAAAAGGCAAATGAACAGATACACCTGGCTGTGCAGCGAACAGAGGTTCGTCAGCAAGAGGCGCAGCAGCAGTTTCAGCAGAGTATGGCTGTACAACAACAAGCCCAGGCGGAAGCGGAAGCCCGCCACAGAGAGCTAATGTTACAGCAGGAGCAGCGCCATCAACAGCAGATTGAGGCCATTGTGAAACAACTCCCACTGAGACAGCAGGCTACAGCAGAAGGTAGTCCCAGCAGTACACCATCATACAGGGTAAGCAGATTGTTACCCAAGATGACTGCAGATGATGATTCTGAGGTGTTTCTGACAACATTTGAAAGAACTGCTGAGAGGGAGTGCTGGCCAAAGGAACAGTGGGCTGGACTGCTGGCCCCTTTGTTAACTGGCGAGCCCCAGAAAGCTTACTTTGATCTGGAACCTATGGAAGCCAGAGACTATGAACGCTTAAAAGCTGAAATACTTGCACGGCTAGGCGTAACCTTACCTGTTCGAGCTCAGCGAGTGTATAACTGGACTTATCAGGGGGGGAAACCGCCCCGATCGCAGATGTATGACCTGATACATTTGACCAGAAGGTGGTTAAAACCAGAAACTTTGTCAGCACCCCAGATTGTGGAACGAGTCGTCATGGACAAGTACTTGAGATCCCTGCCTGTCGCCCTCCAAAAGTGGGTGAGCCATGGAGATCCAGCCACAGCTGATAAATTGGTGGATCTTGTTGAAAGGTTTTTGGCTGCAGAGAATCTAACGGCATCGCTTAAAGATTCACGGACTTTCCACTCCAAGACCAGACCGTCCCCAAATTCTGGTAAGATTGTACCAAGGGATGGGGGTGGAGAGAGTGAAAAAGGTAAAGCCAGAGGTAATGTGGGAACTTATTCTCCTGTATGGCGTGAGGGTTCAGGACGGCCAAATTCACAGGAGATAACTAAAAGGATTGTTTGCTATCGCTGCAGAGAAGAAGGACATATTGCTGCAAACTGTCCTGTGGTAACAGAACCTATGCAATGTGACTTTGTTAGAGACAGACGGCAATCCATGTATGCAACAGTCGTCTGTACCGCCCTGCAGGGAACTGAAAAACATTTATGTAATCTTTATGTGAATGGTAAAAAGGCTGTGGTGTTACTCGATTCAGGAAGTCTGGTGACATTGGTAAAACCCCAGCTTGTGTCCCAAGAGTCTCTCATTGGTAGGAGAGTAGCTGTCGTTTGTGTGCATGGGGATACTAAAGAATATCCCATGGCAACTGTGTTGTTTAAAACCTCCCTTGGTAACCTATGCCATCAGGTGGGTGTGGTTACCAATTTACCACATGAAGCTATTGTGGGAAGGGATTTTCCTAAGTTTTGGGAGCTGTGGGATTGTCCTGATCACCAATCTGTTTTCTCTGCGCAGGAAAGTGTTCCTGGGGATTCCTCTGAGAGTGAGGACTCTCCAGAGTTCCCCCTAACCGTATTAGCGGGGGAAACAATAGAGCCAGGGGAAGAGGTGGCATCTGCAGAGAATGTTCAACCCGCTCTTGATTTCCCTGATTTAGAAGTACATCGGAAAAATTTTGCCACAGAACAGTTAAAAGATCCTACTCTAATAAGAGCCCGAGAGAATGTGGTAGAAGTAGATGGGGTGTCTGTTAACCCAGGTGAGAGGGTTGCTATTCCCTACTTTATAATGGAAAGGGACCTGTTATACCGGGTGTCCAAAAGGGAGGAAGAAATAATTGAACAGTTAGTGGTGCCTAAAACATACCGGAAGCTGGTATTGGAGTTAGCCCATGGGCATTTGTTGGGAGGACACTTGGGAACAGAAAAAACCAGAGAGAGAATTATACAGAGGTTCTACTGGCCGGGAATAGCTAAAGAAGTAGAAACCTATTGTGCTTCCTGTACTGTTTGCCAAATGTCTGCCCCTAGGCCACATTTTCGCAGTTCTTTGGTTCCACTACCTATCATTGAGGTGCCTTTTGAGAGGATTGCTATGGATTTGGTTGGTCCTTTACTAAAGTCCACTAGAGGGCATCAGTATATACTGGTAATTATGGACTATGCCACCCGTTATCCAGAAGCCATACCTTTTCCACAATTCCTCAGCCAAAACCATAGCCAAAGAATTGCTCCAGGTGTACAGTCGGGTGGGCATTCCCAAGGAAGTCCTTACAGACCAAGGTACTCCTTTCATGTCCCGGGTAACTAAAGAGCTTTGTAAATTCCTTAAGGTAAAACAGTTACGCACCTCAGTATATCACCCTCAAACAGACGGCTTAGTGGAGAGATTTAATAAAACTTTAAAGCAGATGCTGAGTAAAGTGGTGGATAGAGATGGGAAAAACTGGGATTTCCTTATTCCTTATCTGATGTTTGCTATCAGAGAGGTCCCACAATCCTCCACGGGATTCTCCCCTTTTGAACTGTTGTACGGTAGACACCCTAGGGGGCTGTTAGACATCGCTAAAGAAACTTGGGAAAGTGAATGTACGCCTCATAGAAGTGTCATTGAACATGTCTCCCAGATGCAAGACAGACTTGCCCAGGTAATGCCCATGGTAAGGGAACATTTGGCGCAAGCACAGTTGGCTCAGCAAAGAATTTATAATTGTGGGGCCCAGGTTCGTACGTTTTCACCTGGTGATCGGGTGTTGGTATTGGTTCCTACTGTAGAAAGCAAATTCTTAGCCCAATGGCAAGGTCCCTATGAAATAATGGAGAAAGTCAGTGAGGTAACTTACAAGGTTAGTCAGCCAGGAAAACGGAAACCAGAGCAAATCTACCATATCAATTTGCTGAAACCTTGGAAAGAGAGAGAATCCTTGACTGCAAACACTAACCTGGTTCCCACTCAGTATGAATGTTTGATCTCTGAAATAAAAATAGCAGATACTTTGTCAAAAGCTCAGCAACAGGAAGTCAAAGATCTCTTGTTGAGGAATAAAGATATCTTTTCAGAATTTCCTGGGCAGACAACTGTTACAAAACATGACATTGTAACACAACCTGGGGAAAAGGTTAAACTGAAACCTTATCGTATTCCGGAATCTAGACGGAACGCGATAACTGAAGAAGTTAACAAAATGTTAGAGCTTGGAGTAATAGAGGAATCCAATAGTGACTGGTCCAGTCCAATTGTGCTGGTTCCCAAGCCAGATGGAAGTTGGCGTTTTTGCAACGACTTCCGAAAGGTAAACACCATCACCAAATTTGATACCTATCCCATGCCTCGTATCGATGAATTGATCGACCGCCTGGGATCTGCCCGTTATATGACTACGCTAGATCTGACCAAAGGGTACTGGCAGATACCCCTCTCTGAAGGAGCCAAGGAGAAAACGGCTTTTGTAACTCCAGATGGGGCGTTCCACTATCGGATGATGCCATTTGGGTTACAAAATGCTCCTGCTACGTTTCAGAGGGCAATGGATAAAATCCTTCGGCATCATCAAAAGTATGCTGCGGCCTACTTGGATGATGTCATTATCCATAGTGCTGATTGGGCAACTCATCTGCCAAGAGTACAAGCAGTGTTGAATGCTTTGCGGGAGGCCAATTTCAAAGCCAATCCTAAGAAGTGTGCTATCGGCCTTGAAGAGGCCAAATATTTGGGATATACCATTGGAAGGGGGGTGATAAAACCTCAAATCAATAAAGTTGAAGCTATCCAGAATTGGCCTCGCCCTAATAACAAAAAACAGGTTCGAGCTTTCTTGGGGATTGCTGGCTATTACCGTCGTTTTATTCCTCACTTTGCCACCTTAGCGGCTCCCCTCTCAGATTTGACCAAAGGTAAAAATTCAGTCATGATTAAATGGTCCCCAGAGGCGGAAAAATCATTTGAAACCTTAAAACAGGCTCTATGTGACCAGCCAGTGCTATATTCTCCTGATTTTTCCCGAGAGTTTGTGGTACAAACTGATGCCTCGAATGTAGGATTAGGGGCGGTATTGTCCCAAGTGCAGAATGGGGAGGAACATCCCATAGTTTTCCTTAGCCGGAAGTTGAATGAACATGAGAAAAATTATGCAACAATTGAAAAAGAATGCTTAGCGATAAAATGGGCCTTAGACTCTCTGAGGTACTATTTGTTAGGGAAACATTTTGATTTAATTACCGATCATGCTCCCTTAAAATGGATGGCCAAAAACAAAGAGACCAACAGTAAGATTAACCGGTGGTTCCTAGCCGAACAAGAATTTAGTTTTACAGTTAAACACCGTCCTGGGTCTAAAATGGCTAATGTAGATGCTTTATCTCAGGTTCATTCGTACCTAGTGGCCTGTGTTCCAACCTCTGGGTCGAAACAAGAGGGGGGGGGGTATGTGACAGCAGGTCAGTAAAAGTTTGTGGATTTGTGCAGGATGATGTGTATGTCTGTCCAAGGTTTGAGCAGTTTGCTCTCAGTTTCTGGTAATGCAGCTCACAGACCAGTTAACGAGCTCAGCAGAATCAAATCTGCTGATCCAGGTTGCTTTAAGAATTCCCAGCCTTAGGTTTTCGCTCCACCCTGGAACCAGTTCTGACGGGAGATATCAGGCTGGGGAGTTCTGTGAAAGACTTATTTTTTTTGGTAAGCAAACTTTTGGGGTTTTGGGTGAAATACAAACCTTTATTTTGTGTGTGGTAAAGACTGCTGTTGCTAACGTAGAGACCAGAGCAACGCAAGATTGTTTCCGGTCTGATAGTCAGGGAAGCCTGAATGTATAGTTAGCTGCCAAGCTGGCAAGGGTTTATTTTGCTGTTTTGTTTTATTTTTAACCCTTTTCCGTTTTGTACAGCTCTAAATGGTGTGCATAGGGCTGTTTAAATAAAAATCCACACGTGTGTTTCACCAAACCCATTGTTCTACTGTGCCTGATTTAATCGTTGTACTCATCCAGGGAGTCACCGTTATCCCGTTGCTGGGCTAATCCCTACTATGTTAATAGTAAAAAAATGAAGCAGGAAGGGGTGGGACCCTTACTATCAGAGGGGGGTCAGATGGTTGATGAAAACAAAATAAAAGCGCAGATTCTGAACTCATATTTTTCATCTGTCTACACAAATGAGGAACCAGTAAGTGAAGGTTTCCTTCTTAACAGTCCCAATTCTAGTAATACAACTAATGATGCATGGTTCACACATGAAGAAATTCAAAAGAGACTAGAATATGTTAAGATTAACAAAGGTCCAGGGCCAGATGGTATTCATCCCAGGGTAATTAGAGAGCTTAGCTCTGTGATTGCCAAACCTCTTTATTTAATTTTTCAGGATTCATTGAGATCTGGCATAGTGCAGAGAGACTGGCAAATTGCTAATGTGGTGCCTCTATTCAAAAAAGGATCCCGTTCTCAGCCTCAAAACTATAGGCCAGTTAGTCTGATGTCAGTGGTAGGAAAGCTTTTCGAATGGTTAATAAAGGATAAGATACTGGACTTCATAACAAATCATAATACTATGAGTTTGTGCCAGCATGGTTTTATGCATAATAGATCTTGCCAGACTAACTTAATTTCTTTTTATGAGAATGTAAGTAGAGACCTCGATTCTGGGATGGCTGTGGATGTGAATTACCTAGACTTTGCTGTATCATTTGATACAGTGCCACACAAAAGGTTACTGGTTAAATTAAGGAATGTTGGCCTGGAACATAGTATTTGTACCTGGATAGAGAACTGGCTAAAAGATAGACTACAAAGAGTGGTAGTAAATGGAACATTTTCTAATTGGACCAGTGTTGTTAGTGGAGTACCGCAAGGCTCTGTACTAGGTCCCTTGCTTTTCAACTTGTTTATTAATGACCTGGAGGTGGGCATTGAAAGTACTGTTTCTATTTTTGCAGATGATACTAAATTGTGCAGAACTATAGGTTCCATGCAGGATGCTGCCACTTTGCAGAGGGATTTGTCTAAACTGGAAAACTGGGCAGCAAACTGGAAAATGAGGTTCAATGTTGATAAATGCAAGGTTATGTACTTTGGCTAAAATAATATAAATGCAAGTTATACACTAAATGGCAGTGTGTTGGGAGTTTCCTAAATGAGAAGGATCTAGGGGTCTTTGTAGATAACACGTTGTCTAATTCTGGGCAGTGTCATTCTGTGGCTACTAAAGCAAATAAAGTTCTGTCTTGCATAAAAAAGGGCATTAACTCAAGGGATGAAAACGTAATTATGCCTCTTTATAGGTCCAAGGGTCAGAGCACACAGGCAGATTCGTGGAGATTAGTCGCCCGTCGACAAATCTCCTCTTCTTCGGGCGACTAATCTCCCCAAACTGCCTCCCCTGCCTTGCCACTGGCTACAATGTAGATTGCCAGCAGGATGGCACTCTGAGAGTTTCATTTTCCAAAGTCACCCAAAATTTCCTCATGAGGCATCTTCAGGCGACTTTGGAAAATGAATCACGCCGAGTTCCATTCCGCCGGCGATTAAGGCAGGGGAGGCAGTTCAGGGAGATTAGTCGCCCTGAAGAAGACAAGATTTGTCGCTGGGTGACAAATCTCCCTGAACCTGCCTCTGTGCCCTGACCCTAAAAGTTAAAACATGCAACAGATAGCAAGAGCTTACCTTTCAGTAAATTCCCACCAACACCCTATTTAGCATCACCAGAACATGCTACATCAGATAGAGTTACTGGCAATTTTTTGATTAGTTCTGCTGTTAGTAAAGGCAAAGCATTTTTACACATTATATATTCTTATACCACATGGGACCAATACATTTTACAGTTCTTAGGATTTAAAATAATTAATGATCCACATTGCTTTTTACATAATTGTTTTTCATATCAGGTTGTGTTTAATTTCAGGTTTCTTTCGTCGTAGCATAACAAAGAATGCCGTGTATAGATGCAAGAATGGTGGCCACTGTGAGATGGACATGTACATGCGGAGGAAGTGTCAGGAATGCCGTCTAAAGAAGTGCAAAGCTGTAGGCATGCTTGCTGAATGTAAGTCACATTTGTCGTAAGTCAGCAGCCAACAGTAGAAGTTGCTCCTTTCTCAAAACCTCAAATTGTGCATCTTGAAAAGATATCACATTTACAATTGATGCAGAACTGTATACATTGTAGGAATGCTGAGGACTACATACTATGTAAGGGGGTCTAAGGACAAGGGTCTTCTAGAGTGTAATGTGAACAGCTGATACCATCAATTTCTGCATTTACATGTATTGTTATATTGTCATCGTTAATTACTTCGTCTGAGATTATTCTCTTTTTTTTTCATACACAAACTATTGGCTTGACCCTGAAGTCCAAGAAATTGCAGCACACTATGTAGATGAATCAGATTTGTGTCATGGTGATTTATTTATCAAGGGCCCAGTGTGACACGAAACATTGCTTTTTTGTCTACTTTTTGTGTGAGCCAATAAAATCACTATGACACAAAGCTGTTCTACAGTGTGCTGCAGTTTCTTGAACTACATGTATAACTTCTGACTCGTCGCAGGTTGGTTAATATACTGTTCATCACCTGATCCAAGTGGATAACACGCAGTGGTTGAGCACATCATTATTGTGTGGAGCCTATTGTCTTGACACTATCTTGAGAGATTTCTTTCCTTGTTTAATGCCTCGGTCTCATGAGAATCTGAGAGCCTTATGTTTGTGGATATCTGCTTCACATGTCAGTTTTATTTTCTAGATTTATATAGACTAAGGGTAAGTTTACTAAGGTGTGATAAGAAGCACCAGAAAAACGCCAGAAAATCCACCAGAACAAGTTTACTAATATGCGAGCATTAGTCATTGCAAATATTCTGGCAAATATATATTAACACCTATTATCGCAGTCATACTACATAAGTTGTCTCACAAGGTTTACTAAAGATTATTGCCAAAATTTCACCAAATATAGACAAAATTGTCGCTAAGTTTTATCGCCACCCAGATAGTGGCTTTATGTGAAAAAAAGACAGAAATTGGATAGTAAAAGACGTGTTTAGTCTTAAACATAATCAACATGGGCGTCCACAGAGGGGGGCAAGAGGGGGCAGTGCCCCCCCTGGGACTGCATACCCCCCAACTGTCCTGATTTTCGCCGAACAGACACGCTTTTAGATGCCTGTCCCGCTGTCCGGCGTTGTTGCCCTTATGTCCCGCCTCATTTGGGGCTCTTTTGTTGTTCCTGGGTTTTTTCCCGAAGTCTCGCGAGAAGAGACTATGACAGTGACGTCACACGCTCTACCAGGAACAGAGTAGAGTAGAGAGGGTGGGGAGCTGAGGAGGGAGGATCCAAAACGGAGACGTGACTGCAGCCTTTCAATAGGTGAGAGCAAATGCAAGCTATGCACTATGCAGCATTCCTCTGCATTTACAGAAACTATTACAGCCTAAAGTCCGTGCTTATGCTGCGAAGCAACAGGAATGCGGCTTCTACTGTTATGTTTCCCCCTTCTAATAAATCTCTATTAACTCCTCCGTGCCTCCAGCGCATCTCTCACCGCTCTCACCCCCGTCAACATACTCAGCCTTCACTTTTTAGCTTTCCTACTTTAACAATCTCCCCGGACTCCCCCCCCCCACACACTTTGACCCCTCATTTGTCACAGCCTTATCATCAGCCAGGCTCCTAGAGAATATGAAGGCTGAGGGAGAAGATAGTTGTTGTAGGAGAGATTATGAGGGTGGAGGGCTCAGAGGAAATCATTAAAGGAGGAAAGCTTAGACTTGAAGGTTGAGTAACCTGACAGGAGGGGTAAATGTGAGGTATACATACAGGCAGGACGGAGGAGTTAATAGAACCTTATTTGATGGGTGTCCCAAGTGAAGCTGCATTCCATGTGCTTAGGAGATTTATTATGTCCTAAAATGGTTTCAATATTTCTTAACTTGTGGTCTCTGTGCTGCTGCTCTGTTATACTCTGCATAGCTGGATTTGCTTTGTAACACAACAGCTGGGTAAGTGTCCAGCACATGATGTCACAGAGCATTGTACCCTACAGCCGGTTGATTGTTTTTATATGTTGTTTTTGTTAAAGTTAAATGGGCATGACTTATGGGGGGAGTGGCCATAAAGTGGGCGTGGCCAAAAAAATAGCCGCGCTACGCGCGCCTTAAATTTTTGTCCCTCTTTCTTAATCACAAATGTTGGGAGCTATGGGACTGTGCACATTGGCCCCAGCATACTGTGGTTTCTGTTGCGATCCCTCGAAGATTTTTGCATGTACTTGCCCCTGTACCATCTGTTTGTGAGTTCTGGGGGTATTTATGCATGTACTTGCCACTGTACCATCTGTTTGTGAGTTCTGGGGGTATTTATGCATGAACTTGCCACTTTGCCATCTTTGTGTGAACTAGGGTTGCCACTTGTCAGACAACCGGTACTTTGAAGGGTTGCCCGGGTCAAAACTTCCTGGATGGTTTTTGAAATTAGGGAAACTGTGCAGGATTCCCTTGATTGACCCGGCTATCGGCTGATTGCCGTGGCATAGCTCCACCCCCTGATGGCAGTGACACACCCACCTATCTCACAGGCCCGCCCACTGATGCCTCCTTGCCCCACCCTGGAAAATTTTCTGCGGACACCCATGATAATCAACGAAAATGAGTGATTGCATTGAGGAAGAATGATACTTATAAATGTAATTTGTAGTGAATTCATTAAGAAGAATTTATATAATGGGAAAATAATTTATTCCTGATAGTACTTAATTTGCCATAAGTATATTAAATAACACATTATAAACTAGTAATAAATGCTATTTCATATAAACTCATTCATATATATATATTCTTTAGTATGACCATTGCAGTGGTGCCAAAAAATCTAAGATTTAAAGAAGATTATGCAGTTAACCTAAATGAGCACCAAAAAACTCACAATTCGCCAGACATAATGCAGAAATAAACTGCTACACTTGTGTTTTTAACACCACTTATCACAAGACAAATTTGTCTCATTGCACTTTAGTAAACCAGTGTTAATTGTGTTGCAAGAATATTCCCGATAATGGGCGATGAGTTATAGACAATTTTTACGAACTTTAGTAAACAGACCCCTAAGACTTTCCAGAACAAAAAAATTACATTTAAACAGTGTCACTTTTTTGTTTACTATTTATTCTTGAGATCAGTGCTTGATTTGGGATGAAAAAAGTGGAGGCATGTATGTGCCCTGCCCACAAATATAGACCACACCCACTGTTATAATAAGCCTCTCCCCCAACACATTCTTGTTCCGGTCATTTTAAATCAAATCCAATTTGCTTTTCCATGTTTATTAACAACACAGCAACTTAGTCCAACAGCAATCAACAAGTCACATTAACCTGGAAAACATTTAATAAGGAATGGTGTTATTTATACATATATCCCTGCTAGTAACCACAATAGAAAATGTATAAGTCATTAACCCCAGAAATGACAATTATCACCTTAGAAAATGGATAATCAGAATTAACCCCAGGCATGTCAGTACTTACTGCAGTAAATAGATAGAAGCATTTACCCCAGACATGCCATATATAAATGATGCATAGTAGACAGTATTCGGTAGTAACTGGGACCCTAAGTACAGTATTATATACATTTAGAAATGGTAAATATCCACACCACAAGCACATTATATAGAGCATTATAGGAAATAAGAGTCAGTAGGTACCCAAAGTAAATTGTGCATAGTGAAAGACAGTGAATATTAAAGACATTAAACATTATATCCATTAAATATATCACATTCATTATATACATAAGAACTAGGATACAAGAAACTATACAGCGGCTGTTGCAAAAGGGACCTGCACTGTGACTGCAACCATAAGACAACACAAACAACTGACACTAAATGGATCAAGCACATTGCTATGAACAGAAGTCACGCAGGACAAAGGACTACATTATATGTACATACATAAACATAAAATATGTAAAAGCAACATACAGGTATGGGACCTATTATCCGGAATTATCGAGACCTGGGGCTTTCCGGAATTTGGATCTTCACACCTTAAGACTACTAGAAAATCATGTCAACATTAAATAAACCCAATAGGCTGGTTTTACTTCCAATAAGGATTAATTATATCTTAGTTGGGATCAATTACAAGCAACTGTGTTCTTACTACAGAGAAAAAGGAAATCATTTTTAAAATTTTGGATTATATGATTACAATGGAGTCTATGGGAGACGGTCTTTCCGTAATTCGGAACTTTCTGGATAACGGGTTTCCAGATAACGGATCCCATACCTGTACTACCAACCTTTCCTTTTTTATTCCCTGCTCTGCTTTTCATACTCTTTTATATTCTTATGCATATTGTTCTTGCTTCTGCTCATCTATTTGTTTTATTTGTAGTTCTTTATACCATCATTTCTTTACTATTTTACATATTGCGCTACGTGTTCTTCAGCTGGCACCCTAATTTTGTTTGGATCCCCCATTTTCCCTTGACATTTTTCTTTTACTATAATGCTTAACTTGTTTACTCTACTTTCTTCTTTTCTGTGACATTTATTCTATATTCACATTCAGGCAAAACCAGCCCTAACATTGCCCTGGAAAATCTTTTTTGATAACCAGCATCAATACCATTTTGTACTACCTCAGCCCCCCCCCCCAACACATAACTTCTTAAAAGGGGTTGTTCATCTTCCAAAAACCTTTTTTAGTTGAGTTGTTTTCAGATTGTTCACCAGAAATAAAGACAGACTTTTTTAATTGCTTTCCATTTATTATTTTTTTTAATCTTTTTTCCAAAATGAAAGTTGAGGCCCATTTACTAAGGGTTGAATATCGAGGGTTAATTAACCCTCGATATTCGACCATCGAAGTAAAATCCTTCGACTTCGAATATCGAAGTCGAAGGATTTACCGCAAATACTTAGATCGAACGATCGAAGGAAAAATAGTTTGATCGAACGATTAAATCCTTCGAATCAAATGATTCTAAGGATTTTAATCCATCGATCGAACGATTTTCGTTCGATCAGAAATTGCTTAGAAAGCTTATGGGGAAGGTCCCCATAGGCTAAAATTGGTGCTCGGTAGGTTTAAAGTGGCGAAGTAGGTAGTCAACGTTTTTTTTTTTAAAGAGACAGTACTTCGACTATCGAATGGTCGAATAGTCGAACGATTTTTAGTTCGAATCTATCGATTCAAAGTCGTGGTCGAAGTAGCCTATTCGATGGTCGAAGTACCCAAAAAAACCCTTCAAATTCAAAGTTTTTTTAATTCGAATCCTTCACTCAGGCTTAGTAAATGTGCCCCTAAATGTTCCTGTCTCTAGTGTCTTAGTCTGGCAGCTCAGTAATCCAGGTGCTGATTCTGAACTGCTACAATTTGATACATTTAGGGGGTTATTTATCAAAGTCCGATTTTATCTCAATATTTTGTGAAAAAACCTCCGACCAAATCCACACTGTTTTGTTCGGCTTATTTATTAATACGCTTTCCCGAAAAATCCGTTTTTCCCGATTTTCAAGATTTCAAGATTTCGGATTTTTCACCCCAAAAACTCAGATTTCTTATGTTTTTTGCCCAGGTATTGCACGGAACCCAGCGCACATCAAAAAATAATTGTGACTTCTCAAATTGACTTATTTGCAACCTCGACAGGTCTGAGATGCCAGATTTTCTGATTTGGACTTTTCCATCCTCAAGGTTTTAGAAATCCTGAAAAATTCGTGATTTTTTTAAACAAAAATCACACATTTTTTGTGATTTTTGAATTTGGAGTTTAGTAAATAATCCCTTAAGTGAGTACATTAGTTGATACATTTCTCAGCAGTATCTGCAGCAATCTGCTGCAATATCTGAAATATTAGCAATTATTGTATCAATTCTAACAGCTGCCTTTATTGTAACTCAAGGATTCTTCTCAGCAGGGACAAAGATAAAAAAAAGTATCAACTAAATGTATAAATTTAAAACAGTCAAAGAGTTGGCGACCCCCCTCCCAGAGCTGATTTAGAGTGAAAAATTAAACTTTACACACTATACAGTACATGCTTGAGACCTACAGGCACTCATGCAGTACAATCCTCGGACACACTGGCTGCTCTGTAAAGAAGTTAATTGTTACAGGGGAAGCTGAGACAGGGCAAGATTGTATTTATGCTACCTTTGTGAAAATAATTATTTTTCCAGGTTAGGGCTTTCTTTATGAAAAGTTTCTCCTCCAGCAGCAACAGAGTAAAAAAAAAAGCTCAAGTATTCTGAACCTTAGTATCCCGCCCAACGGGATACAATTTAGTAAAAAAAAAAAAAAAAGTATGTAACTATGTAACCACAAGGGGTCCCAAATGGCCAATATCCCAGCCATCAAGCAGCCCTTATATCTTTGCAAATCTATATGGCGAGTACAGAACAAACAAACCATATTGCCATATTTGTGATTTTATCTTGATCACTATGAGCTATGGTGTAAGGTGGATAAAATAATATATGAAGATAATGAAGATTTTAGTAATTAGAAAGAGACTCTGATTTGCATACACTTATCATTTATATCAATCATATCAATCCAAAAATGTGTCCTTCTGTATCTCCAGGTTTGCTCACTGAAGTTCAGTGCAAATCAAAGAGGCTTCGGAAAAACTGCAAGCAAAACAATTCTATATTATCTAATGTGAAAACAGAAGATGATGGAAGTGATAGCAGGCATGTGTCATCTACTACAAAACTAACCAAAGTAAGTATCAGTACAGTACCGGTTAAAAGCAAAGCCACTTTTTCTATGACAGGTCCTGTAGAAATCAAGGATTTGCATTAAGGATTGCAGTCAGTTATGAATTCCCAATGTAAGTAACAGAAGCTTTCTGCTTGCAGTTGTATAAACCACCCCCTCCCAAACAGGTCCGGACTGAGAATTAAAATAGGCCCTGGTATTTCAGGTACACAGAGGCCCAATCAGCCCACATAGAGGCCCAAACAGCCCCCACCAGCCCACTAAATACTGACTTTCTATGACACCTTATAGCAGCCCCTCTGGCATTTGCCAGAACCCACAGATTGCCAGTACGGGCCTGCTCCCACATATATCAGCAAACAACTGAGCACTGGAGGGATGAAACAGCATCCCAAGCTGATCTGGCATCTAACAGGATCACAATACTCATAATCAAATATGTTGCAGTAGCACTGTGCAAAAGGTCTGCAGCAGCTATCATAGTCACAGGGGGTTATTTATGAGAGTCCGATTGCTACTATACTATATAATCCAAATTTTTAGTGAAAAATAAACTGAGATTTTTCAAGATTTATAATACCCTGATGCTGCAAATAGTCTGGATCCAAAAATCCACCATCTCAGACCTGCCGAGGTTGTATCCCAAAATGCACCATCTCAGACCTGCCGAGGTTGTATACTGTATAACTCAATGGGAAAGGTCCCTGTCTTATTCGGAAGTTTCTGTGGTCTGCACTGGAATTAGCCCAAAAATCTGACTATTTTGGGCTTTTCAGACAAAAATCTGAAAAATTCAGGCTTTTACAGGAAAAAAACATGCAATTTGGAAATAAAGGTGCATATCTTTGAATTCCTGGCTTGAAGGCAAGTGTTAGTTGCATAAAAACCAGATGTACTGCCAAACAGAGCCTTCTGTAGGCTGCCAGACCACATAAGGGCTACCAAATAGCCATTTACGGCCCTTATTTGGCACATGCCTCCGAGATGTTTTTGATTGCAGCTCATGGTTAAAAAAAGATTGGGGACCCCTGATTTAGACTTACAGTTCAGAACTAGACCAGTTATGTGTTACATGCAGCAAATCATATAAATATGTACAGATTGGCAAATGCCGGTAAAACATTTGTGGGTATAGAGCTTTATGTACCTGGGGTAAAAAGCCAGTTTAGCAAATGTTATTGATTCTGATATAGGCAGTCTAACCTAACCTACACTAATGTTAATTAACTCTTTTGCAGCTTCCATCCCAACTGGAACTCACGGGTGAAGAGTATAAACTTATTGATCACATAGTTACAGCACATCAAAAATGTGGCATTTCACTAGATGATATGAAAATGTTCGTAAGTATGTGCCAGGTTAAAGAAAATATGATAAAATGTATTTAATACGTTACAAAAAAGATGAAGAATGCACACTGAAGGAACAATTATATGCGTTTTATTCAATCACAAAAAATATATTACAAAGTCAAAGCATTGGCCAAATTTCATCTTTTTTGGAAAGTTCCTCAAGCCTTGGTGACTCTGTTGGGGAGTCCCATAAGTATTGCACCTCACATTATTTGGCTGGGTGTGCACCGTCTAATCCTCCTTTTTTCAAAATGTACAGTATTTAATAAACTATATCATACATAGGGCCAGATTCAGTTCAGTGAGAAAAAGTTATCTCATGAAAACTCAATTTTAGGAGGAGAAACTTTTCTCCAAATTCAGTTCTAGCTTTTTCCCATAGACTCCAATAAAGTTTTCACTTGATAAACAGTGAGACATGTTTATCAAAATTGAATTGAATCTGAGATTGAATCTCCTCCATCTGTTTTCACATGAACAGAATCTGTCCCATAGTTTTTAAGTATAAGTAGAATTTCTGATGACAGTATCCATTTAAAGTTGTTTAAAGCAGACACACAGAGTAAATAATAATATTATATTAGGGAATTAAAGCAACCAATCCAGTATCCCCTTTAAAGGAGAAGAAAAAGCAGTGTATACTTGTGGGTGCCAAAAGTTAGGCACCCCCAAGTGATTGTATTTACTTACCTGACACCCTGGGCCAGTGCTCCTATCAGCAGAAAACTGCACCGGCCGGGGTTCTTCCAGTGAGCACCATGAAACGATCCTCTTACTGCTTCTTCTTTCAGCTTGTGGCTGTGCAAAAAGTTGAACATTAATGAAAAAGCCGGCGATTTCGTTCTACTGCACATGAGTCTGCCCTAGGAAATTTGAAAAGCGAAGCAGAGAAGAAGAGGATTGCTCTGTGGTGCCTAACGTTTGGCACCCCCAAATATGAATTGCCTTTCCTTCTCCTTTAAAATTGTGTTTGTACTAATTTCAGCTGAAGGCAAACTTAACTAATCTTAACAATTTACTTAACTTATCTTTTGTGAACTAATTCCAAAACCTTAGGGGCAGATTTCTAAAAATGTGAAAGCTCATCCTGTAAAAGCTTATCCTATTGGACTATTTTAAAACCAATTAGAATGTTGGAGGTTTTTAGATTTTTTTTCGCTACTAATTGTCCGAAACACTCGCATTTCTAGAGCTTTTCATGGTATTCGGAATTTTTTGGATCTTTAGTGCTTTCTTCTCTTTTGTACTTTTTATATTCTGATCTTTTAATAAATTCAGTGACAATAGTGGTTTTAGAGTTTATGAGTTTAGTCGTGGTTTCCAAAACCACTAAAATCCGACCCTTAATGAATAAGCCTCTGTGGGCCCCTTTACTAACAATCGAGTTGTGATTTTTTTTTCCACTATTCTCAAAAAATTGGTGTTTTTTCTATATTTCTAATAGCTATGGAAATTAGAGGTTAATTAAGTGTAAATGTTAACATGTGTATTAACAGGTGTGCTTTCATACAGATCTCATACTGATACAGTGTCATGTGACATGATTTTTAACTGCTAATGCAGAAGTGTTAATAAATGTTTGACTTCTTGATGCAAGAGAAGCATGGTGTCTGTGTGCAGTTTCTCTATCTGAAAGAAAGCTGCAGGCTTACATAAGATTGAGCTACCGGTTATCCCCTCTCTTAAGCAGAATGGCAAAACATTTTTTTTTCAAAAATTTGCCAAGTAAGAGTTGTCGAGGTGCTATAGAAGTCAGTGGGAACTCCTTTCTTTTGAAAATACCATAGGAATGAATAGAAAATGGGTATTTTTGTGTTGCGCTCTAATTTCACACTTTGATCAATCTGCTCCTTAGAGGCCTATTTACTAATTTTTGAGGTTGAGAAAAAAAACCACTAACATTAAAAAAAAGACTAAATATGCTCTTGTGCATTGATTTATAGAAAAAAAGCTGCATACTCTTGCAAATCAATTTTTAACGAGGCTGAAAAAACACCATGCTGTGTTGCATCCATAAGCATAGTCTATAAGGAGCAGTTTCATTTATAAAAACTTTTTTTTTAATTGTGTTCCTTTTTTCCCCAGTAAACTTTGAAAAAAAAAAAAAAAATGTTCCTGTTGCCTTCTATTTGACTTCTATGCAACCTTGCCAGCTTTTACTTGCCAAGCCTTTATTTTTTTGGTGACATCTTCTTTAATTAATAAATCCTGACTATTAATGGTTTCAGAAAATACTTGCATATATTTTTCATATCCACATCCACAAAAACGTGAAATCAAAAAGTTGCCTCCTTAATGTCACGTAGAGTTAAAAAGCAAGATACTGAAGCTAGCACATTTATTTTTACTGATGATGGATCTGATTTATTTATTTTTTTGCGCTCACAGAGGATTAGTTATTATGACCAAGCCTAAAAAATATGGAGTTGATGCATCGCAACATTTTTCCATTTTTATTTTGTTCAGCTGGAAGAGTCTGCCGATCCAGAGGAAATATTTTACCACTTTTCAGAAGCAGCTGTGCTTCATGTACGAGCTTTTGTAGAATTTACCAAAAGTCATCCAGGTTTGTATCTTTGTATGCATTATTGTTCCCATTGCAATTATAACACCCTGTAAAGAACACAACACCCCCTCCCCTCGCTGTGCATACTGACACGATTACAGATCATATTAAAATTAGCAAACTGAAAGAAAAACTACATCAACAAAAAAGCCACATTTTGCAATATAATGTTATATTTACACTGCAAATTTTAATTGTGCATTGTGCACGTTAAAGGCCCAAGTAAACCCAATTTTTTTACAGAAAAATACAATTTTCAGTAATAAGTTTTAATACATACACTGCACATCGATGCAAACGATAGTATTTGCACTGGTGGATGGGGTCACTAAAGCTACATTCATTTAATGAAAATAAAAAATTGTTCCCGAATAGGAATACAGTGTTGGACTGTGGTGTCCGAGGCCCACTAGGGCTGCTGCCTGCAAGTGCCACCACCACCAATCGCAAACCACCCCCCAGCACAAACTTTGTGTGTGCCGAGTTTATATGCGCCGGCTTGCGCGAGTGCGAGGGAGGGGCTACACAAGAGTTTACAGCAGATGACCTTGGTTGGCTTGGGCCCACGAGGGCCGGGGGCCCACTGGGTTTTCTGCCGGTGTACAGCCAGCCCAGTCCGACGCTGTAGGAATAATATTTTGCATATGACATTACAAGCTATCTTCTGTTCTCTAACTGATAATAATGTTTTTTTAAAATGACAATATATTTATTTTCTTGCAGGTTTTGAGATGTTAGATCCCTTGGATCAGATTGCTCTTCTGAAAGGGTCTACTGTTGAAGCAATGTTGTTACGGTCAGCACAGATTTATAATCAGTCAGTCATGGGTTCCACTTTACAAACTACTGAAGGTTTGTCATTAATATTGTGACTTTTGTCTGTTTTTACTAACCAACTGTTTTCCCTATACCCATAAACACACTAAATGTATCTGTGTATATATATATATATATATATATATATATATATATATATATATATATATATATATATATATATATATATATATATATATATATATATATATATATATATACACACACATATAACTGGTAGCTTGTACACATACATTCTGGGGAAATTAGTAAATGGTAGGCAGACAGCATAGGTCAAAGGAGCAATAATACAGTGACATTGCAGCTTTTCAAGGTAAATACGGGTTTATTTTCCCCACTTTTAACAAACACAGTTAATTATACACAGTACTTTTCAGCCCAGGGGTGACCATTTCAGGATACTAAACATACCTCAAAATACCTTTGTGAATCATGTCCAGATTCACACAGAATTTCTCCAAAAGTTAGGTTGCTTTTCCTTTTTCATAAAGTAGACTACAAGGTTAATTCCAGAGCTGGGCATAGAAGTCAGTTGCATTGAAATAAAACACCATTGCTGGCCATGACATACAGATGCTTTTTTTGCTTCTTCAACCTAATATCATTTCTTGCTGCAAACAAATCAGCATAATGTTTGGATATTGAGTACTTGGACTCATAGTGGAGGTAGCATGTTATATCAGGTTATAATGTTAATTATTATTTTATCATTAGGTTGTTTTCAGTCCATAATATAGTGAATAAAGTACACCCTCTTGTAAAATATAAGGATATTATAAGTTACCGAGGAGTTTCATGACCATATAAAAACACGAGGCCGAGGGCAGTGTGTTTTTATACAGGTCATGGAACTACGAGGTAACTTCTAATATCCTCATACTTTATTTATTATAATACACAAGTTTCAGTGAGTCATGTGACAGAAATGACATCAGAACTCACCGTTTATAACTGATGACATCAGAACTCACCGTTTATAAGGATATAATTTACAAGATATTCATGGCTTTTGTGTATTATAGATGTATATTATCCAATTAGCTTAAACAAAAATGTATTTCAGTATCTAAAATCACTGCTGGTTCAGGCTAATATTCCTACAGTAAAAACTATTTCATAGACACAAATTGAAAATATTATGTGTAATATTGTAATATTTTAAAAATCTAAATGAAAAATAAACTCAACTCAAACTCAGAATATAAACTGTGTGAAAGCCAAGCATTTTTACAGTGCCCGTTGGAAATACATATTATTGAAACTGTTATATAGATAGACATACTAATGCATATGACACAATCTAAAATAATATCCTTTTTACCATTTTGCAGGACTTGCAAGATACCCAAGCCATTCTGTAGACTTTTCTCAGATTCAAGAGTTTGACAAATGCCCTCTGTACTCACTGGAAGCACATCCACAAGAGGAGGACTCAACCTCAAGTACAGGTTTGCCATAGCATAAATATATATAACAGGTGGATGGGGGTGGGGTACCCCAAATCACTATTAACTATGTTGCTATACCTTGGGACCAGTCCAATGGGATTTAACTCTTGACAGTTTTTAGTAGCGAACTTAGGTGGAAAATATAACGAAACATATTACATTCCCCCATAAGTAGGAGTGACTCTCAGGTGGGCCCTTGCTTACTGGAAGAAGTGTTAACCACAGTATATCTCCACCATAAGACAAATACTTCAAATAATCTGGGCACCAGTGGTTCTTTAAAAACAAAGTATTTATATACAGATGATACACTTTAGAAAATGGTGGGTGCTGGCTTGATGTTACAATATCAATCAGTAAATGCTTCCAACAATAGTTATCCAGTAAATACACACAGACTTTCAGGTTTAGAGAGGTTGCATTGCCTGCCTGCCTTGGTGCACAATCAAGGATCTCTTTATCCCTGAGCCTAAACGCCTGAGTCTCTATCCTGTTGGCTTTGTCTCTGTCCTGGTGGCCTTGTCACCTCTCTCGACAAATCAAAAAAAGACCTCATTACATGGACACATTTCTATTGGTCCATGTACACGTAATGAGGTTTTTTTCTGATTGGTTGAACCATTATGATGCGTTGTATGTAAATTTTTATTGGTCAACACCCCTTTAAAAGGAATGCACCAAGGGTAGACCTTTAGCCTATGTGTAAGTGACCACTTCAGGCAGGAAACGCGTTAGCCTATGTATGTCCTAATAAAGCTTTTTTTAATTTTATTTGTTTTGGCTACTACTTCTTTTTTTTTGATGGCTTCTCTCCACATCCAAAATCTCTACATGCTGTAACCACACTGTAAACCCAATCCATATACCCCTCCCCTTTAACATGGCACTAAAGTGAGTTAGAAGTTGCTACGAAACCATATACTTATTAACAAAATATGTAGAAGACGCTACCCATCTTTTGAAATATTAAGATGAGATTAAGGGGCAGATTTATCAAAATGTAAGTTGAGAGTTTAATAAATAAACACTCCCCTGTGTTCTATTCTTTCCTATGGTATTTTTTTAGAACTGTATCTATGAATGGGGGAACGTTAGAAATCACCATTTGATAAATACTCTTCTAAAATTCCCATAGGAATGAAAAGAACGTGGGTTGAGTTTTATTAATTAAGCTCTCAACTCACATTTTGATAAATCTGCCCCTAAGTCACAGTGAAACAACAAATAGGTGATAACGGTGATATACAAACAATTAGTGAATAAAATTATTGAATTTGGTAAAAGTCAGTTTCTCAAGAAACATCATGGTGTGAGTGAGCACGATCATAAGACATAAGAACAGAAAGTGAAATCATTATAGAGTCTGAAAAAGAGACTGATGTTATAGAAATGTAACAGTGGAGAACAAATAGTATAAACTGCTTAAGTGTAAGAGAATGATATCAGAAACTGATATGATAATGTGCACAAAAATGATTCACATGGATATGCTGGAAAGCGGGCGCAAGCCTCTGTGTTTAGTGCATCAAAAAATGGCACACAACCCCTGCTTTGCAGTATATACATATGGGGGCATATTTGGAATTCAAAAAGACCAACCGAAATTAAGTAAAAGTTTTTTTGGTCGAATAGGTCCGTTTTCGATCGAATAGACCCGTATTCAGCCGAATTTGAATTGTACGAATTGAAGGAATATGCATTCGATCGAATTCGATTAAAAAATTTTACCCCCCAAAAATTTGATTTTTCAAAGTCCACCAATTGACTCCAAGGTGTTCTGTATCATGAAAAGACACAAAGCCACAGGCTGACCGGAACTATGGGACATGTTATCCAGAATTCTTAGGATCTGGAGTTTTCAGGATAACAGCTTTTTGTTTTCTGGATGTTCATGCCATAAGTTTACTAGAAAATCCTGTAAACATTAAATAAACCCAATAAGCTTGTTTTGCTTCCAATAAGGATTATTTGTTGGAATACTTGTAACAGCATTCATGCATAAACTCTGTGTGCTAAACTGAAACGGTCCCAAGGTGGAGCTGTTAATATTGTTAATGTGTGTTTTCAATGATATGTGCTGTTGTATTACTGCACTCCATATTGTTCTTGGATTTCCATACTGTTAAATGTGTTCTGTGTTGTCGCTGAGTGATTTGCAAGTAAATCTTCTCACAAGTTGCCGTGCTTAGCGTTCCCTGCATGATCATCATAAAGACCACCTCTGCCCATAATGGGTCCCATACCTATGGCCCTGAGATTTTATATGCTGTTTTAACTCTTTCAGCTTCTTTTTTTAATAGCAGATTACACAGCAGATTACCTTTGCTGGGTTTTGCAAATAACTTTGTGGTTATAATGTCAATTATAACTGTGGAACAGGCATTTCAATGCAGCAAATCCCATAGTCTGGGCCTCCCTGTGCCCCGGGCCCCCCATGACTGCGAAGTCTGCTTTCTCTATAGTTACATGCATGAAAGTAATCTTAGGGGCACATTTTTGAGGGCAGTTCTAACTAGCTAACTACAAAAAGTTTTACCATTTTTAAAAAATGTCATTAACTTTTTTTTTTACATATTTTTTATTTGTTATAGATTTAACAGAAGAGTTTATTACTCCGCTTTTCAACTTTTTCAGAAGCATGGGATCCCTTAATGTGACTGAGGCAGAGTATGCATTACTTTCAGCAGTAACAGTTTACTTTTCAGGTATAGTTAATTATCCTTCCCTTGTAATTTTTGTTGGCAAGTCTGAATAAATTTGTGCATTTAAGTAACTGCTACATCCATTTATCAAAAGCACCATTACTTATCAGTAGGTAACACTTTTATTTGTCTCTGAAACAATAAAAGACCTGCATATCTCCATCAGGGGTGCTGCTGCCATGAGGCGAGTTAAGAAACTTTCTCTACATTTAGGCGTACAGATGGTGAGGTGATGGATGGAATCTACAAGACGGCATATAGATGATACTATATATAAAATGTTTTTTCTCAACTAATAGGGTATGAACTTGTAATAACTCTGTCCTTGATTTGATATCACATTAATTTTTATGTCAGGATGATTGGTTGAAGGCCCACTATCTGTTGCAAAAATCAATGAAACATTCATATTCAGCCGTCAAAGTAACAATGTTTCAGGTCCCACTGGGCCCTTTTTCAAGCCAATATACAAAGAGACTGTAACATAGATTTAAAGACACAGTGTTGGGTGGGGTAAATAACTCCAACCCCTAATTATTGACATCACTGTGCCCCTACAGCAGGGATCCCCAACCTTTTGAACCCGTGAGTAACGTTCAGAAGTAAAAAGAGTTGGGGAGCAACACTAGCATGAAAAATGTTCTTGGGGTGACAAATAAGTGCTGTGATTGGCCATTTGGTAACCCCTATATGGATTGTCAACCTACATTGAGGCTCTGTATGGCAGTGCACCTGGTTTTTATACAACCAAAACATGCCTCTTAGTCAGGAATTCAAAAATTATCACCTGCGTTGAGGCCACTGGGAGCAACATCCAAGGGGTTGGAGAGCAACATGTTGCTCACGAGCTACTGGTTGGGGATCACTGCCCTACAGAGTCCATAATCAGTCCAAGTAAATCCACAGGTAAAGGTTAATCCATATAGTCCGATTAGAGTCACATGACAGTAGTTAATGGAGTAAATAGGCAAAGTGGCGCCATAAGATCAATATCTAGTATAGGTCAATCTAAAAAAAATCTAAAAACAACTGGACTTGCTGAGTAATCAATGAAGACGTTTCACTACTCATCCGAGCAGCTTCTTCAGTTCAACTGACTGGTGAGGGAAATTCTCTTCATATAAACTCTTCCACTAATCCAATCACAATGGCACATTGTAACTCTTCAAAGAGGTGACATCTGAAGAAATTCACAGAGGTGTTGATTCTGTGTAGTTACTGTGATAGGATTATCCAATGTGTCATGCAACTCCTAGAAAGAGGTGTTACTTGTGAGAGTTGCATGAATGGACTTGTGAAGTGTTCTGAATCCGCCGGGGTACAGATGTTAGAACAGCATTGTATGTAGCAGATCAATAATTCCTAGTGAACTAGGTGTATTAGTCAAAACAAAATTATGAAGATTAATAGAAATCAATGGTATCATTCATTATGTATGGAGCAAGACACCAACAGTATACAATGTGCTGCCCCCTATTTATCTCCTAACTTGCTTGTCTCCCCATAATAGTAGGAAGGCCTCAACTTCAGGCCCTGCTTCCTCTATAGCTGTAAAGAAATCCCACTCCCCCAGCCACTCTCCTACACCCACAGCAGTTGCACCACTGGTTATAATGAAAGTAATTTTTAGACTTTAAAGTGGACCTGTCACCCCGACATAAAAATCTGTATAATAAAAGTCCTTTTCAAATTAAACATGAAATCCATTCCAATTCTTTTTTTTATTAAAGCATTCATAGCTGTTGTAAATGCATTTAAAAATCTGAGCTGTCAATCAAATATTGCCTGTCCCTCCTCTATGCCATAGGTAATTACTTTCACTTTCCATTCAGCACTTCCTAAATGTCACTGCTCTCTCCACATTCCCCTGTTCTCTTTACCATTTAATTGTGTAGCCAGTGCATGGGGTTGGACATCGGGTTCTCCATTCTGGTACATAAACAACATTCTGAGATGATGCAAGGTTTAATAACAGTGTCCACAAAATGCGCCTGCCTGCTTGCTATAATTATGAGTTCCTAGACCGAACGAAACAAGATTTAAATAATTTATATAGCATAATTAAAGTTTATTTTGCTTGACTAATGTCCCCTTTAATATCTTTTCTCAGTAAAATTAACTCTGGTACTTACTGAACATTTATTTTCTTTTACTCAATTCTCCAATTCTAGATCACCCACTCTTACAAAGCAAGCCACATGTAGAGAAGTTGCAGGAACCACTTTTAGGAATTCTACACAAGTACTCAAGGCTCTATCATCCGGAGGATCCTCAGCATTTTGCGCGACTGATTGGACGTCTGACAGAGCTCAGAACCCTTCATCACAACCATTCAGAAGTACTTGTATTGTGGAAAGCAAGAGACACAAAGCTTACCCCCTTTGCTGTATGGGTGCTGGAATCAACAATGAGTTTAGAATCAAACTGTAAATTTAATCTCAATTTACTACAGCCAGCATAAAATATTGGACATTTGTGCCTCTACTGATGTTCTGCTCTCGGTCTTGGCAAAGGCTTAATTGCATTCATGTTCATATAAATAAAATAACTATACATTTTAAATGTTGCAAGGTCTTTTGTACTTTCCAAAAAACCTAAATTGAAAACAAATTGGTGGCAAACTCATTACAGGGAGCAAACATTCTTTTGGCTAAACCCAACAATTGACATTTTACTGAACACTTGTCAGGTGGATAAATAAAATATAATAAAATATAGAAATTCCACTGTCTAATAAATTTGAGAAACCAAATATGACGATAATGTATTTAATTGTGGACTTGTCTGATAATAGTTGAAATATGATGCGTCTGAGGTTGGTTAGATTAATTTAAAGATCTGGCAGCAACATTTGCAGCAACTTTTCAGGAAACGGCAAAGTTGACAAGTGTGACAGTAATTATATCACTGAAACAATGATAGATTCACTTCAACAAAAAATACAATTACTTGCTAATAATGAAGGACAGACATAAAGTGCTTTTAATGAGTCAATTACATCTACAAATAAATGTAAAATCATTATGCTTGGGATCTAGGGTTTACTGGATAAGGGATTTTTCCATAATATGGATCTCCACTAAAACCATTAAAGAGGACCTGTCACCCTAAGAAATAATTACAAAATCATGTTAGTTGAACAAACTAAACTATACATTCAATACAAAAATCTCAGCTGTCAATCAAATATTGTCTGCCACTCCTCTATGCCCTGGGCATAGAGGCGGGGCAGACAATTACTTTCACTTTCCATTCAGCACTTCCTAGATGTCACTGCTCTCCCCACATTCCCCTGTTCTCTTTACCATTTAATTGTGTAGCCAGGGCATGGGAATGGACTTCGGGTCCCCCATTCTGGTGTACAAACAAGATTCTGAGATGATACAAGGCTTGTCTTAATAACAGTGTACACAAAATGGCTCCTGTCTGCTTGCTATAATTATGAATTCCCAGACTGACGGAAACATGATTCAAAAAGTTTATATAGTGTAATTAAAGTTCATTTTGCTTGACTAATGTGATAAAATAGGATTTTGAATATTTTTCTGGGTGACTGGTCCCCTTTAAGGCAAGTTCTGTATCACCCCAAAATCTATGCACCAGAATGGGGGACCTAATGTCTATGTCCATGCACAGGCTGTACAATTATAGACTGTGAGGAGGGAGAGGAATGTGTGGATTGTAGAGATATGTTTAATTCAAATAAGCAATGTATTGCATAACTGTTTTTGTATGTATAATAACTGTGTTTGAAACGCTGATTGGCTGTCTGCGCATAATCTAATATCTGGTTCTGCAATCAGTTTATGACATCGGGATTTTCGGTAAAGAGGAGTGTGGTGTAAGTAGTGATTTGGTACTGTGGGCTGTGCAAGGTACAGGTATCAGATCCATTATCCAAAAAGCTCTAAATTATGGAAAGGCTGTCTCTCATACTCCATTTTATCTAATTTATCCAGATTTTTAAAAATGATTTCCTTTTTCTCTGTAATAATACAGGAGTACCTACCTAAGATATAATTAATCCTTATTGGAAGCAAAATCAGCCTTATGGGTTTATTTAATACTTACATGATTTTCTAGTAGAGTTAAGATATCAAGATCCAAATAACAGAAAGAACCATTATCCAGAAAACCCCAGGTCCCGAGCATTCTAATAATAGGTCCCATACCTGTAATACTAGAGTTAAAATTATTTAACAAAACAAGCAATACAGAAAGGTGTGTAGGGTGAAAGACCATGAAGGCACCCTAGTTCCCACCCAGCTACCCCACCCATTCACCCTGGCAGACCAGCCAATAAAATATGTATATGTATTAAAACAAAACCAGAATGGCATAGTGTTCTTTTAAAGCAGAAGATGTTTTTGGTTGGGGGTGCCTTTGCTAAAACACTATAACCTAGCAAGTCTTATACGCATAGCCACAGACTGGATCAATGAGGTTAATGTATACTTAATTTGATATAATCTGTTGCTTAATTATTAATTTAGGGGCTATAGTTTTCCTTTAAAGTATTACAGTATCTCTGTTTTGTATCCATTAATCACGTGTGCCATGGAATGAAAGTAGAAGGTGGGATGATTTTGTGACCTGTAATACTCCCCTTCCCTGTTGTGACATAAGTAGTTAATGGAAGCACATTTGAGTACTATGCAGTTATCCAGACTTATAAATAACTAAAAGGGTTATTTATCAAAGTCTGAATTTATACTTGACGGGGGTTCTATGTAGGGTAGGGGGGTAGGGTTTTTTAAGTTCTGCTTTAAGTTCACAATAGTCGTTAAGATTTTTCTTTCCTTAACGATCGATTTTAGTGCGATCCGCCAAATCTGTCAAATTATCGTGAGGTAAAGCCATGGAATGAAAGTAGAAGGTGGGATGATTTTGTGACCTGTAATACTCCCCTTCCCTGTTGTGACATAAGTAGTTAATGGAAGCACATTTGAGTACTATGCAGTTATCCAGACTTATAAATAACTAAAAGGGTTATTTATCAAAGTCTGAATTTATACTTGACGGGGGTTCTATGTAGGGTAGGGGGGTAGGGTTTTTTAAGTTCTGCTTTAAGTTCACAATAGTCGTTAAGATTTTTCTTTCCTTAACGATCGATTTTAGTGCGATCCGCCAAATCTGTCAAATTATCGTGAGGTAAACGATTTTTCGGCCGACATTGGTCAGAAAATTGATCGGGCAGGTTAGAAGATTTTCATCTTTCGCATTGAAATGTATCCATTGTCTTATGTTTGCAGGACCAAGCATGCGGCTACCCACAGTTTTCATGGCTTCAACTAGATGATATTGCTTGAAATTGTCTTTTTTAGTTGATGGACAAATCATACATTAAAACGATTATTTTAAGAAAAGCTTGGTCTTATGATGAAAAGTTATTTTAAAAAATCTCAACATCTATGGCCACCTTGCTCCTGCTTCAACTTATTTTGCAGTGCAATCATTCCAGTGTTGAGTGGGCAAAAATTGCTGTTACAGATATCCTCTCTATAGGATTAGCGGCAGCTGCCCAAACTGTAGCAGGGTTTGCTCCAGTATGTTGCCAGATTCACAGCAGCATCCCACTCTTATTATCTTCTTTTTTATTTCAACGATGCCAACCTGCAGCTCTCTAGAAATCATCAGACTGTAACTTTAAACACCACATTTCAAGAAATTAAAGTTGTAGTAAACATCTGGAGGGTCCATACTTTAAAAATAAATCTGTCATGACTTCTAAAAACAGTGATTAAATTTCAATTGGTTGTTCAAATATCCTTTCCCATTAGGACTCTTACACATGGGCATTTTTCCTGTATTTTTTATGCATTTGACATGTGTTAAAACAGGTTTGAGCTCTCATAAACACAATTGATTCCATAAGGGCAAGCGTAAATACACATAAACTGCACTACCACTGAAACTAATGGAAAACACAATATTGCAATTCACACAGGGCGCTTGTAAGAGGAAATCCGCCACAGGAAGCCAGTATTGGCGTTTTTCAGCAGAAACGCCAATACTAGGGATGCACTGAATCCAGGATTTGGTTCGGGATTCGGCCGAATCCTTCTGCCCGGCCGAACCGAATACTAATTTGCATATACAAATTAGGGGCGGGGAGGGAAATCGCATGACTTTTTGTCACAAAACAAGGAAGTAAAAAATGTTTTCCCCTTCAAACCCCTAGTTTGCATATGCAAATTAGGGTTCAGATTCGGTTCGGTATTCGGCTGAATCTTTCACGAAGGATTCAGGGGTTCGGCCGAATCCAAAATAGTGGATTTGGTGCATCCCCAGCCAATACGTTGAGAAACTACCAAATCAATAGACTCTATGGGATCTGCACGTTTGAAACCACACTTTGCGTAAATACACAGCCTATTTTAAATATGGCGTCCAAATTCTCAATGAGAACAATGAGAAGTGAATATTGGGAAAAGAAACCTACATGCTGAAAAACGCATGTTGACGGTCACGTGTGGTTTCAGTAGCGTATTTATGCCCGGCGTTTCTTTTTTAAAAACGCCACATCTGGCCTTGCCCTTATATTCCGCTTCGCTGTACTCATGAGCTTTCTGAGTTGCTTTTTACTCCATTTGTGTTTCAGTCCGTTTTTTTAAACAGAGCATGCTGCATTTTCTTGCGCTGGATGAATGTTAGCAATAGAATAGATACATTTCTCAGCAGTATCTGTGGAATATTAACAACTATTGTATCAATTCTAACAGCTGCCTTTAATGAAACACAGTGATTCTGCTCAGCACAGCCAAAGATAAATAAATCAACTAAACTCTGAATTTATGTCATATTTTATTTATTTTTTTCATATTTTATTGAATTTATCTCATATTTTATTTAAAAAAACACTACTAAACTCCCATTGCCAATTTGAGCTTATTTATTAATAAAAAAAACTTGAAACAATCGGTTAGGTAAAAAACCCGATAAAACTGATCGAAAACACATAGTTACATTGGGTTGAAAAAAGACAAAGTCCATCAAGTTCAAGCCATCCAAATGAAAACCCACCATCCTTACACACAACCCTCCCAACACGGATCTTCTGGGGGTTTTTTTATACCTTTTCCCCGAATCTCTCGATTTTTTCGGGTTTTTGCTTGAAAACCCTGAAATTTTGGGATTATCAGGCTTAAACTCAGCACAAACCACGATATCTTCAAATTGATGTTGGTGCCTCTCCCATTGACTTATACAGGACCTGACAGGTCTGAGATGGCGGATTTTCGGATTCAGGCTTTTTTGCAGCATCGGGGTATAAATCTCAAAAAAAATGTTTTTTTTCCTACTACAAATTTCAGTTTTTGCCCCAAAAAGTCCAACCAAATAAATTTAATGGTTTAGTAACTAGAGCTGCTTTAGAAGGTGAAGTTGAACTTTACACTTCAGAAAAGGTCACAAATAGAAAGTAATTGAAAAAGAAAAGAACCTTATGACATTTGTCTCCACTTATTTTAGTTAAATACAATCTCGTTACCTTTGCTACAGAATGTGACCATTACATATTCTATGGTTTCTCTGTCCCATTCCTTCTTTCATCACCACTTCCCTTTCTTTCCCTTCTTGTATCTCTTTTGTATTCTTTTTTTTCTAAGGGCTGCTCTTCTTTAAGACCATGCTTCTCTGCCTCATCTCTCCACATTCTTTCCCAAATTTTATGTGTTTGGTGATGCAATAAGTGTTACAAGCAATGCATTAAATACAGTACATGGTATAAGTGCTTGTGTGCTATTCAGTTAAAGTATTTAGTTAAAGTAAAATGCAGTTTTATTTTAGAATTGAATTTCAAAAATACAATAACACAAAATGTAATTAACAGTATTTTAGTAGAAAGACATAAATATAAGGACAATATAAAGAAAGCAAGGCACTAAAAAGTGATGAAAAGTTAACATTTTCAGGCTGATTGCACGTCATTTACTGAGATGTTATAGAATCCATCTACACAGTTAATTGTTAAACAAATAAACTTATGATCTTAACATTATTCTATGAGTTTTTTTCCCTACTTTTATGGCAATATTATTTTAATGAAAAATATCATTATTGATTTCTCATTTTTTGGACCCCTGACAGAAGAAAGGAGAAAATAAGGTGATGCAAATAGGCACTATTGTTATATAGATCTGCTACATATCTTAGATGTCTGCAACAATTTGTATATTTTATTGTGTACAATTGGGGGCACATTTACTAAGGGTCGAATATCGAGGGTTAATTAACCCTCGATATTTGACCATCGAAGTAAAATCCCTCGACTTCGAATATCGGAGTCGAAGGATTTACCGCAAATACTTCGATCGATCAAAGGAAAAATCGTTCGATCGAATGATTAAATTCTTCGAATCGAACGATTCGAAGGATTTTAATCCATCGATCGATGATTTTTCTTCGATCATAAAAAGCTTACAAAACTTATGGGGAAGGTCCCCTTAGGCTAACATTGAAGCTCAGTAGGTTTTAAGTGGCAAAGTAGGTAGTCAAAGTAGGTAGCCGAAGTATTTTTTAAAGAGACAGTACTTCGACTATCGAATGGTCGAATAGTCGAATGATTTCGAAGTCGTAGTCGAAGGTCGAAGTACCCCAAAAAAAACTTTGAAATTCGAAGTTTTTTAACTTTGAATCCTTCACTCGAGCTTAGTAAATGTGCCCCTTACACTTACACGAACATGCTGGAAACCATTTAAACATATATGGGCTCATTAAAACTATTTGAAAGAATTATTAATGCTCATCTTTTTTTCCAAGCAGTCCAAGGGTTTGGAAAAAGACTGAGTATTTCAGATTTGTTTGTGAAAAACTTGCGTCAATCATTCCCAGAAATGAAAATTTAATATAAGCTTCATCATACTGAAATAAGACATTTTCTAAATATAACAAACTAAAAATCCTGACCTGTTTCTGAAATAATCAAGTTACTCTTCACTATCCCCCCTCTCAGCATCTGTCTCTGTGTTTAGTGTTTTTCTAATACATCTATGCAGTACATTAATTTTCATTAACTTTCACACCCTAATGTCTCATTCATTGACGTATTTTTACCCTGCAACAAACTGGAAACACTGGACTTTATAGTAAATTTGGATTCTAAAGGGATACTGTCACGGGAAAACATATTTTTTTCAAAATGTATCAATTAATAGCTGTACTTCAGCACTGAAATCCATTTTTTAAAAGTGCAAATACTGTAGATTTTTTTTAATTTCATTTTGAAATATGACATGGGGCTAGACATGTTGTTAGTTTCCTAGGTGTGCCTAGTCATGTTATTGTGTGCTGATATACTTCAGTCACTTTACTGTACTGCAAGTTTGAGTGATATCGCCCTTCCCCCCCAGCAGCCCTTAAGAAGAACAATGGGAAGACAACCAGAAATCAGCCCCCTGACACCTGCATTGTTAAAAATGCTCCAATCCACCTAGTGGTAGATATGAGAACAGCACTCAATAGTAAAAAATCCAAGTCCCACTGTGACTTGTCCAGTTACATTGAGTAGGAGAAACAATAGCCTGCCTGAAAGCAGTTCCATTATAGTTTCCTGAAAGCACATGACCAGTTAAAATGACCTGATTTGACTGCCTAACACCAATATTACAAAAATACATACAAAATACATTTATTGGTCCAAGAATTACATTTTAACTGGTAGAATGAATAATGTGCAACTTACACAGTATTTTACCTATAAAAACTATGCCATAAAAAATCATGACAGAATCCCGTTAAACAAAAATATGAAAAAACTAGGGAGCAAATTTATCAAATGACCAAGCTGTTCCCAACATTCTGAAACATTTAACAAATTTTATCAATATCAAAAATGTTACCAATCTGGCTTGTGCTCATAATAGGTTGTTTAGCTTTGGTGACTTTAGAAGACAAGTAACAATGCATTTTTTATGTTGCTTTTCCTGCTGCTAGACTGTTGTGTAAGTAATCTTAATGTCTGGGAAAGTGCAAATATTGTTATAAATTCTTTCACAAAGGGGAGTTGCCTTCTAAGACTTCATTTGGCAGTATTCCGATCCAATAGATATTTTGTTTATATTCTTACTGTTTTAGTACCAAGGTACGTATGCAGTGCTGTTTGCACACAATTGTGTAACATGAAAAGGTTCCATTTACAAAAACCTGGACATGGTGCAAAGTGCAAGAAAAGGAGTACATAATGCCTTGGGATTTTTTCCACATAGCCCATAGGTGGTGTCTTGAAATGCAGCTCTTTCTGTTTCTAGAATGGAATTCACAAAAGTGGTGATATTTAGAAAAAATAAAAGCGGAGATAGATTTGTTGCATTTCCCACCGTATTCACAAATCTCTATCTCCACTTCTGTGAATTCGTATTTTCCATATTTTGTCTGTTGCACAACATTTCACCAACATTTTTCCTGAATTCGTCTAAACTTGTCAGTCTGCCATCAGGTGACTCTCAGCTATAGCTATGCCTTGTACTAATGGTTCTGCCTTGAGAAGTAATTCCCTGCCTCTTTTAAACAGCAATTAAAGGAACAAATTCTTTTCCACATAAGGTGTAGTTAACTCTCAGTTGATGAATAAAGAACTACATGAGCTATATCCAATAGGTGCTGTCCTCCGTGTAAAGGGGGAGTAAATCCTCCTGGCAAATGTTTAGTTTTAGCACCATGATCTTTTATACCCCTCCCCAACCACATCAGTTACACTTGCCCCAACTCAACTTTGGCTCAACGTTCATCCAGAACTGCAGAGCCACACCACCATCTTTGATTATGCGACTTCCACAGTAGCCGAATATCCTAGTTTAGTTTCCAGTGTGTATGTGCCTGATCACTGATCACCAAGACGGATGCTAGAAACAGAAGTGAGCTAAAATGCACACCAACACTTCTAAGAAGCTCTGTAGTTTTAGGCATGATGGGGAATGAGCTGAAGACAAAAACGAAAATTTGGCTGGGTGACTTTACGTCTCCTTTAAATACAAATCAATATGTATTTGGTCAAAATGATGCAAATATGAGCAAAAACAACTATTTTATGTTGACATAAAATTACTTTTATGTTGGGCATGGTTGTCACTGATACTACAATTGGGGAGCTCCAGTGACAGCTTTGAAGGCCTGAATCATTTCCACTATAGAAATGCTGACGTTTTAGGCTGGTTAAAGTTGCCACCTGAGCTCCCCATTTTGGAGTGTTATTAACAATCACATGCCCAGTGTGCTTAGAGCAGTTCTTTTGAAGCTAAACTTAGGAGTCTGTTAAAGAAGGTGATGCTAAAGGGCTGATTATTATGTTCTGATACTAATTGCACTGGTTTGAGGGCCTTGTATTGTGACATTTCTATTCTGTATATACAGTATATTGAGACGGTTCCTAAGCTCAGTAAGTGACAATAGTACAGAGCTGAGTGAATCAGCAGAAAAGAAGATGGGGAGCTACTGGGGCATCTTTGGATGCAGAGATCTTCATAACTTAGTGGTTGTGGTTGCATTTCTGCTCTACTTCTTTAGTTAAACTTTAGTTGGTGTTATATATCACTAATGCTGTTTTTTGCAGGGACCACTATTTAAAGCCAATTTAAAAAAACAGCCTCAAGGTGTTTTAAGAGTAGATTAAAAAATCAGGTTTAAAATCAAGCTGCTGCCCATCTGCCCTGCTCAATACAATGGTTTGAGGAAACAGATCATAAATGACAGACTCCACTAATGTTCCCCAACTGTTGGGGACCTGACAGGGCAGCTATGTCGGCCCTAACGTTTCAACTGCCATTAATTAAAATGGATACAAAGCAGTGTGATTTCTTATAGGGCTGAAAGTATCCATTTAAAGGAGAAGGAAAGCTCCAAGACAGTTTATTGCCAACAGATTAGCCACAATAGTGCAAGCTAGAATGCGATATTTATTCTGCAGAATGCTTTACCATACCTGAGTAAAAAGCTCTAGACACTGTCTCTGTTTGTTTAGGATAGAAGCTGCCATATAAGCTTGGTGTGACATCACTTCCTGCCTTAGTCTCTCCCTGCTCACTAACAGCTCTGAGCTCAGATTACAGCAGGGATGGGAGGAGGGAGGGGGAGAGGAGCAAGGTTTAAGCTGAAAACAGGAAGTCTGATACAGAAGCCCATGTGTACACAATAAAAGGAAAGAAATGCTGTGTTTCTTTTGACAGAGGACTCAGAGCAGCATTACTTTGAGGGTTTACTGGTGTATTTATATAGACTTTTCTGATAAAGCTTACTTAATTTTAGCCTTTCCTTCTCCTTTAAAGTGTTAATACACAGACACATTAGTTGCCCAATTTTTGGCAGACTGGTTGATAATTTTGAATTATATATATATCAATCATAGGGTCAGACAATTCTTTGCAGTGAATTGTATGTATCCAAAGTGGATCCGCTAAAACTGGGATTCATCTCCTTGTCGCCTGGTAAAAATTCCAGTATGAATTGACCTGGTCTTGAATTAAATGGAACATAGTCAGGCTGAGAATCCTCCTCTTCCAGAGCCGTCATGTTAGGATTGTAAATTCTTGGTCCATCATATAAACCTCCGGAAATTACTAGTGTGTCATCTGGAGCAGAATATCTGTCCGCTGTAAAAGGGTATCAGAGAGGTACAGGCATTAGTTATCCTTTAAAAGTCAAAACACAGCAGAATTCCCAGCCATACAGTATGGGGCACATTTACTTAGGATCGAATATTGTGGGTTAATTAACCCTCGATATTTGACTGTCGAAGTTATATCCTTCAACTTCGAATATCGAAGTCGAAGGACTTACCAGAAAAAAAAAGGGTTTTAATCCATCGATCGAACGATTTTCCTTCGATCAGAGATTTGTTAGAAAGCCTATGGGGACCTTCCCCATAGGCTAACATTGATGTTCGATAGGTTTTAGTTGGCGAAGTAGGGGGTTGAAGTTTTTTTTAAAGAGACAGTACTTCGACTATCGAATGGTCGAATAGTTGAGCGATTTTTAGTTCGAATTGTTCGATTCGAAGTCGTAATTGAAGGTCGAAGTAGCCAATTCAATAGTCGAAGTAGCCAAAAAAACGTTCGAAATTCGAAGTATTTTTTCTTCTATTCATTTCTTCTAAGTAAATGTGCCCCTATGTGTTGCTTTTCAGAATGCCTGGTAAAAATATTGTCTCCTCTTATTTATCTTACAAGTCTGAATGTTATTCATTGTCATAAGGCTAGATTCAATTCAGTGAGAAAAAGGTTTATTATGTGAAAACTTATTTTTCTTCTCAAATTGAATCTCACGTGTTTTCCATCGTTCCCTGACAGTATAAAAAATAACTGTTTTGCCTATGTTTTTTGTATCAAAAATTTACATACAAATGTTTAAATTTTTTGCAAATATTCAGGAATAAACCAATGGTTTTTGGCCCAAACAAATTGAAATGGAACAAACGTTCAACTTAGTAAATATATACCCCTTACTGTGGTAAATATAGAATAAGTATAGTCTAACAAATATCAATAATTGTTACAAGTTTTTTAATATTCCCAAAACAGAAATATAACTTTAAAAAATACTCTCTATTGAAAAGTAATATTTTAATTAATTTGTAATAATATGTTTTTTATATTTCCAACACTGATACTTAACCTGAATCATATGGGTATTCATCTAATGGCTGGTGCAAATACTGAGATCTCCTTTTCTTGTATTTCCTGAAGATGAAGACAATTATAGCCAGGGCAACAATGCCTAAAATAGTGCTAAAGATTGAAGTCAAAATTGTCTCAGAATCTTTTAAATTTGAAATTTTTCCATCTAGAAAAAGACAAGGAGCAAAATGGTAAATAGTTTATAACAAATGTGTGCAAAGCTCAAAACTTTACCACTTCATAACATCTAACATGGAATCATTAATGGAATAATAGTGAATACATTAAGGGGGTTATTTACTAAAACTCAACTTTTTCTCACTAAAATAATAAAAAATTTTGACCAAACTCTCAGACCCGAATCCCCTTAATTTATCAATAAATCTGATCAAAAAAGTTGGTGCAGGAGAAAGTTGCGACAAAATTCAACTTGTTCAAATTGTGGCCCGACAGCTTCACAGCATAATAAAGCTTGAAAAATTCAAGTTTTTCCTCCCTCTAAAAATTAAAGGTTTTCTCCTTTAGAAACTCGAACAGAAGAATTTGAAGTTTAATAAATAGGCCCCAAAATCGGTGGTTATTTCTACATACAATAAATGGACTCAAGAACTCATGTAGTAAACAATATACTTACCTCTCTCTGTGAATGGCAGGTAAGAAGTAAAATAAAAATGCATTTCCTGGTGGGGTGCAAAGTTGTTGGGCAATCCCCAGTATATAAAGTCTCTAACATATTACCCAGTACTTTTGCTCCCCTTCTTCAAAACATGCACCATTTTTGGGATGGAAGACTTAAACTATGAGGGTAGACTGTCAAGGTTGGGGTTGTTTTCTCTGTATATTGGAGGGCATTATAGACAGATAGTGGGTTTTTTTTCCCATAAAAAGGATCAGTGAACTAGAGCCAACCCTTCAGACTAGAAGAAAAGAACTTTTATTTGAAGCAGTGTAGGTGGTTCTTCACAGTGAGGACAGTGAGGTTGTGGAATGCACTGCCGGGTGATGTTGTGATGGCTGACTCTGTTAATTTCTTTAAGAGAGGCATGGATGATTTCTTGGAGATACATAATTTTAAGGGCTATTATGATACTAAAATCCACAATTAGTATATATATATATATATATATATATATATATATATATATATATATATATATATATATAGTTTATGTGAGGGTTATAAGTATGTGTATATATGTGCACTTGGTTTCCTTTGAAGGGGTTGAAATTTACTGACTACTCTTTTTTCAGTCAAACCTAACTATGTAACTATTCTTGCGGAATGCCTTGCCACAATCTTCTTTCTTCTCCAAGGCATCCTCTTCAGGACAGTACAGAAATCTCTGGGACAATTCTAAATTCCAGCCCTAACTAGGAAAGAGGCCTGGAGAAGAGGAAGAAGATTGCAGTGTGGTGGCCCCCAAACTTTTTTTCTCATGTGTTTGGTGGTATTTTGTTAAACCAATGGAAAATCCACACAGGTTTGATTCTCTAAAAGGAGCTACCGGAGGTGGTTCCTGCAATACCCCCCCCCCAGTGTGAACCTTTGCTGTGCCAGAGGGAAGTCAGGAGGAGGCAGCAGAAGAGTTGAATTTCCAGTTTAAAAAACAGAAATTAGACTCTTAAAGTTACCAGGAGCAGAAATCTTTCTATGACTCCACCACTGGGGAATTATCAAGACCTGCTGAGAAATCTCAATTTGCTTTGCAAACTATGGAAACCTTGTGTGACTCTCAAAGAATCCAGAATGTCCAAGAATATACTCATGTGAGATGTCAGAGATAAGTTTGATAACCTGGATGCATGTCTACTCGTGGGGGAAGTCTGCAACCCACTTATATAGTACCCATGTCCTATTTTGTGGAGTTTTTCCATGTTTTTAACTTTATTATGGTTTAGGTAATCATACACTGATTAAACAGGTTTACTTCTATAAGATAACTAACTGCAGATTCCGGTAGAATGTAAAATGTGCTCTATCCATTAGGTTTTCTTTCAAATTACTGCAGGCTGACAGAAGCAATTGTTTTTATTTTTTTTATTACTTTTAAAATGCTATTTGCATTGTGGAGTGACAGAAGATTTCTAATTGTCCCTGCTTTCAAGGAGAAAATTGCAGCAGTCTTAATCCCTAGATGCCATATCAGCGTTATGTATGGGATTCAGGGACTCTAGATATAGTATAATCTATTTATAATCCTAGGAGGATAATTTACCCTTTATCTAAAGGGGTGTGTCTATTCTGGCTGTAAAGGCTGATTAAAACTGGTTACATTTGCACTGTAAGGAAGATTACAAAGGTTAACTGCTGCAGAGTTAACAAAAACACCAAACCATATTTATAAAATCTAAATCTCTTAGCAGATTACTATGTTTGCATACATAATGGGAACAGGGCTGCCATTTGAAACTTTGGGGGGCCCTGTACAAATTATCCCCCCCCATGAACACAAATGCTTAGTAGCAAAATGTGTCTACACCCCATACAGTATGTGGCACTACACAAACAATCATCTAGCAGGTAGGTAGGTTCTGCTAGAACAAAAACACAAACTACATCTGACGAGGAGTCCAGGATCTATAGGGGGCATAATTGAACTGATAAGTAGCAGCAGTATATATTTATGGAATATGTCTCCAAAGTTTAGATGCCTGATGATCTTGCTGTGGGGCCCAATAACTAGTCATTCCACTCCTGAAGGTTTTGTGAAGTTGATAGCTCATATAATTCAGTAAATAGAGTTCAATATAAACTGTTGTGCAGAGACACACAGGCAGATGTGGGGAGATTAGTTGCCCGGCGACAAATCTCCTCTTCTTCGACCTATCTTCCCGAACTGCCTTTCCTCCTTTCCCGCCTGCTAGAATGAAAATTGCCTGCAGGATGACATTCGGAAGTTGCAACTTTGGACGACTTTGGAAAACAAAGCTCTCCGAGTGCCATTACGCCGTAAATAGTTCTTAGCACACTGCACTCTCAGAATTTCCTCCTCAATTCTGTGTTTTTTTAATACAGATATGGCATACTTCATCAGAAACCCATTATCCAGAAAGCTCAGAATTACAGGAAGGCCATCTCCCTAATGTAATATTGGTCGCTAACGCAATTCGTTCTTAATGTGAATAAATGTTCGCAAAGTGAAAATGTTGCCTTTACGAATATTTTGCCCCACACAGGACAGTAGAATAGTAATTGCAACCTTTATAGTTTGAGATAGTGTGCAGCGTATATAATAAAACTTCTTAATGAAAAAGTTGTTAGGTTTGCGCCAAACGTTTTCAAGCAGGTGTTAAAGGTTAGCAATGCGCAACGAAGATCCACAATGCAATAAAAACCTAATGAAGAATATTACATTGCAACATGCAAATTTGTATTTGCAAATTTTATTACATTTCCGATTCCATTTCAAGCAAATGATTGAAGCTTTAAAAAATTATTTCCTCTTTAATAATAAACCAGTACCTTGTACTTGATCCCAACTAAGATATAAATAATGCTTACTGGAGGCAAAACAATCCAGTTAGATTGAATTAATATTTAAATTATTTTTTAGTAGACTTAAAGGAACAATTCAGTGTAAAAATAAAAACTGGGTAAATACTTTAGATAGAAATGTTTTTAATATAGTTAATTAGCTAAAAATGTAATGTATAAAGGCTGGAGTGACTGGATGTCTAACATAATAGCAAGAACACTACTTCCTGCTTTGCAGCGCTCTAACTCTGAGTTAGTCAGTGACTTGAAGGGGGGGCCACATGGGACATAACTGTTCAGTAAGTTTGCAATTGTGACAGTGACTCAGCATGCAGCTCAGATTCAAAAGCAAACATACCTCCCAACATTTTGGAAGTAAAAAGAGGGGCAAAAAAAATTTTTCCGCACGTAGCGCAGCAATTTTTGGCCACACCCCTTTCTGTGGCCACACCCCTTAATTACCATGTTTGTTTTAAAAAATTTGGCAGGTTATGAAAGTTTGAAAATATTTCTCCTTATCTAAACTGTGTTTTTGTGTCTCAAAATTGTTACAAAGTATCTTATTTGCACCTGTTAGCTGTTCTGGGCTGTCTGCTAAATGCCAATTAAGTGAGAAACTTTGTTTCTTTTTCTGGCTGTTCAGTGCAGAGAAAAGAGGGACTTTCCAGTACAAATGAGGGACTGCGGGTTGAGCTGTCAAAAGAGGGACTGTCCCTCCGAAAAAGGGACAGTTGGGAGGTATGAGCAAACAGTTATGACCCATGTGCCCCCCTTCAAGTCTCTGATTGGTTACTGACTGGACTGAACAATTCCTTCAAAGAATTGTGATACAAAAGATCATTTATCTGGAAAAGCTCAGGTCCTGAACATTCTGGATAATAGGCCCCATGTCTGTACCTTTATCAGCTTAAAAATAGCAACTTTATTGTTTTCACTTTTCACCTGCCCTAAGCCCTCTTAGTGTCTGGTGTTTTGTTGATAACTTAACTTAATACTTAGGCAAGTTCCAGGGTAAATCAAGGCAGTTATGGAGCCTGGATAATTTCAGCAGATTGGTTTTCCTTACCTTGCAGTGTATATGTTGAATTCCCTGAAGCCCATTCAGATGATGTTACTGCTTGAGTATTGTCTTGTAAAGTAGTATTTACTTGGCCTGGGTGAGTTGTGTTTAGGGTTAAATGACTTGTACCACCAGTATAACTGGTAACTGATACATTGATAGTAGAAAGAAAAGTAGCAATAGTAGTTATACTCAGAGATCCATTTTCAGAAGGGGAATTCTCTGTAGATCTGGTTGAAGTAAAAAGATTACTGAATGTTGTAGTCTTTTCATGACCTGGGCTAGAGACATTACTTGAAGCATTTGTAGCGACCAAAGTCGAAATAGTCGGATGTGCCGAGGATATGTACTCAGTACTTGTTACATTCACAAAGGCCCCTTGGGTTGTCGATGTGGTGTTGCCTAATGCTGTTATTGTTACATTTTCAGCCATCACACCCCATAATAATACCATCACAGAAACAAAGATGGAGTAAAAAGCTTTTCTTTCCATTAAGGCCATGGTAGTTGCTGCAATTGATGAAATTCTAAAAATAAAATGAAAAGAAATGTAAATATTGTACATTCTTTTGGTTTTGTTCAAAAGCACATAGTTGCCTAACTAACTGTTCTTGTTTGTCACAGAAACATGGAAGAGGCTCAGGAAAAGCAGGAAAGGCTGCAAGTCTGGAGCAAGTTTCAGTCACTGGGGGATATATATACCAAGGGACTGACAATAGCATTGAAATCTGATGCATGTGCATGTCATATCTCAGCCATTAGAGCTCCATCCAAAAATGTGTTTCAAACAATATTAAAAGGGGTAATTTTCTAGATGCAGGGCAATGTGTAAATTGGAAAACACAGGTGAAATGTTTGCCGAGACCTGATCCCCCCCCCATACAGCACTGCGGTGGGGAGGTATGTGCATGTCCCTTCTCCTGCTTCTTAACTTGCACAAATTAGTTAGTCCAGGACTTAAAAGAACAGTAACACCAAAAAATTAATGTCTTTTAAAGTAATCAAAATGTAATGTACAGTTGTGCTGCACTGTTAAAACTGACGTGTTCACTGACTCTATAATAGTTTATATAAAAAAACTGCTGAGTAGCCATGGGGGCAGCCATTCAAAACTGAAAAAGAAGAAAAGGCACAGGATGCACAGCAGATAACAGACTCTGTCGTATACAAGGGAATTTTTCAGAATATATCTGCTATTATTGTGTATCCTGTTACATAGTTAAATTGGGTTGAAAAAAGACAAAGTCCATCAAGTTCAACCCCTCCAAATGAAAACCCAGCATCCATACACACACCCCTCCCTACTTTTAATTAAAATTCTATATACCCATACCTATATTAACTATAGAGTTTAGTATCACAATAGCCTTTAATATTATGTCTGTCCAAAAAATCATCCAAGCCAATCTTAAAGGCATTAACTGAATCAGCCATCACAACATCACCCGGCAGTGCATTCCACAACCTCACTGTCCTGACTGTGAAGAACCCTCTACGTTGCTTCAAATGAAAGTTCTTTTCTTCTAGTCTAAAGGGGTGGCCTCTGGTACGGTGATCCACTTTATGAGTAAAAAGGTCCCCTGCCATTTGTCTATAATGTCCTCTAATGTACTTGTAAAGTGTAATCATGTCCCCTCGCAAGCGCCTTTTTTTCAGAGAAAACAACCCCAACCTTGACAGTCTACCCTCATAATTTAAGTCTTCCGTCCCTCTAACCAATTTAGTTGCACGTCTCTGCACTCTCTCCAGCTCATTTATATCCCTCTTAAGGACTGGAGTCCAAAACTGAACTGCATACTCCAGATGAGGCCTTACCAGGGACCTATAAAGAGGCATAATTATGTTTTCATCCCTTGAGTTAATGCCCTTTTTTATGCAAGACAGAACTTTATTTGCTTTAGTAGCCACAGAATGACACTGTCCAGAATTAGACAACGTGTTATCTACAAAGACCCCTAGATCCTTTTCATTTAAGGAAACTCCCAACACATTGCCATTTAGTGTATAACTTGCATTTATATTATTTTTGCCAAAGTGCATAACCTTGCATTTATCAACATTGAACCTCATTTTCCAGTTTGCTGCCCAGTTTTCCAGTTTAGACAGATCACTTTGCAAAGTGGCAGCATCCTGCATGGAACCTATAGTTCTGCACAATTTAGTATCATCTGCAAAAATAGAAACAGAACTTTCAATGCCCACCTCCAGGTCATTAATAAACAAGTTGAAAAGCAAGGGACCTAGTACAGAGCCCTGCGGTACTCCACTAACAACACTGGTCCAATTAGAAAATGTTCCATTTACCACCACTCTTTGTAGTCTATCTTTTAGCCAGTTCTCTATCCAGGTACAAATACTATGTTTCAGGCCAACATTCCTTAATGTGCTTGAATGGCTTCCTCCATGGCTACATAGAGGCTTGTTTATATAAACTATAGTTGTGTTTCTGAAGCAAACTCACCCATTTTACCAGTGCAGGGCAACAGCAGTACATTATATTGTCATTCCTTTAAGACACTTTCAGTTTTCAGTGTTACTATTCCTTTAACTCTATGCCCTATAGGAGGTGGTAAGAACAAGGCTGCATTGCTCTTACTGGTGCTTTGCTTTTTACTTAGCACTACATATGAACTGTATGGTAGGCCAAAGTTCATTTTATTCAACTCCCTAGCAGTCAGATTGTGTGTCTGAATAGTAGGACAAAGATTAAATAAGCAAAGACCTGAACAAAAAGATGATCTTGACCTTAGCATTAAAAAAAGATGTAAAACACAAGAGGCAGAATGGAAAGTCAAATAAAATAAAACAAAATGCGAGAGATCTAACCAAAATAGTCATATTGGTAAATGGCTATCGACATATGGCATATCTAGTACACCATGCATTAGATTAAAGTAAGGTGAAACTCTGAAGGAGAAAAATCTAGGAGTACTAGTATATAATAGGCATAATTTTCCTCAACTTAAAAAAACAATCCACTGGACTTTTCACACTGCATAACAAGCTTTTCATAGACAATACAGTTGGTAATAACTTTCTTGAAGCTCAAATATTATAAATGATATATTTTTATGAATAGTGTATTGTACTTGGAAAACAAGTTGATGTAGGTGTCTTATATAAAAAGTCTTTTTAACATCCAGTGGTGACTTTCAGCTAAAACCATCCTGAATAAGTTTGACAGAAACAACGGGTGGGAATACACAAGATTTTAGGGTGATAAACAATTTATCTTAATAACAGTGTCCACAAAATGGCTCCTGCCTGCTTGCTGTGATTGTGTAATTCTAAGACTGAAGCAAACAAATGTAAATAATAAATATAGTGTAAGTAAAGTTTATTTTGCTCAACTAACATAATAGAAAAGAATTTGGAATTATTTCTTAGAGTGACAGGTCCTCTTTAGGGATAGGGGTAAAACAGGGGGCCTTCAATTTCCTCTGTTAAGGCGATTTTAACTTATCAGATAAGATTGAGGTGGACAGAGTTCAGTTTTGCCCACTGAGCTGCCTCGTTGCGCAACAAATTTACCTAGAATTCTGGAAAATGATGCACTGTGGGGAAAAGTGGCGATTGTATTCAAAATTGCACTTTGCACACTGCGTCAAGGTAAATGAATGTGCCCTAATGTGCAGAATTTCTAGCCTAATTCTTTATTAAGCTTTAGTTCTCCTATAAGTGCAAGCAATTTCTCTCTATTCTCTACCATAAAGATACAGTACAATGAAATACCAATTTCTCTCTATTCTGTATGATAAAGATGCAGTACAATGAAATACCAATTTCTCTATATTCTCTACCATAAAGATACAGTACAATGAAATACCAATTTTTCTCTATTCTGTATGATAAAGATGCAGTACAATGAAATACCAATTTCTCTATATTCTCTACCATAAAGATACAGTACAATGAAATACCAATTTCTCTCTATTCTGTATGATAAAGATGCAGTACAATGAAATACCAATTTCTCTATATTCTCTACCATAAAGATACAATACAATGAAACACCAGGAACATTTTGATTGAACCTGTGACAGTTGCATCAGAAAATATATGAATTGAACAATATACTTGATCTTATCTCCTCCCAGAGGAACAACAAATTAGTTCTGTGCAGATTAGACATCAGGTGCTATAAATAATTTTTTCCTACTAGTAACATGCTGGTCTTTACGGGCATGGCAAAGAGCAAAAGCAAGAATAGCCTAGTGTATGGAACATGTCCTTTCATGGGTTTTCTATAAGGCTGCTCATTTCCAAAAAATGTCAGCTTTCAAATGTTAGAAATCATCATTAATAATGATCATTAGAGAAATAAACTGAATGATAAGTGATGCTGTATACATAAAATTCTACTTAGAGGAACTAGGAAAGCTAACTGAATCTAGCCACACCACCTAAACTTCAGGACTGATCAGACCTTAGGCCTGTCCATACATCAGGAAGCATCTTCTGCAGAAGGACAGCCTACCATGTGATGATGAGGATACTTATATCAGAGAATGTAATGCAGTGATATTGACTAAATTTGTATTTGTTATTTATATATGTCCATTACCTTCTAATATCCCCTATTATTTAGCAATGCTTATATAATATATATTGTGACATCTCTTCTGTTTCATGTTGAAATTGGGAAAGAAAAAATGCAGGCCACATGCCAGCCACACCATAAAGCCCTGACTGTTACTTGGCAGACACTAAGGGGCAGATTTATCAAGGGTCGAATTTCGAAGTGGAAAAAAGGTGCATTGTGACCAAAAAACATGACGCTTTGCCCCATAAATCAACACTACTGTGCCAACCTTAAATAATTGTATTTTTATTGTTTGCCCATTTGTAAGTAAAGATTTTCTCACACATTTACATTTCAAGTGTTTTCACATTTATAATGGGTATTTATTTTTTTACTGGTCATGTTCCCAGTGGTTTTTCCCTGGCTTGAGTCTCAGTTGTACAGGCAAAGTACTGTCAATGGCTATTAGTGTGTGTTGCAAATTATCCAAAATTCGAGTATTTCTTGCACTCCAAACCTGCCCTGAGGTGCTCATGTCAGGGCAAATTATAAAAGACATGGTGGCTTGCGCCTGTTTGCCCTTATAACCTCTCTTTGATTATGATACTAGGCACGTAGACTACAACCTCCACTACCCAAATGAAGCATATGCAGAAAAGTTTGCATGTGTACTGATAACTAAGTACAGGCCATGAGAAACAAAGCAGATATGGTGCTGTCACAATTAATAAAGAATCCCTTTTACTACTGAATGTTCTACTCATGTTTCTGATAAGATATCCAGAAAAATGTGCTCCTTTGGGAGATGGAAGTGGAGGAGAGTTTGAGAAGAACTCTACTTTGCTAAACTATTTCCACCACATGATCCAGTTGTGTCAAGTCTATTGTAAAAGTTCTACTAACCTGTATCTGTAATGGACACTCTGACCCTGCAATGTTATTTTATAGGAGAAGGAAAGCTCCAAGACAGTTTATTGCCAACAGATTAGCCACAATAGTGCAAGCTAGAATGCTATATTTATTCTGCAGAATGCTTTACCATACCTGAGTAAACAGCTCTGTCTCTGTTTGTTTAGCATAGAATCTGCCATATAAGCTTCGTGTGACATCACTTCCTGCCTGAGTCTCTCCCTGCTCACTAACAGCTCTGAGCTCAGATTACAGCAGGGATGGGAGGAGGTGGAGAGGAGCAAACTGAGCATGCTCAAGCCCTGCCCTGGAGGTTTAAGCTGAAAACAGGAAGTCTGATACAGAAGCCCATGTGTACACAATTAAAGGAAAGAAATGCTGTGTTAATTTTGACAGAGGACTCAGAGCAGCATTACTTTGAGGGTTTACTGGTATATTTATATAGACCTTTCTGATAAAGCTTACTTCATTTTAGCCTTTCCTTCTCCTTTAAAGGATTGTGTATAAAACAGAAAGCCACCAAGTGCTGTTAGTAAACAGGAGCCTTGATAAGCAAGTTATAAATATACTGTTATTTAATATACGGCAATATTTTTATTTGTACTCTAAATATTTTAACATTACACATTCTAATCTAACCATAGATTTTCTCTAAGAATATGTTTTCAAACATTACAGCAAATTTACTAAGTGGCGAAAATTCGCCAGTGATGGCTTTGCAGCCATCGCAACACTTCGGCAGACGAAAATTCGCTCAGACAGCGCTAATATACTAAAATGCAAAGTTGCGTCCAGGCTGCCGAACGCTGTCGATTTTTCACTAGCATTACTTTGGCAATGCGAGCAAATGAAAGCAAAGATGCACTAGCGTTCAATTCTGCCAAGCCGTTCTGCCGTTAGAGGTCTTCACTAATTTGTATACAGCGGGAAATTTAAAGTTGAATGGACGTATATGTTGCAGCAAATACATTACATTACACATGTCCAGGGAACCTTAATAAAGACAATAGAGTTATAATGCCCAACACATGAGCCCACTGTATAGTTTATGTTCCATATGTTAGAAAATGTACGGGGGAACCTGGTTACCCAAAAAAAATTTTTTAAGGACTTTTGTAGGCTATCACTCTGAAAAAAGGAAAAGAAGCCAGTGTTTTTTCCACTAAAAAATATGATGTAAGTAACAGAAGAATGAGGAAGATCTATGCACTCCAGTGCACTTTGCCTGGTCTGAGCTGGCGAAGGAGGTAACGTTCAGTAAAATCTGCATCTTAGTGAATTTGCAGAGTAACATCCATTTGCCAGAGCGAATCACCGCTAGCGTCTATATCCTTTGCTAGCGAAGTGACGCCTGCGCCCGTTAATAAATCGGCGAAGTCCCTAAAAATGGTCACTTCGCGCTCTACTCTGACAAATGTGTCCATTTTTTCTATCTTAACTGATGCATTTTAAAAAAAACATGTTTTTCGATGACAGGATCCCTTTAAGGTTAGTGATTATAATCATGGTCCACAGTGATTATCGATTTCCTTTTTCTTAAATTGCATCTACCTGTACACACAATACCCTTTCTGGCTTGTTGAGTCTGGCATTTCTTCATGTATGATCACCATGTATGTATGTATGTATGACCACTTGCTCTTGCACATCACTGAAAAAGTAGCTTGCACTTTGGCACCACCATTTTATTATTTGAGTAATTACAGTTTCAGAAGATCTAAAATGACCAATCTTTTCTTCAGCAGCCTGTTAAAGGGATACTGTCATTGGAAACTTTTTTTTTAAATGCATCAGTTAATAGTGTTGCTCCATCAGAATTCTGCACTGAAATCAGTTTCTCAAAAGAGCAAACAGATTTTTTTTTATTTACCAGTCATGTGACTCTGATCAACTTCAGTCACTCTTTACTGCTGTACTGCGAGTTTGAGTAATATCACCCCACCCCCAGTAGCCTAACAATAGAACACTGGGAAGGTAATCAGTAGCTCCCTAACACAAGATAACAGCTGCCTGGTAGATATACAGCACTCAATAGTAAAATCCAGGTCCCACTGAAACACATTCAGTTACATTAAGTAGGAGAATTTAAACAACAGCCTGCCAGAAAGCAGTTCCATCCTAAAATGCTGGCTCTTTCAGAAAGCACATGACCAGGCAATATGACCCGAGATGGCTGCCTACACACCAATATTATAACTTAAAAAAATACACTTGCTGGTTCAGGAATGAAATTTTATATGGCAGAGTTAATTATTTGCAGTGTAAACAGTGTAATTTAGAAATAAAAACTACACCATAAAAATCACGACAGAATCTCTTTCATGAAATTCTTATCTTCTCTGTCCACTGTAGTTTGTTCCAGCTCTCTCCTTTTGCTTCCTTTAACCACACTGTCATTGCATCTAATTTTTAAACATATTAACAAGAATTATTATCTTTCCAAGCTATCAGCTGACCTTGCTTCTTCCATTCTGCCCAAAGCTGTTTATAAGTGCTGTATTCTGTCACATGCTTAAGTTACTTAATTCTCTCTCCAGCTGATCTGTTTGCAGTCAGGCTGTCACACTGCTCATACTGTGTGAACAAGAAGATGAGTATGATAACTAAGCATTTGATTTTGACAAGATCTTAAGGCAGAGACACACGCTCAGATTCGGGGAGATTAGTCGCCCAGTCACTTTAAGCGACTTCGGAAAACAAAGGGCTCTGAGTGCCATCCTGCCAGCAATTTACATTCTAGCCGGCTGGACGGCAGTTCGGGGAGATTAGTTGCCCCGGAAGAAGAGGAGATTTGTTAATCCTTTCATTCATTTCAATTTCATTTTATTAATTTCATTTCAATTGTATTCTAATCATGGTGTCATAAAAAGAAGTCTATGGGGTACTTGAATAGAGGCACACGTTGTGATGATCAACTTTTCTCAGCCTTATATTTCAGGCCAAAGGCCACTCAGTGTAGCTGCATACAGGTTGACCCAGTGTCTGTGGAGCTACATGGAGCTACTGATGGAAGCAAATCCCCATCTGTCAACCTACATAAAAAAACACGTGCTCAGAAAAGTGGATTTTCTACAGTGTGTGCCCCTACCATAAGGTCATAAAAAAACAGTAATAGAGAACAGTCTTCCCTTCAATACACTTTTTGACTTGGAATACGATATAGAACCCATTTTACGCTTTTAATTTTAGCCTTAAAGGGATACTGTCACTGACTTCTGCACTGAAATCTGTTTCTCAAAAGATCAAACATATTTTTTATATTTAACTTTGAAATCTGACCTGGGGCTAGATATATTGTCAGTTTCCCAGCTGCCCCAGTCCTGTGACTTGTGCTCTGATAAACTTCAGTCACTCTTTACTGCAAGTTGGAGTGATATAACCCCCACCCCAGAAGCCCATCAGCAGAACAATGGGAAGGTAACCAGATAACAGCTCCCTAGTAGATCTAAGAACAGCACTCAATAGTAAAAATCCAGGTCCCACTGCGACACATTCAGTTACTGTACATTGAGGAGGAGAAACAACAGCCTGCCAGAAAGCAGTTCCCTTCTAAGGTGCTGGCTCTTTCTGAAAGCACACGACCAGGCAAAATGACCTGAGATGGCTGCCTACACAGCAATATTATAAATTAAAAAAATACACTTGCTGGTTCAGGAATTAAATTTTATATGGTAGAGTGAATTATTTGCAGTGTAAACAGTGTAATTAAGAAATAAAAACTACACCATAAAAATTGTGACAGAATCCCTTTAAGTACTTATTGTAGTGTCTTGTTACTAATTTTCACTTTGTGAGTGTTGCACATTCTCCTGGTGTAATTTAAGGGTGTGACCTTGGGCCACTCCTTTTTAATCTCTACACACATGACTTGTAACCTATTCTTTTTTAATTCAATGTATTTATCCCTCCATTAACACATAGATCATAAACATCACCTAATGCTTTCACCACAGGAACAGTGTTTAATGCTGTTTTTACTTTCACCAATAGCACCCTGAGATGCAGCAACTTACCAGGTATATGACCAGGTATACACTTTCCTAGGCCTACCTACTTGTATATCCTTGCTGAGAACAAATACAGCCATATCTGGCCCAAACTCTCTACACAAGTCATAAAGTATAACCAGTGGCATGTTATGTTACTGTATTCTGATGAATTTGCCTGCTTTATTGAGGTTTCTTTTGGGAATCAGAACTGTTACCTACCCTCATGTCATCAGGGTGATTATAGGGGTCATTTATGCCTTGGAAGGCAGTGTGCAAAGTAAGAAAAAAACGGTTCAAACCACTATTTGCTTGCATTCAGCTCGATGTCAGCATTTGGCAGCAATGTATTCACAAGGGACATCATTTTGATGTGCAAGTTAGGGAGCTGCAGCAGACTCAAACTACAATGTACTTCATGATTGTGGAGAGCTCAATAAGTAATGGGTGCTTTAGCAGACTCCTTTGCATAGAGTCAAGAGTCAGTACAGAAAAATGTTGATAAAGGGCCCGGATAGGCCCGAACATTGCCCTTTTTCAAATGTTCATGGGCTAAATAAATCACTTCTTTCACTGAGCAGCTCAATGGTGTGCTTCTGGATTTCACCTGCGGTCTGGATGTGCACTGCACCTTGCGCTAGACCAAAAAAAAAACTAATACAAGGTGCAGAGTGCATCCAGACCCCAGGTGGAATTGGTTTTTACTGGATCACCAAGGGGAGCTCTTGCTCTTGGGTTGTCAATGACCCCTTATGAACAGGCCTGGATTGGCAATCTATGAGTTCTGGCACATGCCGGAGGGGCTGCTGTAAGATGCCATAGAAAATAACCAATTAGCGGGCTGATGGGGGCTGTTTGGGCCTCAATGTACTTGGAATACTGGGGCATATTCTGACACCCAGTCCAGACCTGCTTATGAATCACTTATGAATTCACATATTCATTTTAAGACATTTAAGATAGTTAACATTACTAATCAAAGTGACGAAGAATTATGTTCAAAAAATCTTTATATTTAAAAAAAAAAAGCCTTCACAAGGAGCCAAATAAAAGGAAGTAATAGGCCTGCTACTCTTTCATGCCAAACACTTATCAAGATGCCGCTAACCTTAGCTGCATAAAACTGGACAAATGAGTACAAGTAAGCTTGATTGAGGAGGTCTAGAATTTTTGAATTCTAAATGCAATGCAGATAAGGAAATACAACTGTGGTAAAGGGGAAGTTTGCATTTGAAACATTTAATTGCTGCATTTTATTATGGCAGGAAAACCAAGCCCAGAAAAGTCACACCATTCCTTTTGTTTGTACCCACAAAATAACAGAAGAGAGAGGAGACAATAGACATATGTGGCAATAGGGTGTAGAAAATCAGGTATTATAGAGAATTAAAAACAAGTCAAAGTTACATTGTGACAGCTCATGTTCAATAAAAACCCCAGTCTTTCACCTTACACAATGTTATTACTAGTTGGGGTGTCTCTGTATGTGAATAACCTCAATTTTATTACAGAAGAGAAAATATGTCTGTAAAACGCTGAGGAAATGTGTCGGTAAATAAATAGATCAACTAAAAGAAGAGACTAATTCCTCACGATATTGCTCTTACCTGGATTTTAAGGTCCTTCCAAGTGATCAGCACAGAATGTTTTGCTGCCTTCTCAGTTCCAAAAAGGGATTGTGTGAGACAAAGCAGGTTTATTGCTCTGTAGCGCAGTTCAAATACCTCCCTCTCTCTTCCGGGTGCAACACTTTCTAAAGTCCTTTGACACTTATCACTGGCTTTGTTTGTGGCGTTTCAGCCACTCTCTTTTCACGAATGTTCCTTTTAGTATTTAGCAAAAGTTGGAAGTTTGGCAGCTCCGATCAAGGGTGGATATAGTACCTGCAGGCAGCTGTTCTAGGTCATAACAGGTTTACTGTTTGCTGAAAGCCTTTGTATAATACTCTCCCTGGAGGGCTGAACCAGCCATGATAATATCTCTATGGAAACGACTGAAAGTTTAACCAGTGTCTAGAGATTACATAGGGTGTTTTTACAATAGGCCTCGGGCGCACCTGAGTAAGTGGCCTGGTGAGTTTCTGGGGAAGGTCTTGTCTAATAATAAAGTACTTTGTTTTAGCACCTATTGAGTGTACTAAATTTAGACTTTTTTTCTTTTTATTTATTTTATCCAACTTTAACTCTGTAAACAGACTGGGGCCCTTGTTAAAGTTGAGGGTCCGATGAATTCAACCCAATATCAACTAATTCTTCAGGATAATGTTCAAGCATCAGTTACAAAAAAAAAAGTTTGCAGGATGATATATCAGTGATTGTCTGCATGTAGGGTTGCCACCTTTTCTGGAAAAAAAAACGCGTTCCCATATTATATTGTATAAAACTGGCATTATGCATCATTCTTACCAGCTAGCCAGGTGGCAACCCTATTTGCATGGTTGTGTGGCTGTTTGTCACAAGGAAGGGTTGCTTTTGCATACCTCCCAACATTTATAAAATCTAAAGAGGGACAAACATTAGCCACGCTAAATTTTTTGACCATGCCTATTTTATGGTCACACGTCCATAGATTATAATATTTGAATGCATTTCTGCCCTGTTGTATGTGATATAATAGTTTTGCTAATGAAGCTGTAATTGCCCTTTAAGATGTGAGTCACAGTTTCCCCAAGAGACAAGCTTATCTTAAATACTTACAATTGTTTCTTTGCTTATCTTAAATTTTTACAAATGTATTAAAGTGCAGCTGCTCAGTGTTCTGGGATCTCTGCCTCTTATTTCTACAAACTTAGAATGCTAATAGATAGTGTAGAAAGGGAATTATTTCCAGGTGTATGTTAACTGACTGGTGCTTAAAAGCACCCTGTTTTCTCAACATAACTCCTCAGTGAAGGGTAAGTGCACAATGGTCTTTCTACTCAGTCACACTGGTTGCTGGGGGACTTGCTTTTAAATGCACTACATACTTAGAATGCAAATGGATAGTGTAGGACTCACGTTCAACGAGGGGCCTCGACGAGGCACGTAAGCTTACATATTTTGGCCAAAGTTTTTAAAGGCAAACTGTGCTCTGGCAATCTTTCTTCTTCTTTTTGGTTACAAAAGAGTTTCAGCGCCATAAGCAGCACCTTGAAGCTCTGCAGCACAGTCTTTCAGCATCCTGCGCATGAAGATAGCAGGCCACCGATGGATCAGCTAGTGATAAAGTTGGCACTTAATGGACACTTCACTTATACTGTATGTGGAGGAACAGAAACCTGATGCCTGTTAAAAATTATTTTTATAATTTAACAAATAAAACGTTAGCACCTAACCAAATAAAAATCCTACAAAAAGGACTCAAATATGTTCCTACCAATCCTATCAATAAATCCCAAACTTATATAGATACTCATAAATTTATTAGAAAATTAAGTTTAAAACATGTTTTTGCTAAGAAAGAAATTATATCTGAGTCAAAAATATACGAATACAAACAAACCGAATTAAAACCGAAATCAGTTTTCAATCCCACATTTGCGAACAGCCATTTCATAAACACCTTTAAAGAACTCGTCTTTAAAGAGATTGAAGCCATAGAAACCCCAAAGGACACCTTTAAACATAACCTAACTATTGGTGAAAGAAAAGCTCTTAAAGACCTTCAGAAAGATACCTCCATTGTGATCAAGTCCATAAACAATATCCCATGGAATGAAGGATACATCATTTGGACTTGTGATGTAACCTCTTTGTACACTATTATAGACCATAAATTAGGGATCCAATCTGTAAAACATTATTTAGATGAAGATAATACATTGGCAAAAGATCATAAAGAATTTTTACTTCAAAGCATTGATTTTATACTCACCAAAAATTATTTTTGGTTTGAAGGTGATTATTACCTACAAGTTAAGGGGACAACAATGGGAACACAGAATAGAGTGGATTCAACCAGACTGTTCAATCACTAAGCCTCCGTCCAATGAAGCCAATATCAAATAGAACAAGAAAGTGATGAATTTCAGTCCAACGCAGTGGGATGCTGCAAAATCAGTGCTTTATTCGACACAAAATGTTTCGAGCTAGGCTCTTTGTCAAATTCGAGTCGAATAAAGCACTGATTTTGCAGCAACCCACTGCGTTGGACTGAAATTCATCACTTTCTTGTTCTATTTAACAATGGGAACACGTTTTGCGCCGAGCTACGCAAATTTGTTCATGGGACATTGGGAACAGAATAATATAACACCATATTTAAATACAAACAACGGATTAATCACATGGAAACGTTACATAGATGATTGCCTGTTTATTTGGAAAGGTACAGAGATTGAACTATCACAATTCCTAAAAGACCTCAACAAAAATGATTGGAATATGAACTGTTAAAAAATAATAAAAAACAGCAAAAAAATATATCAGATACTTTTATTTATTTTATTATCACTTATAATAACTCAAACAAAAAATAATGCAAAAACATTGGCATATACTCCGTAAAGATAAAGACCTCCACGAACACGAAACACCCTCGTATAATCTACAGAAAACCACGTACAGTCAAACAATTGCTGGAGCCAAGCTGTCTACCTCTGAAGGAACAGAAACACATGTTAGATCCATTTAACACTGGAATAACAAATGGATTTTTTCCATGCAGAACTTGCAAAGGATGAAAGACTAGTAAAACAAATGAAAGAAAAGTAACAAAATTTAAATCTAATGTAACAGACAGAATTTGACATTAAAAACATAACTTGCAATAGCAACAATGTCATATACTTGTTACAATGTCCTTGTAATCTGCAACACATAGGAAGAACCAACAGAAGCTTAAAAACACGAATAAGAAAATACAAGAATAATATTAAAAAAGGACTACTGACCCACAGCGTATCCGCACATTTTAAAAAATACCATAATTCCGATCCCTCATTGCATATTTTCGTAGGTATTGTACAAAAGAAAGTTCATTGGCGAGGGAGTGATATCATAAATACGATATCCAGAGAATTGACTCTCTGGATCCATAAGCTCAAAACATTAGCACCACTCGGTCTCAATATAGAGATAGATTTAAAATGTTTTTTAAATGATTAATGTAATAAATCAATGTTTTATAATGTTCATATTTATAAATATTTATTTATGTTTTAATTATACCTAATTATCCATATGTGTTGGACTAATTATGTTAATTAACCCAACCGGCAAACAATAGGGATGTCGCGGACTGTTCGCCCGCGAACTAATTCGCGCGAACATCGGCTGTTCGCGTCCGCCGAATGTTCGCGAACGTCGCGCGACGTTCGCCAATTTGGGTTCGCCTTAGCTGGCGCTTATTTTTGGCAGCCAATCAGGAAGCTCTCCCTCCTGGACCACCCCCACACCCCCTGGACCACTCCCCTTCCATATATAAACTGAAGCCCTGCAGCGTTTTTTCATTCTGCCTGTGTGTGCTTGGAAGAGCTAGTGTAGGGAGAGAGCTGTTAGTGATTTGAGGGACAGTTGATAGTAACTTTGCTGGCTAGTAATCTACTTGATACTGCTCTGTATTGTAGGGACAGAACTCTGCAGGGATTTGAGGGACATTTTAGGTTAGGTAGCTTTGCTGGCTAGTAATCTACCTTCTACTGCAGTGCTCTGTATGTAGCTGCTGTGGGCAGCTGTCCTGCTGCTGATCTCTCATCTGCTGACTGCTGCCTGTAACCCAATAGTCCTTGCAAGGACTGCTTTTATTTTCTTTTTTGTTTTTTTTACTTTGCTACTGTAAGAGCCCAGTGCTATTAGTCTAGCTGTGTTGGGGAGTGGGACTGGTGTGCTGCTCCTCCTAGTAGTTCACCACTACCAGCACCAACCAGCACCAACCAGAGTCAAAATTGTTGCTAATTAAGTTAGAAACTGTTTTTTTTCTGGCTGTTCAGTTCAGAGAAAAGAGGGACTTTCCAGTACAAAAGAGGAACAGGGGGTTGAGTGGTCAAAAGAGGGACAGTTGGGAGGTATGCAAGTGCCACCTAGCTGTGTGAGCTTTTTCACATTCTGTCTAAATAACAATAATAATTCCGTGTCCGTAAACATCACCTGAGTGATGTTTTTACAGCAGCAATAATATATTCCGTATCCACTACTGTATACGTTGCCCTTGCAGGCATTGTTTGCCCAGTCTTTAACCAAGTGCCACCTAGCTGTGGGAGCTTTTTCACATTCCGTGTCCAGAAACATCACCTGAGTGACGTAGTGTGATTTCTGCCCTTTACAGCACAAAACGCAGCGCTGTGTCAACAATGTATTTTTCAGATACATTTTTGCCCTTGATCCCCCTCTGGCATGCCACTGTCCAGGTCGTTGCACCCTTTAAACAACTTTAAAATCATTTTTCTGGCCAGAAATGTCTTTTCTAGCTTTTAAAATTCGCCTTCCCATTGAAGTCTATGGGGTTCGCGACGTTCGCGAACCGTTCGCATTTTTGGACGCAAGTTCGCGAATATGTTCGCGAACATTTTTTCCGCCGTTCGCTACATCCCTAGCAAACAATCAAATGTATTTAAAGAGTGACGAAATACAACAGGAAGTATGCAACTGATGAAGTACAATTGATACAAAACGCGTTGGGCCTTTGTTGATAAAATAAATATTTTTCCTTTTAAATTAACTATTGAGTCAAATTGATTATTTTGGAATTACTGCATTGAAAAACCGGACTGCTGGGCCAACACACAGGAAAATCCGTGCCGATTCATTCTACAGATACACAACTCAAGTTGCAACAGACCCGTCACAATCCACTCCATCTTGCAGTAACCGCCAAAAAGACAGCATATACACTATTTCCCTGTGTGCATCACCTGGTAAGTGCAACGGCCCGCAGGGCCAAATCTAAATTCTGCCGATAGCGATCCCCTCACTTCGCAATATGCGGCAATAACCTTTATGACACGCATACTACCAAGACATCCGTATGTGAGTAAATTAAAAAGAGCATATTCTAATTAAACTATGGTAATGCATTCTACAATTTAGATACTCCAGAAATCCAATAATCTCTTATCAACGCACTGAACTTTTGCATTATTGTCTGTTAAAAATTACTGTTGTCCTTTAAATGATCATGTGACTGCAGATGGCTTTTGCCGGTTACACAGTTGCAAGGTCATTAGCAACACCCTTGGATCTCTGAGACAGAGTTGCTATTACAGAGAAGATCACAAAAGGGAGCAATGCCCAAGGCACACATTGGGCTTGGTACCCAGCAGAATAAATACAGAGGCAGGTCCTGGAGCCCCAGTAATAAAGCCACAGAATCTGCTCATGTGGTTCTCAAAATGTAGCAGCTGGACAAAGAAATAGAGTATATTGCAAAAGCAAGTGAAGAGCAGGATGCAGAGGTGGCAGGATTCCTGAGCAAGATTCACATCCATCAATAGCTAGTCAACTAGGACAATGATGATTATGAAAATCTAATAAAGCTTTGCCTGGTTGCACAGCACATTTGTTTGTTTTGTCATCTAAGGGTAGAACTACACAGGTGATTTTGGGTGTGCGTCTATCTGTTCCGATACAACACGAGAAAGCGCAGGCGTCAAGTCGGATGTGCCAGGTTGAGTTCTCCTTTAACTGTAGCCTTAAAGGAAAACTATACCCCCAAAATGAATACTTAAGCAACAGATAGTTTATATCAAATTGAATGACATATTAAAGAATCTTACCAAACTGGAATATATATTTACATAAATATTGCCCTTTTACATCTCTTGCCTTGAACCACCATTTCGTGACTCTATCTGTGCTGCCTCAGAGATCACCTGACCAGAAATACTACAACACTAACTGTAACAGGAAGAAGTGAGGAAGCAAAAGGCAGAACTCTGTCTGTTAATTGGCTCATGTGACCTTACATGTGGTTTTCATGCAATAATGTAGGATAGGAAGGAGCTGACGATCCGCAGACTTGGCTGCAAAATTCCTTTATTACCACTGGTCAGCTCCTTCCTATCCTACATTATTGCATGAGTACAAGTTTGGCCTGGCTGGTGTGGCTTTAGTAGGAGAGTGAGCAGTAACACAGGTAGAGATCGTTTGAACAAAACTCCATTTTTGTACTTACATGTGGTTTGTATGTGTGCACAGTGAGTGCTGCCCCCCTCCCGAGCTGCAAAGCCCTCGCCCTCCTCCCCAGGTGTAAATCCAGGCTCTGCATCCCCTGGCGCCCCCACTGCCGGTGAGCAGTCTGTGTGCGGGTCTGGACATGGGCGCAGGATGTGCACAACCCACCTCACTTCCCCTCTAGACGCGCGGCTTTTTATCTGTGGTGCGATATCCGTTTGGCCGCGTGGGAAGGAGGGGAGCAGGCCCTGGTGCAACTCCTGCTCCACCCTAGGTACACCGCCAGCCGGCCACTGCCTCCTCTTCCAGGCTCCCTCCCCCCGGTTCCGACGCCTATGCATATAATATACATATTTATACATTTATTGGCATACACCCTCAAGCATATAATATAGTATCTGTTTTTTCATTGATATTTATATGTTCTGGTTTTAAACACTAGAGGGAAGTCAAGTTTCACTTATAGTTTTACAAATCTCTACAGGATTTTGATGAAGCTGAGGGAGGGTACAGCAAAGAGTAAGATAAAAAGAGTAAGATAATTAAGCATTTGTTCAGCAAGTGAGAATTTATGTCTAGTTCTACTATTTACTTATGCAGATCCGATTTGTGCTTGGCTCTAGCTTGTTTTAGAGGCAAATTTACTAAGCGGCGCAAATTCGATAGTGTCCGCTTCGCCCACATCGCAAATTCGACAGGACAACGCTAATTCACTAAAATGCGAACTTCCGTCCAGGGCACCTGTATGCTGGCGAAGTTGCGCTAGCGTTAGCGAAATTACGCTAGTGTTGGGTAATTTGCATGCGGCGGCAAATACATTACATTATACAAGTCCAGTAAACCTTAAAAAAATAAAATGTTATAATGCCCTACACATGTGCCCAGTGTATAGTTTACGTGCCATATGGTAGGAAATGTATGGGGAATGAACTTTTTTATAAGTTTTCTTTCCAGCAATAGCTTTCTTGTGGCCACGAGTTTCTCCTGTCTCAGCTGATGACCTCTTCACGGTTACCATTGGCTTCTTGGTTGATTTTCTAAATAATGCTCTCCATACTGGGTCACTCTGCTGTTTTTAGGCACCATCGCGCCATAGTCTTTACATTTCTTAATACTTCATTGAAATTGTGCTTTGGAGTATGTTTATAGTTTGGATTTTTTTTTTTCAGAATTGTACTGTTTATAATTTTTATTGTGAGTATGAGTGACTCTTCAAGATCTAAGTTGTTTCCTATTGGCTATATATATATATATATATATGTATGTATGTATATAGATATATATATATATATATATATATATATATATACACATACATATATGTATTCAGCAAATGACAGCACTCCAAGGATGATTCCAACAAGATAAGCAATGAAATTAAGTAAAGGTTTATTATATCCCTTATTGTAAACCTTTACTTAATTTAATTGCTTATCTTGTTGGAATCATCCTTGGAGTGCTGTCAATTGCTGGATATTTGACTTTTTAATTCTGACTCGCACCTAGGTTTCACGCTTACTTATGGTTGTGCACTCCATACACTGAGGCTATATATATATATATATATATATATATATATATATATATATATATATATATATATATATATATATATATATATATATATATATATATTTCTTGTTGCATAGACCCAACCCATGAATAAGTGCCTGTGTTTCAAAATACGTAGGGTGGAGGGAGGTGGGGCCTTCAGTTTGCACGGATGAGCCACGACCCCTCTGCAAATCGAAATCATTCAATTAATTATATGATGACTGAAGGCAATTGGTTGCACACGAGTTTATTTACAAGAATAGTAAATACTTATTTAATCAACGCTTTTTAGTTTATTTGTAAATAATTCTGGAAACAGCAGTTCTTTTCTTCACTTCGATATTATGGTCTATTTTGTCTAGATCAGTGACATAAGCTCTCCGTTAATTAGATTGTAATGATAGGTTGTAAAGCGACAAAATGTGGAAAGATAAAAATTAGTTAATTCATATAAAATAACATTTAATAAAGCTGAAACGCCTGATATATAAATGTTTGGGTTAGTTTAGAAAAATAAGAAAATCTAAGAATTGAGATTAGGTTGCGAGAGACAATGCTTTTTATGTTTAGTGGGCAGCTGTATTTCAGTATAAAGAATGAGCTGCACCTCAGCAGCTGAATGAGAAATGGATATGGCCTCAAAGAATAAGAAATGTAATATCTTTAAAAGAAGCATGATTGTGTATAGCAAGGGGTAAATTGTATTCTTCAAAGGAGCTAGCGAAACTGTATAGAATTGAAAAGTAATGAAACCTAATCTTTCTGCATGAGGAGATAAAGAGCGTGTAATATATAAAGGGGAAGATAACTTTCAGGAGCTAAAGGTGAGTATGTGATATGTGCATTGAGGGCAGAGATACAGAATTTTGTGCAATCTGCGGCTCAGATTATATTATGAAATACTACCCAAATAGCATAAAAGCAATATGTTTCTTATATTTTTTAAATATTGCAAAATAACAGATAGGTGGGTCTGACTTGCAGGGTTAAAGGGATTTGCCTTTGCGTTAACTTTAAGTATGTTATAGAAGGGCTAATTTTAAACAACTTCTCAATAGGTCTTCATTATTTTATTTTTTATAGTTTTAAAATATTTGCCTACTTCTTCAGATTATTTCCATCTTTTAAATGGGGGTCACTGACCCCGCTTAAAAAACAAATGCTCTGTAAGACTACAAATCTATCTTTCTATCCCTGTAGGTAGGAAAAACACATTGTCCAATAAAAAACACCCCACCACAATATAGCCTGCACTGCACTCCTGTTTAAAAAGCAATACAAAAAAATATATCTAATGCTTTATTAGGGAGGTAACAACTGGGACTGAGGGAAAAGGATTCATGCCGAGTATAAATCCTGTCTTTCCTTCACATCCCTACAGGCAGCACTCACACACATGAAAGTTCAAAAGCAGTCTAAGTAAGGAGGGATACTAGGAGCATGAGGCATCAAGGACAGCTTGAGCAAATGTTGCTTTTTGAGACACTGAAACATCCAATTTGTAATGTTTAACAAATGTTGAGAATTTTGACCACAAAGCAGCTCTGCAAATTTGGTCCAACAAAAGCCCTGCATACTCTGCCCAGGATGTTGCCACTGCTCTAGTAGAAAATGCCTTTAACTCATCAGGAACTAGCTTTATTGGTAAAATAGGTTGTCATCTTAATCTACCGAGTTATAGTCGCTTTGGCGACTGGTCTGCCTATTTTCTGGTCACAAAAGAAAATAAAAAGAGCATCAGATATTCAAAAAGGTTTTACCCCATTTAAATAAATCAGAAGACAGAACTTGACATCCAGAAGATGTAACCGTTTCTCTTTATCACTTTTTGGATCTGGAAAAAAAAGAAGGCAATAAAACTTCAAAGTCTCTGTGAAATTCAGAATTTACCTTAGGTGAAAATGATGGATTAGTTCTTATATTAATTTAATTCAGAAGGACCTGAAAATATGGTATTTTACATTATATGGCCTCTAACTCCCCAATTCTTCTCGCTGATGCTATGGCAAATGAGAAAAAGCTGCTGTGGATAGGGATTGGAACAGAGGTTGACTTAAGGACTAGCCTTAAATTCCAATTGGGTACACAAATTTGATGCTTAGTTTTCAAATTGAAAACAGCTTTTAATGGTACTAGATGCCAAGTTCTTAGAAAAGCTTTCCTGCAGAAAGTCCAGAATGACTGGTACCGAAGCCGATTCTGGCAAAACATTATGTCGCTTGCACCAACTCCAGATCCTTTGATATGACCCTTGATGATACCCCTAGGGCCGATATCACATCCTTCTCAATTTCCAAGCATGTAGCTGGAGGGCTTTTGGGTTTGGATTAACAACCGTACCCTGAAGACAATTGCCATTCCATTTTTTGTTCCAGGTTTTGAACATTTGCATTTGATAGCAAGACAATGATGACCATCTCCGTTTATTTTAATGGTGTGTGGACAGACAAAATATATTGACTGTTGGTTTTTCTTGCTTGCAACTGTTTACAAGATCCACAACATTTTGCTGGTCAAGCACTGAATTTTTTCCTTCATACCTATCTTTGCACATAAAATTTGAAATATCTTTCTGTGCGGGGTAGCACCTTCTTCTTGAGGCTCCAGGAAGATCACTGCTAGGAAAGAGCTCATGAAGAACATTAGCATCAGTGTCATCAGTCTCTTAAAGGACATGTAAAGGCAAAAAAATAAAAACCCATTTTTACTTTCTTTAATGAAAAAGAAACCTATTTCCAATATACTTTAATAAAAAAATGTGTACCGTTTTTATAAGAAACCTGACCATATGCAATGAAATTCTCCCTTCATTTAATGCTGTGGATAGGGATTGTCAGATGGTCCCTAACTGCTGGGCAGGTAAACAATCATACTTGTGCACAGCAGGGGGCCTTACTTCCCAGCCATGCAGAACTCAAGCAGCTTTGTTTGTTTCCCTGTAGAGCAGTCAGTGACTGTGTAGAGATTTGTATTGGATTTTATTTTTGTCTTTACATGTACCCTAAACTGTTTTAAACAGATAAACTGGTATTCTATTTAGAGGATTATTTTGCTGCAGCCACAGGTTCTGCAGAGTTGGAGAACGTTTATATTAAACAATACAAAACTAAAAAATCCACATTAGATTACATAACAACACAGGACCCAGTGCAGTCTGCATATTCTGATTATTAATCAGTCTTGCTGTATTGGCTTCTGGTAGATATTATTTGAATTGTGCTGTTTTGATAATTTATGACGATCCCTAAGCAGCCCAGACCCCACAGAGAATGTGCACAGTCTTGGTCTTGCAAAGATGTTTAACAAAGTTACAAGATGGTGACCCTCTGTGGCCAACTTTGAAAGCATAAATCATTTGTTTCATTAGGCTTGTGGTGCAGTAAGTTCATGTTTATGTTTAGTATACAAAATACAGCATTTCTAGTCTTATTCTATTTTAGACTTTACTTCCCCTTTAATTTCACTAACTTTTCTGACATCACTTAGGTACAGTTCTACAATTTTATTTTTACTGGTTGTAACATATACAGAACAACTTAAAACACTAAAATTAACTATAGAAAAAAACAGATACAAATTAACTCATTCATTTCAGTCTGCACCATATTAAAATTATGAAGTTGACTAAGCTAATAATGGGTAAAATTGTTTATGTATCCTCATATTGTTTTAAACATGGGATTTACGTTTATGAACAATTCAAAATAGCTGTAAGCTCAAGACAACCTACTTCAGCTACATCATAGACTATGCTTAGTTAACAACCAAACAAATATTTACCGCCTGATGTAGCATGGTTGCTATGGTCACTTAATTTGGGAAATTTTATCATGTAATTGTGGACACCTTTTTCCTTGTCAATATTTTGATTAAATGCATTTTTAACTGTCTGTGCTGTTACTTTTTTGTTTCTTTTACAGCCTTTTTACAGCTGAAATAGTCTTTATAGTCTTCATATAATCATTCTAGTAGCATAATTTATTTTCAAAGGTTCTAATGCCCCTCATTTTTAAAGGCAACAACAAATAGCAAGACTAGGAAATGTTATTGCTGCTTTGTGTTAAGACAACCCCAATTACTAACTAAATCCTTTAATTTAACAACCTACATTGGAGCTTTGCGCCTACCCAGAGTACTTAGCAGGAAAGCAAGGTGTATACATAAGGTGTATACATAATAGCAATTGTAGATTTTTTTCCTCTGCACTTGAACATAATTTTATCATAAAAGCCTATGTGAAAATAACTATAATACTAAGCTTACGGATACAAATTAGATTTTTTTCAGAATCAGTTTATCATGTTTTGTTACATAAAAGAAAATATTCTGAAAGGCAAAAGAGGATACAAAGTGTTCAGAACATAGGTTTACTAGTAATAACCATTCATACCAAAGGCTAAAATAATCGTCCCCTGTAATCGTTGTATAAAACAAATTCAAGTTTTTGACAGATTAGCTGGGTGCGGTTTAGAAATATCACTTAAAACTTACCTTTATTAAAAAAGTTTTTTTTCTTCTCAATAACAAAGTGTGCCTTACTACTTTCTCCAAAGACATTTATAGCATACATAGCTATATCCAGTGAGGCAAACTTTTTCACTAGAGATTTTTCCACACCTAGGAAGAGAGAGTTGATTCGTGTTTCCAGTATAACAAATAATGCAAGCATTTGATATTCCATCAAGGAAAGTGCTTAAAAATGTGCATTTGGGGCTGATTCCCACAAAATCCAACCAGCCCTGCTCATCTGTTCCACTTCCTGCCCATTGAATTCTCTGGCTATGCAGGAGAGCTGGCAGCAGTCAGCACTGTGGGATACTAGCCAATCAGCAGCTGGGCTGACCTGATAGGGAACCAAAGCCTGTCTTTGCTTGTGTGACTGCAGGGCTGAGATTGGCTGTCCCCTCCTTCTTTGATTCTGGCATGGACTGTTAGGACACCCCACACATCATTTGAAAAATGGACATTGACTGTAAGATCTATAGGGAGCACCAATAAAGGGACCATTTTTGACGATAATGTTAATTTTTAGCTCAGAGTAACGGACTATGTATTGTTCATTATTGCCTAAAAACTTAGGTTTTTTTTCTGTTATCCAGAATTGTCAGGACCTTGGGTGTTACAGATAATGGATCTTTTTATAATTTGGATCTCCATACCTTACTAAAAAAAATAATTTAACATTAATGAAACCCAACAGGATTGTTTTGCTTCCAATAAGGATTAATATCTCAGTTGGGACCAATTACAAGTTACTGTTCCTTATAACAGAGATAAAGGAAACAATGCTTAAAAAATTTGAATTACTTGATTAAAATGTAGTCTACGGGAGATGACCTTCCTGGAGCTTTCTGGATAACGGATTTCCAGATAACGGATCCCATCTTTGTTCTAGGTCTCTCCTTTTATAATGGATTTTAAAGAACTTATTTGTTCTTAAAAACTTAGTTAATGAATTTCTAGTATAAAGTGTATTAGAGAATAACAGAGATTACTTCCAAAGGTTTCAATGCATTTTATAAACCATAATCTTTTCTTACCATCTCTTGATCCTTCTTGAATTTATTCTGTTTCACTTTCATCGGCCAAGCTGATTCTGACTTTCTACTGTCTTTTCTATTAAAATATATGCCAAATATGAAATATCTGATTTAATTTAATAGCCATTTAAAAATGTATGCATAATTAGATAAGTATTAAAAAGGTTAATTAACACAAGTAAACTTAAAGGGATTCTGTCATGTTTTTCATGGTGTATTTTTTTTTTTAATTTCTGAATTACATGGTGTACATTGCAAACATCACTTAAAATTAATTTCTTGAACCAATAAATGTATGATTTTAAAGCTGTAATATTGGTGTGTAGGCAGCTAATTCAGGTCATTGTTCCCAATTCTGAGATTTTGGCACGAGCCAGCACTACACAATAGGACTGCTTTCTGATAAGCTATTGTTTTTCCTTCTCAAAATAAGGCTGAGGGCACATGGAGAAACTAGTCGCCCGTGGTTAGATATCTGCTACCGAGATCTCGCTGAAATGCTTTCCCAATGGTCATCATGTAAATTGCCGGTGGGAGAACAGAAGTATTGCTTAATTTTTCCAAAGTCATCCAAAGGAAACTTTGGGTGACTTCAGAGAAAGAAGCGACTTGCAAGCCTTTCCATTGGTGATTCACTTTATTGCCGATGGAAAGGCATTTCAGGGAGATTTAGTCACCCATGGTAGCGGAGATTTTAGGGTCTGATTCAGGGAGATTACTCGCCTGACAAATCTCCTCTTCTTCTCAGCGACTAATCTCCCCTTCTCAAAATAAGGCTGAGGGCCCATGGAGAAACTAGTCGCCCGTGGTTAGATATCTGCTACCGAGATCTCGCTGAAATGCTTTCCCAATGGCCATCATGTAAATTGCCGGTGGGAGAACAGAAGTATTGCTTAATTTTTCCAAAGTCACCTAAAGGAAACTTTGGGTGACTTCAGAGAAAGAAGCGACTTGCAAGCCTTTCCATTGGTGATTCACTTTATTGCCGATGGAAAGGCATTTCAGGGAGATTTAGTCACCCATGGTAGCGGAGATTTTAGGGTCTGATTCAGGGAGATTACTCGCCTGAAAAATCTCCTCTTCTTCTCAGCGACTAATCTCCCCGATCTGCCTTCCGCTGGCTAAAATGAAAATCGCCTGGGGGCAGGCACTCTGAGCACTTCGTTTTCCGAAGTCGCCCATAATTGCCTCACGAGGAAACTTCAGGCGACTACGGAAAACAAAGTGCTCGGAGAGCCTGCCCTCAGCCGATTTTCATTTTAGCCGGGGGAAGGCCCCATGTCAGATTTCAAAATTGAATATAAAAAAATCTGTTTGCTCTTTTGAGAAATGGATTTCAGTGCAGAATTCTGCTGGAGCAGCACTATTAACTGATTCATTTTGAAAAAAAAATGTTTTTCCCATGACAGTATCCCTTTAACGTTTAGTATGATGTACAGAGTGATATTCTGAGACAATTTGCAATTGGTCTTCATTTTTTATTATTTAAGGTTTTTGAGTTATTTAGCTTTTTATTCAGCAGCTCTTTAATTTGCATTATAAACAATCTGGTAGCTAGGGACCAAATTACCCTAGCAACCATGCATTGATTTGAATAAGAGACTGGAATCTGAATAGAAGAGGACTTTACTAGAAAGATGAGTAATAAAAAGTAACAAAAACAATACATTTGTAGCCTTACAGAGCATTTGTTTCAGTGTCAGAAAGAAAAAAAGCAAATAATGATAAAACTAAAAAAAATAAATAATGAAACCCAATGGGAAGTTGCTTAGAACTGGCCTTTCTTTTAATGAAAGTATGTAAAAGATTCGCAGCCTCTACTGAACAGCAAATGCCTTACGTATTCCACTAGTGCCCCAGTATTACACTAAGGGAAGAAATGAATAAAACCCAGCCCCAAGAAAAAAAAACCTAATGCTACCCAGCGCGACCCAACACTAACAGTGGCGCTCTGTGGCAGCGTTTTTCTCCAAGCAATCCCACCATTTGAAGAAGGCGCTGAATACGCGCCGAATGTCACGTGACGGAGACGTTCACCGAGACGTTCGCGTGTTCCTGACGTCACCCACGGCCTCTTATCAACTGGTAACTAGCAGCTACCTTGAGGGTGATCGGTCGGGGTGGCGGTCCTCAGGCTGGAGTCGGGGACGGGGTGAAGGCAGGGTGTGAGGCGGGTGAGTTGCCGGCCGCTTATTTACTTCACAGTCCTGATGACTCGAGTCTAGACTGTTGTTTTTCTTTGGAATAGTGCGGAGCTTTATGTTTTTTTTGGGGGGCGGGGAATATAGTCGCTATCATATGTGTTTTTATTTTCTTTTTGTAGTGTGTGTTTATCCGGGTCTTTGTGGATTCTCGCGTGTGTGTATATATTTATGTGTGTGTGTGTGTGTGTGTGTGTGTGTGTGTGTGTGTGTGTGTGTGTGTGTATGTATGTATTACACTGTGTGTGTGTGTATGTATGTATTACAGTGTGTGTGTGTGTGTGTGTGTATATATGTAATGTTTAGATGTATATTTATGTAATGTGTTTGTATATGTAGTGTGGGTGTATATGTTTGTGTATATTTATGTTATGTTTGTATATATGTAGTGTGGGTGTATATGTTTATAATGTGTGTATATTTATGTAATGTTTGTTTACATGTAATTTGTAGGTGTATATTTATGTAATGTTTGTGTATATGTAGTATGGGTGTATAGGTTTGTAATGTGTGTGTGTGTATATGTAATGTGTTTGTGTATATTTATGTAATGTGTGTGTGTTTATGTAATGTGTGTGTGTGTGTGTGTATATGTATATATATATATATATATATATATATATATATATATATATATATATATATATATATATATATATATATATATATATATATGTGTGTGTATATATATATATATATATATATATATATATATAATCTATCTATATATATCTCTATCTATATATATCTCTATCCATATATATGTGTATGTATGTGTCCTAGTAACCACAAGCTGACTGCAAACATATCTGTTTTAAGGCATCCAACACAGTGCCATTCACATTTCATCACATTTCATCACATTCATGTTCTAGTAAAGACACACTGGGACTCTGTGCCGTGAGAATAGCCTGAAAGCTTCGGATTCTGTCTGTACTCCCTTGAAAACATAACCACTTTGAGGGCAGTTTATGGTGGGGAAAATGCTGTAAAGAATGATCTTACTTTTACATGCTGGGCAGCCAAATACAAGGGCATTGTTAATTGTATAAAATGTGTAAAATGTTAACTTCATGTCTTTAACAGCCATAACCAAGTTTGTTCCATAAATTCATATGTAAAGGCTTTTTTTATACCTATTTATGCATAAGCCAATTCTAGGCTGGAGTCTATTGGAGTGTTATATACCACAGTGGAAACAAATCATTGCCTAGAAAACTTACATTGAAACGTGCGAACTGTAGCACTTGTGTAACGTGTACAATTTGGGTAACTGCGCAACTTTCTATGCAAGTTTTTAAGGTGCGCACTAAAGACTTCTATGACTGCTCACATTTTCCAGTTTTACTTTTTTACTGTTTTACAAATTCCCTAGAAATAAGTATTCGTTTTGCAATTAGGACAGGTGGGCAGTTTGTGTGGCACTGTTGTAAGTGTGCAATTGTTATCTACCAAACTCCACAAAAATGCATCATTTCACTTAGAAGATGCATGTGAAACGATCTGTATCATTCTGAAGGCATATTATTTCAGAACACAACTTATTGGAAAAAAAATAGATATGAATTGCTTTGTGTTTCATAAATTATGTTTCACAGAAATTATGTTTCACAGAACTGTGTAGCTGCTTCGGACTATGGCACACGTAGCCTTTTGATCACTGCAACTTACGTGGGTTTTGATGAATAGAAAGCACAGCAGGTCTGCTAGCATCTGTGGTTTTACCTGCAGTTGCCATCTGACTCCATCTTCCCATTTAATCATCCAGTTTTATGTAAATGAAACTGTAGCCCACTGAATCTAGTATATTTTATATTCCTGTATCCATCTTGTGCAGATTATCCTTTGCCACTATATGAAAATGTATATTCATAGCACACTTCAATTTTAATTGTCTATCCCAAATTGTTATATATCTTATTGAGACTGCAAGAAGATGTGTTGGATTCTAGAAATATCTATTTGGTCTTCTGTAAAACTGCATTATGGGCCCCAGTGACCACTTCAGTGGGGATCTGCCACCGTTTTACTGTATGACTATTATGATTTGTACTGCGTCATCTGTTTGTCCAAGAAATTATTCCTGTAGTTCAGCCCTATAATTTTATATAACTTTAGAGGCCAGAGTTAGCATGTTGCAGTATATTACAATATATAGATATATACACTGTATATAGATATATATTACATTACACACACATCTTTTATTTCCCTACTTTTCTTTCGCTAGAAGTTCATACTCGGGTTGATAAATGGTGTCTGTTATGTCCTTTCAGACTAATTTGGCAACTGAGTGGCCCTCAACTGCTCAACTGATATCTGGCTAAAAATTGGCTAAAAAACTATTGGGAAGTTTAGAAAATACTGCCTAAGTTGGCATATTGATGCAGTTCTCCACAGGTCACCACTAGGCCCTCATTTTGAAGGATCATCCTGATATGGTCTAGAAGGCTGTTGTATTTTTTCAGTTACTTGTGGTGGAAACATACATAATGCATGTCTAATGGGATCTGAATTTACTCCACAAAATAAATATTTCTTGTTCTCAAAAACAAATGGTATCACTTTGGGTTAGCAATGCATGTAATCATTCATATTAATAAAAGTAATTTTCTCCAGCTAATTACACAAAACCTTTCAGGTTAATTATTTTGAACTATATATAATTTAACAAATCTGAAGCAGAACTGTAAAAATTTAAGTGCAGTGAAGCCCCTTCTGTATTGATTGTATAGCTCAGATACTTGCATTAGGGCATGTTAATAGTAGGGATGCACTGAATCCACTATTTTGGATTTGGCCAGACCCCCTGAATCCTTCATGAACAATTCGTCCAAATACCGAACCGAATCTTAATTTGCATATGCAAATTAGGTGTTGTAAAGAGAACATTTTTTACTTCCTTGTTTTGTGACAAAAGATTTCCTGCCCCACCCCTAATTTACATATGAAAATTAGGGTTCTGTTGGGCAGAAGGATTTGGTCGAATCCTGCTTAAAAAGCCAAATCCCGAGCCCAATCCTTGATTCGGTGCATCCCTAGTTAATCGTTATATTGAAAGCTGTGGAATCATTCTGATACAATTGTTTTTCAATCACAGGTAATGGCAATGACAGAGCAAACTCCATGCTTCCCAATGAGTAACCACACAAAGGAGAGGGTCACCATGACCAAAATGACATTGGAAAACTTTTACAGCAATCTCATCACACAGCATGAGGAACGGGAATTTCGGTAAAGTTAGCGTTCTTATTGGTTGTGTTAATTGGGGAAGGTAAAGTTGGATCTTGAGAGATTTGCCTTTAACTTGTATATAATTCAGTATCCAAGTTTCATTATTTATTATAGCACCAGCAAGTTAAGTGGTGCTTAACAATAATTTATAACAAACAAATTACAGTGATTTAACACAATAAAAATACTACAGGTATTTGATCCGTTATTCGGAAACCCATTATCCAGAAAGTTCCAACTTACAGAAATGTTTTAAAAATATTTAGAAATATTTTTTTATGCATTCTGGATAACTGGTCCCATACGTGTAAATACGGACCTTACAAGAGTTTAGAGTTTTAAGTATTTCACTCTTTATATTTCTTGTATATTTTGCTCAGCATACTTGCAGCTGGGCAGTAGAGCTGTTAGATTCCATTAGTGCATAGAGATCCTACACTAAATAACACTGATTTTCCTGTGACCCTATGAGAAATCCGTATTCACATAGCTAGCTGCATGCTTGACTTTAGTTAGAAAGGGCACAGCCATCCACTTAGTGTTATCTGATTTCCAGGGAATATGCCTTTTGTGTGTAATGATGGTTTGATGGGCTTGATTCAATAATTAAAGGGGGTGTTCACCTTTGTGTTAACTTTTAGCATAATTGTAGAGTGTGATAATTTGTAATTGTTTCCTTTTTTTTTATTATTATTTGTGTTTTTTTTTATTTAGATGGGGATGACCCCTTTTTTGAAAGCTAGGACCAGTCAGAAGATGTTTAAAAATATATAAAAAAATAAATAATGAACACCAACTGAAAAGTTGCTTAGAATTTGCCATTCTATAACGTACTAGAAGTGAACCACCCCATTAAGCCTTCTTTTTGTGTTGTCTGCAAATAAACCTATTCATGTCTCTGACATAAATATTAAAAAAAAATTCGGTTTGTGTTCATTTAACTTCATAGTTGGGTAAACTGAGTACAGATATGGGTATGATCTGTTAACCAGAAACCCAGTATACAGAAAGCTCCAAATTACGGAAGGGCTGTTTCCCATAGACTCCATTTTATCCAAATAACCAGAATATTAAACAATTTCCTATTTCTCTGTCATAATAAAACAGTACCTTGTATTTGGGCCACACTAAGATATCATTAATTTGGGATTCGGCCGAATCCTTTGTAAAAGATTCGGCCAAATACCAAACCAAATCCTGATTTGCATATGCAATTTAGGAGCAGTAAAGGAAAAAGTGGAAAACTTTTTTTACTTCCTTGTTTTGTGATGAAAAGTCAAGTGATTTCCATTCCTGCACCTAATTTGCATATGCAAAATAGGATTCGGCCGAAATCCGAATCCTGCTGAAAGGCCGCATTCCGAACCGAATCCTAGATTTCGTGCACCCTAGAATTAATATTTATTGGAAGTAAAACCAGCTTATTGGGTTTATTTAATGTTTACGTAGTTTTCTAGTAGACTTAAGGGAGAACTGAACCCCCCCCCCCAATAATAAAAACCCGTACCACTACCCTACATAGTCCCCCCCCCCCCATACGTGATTACCCCTGAAAGTGCCCCTAATTAATTGCTCAGGTATAGGTGCAGAGTAAGTGCATCGGAGTTCATGGGCATCATCTTCCAGCTCTTATTTATTTGTCGGGAAGTGAACGCTGTATTGACAAATGCACAGTTGGAGCAGTCTTCCAGTTCGTAGCAAGTGCACATGCACCAAAAGTGCTAGAGATTGCAAAAGGGAAGGAAGAAGACCCGAATAATACAGAAGAGCCGGAGGATGGTGCCAGTGAGCTCCACTGCGCTGAAGGTGTGGAACCTTTTGTTTCATGCTTCCAATAGTGAATATTTTCTTTTATTACACAATCAATAGACTAGCCATATCTTATGCCTGTTGAATATGTTGTGAAGCTTGTATAGCATGAAGAGTCTATACATTGATACAGTATAAGGCAGTCTCTTGAGGAAATAAATGTTGTGGTCTTGTTGGTACAGTTTTGTCTAGAGGCCTATAATTGGCAATGCAATAGAAAACCAATTGTGCCATGAGGTAAGAGTTAAATGTTTGCTTTGCAGCAAAATAAACTACTGATTATTTCCAATTATTGTCATCTGATTTTAGCTCATTGCAGAATTTTACAATGTAGGCATTTAAAAAAAAAAAAAATAAAAAGCAGAGTCCTGGTATGCACACCTGCAATCAGGAGATGTTACTATGCAACACACTTGTGTATCTAGTGAAAATCAGGTACTACTATGAAATGTAAAGCTGTTATTTCCTATTGACAGTTGGGAAACAATTATCTTAATTTGTATAAGGTATTTTAGCATCACGCTATCTCCGTTCAGTTCTATCAGTCAAGGAATATGTGGACGCAAGCACTTTATTCAAGATAGAATGATTTTATATTTCTGGGATTTTCATAAAAAAGAGGGAAGGAAATAGAAGGGAGGAGAGTAGTAAAATGAAAAAGTAAGTGAAAAACTTAAACAGGAGCAGTCCAGTTGCTGCACCTAGAATAGTAAGGTCTATAACTTATTCCATAGTAATATAAGTATGGGGATCAATCTTGTGCTTTCAGTAAGTTAAAGTGGATTGATCAAATTTACTTAGTGATTTCTCTTGCCTAGATTGGGGGACACAGGCACCATGGGGATAAGGATCCTGTTGCTGGAGGATGGACACTAAACAGTTAACGAAGCTCCTCCTCCGGCACTGGGCTTTATCCCCTGCCTACTTCCTGTAACCCTCAGTTTTTCTTTAGTGTCCTCAGAAGGAGGACGGATACTCTGGCAGGGAGCAGTGGTATAGAGGCATTCATGTACCATGCCAGTTATGGGGGTCAGGGTTACCTTTTCCAGAACCCCCCCAGCCGACATCATCCTATGTTTATGGTTGATTTTAGTTTATTTGTGCCCCTTAGAGCCTTTCCGCTCCACGGAGGTCTGCAGGCTGAGGCTCCCCTCATTACCCTGTGACTACTGGATCCCGCTCTTCGGAGGCCGCCCCAGTGGTCTGTCCAGGGTCAAGGCACCAGCATTGGGCACTATTCGGCTGGCGTGGAGGGGTAAGTAGCTTGTCTCTTCCCCTTTTCCCCCTTATGGATTTCCCTAGGCAGCTAGTAGGCAGTGGTAGGGTCACCTGGTAGGCGCAGCCTTCTTAGAGCGATTCTCTGCCGGCTCATCTTAGTTGAGAGCCGCCATGCGGCTCTTCCGCGCGGCCGGCTCAGATCAGCTGTGAGCTGTCAGGCGGCGCGGCCGCCATGGTGGAGCGGCCGCCATGCGGCGCGGCGCCATGCGGCTCTTCGGGTTCTTCTGCCGGCTCATCTTGTTGAGAGCCGCCATGCGGCTCTTCCGCGCGGCCGGCTCAGATCAGCTGAGAGCGGTCATGCGGCGCGGCCGCCATGGTGGAGCGGCCGCCATGCGGCGCGGCCGCCATGCGGCTCTTCCGGCGCGGCCGCCATCTTAGTTAGGGCCGGGTACTAGGAAGAGGCGAGCGTCCGCCATCTTTCTTGAGGGCTTCACATGCGGAAGCCCCTTCTGGTTCCGCCGACGTCATCGGCGGCCATCTTGCGCGCCTGTTACACGCGCCACTCGAGTCGGAGCCCGTCTACTGCCTCTGTGTGAGAGACTGCGGCTGGTTCTAACCGTTTCTAACTGTAAGTTTTTACTTACAATACTTTCTTAGCTCTATTAGTTAGTGAGAAGCTTATTCTGTTCCCTTTCTTTACTGCAGAAACGTCAAGACTGCTTGAAAGAGGGCCTCTTATTCCCTGCCTACTTCTAGGGTCATAGTCAGTCAGGGAACCCTTCTTAGACATGGCTGACAAGGTGGATACTAGATCCTCTCTTAGGAACAAACAGGCGGTTTCCTTTTTTGCATGCACTGGGTGTAAGGCAAAATTTTCAGGCGCTTCTGCTGAATCGTTGTGTGTATCTTGCCTGGAGGGTTCTACCCCTGCTATTTCCCAACCTAATGCCACCCTACCATCCGGCTCAGCGGCAGCTTCGGCTAGCCAGGGTAGCTCGGATTCCGAACTGGTGCGAGCGCTAACCTTATCGCTGGCAGGACTTCAGAACCTCGCCAGGATACCAGAGACCTTAGACAAGGTACTAGAACACCTATCCGGGCAGCCACCCAGGATAGGAGCGCAGGCCCAGGCTGCCACTTCCAAGCGACAGCTTCCTTCTCCACCAGACTCCCCTGAGGAGCAGGAAGAATTTTCAGGAGAAGAGGGCCAGATTCTTTCAGGGGATGATTCTGATCAGGAAGAGGATTCCCCTCGTTCCCATAAGGAGGTAGAAAACCTGATCCAGTCTGTTCTTCAGACTTTAAATATTGAGGACTCAGTGACTAGTGCTGAACCAGGCAAGAATATCTTCAAAAGACAGAAGAAGTCTAATACAGTCTTTCCAGCCTATGAACAGCTAGAAGACATTATTAAGGCACAATGGAAGACGCCAGATCGTAAGGTTCAACTATCCAGGCGTTTCACTCAGTCTTACCCTTTTCCACAGGAGTGTATTGACCTCTGGTCCTCTCCTCCTACTGTAGACCCTCCTGTGTCTCGGCTGTCCAAGACCACAACCATTCCTGTGGCGGATGCAGCATCCTTTAAGGACCCCATTGATAGACGTCTAGAGGGCTTCTGCAAGGCCATCTTCTCAGCAGCGGGTGCAGCTCTACAACCCATCTTCGCAACTGCATGGGTGTCACGAGCAATGGAGGTCTGGGTCGAGCAAGTAGCACAGCTCATTGGCTCGGAGGACCCATCTACCGATCAGATCCTGTCCCAGATCGCTGACGCAAATGCCTACATCTGTGAGGCAGCACTAGATGCCGCAAAACTAATTGCTAGAGCCTCAGCTCAGTCCATTGCAGCTAGGCGTTTTCTATGGTTGAAGACATGGTCCGCAGATATTACATCAAAGAGATCGCTAGTCAGTCTTCCCTTCGGTGGAAAACAGCTCTTCGGGGCAGAACTTGATAAAATAATATCTCAGGCGACTGGGGGTAAGAGCACCCTTCTTCCACAGAACCGACCCAAGCGTCCCACTTTCAAGAGGAGGCCATTTCTCCGGCCCTTTCGTCAAGGACAGGGGCAGAGACAGAGGTCACAGACAGATAAACATCAGTCGGCGGGTCGTTCCAGGTTTCAGTCCAAGCAAAGCTCCAGCTGGTCTGCAACTCGACATGCCAACAAGCCCTCTCAAGACAAGTCTTCCTCCGCATGAGGGGGTGCCCACCCCCGAGGGCATCCTCTTAGGCGGCCGCCTAAGACACTTTCGGGAGGTGTGGGAACAGCAAGTACAGGATCCCTGGGTACAAAGGATAGTAGCCCAGGGTTATCTCATAGACTTTGTTCAGATTCCCCCACCACGATTCTTCGTTTCCCGCCTGCCACCAAAGGAACCCAAGCGCTCTGCATATCGATCTGTCGTTCACGACCTGGCAGTTTCGGGGGTCATACAACACGTTCCTCCCCGCGACAGAGGTCGAGGCTTCTATTCCAACCTTTTTATTGTACCCAAAAAAGACGGTTCTTATCGTCCAGTACTGGACCTCAAGAGGGTGAACAGATACGTCCGCAAACAACATTTCAAGATGGAGTCAGTGCAATCCGTTCTTCTGTCCTTAGACAAAGGGGAGTTCATGGCCGTACTCGACATCAAGGACGCATACCTACACATACCTATTCATCCCAACCATTACAGATTCCTTCGTTTCTTTGCCGCAGGAGAACATTGGCAATTTGTGGCTCTCCCCTTCGGTCTCTCCTCCGCTCCGCGAGTCTTCACAAAGGTGATGGCTGCAGCCCTGACAGAACTGAGACTCCAGGGAGTGGGGGTCATTCCATATTTAGACGATCTTCTCATCAAGACCCCCGTCTCTGTCCCAGACCTCAATCCACCTTCAAAAGTGATGACAACTCTATCCCAGCTGGGTTGGCTTATCAACCATCAGAAGTCAGTATTCACACCCTCTCAAAGGACGGAGTACCTTGGTCTAACTTTGGATACATCCAGGGGAAGGGCTTTCCTTCCCCCAGACAAGATAGCTGCCTTCCGCACTCGGCTCTTAGCCATTCAGAGGAACACTTCCATACCGTTACGGATCGCCATGAGAGCCCTGGGAACGATGGTAGCCTCTTTTCCAGCAGTGCCCTATGCTCAGCTCCACACAAGACCGCTGCAGAGATTAATACTGCAGCACCAGAAGAGGGTTCAAGGGAACCTGGATCGCAGAATATTGGTGACAGGCCCAGTTCGAGATTCCATGTCATGGTGGCTTCGACCTCTGACACTGCAGTCCGGAAAACTCTTCCCCAACCACTCGTGGACTATTGTCACGACAGATGCCAGTCTCCAGGGCTGGGGAGGGGTTCTAGACAACCTCACTGTTCAGGGAAGATGGAGCGCAGAGGAAAGCTCCCTTCCCATCAACATCTTAGAACTCAGGGCCATACGGCATTCCCTATCCCATTGGACAACCTGCCTGAAGGGTCGGCCGATTCGAGTACAATCAGACAACATGACGGCAGTAGCCTACATCAACCATCAGGGAGGCACAAGAAGCCAGGCTGCCCTAGCAGAGGCTCGAAAGATTCTTCTGTGGGCAGAGGACAACGTACCAGCAATATCGGCGGTACATATTCCAGGTGTGGACAACTGGGCAGCAGACTTCCTCAGTCGCGAGACAGTGGACCAGGGAGAGTGGAGCCTTCATCCCGAGGTGTTTCAGGAGATCGTGGCACGATGGGGTACGCCAGAGGTAGACCTGATGGCCTCTCGCTACAACAACAAACTGCCAGGTTACATGGCAAGAAGCAAGGACCCGTTCGCGATAGCAGTGGACGCACTCGTGGCTCCATGGCCATTTCAAAGGGTGTACGTGTTTCCTCCCCTGGCCCTACTTCCGAGGGTCATCAGAAGAATAAGGGAACAGGCAGTAGAAGCAATACTGGTAGCTCCTTTCTGGCCCCGAAGACCCTGGTTCGCAGAACTCATGCTTCTAGCAGCAGAGGCTCCCTTCCATCTTCCAGTCAGAGAGGACCTGTTGTCACAAGGACCGCTGTTCCACCCGAATTCTCCACGGCTGGATTTAACGGCGTGGCTCTTGAAGCCCTCATCCTTTCCAACTCTGGGGTTCCCACGGAGGCCATACCTACATTGATGAAGGCCAGAAAGCCGGTGTCCGCTCGCATCTATCACAGGGTGTGGAAGACATTCATTGCTTGGTGCGAGAACAACTCAGAGAACCCACAGGTCCTGCATGAGGGAAACATATTGCGGTTTCTAGAAGAAGGCTTGAATAAGGGTCTGGCTCTTAGTTCTCTGAAGGTTCAGGTTTCGGCATTATCCATCTTGTTCCAGCAGCAGTTGGCATTGCGACCTAACATTAAGACCTTCCTTCAAGGCGCCCTTCGGCAGGCCCCTCCATATCGTCATCCTGTCTCTCCATGGGATCTCAATTTGGTGCTATCTGCTATGCAAGATCCTCCATTTGAACCTCTCCGAGAGATCCCGCTATCTACCCCAACTATAAAGGCGGTGTTTCTGCTAGCAATCACCTCGGCCAGACGGGTGTCGGAACTGGCAGCCTTATCGTGTAAGCCTCCCTACACTGTATTCCATGAGGATAAGGTGGTGCTGCGACCAACTCCAGAGTTCCTTCCCAAGGTGGTGTCGGATTTTCATATTAATCAGGATATGGTGGTGCCATCTTTTTGTCCACATCCCAAGTCGGCAATTGAGAAGAAGCTTCACACACTAGATTTGGTGCGCACCTTGAGGGTTTACCTTTCAGCAACTAAGAGTATCAGGAGAGTGGATAGTCTGTTCGTCATTCCAGAGGGTCCTCGAAAGGGCCTCCGCCCTTCTAAGGCTACGATCTCAAGATGGATCAGAACAGCCATCATCAGAGCCTATACAGCTAAGAGTAGAACTCCGCCTGCCGGAATCCGGGCTCACTCCACCAGATCCCTAAGCACTTCTTGGGCGGTTCGTCACCAAGCTTCCGCTGAGCAGGTTTGCAGGGCGGCAGTGTGGTCCTCCATTCACACTTTCTCCAAATTCTATAAGATACACTCCTTCGCTTCAGCAGAAGCAGGATTTGGGAGAAGGGTACTTCAGGCTGTTGTTTCCTGAGCCCTGGGGATATAGGTCCCGCCCTCATGGGTAGCTTTGGGACGTCCCCATGGTGCCTGTGTCCCCCAATCTAGGCAAGAGAAAATTGGATTTTTGTACTTACCGTTAAATCCATTTCTCTTGTACTACATTGGGGGACACAGGCCTTCCCTCCCTATATATATATATATCAGATTACTCGTTTTGTAGTTATAGTTCAAGTTTAAGGGGGGCGAGGTTTCTCCTCTGTTTGCAAGTTGACTTCTCCGGGTGGTCCTTCCTTCTTCGGTCAAAAAACTGAGGGTTACAGGAAGTAGGCAGGGGATAAAGCCCAGTGCCGGAGGAGGAGCTTCGTTAACTGTTTAGTGTCCATCCTCCAGCAACAGGATCCTTATCCCCATGGTGCCTGTGTCCCCCAATGTAGTACAAGAGAAATGGATTTAACGGTAAGTACAAAAATCCAATTTTTGGATCCACGGGGCAGAAACCTTTGTGAACTGTCTCTACATGTCGACTTACGCTGGGTTAAACACGTTTTCTATAATTTTAAAGTTATCTGTACATATCATTTGTGTTGAAAGCTATATTTTTACACTTCTGTAATGTGGCAAAAGTCAATTTTCAATGATTGTTTTCTCTTATTGGCAAAGGGAGTAGCCTGTGTGTGTTTTTACGGCACACAGATACAACTGTATAAGTTTATTAACTCTTTTCAATGCACAGTCTTTTCGCAAGAAAACTTAAAGGGGTTGTTCACCTTCAAATAACTAGTTGTTTTCAGCTAGATCACCAGAGATAACTACTTTTTCCAATGATTTTCTATGTGTGCCCATTTTTGTAATATTGAAGCGTAAAGTGTCATTTTTCACCTTCTGAGCAGCACCGTCCCTGTAGATTGTTCTAAATGGATACATTTAGTTGATACAATTCTTTTTTTTTTTTTTTTTGTCCCTGCTGAGCAGAATCTCTGGGTTTCATTACAGGCAGCTGTTAGAATTGATACAATAGTTGCTAATTGAGAGATGCTGCTGAGAAATGTATCCACTCAATGTAGCAAAATTGTAACAGTTTAGTTTCTGTACCTGAATTACTGAGCTGCCAGACTGAAACACCAGTGACACGAACATTTTAAAGTAGAATTAAAATAAAATTATTTTCTGTTTCAGGCAGAAGAGACTAGAAAAAGCAATGGAAGAGGAAGGATTAAGGGATGAAGAGGTAATGAGAATGTTTTCCTTACAGTAATATGATTTCTACATTATAAATAAATTATTTTGTGTAATATAACTACGTTGCTCGTCAGGCTTTGATAACATCTTTTTCCTCAAAACCGTGACCTAAATGGAATAGCCTTGTTAGCACAGGTATATGGCAGCACTGATATCAAAGGCAACGTTATATACTTGTGTTCAGTTACCTGTCTAAGGTTTTTATTTAGTATTAGTGTACTAGCATTTCTGAGTAGATTTCTTGCTAAACCTAAACTTTCACTGTTTAGCAAAAAGCACATTCTTTTGGTTGAATTGCCCTTTCTGTACTTCCCCCTCCCTTTAATTTTGCTATAGTTACGATGTCATTTTTTACATTTCACATGCTTACTAAATGAGTTATTTTGCTATAATTCTGCTCTGAATGAATTCAGTCTTGTGGTCTACATTACTGAAAAGCCTCCACATTTTCATACTTGATCTCTGGGGACAGTCCTCTCTTTTCAAAATAAATTACAGGTAGTAGTTTGAGGTGAATACAGTAGCTTAGTGTGCTATACAGTAACACACTTAGCAAACACACATCTCCTACTGATTGGTAAAGAAAGGAATTTGAATTAAAAAGCTTTAAAGTAAAATTCTGTGACGTAATAGACATTTCCTGGTGTTGGATCATTAGCCTAATGTTACATCTGACTTGCTGGTTTCCTCTAGTAACGGAGAAAAATAAAGCTTACCAGTGCTAAAAGCATGCAGAATGCCAAACCGTTTGAGCTTGTAAGGCTGTTCCTCACTCGATTCATTAAAATTTTGTTGCCTGTAGACATACTGGGTATGCTTTCTCTTCCCACTGTGAAGGCATGTGGATGGTTACCTGGTCCAGAATAATAAACTCACTAGAAATTGTATTTCCAAGATTTAATTTTTACATTTTGATACTCCCTACTCTCTTTTTCTGCCATATCTTATTAGGAGGTTTTTTTTTTTTTTTTAATACACCAGCTTATAAGAACATTACCGGTGTGTTGGAGAATTTAAAGTTTTAATTACTTTTTCAAATGAAGCTCATCATCCCTAACCTTTATTTAATAATGTGACCAAATTACAGATTTAAGGAAAGGTGAAGATTGGCAACACTAAAGTTATAGTATAGTAAAATTTTGTATGACTCTTAAATTTTAATGTGGCTTCAGCAGAAAGATGGCTAGTAATTAATGATGATAAATGCATTCTTAAATCTGTCCTTTCAGTTTACTTGGACCATTCCTGCTGTGAATTTGTATTGAATTCTTAAATCTGAAATGAAGTCCGTATAAATAATCTTTAATAATATATATATAAAAAAAAAAAAAAAAAAATTGCCGGAATGAAAAAATATTTCAGGCTTTATTCTGGGACAAACATCTTCAGGAATTAATTGGAGACTGTGACATTATTTTGTGCATTATCTGGGTTAGCAATGATGCATGAGGCAATTTTTGCAAAGAACAAACTGAGCAGCTTTATAATGGTGATCTGTTCTGCAAAATTTAGAAAAGGATGCGAAGGTCAGCTCATGCACGGAAAGAAACAGAGTTTCTAAGGCTAAAAAGGACAAGACTGGGACTGGAAGACTTTGAATCCTTAAAAGTAATAGGAAGAGGTGCATTTGGAGAGGTAAGAAAACAACCTACCAAATTTAATGTACAGTATACACCTAAGACCTTAAGAACACCTGAGTGAGCGCTGTTCTTCCATAAAAAAACTGAATTTGAGTAATGACCGTTTTGATTAGTCCTCAATCAACTGACCTGCATTGAAGTCTGGATGCTGATTCTTACAGTGCAATTTCCACTTGCATCAGACCTGAAACTCATTGCAACTCTGGTGTAAGTAGAACTGTGTCTACTACAGCTGCAGTCCAGTTAAAAGGTATACGTGTGGAACTTCAGCTTCAGTAATTCAAGAAAGTAGGAACTGCATTTTGTTAGCCACGGGCAATGTGAGCAGCGAGCCTTCAGTCATATAGTCTGTGGCTGAAAATTAGGAATGCACTGAATCCACTTCTTGCGATTTGGCCGGATCCTACATGAAAATCCAAACCTTAATTTGCATGTGTAAATTAGGGGCTGGTAGGGTTCCAGAGGGGGGTTACAATTTTTTCACTTCCTTGTTTGTGTGACAAAAAGTTGCACGTTTTTAAGGATTCGTATTGACCAGGCGCAGCTGATACCTTTTGATAAAAGCCGAAACCTCTCCGAATCCCAAACCGGATACTGGATTTGGTGCATCCCTACTAAAAATAAAATTTTGTGTGTGTGCAATTTGTTTCCACTTTCTTGAATCACACAAAGTGAGTGGAAATATGACTAGTCGCACTTGTAAGGAATATTTTTATCCAAATTCAAGTCTGCAGGTGCATGACACCTGCAAGCTGTAGCTTGCAGTTTTGTGCTTATCACACTTGCATATAAAGTAGAAATGTACACAAATTCTATATGAGAATAGGATGTATTAGATATGAGAGAATGCAGAGTTATGCACTTAGAGAAAAGGTATTTGTCATGTGTATGTTGAGAGACCTTTTCAATAGCCTTTACATTAAAGCTGTTAGGAAGCATTGCAATATGTTTCTAATGATAAACTTAGAACTGTAGTTCACAGATGCTTGGACCCAGTTTGGGGGCTGTATGGAAGTGAAACCATCTCTGTGCTTTACGACCCAGAAAATGGGCAGAAAAACGAATAGAGATATCATCCTTTCTTATGATCTATTTGTAGGTCAGGCTGGTTCAAAAGAAAGACACAGGGCACGTCTATGCAATGAAGATATTACGGAAGACTGACATGCTTGAAAAAGAGCAGGTAATACATTTTTGCTCATATGCTTTGCTTTGAATCATCATACAAACTGAAAGTTCATCAAGTCTGTGAACATTGATTGTGGCACTAGTGCAAAATCAATACCTCCGTACCAAGGCAAGTTTTTGCAATCTATAAGGAAATCTGTCTGGACTGAATTTCTAGACAAGCTGGTAATTAAATGTATAAAAAATGCTGTTCTGTGACCGTTTAGAGCAGCCCTTATAGCATTTGGCAGAATATTGAGAATTCCAAAAAAAAATCTGGAACATTGTGCAAAATTAAAACAATCATGACAGATTAATCCAAACTGCTTTTTAATTCCATTTTTTGTAAAGTTTATCACAAAGACACATTAAAAGTTAGTTTATTGAATGCACATGCTTGTTCATTAATGGAGCTTAATTGGCACACCTTTATTAGAATCATCCCAACTTCTTAACATAACAGTATGAAGTGAACACTATAGATGGGAAACTGTTCCCAGCCTGTCAGAGAATATCCTTGTATGTAAATAATAAAGCTTTTACTGATGTTATGTTATTATAGTTAGAAAACATCATGGTTTCCAGTGCTTTGTTTGCTGTTTCATAGTATTAACACTAAAACTATGTTCCCTTCTTGTAAGAATTACATTTCTGTTGGAATTCTGAAATGAAATTAAATACATGTATTTCAGGGACAGAGAAAAATATATTGAGGGGAAAGAAAAGGCCTAAATCTAGTGAAGTAGTCTTATTCAAGGTTTTTTCGTATATTCTTTATAGGCTTCCAATGTTTTTATCCTATTAAATATTGTAATAATCTTTGTTTCTAAGAGATTTCCTCCATTGTAGAAAAATAAACTGCAGTAAAATAAAAACAAACATATTTTATTAAATGAATGTATGCATTTGGGTAGCATGACCAAAGGAGGCACATCTGTATCTGTGAATTGTATTTAAAACACCAGAAAGCTTTTATACACAATTCAATACATAAGGAGGTGTCTAACATACTGACACCCTCTTCGGTGTATTAACCTTTCCTTTAACACAAGCTTTACTTTCCCTTTAGCCATCGTTTTTCATTTCTGCCTCTTTCCAGCTTCCAAATTGAATATCTTGGGCATCCCTGCAAAAAAAAAACCCCAAAACTTTCTCTGTAAGATTACAATCATTGTGGGTTTTTATTACTATTGTTTAGACACTCTACTAGTTATCTTAAAAGACTCCTTTAAACCCCATTGGTTAAAGAGCTTCTGAAAAAAAGCTACACAGAGACCAGGTTGTTTCGGGAGGCTCTGTTTGGCAGTAGACTTGTTGTTTACTTAACGAAAACTTGCCTGCAGGCTTGGAATTCAAAAATAAGCACTTGATTTAAAGCAACTATGAGCAACATCCAAGGATGTTACTCCCATGCCACCAATTGGGGATGGCTGATCTAGGCAGTGTAATTCTAAGGAACCTTGCAATTGGTCTTGTAACTATTTTTTTTTTCTGTTTAGAGCTCCTTTATTCCCTATTCTGTCCTTTGCTTGACCTTTAAGTGGATATCATTGGCTTGTATAAACCAGATAGTGTCTTTAATGCTTGATCACCGCAGTGCCTTCATGTTTTTCCAATTTCCCTTTATGTGCTCAGGTGTTGGTATAAATGTTATGACCTGTTTTGTGATGTACTACACTTGTTAAGCCCTTACTATGCACGCTAATTTAAATATGTTAAAAACCATTTGGCACTGTATCTCCATTTCCTATTTCAACATCAGTTTGGGCTTGTGCAAGCTAAACCGTTTGAGCAGCAATGTTATGGAAGCTTATTGATGGAAAGGAAGTGGTTATGGGTGTAACTGTCTAACATTCACTGTCAGTTTTACTGCATGTGTTTGTAAAATATATATGGTTGTTGTGTAAAATATATGGGACTATGTGGTGCATTTTTGACATGTACAAAATGTTTTATTTATCTAAGACATCCAATAATGTGTGAGAATCTCTGTTAAAGGGGTAGTTCACCTTTAGGTTAACGTTTAGTATGTTATAGAATGGCTCATTCTAAGCAACTTTTCAATTGGTCTTCATTATTTTTCTTTAGGTTTTTAAATTTTTGCCTTAATTTTCTGACTCTTTCCAGCTTTCAAAAGGGGGTCACTGACCCCATCTAGAAACAGGTGCTCTGTAATACTACACGTGTATTGTTATTGCTACACTATTTTGGATTCGACCGAACCCCCGATCATTTGCGAAAGATTCGGCCAAATACAGAATCCTAATTTGCATAGAAGGGGAAATTTTTTTTTACCTCGTTTTGTGACAAAAAGTCAAACCATTTCCCACCCGCCCCTAATTTGCATATGCTGGATTCCGTGCATCCCTACTTTTTATGCCTCATCTTTCTATTCAGGCCTCATTCATATCCCAGTCTCTTATTCAAATCAGTAAACGGTTACTAGGGTAATTTGTACCCTACCAGCCAGATTGCTGAAATTGCATACTGGAGAGCTGCTGAATAAAAAGCCAAATAACTCAAAAACCACATAATAAAAAAACGAAAACCAATTGCAAATTGTCTCAGAATATCGGTCTCTACATCATACTAAAAGTAATTTTAAAAGTAAACAACCCCTTTAAAATGAGATCATGGCTGACTGGGCAATAGCAGGGCATTTAAGCAATTTGGTCTTGAACCATTTTAGGCCAATATCTAAGATTTGGCCGAATACCGAACCGAATCTGAATCCTAATTTGCATGTGCAAAGTCATAAGCTAATTTGCATATGCAAATTTTAGAGTGAGAAGGGGAAACATTTTTTACTTTCTTGTTTTGTGACAAGTCATGTGATTTTTCCCTCCCCACCACTAATTTGCATATGCAAATTAGGATTCGGTTTGGCCGGGCAGAAGGATTCGCCCGAATCCGGAACCGAATCCTGGATTCGCTGCATCCCTACTAATATCACATGAGGTGCATCTCAGCCTGGCAGATGTCATCTGGCTGAACTATTATCATGTAAATGTTGGTTTAACTGCTGTTCGTTTCTGTTTCATAATGACCCATGCCTTCAAAATTGTCAAAAATGTTTGTGTCAAAACTGCGCTTTGGTCTGCTAAGCGATTTATAGGGAATCCTCAAGCTCAAAACAAACCTTGTCTGTCATAGAAGCTGATTTTTAAATCCTAAATTTAGATAACTTACAGCTAGCCAGAGGAAGTGCTCAAAGTCAACAGAAAGAGTCTGATCTTCTGCGAGCATGAACCAATTGTGACTAGTTTGTGATTGGCACTGATCCATCAGCTGAATGTAGAGCAATAAAAGCAAAAATTTGGTTGGTTACTGCCCATTTGCAGTTTTGTCCAGTGTTGATACATGAGCATGTTTTTCTTGAAGGTGCAGATTTACTAAAGGTTGAATTGAAAATTCTATTTTTTTTTTTTTTTTTTTTTTTTTTCAAATCAAATTTTCGAGATCTATCCTTCTCTGGCCCTTAAAGAATTTTACGATTCGTCACCTAAAACCTACCGAATTACCGTTTGTCCGTGGGAGAGGTGCAGGGATCAATTTGGAGATTCTGAACTGATGGATAGTTAATTCACATTTAATTGCCAACTTAAAACCCTTGACACAAGAAGTAGTATTATTACTTATGTAATATGTATAAAATGTATTTCCAATTTCGGGCATTGTATGGCCATCACTGTGTTTACAGCAAATATTTTAAACCTGATAATTACAATGACATTAGTGAAGTTGTATCATATAAAAACTGTACAAGAAAGGTCTATATAGCATACTGTGTGGTATTTACTTCATACAAATTCATGACCTATAAGCTCTAATACTGACTGGCTCGTTTGCGCCAGCTATAGTCTACACCAGTGATCACCAACCACTAGCTCGTGAGCAACATGTTGCTTTCCAACCCCTTGAATGTTGCACTCAGTGGCCTCAAAGCAGGTGCTTATTTTTGAATTCCAGGCTTGGAAGCAAATTTTATTTGTATTAAAACCAGATGTACTGCCAAACAGAACCTCAATGTAGGCTGACAGTCCACATAGGGGCTACCAAATGGCCAATCACGGCACTTATTTGGCACCCCAAGAACATTTTTTCATGCTAGTGTTGCTCCCCAACTCCTTTTACTTCTGAATGTTGCTCACTGGTTCAAAAGGTTGGGGGATCCCTGGTCTACACAGTAGAGAATAATATCATATTAGGATTTTAAAGGAGAAAGCTACCAATGCAGTTTATTGCCAATAGATTAACCACAATAGTGCAAGCTACAATGCTAAATTTATTCTGTAGAATGCTTTATCATACCTGAGTAAACAGCTCTAGAAGCTCTCTGTTTGTTTAGGATAACAGTTGCCATATTAGCTTGGTCTGACATCACTTCCCTGCTCACTCATAGCTCTGGGCTCAGATTACAACAGGGAGGGGGGAAGGGAGGAAGAGAGGAGCAAACTGAGCATGCTCAAGCCGTAGCCCTGAATGTTTATGCTGAAAACCGTGTGATACAAAAGCCCATGTGTTCACAATAGAAGGACAGAAATGCAGTGTTTCTTTTGACAGGGGACTCGGAGCAGCTTTACTTTGAGGGTTTACTGGTTTATTTATATAGACCCTTCTGATACAGCTGTTTTACTTTTAACCTTTCCTTCTCCTTTAAAGATGTTCAAATTGTGTAGAGCAGGCAGTACTAGAATAAGTGTTTGATTTGGAAGTTTTCCAGCATTGGGTTTCTTTCATTCAACCAAAAGCCTAATGTCAGTAAAGGCTAATCTCAGCCATGGCTTCTTCTGTACCAATCTCAAGAAGAAAATGCCACAACCACCCTACGTGTGTAGGCAGTGACATGAATGGGATCAATAGTGTGTGATATCAACATTAGGTTGACTAGTGATCTGCACATATTTTTAAATAATACTCTTTGCTGTTTTGATTTGATGTGCATCTGTTTTTCAGAAGTGTTATAACATCACTGCTCATTATATAGAGTATTCTTTGGATACAAAAGATCCCTTTTTTATTTTGTTTTGTGTCTTCTTGCCCTTGAGCACTGGATTTGGCTGGTGTTATCAAAAGACCTCAATGTTATAATTTTTTTTTTTGATTGTTATAGTGGATTTCATACCATTGTTAGACCTCAACAGGCATGCTAGGAAACCCCCAAAAACTGTCCTGGCCATGCTGGTAAAATAAAGCACATCTTAAATTTAAATTACATATTTCTGAAGGAATTTTATAATGGCTTTGATAATGGGGTGTACACAGAAGGATGCTTTGATGGAACAAAATGCAGACTGATGTTCAGTAATATGGCTTGTATGAGATTTGTGTGTACTCTTGTCAGCTGTTCTAGCAATACTCAATCTGGTTGTTCCAAGCATATTGTTGCACCTGAAAGGATAAGTAAACCTTTAAAATAAGTGAATGTAAAATTGATAAATGCTATTCTAAGAACTTTTGCAATTTACATTCATTATTTTCTTTGTTTTTTTTTTTCCCCCAAGATCTTAACTCCACAAAAACACAATATACATCAATTAAATATACAGACTTTTCATGATTTTTAATGGTTTCTGACAGTTCCCTAAGCCTAGCCCCCTGCTCTTCTGCTGATCTTTCTGACTACTTTGCTGATACGGAACGCATATTAGGAGATCGTCAGGGCAAATCAATCTCCTGTATGCGATCTCCTATGCTAGAGGAATGCAACGTCGCCTGCTTTTCCACTCACCCCTCCTCAAAGCAGACGTCACACCTCGCTCCTCCCGTCTCCGCTATCCGGTCCTGCTCCTCAATCCTCCATTTGACCTGGGTCCTCGCTCCTCCCGAATTTGACTGCTGCAATTAAAAACCCTAAAATGGCTATTGACTAAAACAAATGGGAAGAACAAGTTACTATAATCAGGGCGCAGGGCTGAATATGCGCACCCTGAGGAGTGAGGAGCAAGAGCTGATGACTGAGGAGGGAGAAGCTAGGACCCAGGACGGATGGCTCAGGGAGGAGCGAGGACCCAGGTGCAGGACAACTATTTCCCCTGACTATATCCTAAAATGCGTTCCGTATGCTGATCTGGCTGACTACTGTTACTTTGTATCAACAGCCAGCTGTCCTCAGCCTGCATCCTCTGAACCCCACAATTCCCTGCACATGTGATATCAATAAGGAATGGAACATCACAGTGCAATGTATTGTGGGGTATGTAGTTCCTGCATGCTCTCTGTAGGCTGTGGAGAAGTTGTTACAATTTGCAACATCAGTGTTTAATCCCTCCTTCCCTGCAAGGATTTCAGATGATGCAGAAAGAGAAGAACTGTAAACAGTTGGATTGCAGCATAGAAAATGGCATTTATTCATACTTTTTGAAGAAACCGATAACTGTGATGGATATATTGGGGGTTTCTGTGTTATGTGGGCCTCTTTATCAAATTTTGGTTTGGAAGCCGGAGTTCCCCATTTAATATGAATGAATTTTGTTATAACCGCGCCACCAGGTGGTCAGTTTCCGACCAGTCTGACCACCAAGTAGTCAAGGAAGTTGTCAAGAGAAAGAAAGAGGCTGCTCTGATCATCTTCGGAAAACAATTCGAAGCCTTTCTCAAATATTTCCCAAGTAGAAGAACACCTGAGCAGCAGCCTCTTTCTTTCTCCTGACAACTTCCTTGACTACTTGGTGGTAAGAATGGTGGGAAACTGACCCGCAGGTGGTGCTGTTGTAACAAAATTCATTCATATTAACAGTACATGTATAACTTAATATCTCTGGAAAAAAAATAAAAATGAATGTAAATTGCAAAAGTTCTTGCAATATCACTCTCATCGATTTTACATTCACTTATTTTAAAGGTTTACTTATCCTTGAAGTGATATTCAGTCTCAAAAAGCTTGGAAGTTATAGGGTAGAAGTAGTGTCCGCAAGTGAATTTTGTGCTCTTGAGAAGCTTTTCCATCTTGGCAAGTTAGAACTTCTTAGAATTTAGGAGTTCCTCTGGACTATTGCAAAGTGTTTGTGCCATGGCACTCAACACTGTTCCTAACTTTGTCACCCAAGTATTAAAAAAATGTGTGGGCTGATGATAGAACACTGATTCACTCTCTTGATTTTAGCTGCAGTTGGCACATCATAACCATCCTTGCCAGATCTGCAAATGGATCACTGGGTCCAGAATATTGCTAATGCAATTAGTTGGGACTGATACTAAGCAAAGAACAAGTTTAACTGCATTGCATTGATACCTTGCTTACCAACCTCCTTGCAACTTTGCTGTATGCTCTTTAAATTCTGTCACTAATCATTCCTGTTTCCCTGACCTAACACACCCTTTTTCTTTTCCTCTGTTGCTTTTTACCTCTAGAATCCTTTGATGAGGGAATGGAGTAAGAAGAACAGATTTCCCCTTCCTCCTGATCAGTTTGTTTTGCACTCTTGTCCACGTTTAGCATGACAGAATGGAGGGCCGAGTCTCCACTTTGTCTTGTGTGCTGTGTATTTTTTAGTGGCCAGGGCTAGCACAGTGCCTTGCGGAAGGATTAAATCTAAGTGAATTAAGGGACAGGTAAATGGTGAGTAAAAACTCATGGAAAAGTCATTCCTGCTTAAATGGAGTACAACTACACAGGCAATTTTTTAATGCTTTTTAATAGTTATAGCAAATAAGAAACTAGATTATATATAGTTCTCTGATAAAATACAAATGCTTTTACACTGGCAGATGAGCGTCTGCCGTTGGGCAAGGGGAGAATCAGGGAAGGCAAAAAGCTGCTTCTGGTAATCTTAAGAGCAGGATTTTTTTTTTTAAATGTATCAGAGGACAATTATGTGTTCTTCATTATAACTACTATCCAAAGGGAAGCCTAGAGGCACCTTTTGGAAGGAATACATAGAACTACAGTGAATGTCCTTTCCCGACAGCAGCCTATTATTGTTGCTTTGTGGTTAAAAAAAGTATCACTGGACTTGCTTTTTTTTCTCTCTGTTTTAAGCTTATTATTCAAATTTAAAATGTCTTCGACAGTTTTATCTGATATCTGTAAAAAATTCTTCTTATCCTTACATTGTTCTTGCGTTTCGGGAAGGGGTCAAAAGTTGTGGCCTATTTGAGAAAATCATTTTCAGAATCTTTACCTGTCACTTGTGTTGCTTGTCCCAATAATCTTTTTTTTCGAGAAAATTTTGCTTAAAGGGGTTGTTCGCCTTTGAGTTGGCTTAGTATGATGTAAAGAGTAATATTCTGTCATTGGTTTATATTTTGTATTTGTGGTTTTTGTTATTTAGCTTTTTATTCAGCAGCTCTCCAGTTGGTATTTTATGCAATCTGGTTGCTAAGGCCCAAATTACCCTAGCAACCATGCTCTGATTTGAATGAGACACTAGAATAGGAGATGCCTGCATATTCAGGTGAGTAATAAAAAGTATCTAACAATAAATGTGTAGCCTTACAGAGCATTTGTTTTTTTAAGATGGGGTCAATGACCCCTGTTTCAAAGCTGGAAAGATTCCGAAGGTGAATAATAATCTATAAATAATGGAGACCAATTGAAAAGTTGCTTAAAACTATCCATTCTATAAACATACTAAAAGTTAACTTAAAGGTGAACCACCCCTTTAACAAAGCCATGGGCAGTAGTAAAAACTCCCAAGTACAGTTCCAAACATACTTAAGTAAATTGCAGGAGAACATGCACCTAGGAAAATGCACAAACCTGAGTTTTTTTTAAAGAAATGTAATGCAAGTATTGTTCTCAAAATTTGCCATATTTACTCTGTTACATGATTTGAATGCCTTGGTTTTTACTTGTTTTTTTTTTTTTCTACTGCCGCTACATTTTTGGAGCACAAACTGCTACCAAATGCTGACCAGTCTCCTGGTGTGACGTTGGGCAATAACCATTTGGTCTAATCATCTGGATCAGTTTGAATGTTCAGCCATATACTGTTTTTGGTGGATGTCAACTTGGCTTTCCATTTAGGCGATCAGCACTTAAGATATCATATTTCTAAATCTGTATATTAACAGATGGAGCAGAGCTCAAGTTCATTGATTAATAACAGTAAAAAAATGTATGGGTGTTTTAACTATACTAATATCCTTCTGAGAAAAGGATTGTTGTGTTGCAAATCTACATTTCTTTTGTACCTATAAAACTGTGTAAACAATATTTGCCAAAAGTCTAATAAATCTTGTATTTGATGTTACAGGTTGGACACATCCGCGCAGAACGAGACATTCTGGTGGAGGCCGACAGCTTGTGGGTGGTGAAAATGTTCTACAGTTTTCAGGACAAGCTAAACCTTTATCTCATCATGGAGTTCCTGCCAGGAGGTACTTTTGTTTATTATTTTTCTCATTAGCAAACTGGGGAATCTTATGGTTAAACTTTTAATACAGTTTTTTTTACAGAGTATAATTCAAAAGCATAAACCACACAGTATAGGAAAATTGTTAATATCTTCTATACAATTCAGCAGACAACAGTTTAAAGTGACAGTCCTGTTATTTTTCTGCAGAGTGCTATTAACATTGTAATTTGCTTCAAAAAGGGGCAGTAGGTAGAGGAGAATATGCACTTCTCTAAGCTACCATTACTTTCTAAGATTTAACAGACTTATAATATTTGTTTTTCTCATCAGGGGATATGATGACATTGCTGATGAAGAAAGACACTCTAACAGAAGAAGAAACACAGTTTTACATTGCAGAGACTGTACTGGCAATTGATTCTATCCATCAACTTGGATTCATCCACAGGGATATTAAGCCTGATAACCTTCTCCTGGACAGCAAGGTAATTATAACAGACGGCAACCCTCATTGAAAAAGGGACTAAACATTTATGGGTGGTTTAAACATTAGATTATCTTATGTTGTGTATAGGGATGGGCGAATTTGACCCATTTCCTTTCGACAAAAATTCACTGCTGGTGAAATGTTGCCGACACCCATTAAAGTCTATGGGTGTCAAAAAATGTTGGGGGAATTTTTTTGTGTGTTTTTTTTTTTTTTTTTTTTTGACACACAATGCCATACAAGTCTATGGGTGTCATTTTTGCAGCGAAAAAATTCTCCCATTCCTAGTTGTGTATAAAGACTCAGTACAGGTATAGGAACCCGGAAACCTGTTATTCAGAAAGCTCTGAATTGCAGAAAGGCCATCTCCCTTAGACTCCAGTATAATCAAATAATTCACATTTTTAAAAGTGATTAATTTTTTTCTCTGTAGAAACGGTACCTTGTACTTGATCTAATCTAAGATATAATAAATCCCATTTGGATGCAAAACAGTCCTATTGGGGACTGTGACTGCCATTCCAGAACATCGTAATTCTCCCTCTGCATAAATGCTTTTAAAGTGTGTTTAGGGTCATTGTTTTGTTGGAATATCCAACCCCTGCATAACCTCAGTTTTGTGACTGATGCTTGAACATTATCCTGAAGAATTTGTTGATATTGGGTTGAAGTAATTCGACCCTCTACTCTAACAAGGGCCTTAGTCCCTGAACTAGCCCCACAGCATGATGGAACCTCCACCAAATTTGACAGTAGGCAGCATGAAGCTATGGTTGTACTTTGGCAGTTCTATGTTTAGGGGAAAAAAAGCTTTTTTTTTCTAGTATTAGCAGGTTTAAACTAACGTATACAATTCCTCATTGCTTGACTGGTTTTCATTAAAGGGACATGTAAAGCTTTCAGATTTTGGGTTATGTACTGGACTTAAAAAGGCTCATCGGACTGATTTCTACAGGAACTTGAACCACAGCCTGCCAAGTGATTTCAGTAAGTGGACTTGTTTCTTTAACTAAGTTATAAATGCCACACTACAAAAAACTAGTTTGCAGATTAGTGTTTTTCTAATTTAAGTATCTAGTGGTTAAAGCGGATGTGATTGTAGGGCTTACAGCAAATTATAATTAATTTAAGATCGTATTGTCTTTTAACTTGGTTTAAACTCCTTGAAATAGTTCAATGTACTCAAGTTATTGACCCTTGTTACAACTATATCTCCCGTTTTAGATTTTCAAAATATGAATTCTAAGAGGAAAGCAGAAACCTGGAAAAGAAACCGACGCCAACTGGTATGTTGTTGGATGTTCACAAAAATCAGTACAGGTTATCCCGAAACCTGGTACCCAGGAAGCTCCATTTAAACTTCATTTTAATCAAATAATCCAGATTTTTAAAAATGTTTTCTCTAATAATAATAATAATAATAATAATAATAATAAAAAAAAAAAAAAGTACCTTGTACTTTATTCAAACTAAGATATAATTCTTCCCTTTTGGAAGCAAAACCAGCGTGTTGGGTTTATTTAATGTCTACATGAGTATATTTTAGAGGTGTGGTTTGAAGATCCAAACGACAGAAATATCCATTATCTGGAAAACCCCAGGCCCCAAGCATTCTGGATAGCAGGTACCATACCTGTTTTTTTCTCTAAAAACAAATGACAATTTACCCATGTTTATTCATTAATCTTAGCGGAGACATCAAAAAAGTAACAGGGACTTTATTTTCAAAAATAAATTTTATTCACATAAATTTGGTACAGGCTGTTGCGTTCTAAATAAAATGTCAGGGATCCTTTAATACTCACGTTATAACTATAAGGATATTTAGAAGTTAGTAGTGAGTTCCATAGCCATTTAAAAGCATGATATCACAGACTGTGGACTCCAAACTGACTTCTAATCTCCATATTTCTATACAGGATTGTGCTTTTTGTCTCTTATAATGCATCCCATTTTCTGGCCAAATTATGTAACATGTGAAGGTGTGTGACAAGAGCATGTAGAGGATTATAGATGGTAAAGACCCGAGAGCTGCACTTGTCAGAGTGATGCTTCAACTAGGCCCCTACAACAGTCCAGGCTGTTAGTCTGTCTTTATCAAATATGGTATAAAAGACAAAATACCAGATCACTTTTCAAACTATATGTAGATTTCCTTAGCAAAAATATATATGTCCCTTTTTTAAATGGTTCTAATAATGGCTAACCTCAAAAATTTTGTTTTTAGGCATTTTCCACTGTTGGAACACCAGACTACATTGCACCTGAAGTATTTCTTCAAACTGGATACAACAAGTTGTGTGATTGGTGGTCATTAGGGGTAATCATGTACGAGATGTTAATTGGTAAGTCTTTGAACTGTTTTTAGCTATACCTACTTAATTACTCCTTGTAAGTGACTAGGCAAATATGACAACCAGTGGAAGGTGGTAAGGTTCTCAGTGTTGCTGGGAAATTAGAGAACAGAAAATTCATAAACTTGTGCTAGTATTTTGTCAGAACAGAGACCGTACTCAAATGGGGTTCTTAGCATTATAAAGGTTAATGTCAAACACCGTCTTACTGGTTATATGAATGAAACCGTTTTTTTTATGTTTTATAATATACATCGATACTAGATTGGGCTAAAATTTTTCATAAACAATTTTAAAACATTTCATTATCCACAAACCACACAAATCCCCACCCTCTTTCCAATTAGATTAATTTAATTGGATCTTACTCTTCCAATCCACTCTAAATACTCCCATTTCTTCTATTGCTTTGATTTAGAACATATTCGTGTAAGTTAAAGAGCTTTCTGTTGCTCATTTCATTAAATTTATATCCATTAAAATAAAATATTTATTTTGGTATCTAGTTATAAAACATTGGAAATGCAACTTATGCATAACAGTGAAGCAAGTTCTCTAACAACCTGCGTGTGCAGAATTTCATCAGAATTTATTCTTTGACGGAAATTTATATTGTTTTGCCGGAATGCGCTGGAAAACGTAAAATCAGGGTTCTACTGTATATTGCTTTCATCGGGGCATAACTATAGAGGAAGCAGACCCTGCGGCTGCAGGGGGGCCCAGGAGGTATAGGGGCCCCATGAGGCCCTAATTCATATACAATTTCAATAAATATTGGAGAAACAAGTTAACCTCTAAACATTTTAGGGGCCTGAAAAATAATTTGCTGTGGGGCCCAGTAATATCTAGTTACGCCACTGGCTTTCATGTTTTATAGCCTACCTAGTTCACCTTTTAAAAAATGTATACTTGTTTTGTTACAGGTTATCCTCCATTTTGTTCTGAGACACCTCAGGAGACATACAAGAAAGTCATGAACTGGAAGGAAACGCTTATATTTCCTCCGGAGGTCCCGATTTCAGAAAAAGCCAAGGATCTTATTTTACGGTGAGAAGATTTAAAAAAAAAAAAAAAGATATTCAGTGATTTCAGTTTTCAAGAAGGTCAAGATTTTTTTTTTTTTTATGGTGCTGTCAAATGTTTAGTGAAAAATCGAGTCTACTTTGTTGCTTTGACATCCGTGTCTTGGCCTATTTGTGAAAGCGTTTGACCTCCCTAAAATGAACAATCCTTTTTAGAATTAATTTTATCTTAACATCTTATTTATAGACTATTGGCTTTCCCTTGGAAAACTAAGCACAAGTTTACTATACCGTGTCATCTTATCACATTTGGGTTGAATAGACTAAGCAACTAAAGTCATAAAAGAAAGTATTTCTGTACTATACTTTTATTTAAGGCTTTTGTAATTGTTTGCTTCTCTGACATGAAGGTTAATAATTTTTGCCATACCTGACCAAAGTCCCGTCCTGTTAAATTATTTTTCCTTAGCTTCTGCTGTGAATGGGAGCAGCGAATTGGTGCTCCCGGTGTAGAAGAGATCAAAACAAACCATTTCTTTGAAGGTGTTGACTGGGAACATATTAGGTAAGAAAATAACATTCTTAATACCTTCTACTTTCTTTAGAGCTTTAGATTAGTGTCCGATGGACATGGGATGATAATCAAAATGAAAAACTGAAGTATCCATGCTTTTCCACATTAAAACTGCTTTCCATTCATATGCATAGGAAATAGGACTGTAGTAGACACTGGCACTGTCAGGTGGAGAAATGTCTGCTTCAAAGAGTAATCTCCACCTTCTGCATAAAAATGGAAAGCAAGTGCAGGCAAGGAAAGTGTGTTGAAATGTGCTGCTCTCAGAAACAACCGTCCCATTCAAGATACCCATCTCCACACAATAGAGATTCCTATCTCTCGGATGCAGTGGTAAAGCCAGGATATCTAAAAGTAAAAGGCAAATTTTGGCGATTTCGGAAAATGAATTGTGCAGAGTGCCATCCTGCCGAGCGACTAATCTCCCTGAATTTCCTGTGTGCCCTGACCCATAGGATAACTTTTAGTATGTTATGTAAATGGACAAATCTAAGCAACTTTTCAATTGGTCTTCGTTATTTTTTGTTAGTTTTTTAATTATTTGCCTAATCTTCTAAATATTTGCAGTTTTTAAAAGGGGGTCACTGACCCCATCTAAAAACAAATGTTCTGTAAGGTTACGAATTTATTGCTATTGCTACTTTTTATTACTCCTCATTCTTTTCAGGCCTCTCTTACTGTATTCGTATTTCAGTCGCTTATTCAAATCAATTCATGGTTAGTAGAGAAACTTGGACCCTAGCAACCAGACTGCTAAAAACTACAAACTGGAGAGCTGCCAAATATAAAGCCAAGTAACTCAAAAACCAAAAATAATACAAAATGAAAACCAATTGCAAATTCTTAAAGTCTTAGAAGTTCTTAGAAGTTACTTTCTACGTATGCTAAAAGTTAACTCAAAGGTGAACCCCTTTAAAAGTACATGTTAATATGCACAGCAGATTATCCGGTACATGAAGTTACCACTTACCACCATGTGGTGGTGTTAGAGATCAAGATATCACACGTCCCATAGGTGGTTATATTGTAGCTGCATAAGCATAGTTTTACCCAAACTAGACTTCCAACTGTAACTACTTGTTGATCACAGGACTAGGGAAAGTTTTTTTTTTTTTTTTTTTTTTTTTTTAGCCATATCTGATCTGCATAATTGTGATTTCTGTGTTTATTAATTCTGTGACCAGCACACCCAAGCAAACGTCATGCCATTGCAACTGTGCATATATATAATATGGAGTGCTGCTAAAATTGGCCAGTGCTAGGACACTTTTACTCAGAGGGAGCTCCCGGTGCAATTGGCCATGGTGTGCAGAGTGCATGCGTGTAATGAGCTTCTGACATCACGTGCATAATGAGCAAGTTGCAGCATTCGCTCATTATGTGCATGCGTGTGCCCCAACATGGTGGCTCGAACTGGGATCTCTCTCCCGGTGCAGGTGTCCTAGCGGGGGGTGGGGGAGGGGCACTTTAAAATAAAAAAAACTAGTAACCCCCAACCTGAGTGCAGGCTCTGTTGGCTCACACCTTTGGGGAAAATGTTTTCAGCCAACAGGTGCCCTTTGAACTTATAAGCTCAGTCATAACCCATTCTTTTCCACCTTGAACACAGGAAACAGGTTATAACTGTAACCTTGGGAACCCAATCTAACCGATGAGACAAAATTTAGGGAGAAACATACTTATACTCCCCTTTCACACTCTGACACCATACTTAGCCCATATTATATTGTTTTTATAAATGACAACCAATAATTCCTTTTTTTGGTATTTGTTTTCTGTTATTTATTTTGTTCAGGAAGTTTGAGCTACTTTATTATGTCTTAATTTCTCTGCAAGCTGTGGATTGTCCAGTACTTGAAGGCCCAGGACTTTTTTATTTTTTTTTAATGCAAAATAATAATGCATTTGTTTCCATGCTTACATGGAGCTTTCTGTTTAACCTAGGGTCAGCCGTAATGCTCTGTTAAAATAACTCTATTAATAGGGTGGTAGAAGCCACAGAAGGGGCATTCCAATAAATGGCAACCATTTGAAAGCAAACTTGCATACTCATTTAATGTGTTTTGCTGATAACACTTTTTTTCCTGGAACTGCACATAAACAGAGCTGTAAAAAACATACCATGATAATAGAATTCATCTGCATGTATTGTGACTGTCATGTTTGTTTAGTATTACATGTGCACATTTACACACATGGTTTTTCATTCTTTTAGTTACTAGTCAAATCTTTTATATATTTCTACTTCTAGGGAAAGGCCTGCTGCTATTCCAATTGAAATTAAAAGTATTGATGACACATCAAATTTTGATGAATTTCCTGATTCTGATATTCTTAAACCAATGGGTAAGGTGACATAATTATACAAATGATCTAGTTCATCTATTGATACTGTGTTTTATCCACAACCCATACATTGCCTGGTCCACAGTGATTACTAATATCTATATCATTTGCATTTGGTATATACAGTACTTAGCAAGTTTTAAAGGAGAAGGAAAGGCTAAAATTAAGTAAGCTTTATCAGAAAGGTCTATATAAATAAACCAGTAAACCCTCAAAGTAATGCTGCTCTGAGTCCTCTGTCAAAAGAAACACTGCATTTCTTTCCTTCTATTGTGTACACATGGGCTTCTGTATCAGACTTTCTGTTTTCAGCATAAACCTCCAGGGCTAGGGCATGAGCATGCTCAGTTTGCTCCTCTCCACCTCCCTCCTCCCATCCCTGCTGTAATCTGAGCTCAGAGCTGTATGTGAGCAGGGAGAGACTCAGGCAGGAAGTGATGTCACACCAAGCTTATATGGCAGCTTCTATCCTAAACAAACCGAGTCAGTGTCTAGAGCTGTTTACTCGGGTATGGTAAAGCATTCTGCAGAATAAATATAGCGTTCTAGCTTGCACTATTGTTTCTAATCTGTTGGCAATAAACTGTCTTGGAGCTTTCCTTCTCCTTTAAGGCTGCATTTTACATAAGGAAGCAGGTCAGTTTTGGGCTATATTAACCCATGTTTCACACGTTTAATAGGAAATATAGCTTCCTCAAAACTAAGTTAAGTTCCCTATTTAACTGTTTAGCCGACTGATTGTTCCTCCCTTTCTGGACATCGGAGAAAACACCAAATATCAAGCTTATAAATTAGTAAATAAAAAAAAATCCTCATTTGACACTAATGTGTGAAATGTGAGTCTTAACTAAAATATTTGATGTTTTATAACATATTTTTATTAAGAATGCATCGCGTTCATAATGTTTGGATTTGAGCAAATGACACTTGGGGGGGGGGGGTGACTGGAATTGGATTCGCCAATAATGTTCCAACTCCTAATAACTTTAAATATAATCAAATCAGATTTAAGACCTTTGGAGGAGGATATGGCAGAAGCAATTCTGTTTCAAGAACAATACTTTAGTCAATTTGCATTGCAACAGCTATTATACAGCTATATGCCAGGTTCTAATAATATATGTTGTTTTAGGTTTTCCAATTGTTTGGTTTAAGTAGTTTAACTTTGATTTTGGTTTAGAATTACCAAATGATGTGGTTTATATGTTTGAGCTTTGACAGTGATAAAATGCCTTCTATGTTGTCTTCTTAACTTCTTTCAATCAACATGGAAAATACAATTGTATTTTAAAGGAACAGTAACCCCAACAAATTAGTGTTAAAGTAATTAACATATAATATACTGTTAGCATGCAATGGTAAAAACTGTGTGTTTGCTTCATAACGACTACTATAGTTTTATAAAATAAGCTGCTGTTGCCATGGAGGCATCCATTCCAGCTGGTACAGGTTGTATAGCACGTAACCGATAAACCCAGTACAACAGAATGGTGTTTTATCTGTTATGTAAATTGTGCCTTTCTATCCGGTTGAATGGCTGCCCCCTTGATTACACCGCAGCTTATTTATATAAACTTATAGTAGTCTTTATGAAGCAAACACACCAGTTTTACCAATTGCACTGATAAAGGCTAGTTCCTTTATAATTAAACAGAATGACATGAAATGTAACTTTAAAATTATACCTGGAACATTTTACAGAAATACATTACAATGTAGAAATTTGTTGCAATACAAATATTATTGGCTTATGCTTTCTCTAATTCCATAACTTGCACCAAATGCTCATAACACCAAGGCAATTTGTAGTGACACAGCCTATTTAATGTGATCTTTCTAGGAGCTGTAAGCAACCACCCTGAATCAGAGTTCAAGAACAAGGACTGGGTCTTTATCAACTACACATATAAGCGCTTTGAAGGGCTTACAGCACGGGGGGCTCTCCCATCTTTCATCAAGCCAAGGAAGTGAAAGCGATGTATTTAAATTTGGGATATCCATTTTGTCATTGCCTTGAAATTTTTGGAGTGTAATTTTCATCCCAGAAGTGACTTGAGCTTCAGTATTTCTTTTTATAGTATGTATCTTTTGGAAATGTCTAGGAACTGATACTCTAAAAGGGACCTTGCCTGAAGAACATCTTTCTTGTTTAAGCTCTTTGGAAAATTCACTGTCTTCTTACACTTCATTCCACTGATTATGGCTGAGAGGATAAATCGCCCAACATCCAGGCATTAAGAAATCGTTGCAGCATGGATTCATGTGGATTTATTTCTTATGGCAGGTTAGCCCCTTAAAGGGCCTGATCATTCCAAAACACCACCACCCTCTGAATCTGTTTAAATAACAGAAGAAATGCTTGTCTTATTTATTTCTATTTTCTTTGCATTTAAGATGCATGTTGGCATTTTGTCATTTTGAAATATGTTTGCAGTTTTGCTTGATAAATTGAATTCTGCTATGAAATAGCACAAAAGTCAGCTCTCTTCTCATTGTACAGCATTAAATAATTTCTGCCTTAATCCTTCAGTGACCGACGCATCAATTTGCCTTAAACTATTCCATTCATGTGAAAATACATCATTTTCTATTTCTTTACTCTTCTATGAAATTTGAATCAAAGAAGGATAAGTGAAAAAAATCAAATACATGTAGACCTACTGTTTCAACACACACCATCCGTCATGTGATAAATATTCGACTTGTAGAGATTGGAAATCGGCAGTACTTGGTCTGCAATCACCCTTTATTGGTGTATTCTCACTTACGACATGTTTCGGGACTAGCTCCTGAAACATGTTGTGAGCGAGAATACACCAATAAAGGGTGATTGCAGACTAAGTACTGCAGATTCCTGGTCTGTTTCCAATCTCTACAAATCTATGAAATTCTATGGTGGTGGTTTGCCATCAGCTCTGCTTTTCTTTTATAAACAAAACTCTCCCTTTTCTCTGTGTTTAGTGGAGCTTAAGTCTAGGGCCAGACGGGGCATATAAAGCCTGTTGAAACCCGCTGGCTGCTTTAAGCACCTACCCGCTAGCCGAATTTTCTTGTCTGTTCGCAACGGAAGCCGTGTGTTGGCTCTGGCATGAACACCCTTTGCGGGTTCAGCTCAAAATGCAAAGTCCTGCATTGCTACGCCAAAATCCATAGAGTGTGTTCACACTAGAGCTGACACAAGGCTTCCGGACGCGAACAGATAAGAAGGATCGACTAGTGGTCAGGGTCTGAAATCAGCCTGCAGATTCAGCAGGCTAATTTCTGCTCTGTCTGGCCCTAGTCTAACGGCAATGACACAGAGCTACTAGTAATCAGCTACTTGTTGTGGCTACAAAATAGACAATAGCTATAATTGTCTCTTCTAAGACATTACAGGGCAGATTTATTAAGGGTCAAATTAAAAATTTAATTTTTTTTATAGTCAAAACTCTCGAATTGTGAATTATCCAAACTCGATTCGAGACTTAATTTGAATTTGAGATTTCTCATACTCCAGTTCGACCATTTGCCACCTAAAACCTGCCGAGTTTATGTATAAGTCAATGGTCCAGGGACCAATTTGGACATGTTAATAGCCTTCCCGACATTCAAGTTTTTCTTTTTTTGGAGAAAAAAAAACGAATAGAGTTTAGTCGAATTCAGTTGGGAGTTTTCAGTTTGAGCTTTAGATATCTTTTTTTTTTAATTTTATTAAAAAAAAAAACCCCCCAATGTGTTCATGTTTAAAGAACTTAAAAAAAACTTGCATGAATTTGAAATTCGACTGTTGATAAATGTGCCTCTACGTCTACAGTTCAGTATTGCCTAGGGCAGGATATTTTCTGGCGTTTTGTAATCACAATAAGTAGCCGCTACTAGTAGCTTCTTGTGTCATTGCCCTAAGGGTGACGGCACACGAGGAGGTCTAATCATTTTATGGATGGAGATTTATCCGCAAAGTCTGTGTGTGGGTAGCTAGGCAGCTAGCTTCAAATAGAATATTGCTTGAAATGGGCTTTTTGGTTGATGGACAAATCATACATTTAAACGATCATTTCAAGATCATCTTGCTCTTAAGATTTTGTAAAAATCTTTTTGTTATCGTAACTTTACGTCTGTGGCCACCTTAACTGTAAAATTGCTGCAATAACAACTTATTAGGGTTGGGCAGATTCGGGAAGATTGTCGCCTGGCGACTAATCGTCTCTTCTGTGGGTCGACAACCTCCCCGAACTGCCTTCCCCCTGCTTGAGTGATGAATTGCCTACACTAATGCACTCGCGGCACTTCGATTTTCCGAAGTTGCCTCATGAGGAAACTTCGGGCGACTTCAGAAATCGAAGCGACGCGAGTGGATTAGCGCAGGCGATTCTTCATTTAAGCAGACAGAAGGCAGTTCGGGGAGATTGTTGCTCCGCAGAAGAGGCGATTAGTCTCCAGGCGACTTAATCTCCCAGAATCTGCCCCTCTGCCCCAACCCTTACTCATGGTCATGTGGCTTAAACCACAGGAAAATGCCTCCCTTCAGTTTCTCTCACAGTTAAACCAGATCGATGTGAGAAATCTGTTTTACTTTCAGCAATCTTAGTTACTCAGTGGAAAGTCTTTTTTTGGACGATCAGTCGCCTGCAGTACCAAAGATTAACTGCGGGTGACAAATCTCCTTGTGTGCCATCACACTAAAGCTAGTTGTACCATCATCCATTAACACATTCAGCACCTACCTAATCCATTTGCCCAGTCAACCCTTAGTGCAGTTGAAAGTTGACGGTCAAAAAGCAAAAACTGTCTGACCGATGATGCACGGTTGGTACATGTATATTGTCATATGAACTCCTTGTAATTCACAAAAGCCACTTTCTTTGAGTTAAATGCCCTGTACCAATTGGTTGATTTGATGCTTTCTGGCTATCTATAAACCAGCATTAGGGATAGCAAAATAATGTTTTGAGTGCATAACAAAGAACCTATATAACTCAAACAGGCAGACGGCACTTCTGGAATATGGTTTATTGGAGTTGCTGCTGTTACCTTTAGGTGTCTAACAACAGCAACTCCAATAAACCATATTCCAGAAGTGCCGTCTGCCTGTTTGAGTTATATATGTTTACAGTTGGACACTGTTGACTGAGCACCTGGAGGAGGTTCGGTTCGGTGAGCTGAAGCGGTCTTTACTTTCATAACAAAGAACCCACAGATCACTAGCAGGACGTTAGGTCCAGCATTCCATGTGACAATAAGGAAATGATTTTACATCAGGAGACAAAGCTGTTATCACATACAGCTATTTTATTTAAAGGAGAAGACCAGTATTATCATATATAACATATTCATGTGGAAGCCATTTTGTAGGACATTAGCATGACTGCCTACCAGCATGGGTCCTAGATTCTTTTCCAACCAGAACAGTGGAGGGAATTTGTATATTCCACTAGGATGGGGCTGAGGTGAATGATGCATAAGCTCTGCTTTGTGGAATTATCCAAACATTCAAGTGCTTATACAGGTATGGGACCTGAGGCTTGCAGGATAAATGCTCATTCCGTAATTTGGATGTTCATACCTTACGTCTACTGGAAAATCATGTAAACATGAAATAAACCCAATAGGCTGATTTTGCTTCCAACCCCAATAAAAAAAAAATTATATCTTTGTTTGGCTCATGTACAAGGGTACTGTTTTATTACTTCTACAGAGAAAAATTAAATCTTTAAAAAAATTTTTTAAAAAATTTGGATTTTCTTTATTATAATGATGGCTATGAAAGACGGCCTTTCTGTAATTTAGAGCCTACTGAATAACAGGATAATGGATACCATACCTGTAGTACAGTATATTTGGAAGCATGTATATATTCTAGCCTTTTCAACATATATCGATCACTTATTCTGTCCATAGTCGGGTGGCTTACATTTTATTTTTTTCTCCCTGCTTCATGGAATCAACCCAAATGCCCAGTTTTGGTGATTGGCTGTTTCATGTCCCATAATAACTTATGTGTGGCGCCATGCAAGTGCACAATGGGTAGGGCTGCCCCTCCTGGTATTTTAAAATACCTTAAGCTTTGAATCAAGTGATTGCTTTAGAGCTGTTTAAGATTCAACATGTTTGCACATGGGACTGCTGTGTCTTGAACATGTGGAAAAAAGTAAGGCCTATTTAAAGAAGGCTAACCCCCAATTGTAATAAAAGGCACTACATTTGCCCAGGAGTACTAACCCATAGCAACCAATAAGATGTTTAAATAGGTGACCAGTAAATGCTACCTGCTGATTGGTTGTTATGGGTTACTGCTCCTGGGCAAACTTGGTGCCTTTTATTAGATAACCGCCTAAGGATCTTTTAGCCCAACACCAATTCTGTACTTGTATCTGGCACGCTACCATCTTGAATAACGACCGGAACGGCATTCTCACGCGTTTGATGCATTTATCCCATTCCAGTCACTGGCTTGTTGATGCAGCAGCCATCTCCAGTTCCATATTCTGTGAGAGACAGTTATATTTGTCGTAGTAAAATTTCTTCTCATTGGCCCTATCCACATCCATATAATCCTATCTATATGCACTTTTTATCCCATGAATATTTGACCCATTTTAAACAACATTTAAAGACCTACAAGACGAAATTTGCTCAGTTATAGTGACGTCCTTTGCATATTGCAACATGTTTGCAGTAAGCTTGGCAGTGTAGAGTCACCTGTTCTCTTAAAGCCCAATCTGTGGGAGAGTATCACTTGATATATTGCAGATTCATTACCGTGCAAAAAAAAAACGTAAACTATCATGCCTTTTAAATGAATGTAGAATTTTGACATGTGAAGATAGTTTGTAAATGTATATAGGGTATGTGCATCATGGTGTTAATGAAAGATTTATCCATTATCTATGCAAATCTGGAGTGTATCTCAAATAATGCACATTAGTGTAGAGAGTACCCCCCATGAGCCTACAGAACCCTAATATGGCATCCTCGGCTGCAACAAAGCAACTTATTTACATACACGAATGTCAAGCAAAAACACAATTTTTTAAAGTATAAATGAGATGAAAATAATTTAAATGTATGTCAGCAGATTGCTTCTGCCTGATTTTGATGTTTCACAGCTGATGAATATCTTGACTTTATAAAATGACATCAGGGCTTTTCAAGGTCCAAGTAAGCCTATATCATCCTATATCCCTCTTCTTTTCTATATTTATGTTTTTATGCTTGTTTGTTAAATGCCTGGCAGTTTTCTATTTCTAAAGAAATCTAGTTAAAATTAAATTATGTATTTTCAAACTACAATGGAATGGTTTCCTCTGTTCATTTATTCTGATAGTGACATCCGGAAGGGGAAAGCACCATTTTTTTAGAAGAAAGAAAAGAGTATTTTTCGAGATTTATTAAACCCCCAAGGCTGCTAAAAGGGTGAAAGTTCATCCTTTGCTAAATATGCCTTTCAAAATCCTATAGAAATGAATAGAGTGGCAGAATTTCACTCTAGAGGACTGTGGCGATCTTGAACTTCACTCTTTGATAAATCTACCCCATTGACTTTCATAAATATACCCCAATGGCAGATGTCCAGTTTAAAATTGGAAGATATCATGATCTGCGCTGGGCTTTGCACAATAATCCGAAGAATTTTTGGTTTTCGGGCATTAATCTGAAAATATCTTCAGTTTTTGGGCGACAAATCCAAAAACAATTCGAACTTTTTTCACAATTTTATCGAGTCTTTTCCCCGCACAAGATTTTTTCGAGTAAATGGTTTGGAAAACTTTCTATCTATGTCAATGGAAGGACCTTTTCTGCCAATAGCGTATGTCCTTGTAGGCAGCTCGGTCTTTTTCATTCTGCTTCCTTTTTAAATGTTTGAGCCCTCACAAATTCATTTGGTCTGCCAAAAATCCGGTTTCATGGCCACATCTCCTTGGGTACATTTTGTTGTGGATGGCTTTCCTTGGAGCTGTTCAACAGTTTGGTTCCTTGGGACTTGCCTCTGTACTGACCACATGCTCGGTGATGTCAAAACTGAAGACCAGCAGATGATGAGCCCAAGGGCAAACCAATTTGTTATAGAGGGGATGCAAATAAGTAAAAAAAAAATTGGTTTAATTTTGATACTGATTGGCGTTGGGTTTCTGAACTGTTTAGGTTTAAGGTTAATCCAATCGCTTTATATACAGAAGACTGTTACTAAGTAACACGTTTTTATCTGTTTCATGGGTATACTGACCATGAGGGCATATTTTCTTTTCTTCAAATACCTGGAAAAAATCATATTACTAGTGTCAACAGTAGTAGCTCTTAAAAGTCTCCGCAAATGATAGCGACAGAAGCACATTTTTGTGCTAAGTCTGCATGTGCGAACAGAGAGACAATGACTCATTCCTAAGTCTTTATTTCAGTTTTGCTGCAAATACTAACAGAAAAACACAGCAATGGATAATTCTATCCATGGTGACATGATTGCAGTGATGGGTGGAATGTGTCCATGTAGCAATCTGTGCAGAGGCAATGCTCTTTATCTTCTAGTTTAATGCCTGTTTAGGAGTCACTGAGGAAGTGTGTCTGCACGAAATGAGCCTGATTCAAAATGCTTTTTGTGAATAAAGATTTTAAGCTGTTTTAATCTTGGCTGAAGTATATATATATATATATAAAAATTAAGAGATGTTTATTAGAACATGCATAGCCTAACATGTTTTGTAATGAAAAGCTCTTCTCGCACTCCCTGGCCTTCGTGTTGATTGCACGGTGACGGGGGGTTGGCACCCTCCAACTTCAAATAGGTAAAAAATCACTGGCACTCAAAAGGGCAGGGACAAGCCCTTGCGTTTATTCACAGAAAAAGCATTTTCTGTGAATAAACGCAAGGGCTTGTCCCTGCTTGCACCTTTTGAGTGCCAGTGATTTTTTACCTAACATGTTTTGTGCCAAATGGCACTCATAGAGCCTCACTAACTTTGTGAACTTTTCCCATTATTGGTAACACCCTTGGACTGGGGTTTTTATAGTTAGACTTCACTACACTGAATTTTGTATTATTGTGTTTATTTATATGTTTCAAGTGGATATACACACCTCCCTCTCTCCCTCCCTGTTTTCCTTAAAATGGGTAATTCCAGACATTGTTCAGAAGAACAACGTACTTTGATTAAAAACATATTAAGAAGTGCAGAAAAGAATAGGCCGCTCAGGTGAAATGAACTCAAATGCTTTAAAATGGCAACCAACACCTGAAAGACGTGGACGAAATGGATAGAAAATTAAGCAAAATGGTAAAGACCACTGAATAGCTCCAGGAAGATCAAAATAGGTCTAAAGTTACTTTTGTGAAGTCATGCTATCAGCAAGAAGTCCCTGCAAAGTCCCATTGTTGGGAAAAAAAGACATGCTGAAGAGGTTACAATTTGCCACACAAGAACACATTGACTGGCCTGAAGAGACAACATTTTGTGGACTGATGAAAGCAAGATTGTTCTTTTTGGGTCTAGGGGCCGCGGTTTGTCTGATGACCCCCAAAAACTGAATTCAAGCCACAGTACACTGTGAAGCATGGTGATATGGGGATGTTTCTCATACTATGGTGTTGGGCCTATTTATCACATACCAGGGATCATGGATCTGTTTCAATACAAAATACTTGAAGAGGTCATGTTGCCTTATGCCAAAGAGGAAATGTCCTTGAAATGGGTGTTTCAACAACCACCCCAAACACACCAGTAAATGATAAGGATTTATTCACTTTTTTAAACACACGGCTATTATTCTGAACACAACTGTATTTATCTGACCAAGATCGTTCAGGCTAAGTGATTACAGGTGTATAATGCCTGTCTAGGGAAAAATACATTGGAAATAAATAAAGAGGGAATAGTTACTCCTTAAAAATCTGAGCTCACACACCTCCTGGTTTGGAAAGTACCTAACAGCACATAACTGGTTGCAATGTTCTTGGGTGCTTTCCAGTGCTTCATTTATTTAGCTCTGTACTATTTGCTTTTTCTGCATGTTTGTCAGAGTCTGTTTATAAGTACAGGCAAATATTGGGTCCAGGATTCAAACACAGCTTTCTTTTTTTCCTTTTGCTACCCATTGGTATTGCTATTTAGTTGACTGTGTTGACTTAAAATGATCAAGTTAATGTCAGTGTTCATAACCACAATCAAGCCAATAGAGTGGAAGGTTTGGTAGGAGTCCCATGATTTTATTCTTTACCTCCTTGCTTATAAGACAAATATTCAAATGAATGGATGTTGGGGCTAAAGTTCTGGAGAACCTTCCACGTGTATTCTTTTTTAGCAAAAGTGCTTGCATTTCTTCAGCAGTGGTGGGGCCCAAAACAAATACATTTTGTGAGGTTACATGTTTTTATATAAAGTAGGAGTTCTCTCCATCAGCTTTCATTGAACTACTCTAGGGCTGCAGGTTGGGCAGCACTCATATAAGGTGCTATTTTTGCCATTTTGCCCCTAGCTATTCTCAACTGAATGACAGCACTGGTAGACCTATTCAATGAGTGGTACCCTGGGTGGTCACCCTATTCAGACCCCCTAAAGTCTGTACTGCATGGTAGAGTCCTGCAGCGGGTTGGGTATCGGTGGGTTACACGCAAAAACCTGCGGTTTGCAGGTAGAAGTTTTGGGAGCAGGTATAGACGGGGTTCTCCAGGTTTGCGGGTCACGGGTTGGGTTTTGGGTCTTCTCAATAGCGGGTTTTACTCCTTTTTTTCTGATCACACCTACTTCCAATGATGTCACTTCCAGTTTACAATGACAGCACTTCCTGTTTCTTGATGGTCAGCGGATCGGGTTGCGGATAAGGTACTTGCGTGTCGGATCGGGTAGTGGGTCCGGGTTGGGTTCGGGTTTAACAAATTGGATAGAATGATAGTAACTTGATTGTTCTATTGAGGTCCTGTTTTCTCCTACCCCAGACCTGGTAGAGCAGTATCAAAGTTTAAAACACTTTTGGTGGACAGATTTTATTAGGATTATATACTGAATTTATTGCAGAAGAAATTGTCACAGGGGGTCACCGTTTTGGAAAGTGTCTGTGACACTCACATGCTCAGTGGGCTCTGAGCAGCTGTTGAGAAGCTAAGCTTAGGGGTTTTCGCAAAGTACCAAGCAGAAAATGAGGTTGGCCTGTAATATAAGTTGATGCTACAAGGTTAATTATTATATTTCGATGCTTGATGTATTGGTTTCTGTGCTGCCATGTAGTACTTATCTGTATTAATTACTAATCAGCCTTATATTGTGACATTTATATTCTATGTGTACTGTATATGTTGAGTGGGTCCCTAAGCTCAGTAAGTGACAGAAGCACAGAGCATGTGCAGTGAATCAGCAGAAAAGAAGATTGGGAGCTACTGTGGGCATCTTTGGAGGCACAGATCATCACTGCTAAAAGGCTGTAGTTGCTTTGGTACAGAAGCCCAAATATAATGTACAACATTTCTACCCTACTTCTTTAGTTAAGCTTTAGTTCTCCTTTAATTATCATACAAAGTTAACATTGTTTTATCAGTCTGAGCCACCAGGGCAGAGATTAGAAAGGAACAGGCAAACACTGCTTTCTATAGCAATACAAATACAAACCATAGAAAATTTGTAATAAACATATAATACAAAGTTGCTTAGAATTATGTTTTCTTTTATTAGGCAAACACTTATTTTTGGGGTTGACATGTTGGCATTGACAAGTACCTAAAATATTACTTTGCTGAAACCCACAAAAACTTATTCTCAATACTTCAATATATTAAGGTAGCAAATCAAGGAAAAACAGCAAAAAGCAGAATAACTGCTATTCAATCTTTATTGTGCCTTTCACACAACATGTTTCGGGCAGCAAGTACCCTTTATCAAGTGTGTACGAAACAAAGTGAAAAAGTGCTTTATAGTGCCATGCAGGAAGTCCCACCCCTTCATCAAAAAACTTTTTTCCACAGTTAACCCTTACCACTGGGAGGTACAATAATCAATTGCATAAGAACACAATTCGTGTATAATATAATATAATATGATATAAAGATAAAATGGAAGTAGGAAATTTAAAATACTTAAAAGTCCAGGGTGTCATAAAAGTATTGTGTAGCTGTGCAGGTTCACGATTCAATCCGTTGTATCATAACTCCATAACCATTAAAATGAGGTCGTCTGTAGCGATTTCCTCGTGTAATAGTAGAGACAAACTACACATAGATATAAAAACAATAACCAAATTACTTGAAGGAACTGCTCATAAAAAGAGCCTACCAAAAGGTACTTTGTTTCAACTGAATATACATTAATAACTATTGATACAAAAGGTCTTACCCTTTGCTGAAACTTGCAACAAAGTATTCTAATCACAAGCTGTACTCAATATCTGTGAAGAAAGAGATACATGAACAGTTTAACTATAAGAAAGGAGATAAGCTCCAATGATCATTCAAACCTGCAGGGGCCATTGTATTCATTCTTTTTATCCAATACGCTTCCCGTTGTCCAAGGGATTTTCGTATGTCACCTCCCCTTTTAGGCTGTATTATTTTTTCTAAGACCAGCCATCTTAGCTGGCTAACATTATGGCCCTGATTATGAAAATGTCTCGAGACAGGTGTATCAGTTGCTGTACTAATTTTATAATTCCTTATGTTGTTCCTGTGTTCTTTAATTCGCTCCTTGACCATTCTAATGGTCTGTCCTATATATGCCATGCCACAAGGACATTTCAGCATATATACTACAACTTTTGTCTCGCAGGTAAAAAAGTTTTTTATCCTTATGGAAGTACCCTTCGTTGGGTGGTTAACCGTACTGTTTTTTATAACTGAAGAGCAGCAAACACAACTGAGGCATGGAAAGGTACCTTTTCTTGAGGTTTTAGCAAAATTAGTATCCTTTTTGTAAACGTCAGAAGGGCACAGCATATCTCTCAAAGATTTGCCCCTTTTATAACAAAATAACGGTGGTTTTTTAAAAAGACCTCCATACTGTTTATCTTGTCCCAAAATAGGCCAATATTGTTTTATAATTTTCTCAATGCAGTTACTCTGTTTACCATATTTTGTGACAAAAGGTACTCTCTCCACATCCTTATCCACTTTTCTTTTTGTTCGTAATAGCTCCTCCCGATCTAATTGGTTCACCTCTTCCACAAGGGGTGCCAATTTTTTCTTTTTGTAACCTCTATTAAGAAATTTATTGGTGATATTCCGCATTGAGGACTGGAATTGTTCAGGATTAGACGATATACGCCTTGCTCTTATATATTGTCCCTTCGGAATAGCATCAATAATACGTGGGTTATGAAAACTACCACAGGAGAGGAGAGTGTTTCGATCTGTCGGTTTAGAAAACATTTGTGTCAGAATTTGTTGATCACATAATTTTATATTAACATCCAAAAAATTAATGGAAGAAGCAGAGATCTCACAGGTGAATTTAATAGTAGAATGCTTTTTGTTTGCTTCCTCAATCATCTGATGGAACAACCTTTCCGGTCCGTTCCATAAGATAAGAACGTCGTCCACATATCTCCAATATTTAATAATATGACTGCTGTATGGGCCTTTCGTGAACAGTTTCTGTTCCAAGCAGTGAACAAAAATATTTGCAAACGAGGGGGCAACCGCTGCCCCCATCGACGTCCCCTGGCGTTGCCAGAAGTATTGCTCATTAAATCTAAAATAGTTTTTTTGTAAGACCAAATACAGACAGTCAATTAAGAAATATATCAGGTGATGTGAGAGATTGGTTTCTAACAAAGCTTCTTCAATACAATCAATCCCCTCTTTCTGTGGTATTGACGTATAAAGGCTCTGGATATCAATACTACATAAATAAATGTCACCTTGTGGTAATACGGTATCCTTGAGCCTTCTCAATAGATCCGTTGTGTCCCTCAAACAAGTGGGGATACTTGACACAATTTTTTGTAAGTGTTGATCAACAAATTTTGATAACGGTTCAAGTATTGAGCCAATGCCAGATATTATTGGGCGTCCTGGGGGGTTCCTAAGTGATTTGTGTACCTTTGGGAGAAGATATAGGACTGGGGTACGTGGGTGTTCCGTACTTAAAAATTCATGTTCTTGCTTAGTTATTATCCCATTTTGTCTAGCCTCATTTATTAGTAAATCTATCTCCTTTTTGATTTCAAATACTGGGTCATATCCTATTTGTTCATAGTGTTCCATTACATTTAATTGTCTATAGGCTTCCTCCATATATTCATTTTTATTCATAATCACAATTGCCCCACCTTTGTCTGCTTGTTTTATAATAATCTTATCATTATTTTGAAGAGAATGTAAGGCTTGTTTTTCAGATATTGAAAGGTTGTATTTACCTAGTCTGTGATGGGTATCCCAGTTTCGTGACACTTCATTATTCTCAATACTGTCACCCTCCAAAGAGTATTTCCAAAAGTCTCTCCTATTAATATCTGTCAGGGATTAAAAAAAAAATTGACAGTAAATTCCATGGAAGTGGGTGTGCCCAAACATCAGCCCATTCTAGGAAGAGCTCTTATCACTTATTTACATATCAGCCTAGTTATTCTCCACATCTCCCAACAGTGCTGCTCTTAAAATAGTTAGTAAGAAAAGAAAAGGTATTTTTAATCCTATCAACATACATTTAGGGGTTATTTATCAAGCTACAAACCTGGAATAATTTGTAATTTTCAGGAAAAAAAAAACAAACTAAGAATTATTTGAGTTAAAGTACTATGGTCTAAAAACTCCAAAACCGAAACCCCGGAATCTAAAAGCTCTCGAGGTCCTGTATAAGTCAATGTGGAAGGTCCCAGCATCTTCTCTGATGTCCGTTCCGATATCCGATGATTTCGGGGATTCGGAGCCAAAAACTCCGAAAAAAAATCGTAGTTTTTGTGGAAAATTCCGAACAATTCGGGGAAAGCTCCGAAGTTTTCTGAGTTTTGTCCAACCCTATTTTTTCTGACTTTTTTCTTCATAAATAAGGTCCATTTGGGAATTCTGAGTTGCTCAGAGTTGGATATTAGTGTCACGGCCGGCACCCGATACCAGAACAAATGCCAAGCACCCTGGGCTCGGCTTCACCAGTAGTGTGACCACCGTTGGGCTTCGGGAGGAGCCCTCAGCTTACTTAGGTGCCACCTGGACTTAAAGAGGGGTGCAAGGCGAGATGTTCTGGCTGGCGAAGGGGCACGGCTGTTAGCAGAGTCTTTAGGCCGAAGGTCACGGTACAAAGGTCAAGGCAAGCGGATGGTCAGACAGGCTGGATCGAGGCAGGTGGATATCAGAACGTTAGGCAGGCAAGGGTCAAAACCGGGTATCAATCAGACAGATGGGATCAGGCAAGAGAGTGGTCAAAGTTCAGAGTTCAGAAAAGTCAGTATACAAGCAGGGTCAAACACGGGTAATCAAACAAGGTCAGGATCAGCAAGCACAAGCAAAGGAAGTACCACGATATCAATCCTATCACGGGCAGTAAAAAAAAGCAGGAAGGTCCCTTTTAAATTTTCAAATTTCGCACCATTGCGCGCTGACGTCATCACGCCAGTGCGCATGCGCCTACTAGACCCGGAAGTGCGCGCCACGTGCTCACTAGACAGAACCCGGCTCATGAGAAGAGGAGCGGCGTGGCGGGCGTCCCTGCAGATGGCGGGGCGGGCGTCCCCGCCGCACCACTAGACCATTAGGGTTAGTAATATTCCTTACAATTAGAAATACTGACATAATTTAGGACCTGGATAAATAACCCCCTATGGGGTTGTTTATCAAGCTCCAAATATCCGAACCTCGAATAATTTGTCGTTTTGGAAAAAAATAAACTGTGAATTATTCGAGATTTATTAAAGTAAGATGGTCTAAAAACTCCAAATCCGAAATAAGGTCCATTTGGGAATTCGGAGTTGCTCAGAGTTGGATATTAGAAATACTGAGGTAAATTCGGACCTTGATAAATAACCCCCACTTTTGGTAATGTATAGAAAATATGTTAATACTAATAATGTAGAACTATCTCGAGTTCTTTTTGTACTCTTAGTCAGTTTTTGTCCATTTACTAGGAACAGATTGGGCATGTAGGCCTTACTTAGGCAGTACTAGATTTATCCCATTGGTTTAATTGTTCTCAATTATTTGTTTCTTAAAAATCTTTTCCAGTACAGCGTGACACCAGTATTCCATTTCCACAGAGCGAAAGAACCACAGACTCGTATTTTACGTGTTTGAAAAACGAACTTTATTGGAGTTAAACTGGACTCCCTCTGCAAAATGATTGCTGTGTTATTCATGTTTAAAACATTTTTTTGCCTTCTTTTGGGTTGGAGGGGTGTGTACTTATCTTCATGAGGTAATTTCCTGTCTGTGACTAATTTATATGGCTTTCCTACACATTGTTGTACACTTGACAAAGAGTCACACTGGACTCGAAACATGTTTTGTTAAAACAATAAACACTGAAGTTTGAGCAATTAAGCTTGTGTCCTTGTGAATCATAACCTTTTGAACCCCATAAATGTTTATTTAGACTCCCACATTTACTGAGGTAGAAACACAGTATGAATTCCAATAGTCTTTATAAGGGTTTGATGCTCAGCAGGCATAGAATTACAATAGTATGTGGCAGGTTTTTAATTTAATTTTAATGGCTGAAACTTCAGCTGTATCATTTATAGGCAAATTATTGCCATTGTTTTCATTTTGAAGATAATTTCAGCAGGAGACCAACATAATTTAGGCTCCTATTTGGTGAGAGCACTAATGGGTTTTTTTGTGAGAAACCTTTATAAATCATCTGTAAAATCCAAGGAAATGCTAAACAGCATCAAGGCCCATAGAAGTCGTTCATCCAGGATTGCTGCGACTGTATTCATTTGGAAGCCTGAAAAGGCCGAGCTACAGCCGGGGGGCTGCAAAAGTCCCACGCATTCTAAACACCGTAAATGACACCATGACTGGTCCGATCGACCAAACGACCGATCTCCGACGGACGAAAAATGTCGGGACTCTCCACACATGGTCCGAAAATCGTACGTATCCACGATTCGTACGATCGGATCTTTGCGTCTATGGCCAGCTTTACAGTCAGGCACACACATACACTAACATCTATTTATATTGCTAGAACATAACCACTTCCTGTATAAACAATGGTTCATAAAATTTAGTTATCACGACAGCGAATAATTCATCTATGCAAAGTCCAAAGTGTAAAGTTCTTTCAACCAGTATTTGAATTATTTAATACTCCAACTGCCTGCCAGTTGCAATTGGTACTATTTAAAATGGTGAAAATATTTATTTGGAAAAACAGATTGTCCACCAGGGAATATTTGGGCATAATTAAAGGAAAAGGTCATCTTACAATTAACTTTTAGCAAAAGGTAGGCCAGTTTTGTAAACTTGCAGAGGGCACATTAAGTTAAAAAAATATTTGGAGCAAAATGGCCATGAAAAAATGCTGTGCCTTAACAAGTGGGCTGCTGTACTACTACAGATAGATATAGCAGCCTATAAAAATGTAGAGTTCTTCCCCATATTTAGTAAACATACTGTAGTTCAATAAACTCTGGCATTTTTGGGGGGCCCCGTCTTGTTCAATGGTCACTTGCGAACATGCACAATGTAGCCTAAGCGGTAGCACCTTTACGTTAACCTTTAGGGGCAAATTTACTAACCCCCGAGAATTCGCCAGCGACGGCTTCGCTCACATCGCAACACTTCACCAGTCGTAGATTCGCCAGGACAACACTAATTTACTAAAATCCGAAGTTGCATCCAGGGCACCAAAAACTGGCGAAGTTGCGCTAGCATTACTGCGGCAAGCAAAGCGAAGTTGCGCTAGCATTGCCTCATTTGCATACAAGTTAAAGTTGTATGGAGGTATATGTTGCAGCCAATACATTACATTACACAAGCCCAGGGAACCTAAGTAAAATAAAATAAAGTTGTTATAATGCCCTACACATGAGCCCAGTGTATAGTTTATGTACCATATGTTAGAAAGAAATTTACGATCTTTTGCAGCCTATTACCCTGAAAAATTAAAAGTCGCCAGCGTTTTTTTGAGAAAAATGTTCAAGTATTTTTTGAGGAATCCCTATCAACTCTATTGCACTTCTCTTGGTCTAAGGTGGTGAAGGCAAGTCTGGCGCAAGAGGTAACGTTCAGTAAAATCGGCATCTTAGTGAATTTGCGGAGTTATGTCCATACGCCAGAGCATAAATTCCCCAGGCATTAGTGAGTGAAGTACCGTTAGAGTCTATTTCCTTTGCTAGCGAAGTTACGCCAGCGACCGTAAATCAGCGAAGTACCAAAATGACATCACGCTGGCCTTTTCTTATGACTCTTTCCAGCTTTCAAATGGGGAGTCACTGACCCCATCCGAAGAACAAATGCTCTGTAAGGCTACAAATGTATTGTCCTTGCTAATTTTTGTTATTTATCTTCGTATTCAGGCCTCTCCTATTTATACTCCAGTCTCTTATTCAAATAAGTGCATGGTTGCTAGGGTAATCTGGACTCTAGCAATCCAGTTGCTAGAGTCCAGATTACCCTAGCAACCATGCACTTATTTGAAAATGCAAACTAGAAAGCTGCAAATGAAAACCAATTGCAAATTGTCTCAGAATATCACTCTCTGCATCATACTAAAAGTTAATGAAAAGGCAAACAACCCCTTTACGGTATGACAATCCAAATTATGGAAAGGTCCATTATCTGGAAAACCCCAGGTCCAGAGCATTCTGGATAACAGGTACCATACCTGTGCAAAATCTGTAAAAATGCTGCGTGACTTTTATTAGTGCTATATATGTGTTTCCAGCTGGATAGCACTGATATACACAATATAATATTAGCACAGTTTGTATCAGTTTTTTTATATTATTATTCATTTTATTTTTTAAGTATTGTGAATACAATTTCTGCAGCTCTCCAGCTAGTGACTGCATTCTAGTTTGGCATTTAGAATGCCATGGGTTCAATAGACAGAGGGCTGCTGTTGCATGGATAATGATCTGCCAGGTTTTTAAATTTGCATTTGATACAGATAGTTAAGTAAACAGGCAAAGCGTCTTTTTGTGTTTTCATCTGTTTCCTGCCTGGAAGAGTAGAAAGATTTCTTGTTTTATTAGCTAAGGAAACTTTGGGCGACTTCTGAAAACGCAGCGCCACGTGTACTATAGGTCTCTATAAAAATATATTGCATAAACGGCTCATATGTGAAACCCTGCTTCATGTAAATAAACTATTTTCATAATAATACACTTTTTTAGTAGTATGTGCCATTGGGTAATCATAAATAGAAAATTGCCATTTTAAAAAACAAGGGCACAGAAACAAACCATACATGTTAGGTCACATGAGCCAATTAACAGACAGAGTTCTGTCTTTTGCTTCCGCACTTCTTCCTGTTACAGTAGCACACAGACTATCACAAAATGGTTGTTCAAGGCAAGAGATGTAAAAAGGGCAATATTTACTTAAGTATATATTCCAGTTTGGAAAGATTCTTTAATATGCAACTTAATATGATATAAACTATCTGTTGCTTAAATATTCGTTTTGGGGTATAGTTTTCCTTTTATGTCTACTAGAAAATAATTTAAACATTAAATAAACCCAATAGGCTGGGTTTGCTTCCAATAAGGATTAATTATATCTTAGTTGGGATCAAGTACAACTTACTGTTTTAATATTACAGAGAAAAAAGCTAATAATTTTTTTAAATTTGGATTACTTGAATAAAATGTAGTCTGTAGGAGTCCATCACGTAATTCGGAGCTTTCTGGGTAATGCATTTCTGGATAACATCCAATACTTGTACCTTCATGAAAGCAAAGAATATCTGATATGCAGGGGCGATCCTGGCACCTCCGCCGCCCGAGGCAGCATCAGTTGCTGCCGCCCCCCTCCCCCGTGCACTTACCTTTCTGCACCTGAGGGGGTCCAGGGGGGGGTCGACGAGGGAGGCAGAGAGAGGCCAGTGAACTAGCGCAGAGAGCCTAACTGCTCTCTCTGCGCTAGAAGAGCCGAATTTCCTATTAAAAAGTGGAAATTCAGCTCTTAAAGTACCAGGAGCAGCATTTTTGCCGCCCCTGGTACCTAGTGTGGCACTGCCGCCTGAGGCGACAGCCTCAAGTTGCCTCATTAGTGAAGCGCCCCTGCTGATATGGGTTAGTTTGAATGTAAGCATGACTATTTGCAGTTTGTTTTATTCAGTATGTCACATTCCTCTGTATGGCAGAGTTGTCTTCGCATAACTCCAAACATTCTTTATTTATTTTAAAAATGTGGAACAATTTAGATGATACCCTTGAACCACCCTGACTATACTTGTGTCCCCAATAGACACAACCCCCATATTTGAGTGTGCTTTGCCCTCTTTCGTGTCAGATTGGACAGTCCTGCTTCATTTTAGATCATTAGGAGGAAAATGGATTTTATGGTTTTTGAATATTGCTTGGTAAAACACAGTGGAAAATAACAGATCATTTATGTACTGGTTAACGCACCAGATAAAGTGTCCCTCAGATTACAGTGATGATGTTCTACATTTCTATAGTTAATTATCTAATTTACTTTATTCTGGTGTGATATGCTTATACCTTTCCCTCAACCCCCAACATCTTTTATTGCTTTGTTTGAAGGCAGCAGGGCAGCACTGAAATATAAACTGAAGGGTTACATGTAAGAGGCTGTAGTCCAGCTCCTTGTTTCTCAATGGCCTACAAGTTATATGACACCAGTGTGTGCACTATACAAACAGGAAGGCTTCTATAAGGTGTGGCAATCAAGCATAATTCAGTGTTTTTATTATCTATGGTAAGACTAGTTTTCTGTGAAGTTGATATATTACTTTCCTTTGATATACAGAGATACAAGTGTACAGGCCCAGCTATGATTATTGTAAAATAAAAATTAATATACAATATTTCAAGCGTCTGCAGGGAAAGTTTGAAGCTACTGGAATCTATCAAATCTATTAGGGAATACATAACTGTTTGATTTGCATGTCTCCATCCATAATGCCTCAATTGAGAGTTAACCTCTTGTTTGTGCTATAAAAGCAGTGCTATGTATAAGGCAAGTAAATATCTTCTGTTTTCAGAGGCTTTACACTGCATGTCTTGCATGTCATGGGCTTTTTGGCTCCTTTTAGCCTGTCTCACCCTAACCAGTCTCCATAATTTTTTCATGCTACACATGAAACACATTATTATTTAATACTGTTGAGGCACAGATAACCAGTGTCGGACTGGCCCACCGGGATATCAGGAAAACTCCTGGTGGGCCCAAGTGTCAGTGGGCCCTATTGATTCATTCCCTATTTCTTAAGGGGCTTAATAATGGAAGAATAGAGTATAGTATGTAGAGAAAAGAGACTAGGAGAATAAAGAGGTTGAGTGAGGAGAAAAGGATTAATAGTTTGGAAAGTGGGCCCATGGTCATAGCGTTTTCAGGTGGGCCCCTGGCATCCCAGTCCGACACTGGGTGTGGGGGGCCCCCTGGGGCCCCGATGAGCCCTGCACACACCAGTCCGACCCTGCAGATAACCCCCAAACCAGACTTGAATCAGACTACAGGTAGGTCATCAGATGAGATTTAATTTGATGTACATGTATCTATAGTCAGATGAGCCAAACATATAGTTAGTAGTGTAATGCCAACTCTATATTTTGTTGCTGTTATCAGACCCCTTGGTGTATATCACATACTGCAGTTATTTACCCTCCTGCTTAGTTTAGCCAGTCTTAAAGGGGTGGTTCACCTTTGAGATAACTTTTAGTATGGTGTAGAGTGTGATATTACTGAGACATTTTGCAATTGGTTTTAATTTTTATTATTTGTGGTTTTTGAGTTATTTAGCTTTGTATTCAGCAGCTCTTCAATTTGCATTTTAAGCAATCTGGTTGCTAGGGTGCAAATTCCCCTAGCAACCATGCACTGATTTGAATAAGAGACTCTGAATATGAATAGGAGAGGAGCTGAATATAAAGATCAGCTGAATATAAAGTAGCAATAGCAAAACATTTGTAGCCTTACAGAGCATTTGCTTTTTAGAAGGGAGTCAGCAACGTCCATTTGAAAGCTGCAGTCAGAAGAAAAAGACTATAAAACTATAAAAAATAAATAATGAACACCAATTGAAAAGTTGCTTAGCATTTGGTAATTCTATAACATACTAAAAGTTGCCTTAAAGGTGAACCACCCCTTTAAATAGAATTTTATAATATATGACCTCCCCTATTAGAAAAAACCCTGTATAAAAACAATACAGTTAATTCATTCACCTGCTATAAGAATAAATTAATTAATAGACTAATGAATGAATTATTATAATAATGTATCACAATGTAAGAGAAAAATCCCATTGTGTTCCATAGACTGGTTAAAATAAACATTTTTACTTCATTATTTGCCTTTGTGATAATATAAATCAATTTCCTCCAAGGTTACATTACACTGCATCTACTCCAGTCTTTTTTTCCTTGTTTCTGTTTCCTTCTTCATTTGAATCTTACTATTGGTTTCACTTTCCACTGAACAATTTGCACTGTCCTTTGACGGAGACTTATGGCAGGCTTGGGAGACATTTGCTTTCATTTCTAGAATTTCGACTCATTTTGTTTACGCAGACCTTGCTAAGGAAAGCTTTTTATTTATTTTTTTAGTTGGTTGTATGTAGTTACTCATATGATATGGGAAGATAGGCTGACATTTGGGCAGCAGTTCCTTAATGATCTTTAGGAAAGAGATTTTATACTTTCTCTAGCTGTAGCTGGACTTTATTTTAGGCTTTGCCAAGACAGTTAAGAATTTGTTTGGATATGTCGGGAAATGGAAACACTCAATCATCCTATGGGAATGAGGTAAGTCCCTGTTTATGTTCTATGCTTGTTGGAGCACTTGTCCTCTGTTAAAATTTGCTGGTAAAGTTTCAGTTTCTCCTATGACATGACATTTTTAAATGTACATTGTTAGTTTATACTGTACAGTGTTTGAAGTGCCTCCAAGTGTATGCTGAGCCTCTCTGCAATTAATATATTATACAGGAGTGTGCTTGTGCAGGTATGCAAGAATCTACTGCTGAGTTTAGATTTCACGGTGGACTTGATAGCGAAATGATGCAGTACTGATAAAAGCATTACATAAGTGAACAAACAGAAGCATGCAAATAATATTTTAAATGACACAGGGGCACATTTACTTAGGGTTAATTAATACTCGATATTCGACTGTCGAAGTTAAATCCTTCGACTTCAAACATCGAAGTCGAAGGATTTACCGCAATTCGTTCTATCGAACGAAAAATTAAGATTCAAAGGATTTTAATCCATCGATCAAACGATTTTTCTTCGACCAGAAAATTGTTAGAAAGCCTAGGCTAACATTGCACCTCGGTAGGTTTTACTTGCCGAAGTAGGGGGTCGAAGTTTTTTTTAAAGAGACAGTACTTCGACTATCGAATGGTCGAATAGTCAAACAATTTTTAGTTTGAATTGTTCGATTCAAAGTCGTAGTCGAAGGTCGAAGTAGCCAACTCGATGGTCGAAGTAGACAAAAAAATCACACGAAATTCGAAGTTTTTTTTTATTCTATTCCTTCACTCGAGCTAAGTAAATGTGCCTCGCAGTGTTGGAGGAATCATCTAACGATTAGTTTCACAGGGGGGTTTTGTAGATAAAAAAAATGTACAACATTCTGCATCACTAGTCAGTGGCTGGGAAAGCAAGCATTGTATTCCAGGAATAAAAAAAAAACATTGACTCAATAGACAAAACAGTGACTGCTTCTTTAGAAATCATTATTAAGATGACGCATTAAGGGGGGTATTTATTAAAACTCAAATTTTTCTCATTATTTTAAAATAAAAATGTGTGCTAACACCCATCTACGATTTGGCTTAATTTACTAGAAAAACAGAAAGAAAATTGTACCTGTGGGAAAAGTATTGACAAAATTATGCAACAATTCAAAGCGTGTAACTTTTTTCTAATTGTCAAACAACTGTTTATTCAATATATATATAGTCACATTCCTCTCTATAGCAGAGTTGTCTTGGAATACCTCCAAACATTCTTTATTAAATTTAAAGATGTGGAACAATTTAGATGATGCCCTCGAACCACCCTAGCTATACCCACTTGTGTCCCCAATAGACACAAACCCACATTTGAGTGTGCTTTGCCCCTTTTCCTGTCTTCAGATTGGACAGTCCTGCTTCATATTAGATCATTAGGAGGAAAATGGATTTTATGATCCTTGAATATTGCTTGGTAAGTCACAGTGGATCATATCGGATTATTTATTTACTGGTTAACGCACCAGATAAAGTGGCCCGCAGATTACAGTGATGATGTTGTACATTTCCATAGTTAATTATCTAATTTACTTTATACTGGTGTGATATGCTTATACCTTTCCCTCAACCCCCAACATCTTTTATTGCTTTGTTTGAAGGCAGCAGGGCAGCACTGGAATATAAACTGAAGGTTTACAGTGAACATGTAAGAGGGTACAATCCACTGTGAAATTTTTTAAAACCACTTAAAGGGATACTGTCATGGGAAAAATTTTTTTTCCCAAAACGCATCAGTTAATAATGCTACTCCAGAAGACTTCTGCACTGAAATCCAATTCTCAAAAGAGCAAGATTTTTTTATTTATTTTTTTTAAATTCAATTTTGAAATCTGACATGGGGCTAGACATTTTGTCCATTTCCCAGGTGCCCCAGACATGTGACTTGAGCCTGCACTTTAGGATGGAACTACTTTCTGGCAGGCTGTTATTTCTCCTACTTAATGTAACTGAATCAGTCTCAGTGGGACTTGGCTTTTACTATTGAGTGTTGTTTTTAGATCCACCAGAGAGCTGTTATCTTGTGTTAGGGAGCTGCTATCTGGTTACCTTCCCATTGTTCTGTTGTTAGGCAGCTGGGGGGGGGGAGGGGTTGATATCACTCCAACTTGCAGTACAGCAGAGTGACTGAAGTTTATCAGAGCAAAAGTCACATGACTGGGGGCAGCTGGGAAACTGACAATATGTCTAGCCCCATGTCAGATTTAAAAATTGAATATAAAAAAATCTGTTTGCTCTTTTGAAAAATGGATTTCAGTGCAGAAGTCTGCTGGAGCAGCACTATTAACTGATGCGTTTTGAAAAAAACATATTTTCCCATGACAGTATCCCTTTAAAAAATCTTATCTACCATATATTGTTGGGTTATATAACTTAGAAAACATATACAACTATGGGACTTGCTATCCAGAATGCTCAGACCTGGGCTTTTTTCTTCATACTTTTAGGGGCATATTTATCAAGTGTCGAATTTAGTGTTTATTTGAGTTTCTAAAAACTCCCATCAACTCCCATCAACTCCCATCAACTCCCATAAACTATATATTCGTGTGAATAGGATCAACCTGCAAACTCTAATCTAATTCAAATTGAATTTCCAAAAAAAATTTAGATTTTTAAAAGTTCACCAAATGACTCCAGGTTGTAGGAGGTCCCCCATAGGCTAAAACATCAATTCAGCAGGTTTCAGATGGTGAATAATCGAATTTGAATTCTTAAAGGGACAGTTAATTCGAATTTAGAATTTTTTTTTAACTGGAATTGAATTCCCTAGTCGAATTACATTAAAATAAACTCTAAATTTGAATTTTAAAATTCAAATTTTCAATTTGATCCATGATAAATCTGCCCCTTAGTCTAATAGAAAATAATTTAAACATTAAATAAACCCAATAGGCTGGTTTTGCTTCCAATTAGGATACATTATATCTCTGTTTGGATCAAGTACAATATACTGTTTTATTATTACAGACAAAAAGTAAATCATTTTTAAATATTTGGATGAAATGAAGTCTATGGGAGATGGCCATTCCATAATTTGGAGCTTTCTGGATAACAGATTTCAGGATAATGGATCCCATACCTGTGTGTATTATATAATATTCCCACCTAGCTCTTACATCTGACCAACCAACCCTCTAACAATATAATTGAATCTGATAAAGGGTAAAAGGATAAAGATTTTGCCTCCATTTTGCCCTCACGGGCACTTAACTCTGCAAATGAATTTTTCTAAAATCAGCGAATGGAGATTAGATACCGCGAGGAGTTTGTTGAGAGGTGGTGAAGATAACAAAAGTAGAAATAATATTCTGAAGTTACATGGTGAGCGCACAGCGGCTAGTGAATTTAATTGATGGTAATGATGATGTGTTCAATCCGCTTTAATCCTACTATTATTCAGTACATTGGTGGGGTCAAATTAATTAAACCCTGATATACTGTAGAACACAGTGATAGGGATTATGCCACAATCATTTTATGTGCCCCTGAGAGGACAAAGTTTCATGGAAAGATTTAGGCACATCACAACAAGCCTGTTAGATGCCTTTTAGGGTAAGGCCACACGAGGAGATTCGGGGAGATTTCGTCGACTTTTGAGCGCCAGGCGACAAAATCTCCCCGAATCTCCTCGTGTGGACTAGCCCTTGCAGTGATCCCCAACCAGTAGCTCGTGAGCAACATGTTGCTCTCCAACCCCTTGGATGTTGCTCTCAGTGTCCTCAAAGCAGGTGCTTATTTTTGAATTCCAGGCTTGGAAGCAAGTTTTAATTGCATAAAAACGAAGTATAGTGCCAAGTAAAGTCTCTGGTAGGCTGCCAGTCCACATAGGGCCTACCAAATAGCCAATCACAGCCCTTATTTGGCACCCTAAGGGACCTTTTCCTGCTTGTGTTGCTCCCCAACTATTTTTACATTTGAATGTGGCTCACGGGTAAAAAAAAGGTTGGGGATCCCTGCCTTAGAGGCATACCTGTGGTCAATAGAACAATGACACCATACAAAAGAGACTATAATTAGGTATTGGCGGAATACAACAATCATCACCACCTATACATGAATGTCTACTCCAATCACTGGGCTACTTCAATTAAAACTCTACCACCTATTTCTCTTCCTTTTTTCTTTTGCCTCCTTTATCAGATACAATTATATTGTTGGTCAGATGTAAGATCTAGGTGGGAATACTATACATTAGATCAACAAAGCACATATATGTGATCTAAGTAATATATCCCAACAATATATCACCAGATGATGGTGCATCAGTTTTTAAAGTGGTTTTAAAATAATCTTTTTCTTTCCCTCTATTGAGCTATTAGTGGGGGTTTTTATGGATTTGTTTTTTTTTTTACAAATCAGAGCTACCGTAATAAATGTTAGGCTTTAAAGGGTAAATCAAAATGTTCACGTGGACTAAGAATGACTTAATTGTTGGTCAATATAGCATTTTATTCCCTATATACAATTTAATGATCTATGCAGACTCACATATAAATTAGCAATTAATTATAATTAGTTATGGGCAAATCTGGCCTGTTTCGCTTCACTGAAAATTCGCCAAAATGCATGGAAGTTTATGGGCAACAAAAATGTTTTTGCTTTTGGCGTACAACAAATTTTTTCACCCATCAGAGTCTATGGGCATCATTGTCATGGCGAAATTTAGCGAAAAAAACGTCGCTCATCACTAAACAAGATTAATTAATTGTGTGTTTTGGTCACTACTGATTGGTTAAAAATTTTACTTTTGAATGAAATTCCCTTTTTGTATACATTATTCTCACATAATGCGTTGTACTCACTCTTTCATCCTTTTCACACAAACTATTTTCTATGTGGATTGTGTGACACTAATAACTCTTCTTGGGGTTCTTCTCTTAAAGACAAATCATTTTCTAACTTAAAAGTGGCCCATCCCTTTAAAGACCAGCAACATAATTAACTAGAATGGAACAAATTAATGGAATGGACTGTTCTGCATAATCACATAAACTGTGATAATCATGTATCTGCTGGTTCATGTTATATGGCAAAGGGCAGCAAAATAAAACAAACAAATAAATAGACAAATAAAGGATCTTCAGCATCAGCCAGGACCATCACTCTCCCTAACAATTTAAATTTTGAAGGTTGCCAGATTTTTATTTTTACTTCTTGGTCCCCTTTTACAAAAAAAAAAATTCAGATTTACTACTTCAAAATTATGTCAATACTACTGTCAAAATTATATCAATACTAAGCAGTTGGCAATGTGACAAGAACAACAATTCCTATCTCTTGGTAAGAAGATAACCAACTTGAACTATCAATTAAAACTAAAAATGTTTAATACCCTTGGTAAGCCTCCCTCCACCTAAATTGCACCATTGTGCATTCCCAATACTGTCCCATTAGCTCTATCTGTTGTAAGGACTTAGGTAGCTGAGATCAGCTTTCTTGGGGTAAAGCAGCACACGGCACAATCAGAATTCATAAGGGAGTTGTTTCTTTCTGGCAGTTTATTTTCTCTTGCAGCAAAACCACATAAACAATTCAAAATAAAATCCTTGCCACTTAATGGGCTTCTAACTAATACAGGTCAGTTTTCCTAACTACCAGGAGAAGGCCTACCGCCTGTCTCCCCAAAACAAAGAACATACAGGAATATACAAAATCCCAAACCTTTTGGTGATTTCAATCCCTCTCACACAGGCAGCTTTCCTGTGTATTTTTCCCAGCCAGGAGCTCTCCACTCTGGCTTGAGCTACCTCTTTAATTAAACCACGTGAAATACCTCAGTACAACTCAAAACACCCGAGCTGGACTAGCAGTCCCGGAACCACTCTGTTAGGAACCTGGGGCATAAATAAGATCCGTCCTGGACTTTCCCAGGTATCCTAGTAGTGACCTCACCACAATGTACATATAAAAAAGATGAGTGCAAAAGATGAGCAATGTTTATATACTCTACTCACAGACTGATGACTACTAGCATGTGCAGGTGAAGTCAGGTCCAGATCATTTTCAACTGCACATGCTCCTGGCGCAAGATTGCTTTGAAGAGGACATCAAGATGGTACTCACCAACTTTGCTGTTACACTCCTTATTTTATTTACATATATTTGTTTCTTGGTTTCTATCCCATACTGTACTTATCTGAGTTGGTTTAAGTTGGCACATTCCATGGCTCTGGGTGTGATTAGCAAACAAGTTGTAACGGCTACAAAACCATTTATCTACTGGGTACAACCCATTCATACAGGTTTTATGTTTCAGAGTTTCATAAAGCATAGATTTATGTGTCACAAAGTAGATCATAAATCACTTATGCAAATAAGTAATCAGTTGTTAGGGCCAGTGTGCCTGTAAAATCCCTTAAACCCAAAAAAATGTTTCTCTGGTCACCATACCTGATTGCCATCTGAGTCAGCAGATCATTTCATAGTTGATCATTGCTAGCATCAGACATTGTGCTCCTGGGTGATTTGACCAATCTGAGTCAGAGGACAACAAAGTTCTATTGTATCATCTACTTTACAAAAGAGGAGAAGCTAGTCCTCGATCTAATGAAGGGTTGCCTTTTTTCCTTCGATTTATAGCTTAAAAAATAGTCCATTAAAGAGCTAAAAAGTGCCATTAGTTATCATAAAGATTCAGATTGCCCTTGTATGTGTCACCGGGGCAACTAATCTCCCCGAATCTGCCCGTGTGCCCTTACCCTTATGCTGTGGTAAGCATTATGGCTTCTTCCACATGTATAACTGCAGATAATATAATAGACAGACTTTCTGTGCTATGCCCCAGGAAAGTAAATATATAATAAACATATCAGTAGTGATGGGCGAATCTGTGGTGTTTCGCCAGGAAAATTTGTAAAACTGTGAAAAATTCGCAAAGCACATTGAAGTCAATGGGTGTCAAAACAAGTTTGATGTGCAACAATTTTGATACGAGCAACAATTTTTATATTTCCGTGGTTTTACAAATTTATTTGCTGGTGGCGAAATGAGGAAATTCGCAGAGAATCCATAGCTGCCGAATTTATTCACCCATCACTATATATCACTGCAAGCTGTCCCAGGAATGATTTATTTTTGAATGTCTAGATTTATACTGTATGTACAGTTTTGTATATAGGATATAGACCTACTGTATTCAAACGTGTTCACTGTCATGGTGAAAATGTTTAGAGACCGTTCTTATAAAGGCAGCAGGCAACTGTGTATAGTGAAAGAAGACAAGGCTTGTGAATGAAGAAATTGAACTACCAGGTGCAATAAAACAAGAGGCTCCAAGGAAAGGAAAAAACATGTTTATTTTATTACAATATATCTCTATATATAAAGTTTTTAAGCAATGATGGCAATTCTAAGTAAAAACATGCAACAATGAATACATCATATGGCTATATTTCCAATGATTATTGTTATTCTATATTGAGCATTCTCTTGTTGCTATTCACAGGCAAGACTGGAAGCCAGTTTGTCAGGTAATGTCCCTCTACTAGAAGGGTCGACTTACAGCTTGACAGAGGCAGAGCTTTCTTTAATTGAAGACGTGGTTTCTAGGGTGCCGGGAAGTCTCAGTAAGTAATAAGTATGTAAAATAAATCGGGAATCTCTATCAACTTGACCACATCATAATATGTGCAGATTAGATTCAATAATACATACCGTGAAAAAACAAATTACATGTAACCTAGAATAAGAAACAAGCCACTTTCTATATTAAATTTGCTCTAAAAGAAATTTCAGCACAAGAAATATTTATTAGAAGCTTAACAGCAAAGGTTTACATGGATGAGCAGTAACAGAAGCCTTGGCACTGCACAATGCACAATGCCAAGATGCATCTGAAGCGCCACTGTCATTGGACTCTAGAGCAGCAGAAATATGTCCCTTGGAATTATGAACCAAACTTTACCATCTGGCAGTCTGATATAGTATGGGCTTTTCAAATACCATGAAAACACTACCTGCCTGAATGTGTAATGTCACATTTGGTGGAGGAAAATTCATGGTCTGGTAGTCTTTGGCATGGCTTGGGGCAAGTGCCCCTGGGTTTAGTCAAAGCAAATAACATTCTGTTCACATCACTGCTTCCTATGAGAAAAGACCCTTCCTATTCACAATAGTACCACCATGCACAAAGCAAAGTAGAACCAGTGAGGGTAGAAGAACTTGACTGCCTAAACTGAGCCTCAACCTTGTCGTTTAGCCAAAGAAATAAACATTAGTGATTTTGGGCACTGATGTTGGACATAGGACTCTAATAGTTTGTGTATTTTGTCTTACAGGTACTCAGTTGTCAGTCAGTACTTTTTACAACAAAATAGTAAACCACCTAATTGAATCCCATGTCCAACATCACCAATGTTATTTTGGCTAAATGACAGAAAAATGAAAACAACAAATTATAACATTTCATGGGAAGTCTTCCCAAGAATATGTGAGGACCAACATACTAGTAATGTTCTTTGTATATTTGTATATTTTGTATATATGTATATTTTGGCATGTCACCTTAAAGTTTTGGCCATAGAGTGTTTTTAAACAGGATTAGTGGTAATGAATTCATTAGAAAATTTAAGCAGGATGTATACCTTCCCTAAAAGTGAATCTTGTTAAAGTATGTATCCTAAGCTTAATTACAGCTACAAGAGATTTATCCAATAAGAATCACCCTTATCACACATTCTGGCATCATTTAGCAAAGCCTGCTAGCCAATACTAAAAGGGCAAATATAGTTCTGTTTAGGTGTTTAGAGCTAAGACATTTTTATATAATGCTCTTTTTAATCATCACATAGAGAAAAAAATGCAGGGTCAATTGTAAAGCGAAAAGAGAGGATTCTCATAGGTGCATACTATGCATACTCTTATTTTTTAAAATGGCAATTTTCTATTTATGATTACCCAATGGCACATACTACTAGAAAAGTATATTATTATGAAAATTGTTTATTTACATGAAGCAGGATTTTACATATGAGCTGTTTTATGCAATATCTTTTTATAGAGACCTACATTGTTTGGGGGGTATAGTTTTCCTTTAATAATATGCTGGAAAATACTGGGAGCTGTAGGCCAACAATATTTTAGAAGAACAATACTATTATGAATCGTGTATGTTCCCTTAATGAGGATAAAAATAGTTGAATGTATGGTTTATCTTCATTGTTGCCATATAATAGTGTTTCTTTAAAGGGATACTGTCATGGGCAAAAACATATTTTCAAAATGAATCAGTTAATAGTGCTGCTCCAGCAGAATTCTGCACTGAAATCCATTTCTCAAAAGAGCAAACAGATTTTTTATATTAAATTTTGAAATATGACATGGGGCTAGACATATTGTCAATTTCCCAGCTGCCCCAAGTCATGTGACTTGTGCTCTGATAAACTTCGGTCACTCTTTACTGCTGTACTGCAAGTTGGAGTGAAATCACCCCCTCCCTTTTCCCCCCCAGCAGCCAAACAACAGAACAATGGGAAGGTAACCAGATAACAGCTCCCTAACACAAGATAACAGCTCCCTGGTAGATCTAAGAACAACACTCCATGTCTCTCCATGTAAAAACCCATGTCTCACTGAGACACATTCAGTTACATTGAGAAGGAAAAACAGCAGCCTGCCAGAAAGCATTTCTCTCCTAAAGTGCAGGCACAGGTCACATGACAAGGGGCAGCTGGGAAATTGACAAAATGTCTAGCCCCATGTCAGATTTCAAAATTGAATATAAAAAAAACTGTTTGCTCTTTTGAGAAATGGATTTCAGTGCAGAAAATGTGAAAATGTGTTTTGAAAAAAAACATGTTTTCCGATCCCTTTAACTGTTTTTCCCCAAACACATCAGTTACTGTTTGGTACACCAAATTTATGGTGAATAGAGCTTATATTGATTGTGGTATCTAAAAAGCCCTCAAGTGAAGGAAGGTGAGGCAGAGCATGCTTGATAAAGGGTTCGCCATGAAACGTTGCACGCTCGCACCTAATAAACCAGCAAGGGGTAACCCTGCATTGAAGTTGCCTTGAGTGCCAGTGTATTTCTTTTCTAAGCTAAAAAGCCCTTCCATTTTGCTTTATTTTGTTTACTGTGTGGATTTCAGGAATACACCCATCCCTGTGGAGCAAAGATGATGTTATTGAGTGGCTTAGATGGGCAGAGAAGGAATGCTCACTGAGGAGGACTGATGATAACAAGTTTATAATGAATGGAAAAGCTTTATGCATTCTTACTAAGGAGGATTTTAAGAAGCGCTCTCCTAGTTCAGGTCAAACATCAATTTATTATTCATTATTTATTAGGGATGCACCGAATCCTCTATTTAAGGATTTGGGCGAATGCTGAATCCTTTGTGAAAGATCTGGCCAAATACTAAACCGAATCCGATTCCTAATTTGCATTAACAGATCTTTCATTGGCTCTTCATACCTTAAATCTACTAGAAGATCATGTAACATTATCTAAACAAAATAGGCTGGTTCTGCTCCCAATAAGGATTAATTAAATCTAAGTTTGGATCAAGTACAAGCTACTGTTTTATTATTACAGAGAAAAAGGAAATTATTTTTACAAATCTGGATTATTTTATCATAGTTGCATCTATGGGAGACGGCCATTCTGTAATTTGGCACTTTTTTGGATAATTGGTTTCCAGGTAATGGATCTCATTCCTGTATGTTGAAAAATCACAATTTTTTTTTTCATTTGGATTCGGTTTGCCAAGGAACTTGGATTCGGCTGAATCCTTTTTTTAAGAAGGTAGAATACCAAACTGAATCCTGGATTCTGTGCATCCCTGTTATGTATTATTATTATTATTATTCAAGTTTGGGCTGATTTACAAATCATCAGATTTTTGTTCCACGCTGTATTGATAAGTGAGAGTGTGAGTATAGTTAAAAACAAAACAAAAAAACCCCACCAGTTGTTTCATATTTATTTGCTTTGCTAAATGTGTCAATTTAGTTAAGAGACCTGTCACACAAATAATTGCAAAACCTTTGCTGTCATTTAGTCCAGCAAAATACATTTTACTTATATATTTATTTACTAAAATATTTATCAATTTTATTTTATACATTTTTGAAATTTCTTTAACCTTATTTTTTGAATAATTTTCTCATTTTAATTAATACAGAAAAGCTTCCATCATACTTATCACATAGTATATTGGGGAAGGGCGGGGGCAAGGGCGTAACTACAGAAGATGCAGGCCCTGTGGCTGCAGGGGGACCCAGAAGGTATAGTGGGCCCCATGAAGCCCTAATTAATAAGCCATTTCAATATATATATATTGGTAAAACAGGACCCCTGAATACCCCTGAATATTTGGGGGACCCAAAAATTTATTTACTGTGGGGCCCAATAACATCTAGTTATGACATTGGGTGGGGGTACAAAACTAAGGCAAAGGATTGTGTTTTCTTCCTTCAATCTTCACAGCAAGCAAGCAGGTGCCATTTTGTAAAGGCTGTTGTCCACCTTTAAATTTAATATATCAGTGATATTTTGAAACTTTGCAAAAAGAGAATGTAATATGAATAGAAAGATGAGTAATAAAGCAATAACAATACATTTGTAGCTTTACAGATCATATGTATTTAGATGAGGTCAGTGGCCCCAATCTGAAAGCTGAAAGATTTAGAAGTCAAATAATTCAAAACCTATAAAAAAATCAACTTAACCCCTTTAAGGCAAGCTTTGCGTGATCCTAAAGTCAGCCTAACACTAACCTTTATAACAGGAATAAATGTTTTAATAAAAAAAACCTTTTATTATAGAGCTTTTTATGTCTGGGTGCCAGGTCCCCTTTAAATTTCTGTCAGCACTATGGAAACCCTAGTCTTTTGTATAGTGCTGAAAATTGGTGCAGGATCCCTCTAACTTAACTTAACCTTATCTTTTTTTTAGGTGATGTTCTATATGAATTATTAAGACACATTAAGACTCATAGAAAAGCACTAATGAATCATCCTTTCGTTAGCAAATCATTAATAAAAATGGATTATCTACAATTACATAACTGCGCCAAAAGAGGTGAGTTGATGCCTTCTGTATGTTGAGAAGCTAGAGGCAAACACATATTGAAGATCTCTCTTAGGTTGTCTTTATGCACCACCAATGTTCTAATTTTTGCACTGATCTATGGAATACAAGCATTAGAACCCCAGTGTGTCACAAATATCCTAAGCATTGAACTGTCTATAACTATCTAATAATATAAACTATAACTTGCAGTGCCATTTTCTATAGTGTAATTAGTCTGTTCAATAACGCTATAATATGTTTCCATTAGTAAAGTAACAGAATTAAATATACTTTTTGGTGCAAACGTCATAATTATAATAACTTTCAAATGAAAAAAGAATGAAATTAGTTCCGCTAACATGAAGATAAAATGTACAAACAGAAGTGTCACAGGAACAAAGTTCAGTAGTCCCTGCTACTAAAAAATCATTTTAAACTGCTTTTACAGTTTAGAAATGTTGCTCAATATCAGGGTAAGGATACCTGGGATACCTGTCTTCTTCCGGTTCCTGTATTTGACTTGCGCATCAAAATGTGTTTGAGCATCCTTTTGTTTTCGACTTGACATGTGACATCATTGCGCTTGACCCGAATTTCAAAAATTTAAAGGCACAGTGTCCTAATTCCCATCACCCAATGTAGATGTACTGTGAGATAGTTCCTGGGTGTGCTTATAGTCTGGCTTCTTGTTCAAGACTCTTGCTTGTCCCTGACCTTACTGATTTGCCGCCTGTACCAATCGTTGCCTGTTACTGACTATTCTGGCTCATTACTATCCTCCGTCTGGGAAGTAAATATACTTAATTCATCTGGAGTCCAAGCTTAATCAAACAGGAGGAACCTCTACTTGCAGCTGAAGGCTTCCAACTCGTGTATTTAGAAGTAAATACCACATGTCAAGTTAAAGTCCTTGTTAATAGTTACTCATGCATGTTCCTTTATCCCTAATGCAAACAAGCAATAGACATCTGAGCAAATACTCTGAGAAGCAATTAACATTATTTAAAATTCAGTGTTTCCTACTTTGTAAGTATTGGGCGGATGTCTATGAACGTGCTATGGCAGAAGCCTTTTAACACAAAATTATCCTCTCTTACTAAATCTATATCCATTTAATACAAAACAATATTGGCATGCCTTTGCTGCTGCTAACAGGGCCAGAACTAGGTTTAGGAAGAAGAGACACTTGCCTAGGGTGCAAAGATTGGGGTGCTAGGTACATACCTCATCTGCCTACCCCTAGCAGAACCTCCAAATTTCCCCCTGTAAAATCAGAACATCAGAGGTTTCAGGGAACCCTATCACAATTATAGAACAATATAGTAAATACTGTAAATCCCTCTTCTCTTCTGACTGATCCCTGTCTAAAGAAAAGTCAGACAAATTTTTGCAACCAGCAGACCTCCCCCCACTTAATTCCCAAGTGTATTTACTAGAAGATTCAATTACTCAAGAAGATGTCCATGAAGTTGTTTTTTTCAAACAGCTAAAAACATCGAAAACATATACAGGGTATATGCCAATATCAGTTAAACGTAGATATTAATATCTCTGCAAACATATTGGCTGAATGACAATGCATTTTTACCAGCCATAATAAATATGGACCAAGTCGGCTTCATTCCCAAATTCCAGGCATCAGATAACGTTAGGAGAGCTTTAAACTTTATACATATAATCTAGAGCCACCCCCAGACTACTGTTGCAAATAAACTTGACCAAAGCCTTAGATTATGTGTCCAGGACATACCTACAATATATATTGGGAAAATGGGGCTTCAAACAAAAGTTTTGCCACTTAATTTAATTATACATCAGCCCTCGAGCATATGTAAGATGGCCTGTTCTGTTAAGATCCCTTCCCTCTGTCAGGAGGTATGAGACAAGAATGCCCATTGTCCCCTTTACTGTTTATTCATGCCCTTGAGCCTTTGGCAGCATAATCCAGTGAAATGCCAATATTATGATTTTAAAGGAAGGGCCGGAACACCATAAATTATGCCAGTTTGCAGACAATATTTTGTTGTTAATAGCACAGCACTACTCTGCTTAATCTAAACCATACATTCCACTTTGCAGACCTATCAGTTCTTTCGATCTCCAACAGTTGTTTAAATTAAATTGGATGTTCAGTGGCAACCCATCCATCTTAAACACTTGGGAGTTAGAATAACTCTACAACTATAAGACCTTTATAAAACTACCCTCCTCTCTGGAAAGTAATCTCAGAAACATTAGAAACATGGTCAAAATATGAAATTTCATGGATAGGCCACATCCATGTGGTTAGAATGACAATATTGCCCAAAGTCTTACACTATTTTAAAACCCTGCCTATTCCCAACTTTAAACCCCCTAGAGCAGTGATCCCCAACCAGTAGCTCGTGAGCACTGGTTGGGGATCACTGCTCTAGGGGGTTTAACTGCTTGGATGTTGCTCCCAGTGTCCTCAAAGCAGGTGCTTATTTTTGAATTCCAGGCTTGGAAGCAGGTTTTAGTTGCATAAAAACTAAGTATACTGCCAAGCAGAGCCTCCTGTAGGCTGCCAATCCACATAGGGCTACCAAATAGCCAATCACAGCCCTTATTTGGCACCTGAGGGACTTTTTCATGCTTGTGTTGCTCCCCAACTCTTTTTACATTTGAATGTGGCTTAGGGCCGGACTCCACAGACAATTCTGACACGATCCGACGCGCTGGGCAAAAACGCAGGTGTAACGTCGGATGGGACGGAAATAAGGTAAGTAATTATATTGTCTGATCGTGTCGGATGCAAACTGCATCCGGCAGTCATGTCGCGTCGCATCAAAGCTGCGACACGATCCGACAATAGAATTACTTACCTTATTTCCGACCCATCCGACGTGACGTGCCTGCCCTAACGGATAAAAAAGGTTCAGTTCTTAGCTCAGATCGACAATTTTTATACTTGAGACTATTTTGTCCAAATGCATTAAAGTCAATGGGCGTCAATGTGGACGATCGACAAATTTTTTTGTTGCAGCGGACTTTTCTGTTATGTTACACATCCAGTCACTCCACCCTTTATACATTACATTTTTGCCTAACTAACTATATTAGAAACATTTTTTTATTTTGCACAGCCTATTTATCCAGTTTTTATTTTTACACTAAACTGTTCCTTTAAAAAAAGCGACCCATTGGAGGCAATCAAAATAATGATAATGTATTGGAAATTATTATAGACCCTGAGACTCAGAGAGTAACTCCAGGAGACACCACCCTGATCTTGACCCTTTAGTTAATACAGATTATTGAGATTGTTTGGACTTTTCAGTTTTGTTTTATAAAAACGTACTCTTATTTTGAAATTTTTGGACCTCTTTTACTCTACAGTTACTGGGCCTTACTATATTCTCATATCCTTAAATACCTTGTTTAAAAATGGACCATATAAATGAAGTTAGAAACATGTAAAAACAGATCCTGACCCACACCTCCTATCCCTTTATTCCATTCCCCCTCTAATCCTCCCCCAGGATTAAGAATTAAGTACTCTGTTGGACAAAAGTGCTATTTTCTTTATGAATAAAGAAAGCAGGTGTTATTCTGCTACTGGTGAGTTTGGGCAACATGTTTGTGCTTCCCTCTAATGTCAAATCATTAGTGTGTATAACATTTGACCTGAACCCTTTAGTAAGAGCAGTAAGGGCCCTATGGCACCATGTCCAGTAGACGGTTAGTGCTATGAATTGCTCTCTTTTCTTATTCAAAATTCAGCATGGATGAAGCCCCCCTTTGCCTTGCAGACTTAATATTAAAGCAGACCTGCATAGCCTCCTTTATTTATACCATAGGGCATGGTCTGCACTGAACCGGTTATCATCTAATATGGAAAGTGGCACAGTCACAAATTGCCTGGGTTCAAATATGGGGAGGTCTATGTGAATGTTTAAAATTAAATATTTGAAATATTCCTGAGTTTACTGACCAATCTATTAAAGCTTTTTCAGTTAATTGAATAAGCCATCCTATAGGGGAAATGCCATTCTACAATCCATAAACTAAAATGTCACTAACTGTAATACTATGTCCAAAAAGGAGAAAATAATGTGCATTAAAATGATACAAAAATGTTCAGCCAGCTGCTAACCAGCTCTGTTTAAATTGTTTACATTCTGCTCTGTTACTGTATATTTTAATATTAATTCTAGTGTGAGCCTTAGTAATACTGTTCTTAATATTTGTTTGTTGATTTTTTATACCAATGACATAAAGAAGTAATTATTTTTGTGTGTGCAGCTACAAACTTTATAAGTCAAACAAGTGAATCCCCAGCCTTTTCTGTAGAGAAGACTTACACTCAGGAGGGACCACTGAACCTGTCTCATAGATTGCAGAGACTCCCTGATTCAGAGAAAATAACTGATTACTCTGCAGCACATGTGAAGAAACCGAGAACAGGTAAATGTTAATAACACACACTCTACTATCCTATATGTTTATCAGGTTATTACATTTCTTAGTAAAACTCATAATGTTCAGGCCCTCTCCAATACTTAGTCCATTCTGACTTCATGCTGTGTGTGATTGCTAGGGTAAATGTCTGGACTAGATAATTATTATTAAGGTACTTTATATGTTTTTATTTTGTATCATGAAATAAGGCATATTTAGATTAGGATCATCTCCCCTTCAGCTGAATGGCAAAATTGTTCCAGCATACTAGTAATAAAAAAGGGCATAAACTCAAGAGATGAAAACATAATTATGCCTCTTTATAGGTCCCTGGTAAGGCCTCACCTTGAGTATGCAGTGCAGTTTTGGACTCCAGTCCTTAAGAGGGATATAAATGAGCTGGAAAGAGTGCAGAGACGTGCAACTAAACTGGTTAGAGGGTTGGAAGACTTAAATGATGAGGGTAGACTGTCAAGGTTGGGGTTGTTTTCTCTGGAAAAAAGACCATTGTGAGGGGACATGATTACACTTACAAGTACATTAGAGGACATTATAGACAAATAGCAGGGAACCTTTTTACCCATAAAGAGAATTACTGCAGCAGAGGTCTTCATACTAGAAGAAAATAACTTTCATTTGCAGCAACGTGGGTGGTTATTCAGTTTAACAGTGAGGTTGTGGAATGCACTGCCGGGTGATGTTGTGATGGCTGATTCTGTTAATGCTTTTAAGAGGGGTTTGGAAGATTTCTTGGACAAGTATAATATCCAAGGCTATTGTGATACTAAATCTACAATGAATTCAGATATTGGTATATATATATATATATATAATTTGTGAGTGTATGGAGGGGTGTGTGTATGTATGGATGCTGGGTTTCATTTAGAGGGGTTGAACTTGATGGACTTTCAACCCAATTTAACTCTGTAACTATATATATTAATACAAATTCAAGGCAAACCTCAATGCTTTGGGGGTAAAGCCCTACTTCAGACGAAGAGACTGTAGCCCTGTTTTCATTTGCCTATACTTGTTATTGTGTAGCTTTGGTAACATGGTGCACCAATGAGTAGCGTGAAGGCCTGCACTAAACAAGTGCTAGTTCCAGTACCAACCAATCAGGACTATGCTTTTACTTTGCACGCTGTAGTAGAATATTCAAAAATTTTTTGTTATAGTTGTCATTGGAAACAATACATCCCATGATGGGGATAAATGATGTCAGCAATGTACCGTATATACTCGTGTATAAGCCGACCCGTGTATAAGCCGAGGTACCTAATTTACCTAAGAAAACTGGAAAAATTTATTGACTCGTGTATAAGCCTAGGGGCTGATTGAAAATCAATCTGTACTTTGTACAGGAACGCTCCTCTAGTCATATAGACAGCCCTGCTGAGAATAAGGATTGCACTTCCCCAAGCAAACCAAAGGCGTCCATTGTATATGCTCTGAAAAGTGTAAGGCTAGATTATTACACCTTTAAAATAAATGAGAATGCCAGTCTGAAGCAATTTAATAAAGAAACAGATAATAAAAGATACTGCCCAGTATGAACTTCAAATATGATGCAGATCCATTTCTGATGAGACCCATAAAATATTAATGCAGGATTCTCCAGTACACCCAAGAAGCACACTGTGAGTTTGACAGTGATTAAATGTACTACATATATATTGAGAGTTTGAAATGCTTTGAGATTAATAACATGGTGAATCCAAACAGTTTGTCTCCTATGTGGAAGCAGCAGCTCACATCAATCGCGTAATATCGGATCCCTCACCTCCCTCTCCCATAGCGCCGGCGCCGCTACCCACGTGGCGGCCATGGGCGCCGCCATTTTGGAAGGACGCCGGCAGGGAAGGACGCGCCGCCCGGAGCTCCTGGACCTGCTCCGGGCGGCGATCGTCAGTCACAGAGTCCTGATGCGCTATGGGAGAGGGAGGTGAGGGATCCGGTGAGGGATTGGCGTATGACCCGCGTATAAGCCGAGGTCGAGTTTTTCAGCACATTTTGGGTGCTGAAAAACTCGGCTTATACGCGAGTATATACGGTATCTATGTTGCCAGTGGCGTAACTTCAGATGCCAGGGCCCCCCTGCAAAAAAATCTTCAGGGCCCCCTCTGCACAAAATAGTGGGTGAATTTCATGTATAATATCCCCAGAACTCATAGAAGTATGTTACATACATTAGTTTTGGGCAGGTATAATGAGGCTTCTTTCAGTGACCCCCCCTGCTAATATGCGGTGCCACGGGTCACAGTCCAGCCCAGACACAATGTATAAATGTATAAACCAATTGAGGTTTGTCTGCGGAGCTGCCCGGCCGCCACAGAGACCTTTTTACAGCTGTGTCTTCATTTGCTCCTGAATAAAGCTCGAGGTCCCCACTTAGCGCTGGGAAGAACTGTGTCCTGCTACCCACCTGACCTGTATGTGACTATCTCTGTACTACCCACCTGCCCTGTGTGTATATGTATATATATATATATATATATATATATATACAGTATATACAGTATATACAGTATATACACACACACACACACACACACAGTGGGAGATGTCCGAACCTGTACTTACCTTTCCTTCCTCCTCTTGTCCTCGCGCCGTGTAGCTCCACCCCTTTTATGACGCGACTCCGCCCCTTTTACGGCGCGGCCCGCCCCCCGCTGGCCGGTAAAAAAAAAATTCAAAGGTGGCAACCCTATTGGACAAAATTAGCCGAAGGCCGGCACTGTTTGCAGAGGTCTGGATTGGCCGCACAATGCTCTAAAATGCTCCCTGACGGTTGTGCATACTACTGAGGAAGCAGGCCCCGCCGGGCCCCCTGAACCTCGGGCCCCCCGCGACTGCGGGGTCTGCTTCCTCGGTAGTTACGCCACTGTATGTTGCCCTTCCTTCAGTAACATATTCTGATTTCTGATCTTTACTTTCTGGTGGCTGGCACACTAATTCTGAAAACCCCATTAAGGGAAGATCAATCATATATGTGTCCCAACGATTAACACCTACACTGTGCTTATTTTTTCAGGGAATTGAAGATTTCACACACTGTATAGCTCTCATGGATCAGTGCTCCTGGTGTGGCAGAAGTCTTTTCTAATGAACTGTTGGAAACACATGCAATTCATGCAGCCTGAACTTTCCAGAAAGCAGCAGTTTCTAGCAAATCCTAGAACACACTGGAAAAATAATTTTTTGTTACTGGCAATTTAAAACTGCAGAACTCTAAGCATAACAATGGATCTCTAAGCTACAATAAGCACTATCTACTTGTTTAATGCAGAGCTTTCAGATATGGTCTCTTTACATGCTTATGGACAATCAAGGATTGGAAATATTTCCTGAGGAATTTGTGAGTTAGTGTTTTTTAAAGGATAAGTAAACCTTTAAATGAAGCGAATGTAAAATTGATGAGAGTGCTATTCTAAGCACTTTTGTAATTTACACTCTTTATTTCTAGTGATTGTAAAAATTGTAAAAACTGCCGTGAAAATTTGCAGCCAAATTTTTGCTGGCGTCAATTCAGACGCATGTGACACTTAAAGATGCCCATTGACTAATGAGCATCAGCATTGTCGCCGGCGTCAAAAAAGTTTTAGAACTTTTTCGCTGTTTCGCAAATTTCGCAGGAAATTCACAAATTTTAAATGTATTTCCAAGATATTAAAGGATACATGTACTGTACCTGCTGATGAGCTTCTGACACATTCTGACCACCAAGTGAAAGGAGAAAGGAAGGGGGCTGGTCCATGGGTGTCCGCAGAAAATTTTCCAGGGGGGGCAAGGAAACGAATATCACATAGGGTAGCATTCCACTGAAGATGAACCTATTAATGACCATGCAGAAGATAACCTTATTAAGGCTTTCCTTGGGGTGGGAAGTATAAAAATATTTTGTATTGTTGGAAATAAAATTACAATCAATTTCTTGGAACAAGCTGGAGAAGTCAACTGCCACTTTTGCCTCCTTGTGCTTAGGTCAGAATTAATACAAAATGTATTTTCACACATAATTTTGTTTGTTCACAACAATTTGTGCGCTGCCCTCAAAATTTGTGTGTGCACGTGTAAGCGCACACCTTAGAGGAAAGATTACTGTTCTAATGTTCTTCTAGTTGGGAAAGATGTAAGGACGGTTTCTAATTTTTCTTATAACCGGAAGAACAGACCAGCCATTTTTCTTTCTCCTGACAACTTCCTTGACTACCTGGTGGCCAAAATGGTCAGAAACTGACCAGCAAGTGGTGCTGTTGTAACAAAATTCATATATATATATATATATATATATATATATATATATATATATATATATATATATATATATATATATATATATATATATATATATATATATATATATATATATATATATATATATATAGTTAAAAAATAATGACTGTAACTTACAAAAGTGCTTAGAACAGCACTCGTATTGATATTTTCCTTAAAGCATGAGAACCCGTTTACCATTACATGGCATGAGAGTTAACTATATGAATTTCTAATGCAATGTGAATATATATGATAAAATATTAGCATACATAAATATACAGTATATTAAAAGCTCAGTACGGTAATACATCAGTTTTCCTTAATTTGTGACAGATTTACTTTTGACTGTAATAATGAAACAGTACCTTGAAATTGTTGGTAACTAAGCTGCATAAACTCATTTTGGTGGCAAAACAATTCTATTTATTTAATGTTTAAATATTTTTTATAAAACCCAAATTACCCCTAATTTGCAAAATCTCAAATGCCTGTATAATAAAAATATAAAAATTGCAGATGTTTCAATAAAGTTTATACTGAAGAGATGTGTAACTATGCAATAGATATTAAAAATAATGTTACAACTAAAATATTAGCACTTATATAAAGCTGTAACATATACTGCAATGCTGTACAATAAACGGGGTGTATACACTGACATGCAAGATTACATACAAATACAAATAATAACTGATACAAAAACCTGAAAACAATTAAGATGAAAAAGTGTTTGGAAGGTAAACAACCTGTTTTGGGCATTGTCATTTCTGGTACCTGACGACTGCTTCTGGTTATTTATGCACACGTTTGCAGCTTTAGTTGACACAGACCACTGTAGGCACCTTGGGCTTCAACCACCTTTGAAGGGTGGCAGTAGCTTTAGGGTTCCCATGCATCAATAGGTAACTTGCATATGATTCATACAGATTGGCTGCAAGTATTTTTTTTATATGGCTTTACCATACTTTCTTTGTCCACAAGATGACAGTAGTGTTATGTGATTTTTTTTCAACTGCAACAGCAGAAAAAGTAAAAGAAAAAGTCGGGCTCAAAGATACATTCAGTGAACATGTGTAAATTATACAGGGCAGGGAGTGATATGAATGAGAGTGAGTCGCTGCACAGTGCAGTGGAATATATTGAAATATATTGGTGCTTATGTAAACAATAACAGCGCAGAAAAAAAGTTTGGTCTTTGCAGCTCCTGAGCAGTTGAAGTATATCTCCATGAATACCCTGACAACTAAAGTTTGCAACAGTAAACTGCAGCTGCAACTACTGTCTAAGACAGGGCTGTTCCCCTTCTTTGGCCCCCCAGATGCTGTTTCTGCTTACCATATGTAAGATTTAAAAGGTATCACTGTAGAGATAAACTGCACCCTGCATTGTTTAAACCTCAAATTCAGACTCGAATCCCCTGTATCACACCTGTGATCCCCCTGTATTGTTCACACTTGTGACACCTATACTGTTTATATCCTAAAGGCCTGTACTGTTCACACCTGAGACCCAGACTGAAACTGCCCACATTGTTCACCTGTTCACACCATATTCAAAATACTAATGGGGCACCAGCACTGTGTCACTGTATGTAGTACATTTTAGGATGATATCTTAAACTTGTCTCCTGCTCTGTTCTGCCTTCCCTCCCTGCAGGGCTGGAACTAGGGGCAGGCAGAGTAGGCGCCCACCTAGGGCGCAATCATGAGCGGGGCACACTTTTAAGGGGAATTTCCTTTCATTCTTTTTTAAACCCTGATTTGCTTGGCCTTTAATAGTTTTTCAACTGTATAAACCCCCTGTTCCAGACAGAATCACTCCCCAGCTCCCTTTTGGCAGCTGCTGGCACAGGTATATATTTGTGGGCAATATCTTGGCTGCTACTTGCACAGGTAAACAGATGATATGATGGATATTTGGCTGCTGCTGGCACAAGTACATATATGGCAATAGTGTGTATTTTCTGGCTGATGCTGGCACAGGTACAGATTGGGGGCAATATAAGGGATTGGCTGCTGCTGGCTCAGGTACATGGGGCAATATGGTGGCTGCTGGCACAGGTACACAGATGTTTGAGGGCAATATGATGGATTTGTGGCTACTGCTGGAACAGATGCAAATTGGGGCAATATGATGGATTCTTTTGGTTGCCGCTGGCATAGGTACAGATTGGGGGTAAAAATATGATGGATGTTTTGGCTTATGCTGGCACAGGTACAGATTGGGGCCTGGGGGCAATCTGAGGGATTGACTGCCATTGGTATATGTACAAATGGAGGCAATATGATAGGTGCTGGCACAGGTACAGGGGGCTATATGACTGGTAAGGTGGGAAATTGTAATGCAGGAATGGGTAGGGGGGCACTGATTGAAGCCTTTGCCTAGGGTGCAAAAATACCTTGCCTCCCTGTGTGTCCCATTCTCTGCTTGCCTAGTGCTGCTTGTCCTACCCTACCTGTGGGATGTAAGCCTCTTTAGGGGTTTGTTAGCTTTTGGAAATTGTTGTTAAGGGCCCCTAAGGTGTTTAATCATGTGTTGAGGGGTTGTTGTATTATCCACAGGGGAGGATGAGGCATATGGATTTAAGGGTATGTTTTTAACATGACTTCAATTTTTCACATATGAGTGATGAGGGATTTCCTTGCAGTGAGCACCAACCATTTGGTTTTTTGGTGTGCTACCACCGCTAATGTGGATAAGATCTTAAAAGTTCTTGTGGTAATATGGGTGTGGTTTACAGTGGGTGTGGTTTAAAAGGGGGAGTGGCCAACACTGACTTCCATTATCGGCCCTCCTCCACATAGGCCAGTAAAATTTTGGCCCTCGGTAACACAGAACTTGGACAGCACTGGTCTAAGCAGATAGAGGACAGATTAAAAAGGAACATCTGCCCAGAATGCAGAATTCATCATAACATTACATGCCTGCAAGAAACAAATGGAACCAAAACCCCCTAACTCAAGTATTCACAGAACGATTTACCTAAATTTTTACTCCCAAAAAGAAACACAGAAGGTGCAGCTATACTGCTGAATAGTAAAAACAATGATTACAAGTTTTAAATTAAGGAGAAATACAAATCTAACCATCTAACAATAAAGTAGCTGCCTTATGTAATTCCAGTCTTTCCCTATTGTGCCTAAATATAGAGTCTATTCACCTCTCTGCAGCCCATTTCTTAATACACCATCACAGGCATTCAACAACACAGAGTATGGAACACACAGGCAGAGTATGACACACCCAAGGACCATAGGACAGACAGAGTATGGCACACCCAGGGAGCACAGGGCAGGCAGAGGGTGACACATGTAGCATAGAGCAGGCAGAGTATGGCACACACAGACAGCATATAGGGCAGGCAGAGTATGGCACACACAGGCAGCATAAAGCGGGTAGAGTATGGCACACACAGGTAGCATAGGGCAGGCAGAGTATGGTACACACAGGAAACAGAGGGCAGGCAGAGTATGGCCCACACAGGTAGCATAGGGCAGGCAGAGTATGGCACACACAGGCAGGCAGAGTATGGCACACACAGGTAGCATGGGACAGACAGATTGTGGCAAACAGGCAGATTAGGACATGCAAAGTTTATGGCCTACACGGGGAGCATATGGAAGGCAGAACAGAGCAGGAGACAGGGAGACCTATCAGGACCACTCTAAAATGTTTTACATACAGTGACACAGTGCTGGTGCCCCATCAGCAGTTTGTATGAGTGTGAACAGGAGAACAATGTGGGCAGTTTCAGTCTGGGTCTCAAGTGTGAACAGTACAGGGCTGTAGGGTGTGAACAATAGAGGTGTTACAAATGTGAACACTGTAGGGGGCATTACATGTGTGAACAATACAGGAGATTACAGTGGGAATTTGATTAAACAATGCAAGGGCCAGTTAATCTCTGTAGTGATATCTTTTAAAGGTTACACATGGTAAGAAGACAAAGTAGGCAGACATTTTAATGTGGTTGGCCAGTTGGACAGCCCTGATGTAAATAGTTTAACTATTCTGTGGTGCAGCCAGCAGGTGGGACTAAATACACATGTGAGCATATATAAGACAGTGACTTGCTGAGGCAATTCCTCTTTTTGGCCTGTGCAAGAGCATACTGCTGCATAGGCCTTATACTGATAAACAATACAGGCAGCAGATGTGCTGGGGGGGGGGTTTAAAGTTAATATAGAGGAAGCTTCCTCTATAGCATACCTCCCATCTGTCACTTTTTCGGAGTGACAGTCCCTCTTTTGACAGCTCAACCTACAGTCCATCATTTGTACTGGAAAGTCCCTATTTTCTCTGCACTGAACAGCCAGAAAAAGAAACAATGTTCCTCACTTAATTGGCTTTTAGCAGAGAGCACAGAACAGCTAACAGGTGCAAATAAGGTACTTTGTAACAATTTTCAGACACAAAAAAAACAGTTTAGATGAGGAGAAATATTTTCAAACTTTCATAACCTGCCAAATTTTGTAAAATGAACATGGTAATTAGGGGGTGTGGTGACAGAAAGGGGCGTGGTCCAAAAAAATTAGATGTGCAAAAAAATTGTCCCTCTTTTTACTTCCAAAATGTTGGGAGGTATGCTATAGTTACACCACCGCTCAGACGAGGGACCCATACAATGGTCAATAAGCTGCTGGTTTGTGTATGGCCACCTTAGGATTGTGGCATAGTAGGTGCTTATCAGTGTTTACCCAGAGCAAAATTTGGCTGAAAATGCAAGACTGCTGTTTCAGGTTGGCAGCTACCCCAGGTGAGCACTAACATGCAGATGCCATAGCTGCCAGCATTTTCTGGGTGTTGATTGTTGTTTTCACCACCACTGTTTTTTACGCCAACAGAAAAAACACCATGTGTGACAATGGACATATGCTAGTGTGCTTGTTTTTCCGAAAAACACTTAGGGGGAAAAATGTAAAAACAAAACAATTGAACATTGCCCATAACCTTTTATGGAATTCAGCATTTGAGTGCTCATTGTTTTTTACAGTTTAACTCTGCTCGTGTTTCAGTGTTGCACCTTACAAGAATAACAGGATTTACCAGAAATAATAATATGGTTAACAGTCGATGTTGCCTTTCAGTTGCCCAAGATATCGCTGTACACAGGAAGTTATTTATTTCAACAACTGCCACATAACAAGGAAGTGCACTTGTATTATGTCGCTACGCAAGGTGGAATCCTGCTCTCGGTGTTTGTGTGAGGAGGAGGCAGTGCGTAAAGATCAGAATGGGAGTCAATTGGCAGACTAATAATAGGCCATGAGCTCATCACCTGCACTCTGATACTTAACCTGTTGTACTTCCCACAATATAGTAAAGTTGATGTTCCAGCAGCCGAGCAACTCTGCAATGGAAGAAACATTAAGGTAACTATACAACAAGTGCCATTGCATTAACCGCTGAACTAACTATTGTTTCTCAGGTTATAAAGATGCACAAATCTGGCACCCTAAACCTTAATTCCTGTATCTAATATTACATAAAAACCTTGAAAACAAATCAATGGGATCTCTGGAACTTCCTGATGAATTTGTGGTTCTTTAACGGATCCCATACTTGTATCTATTTATTCTACATAGCAATGTTTGTTGGTCTTTTCACATATTTTACAAATTTAAAGGCGTTGTTCACCTTATTGTTAAAGTGATACTGACACTAAAAAATGAATTTTAGCATATGAATGTACATTAAATGTTACCTATAGGTCATGTTGATCATTTTTTGCTGAGAGGTTTGTTTTTGTATATAATTGTTAGTTGAAGTTCCTAAGCCTGACTCTCTGACACTCTGACTTTGCCAACCTGACTGTCCCATCTCAGCCTGTTAGTTACAGTTTCTAATGCTAACGGACTCCTGCTGCTCAAATATGGCAGCCCCCTCATACAGGAACATGGGGGATCAGACAGGTAATGTAAAAGCATCATGCAAATACTTTATGGCAAAGTTAGAAGTAGCTTGCAAAGCCAATATTATAATAGATGTAAAAAAAAGTTTAATTTCAGGTGTCAGTATCTCTTTAACTTAGTATGATATAGACAACTGTTTTTTATTTTTGTGTGTGGGCAGCTGCAATTTTAGCAGTTATCTGGTTGCTAGGACTTAATTTCCCCAGCAACCAGGCAGCAGCAAAAATCACAAGGAAAGATGAATAGTAGAGGAACTTGTTACAACAATAAAATGACTTCCTCACAATCATTGTTTTTTGTTTTGTTTTTTTTTGTTTTTATAAGGTCAGGAAAATAAGTAATTTTGCAAATATTTAAAAAAATATATATTTTTTAAAATGTCAAAATGCTTGTTTTGTTTTCTTCTCCAATATAGATCACCATAAGTGTCAGTCAGTGTCAGTTACACTCCCCTGTGTAGCAAGATATTATTTTTGCTATTGTTACTAAATTGCAGATTGTGATATCATATATATGTGTGTTTAAGTGCCATACACAGGACAACATGTAAATTGGATGGCCATGCCATCAAATTCCATGTGATCACATCACACATAGGGTGATTTAGGGTCAGATTCAGTTAGATGAGAAAAGTTTACCTCCTAATTCAATTCCAGATTTTCCCATAGAACCAGATGCAATTCAACAAGAAAGAAGTCTCACTGTTTATCAGAAAAATTCTATTGAAGTCTATTGTTAAAACTGGAAATGAGTTTAGAGAATTAAATCTCGTCCATAAGATTACATGTGATAAACCATAAACAAATGTTTCTCATTGATTTGAATCTGTTCCATAATGTAGCTCAAAACAGAAAACCTACATAGCATACATATATATATATATATATATATATATATATATATGTGTATATATATATATATATATATATATATATATATATATATATATATATATATATATATATATATACATATACATATACATAGATGAAAGTGCATAGCCAAGGCACTTCTGCTTTTACCTGAAAGTTTGGCCTGGATGTTTAACATGACTTCCAATTGTGTATGTGCCTCTATTTGTTGCCTGTGAGTAGATAATACCCACTTGAAAGTGTACAGTTTGCAAGCCTATTTGTAATCAGACTAACCGGAAGTGAGGCACCAGGCAGGTTCTGGTTGGCCTATGTTTCCATTCACAAACTGACAGAGGTGGTTCACTGCCCTGCTTTGCTGATAGCTCTAGAGCAAACCTGCTAGTGAGTAGATTGGATGACTGCATGTCATGCAGGAATGCATTGTCTTTGGACATGTGCTCTGCATATGCATTGCCCCTAATGCGCTGCACCCACTATATATCAGACAATCAAGGACTGGACTTAATCTCCAGGCATGGAGAATTCTCTTCTCCATTGCAATTTCCCTGTATGGCATAGCAATAAATAAGTGACTAGCACAAACTAAGAGTTATACAACATGGAAATTTGGCATACAAACTATGGACCGATTTGGTATACAAAACATGGGGTGTATGGAACATATTTTATTCATTTACATAACTATGCAAAAATGAATGATAAATACTCTGGGTAACAAAAGGCTAGTGTTAAAACCTGATAACTGTTCATGGGAAAAGCAAAACAGCAGGAGGAGGCATAAGATATGATTGAGAGGAACATGTAGGAAACTGCGCTGTGCACACAAAACCTGATATGGGCAACAGAAACTGCATTTTGCACACATAGGTTATGAAGTAAGGGTGAGACTGTTTGTCCTGGTCCAGTTTTCTATGGCAACAATGATCAGTTAGCTTTACTAGCATAGTGCAATTATAGTAATGATTAAACATCTGACTTTGGTTAGGTAAAAATATATACAGGTATGGGACCTGTAAATACATAGGGGCACATTTACTAAGCTCAAGTGAAGGATTAGAATGAAAAATACTTCGAATTTCGAAGGTTTTTTTTGGCTACTTCGACCATCGAATTGGCTACTTCGACCATCGACTACGACTTCGAATCGAACGATTCGAACTAAAAATCGTTCGACTATTCGACCATTCGATAGTCGAAGTACTGTCTCTTTAAGAAAAACTTTGACTACCTACTTCGCCACCTAAAACCTACCGAGCACCAATGTTAGCCTATGGGGAAGGTCCTCAGAAGCTTTCTAAGCTTTTTTGGATCGAAGGAAAATCCTTCGATTGATGGATTAAAATCGATTCTAAGGATTTAACTATTTTTCCTTCGATCATTCGATCGAAGTATTTGCGGTAAATCCTTAGTAGAAGGATTTTACTTCGAGGGTCGAATATCGAGGGTTAATTAACCCTCGATATTCAACCAATAGTAAATGTGCCCCATAATGTTTGGGGCCTGGGGTTTTCCGGATAACGTCTCTCTCTCTGTAATTTTGTTCTTCATACCTTAAGTCTACTAGAGAATCATGTAAACATTAAATAAACCAGATAGGCTGGTTTTGCTTCCAGTAAGGATTAATTATATCTTAGTTGGGAGTAAGTACAAGGTACTGTTTTTTTAGGAGTTACTGGAGTGCGTGCCCAAGGCGGATTTGCAAAGTGAAGTGTTCTCCCCAGGCTACTGGTTCGGGGCACAGCGCCCGGACCTCCAACGAAGAGCGTTGAGTGCACCTGAATTTTAAAACCGTGTTTAAGTTAGTGTTGGGTTTGGGCCAGTGGCACCCGAATCACAATCATTACTTGGTGAGCGCGTGTAAAAATCAAAATGTGTAAAAATATACGCGACTAAGCATTTAACTAATCAATTCAGCTAGCAGCACCTGTATGAATTTGGTACTGTTTTATTATTACAGAGAAAAAGGAAATCCTTTTTAAAAATTTGGATTATTTCATTATAACTGAGTCTATAGGAGGCAGTCATTCCGTAATTCGGATGGTTTCTGGATAACGGGTTTATGGATAACACATCCCATACCTGTAGTAGGTAATTTTAGTACATTTTTTTTACCCAAGGGGGGACCAATAATACTGGGATACAGTCAAATGTAATCTTCCCTAATATGGACCCTGTATTTATATATCCCGTAACATGAGGGAATGCTGGCCACACATACACCTCAATTTTACCTGCAGTAACATCAAAACTATTTGGGCCAAACAGAAAACCAACAGAATAATCAGCAGTATAACCATCTACTCTGCCTATTTGTAAAACCAACTATACACATTGAAACTTAAATTTTACATCCCCTGATTCTAAGTTTTCCTGCACTGATTTTCTGTATTCCCACCAATTCCCACCAGTTAACCATTACATCTTCCTTGATTTTACACAATTTTTTTCTGACCCACTGAAAAATCTTTAATTAAATGAATCGTGTCCAATTAAATCTTAAAATAAATGAATCGTGTCCAATTAAATGTGCCAACTGATTTCAGATGTAAATAGTCAATGAGACCACTGAAAGATCTATTGTGACATATGGGAAAAAGTTCGAAATCCACATTATGTTATGCAGGAGATACTGATTGCATGGGTTACACAAGAAACCTTGTCGTTTATGGGAAATCCAGAGAGAGTGTCAGGCTGCAAATAGATGAATGCAGGGAAATAACACACCAGTCTGTTATATTGATGAGAGCTATTATCTGAAAGTGAGTCCACCTGGCAGGCTAATAAACACTAATATAAGTATCAGGTTACAGTTCGGTGCAGAGAGTTCAAATACCAACAAACAGGTTTCCAGTAATTCACAGGTCAGGAACTAAATTAAACAAACGTCATTGGAAGAAACCAGCCAGGTCACTTCCAGACCTTCAGTATCGTCTCATCTTCTAATCTTAAATGATAGAACTATGTTTTTATAACTAGGAAATTAGAGAAACAGGCATATGGGCGCATGCAAGAGTCGAAAGAAGAGTTTGTTTTTTTGTTGATATTTTTAAACTGTAAAAGGTAATTTATTTCATGGAAGCAAAGGATTTGGTTGTCTGTAACACTGAATGATCAGCAGGGATAATTATACAACAAGAAACTCTCAAAACATACTAAAGTTGTCATATTTTTAGTCAAATTCTGTCAATGTAGTTAAGAAGAATAGCTTTACTTTGTCCCAAATATATAAATATCTTACAATGTTCTTTGTCTATGTTGGGAAACTGGGCAGCAATTTGAAAAATGAGATTAAATTTTGATAAATGGAAGGTTATAAAATATAATATAAATGCAAATTATACACTAAATGGCAGTGTGTTGAGCGTTTCCTTAAATGAGAAGGATCTTGGGTTTTTTTGTAGAAAACAAGTTGTTTAATTCTGGGCAGTGTCATTCTGTGGCTACTAAAGCAAATAAAGTTCTGTCTTGCATAAAAAAGGCCAGTAACTGGCCAGTGAAAACATAATTATGCCTCTTTATAGGTCCCTGGTGAGGCCTCATCTGGAGTATGCAGTGCAGTTTTGGACTCCAGTCCTTAAGAGGGATATAAATGAGCTGGAGAGAGAGTGCAGAGACGTGCAAATAAACTGGTTAGAGATGTGGAAGACTTAAATTATGAGGGTAGACTGTCAAGGTTGGGGTTGTTTTCTCTGGAAAAAAAGGCACTTGCGAGGGGACATAATTACACTTTACAAGTACATTAGAGGACATTATAGACAAATAGCAGGAGACCTTTTTACCCATAAAGAGGATCAGAGTACCAGAGGCCACCCCTTTAGACTAGAAGAAAAGAAATTTCATTTGAAGCAACGTAGGTGCTCACAGTGAGGACAGTGAAGTTGTGGAATGCACTGCCGGGTGATGTTGTAATGGCTGATTCAGTTAATGCCTTTAAGAGTGGCTTGGATGATTTCTTGGACAGACATAATATCGAAGACTATTGTGATACTAAACTCTATAGTTAGTATAGATATGGACATATATAATTTATGTGAAAGTATGGAGGGGTGTGTGTATGGATGCTGGGTTTTCATTTGGAGGGGTTTAACTTGATGGACTTTGTCTTTTTTCAACCCAATTTAACTATGTAACTATATAATAACTACCATTGCTAATGGACATGGCTGCTACTGTTATGATAATGACATTATTCTAATTAGTGACCAGAGCTCACTAATGGCTAATCTTGTGGGATTTTGGTGAAACTCCCCACCCAGGTAAGGCCCTTTTAAATAAACAGCACATTTAGGCAGCACATTTACCATATACAGGAATGGGGAGCAGCTGTCAGAAAGATATTTTGACAAATATGCCAAGCCAATACTGGCTGCTCAGTCAACCACTCGTGAATAAATTGACAGTCCATTGTCAATCACTTTTCCAGTTGCTAGCTGCCAAACAAATCAGGACAATGCCCCGCTCTTGATTTTTAGTAGCTCAGTGGGGGCAGTGGCCTGAAAGTGGTAATGCAATTGCAGCAGTCTCCATTTCTCCAGTCTCCACTTCCAAGAATCATATGATAAGCATTTGACCAAGCATTTATAGCTTTTGGGAAGGCTTTTTTTTTTACTAACAATTGCTGCCAAACAGTCTTAAACTTTATTGTGTGTTCTTTCCTATAAGATAATGCACATTTTTGGTTGTTTGCAGGCTGGAGGGTAAATTTATACCTAATCCATGCTATATTTAGATTTTTATTAGAATTAGCAGGGTATATTTTCATATAGACATGCTAAGCAGTTACAAAGGAAACTTTTTGAAGGCTGTTGTTGGTAACCCTAATTGCATAGCAAACACTGAGGGAGGGACAGTTAGATTAGTACTCACTTGAAATTATATCCTTTGGTTAACATTCCTTGCTGTGACTGGATAGGAATTAGGAGAAGGAGTGTCTTACTGCTGTCTCCAACACATGATCAGACTTGTCTTGCTAGTGTCTTACTGGAAAAGCTATTCATCAGGGCAGGAACCTTAGTACATTCTGAATTTTTGTAGGCTGTTCACTTTACTTGTTAGAGCTTCCACTCTAGAAAAGTAAGTCTGTTTTTCTTACTTCTGTTGACTCTATTTTCTTTAAATCTAAAGCAAAGTTGCATTAGTCTTTTTCACACCCACAATGTTTCTTCTAGCAGCAGGTCTGGTCTAGCTAGGATAAGCCCTAGTTACTAAAGCACGAGAGCACTTGTCACTCTGGCTGCTCAGATAATGCTGCATTTCAACTCAGTGGTTTGGTTTCTGCAAACAGATATTCAGCCGTGGATGGAGACATAGCTGTATTTAACTCAGCCTTTTGTGTTTGTGAGGGTGTATCTAGAGTTTACCTTTTCAAACAAAATATTTTTGGGCTTTAAAACATTTTTATTTATTTTTTGACACTGTTGAATTTTTTTTGATTTTGTATGACTTATTATGAAGAAAAGCTGTGGCCGTACACTCATTTTTTCCTGTGCCTAATAGTGGCCATCTGTGAGTATAAAGGCATTATGATGAAATTATTACAAGTTACACAGGGCAGCGGGTGCTAGACGGGCCCCTGGACGTTAAAAGTCAACGTCACTTTATAAATCTTTTCTGTAGTAGTATTTTTGCAGTATTAATGTGTATACCCTTCTCTCTGTTCTTCATCCTGGTCAGACGTGGAGTCATAAGTTGTAACAGGGAAAATTGTTGAATAATCACAACAAACAAAACATTAATACCTTAGAACCAAAAGCAAAGACTGAAAAACAGCAAAGGTAATAAAAAGGGCAATGTTTGCTACTGCTTTAGGAACCCATAGTAACAATTAGCAGGTAGGATTTATTTCACAGCTGTTTAAACAACAAGCATGTGCCTATGTGTCCTATTTAGGTTTTGTGTAAGCCTTAAAGGAACAGTAAGTAATAAAAATATAATGCAGTGTTGCCCTTTACTGGTAAAACTGTTGTGTTTGCTTTAGAAACACTACTTTTGTTTATAAAAATAAGCTGCTGTTTACCAATGGGGGCAGCCATTCATAGGATAAAAGGCTTCGATAGCAGATAAGCTCTGTAGAACATAATGATGTTATCTGTTATCCACTATTTAACCTGTGCCATATAGCCTTTTTCAATTTGTGCCATTTAAAACACTTTCATTTTTTGTTGTTACTGTTCCTTTAACATTCACTTGTGTGTGTTCTTTTGGGAGTTTCAGTTTGAATACTACAACTTGAATATAATTTTTAAAACAAGATCATTAAATGCTCTCAAAATCTCTAGAAAGATTCGATTATATTGTCCAATGAGCCAACCAGAATACAGTCCGTTTACTGGATACGGTTTGCATCATCTCTGTTACTAATTAAACACAGATTGCTTTTTGTGTGCCTAAGTGTTAAGACAAGTTTGTTTTCACTAGTAGTGTTTGGGGGAAGGCTGGAATGAGTGAACAGAAGTCATATATAGTCATATATAGTTATACAACTAGGATTATAATTCTCTCTGCCTTGCTTAATTAACCCTTGCTTTATTCGTTAATATTTAAAAAGGAAATATCCTCCCAAATTAGAATTAAGTATCAGGTCACATTTTTTAGAAATCAGTGGGTGAGTTTGGACCTCAAATCAATTTTTTACAACTACATGTAATTTCCCCTCTAGCTGCCTATGTATTATTTTCAATTTCAAGGATTATTATTAATTATTATTTGAATTATATATTTTTTTGTGTGCTACACTGACCCTAGGAATGATTCTGGCACACATATAATATAAACTCCATGTTTTTGAACCAATGCATAATTATTCAAATCTCTTACAGATAGAGATTAATAAAAACAAAATGTGCTTGTTATTACTTGACAAAGCTATAAATTGCAGTTCCCCGTTGGGTTGCAAAGCCAATGGGGTCGTAATTATCAAGTTAAACTATTATATATGTTGGACAAAATTTACTATTCATTTTCTTTTTAGTTAAAGGTTGATCATATAAAACTAAAGAACGGTTGTTTAAAGCCTATGTAATATATTTACTTGAGAGTTGCTGATGTCAGACCTTGACCATTTATAATGCTGGTCCACTGTCTGGGTGTGAGTCAAGGAAAGGTTCATTGACAAGACTTTTATTAAACACGCAGATTTATGCTTTTACATCTGTTTAGTAGTTAAGAAATAAATAAATGTGAAGCAAAACCCTAGCCCTAAAACCACTTGTAGGTGTTTTGGTCTGTGTTCTTTGTATGGGATAAAGGAAATATATATTTCTTATTATTTAAGACTGACTTGGTTATTAATAAATATTTTGTCTTCTTCATATAGGCACCAACATATGAAAAGAACAAACGGCGTTAAGATGGAGACCAAACAAAGAGGAAAGTTCTCCTCTTTAGACAAACGAGAAGCCAAGAAGGTGCTTGAGAGGTACGTGAAACGAAGCTTAAGCAACTCTTCTGAAAAGACTGGATACAAAGGAACTGTAAAAAGGCAGAAAGAAGTTCAGAGATCTGCTAGTGATTTATCCAGACCTGGCACACTGAGTGTCATAATGAAGGAAAGCAAACTTGCACAACGAATGCCTGAACGTAAAGAAGCACAGACTGAAGAAAGTTTAAAAATAATAAGCACGACTGATGAAGAAGTAAATCCAGACCTGGTCAAAAGCACAGACAATGCAGACGCTTCACAAAATGTCAAAAAGCAGTCTTGGTTTAAGAACTTTTTTGGTTCATTATTTAAAAAGAAAGACGATAAAAAAGAAGAGAGGACTACGAGCTGTGTGCCTGAAGATAATGCAACTATTTCCTCTGAGCCTGTCCATCCTCAGCCACCCAAAAAAACCATTGGAAGGAAAAATAGCATCAGAAAAGCATTTTCTTTTAAAAAGAAAGCTGCTGAAGAAGTTAATGTAAGCCAGGCAGAAGCAGATTGTGAGTCCAACAGTAAACCAAAGAAACCCACAGTCCTTCAATTGCAGCACATCTGCAGGCCATCTTCTTTCAGAGGAAGTAGGTATTAATTTACTATTAAGTAACTGTGTCGGATTTTTCTTACAATATAACAAAATACACTTTAATTATGAATAATTTACCAAACAATGCAAGATTCTTCAATATAAATGGCCCTTTAGAAGCAGAACTGGCCCAGCCCATGTCTCACCAAACCATGGAATCTTTCCAGTATAATACTACTTACATGTGATATGAAATAGAGAATCAACACCACTACTTCAGTCTAGTTACTCACATGATGCCGCAGCCATATTTGAAACTGGGCAAAGTGGCCCCCTTGCAAACAGAAAATAGGTAGTATTGAGATCATGATGGGGTGTTTGCCTGAAATCAAATGAATGCAACAAGTTATGTTGTGGACTCACAAATATTCATGTGGTACTAAAAAAAATAAAATAAAAAAATTGTAGTTTTGGATAAATAAAACAGTGGAATAAATGTGAAACCTCGTAATGGCCAACTATATAGAAATATTACAAAACATGTTTTCAGTACTCTACAGATATTTTACCAAATGAAATAGAAAATAATTGATATATACACCCACATCAGATATATACACACACAGCCAAAGAACTCAACACTCACAGGACTCACTATGAATTAAAGGTGTATTTATTGAAGAGGGACTAACATTTTAACTGGGCCTGAACTATTAACTGCTGTTGATGTACATATGATATCACTGTAGTGAGAAATATCACCAACCACAGCAAAACTATATGTAGAAGCAGTGATGGAGTGCATAACACCACAGGTACAAAACACTTACAGTATAAATCACCCCAGCCAATGTGTTCACTAATATGATAATCATATGATAGAAATGCATTTTTTTTATATACCACAACAAACACCCCCCCCCCCCCAACACACACACATAATTCTGTAATGGTTCAACTAAATTGCAATATACAGATATCACATGGATGTTGATAATGTACTTCTGTAAGCTCATTCTGCAATGGTATCACTAATATGATCAGACATTAGTATCATTACAAGCTTGTAAGGGATTAAGTACAAATGTAACATGCATATGTGCATCCTTAGAGCTCAGATACAAGGTATACAATGCAGAGCTGCATATGCAGTGAAGAGCTGAATTTAACACCTACCATACATCATGTGGTAAGCATAAGGCCCCTTCTGATGGCATTCCCTAGTTTGCATGCCAGAATGATGCACGAACTAGGGGTTACACTCATGTACTGCAGCCAGTCTGTACCTCATAAATCAGCACTGTTCAAAGTAGGCATTACTGTATTTACGTTATTGATATATGTATTTTCACTTCATTCTGAAGGGCAAATATCTTTGTGTATGGACGTTGGGGCAGAGTACAATGTGAGAAATCATGATGGTGTGTACCTGTTTCTTGCACTTTGCACCCTGGCCCATGCTACCAAAATGAGCCCAAGTTTGTCACCAATAAATACTTTTGACTCACTTTAAGCCCTGCTAGTGTAAAGTCTTTCAACTCTGTGGATGTTCTTGATGTATATAGACTGCGCTGAAGTTATGATGAGCTCATGGAGTCATAAATTCTTAACTAGCTCCAAGTATAAGACAAAAGTGTTCTAAATTGGGTAACTTCTGTTTACATCACAGTTTCCTGTCATATAGTTTTCTAAAGGAAAATTCTCTGGAACTGGACAGTTTTTCGTGCTATAGGGGATTACAAAACTATAAACCATTTCTGTAAGTGTAAATTAACATAGTTTTTAGAAAGCACATTAAACGGTTTAGGGCCATGTGCTTATTCCAAGGATATTGTTGTAAAACAATTAAAGCACAATATTCTCAAAGAAAGCAAATGTGTCGTGTAATATAGTATAATACCAAAGTCATATTTTTCCTATAAAACCCTAATTATTTGTGTTTTGTTTGTTAAGGTAAAAAGAAGAAAGATCACTTTTATGATAAAGTGACGAATGAGATTGAACAAATTGTTAAAGAAAGCGACAACCTGGCTGCACATACAAGAAAGGAGAGTTTGGGGGATGAATTAACTAGCGAGGAAGCAGAGGATCCTGGTGAGTCAAAAGACCAGGAAGGTTTCTGACTATTATGATTTAAGCCCACAGTTTGTAGAGCAACCTTGGCCCACCCTAGACAAAATTACAGATACATGAATTTATATGGTCACTGGCTATATGATGGGCAACTGGTATAGGCTATTGAAATGGATTTAGGAGTAAATTAAACAGCAATAAACCACACACAATTTGTGACTAAGGATTTTAACATGTAACAAGAAAGTTTGGGTTATATTACTTCTCACAGTTCAGTGATGTCATTTATGGTAAATTGTGTGGGTGTTGGCTGAAATCTGACTAAAGATATGCAAATAACTTCTTCTTTTAGAGGGTAATTTCCAGTACATATAGCTCCAAGCAATTCTGTTTACAAAGGACTGAGCATTTGAACTTTAACACACCCCTCCTTCACGGGTGCTTTGGTACCTAGGGGTATATCAGTTAAAAATCCTTTGTAGTTTATACTTTATAAGCCTTATTAGTCAAGAAGTTTTTTTTTCTGTACAAGTAAATGAGTACTGTTATTGTGTGTGTTTTACAGATGTCCTAATTAAAAAGATAGTCTCCATTTTAAGGAAAGAAGGAGATAAACTGAATAAGAAGGTAAGGAATGCAATGATTAATTTCGGATGTTTAAAAATGCCAGTGATGACAATAATAGTATAGGTATTTTAAAATAAAGGTATGGGATCTGTTATCCGGAAATAGGAAGGCCATCTCCCATAGACTCTATTTTAGTTCACATTTTTTAATTCATTATAACTAAACATAACTAAAATCTAATTAATCCTTATTGGAGACAAGAACATCCTGTTGGGTTAATTTAATGTTTAAATGAGTTTCTAGTAGACTTAAGGTAGATCTAAATAAAAAGATCTAATAAAAATAAGACCCTTTATCCGGAAAAACTCAGGTCCCAAGCATTCCAGATAACAGGTCCCTTACCTGTATTAGGGAATCAAAGCAAACTTACTAAATGCAGGTTTCATCTCATTTTGAGCACACAGATTTAACTTGCCACTTCAACTGGCCACAGACTAATTTAAATGTTAGTGGTTAGTGGTCATTATGCAGTTCAGTTAGAACAAAATGTATCTTCAAATTTCCCCATTGACTACAATGGAGTTTTCAGGAGCAAAGCAAACTAGGAGAAGATACAGTAGGGCTGCATCTGAACAGTCAAATAAAGCATCTACATTAATAACTGTACTTCATATCCCCAAATTCTGAATTCTTAAGAATTAAATTAAGGTTTTAAGATTTCAGTCCTTTTTTTTTTACTTAGATCAAACAAAAATCTACTGAAATAGCAAGGAATTGTCTTAAATTTATTACCATTATAGACAATCAGAATTAAGATGCCTATGGCTCACATGATTGATAACATCCTAGAGTTTTGCAACAATGCCAGAGAAAACAAAGGTCATAGCAAAGACCCTTCTCTCTCTAGAGTCTCTAGACCATTCTAATTGTACATTGATTGCTATGTGTTTGCCATTAATACAGCAAACTTTTCTATGGTCCACTGGTGCTTTTGGATAGGATGATTCTAGAACTTTGCCTCAGGTGGCAAATTAACAGAGGAGGCAAACATCTACCCCTGGCAACTTTAATTTTTCCCAGAAATGTGGACCTTTTAGTGTAGACAGAGCAATTGCACTCTCTTCACTAATGATCCTGCAGCCCCCCCCCACCTCAATGTTAGGGCAGAGGTCTTAAGCACAGGAGAAAGCATGGTGTTTGCTGCCCCAGACTGCAGGGCAGAAGTACCCCTGAACCAAAGCGAAAGGATGACCATATTCTATCACCCCACAGCTCCAGGAAATTATAGAAGGTGTTCATTCACAGCTGGAAATGCGACTAACTGTTTTCTAATCCAGACAATACAATGTATAGTAATTCTGGTGTACAAAGCTCAGTTTAACTGATCTAAATCTTTAAACAAACAGGTTAAAGAAGATCCCACGCTCTCTTCCTTCTTTAGAGAAATTTCCTATAACTCTTTCAAGAACCTCGCAGACGTTTACGTTGACAAGGAAGTGAAAAACAAAGTCTCCGATGTGATGCCAGAAGACATACAATTTGCATATTCTGTTGACTTCACAGCTAAGGTGGCCTGTATTTCCAGTCATCCTGTAAATCGAATCATGGGCTTTGGGAGCCGGTATCTTCAAGATACGTTTCCATGTCCTTCATACAAAAGAAGACCATGGGTAAGGATAATACAACTGGGGCAAAATGTACTGTGCCTTTAAAGGAACAGTTCAGTGTGAAAATAAAAACTGTGTAAATAGATAGGCTGTGCAAAATAAAAAATGTTTCTAATATAGTTAGTTAGCCAAAAATGTAATATATAAAGGCTGGAGTGAACAGATAGGCTGTGCAAAATAAAAAATGTTTCTAATATAGTTAGTTAGCCAAAAATGTAATATATAAAGGCTGGAGTGAACAGATGTCTAGTAAATCCAACTTCCTGCTTTTCTGCTATAACTCTGAGTTAGTCAGAGACTTGAAGGGGGGCCACATAGTACATTTCTGTTCAGTGTGTTTGTAATTGATCCTCAGCATTCAGCTCAGATTCAAAAGCAACAGATATGACCCATGTGGCCCCCCTTCAAGTCTCTGATTGGTTACTGCCTGGTAGCCAGGGTAACCAGTCAGTGTAAACCAAGCGAGCTGAAAAGCAGGAAGTAGTGTTCTGACTGACTTGTTATACATCAAATCACTCCAGCATTTATACATTACATTTTTGGCTAACTAACTATATTAGAAACATTTTTTATTTTGCACAGCCTATCTATTTACCCAGTTTTTATTTTTACACTGAACAATTCCTTTAACATATCTGATAATATACATTAAAGGGATGGTTCACCTTTAAGTTAACTTTTAGTAAGTTATGGAATGGTCAATTTTAAGCAACTTTGCAATTGTTTATTTATTTATTTATTTTTAATTATTTGCCTTCTTCTTCTGACTTTCTCCAGCTTTCAAATGGGGGTCATTGACCCCACCTACAAAACAAATGCTCTGTTAGGCTACAAACGTATGGTTATTGGTAGTTTTTATTACTTATTGTTCTATTCATGTCCTCTGCTATTCATATTCCAGTCTCTCATTCAAGTCAATGCAACCAAATTGCTGAAATCACATACTGGAGAGCTGCTGCGGGAAAAAAAGCCAACTAACTCAAAACCACTAATAATAAAAAATGAAAATCCATTGCAAATTGTCTGGGAATATCACTCTCTACATGATATACCTGTATTTAGAACCTAGCTGCTTTTATTAGAAAGACAAAGAGATAGAGGGCCACATAAGATCTCCAGCTACACAGTATCATTAATGGCATCATGACTTACCTATTACTGATACTGTATAAAAATGCACCAAGATTTTAAACATTTTTTTAAAGATTTTGTTTTAGAAAATCATTTTTAAAGTTTTTCTTAGGTCATCATAGAGGAGGCACTTTTTCATGAGTGTGCTTTCTTCCTAGTAGTGCGTCAGAGAAGGAGGGACATCCTTTCTTGCTCAGGCTATTTGCTGCAAATTATAGTGGGGGTTCACCTTTAAGTTAACTTTTAACATGTTATAGAATGGCTACTTCTAAGCAACTTTTCAATTGGTCTTCATTATATATTTTTTTATAGCTATTTAATATTTGCCTCCTTCTTCTAACTCTTTCCAGCTTTCAAATAGGGGTAACTGACCCCATCTGAGAAAACAAATGCTCTGTAAAGCTACAAATGTATTGTTATTGCAATTTTTTATCACTTGTCTTTCTATTCAGTCCCTTTCCTATTCATGTTCCAGTATCTTATTCAAATGCAAGGCATGGGTGCTAGGGTAATTTGGACCCTAGCAACCAGATTGCTGAATTTACAAACTGGAGAGCTTCCGAATAAAAAGCTGAATAACTCAAAAACCACAAATAATAAAAAATGAAAACCAATTGCACATTGTATCAGAATATCACTCTGTGCATCATATGAAAAGTTATTTTAAAGGTGAACAACCCTTTAAGGAGTAGAGCTGGCCATACATGTACCAATAGAATCATGTGTTAATGTTGGGCCAAACACCCTGGCCAGTAATGTGTTGATGCTCCTTGAAAATATGTGGCACAGTATAAACAGAAACATTTGTTATAAATTGTATCTTCTGCATGTGAAACCCAATGATCTATGTTTTATCTGGAAGTCGATGATAAATCTGTAATATTTCCACTGTCTTTGCAACCTAAGAGCAAATTAAAACAGTTAGGAATGGCACAATTCCTTTTGCAGTAAGTCATGATTAATTACTTTATACAGTTAGTATAATTAGCAGTAGAATGTAGTCTGGCAACAAAAGAGCCCTTATTTCGGGTTGTAAACAAGGTGTAACCAACTAAACTCATTCATGATTATATATTGGAAGAATGACAGCACATTTTCAAATTGGAGCTACGTAAGGCATAAGTCATGTGGAGCAAATTATTTGTTACCTGTAGCTCTAAAAATAGGTTTTATTAGGTATTCCCCTGTGACATAAGCATGATGCAAGCACATTTTTTTATTGGGAAGCCAAAATAGAATAAGGTCACATTTATAGAAATGTGATCGCTTTAAAAGCAAATGGGTCATCTTACAGCTGTGATGCTTATTGGCGAGTCCAGGATGCTGTAACTAATCCTTGTCACTTGTAATCACAGTCACTGCTCCTTAACTTCTTCTACTGATGAACCGGCTGAGGTATGCTGGGAGGTGCATTTCTGTGGTTGCAAATGTTTTGGTAGTGTCAAAAGTTGCTTTTCTCAATGTTAGAAGGCTTTTAGAGGTCTGAAGTGGGGGTCATTTATAAACACTTGGAAAATTTGCCCCTGGGCAGTAATCCTTGGCAATCAAATGCTTACATTCATTGTTTAGCAGCTGGCTAAAAAAAAAACACATCAATGATAGGTTGTTAGGGGTTACTGCCCATGGGCAAATTAGCCCAGTGTTTATAAATGAGGCCTTAATGTTTTTTTATTATTATTATAATTATTATTACTACTACAGGTATGGCACCTTTTATCTAGAATGCTCAGGACATGTGGTTTTCTGGATAAGCGATCTTGCTGTAATCTGGATCTCCATACCTTAAATCTACTAAAAAATTATTTCAACATTAAATAAACGCAATTACCTCCATAAAAGATTAATTATATCTTAGTTAGGGTGAAATAAGTACAAGGTACTGCTTCTTTATTACTAAGAAAAGCAAAATCGTTTTTACGAGATTAAATTTATTGATTAAAATGGAGTCTATGGGAGATAGTCTTCCAGTAATTCAGAGCTTTCTGGATAATGGGTCTCCAGATAACTGATCCCATTCTTGTAAAAACAGGGTCGGACTGGAGGGCCTGGGGCCCACCAGGGCTATTGTCACAGGCAGTCCCTGGGGCCCCCTCCTGAACTCCAGCCCCCTGCCCACCTCGACGACCGCGAGAAAAAGAAGTGCAGCGTAGAAGACGCGCACCGCCGCTGCGTTAACTCTCTTTTCTGGGCTGCCTCCACAAACGCGACATCATCTTACTTTTCTGTGGCAGCTGGGGGAGCAGGTCTGGGCCCGGCGGGGGCCCATGAGGGACGGGGCCCACTGGGTTTTTTCCCAGTGTCCCGCTGGCCCTGTCCGACCCTATGTAAAAACCTTTATTTATAAATTGCCAACATATTCCACAGCATTGTACAATAAAATGGGTGTGTTCATTAAACATGAAAGAAGACATACAAAACAACCAATACAAGGTCCCTGTCCAAAAGAGCTTATGTGAGTAATGTGTATGAGTATTCAACTTAAAAAAAGGAACTCAATGTTTTGAAAGCTTACTGTGATTATCTTAGTTAGCCAATAATGGTATCACCTTTATTTTATTTTTTGCTGAGTAATTCCTGTAAATCCATTCACATCACAGCCGTATTGTTTGTATATTTCATTTGCATTTTAAAAGCAGTTTCTGCAAATAAAGGCATCCTTTGTTTTTCCTATAGAGTAACAGTGTGGATCAAGATGACGTCATCAGTCCAGACTAAAAAGACTGACATCACATTTTACACATCAAAAGAACTACACCAAGTTGTAACACTACACTTCAATCTGTAGCACAAGATGCTTGGACTGACTTCTCTTTACACCAACTGTGACTCCAGTTTGCACCAAACGCATGAAAAATGTGGAATACTCTGCAGATCAATTATATCTTAGTTAGGATGAAGTACTTTTGTGCTGTTAAATGTTTAAATGCTCATGAGCCAATGTGCGGCCTATAACCCAGGAGCCCTAATTGTGAAACATAAGAACTTCTTCATTTCTGCTCAACCAAATGTGAAAGGCTTATCCTGTCTGTTCATGGCCGGTGGAAATGGCAATTTGCAGTGGACAATATGTTAGCAATAATGTTGTTGGTTCTGTAATGTTTTATATTTTGTTGTGTGTTGCACGAATGCTAACTTTTCATTAGTTACATTTCGGCAATTATACAAAACGTGACTTTTCCAGCTGGCTACACTGGAATTTCAACTGTGTAAGGAGCCACTACAGGATCATCCGGAATGATCACATGTGGTGCAGATACATTCAATTTGTAAAATTAACATGGAAAATGTTGTTTATTAATGTATTGGAATAACCTGGAAATATATATATAGTAATTCATATGTTTGCCCTATGGGCCATTTCATTAGATGACAACAATTGAGCATGTGAGATGTCTGGTTTACATAACAATTAGAGGGACAGTGGCACAATTTTGGAATTTAAATGTCTCAGCTGCATAGTTGCTTTTATTTTTGTTCTCGCTGGTGTTTGTGAAAAACACCTGCAAATAAGGATCAATTTCTACTACTTTCTTCAAATGGCAGTGTGTCCCATGTGTCTTTGCACTTTAAACATTTCACTGCATTTCTTCATTTATTATTCTGAAAAATTATTTTGATTGATAACTCATACCCAGGGTCCAGATTGTGGGGTCTGCTGTACAGAAATCCCTCCTCCCCAGTCACTTTCCACCCCGAAACTTTGCGTACATGCTGCAGCGAGTAGTCAGGCATGAGCAGGGGAGAGTCAGGGGTTGCTGTGGGTGCCAGACTCCTCCAAATATTATGTGGCAGTCCCAGGGATGGATAGTTACACCATTGCTCAAACTGCTATATTACATGGACTTTGTTTTCTTAATATACCTCTGATTTTAAAAATAAAAAAAAATACTACATGCTGTGACTTTATATGCTGTTCAAATTTCTATGGAAAATAACATACAATCCAGGAATATTAAGTATAGAAAAAAGTTTTTTTCACTTTTTGTGGGTAAAAAAAAATCAGATTTAACATTATTTTTGTGATTTTTCCATGAGCTATACAGTAAAATGTGACTGAATTGTGAGTTTCTCATTTATTGCGTGAGATTTTACCACATCTTGAAAAACTTTTCAAACATCTACCTAAAAATAGAAAAGCTATTTGTAGCCAAGAAGGAATCAGAGGGAACATTGCTGGAAGGGAATGTAAATGCAGGTATAGCTGTATGGTATCGCACTAACACAATTCAGTAGATATTGAGTGTATCAGTACAATGCAGTAGCCCGCAGTTTTGTTATTGCAGAGATAAAAAAACGAATGTAATTAATAGGAAAAAACTGCAAGAATATAGGAAGTTTGGTACTTTTTTCAAGAAAGGGTGGCAACCCTAGCTGGATCCCATACCTTTAATAAAAAAAGACAGCCACTAAGGTAAAGGTGGCCATAGATGCAAAGATCCGCTCGTTTGGCGATGTTGCACCGATATGCCATTAACAGGCATGGCCATTAACAGGCATGGCTATATCGGGGGTAATCTGATCGTTCGGCCGTACGATCAGATTACGATGGGCTCCGGCAGGATCGGTCGGGTCAAAATCAAACCTTAACGATCGACCAAACGACCGATCTCCGCCGGACAAAAGATGTCGGCACACGCCACACACGATCTGAAAATCATACGAATCCTCGATTCGTACGATCGGATCTGTGTGTCTATGGTCACCATAGAGATTTTTTTGACTGAGGAAGGGCCATGCGGTCCCGAAACGTTTGAACATTGAAGTGTTGTGAGCACCATGGAATAAAGTTTGGGATTCACCCGTTTGTAGCAGACAAGGTATTGGCTTTCCATTTATTTTTGGTAATTTAATAAGAGGACATTTGAAAACAAGCAACATTCTCACAAGGATTTCAAAAAAAGCTCCACAACCATAAGCCACAGGATGTCTCCTGCTCTGCTATTATGTCATGTTAAATTCAGATTAGGTCCAATTAATATTAATGAATTAATACAAAATGTACAGATATTCTTATTTCTGGGTGTTCCTTTGCTTCAATAGTAGTTTTTAACTTCCTTCCACAATATGGTCTTGCAATTCAGTGTGAAATTGATTGACACAATCCCAGGGTGTAACAAGAGGAAGCAAAACAAGTGACTTCTTGGGGGGGGGGGGTAGACAGAAGGTATAGAGGGCTCAATGAACAGTTTAAGAAACGTCTATGAAAATGGTCTTGTTGCTAAAGTTTAGGTGGTCCTTAAAGGAACAGTAGCGTCAAAAAATAAAAGTGTTTTAAAGTAATGAAAATACAATGCAATGTTGCCCTGCACTGGTAAAACTGCTGTGTTTGCTTAAGAAACACTGCTATTGTTTATATAAATAAGCTGCTGTGTAGCAATGGGGGCAGCCATTCAAAGGAGAAAAAGCTCAAGTTACACAGCAGATAGCAGATAAGCTCTGTCTGTCTAATGGTCTTATCTGTTATCCATTATTTAACCTGTGCCATATAGCCGTTTTTCAACTTCTGCCATTGCTCCACAGCAGCTTGTTTACATTTAGTAGTGTTTCTGAAGCAAACAGATCAGTTTTACCAGTGCAGGGTAACACTACATGATATTTTCATTACTTTAAAACACTTAAATTTTTTGGTGTTACTGTTCCTTTAAGGCTACGGTCACATAGGGGCTGAAGGCTCCGACTGTTGTCAGCCTGTTTATTTTTGCAGGCTGAGAGAAACAGATCTACTCAGTTCCCCTGCTCCATTGATTTGAATCAGATCAGCCAGTTTACGCTCACACGCAGTGGAGCTGAAGCTAAGGTCAGCCCAAACAAACGAAAGGAGGATTCTCCTGGATGACACAAAACTATCCAGCCCAATTAATTTCATCCAGGATGCAGCATCCTTGCAACAGGATCTTGACAAACTGGCAATCTGGGCAGTTAAGTGGCAACTGAGTTTCAATATTGATAAATGTAAAGTCATGCACCTGGGATGTAAAAATATCCAAGCCACTTATACCCTAATGGGACTGCACTGGGCAAATCCATAATGGAAAAGCACTTTGGAATCCTTGTAGATAATAAACATGGCTGTAGCAAGCAATGCCAATCAGCAGCATCAGGGGCAAATAAGGTCTTGAGCTGTATTAAAAGGGGCATAGAGTCACAGGAGGAGGGGGTCATTCTTCCACTTTATAGATCACTGGTAATGCCCCATCTAGAATATGCTGTACAGTTTTGGTCTCCATCACTCAAACATGGCATTGTTGAATTAGAGAGGGTCCAGAGAAGGGAAAATAAGCTGGTAAAAGGTATGGAAAATCTTAGCTATGAGGAAATGGGGGATGTTCGCGCTGGAGAAGAGGCGCTTAAGGGGTGATATAATAACTATGTAGAAATATATAATAATCTCTCTAATGCTTTATTTACCAGTAGGTCTTTCCAGTTGACACAAGGTCACCCATTCCGATCGGAAGAACAGAGGTTCTGCCTAAATATTCGGAAGGGGTTTTTTACATTGAGAACCATGAAGATATGGAATTCTCCCCCTGAATCAGTTGTACAGGTTGATACATTAGATAGCTTTAAGAAGGGGTTGGATGGCTTTTTAGCAAGGGATGGAATACAGCGTTATGGGAGATAGCTCATTGTACAAGTTCATCCAGGGACTAGTCCGATTGCCATCAGGAAGGAATTTTTCCCCCTCTGAGGCAAATTGGTGAGGCTTCAGATTGTTTTGCCTTCCTCTGGATCAACTAGCAGTTAGGCAGGTTAAAAAAATTTAAAAGGTTGAACTTGATGGACGTGCGTCTTTTTTCAACCTTACTTACTGTGTTACTATGTTACTTTAGGTTCAGCTCCGCTTTTGCGCATGCAGGTTGATCAGATTCAAATCAATGGAGCAGGGGCACTGATCAGATCTGCTTCTCTCTGCCTGCAAAAATATATACAACTGCCAGAGCCTTCAGCCTGTGTGCCCATAGCCTTTATGCTTTTGTTGTAAGGACTTCCACTAGTTATACCAGTGAATCAATTATCAATTATGCAGCAAGTCTAAATGTTGTTCGACAATCCTATGCTAAACAATCGATATGGAGTATTGAATGCACAGCAGGCTGAAATCATCGGGTCACAACCTTCAGAATTGTTTATGACAGAGAGAAATTAGAGGAAAGGTACACTAACACAGTCAGTAATAAGAGAGGACGTATATTTAGGTACATTGTTATTCAGGAGTTCTGTTAATAATCTATCTGTACACTGTGTTTCCAGTCTTATTAACATAATAAACAAACAACAATACTCCATTGCTACTAGCATAACCAATTTTGTGTCTCCTTTTCTCAACTACTGATAGCTAAGCTCAGTGTCATTTTGGGGCGTTTCATTCTCTTTCACATAACTTCACCTGTTGTATCAAGAAATAGTAAAGGAAACCTCCCAAGCACAGTGACTTCCTCCAACATAAAGCTTTTATATATCTTTTAGCTGCCTTTGACTTAGAAAGACGGCTCTGTGCATCATAACAATTACTAGTCCAATTTTCATTAACGTTGCAGTCCATGATTGTCCCTCTTTCATAATCCTTCCCTCTTGCTATTTCATAATCTCTGTTCATATTTTTTCTGACTACTGAAACATAAATGTTGTGCCAGTTCACAAACAGGTATAAGCAGGATACCCATTCCTCCTCTGGAATCCGAGCTCCTCTTGTTTAATCTTTCAACTCTTTGTGAGTCAGATGTCTCTACACTCATTTTCTTTCTCTAAGTGCCTACTTGTGCTCTTGACCCCATTCTTTTTAGTTTGCTCAATTCAATTTCCCAAGACCAGGAGAATTATTTCCTTTCAGCATTGATAAGACCTACTAGTCCTACAAATAAAACACATCATCCATCTTGTCTGTCCAGTTTCTTCATCCTTCTCTATGATTTTAACTTTTGGACTGCGCTGTGTTTCTCAACTGCAGGAATGCAGCCCTATCATTGGGTCTGTAATGTGCTAATGTCCCCATGTCCCCACAAGTGACTAAAAATTGCATGTAGTGCCTACATATCAGTATTTATCAATTGCAGTAACTCCAGGGTTCCTGCTGCAGGCTGCACAATAAAGCAGAAAGACACATAGTGATTTCTGTTAGGGCAGAGACACACGCTCAGGTTCGGGGAGATTAGTCAGGGGAGGGCAGTAAGGGGAGATTAATCGCCCAAAGAAATGGAGATTTGTGTGTGTCTCTGCCATTGATCTTCCCGAATCTAAGCCTGTGTCTCTGCCCTTAAACTGCTGACCAGTAACAAAGGAGAAGCAAGACATCTAGAGGCATTCCTCAGGCTCTGAACCTGTTGTTATTTTACTGCTGGCAGAAACAAATTTATAGTGTCCTTTATATATGAACATTAACATTTGAATGTTTTGCCACACAGTGTGGGGTTCAGGACAATAAAGAAGTTGTAAGCACATGGTAAATGTCTGTTAGGTCATAAAAAGAAAAATATGAACTAGTGTCATAGTTTTATAGAAAGAAACTACACTACAAATGAGTCATAAAGGGGACATTCATTTTTATTGGATCCCACAGCAATATTTTTGCATGCTTTGCCTTTTTTGGTCTAATTTCTGCTCCGTGTAGCTGCACTCAGACCAATGCTGTGCTGTGCCTGTAAGTGCAGTCACACAAAGGAGTGTATAGGAGCTACAAAAAGCAGATGAAGAGAAGCAGGCTGTATGCACAGTTTGTTTTCACCCTAATAGTAGACCACAGCCCTGTAACCTAAACCTATATATATAGCTGTTTAAATTAGTTTATACTTAAAATATATTGTAATCCTAAATTAGTAAGTGTATTTACAAAGCTCTGTTGTGGTTCCTACACATGAATTATTATCATGCAGGAAAATGCAGCAATAATCTATTACAAACAGTATAACTAGGTTTATAAAGGTATGTAAATTCCATTGGAAATTCCAATGTTACACCACTTCAGATATTGTGTAATGTTCTGATTGCAATGGGACAAATTCAGTTGGCCAAAAATTGGGGCATGAAACACAGTATAAAACACATTAAAAAATGCTGTTTTTCATTTACACCAAATTTTACACTCGTTTTTACATTCACATGTAATTATTAAACAGCTAGCTGTAAAACTAATGTTGATTTTAAGTGGGTGTTTAACATCATTTTTCCAAAGCCTTTATTAAAACGTGCCATAGTCTGAGATCCAGTAATGGGGATGACTATTCTATGGGTTACTAGCAGAAACCAAAAAAAGACAAATAATGGGAGTTACCACCCACCCGGTATTTTATCAGCCTGGCCTGATGCCCATTCAGAAAAAATAAAAAGTACAGGTAATGTAGTGTTGTATTAGTCATCATGACCCAGTTGTGTCCTTGATACTCCTGAGCCACCATCAGGACTTCACTGGACTACTGGCTGGTAGGTATCTGATACTGAATACTACGTACTATATCAAATATTAATTTTCCTATAAAATATATACTTGGGAGCATTATGTGCAGGCCACCATTAGAAATAATTGTGCCCCATATCACTTAGTTAACAAAGCCCTACCCCCAAGGGGCCCAAACCTATTATCCCAATTACTGCCTGAGAAGTGTGGTGACGCCTGTAAACTAAGCAGAAAGCCCATCCATTTTGCCAGGGTGCCCTTCTGCCACAGGGTTCTACATAAATGTAGAAACGGATCCGCACACACATGAGGTTGAAGTCGGGGAGTATACCCCTTTTATTATGCCACCAAACAAATCAATGTTCCTGATGAAGGGAGGGTCTTCCCCCCCAAAATGTTGATTTGTTTGGTGGCATAATAAAAGGGGTATACTCCCCGACTGCATAACCTTGTGTGTGCGGATCCATTTCTACACTTGTACGTTGCTAAGGGACCCGGCCGGGCCAACGGAGGAACGAACCACCATTGCAGTATTGGTGAACTAAAGGTGTGCGGTAGGAAAATTACATTGCACCTGCCACAGGGACCTTGTTAGGACTCTCACCTGGTTCGGGTTGGGGCTTCATTGGGGCTATATTCCATTGCATCAAAAATAAAATCATATTATTGTTTATTTTCTTTTTTTTCTTTTCAAATTCTTTTTATTGAAATTTTACAATAAAACAAGTTAACAAGTTTCATATTCGAAATAAATAACATTGACTTTTACATGAACAGTAAACCAATATTGTTAACCATTTTGACCTGTTTCTCAATTATTTATTGTTTCTCGAACATATGAATTTTAAAATCCAGATACAGTTAATTAGTGGTTTATTTTCTACACAGTTTAAGTGCAATTTGCATTGGAATACTCTGTTGTATTCATTGGACCACGGGTCTTGGAGAGCTGGAGAAAAGATTTGTTGAGTGATGCTGCTCTAGAAAAACAACTCTGGTGGTGCAGGACTATACTTCTCTGCATGTTCAACCCTTGATAAAATGTTGGAGTATTCTGGAATTTGTAGTCCAGCAGAATGTAAGTATAGTTCAGCTGTAGGGAGCAGATCCTCTTTTATAGAGTTTTCACATGACTTTAACATGAATTTGACATTCAGTGACATTTTCAACATCAATTGGTTTTCTTTCAGGAAACGGAATGTGTCCATGTTTTCGCAGTGAATTTCAGTGTAATGATATTGCTACACTGTATCCAACAGTTGATCACCATCTTCACGAACCTTTCAAAGGAAGAAATGTAACACAACACCCGAAAAACTAGGCAAAAGACAGTAAAGCACTAGTTTATATAAAGTCTCTAGCATTAATTCCATATGTAAAAGCCTCCATTCCTCTATTCATAAAAGTTACAACACTTTCCACTTTGTGAAGCCCACTAAAAGCAATGGTTATCCTTGGTCTGTGAGCTTACACCGTTTCTTCATAATAAAAGCTAAGAATATTTGAAATGGATAGTATCACATGCCCCACCAAGACTGAATTATCTGCCTGCAATTTATAATCCTAGTTTAGTTTATGGTAGAGAAATAACTGAAGATTTAAATCTTGCTTGTGTTTAGCAAGCTCAAAGATAATGTTGTTATGGAAAATGTTGCTAGACCCACCCAGACATCACTGACGTAATATCATCACCCAGAAAAAAGTGATGCAGATTTAGAAAAAAAAGGCTCTTTAGTAGCGACTTCCTCTTCAGCAAAGCAGAGACCTCTCTCTGTCGCCTGAACTGCAAACGCCTGAAAGCCTTCTCTAGGATTAAAAGTATTCAACCAGGTATGATCATAGTTATATATATCATTTAGTCTGCACTATAATGGTAAATATACAGTACTAGCCAAAAAGTAGTATAACATTTTTTATTTAATATAGATATAACTTTTGTTCCGCTCCACTGCTTAGATTCTCAAGAAAATAACAAAAGTTTAATATTGCTGCATTAGTTTTAAACCTGAGATTCAACTTTAAATAATAATATATTTCAGCATATTTCAGCAGACGCCTTTGTCAGTAGCCAGCTGTACAGTACACCAATCACTATAGAACTGCCTAATAAGTGCTTGCACATTCAGGTGGTTGACATTATTTTTAGTGGGGCCTATTTTGGACACCCCTTGATTTTGGGTATTCGAGTACAATGTTTTTAAGCATTCCTAAAACACAGCAACGAAGCTAAGAAAGTTGATTTGATGGGAAGTGCTTGTCAGGCAATCATTAGCTTAAAATATCCAATTTATTGCCATGCAGGTTGAAGAGGAGGAGAATTGCTTTGGCTCCACGTTTTTGGGATACTTAACAATGCCTCATTTAATGAACCCAAATGTGCTCAATGTACCATTACCCGCCATGCCGCTGTCAGTAATATATTGCTATAGAATGCCGGACATTTAATATTTATATCTAATATATATTATATTATATATCTAAAATATATTCTGCAGTAAATGCTCATTGTTAGTCAATTCATTGTTGCCACGCCAGTATTCCCGTATTGACAGAGGTGATAATATTGAATTTAAATGAGAAGCAGTGGCTTAGTGGTTGCCACTAAACTTTACCCAGGGGGCTTGTGAGTTTGTATCTTGTTACACATCAGCCTCAACACTCTGTGCCCCATGCCTATAAGGTATTGGAAAACCCATAGGTAGCCAATTGCTTTGCATGAAAAATTTATTGTAATAGCACTGACTGTAAGTGGAAAGCAAAATGCTGGCTGAACATATTAACAGCTGCCCTTCTTGGCAGTTTCATCCTTTTGCAACTAGTAACACGCTTCATGGAAGGAAGCAACAGTGCAAACACTTTCGCAATAACAAGCATACACAATTTTTAAAAAAAGCTAAGGCCACTGTTTTACTGGAACAAATGAAAGATGTCTTTTGTATGGGGTATGGCAGCTCCCACACACACATATTAACAAATAACAATAAACAGCAAAACAAGTAATTTTGATGCAGACAATATATTATTATTAGCCTATACACCGCATGTGCTTTAAGTGCTTCCTATTTTCATTCTAAGTAATTTCCCTTTTCCTGCACAGTACAATAGAAATAATGAAAATTCCCCAGAAATGTCAATTGATTTATTTTTTTAGTAGAAATTGGAAATTACGTTAAAAAGAGAATAACATTTGAGAAAAATTGGAAATTTCTTTAATGTCTGCAACTCCAAGGGGATTTTTAATCATTTTGAAGGATTTCACCCTTTTTGTATTGATTGATTTTCCTTGAGGTCTGACTGATGCTTTTTCAAAGGTTGTCTAGTGGTGTAATGAAGAGAAGTAGCTCTGTTACACTGAATGCTTTAATATTACACATTTATTGCAGTATGAATACTGGATAAATGACTAATGGCAGGCACATTCCCAGGGTATAGAGATAATGAATTAAAGTAATCCTGTTGCCACAGGGCAGTGTTGGAACCCTGGAGCTACCACCTTGATGGATGTTGTATTAACTTACTTAGTTGGCAGAATCAGCTCCTCTACTCCTTATATCAGAAAACCCTGGTGCACATAACGTTAATGGCCACTGTCCTCTCTTATAATGTAGAATTCTTGAAGTACAGCACCACAAATGTTGTAGAATAAAAATGCCTTTATTTGGAACACTTGGCAGGACCAGGATAAGTGAAGTTTCAGGCTACAAACAGCCTTTTATCATTTAGAATTCAATGGTAAGCTGGCACAAAGACCGGACTTCACTCCAAAATAGATGCAAATTAAAAGTTTTATTACGCAAAAAGGAACATCTCAGAGGGTGGCCTTAGGCATTTTGTGCCTCAGGGGCACTTAGTCATATGCTAGGGAAATTCTGTACAACCAGTGATATTTAAATGAAAATGCACCATCAGAGAAGTGTTTGGGATAGCAAATCAGAATGCTTAGTAAATAAGTGATTGGTTTATCCAAGGAAGAAAAGTAAATATCAAATATACAGGTAAAAAACTATATATATAAGAGAATTTTTACACATTACAGAAAGAAGACGTGTATTAATTCCATGGGATTAAACTTTTTGCAATAAGTTAATACATTATACATTATCATAATAAAGTTTATACATTATACAGTATTATAGCTAAGATGACAATTTCAAATCGTATTACTTTAGAAGTAGAATGTTGAAAAAGAATTTGACAATATTTGAAAAAACTTCCGGACAGATGAAATTACATTAAAGTCCAAACATATTCACAGTAAGAGATTAGAAATGTATTGAAGAACTATGCTGAAGAAGACTAGAGACATTTCAAGAACAAGTTTCTTTGAGCACTCAGAAGATTGTTAGACAAAGCAAGATACATTATAGTCGAAATTCATTCCTGTAGCTTGTCTTGTTCCTAGATAAAAAAAATCAATTTTGCTTCTTGTTTAAGAAGTCTGTGTGTAGTATTTCCACCTCTAATATGTGCTGAAATTTGTTCTATTCCAATCACTGAAAAACAATCAAGGGACTTATTTGCACATCTAGCAAAATGTCGTGCCACTCTAGTGGCTGTATACCTCATAATCTCGGTCTTACTGCGATTAGATATCATCTTTGTCGCTATAGCTCCTATGACAATAATACTATAACATTTATTCTTGAATCTATTTCTTTTCTGTTGACACATAACTATTTTCTCTTTAATCGACAATACTACCTCCAATGCTGTGGCACAGAAATGGGGGCAAAAGTTGTCCCCTCCTTTGCCAATTTATATCTTAGCTGGTGGGAGGACATGATTATCTTCAATGATTTAAACATAAAACATATATTGTCTATTTTGGTCGCTATATTGACGATATGCTCTTAGTTTGGCTCTTAGTGCTGTAATATCTACCCAAGGTTTAATGTGCAAGTGAATGAATTTCAAACATACTTTGACACCATCAAATAAGTGCACTGTGTTTATGAAAGGGAAAACTTGAATGCACAGGAGATACCCACACGCCAGCTGGCAGTGTGTCTGGTGGTTGAATATACTCACAAACGTTAAATTAGAATTTTGGCTTGTAAATTTGTAGTTGATCCCAAGATTCCTCCTTTGGACAATAAAGAATAGCATATGTGGAAACATTTTATTGTTCTTTAATGGTAAAAATGATTGCACTGATGCACTCCAGACGAAATTTCTTTTTGCAGGATTCATACCGGAATGAGCATCTGGCGAGATTGTTCTCTCTTTTTGGTGCCTGCTAGGTATTGTTCCTCCAACCAGTAAGGTTATGAGTGTACTGTGCATGCTCAGAGGAACTAGAATCTGCAACTGCCAAACACAAGTAGTCAGAAAGGAAGTAGAAAAACCTATATCTGTAGGACAAGACACATAACAACACTGTCACTCCCTTAAAAAATGAAAATAGACTAGGGGGTAGAGAAAGTTGTAATAACAGTCAAAAGCGATTCTCATCATTTGAATCTTTGTTTTGAATTTGTATGGGTGGCCTAAAGATCTCTGTAGAAAACTTTTAGATATCAACACAGAAGGGAGAGATATCCTAGCCATAAAATATGGTCAGATATAATTTAGCTGAATAGAATCAGATTTGGGTATATAAACTCAAGTGTGCTGCTATATATTAAGAGCATAATCAGAAGAGCAGATCTGCACAGTTTGGCTTGACCTGTCTTGCAGATAAGAGATATGGGTAAATACAATAAAACTTGTTATATCTGCAGTTAAGTCCAATAAATCAACTGATCAGCAGGCAGAATTTGCTGGTCACATATCTTGGTTGGTTTGGATTGCTAGACTTTTACTTGGCCCCATATTTATAAAACATACTATAGAAGTAGTAACAGTTCAAAATTGCTGACTTTGCTGTTTCTGGTTTATACTTTTTGGGGCAATATGAGACAAAGTAAGATAATAATTTTGCACCACAAGTAATAACATTTGCAGTTTAACATGAAACAATATACAGACACAGATTTACCAGTATAGTACTGGGAACTGTCTGTCAGGACTTACCCTGGTGGTCTAGTGGGCAGCAGGGTCCACCGCCGCTCCTTCGACGCGGACGCCCGCTGCGCAGCTTCTCTCTCTTTAGTGTTCTGTCCCCCTATGGCGCGTGCGCCAGCGCGCTTCCTGGTTAATGCGCCGGCGTGATGACGTCACGCGCAATGGTGCGAAATTCAAAAGGTTTAAAAGGGGAATTCAGTGTATTTGAGATTGCCTGTTGTTAGGTTCAATTTGTTGTTCCTGGTGCTTTAGTATATTGAATCCTGTCTGTTTGATCTTCAGTGTATTGACCCTTGCTTTGCCTGACTATCCTGATCTCTCCAATCATGACCTTTGCCTGCTTGATTACTCCGACTTCTGTAATCCTGATCCTGCCTGTTTGTTACTACTCTGAACTCTCTAATCCTGACCATTTGCATGTCCACTGACTATTCTACGCTCTCCAACCCTGAATCTGGCCTGTCTGGCGATTCTCTGCTTGTGCTGGCCCGGCCTGCCTGTTCCTGGTGGTTTCTTCCTTCCAGTATCCTGGTGAGACGATCGTGCCCCTTAGCTCGCCCAGTACTGTTAGCTTAGCTCCTCTCTCAATTAAGACCTGGCGGCATCCGATTAGTCAAGGGCTCCTCCCGAGGTGAAAGGCGGCAGTTATAGGCAGAAGTGAGAGCCGAGACCAGGGAGCTTAGCTTGGGTTCTGGATATAGGGTGCCGAACGTGACACTTTCAGTTGTTTGCCTTCTAAGGCTTCACTCTAGCAAAACCTTAGCAGGAAGTAAAGAAAAGAAAATTGCTTAAATCTTACATTCAGCATACAGGCACTTATATTAACCATGTCTCATATTATGCATAATGCCATTCACAGAATATAAAAAATGTAATGTAAAAATATAATGCAAATTCAGAATCTGGGTACAATTTAGATTCAATCGAACATTTGCAGTTGAAAAACTTGATTATACATATAAATACATTTCTGGAGAGGAAAAACACTCATGGGATAGTATAATAATAATAAAGTTTAAATACATAGAAACAAATTAGATGTTTCCTTTTAATAGGTACTCAGTAAATAATGCCTGCTGATGATATGTTATGGGTCATTGGGAGTAAAGTAATCTTCTTGTCTGTTATTTCATTGCCTCTAGATTAAAAATTCGCGAAAAATTTCAGACGAATTTTCGTGAGCGTTTCGCGAATTTATTAGCATATAGCTAAGGAAACAAGGAGGTATCTAGAAAAACAGCGATACTCTATACCGTTTACATTAGCTTAAAATTATAGCAGTGTCATTGCCGAGTGGGCAGTGAGAAAATTACTTGCTTACTTTGTTTTTTAATTGTGTTCCAGGAAGCTGACGTTTCCAGCAGACAACAACTATGGTGCATTATTTTTAAATATCTAGGTACAGGTATGGGACCTGTTATCCAGAATGCTCGGAACCTGGGGTTTCCAGATAAGGGGGTCTTTCTGTAATTTGGATCTCTATACCTTAAGTCTACTAAAAAAGTAATTTAAACATTAATAAACCCAACAGGATTGTTCTGCCTTCAATAAGGAATAATTATATCTTAGCTGAGGTCAAGCACAAGGTACTGTTCATTATTACAGAAAAAAAAGGAAATCATTTAAAAAACATAATTTATCTTATTAAAATGGGCTCTGTGGGAAATGGCCTTCCCATAATTTGGAACTTTCTATTGGGTTTCCGGATAATAGATCCTAAACCTGTAAATATTTTTTTATTTATATTGCACTGCTAGTGCACAGTGGAACAACGGTTAAAGGTTAATACAATAATACATCCATGGTTACATTGAAGATTATGTGCTATGTTTTATAAAAAAAACAAGAAGGAGGTCCCTGCCACACAGAGCTTACAGAAATGGATGGGTACTTTATAGGCACTGTAAGTGCTGCCGTTTGCAACAGTTGTCCCTGCATCATAAGTGTCAGGTACTTTTGTTTTTAGGAGTGTTTCAGCAAAGTGGGTACAAGTGTTGAGACATGTCCCTTGTTTTATATGCGGTCTAGCAACTACCTTATTATAAAAGTCATGGTAAACCAAAGGATTAGTCTGTACTAACGTGCTCATGCCAGATAATCTATGTTTTACGTAAACAAACAATGAATGAAAACCTCAAAGCCAAGTGAAGCAAAGGCAAGGGCATCTATCAAACATCTATCAAAACAATCTATCAAAAAAGGTTTTAGTGTTCTTAGTGGATTTTAGTTTATTGTTGTTTAGTTCTGCTTAATCACATTTATAGGCCAGCCCCAGCATTGTGGCTTGACCCTGAGATCATTTTATTTTAAACTGACCACTGGATATGTATATATAGGTCATGTACTTTGTTCTTATTGGTGGAAAGTTTCTGTTGGGGCAGCCTTGTACTATGTACTCTATGAGTCAGGCAGCTGAAGTCTTGCAGGAAATTCCCACAGTCAAAAGGAGAAAATGGTTAAACTGAGGGGCAGAGATGTGATAGTAGAAGATAGTAGTAGATATCTTTCATTTTTCAAAATGATTTCCTTTTCCTCTGTAACAATAAAACTAAATCTTGTACTTAAAGGGGTAGTAATGCAATTTTTAGCATGATGTAGATATTCATAGTCTAAGGCTATTTGCAACTGGTTTTCATTTTATTTGTTTTTTAAAAATTTAGCTTTTATTTAAGCAGCTATCTGAGTGCTAGGGTCCTGTTTACCAGTGATTTGAATGAGAGACTGGTAGATGAATAGGCTAGAGCCTGGATAGAAAGATGAGTAATAACAACCAAATAATTAAGGGGCAGATTTATCAAGGGTCGAAGTGAATTCGATACTTCGACCATCGAATAGGATACTACGACTTCGATTCGAAGTAAAATAGTTTGAATATGCGACCATTCGATAATCGAAGTACTGGCTCTTTGAAAAAACTTTGAATTCAATACTTTGCCAAATTAAACCTGCCGAAGTGCTATGTTAGCCTATGGGGACCTTCTAGAGCAGTTTTCTAAGCTTTTTTCGAAGAAAAATCGTTCGGTTGATCGATGAAATCCTTCGGATCATTCGATTCAAAGGATTTATTGGTTCCATCAAACAATTTTACTTTGACCGCAGGATACCCAAATTTGCTGAAAAAACGTCGAATTCGATATTTGAAGTCGAAGTATTTTAATTCGATGGTCAAATTTCAAAGTATTTTTATCTTTGAAATTTGACCCTTGATAAATCTGCCCCAAACTGCAGTCTTGGTGACCCCATCTGACAACTTCAAAGAAGAAAAAGACAAATTATTCAAAAACTATAAACAACAATTGAGACCAACTGAAAAGTTGCTAAATATAAGACATTATATAACATACTAAAAGTTAATAACCCATTTAATAGTAACTAAGCTGCATGAAGCCATATTGATGGCAAAGCAGTCCTATTGGGTTTAAATGATTTTAGCAGACAAGGTACAGTAAGCAAAATTACAGAAAAAAACTAATTTCTGGAAAGCCCCAGGTCCCAAGCATTTCAGATAATAGATCCTACACTTGTACTGTAATACTGTACAAAATGGCATGTGCTTAGTCAGTGGTATTTGGAGGCAAAGCACAAAGCAAGATAATGAAATGAGTTGAGAATAAAAGGCACAGCCGCTCCATCGACCCCTTTTCTACAAAGTGGGAGAGCGGGGGGGGGAATACACACAAAATACCAGATTCAATTCAGTAAGAAAAAATGATCTCATGGTTTATCACGTGAAAACTCATGGATGAGATTCAATTCGAGGAGCAAAAACGGTTATCCTAATTCAGTTTTTCCCCATACAGTTTTCATCTGGGGAGATGCATTACTCTCAATTGAATTGCATCTCAAACTGAATCATATACATGAGTTTTCATGTGATAAACCTTTTTGTCACGGAACTGAATCTTGCCCAAAGTGTGTCTTTGGACTCAAGTACCTTTAATGGATGGCCCCCTATTTGTGCTATAATTAGGCCAATTTTAGCTATCCACAACGTGATCCGAAAGTGATTCTCATTATGGGTATTCTTATGTTGGAGGGATGCCATATTGATGTAGCATTATCATCCTGAGACTTTGGAAAGCATATGTCATTTGAGTCTGTGAATGAGGTTACCCGATAGAAGCAATCATGGCAGCTTGCATGGATATGAACAGACACAAATGTAGAGACCCCCACTGCAATGATAGCTATTTCAATATGTTTTACATTGATACAAACATAAATTAAATGTAAAGCCATTTCTAAACCAATTTTAATGTTGATGTTTTCCAGGAATTGAAAATCATCCACAATGGGCAGTAATTTTGTGAGCATTCTCAAATATTCAATGTTTGCCTTCAATTTTTTATTCTGGGTAAGTGATTCATACATTTGCTGAATGAGAAATTATGGGAAAATGTTTACTTTTTTCTGTGGTGACGTGTCTTTTCTGTTGCACTCTATGTACAAGAACAGAAAGCAGAACTACAAGCTCTCTGACTATAGCTACTGAAACGAATCATCCAGTTGCGTGCAATAAGGGGCCTAACAGGGGGTGCATCTCAACCATTGCGCAAGGGCACCTGATTTCAGTTCAGGTTCCTAAACAGAATATAAGGTCTGCTGATGCCTTTTCAGACTTCTACATTTACAAGCCCAGGTTAGCAGCATGGAGACCACTGCCATGACCTAGGGGTTCTGCTATGACTTGATGCCAATGTTATTTTTAGGATTAAATTAACATATAAATATCAGAAGGCTGGTATTTTTTCCAGAAAAGGACCAGAACTAAGGGTAGGCAGAAGAGGCACCTTTTGGCAGGTACCTATTAAGTGTCTACTGCCAACCCCTAGTCCATGTTCCCGACCCTCTCCTTCACCCTCCTCTCCTTCACTCCACTCTACTTGGTGGGGCTTGTTGCTAGTTCCAAGAAATGGCGAGGATACCCACGCTGCACCCACTGGTCTCTACTTAGGGAGGCTTATATTCTTGAAGCTAAATATGGCTCCATCTTACACCATTTCAGGATCTTCCCCTCAGCTAGAACCTTCTAGGCCAGGGGGTCCTCAACCTATTTTACCTGTGAGCCACATTCAAATGTACAAGGAGTTAGGGAGCAACTCAAGCATGAAAAAAGCCAATGTTGGTATCAAATAAGTGCTGTGATTGGCTGTTTGGTAGTCTCTATGTGGACTGGCAGCCTACGGAAGGCTCTATTCAGCAGTACACCTGGTGTTTATGAAACCAAAACTTCATTTCAATATATCAAAACTTTTTATGGGTTATTTTCAAGAAGTAAAAAATTTATTTTTATAATTTACAGGTGACCGGATGCTCCATAATAGCCATCGGCATATACTTTGTGGTAAACAACATCTACAGAGACCTACTTCCAAATAATCCCTCGCTTACTGTTGGCAATGTCTTAATCGCAATTGGCATCATCATTATGGTGTTTGGGTTTCTAGGATGCATGGGAGCAATTAAAGAAAATAAATGTCTTCTTCTTACTGTAAGTAATGTTTATTGTGGTGTGCTATTTTACAGAGATTGTACCCTACTTTACAAAATGGGCTCTTTTGTGTCACCTTAATTTAATCATGATACTAGTATGCCTTTTAATATTTTGTACACCTTGGCAAACATATTGTTCATTCTAAACCTGCTGCCTTCATCACTGGTCCCCATAGCTACACAAACATACAAACAAACATACACAAACAGGGATCATTTAATAGTCACATGAAAGATGCAAAGCACCATGTAGTCTGCCAGGACTGCCAGAGTAACTTTGGCGTGTGAAAAAAAGATCCCCTTCTGTGATTTTGTGTGTATGTGGGTAGGGGTGTGACTTGGCCGGTACTGGGTCAGTCTGCCAGTAATTGGGTCACACACACACACACAGAAATTGCATTAAAGGAAAACAAAAGCCCAACGAAAGAAGTAGGCTAGAAATGTTGTGCATTATGTTTTGGGCTTCTGTACCAGCCCAAGGCAACCCTTTTACCACGGAAGATCTGTGCCTCCAAAGATGCCCCGGTAGCTCCCATCTTCTTTTCTGCTGATTCACTGCACATGCTCTGTGCTACTGTCACTTACTGTGCTTATGAACCGACTCACAATATACAGTACACATAGAATATAAACGTCACAATAGTAGGCTAATTAGTAATTAATACAGATAATTACTACATGGTAGCACTGAAACCAATGCAACTACCATCAGAATGTAATAATCAGCCCTGTAGCATCAGCTTTTATTACAGGCCAACCTTATTTTCTGCTTGATAATTTGCGACGGACGACCTCTAAACTTAGCTTCTCAACAACTGCTCAGAGCCCACTGAGCATGTGAGTGACGCAGACACTTTCCAAGATGGTGACCCCCTGTGACAAGTTTGAAGTCCTGGATCATTGCTGCTATTGAGAAACTGAAACTTTAGGCTGGTACATTAAGTTCAGTATATAAAATATGGCATTTTTAGCCATATTCATTTTTACTTCTCCTTTCCTTCCGTGGGACCCAGTTCTGTTGCACTGGTCCATTCACCTGCTTGCGGGGTTTTTGCCACACGATACCACAACCCCCATCTGCATGAAATTGAAGGCAACTACCAAGCAAGCAGACACCTGCTAGGATTCCTGTACCCCAGGCCCGGCCGAGGAGTCTGCTTCCTCTACTGAATCCTGCAGTTTGCACTCTGCCCCAAACTGCCTAAACTACAAGGACCTGCATTTCTGCATTTATATATTGTCTGCATAAAGGGCAGGCAGGGGGAGGTATGAAGGCAGCCCTTCTCCCATCCACTACCTATCCCATACCTACCCCACTGGGGGAGATTAGTCACCCAGAGACAAATCGCCTCTTCTTCAGGCGACTAATCTACCCTAAATGCCTTCCCGCCGTCTAGAATGTAAATTGCCGGAGGGGGGGGTGGCACTCGGAATGATTAGTTTTCCAAAGTCGCTCAAAGTTGTCTAGCCAGCAGGAAGGCATTTAGGGGAGATTAGTTGCCTGAAGAAGAGGCGATTTGTTGCTAGGTGACTAATCTCCCCCCAGTAGCTTCGTCTGCCACCACCCTAAAACAGAAGGACAGATTTAGAACAAGAGGTCTACTGAGTTGTCTGCATCTGGACTACAGTCTTGTAACCTTTGGCAAATCTCACTAAGCAACATTTGGGTGAGCCTTCTCTCTTCTTATGTTATCTCCTTCCTGTTTAATGGATTGGTACAAGCTCAGCATATCACAAAGGAGCAAGAAAGGTGACTTGTAAACCTATAGACTTTCCAGCTGAATAAGTGATACCTTAGCTACACTAGAGACCTGTCATAAACTTGAGCAGAACTGAATGAAGACTTGACCATGACTGGAAGGAAGAATGGAGCACATTGGCAATAGGCTAGGGTAACCCTCTAATTTAGAAATGAAATAATCATAGTTACAAACAGCTGCTGTGAATGCTAGGAAGACGAAAGTGCATACTATATGCTATGTATGAGATCTAGCAGGTAACAGGAACTTCTGTATGCTGAATGTTATTGTGTGACATGTCAGAATCTATAAATAATGTAAATTTCCTGTACAAATGGGTGGGGAAGTTGCATATGAAGAGTGTAGGAGAAAGAAAAGCATCAAATTGACTTTGGAAATGAAATGGACAGTACCAAGGCCTGGCTCACTCCTCCCAAGATCCAGGACCACCGATTTATCTTGAGAGCTTAGGATACAATGTTTTTGTTTTCCTTGTAATTCCCTTTAATTCAGGAATTTCCCTATATATAATATACTCAGGGCTATTTCTATTATATAGGCATCCCTGGCCTTGTGCAGCAGCTTTATGGTGGCAGGCTGGCAGCACACATATTGCCTATATGGTAAATTAAAAAAAAAATTAAAAAAAATGGCCCCAACCAGCCACCAGATACTGGCTGCTAAATCCAGCACAGAACCTGCTTCTCTTGCAATTGGTACATGCACAGGACACACGGGGTCACAAAATGTCATTTCTAAAGCTATACAGTAAAACATCAGTGTACAGGTACAATTTTTGCACAGAGGAACCATTGTAAAAATGTTCCCTTAATTTATTTTATTACATTTCCTTATATGAGTTGTGCTTTTAAACCAGGTGAGACCCAAGGGGACTCCTTGCTCCTCTTTCATTATATTAACTGCTGCTGCATATTCATGAAGCCTTTAAGCACTTTCATTGCTTATGACTTCATTTCATTTAATAAGCAATGAACAGTATATACAATCAATAAAGCAACAATGCATGCAAGCATCTCTAGACTAATTTGTAATATAGGAAGAGTTTTTTTTTAATGGGTAAATTCCAGGGGCTGACTCATATTAAATAAAAGTGTTTTTGTTGGATGAAGGAATTGCACTAAACTAGCAATATGTTTATATCAGTAGCATGAGCAGGCGTGGGATGTTTCAGTCTTTTAAACTACCATTTGACAATACTGCATATCTGGAAATAATACTCAGTATAACTTTTTGGTTTGGAGGTTTGTAGGACCAAGTAGGGGTATATATACAGCATAGTACAGGTATGGGATCCGTTATCTGGAAACTCATTATCCACAAAGTTCCAAATTACGGAAAGGCCATCTCCCAAAGACTCCATCATAATCAAACAATCCAGATTTTTCAAAATGGTTTCCTTTTACTCTGTAGTAATAAAACAGTACCTTGTATTTGATCCAAAATTAAGATAGAATTAATCCTTATTGGAAGCAAAACCAGTTTATTGGGTTTATTTAATGATGACGTGATTTTATAGTAGACTTAAGGTATGAAGATTCAAATTATGTAAAGATCCATTATCTGGAAAACCACAGGTCCCAAGCATTCTGGATAACAGGTCCCATATCTGTAATTGTGTCCTGTATTTCATCGTGGACATCTGAAAATCAATTTGAGGATTTTATTTTCTCTTTGATTAATATCTCACCCTCTTTTTCTGATCAGGGAGTATTAATATTACTGCTGTGGGTTAATAAAATGGTGGTGGAGGTCAGATACAGAACCTACACAAGAAACAAGAAGTTAAGACTGTCGTCTCGGAGGATGACTAGTGCAGATACCTGCATAAAACATACACAAACTTTTACACTTCCGATTTGCATCCAATCAGCGTCCAAATCCAGTGAAACATTTCAATGGGGAGTTTGCTCACTTTCAAATATTCCGTGCCACTTGACTCTTTTATATCATATAATTTAGCTTTGGTGTCAATCCTGTAGTTTAGTTATACAACAAAGTGTTTAATATACATGTATGCCTTTGTTTTCTAGTTTTTCATTTTGCTACTGCTGATCCTCTTGGCTGAAGTCATAATGGCAATCTTTCTGTATGTTTATGAAAAGCAGGTAAGTTTGTACTACTGATTAACATATTTATAAGTAAAATGTCCTGTAATGTATTGTACACAAAAATAGAAGCCTTGAAAAATTGGAAGTTATAACTTTGTAGAGGTTTAATTGTTGAAGATGGCTATATAGATTTATCAGACTGTCACTTGACATTTTCTTTGTAAATGGGCTTCTCATAATTTATATATAAATAGTTATTTGCATGTATAAATGTTTTCATTTCATTTTGCAATGTTTTCTAACAGTGATTTTAATATATTCATTAGCAATATAGTTTGTGATCACTTATCCGGAAACCCGTCGTTCCAGAAAGTTCAGATCTTGCGGAAACGCTGTCTCACTTAGACTTCTTTTTAAACAAATCATTAGAATTGTATTCATAACATTAAAAACGATTTCCTTTTCTCTGTAGTAATACATTTACAGTCATATGAAAAAGACTGAGAACCCCTCCATGCTTGCATAATAATTATTCCCCTTTTAACAAAAAAAGATAAAAGTGGTATGTCTTTCATTTCCCAGGAACATCTGAGTACTGGGGTGTTTTCTGAACAAAGATTTTTTAGTGAAGCAGTATTCAGTTGTATGAAATTAAATCAAATGTGAAAAACTGGCTGTGCAAACATTTGGGTACCCTTGTCATTTTGCTAATTTGAATGCATGTAATTGCTCAATACTGATTACTGGCAACACCAAATTAGTTGGATTAGCTTGTGAAACCTTGAACTTCATAGGCAGGTGTGTCCAATCATGAGAAAAGGTACTTAAGGTGGCCAATTGCAAGTTGTGCTTCTGTTTGACACTCCTCTGAAGAGTGACTGCATAGGATCCTCAAAGCAACTCTCAAAAGATCTGAAAACAAATATTGTTCAGTATCATGGTTTAGGGGAAGGCTACAAAAAGCTATCTCAGAGGTTTAAACTGTCAGTTCCATCTGTAAGGAATGTAATCAGGAAATGGAAGGCCACAGGCACAGTTGCTGTAAACCCCAGGTCTGGCAGGCCAAGAAAAATACAGAAGCACCATCAGTGTTGGACTGGCCCACCGGGATACCAGGAAAACTCCCGGTGGGCCCAGGTATCAGTGGGCCTCTTGCTTCTAACCATTTGGCCTATTTCAAGTACATTCCCCATTTCTTTATGGGAACAAAGAGGCTTTATATTAGAAGAATAGAGTATAGTATGTAGAGAAAAGACACTAGGAGAATAAAGAGGTTTAGTGAGGAGAGTAGGTATAATAGTTTGGAAAGTGGGCCCCCCTCAGCCTAAGATTTTCTGAAGGGCCCCTGGCATCTCAGTCCGACACTGAGCGGCATATGTGGCAGATTGTGAGAATGGTTACAGACAACCCAAAGATCACCTCCAAAGACCTGCAAAAACATCTGCAGATGGTGTATCTGTACATCGTTCTACAATTCAGCGCAATTTGCACAGAGAACATCTGTATGGCAGGGTGATGAGAAAGAAGCCCTTTCTGCACTCACACCACGAACAGAGTCGCTTGTTGTATGCAAAAGCTCATTTAGACAAGCCACAATCATTTTGGAACAAAGTGCTTTGGACTGATGAGACAAAAATGTAGTTATTTGGTCTGAGCATGGTGGAAGAAGAAAAACCTGCCACCTAGTGTCAAATTTGGTGGAGGTTAGATCATGCTGTGGGGCTGTGTGGTTAGTTCAGGGACTGGGGCCCTTGTTAAAGTCGAGGGTCGGGTGAATTCAACCCACTATCAACAAATTCTTCAGGATAATTCAAGATTTATTATGCGCCAAAGCTGTTTAAGATCCGAATACAAAAATACTACAGCTATAACCTGTCAAAGTCATGTAAACGTCAGTGGCTGATGGTCGCTTTTAAAATTGGAAAATGTTTTTTTGCATTCATTGTCTTCGAGGCTGTTTGGCACTAGTTTTGTAAATTAAGCCACAATGTGGATGGGAGATAGATCAAATTTTTATTTTCAAAACAATGAGAAAAATTTGAATTTTAAAATACCCCCTTAATGTATGGAGATCCAAATTACAAAAAAGCCCCCCTATCCAGAAAACCCCAGATCCCGAACATTCTAGATTACAAGTCCCGTACCTGTAAATGGTTTTCAGGGACCATAGTATTAAAACAAAAATGTGTATCATGAAGCTGAGGAAGTGTTTGTAGGTGAGTGCTAGTTTCCATCGACTGGCTTGTGTGCAGGGGCATAATGTGTGGAAAATCAGATTAAATGGAAACACCATTTTTAAAAATCATTTTACCATTTGGTGTTTTCTTTCCAGCTAGATAATTATGTGAAGGAAACGTTAACAAACAGTTTTGAACAGAATGTAAAACGCAATTCAAGTGAAGCATGGGATATGATACAGCAAAACGTGAGTAAACTCAGCAAATGTACCTGCAAGTGCTTCAACACATGTAACCATATATGGTTTTAAGGTGGGTCTTTATTGAAGAAATATTATAACAAGACATGCCCACAAGGAAAAATCACTGCCATGGAAATATCACAGTTTAGTCCAGGCAGAAGTTACTGGGATACTTCCTACTAAAGCAATGGTGCATGTGGTGGTGCAGTAGTGCATGTGATGGGACAGTGGTGCATGTTGTGGTGTGTATGATGGTTATGCGTGTGATGTTGCAGTGGTTTGTGAGGTGATGCAGTGGTGGCACATGAAGTGGGCCAGTGGCGTGTGTGGCAGTAATGCCTGTGGTGTGGAGGTGGCGGGTGGTGGAGCAGGGGTGTGTGTTTGACAATGAATCATGTGTGTGGTGGCACAGTGGTGTGTCTGGTGGGGCAATGGTGTGTGTGGTGGCACAGTGGTGGTTCTTGTGATGGGGCAGGGTTCATGTGGTGGCACAGTTGTGCGTGAGGTGGGGTAGTAGTGTGTAGGATAGGGGCATTGGTCGAACAATGGTGCATGTGGTGGGACAATTGTCTGTGGTGCTGCAGTGGCTTTGCATTAATATGTTTATAATACAATATCATTGTATTTTACTAATTCTATATCATTCATATACTTTTACAGTTTATTAGAACCAAGGAAAAAAATGTTTTTTTCTGCCAGGACATAATGCTGGCCGTTCAAGAGATCCCTTTAAGTAACTGTGCTATTACATTACACACATATAAATCTAACAAGGCTGTGTTAAGTAAAACAACAATACTCTTGTAAATATGTTGATTACAATTCTCCTAGTTGCAATGCTGTGGAATCAATGGAACACATGATTGGGGGAAGGACATTCCTAATTCTTGTTGCCCAAACTCAAATTGTAGTTCAAGAAATGTTTTCACAGTGGTAAGAATATTATTATTATTATTATTATTATATGATTTAGGTTCTTTTGAGTCAGAAAATGGTTAAAGGCTGCATGGCATGCTGGGAAACACTGGGTAACCAATAAAACTCCTCACCTAATAATTTTAGTTTGAAAGAGAGTGTTTGGAGGTAAAGATGGCTTTTGGCAGAAACCCCAATCTACTGCCTATCATTTCTCTAGCAATAATTGTCTGGCAACAAACACAGCTACAGCCAGAGGAGGAGCAGCATCACCAGCAGCAACAGGAGCAACTTGCTTGATTTAACTTGATTACTACTAGGATCCGGCAGCCTCGTCACTTCGCCTGATGATGAGTTTGAAGATGAGTTGCGCAGAGTAGCGGAGCTCAGGGGCGCCATGTTCGGTCAGTTTGGTATCTTCCAGATCCTCTTCTTTCTTTTCTGTAAATTTCTGAGCTCTCCGACTTTCTGAAGTGTCAGAACTTGGTACCCCTGAGCTCCGCTGCACTACTCTGGAATTTTAGGTCAGTGTTGCGGGATGGGGGATGTAGTCTTTTTGAACACTATGCAGGAAGGAAGCAGGGAGGGGGGCAGTGGAAAGGTGAATGGGGGCTTTTAGCTAAAGGGGGTTTAGTTCCCCTTTATTTGAGGCTTGTTCAAAATAATAGCCGTGTGGAATTTAATTAGTGAGGTAATTCATTTTGTGAAAAGGAAGCCGCAAATGTTGTGCATGCTGGTTATAGTGGGGACTGTTTCACAACTGAGGATGTTTGGATTATTTCTAAGTAACTAATTAACTCAAGCTTTTATGCCCTAAAGCTGCCTGGTGCTCCGTGAATCAGTTTCAACATGCTGGTTATAGTGCATTTCACTCTAAAAATCAAAATCAAAAAATGATCAGCTCCAGGAAGATCAAAGAAGGTCTAAAGTTACCTGTTAATACTGTTACAATTAGAAGACGTCTATGTGAAGCCAAACTATCAGCAAGAAGCCACCGTAAAGTCCCGTTGTTGAGAAAAAGACATGCTGAAGAGGTTACAATTTGCCAGAACACACTAACTGGCCTGAAGAGAAATGGTGCAACATTTTGTGGACTGATAAAAATAAGATTATTATTTATGGGTCTAGGGGTCTCAAACTGTTCAACCCCCCCCCCCCCCAACGCTGAATTCAAGCCACAGTACAGTGTGAAGCCAGTGAAGCAAACCAGTGAAGCATGGTGACGCAAGAATCATGATATGGGGATGTTTCTCATACTATGGTGTTATTTAGAGATCCTCCAGCCTATACACTGTCTATAAACAGAATTTAGTCAGTCAAACAAAAGAAAAAATTAAAATGCAGAAAAGCAAATGAAGGTGATGCCTGGAAGAACCTATCTTCTAGCATTCATCCAATAAAGCATAAAAATGTCAAACTGAGAAGCTGCTCCATAGTGGAGGCTCAGTATCAATTTGTTAACAGACCATGGTTATTTTTCATAAATTTTATCGACCATTAAGCTTTATTATACAGCATGTTTCCATATGTATTCCAGAAAGAGTACTTAGACATTTTTTTTTTTTCTAGGGTTGTTCAGAAGCACTTAAAAAGTGGTTTGACAACAATTTCTTGTATGTTGGAGTGGGAACCATATGTATTTCAGTTATTGAGGTAAGGGATTTTTTTTAAATTTTTACACTTAGCCTTAGCAGTATAGGAAGTCAGTGCATGTTTTTAGTTTGTAAGCTCTTTTGGATGGATCCTTCTTTACCTCTTTTTTTGCATGTAAATTTGTATGTTTACATATAGATTTATCCTGTGGGTTAGAATTTTAATTTATATAATGCTGATTGTGCACACAGTGATTTACATGCGACCAACACAATAATAGAAAAGACAGGAATCAATACAATGATAAAATACAAATATATACAAAATACAGTATTCATAGAGAAGCTGAAGGTCATTGACCCACAGAGCTTACAATCTAATTTATAGTGTATATTCATTTTTATGCAATGCAATGTTTGTCTTTTATTTGTACTATTACTAGAACATACAACAGAAGGTATTCCTATGCCTCATGCTATGCGCATAGAATTCCCTTATATGGGTGGTTCACCTTTAACTTAACTTTCAGGGAATTATTTACTAAAACTTGATTTTTTCTCACTTTATGGAAAAAAACCTCCCAAACCCGAATCCCCTTAGAAAGACAGAAAGTCGCACCAAAATCAAGTGTCAATTCGATTTTTTGTAATTATCGCTCAGAAAACTCAAAGTTTTTTTTGCTCTAAAATTTTGAGTTTCTCCCCTTTAAAAACGTGACCAGAAAAATTCAAGGTTTAATAAATAGGCCCCTAAGAATAATATAGAATGTTTTTCCTAGAGCTTTGCATTTGGTCTGCATTATTTATTTGTTTACAGTTGCTATATTTGCCTTCCTCTTCTGCCTCTTTCCAGCTTTCATTTGGGGATAACTGACTCCGGCAGTCAAAACACAAAAATCTTTGAGGCTACAGTTTTATTTTTCTTATTTTTACTTCTTGTTCCTTATCTTTCTATGCAGTCCCCTTTCTGTTTATATTCCAGTCTCTCATTGAATCCACTGCCTGGTTGCTAAGGTAAACAAGACCCTAGCTACCAGATAGTTAGTGAAATTTCAAACTGGAGAGCTGCTGAACAAAAAGCTAAATACTTGAAAAAAACACAAACAAAAATAAATAAAAAATGAAAACCAAATGCAAGTTTTCTTAATAAATATCTATATCATACTAAAAGTTGATTGAAAGGTAAACAATCCTTTTAAAACCAAAAATGAGGTCTCAACTCTCAAGCAAGGCTGTTTGGAAGGGCTGCCCAGGTAAAACCTACCTGTCCAGATTTCCCCCACCCCCCTGATGTCACCGGTCCCACCCCCACCCCATCTGCCCTGCCTTCCTACCCATTTTCTGGCCCCAGCTGATATGTGCATACTATGGATCTGCCTTCACATGCAGCATAGCCATAGCTAAAAGTAGGGATGCACCAAATCCAGGATTCGGTTCGGGATTTGGCAGGATTCAGCCTTTTTCAGCAGGATTCTGCCGAATCCTTCTGCCTGGCCGAGCCGAATCCGAATTTGCAATTAGGGGTGGGGAGGGAAATTGCCTGATTTTTTGTCACAAAACAAGGAAGTAAAAAATGTTTTCCCCTTCGGTTCGGTATGCGGCCGAATCTTTCGCCAAGGATTCGGGGGTTCGGCCAAATCCAAAATAGTGGATTCGGTGCATCCCTAGCTAAAAGGGCAAATGATACACTGTATTTGGTTCATTAAGGGGTTGTTCACACTTAGTATGATGTGTAGGCAGTAATATTCTGAGGCAGTTTGCAATTGGTCTTTATTTTTTATTTGTTTTTTAATTATTTAGCTTATTTTTCAGCAGTTATCTGTTTGACAGGCTCTAGCAACCATAAAGTGGTTTGAAGGAAGGAACTGGGGTATGAGCAGAGAGGGCCTGTAAAGAAGGATAAGTAATACAAAGTAACAATACAATTGTAGTCTCACAGAGCAATCATTTTTTGCTGGCCTGGGATCACTGACTCCCTTTTAAAAACTGGAAAGAGAAGAAGACCAATAATTCAAAAATTATAGAAACAGTGGATATTAGCGGGCCCCACAGCAAATTGTTTTTCAGGCCCAAATCTGTCTAGGGGTTTGACCGGTATCAACCAATATTTATTGAATTCATATATGAATTAGGGTCTGCTGGGGCACCTATACCACCTGGGCCTCCTGCAGCTGCAGGGTCTGCTTCCTCTGTAGTTACATCCCTGTATAGAAAATAAAAAATGAAGACCAACTGAAAAGTTACTGAAAATTGGTCATTCTATAACATACTAAAAGGGAACTAATTCACATTATACTTTTGTGCAGTTGTGAAATACATGACTGCTTCATGTAACCTCTCTTTGAATAAGTTAATACACACTAACACCATTTTCTTTTGTCACTGCAGGTGCTGGCTATGTCCTTTGCGTTGACCCTTTACTGCCACATATCAAAAAGCAGTGGCACACTAAGTACATAGTGCTGAGGCTCAGAATAAGGAGCATTTTAGTGTTCTGGTCACTCTAGTCCAAAATGTAACATTGTATACTGAAGCATATCGCTCCAGCAAGGAATTTGTATAGTTTGTGCATTAATTCATGACCAATTCATCTTGCTTAGGCTTTTTGCTATTGAAAACATTGTGCTTGGGGGGGGGGGGTGTTATATGAAATTGAATGGGTGGTTTGTAAACGAATGCTTATATATACTGTAGATATATATGTCTGTATCTGTTTACTGATTTAAGGTTAGTACTGCAACTGGTGTGTTTATTATATCGTATTTAATACAGGGATCCTTTCAAGAGAAGTTGAAGAAACAATGTAAAAAAAAGTATTTCTCTAGCAACCTTTGTTTAATTAAAGGGAAAATATGTTAAGCTGTTCTGTTTATTTTCTCTAAGTCCAGGACAGATATGCAATGTTTGTGGCACCTAAGGGCAGAGACACACGCTGCTATTATGGGAGATTAGTCGCCCAGCAACAAATCGATTCTTCTTCGGGCTACTAATCTCCCCGAACTGCCTTCCCACCGGCTAGAATGTAAATCACCAGCGGCATGGCACTTGGATCGCTTCGGCTTTCCGAAGTCGCCCGAAGTTTACTCGTGAGGCTGAGTTTCCTTGCATGGCCTTGACCTTTGCTGTCCATTGTGTGAACCAATCTTTGCTTGATTACTGACTACCCTACCGGATTTTGTTTCTTTACTGCACTAGCTGGTATTGCCCCCGGCCTGTTCCACGACTACTCTTTCTCTGTTCCTTCAACCACACTTTCCTCTCCCTTGCCTGCCTAGAACCCTCACTTGGTTCTTTCACTTTAAAACTTGGCTGCATCCGAGTAGGGAAGGGCTCCCTCCAAAGTGAAAGGCGGCTGTTATAGGCAGAAGTGTGAGCCGTGATGGAAACAATGGCATTTGTTCTAGGTTTTGGTATACCGAACGTGACATTTTGAAGATATTAGAAATCGCCTTGGAACTCCATGACCTGTAATATCCTTATTTTACAATATGGGATATTATAATTATATTTTAAAATAGGGGGTCCATTATTCACTATATATTTGGCCTACACATTTAAGATCTAGAAGAATTATAAGTGGAGTAGTCTAGGGGCATATTTATCATGGGGTGACCAAATAATCATAAAAATTTTACAAAACACAACAGCTCTTTCCACTTATGTATGAGGCCAACACTAGCTCTCTCTATCTAAGCATGTTTATGGTCAGATATTGGTCAATAGCCTCACTGCCCACAAATGTAGTTATCTCTCAAATAGCCTGCAGTTGGACCCATATGCCAAATGTTCACATACAGTAGTCCTGGGCAGCAGCCAATTAAACAAGCCTAATTTGGGCCACCACCTTGAGGCAAATATCGTCTCATTTTTCTAGCACACCAGTCAAGCTTTCTGTTCTTTAAGTACCTGCACTCTTCCTTCCACAATTCGAAGTGGGTGCTGTGGTCAATAGTAGTATGTATCCTTCAGTATGGACCAGCACTCCAGTAAAATTTTAAATCAAAAGCATTTATTAAATCAGAACTAAAATAAAGGTTAATTAATGTTTATATATTGCAAAGCTGTGCGTAAAAGCATGAAGTCACGGAAAACCTTTATTTTCCTTATAAGTCCCATCTTAAAAGATATCATAAAAGGTGCATTTCCGATGTGTTAAACCACAGTCACAAACCTTATGTGGGCTGCTTAATATGTATATACACTGATATGAAATGGTCTTGCTGATCGGGATAGTTTATGGACATTGCAGAATTGAACCTTGTATGTCTAAGGATGCTGAAAAGAATTACCAACCTAGATCAATGTCAGGATGCTGAGATCCATAACTGTGCAGCATCTGGAAAGCTGTGTGTCTAATCCTTGTTATAAAGTGCTTATCTGCTACAGAGATGAATAATCTTTGCCAATTCATGAAGACTGAAGCAGTGACGTAACTATAGAGGAAGCAGACCCCGGTCACCTTCCTCTATAGTATTAAAATTCCCCATAGTTCTTCTTCTTTAAATTGATGCATGTCTACCTTTGCAAGCATGTGGCTGGGGAGGGGTGACCAGCAGAGCTGCATGAGGCCCTTCCAAATTTTTTTCCAGTGGGGGTGGCAGCATGTTCTTTTTTCGCCACTGGGCTGAAGTAAACTTTTTTTATGTGGATCTCATATTGAAAGGGGACACTTACATCTATTCAGCTAGCAGATTGCAAACGCAAGTGTATCGGCACTAAAATTCACTTTGTGTGTCTGCACACAGGCTGCTGCAGACACTGGAGTGGATTGAGGTGAACAGTTTCTCAGCCTACATGTGCCCATAGCCTTAGGCATGATACACTTTGGTCCTGCACCACAGTTCAGAGTGGAGAGACACATCCATATTCTACAGGGAGTAGACTGCTCTGAATTGCTATGAAAAATTCATCTAAATTAAATGAAAAAAACAGAAGAGAGGCCGCTCAAGCTCACCACTATTCCCCAGGCCAGGTGCTCAGTCCTCAGTGTCCCCTCTGTGACCATATAACAAACTCCACAAATGGACGGCACATCTGGACAGAGATTTATTGGCAGGCTGCAAAACAATGCCTAACGCGTTTCCTATGATTAAGGGATCTACTCCCAAAACGCGTTGTTTAGCAGCCTGCCAATAAATCTCTGTCCAGATGTGCCGCCCATTTGTGGAGTTTGTTAAATTAAATGAATACAAAATGCATTGAAGCCATTTAGTAGTACATTGCAAGGCACCAATAATGTGTGACTGTTACTTATTAAATCCCCTTTCACAGATAGTAGTATTGCATTTGTGTGCATAAACAAGGACCTGGAAAAAGCATATAATAATGAGAAAAGTTGGCCAAATGAGCAGATCTTTCCCCAATATGCTCACCAACGGATGCTCACCAACGGCAAGGCAATATTGGGTTACATAGTTAAATAGTTACATAGTCAAATTGGGTTGAAAAAAGACAAAGTCCATCAAGTTCAACCCCTCCAAATGAAAACCCAGCATCCATACACACACCCCTCCCTACTTTTAATTAAAATCCTATATACCCATATCTATATTAACTATAGAGTTTAGTATCACAATAGCCTTTGATATTATGTCTGTCCAAAAAATCATCCAAGCCATTCTTAAAGGCATTAACTGAATCAGCCATCACAACATCACCCGGCAGTGCATTCCACAACCTCACTGTCCTGACTGTGAAGAACCCCCTACGTTGCTTCAAATTAAAGTTCTTTTCTAGTCTAAAGGGGTGGCCTCTGGTATGGTGATCCACTTTATGGGTAAAAAGGTCCCCTGCCATTTGTCTATAATGTCCTCTAATGTACTTGTAAAGTGTAATCATGTCCCCTCGCAAGCGCCTTTTTTCCAGAGAAAACAACCCCAACCTTGACAGTCTACCCTCATAATTTAAGTCTTCCGTCCCTCTAACCAATTTAGTTGCACGTCTCTGCACTCTCTCCAGCTCATTTATATCCCTCTTAAGGACTGGAGTCCAAAACTGAACTGCATACTCCAGATGAGGCCTTACCAGGGACCTACAAAGAGGCATAATTATGTTTTCATCCCTTGAGTTAATGCCCTTTTTTATGCAAGACAGAACTTTATTTGCTTTAGTAGTCACAGAATGACACTGCCCAGAATTAGACAACGTGTTATCTACAAAGACCCCTAGATCCTTCTCATTTAAGGAAACTCCCAACACACTGCCATTTAGTGTATAACTTGCATTTATATTATTTTTGCCAAAGTGCATAACCTTGCATTTATCAACATTGAACCTCATTTTCCAGTTTGCTGCCCAGTTTTCCAGTTTAGACAGATCACTTTGCAAAGTGGCAGCATCCTGCATGGAACCTATAGTTCTGCACAATTTAGTATCATCTGCAAAAATAGAAACAGTACTTTCAATGCCCACCTCCAGGTCATTAATAAACAAGTTGAAAAGCAAGGGACCTAGTACAGAGCCCTGCGGTACTCCACTAACAACACTGGTCCAATTAGAAAATGTTCCATTTACCACCACTCTTTGTAGTCTATCTTTTAGCCAGTTCTCTATCCAGGTACAAATACTATGTTCCAGGCCAACGTTCCTTAATTTAACCAGTAACCTTTTGTGTGGCACTGTATCAAATGCTTTAGCAAAGTCTAAGTAAATCACATCCACTGCCATCCCAGAATCGAGGTCTCTACTTACATTCTCGTAAAAAGAAATTAAGTTAGTCTGGCAAGATCTATTATGCATAAAACCATGCTGGCACAAACTCATAGTATTATGATTTGCTATGAAGTCCAGTATCTTATCCTTTATTAACCCTTCGAAAAGCTTTCCTAATACTGACGTCAGACTAACTGGCCTATAGTTTTGAGGCTGAGGACGGGATCCTTTTTTGAATAGAGGCACCACATTAGCAATTCGCCAGTCTCTCTGCACTATGCCAGATCTCAATGAATCCTGAAAAATTAAGTAAAGAGGTTTGGCAATCACAGAGCTAAACTCGCTAATTACCCTGGGATGAATACCATCTGGCCCTGGACCTTTGTTAATCTTAACAAAGGTTAAACCAAGCTTTTAGCCCTAGGGCCAAACAATCAGATTATCCAAAGGAAATGGCCGCCAACGGGTTGTAGGACCTCATCAACTATTCAATGCAGTCTTCGATCGCAGAAATAATCACACCAGCCCTATTGATAGGCTGAATTTTGGCCAGATATCTTTTGGGAAGACCCGTCAAACGCCCCCACATGGGCAGACAAACATTAATCTGCCTGTGTATGACCTTAACTAGAGTATTAGCAGGCCCAGATTTGTTGAAAGGCCACCAAGTAGGGTTGCCACCTTTTGAAATGGTGGAGACTGGGCAGGGGGTGGGGGCGTGATGTCAGGGGGCGGGGCTCTGATGTAAATGGCCTTGTCCGTAATGTCAGGGGGTGGGGCTATCCGATCACGGTGTCAATCAAGGGAGTCCTGCCCGGTTTTCCTTATTTGGAAAACTTGGCAGGAAGTTTTGACCCGGGCTGCCCTTCAAAATACCGGATTGTCAAAACCCGACAGGTGCCAACCCTACAACCAAGGCACAGGCCTAGGATGGCAGGATTTTAGGGGGCGGCATGCTGCCCAAACCCACCCACATTGGTTGAGAAACACAGGGGATGCACAGGAGATAAAATCATTTATTACATTTCCCGTGCGTCAATCTCCACTGCTACGGTCCTGACTCCGGATAATAAAAACTTGCACGAATAAATTGGAGGGGACAGGGGTGACGAATGGCAGTGGGCACCCTCTATGTAAATTCAGCCCTGTGTATTAGATACAATGACGTGCAGCTCATAAAGATGCCATCCAGCTGGAAGGGACACTAATGGGGCATACAGTATAGCGGAATCCCTGTTCACCGCTGCTGTAAGATGTGTCGCTATTGTATTGACATGGATTGCAGTAATACTTTCAACTACAACGACCTTTCCGTAATTCGGAGCTTTCTGGATAACGGGTTTCTGGATATTGGATCCTACACCTGTCAAAACCCTGAAAGGGTTAACTGTATTTGGGGTTTTCTAAGCCAGACAGGCACTACTAGAAGCTGCAGTATGACAGTTAGTAACAGACTGAATGGCTCGCACACCAGAAAGGGATAACCACAAATACAGACAAACGAGTAGGAAAAAGAAAGGCAGACTGCCACGTGCAGCGCCGAACTTGGATGTGCCTGAAGTCTTGGAGCTTGACTACCCTACGTGTCTCCTACAATGGGGCCTTGGAGCTTGTTTGGAGGTTCTAGCAGGGGAGCGCAGCTACTCGTATACCCTTGACCGAAGATCGGTGCTTCTCTACCGGGGACAGCCATCCTCTTCGACCGAGCGCGCAGCTTCGGGAGGGACGCACATGGAGCGGTGAGGGAGGAAGGGGACACCCGCCTAGCCAGCCAGATCAGCCGAATCAACCCTAGCGATCAATGGGGTGACAGATGTCGCAGCCAGATCGCCCTCACATCCAAACACATTATTATACCGCATCGCTATTTATATCCCCGAAAAAAGCTTCAAAAACAACTTTGGGAGACAATATATTACTTCATATGTAACAAGACTACTGCGCATGTAACATGTCCTGCAGAAAACCTCATCTACGTAACTTCTCTCATGCTTCTAATATTTGCGCTTAAATCCTCTCTCTTCACCAAAAATTAAAAATGCATCATGGGTATGCAAACTTGTCCCCTCCTACTCACACAATCACGCCCACCACTTCCCTCATTACCTCAATGCGCAAAGCGTCTCATGCTCAGCCCCGACTCGTCCCCCTGTAAGAGCTTCTTTCTTGTGATTGGTGCCTGAGAGATACACGCATCACGTGTATTGTGCGTGACGCGCTGCTGCGTAATGAAGCCAACCAGGAAGTACCGTACACAATGTTACGGCACAGTCCCAGCAGCTTTAGTTACTCAGTGCTTGCTTCATGACGGCTCATAAACAAGTGGCCAAATAGAACCAAATGCCGGGCTACAATCATAAAACGTGTGATTAAATCTTTTCCGGAAAGCGTCTTGCTGTGGTTATTGTTAAAAGGACATGTCAGGAAGGATTATGTAGTCTGCCTACTATTACAATACATAAGGGAAAACTTCTGACATTACAATAGTTAAGGCTAGTGGCACACATAGAACTTCCAAAATCATAAACTCTCCTGTTATACATTCCCACATCCTTTTGTCTGCAGGATAAGGCTATAACAGCTACAGCAGCTCATCCAGGGGCCCTCCAGCTGTGGGAAAACTACAATTCCAGCTCAGCAGCTGCTGGGCCACAGAATGCATGGATTTGTTATTCCTTCCTTTGTCTGCAAAGGGATTGAGAAAGCTATAGTTTATAGCAGGAGTGTCCAAACTTTTGGCTCGCGGGGCCACATTGGAAAAAGAAAAATTGTCTGGGGCCACACATGAAATACACAAACACGTTTGATTTGTAAAAGTAAAGGAAATACACAGAAAAGAACAACAATGCCAATTGGATAACCAGATGGAGCTATACACTGGAATATGGGGCACCTGGATATTAAATAGACGTATTATTATATTATTATTACTAACTGGGCAATGGGCAGAGTCCCCCCTCCTACTATTTCCTCGGGATCCAAGCATTTCAAGCTGGACCACATTCATATGCATCCTGGGCCGCATGTGGCCCTCGGGCCGCAGTTTGGACACCCCTGGTTTATAGGGTGGATGTGATTTCCATAAAGCATCTATATGCTGCAATCTGTAAAACTATGTAGAGGTTTATGAAAAGCTAGGACCCAGCATCAGCTAGCAGTTGTAGTTCTGCAGCACCTTAACACCAGATGCACTGTTATTAGGGTTGCCACATGGCCGGTAAAAATGATGGTTGATCCCAATTTTATTAATAGGGAACAAAGTTAAATATATAGGAAGGCTGGTATTTTTTTCCGGAATAGGTGGCGACCCTAACTGTTAAATAAGACAACATGCCCATTATCACTTGCAGTGTAGACCATTTAAGCCAACATTGCTGCTGTTGTGATCTGTGGCTGCAACAAGATGCATGAATATCAGTTTAGACACCTGCTGGGGCACACACTGCTGCTGGGCTGCGAATATCTATTGCTGGCAGGCAAACTACAACTGGAGACTGGCCAAAATAAACAATAGGCGACACCATTATAACTTGAAGCGATATCACTATACCAACAGTCGCTTGTGATGTTGATGTGTCTCATGTTCCTGTCCCCAGCCATTGAAAATAATGTGATCCATATACACCAGCCTTCATATGTTCTACCATGTTGCCAGTCCTTCTGTATATTCTTCCTTCAGAAGAGCCTTGGAATTTGTATTTATGATGGTATCTTTGTAGGTACAGGTATGGGACCTTTTATCGAGAAAGCTCAGAACCTGGGGTTTTCCAGATAACATATATTTCCGTAATTTGGATCTTCATACCTTAAGTCTACTAGACAATCATATAAACATTTAATTAAAGGATTCATTATATCCCCTGGCATTCAGATTTAAATTATAAGTCTTGTCCAAGTTTTTATAAAACCTCTAATTTTAACAAAACTTTGCAGTTTGGAGTAGAACATCATGTTTTAAATTTGCCAGAACTTGTAACAGAATGTGTATGCTTATTTATGGAATTGTGCAATGATATCTTAAAAATATGAGGTATTTCACGCTGTGAATTTGTGATCTGTAGTCAAAAATCTCTGTATAAAACTAAACATGTCTGATATTCATGTGCTTGACAACTCGGGGATCCCCAAATCAGTTATATTTTTGCTTGTATATTGATATATACTTCTGGTATGTTTCATTTTTCTGGTATTTAGAGTCACCGATAGTCACATCGGTTGTGGAATTACACAAATATTTTTAGCAGTTTTAGCAAAGTATGCCAGCAAGATCAAACAGCACAAAATGTAAAAAATTTTTAGCCATTTGTTAACTCAAATGAAATACGAAATTTTGCTAACAGTGAAATGGATAAAGAAACAATCACTTGAGTTCCAAGTTCCAGATTTCCATTGGGGATGTCAGTACCACTAATATGTTGAAATACATATTTTTTCTTCTGTCTTTCCCCTTCTCATATGTCATGTTTTAACAGGTTCAGCCATGGGTGCTATTAAAGGAGAAGGAAAGTCATCTTGCACTTGGGGGTGCCAAATGTTAGGCACCCCCAAGTGATTGTATTTACTTACCTGAAACCCCGGGCCGGTGCTCCTATCAGCAGAAAACTGCAGCGGCCTGGGGTTATACCAGTGAACAGCACGGAGCGATCCTCTTCCATCTTCTTTATTCAAATTTCCGCGGGGCAGACGCATGCGCAGTTAAACGAAATAGCTGACTCTTTAGTTAAAGTTCGACTTTTCATTCTACTGCGCATGCACAGCCACGTGATGAAAAAGGAAGACGGAATAGGATTGCTCCTGGCTGGTGCAGTTTTCTGCTGATAGGAGGACCGGCCTGGGGTTTCAGGTAAGTCAATACAATCACTCGAGGGTGCCTAACATTTGGCACCTCCAACTGCAAGAACATTTTCCTTCTCCTTTAACAGCAGTGCTCCTCCCAGTCGAGTCTTTACCCTGTACCTGAGCTAGACAGCATGGTTGAAGTAGTCATGGTTAGTGCAGTGATGGCTGCAGAGCTGCTATCATTAATCATGGGGCCTTATACTACTTATTTAACAGGGCCCTCCCCCTAGGCCATTGTTCAGCAAGAACCCCTGCTGACCTATGCCATCAAGTAAAATGGCCCTGGCAACAAGTAAAATGGCACTCAAATACAAAAAAATAATATGCTGGGCCAAATCACTGATTTGCCCTGACCACACCACATTATGCCACATTATAACACCGCCCATGATCTGCCCAGACACAACAACTTCAATGAAAAAACAGCTCTTTTTTCACAACCTTGGAATTTCACTTTCCCATTGCTTGGGGCCCCTCTCTGCCATAGGGCCCCTGACTGGAGTACCCCCTGATGACAGCCCTGCAAGGCTAGAAAGTTGCTTGAGCTTAAATCAGATAAGTGACAGGAGGAATTGGGAGAGGGAAAATAATAGTTTTAACATGATAGTTTAGAGCTAGAAAGCGTTTTAGTGATACTGATATATTCTTATAAAAACCTAGAATATGTCCCTATCTCTTCTGACATAAGCATGCAATGCTTTACTTTTGCCATTCTGCTTAAGAGATGGGATAACCGGTAACTCAATCTCACGTGAGCCTGCAGCTTTCTTTTAGACAGAGGAGAAACTGCACACAGACACCATGCTTCTCTTGCTTCAAGAAGATATAACTTTATTAACACTTCTGCATTAGCAGACAAAGACCATGTTGCATGACACTGTATCAGTATCAGATCAGTATGGGATCTGTATGAGAGCACACACATTAATACATATCTTAACATTTACTTTATGGCTCGTAGGAGTTCACAAGTTCAGTCTCAGAAAAAGTATTACAAGCAAACTCTTTTTAGATTCATTAGTATGGCCTGCTCCCAACAGATACTGCCCCACAGGAATTATAAAACAAATACTGTAGCTCTTTAATTCTGATGCACAAGTTAGAGGGCAGAAGAGAAGAAAGGTCTACCTGATAATGTGTGATGTGTTTGGCAAGACACCCTTTCTGTACTTCTTTGCACAGGACTAGGATCTCTGCAAGTGTATAAATTAGATTCAGAACTTTGGAAAAGTGATATAATTTAGTCATAGAACTTTTCAGGTGTAATACAGCTTTGCAGGGAAGACCACTTCTTTAGAGCTATGGTCCCCCAACAGGGGACCCTCTTTACAATCCCACAAATCTGATTACATTCCTCACTCTAAAGAAAATCTTGTCGTTGTCACTGTCAACTTTATTGTTACAGTCGTCTATTATATTATTTTTATTCCTTAAATTAGACCTACTGGCCTTATCATAGGGCCTCCAAATTAAATCCTCCTATACAGTCTGTAACCCAGTTCCTTGGATTGTTCCAGAAATGACTTCTCCTGACTGCAATTTCAACGATACCTAACAAATTGGCCATACAGAATACCTTGTAATGTGTGTTTCGGATGTTTTCGGATCAGTATGGTATTGCCTGCTGTCGGTTTCTGAAATATTCCAGATTCAGTCCTCAATGTTGTCATGTTCTAAAGAAAAACTAAGATATAAATTATCATTTAAATATTCATAAAATTCTTAATTAAACCCATTGAACCCCCCCAAATAAATAGGAGTATAATAACCATACATATAATGTGCTCTCAAAAGGAGTTATCACATCCATAGATGCGGGACTGCTCCCACCTACCCATGTATAGGTTGGCATAGGAAGGGGCAAAGGATGCCCCCATGGCAGTCCCACGTCTCTGGAGGTAAAAGCCCCAGAAAAAAATTGTGTGTTAATAAAAATTCTACAACCAATAAAGCAAACTGAACAAAATCATCAGTGCACTGTCATGAATTCTTAAGTGTCTTAGTGATAGCCTTTAAAACCAAATTCTGTGGTATTGAGGATTATAAGGACTTTAACATCCATAGAAATCCAACTATAAGTATCCAACCACTTCAGACAATTTGTAAAGTAAGTAGCCAAAATCTCTAATATACGAACCTAATTGTAAAACCAAAGGTTTTAGGCTAAGGTCCACCCAATCTGAAAGACCTTCAGTAGCCAAGCCTATATTGGCCACAATAGGTCTCCCTTCCGGTGAGGACAAAGAATTGTGTATTTTAGGGACATGGTTGAAAATCGGGACAATTGGCGTCCGTCTCAGGTGATAATCCTTATCCTGAGAATCTACCACCCCCAAAAAAAACTCCATAAGAAACCAAATTGTCAATAACAGTCACAATTTTACTCTGTGGATTAGATGGATGGCCCACATATGTTTTTGTATCATTCAACTGCCGCTTAGCCTCAGTTATATTATATGTAATAATGTATAGTACTTCTTTCTATTCTCTTTAAATCAATCTCAACTAAATCCTAAAACATATCCATTGAAGAACGTCATAACTATATAGGGTAAAAATCTGAAGTAATTATTTTTGACAAAAGTGACCTTCCCCACTATTTCACCGTGGGAAGAATTATCAACTACATTCTCAATGTCAGGGAGCCGGGAGCTCCCTCCAGGGAGGTTGTCAGGATCAAGGAGGAAGCCCTCTTGAGGGAACAAGGTCGCGGTGTCCAAAGGGTTAAACGAAGAATAGTCAGGATCAGGCAAGAGTTCACAGGCAGGCAGAATACAAACAAAGTCCAAAGTCCAGGCAAAGGGTCAGGAAACAGATCAGGAACACGATTTAGGCAATAAGGCAGACAGGAAACCCAGGATACTCTTTAGGGAAGAAATCCTATTCTTGGGCGCCATTCTGGCGTCTAGTTGGCGCTTTTATTTCCAAATTTGGCGCCATTCTGACGTCATTGACGCTCTTGCGCCGACGTCGGCGCGCTGACGTCATCGCGCCGGCGCCGCTACCCACGTGGCGGCCATGGGCGCCGCCATTTTGGGAGCGACGCCGGCAAGGAGGGACGCGCCGCCCGGAGCTCCGGGCGGCGATCGTGACAGTACCCCCCCCTCACGGGGGGCCTCCGGACCACCAGGACTTGGCTTCTGGGGAAATTTGGAGTGGAACTCCCTCACCAGACGAGGAGCGTGAACATCACGGTGTCCTTCCCAGGAGCATTCTTCAGGGCCAAAGCCCCTCCACTGAATGAGGTACTGAAGGGACCCTCTGGAGATCCTGGAGTCTAGGATTTTCTCCACCTCGTACTCGAGTTGACCCTCCACAGAGATGGCAGGAGGAGGAGATTGACCGCCAGAGAACCGTATGGTGATGGCGGGTTTCACCAGAGACACGTGGAACACGTTGGGGATTCTCATCTCTGGTGGAAGCTGGAGTCTGACAGCCACAGGGTTGATTATCTCCAAGATGGACCCACGAATTTTGGACCCAACTTGGGAGATGGTATCTTCAACCGGATATTTCTGGAAGAGAGCCAGACATTATCACCCACCTTGTAGGGAGGAGAGGATCTTCGACGACGATCCGCGAAAGTCTTATGAACAAGAGCGCTCTTCTCTAGGTTCAACTTGGTAGCAACCCAAATAGCAGACATATGGGCTGCGGAATCGTCAGCAGCCGGGACGTCAGATAGCACAAAGTCTTGGGGAAAAGCTTGAGGATGCTGACCATACACCGACATGAACGGAGACCTCCCTGTAGAGGAATGACAAGCATTATTATGAGCGAATTCCGCCCATGGGAGGAGATCAGACCAGTCATCCTGGCAGAGGGATACGTGGTTCCTCAGGAACTGTTCCAGGGCTTGGTTGACACGTTCGGCTGCCCCATTCGTCTGCGGATGGTATGCAGATGAAAACTGAAGAACAATTCCCAGGTCTTTGCATAGGGAACGCCAGAATTTGGCAGTAAACTGGGTGCCTCTATCGGAGACGATCTCCACCGGGAAACCATGCAGGCAGAAGATGTACTGGATAAATAGCTGGGACAACTCCACCGTAGAGGGCAACTTCTTCAGAGGGATGAAATGGGCCATTTTGGAGAATCGATCAATGACAACCCAGATCACAGTGTTCCCACAAGAGGGAGGAAGTTCGACAATGAAGTCCATGGACAGGTGGGTCCAGGGACGGGAAGGAACCGGCAAAGGCTGTAGTAACCCACTGGGGCGGGAGTGGCTTGACTTAGATGTGGCGCAAACATTACAAGCAGCAACAAAGTCCTTCACATCTTTGCGGATATCAGGCCACCAAACCAGGCGTCGTAAGAGTTCAAGAGTCTTAGCTGGGCCAGGGTGTCCGGCTTGCCTGGAGCAATGGGTCTGTTGCAGGATAGGCAGACGCAGCTCAGGAGGAACAAATGCCATTCCAATGGGAGTATCTGAGGGAGCAGAAGACTGACCAGCCAGGATTTGGTCGGCAAACTGTGGATACAGGGAGGCAATAATCTTGACTGGAGGGATGATTGGCTCTTGTCTCTCAGGAGAGCGGTCCACCGGAGTGAAGCTACGAGACAAAGCATCGGCCTTCCGATTCTTGGAGCCTGGGCGATAAGTCAAGATAAAATTAAATCGAGAGAAGAAGAGAGCCCACCTTGCTTGTCTGGGGTTTAGCCTCTTGAGGGACTGGATGAACTCGAGATTCTTATGATCGGTGTAAATCTGAACAGGAATCAGAGAACCCTCCAGGAGGTGACGCCACTCTTCAAGGGCAAGTTTAACAGCCAAGAGTTCTCGGTTCCCGACATCGTAGTTCTGCTCTGCGGACGAGAATTTCTTGGAGAAATAAGCACAGGGATGCAACTTCCCATCAGCGGGGTGTCTCTGAGACAGGATGGCTCCGGCTCCGACTTCAGAAGCATCAACTTCGATGCAGAAGGGTAGTTCGGGATTGGGGTGTCGGAGGACAGAAGCGGACGTGAAGGCCTCTTTCAAGGACTGAAAAGCTTCAATGGCAGATGGAGGCCACAAGCTGGGTTTACCCCCTTTCCGGATGAGGGCCAGGATAGGTGCAATGCGGGAAGAGAACCCCCGGATGAACTGTCGATAGTAGTTAGCAAATCCGATAAATCTCTGGATTGCCTTGGTACTCAGCGGGAGAGGCCACTCCTGGATGGCAGACACCTTCACGGGGTCCATCTCAAAACCCTCAGGAGAGATAATGTATCCTAGGAAGGGGATCTTGGAAACCTCGAAGACGCACTTCTCCAACTTGGCGAAGAGAGAGTTCTTCCTCAAACGAGAGAGTACCTCCTTCACCTGGGAGCGATGGCTTTCTAGGTCTTTACAAAAGATCAGGATGGTACACGACTACGAACCTTCCTAGGAGATCCCGGAACACATCATTAACAAACTCCTGGAAGACGGCAGGGGCATTGCAAAGGCCGAAGGGCATAACGAGATATTCATAGTGCCCGTCACGAGTGTTGAAAGCCGTATTCCATTCATCACCCGCACGGATGCGAATGAGGTTGTACGCCCCACGGAGATCCAACTTAGTGAAGATTTTAGCCCCCTTCAGTTGGTCAAAGAGTTCGGCAATCAAGGGCAAGGGATACCGGTTCTTAACCGTAATCTTATTAAGACCCCGGTAGTCGATGCAAGGACGAAGGCCTCCATCCTTCTTTTCCACGAAGAAGAATCCAGCCCCGGCAGGAGAGGTAGAAGGGCGAATAAACCCCCGCTGAAGATTTTCTTGGATATACTGCTTCATAGCAGTGGTCTCCGCTGGAGAGAGAGGATAAGTACGACCTCTAGGGGGCATGGATCCAGGTAGGAGATCGACAGGACAATCGTATTGTCGATGTGGAGGAAGGAATTCTGCAGACTTCTTACAGAACACATCAGCGAATTCCTTGTAAAAGGGGGGTAGAGTCTTCAGATCAGACAAAGAGATATTCACCCTCCGGAGGGGTTCAGCAGGAAGACAGTGCTGCTGGCAAAATGGGCTCCTACGGGAAATCTGTCCTGCGGACCAATCAATGGAAGGATTATGCAGGCGCAGCCAAGGAAGACCTAACACAACTGGAAGGGATGGGCAGGAAATAATTAGGAACGAAAGTCTTTCTTTATGCAGCGTCCCAACCTGCACAGGCAATTCCCCAGTCGTCATGGAGATAAATTCAGCCTCCAGGGGTCTGTCGTCAATGGCTGTGACTTGGAGAGGAGTAGACAATGGGAATAAGGGAACTTCCAAGTGTTTGGCGAACAGAGCGTCCATGAAGTTCCCAGCAGACCCAGAGTCAATGAAAGCAGAGCCAACAATAGTCTTAGTGGCTAGGCGAATCTGTAAAGGAAGGAGAAACCTGTGAGTGTTCTCTTGAGACTTTGGAGTAGTGCCCCCTACATGAGTTACCCTAGATATACCTCGGGGAACAGAACTCGTGGGCTTCACCGGACAAGAATTCGCAAAATGAGACTGCCCGCCACAATACAGACATAAGCCAGCCATTCGTCTACGGAGTCTTTCTTGTTCGGAGAGACGAGCCCTTCCAACCTGCATCGGTTCCTCCGGAGGAGAAGGAGAAGCTTGAGCAGCTGGAGTTTGCAAGAGAGGTCTCTGGAAGCGAGGTGCCAACACGGGTTGAAATCGTTTACAATGCTCCCTCTCTACTTGATGCTCTCTGAGACGAGTGTCCACCTTAATGGATAGTGCAATCAGATCTTCCAGCAGATCAGGGAACTCCCTGGAGACAAGATCATCTTTAATGCGAATAGACAGACCTTGATAGAATACGGCCTTATAGGCATCGTCATTCCAGGAAATTTCAGCCATCAAAGTTCTAAAGTCAATAGCATAGTCACTGACGCTGCGGTTTCCCTGTCGGAGTTGCAGGAGACGAGAAGGAGCATTAGTGACCCGACCCGGGGCATCAAACACAGTACGGAATGCTTGAAGAAAAGCCTTGGCATCAAAAGTCAGTGGAGAATTCTTCTCCCAAATAGATGTTGCCCACTCAAGCGGTTTGCCCACCAAACGAGACATCACATACCCCACCTTGGAACGTTCATTGGGGAAGTGCGAGGGTTGAAACTCGAACTGGATCTGGCACTGTGTAGCAAAACCTCTGCAGGCCTGTGGGTCCCCACTGAAGCGAGGAGGAGGCGGAATACGAGGCTCACCAGACGAGAAACCTGTGTTAGATGAGACGTCCGCCATGGGAGGATTTGCAACCGCTTGGGAAGCAGGAGGCGCTGGAGGCACACGGGAGAGAAGGGTATCGAGTGCCTGTGCAATGTGGTACTGCTGGGCTTCATATTCCTCCATGCGGGATGCCAGTCCGCGGAGCGCTCGTCCGACATCAGGCGTAGCTTCCTCAGTAGGATCCATGGCCCAAGAATAATGTCAGGGAGCCGGGAGCTCCCTCCAGGGAGGTTGTCAGGATCAAGGAGGAAGCCCTCTTGAGGGAACAAGGTCGCGGTGTCCAAAGGGTTAAACGAAGAATAGTCAGGATCAGGCAAGAGTTCGCAGGCAGGCAGAATACAAACAAAGTCCAAAGTCCAGGCAAAGGGTCAGGAAACAGATCAGGAACACGATTTAGGCAATAAGGCAGACAGGAAACCCAGGATACTCTTTAGGGAAAAAATCCTATTCTTGGGCGCCATTCTGGCGTCTAGTTGGCGCTTTTATTTTCAGATTTGGCGCCATTCTGACGTCATTGACGCTCTTGCGCCGACGTCGGCACGCTGACGTCATCGCGCCGGCGCCGCTACCCACGTGGCGGCCATGGGCGCCGCCATTTTGGGAGCGACGCCGGCAAGGAGGGACGCGCCGCCCGGAGCTCCGGGCGGCGATCGTGACACTCATCTTGCAATGACTTCAAATCAGACAGACAACAAAATTCCTGGAAGGAAACAAGAGACGTCTTCTTCCCTTTCCCTGTCAACATTCATATGAACCTGACCATTATATTCAGAATATTTATTAACATGTTCAATGCCTGTCCCACAATTCCTGAAAAGCCTTCGAAGAGTTAGGTAATGCACATGCTGCAATAAATCATTCATTTATTATCCGGAGTACCACCTATTTTGATTGCAGTTGCTTGCATTTGAGAAAGGACCCATGCTGCCAGGAGCATGCCGTGTGAAAGGAGTTATTCTGCATTTATTCTTGATTCCCACTTTCAAATATTTTCTGAGGAGACCTCAGGGAACATCCAGAGATCTGTAAACTATAGGACATTCGATTATTTATGCTAAAATCTGTTCCCTTCCAAATTGCATCACCAATGGGGAGGGCTTGCTGGAAGATGAGAGATCTTACATCAAAGGGAATTCACAAAGGCTGAAGGTGCCATCTGAACCTGCAACAGCAACCATTTGTGACCTACACTCAGTTGACAGGCGGGTATCAGATGCACCCACATATCACTACTGTGCAGGTCAGTCAAGTTGTTACACTCACATCTCTGCAAACCAATTCTTTATGGATCCTACTTTGTGGACGGAGCATTATCCTGTTGAAAAACTACAGCACCTTCCCCAGAGCTGTCAACTCCCCTAATTTTCTCTGGAGTTACGTGAATTTCCGCTCTGTCCCCGACTCCCCGGTATCCTGTCACACTGATGCATTCTCCTGATTTATGATGATTTGCATGCAAAAAAAATGGCAGGCGCAGGTGATGTCAGCAAAGCATAGCATGGTTTCGGTGGCTTCAGTCGAGTTTCTATACATGCGTCTGACAACTTTCGCTGATGTCATGTCTGATGACGTCAAAAACCCAAAATGTTTTTGCCGGTGCCAGGGCAAAAAACCTCCTCTGGTAACTTTAAGAGCCGAATTTCAGTTTTTTTCAAACTAAAATTTGACTCTGCTGGTGCAGCGAGTGCAATAGTGATCACTGCATCAGAGATGCAGCCCTCCACCTGACCTGCTCTGGCACTAGAAGTTTGAATTGCAGAGCAGAAGGGGGGGGGGGTGGCAGCAGCCCCTGAAACACCCCTGGCCAGTGCCCCCTGACAACCACTTAGAAAAGGTGACAGCTGCTTCCCAAAACTGTTGCCACAATGTAGAAGGTACAGAATTGTCAACAAAGTCACTATATGATGTAGTGACACCTGTTTCAACAATGATGGGTGATTAAAATACCCATATAATAATTAGCAGGGTGGTGCAAGCAGTCATTATGTGAAGTGCTTCTGCACATAATAAGTGCCTGCAGTCATTATACGCATGTGTGTACCCCAACATGGCCGCTTGAGCTGCCTCCTGGTGCGGGTGTGCTAGCACTGGCGGGGCAATTTAGGGGAGAATATATATGGGTAACAAATGCCCTTTAAAAGTACAGATTCTGCTTCCATGCAGCTACATGGAGTGGTTTGGGTATCGACAGAAAATGCCTGCTTTTGTAGCCACACACAGGAGGAAGCTGTACTTTTAAGTAAAGTTAAGAAGGAAGGGTAGTGGTACTGTGGTACACAGGCAGATTTGTCATCCGTGTCTAAAACTCAGCGCAGATTGAGTTAAAGGACCAGTGACATTATCGAAAATTATGTACAGGCACAGGGTCGGACCGGGAAAAAACCCAGTGAGCCCTGGCTCTTTTGTGCCCCTCCGGCCCAGACCCACTCCCTGGACTCCTTCTCCTCACCTCCCTCCCTGAACCCAGTCACGTCCGTAAAGCAACGGAGAAAGGTACCCACGTGGGAAGGGAGGGGCCAGAGGAGAGGCTGGACACTGTACAGGCAGACTGTACAAGTGGGTCTGTAGGTTTGTTCTTAAGTTGAATTTGTATGTAAGTTGAAAACATATACATTTACTTATTAAATGCAACTTAGACAGATGTTTGTCTAAGACATAGTATTTATTTTTACCTTTCTGTGCTCTGCAGTAGACAACACATGCCAGAGGGGATTGGGGCAGGTGGTTTATTAAAGCTAAATGCTAATAAAGGTCAAGCAAACCACACTATGTTACTGTAATAGCATCTATTTGTAAGTGTAAGTTGTATGTAAGTCGGATGTATGTATACAGTATATTTAACCTTTGTATCTAGCACCTACAAATTATTGTAAAATGTCTCATTGTATATGAATTCTTAACACCTTATCTGTTATGCAAATGTACCTTTGTTCCCCTAATTAAACGTAAATGGCTGCCCCATCATGGCTACACAGCAACTTATTTATACACTATAGTATTGTCTATGCAGCAAACACACAATCATGTTACACAACATGTTACTGTTCAGGTTAGCAGTATGCCATATTTAAATTCACATAACAAAAACTAACTAAACATTACATTATACTAGTACAGGTATGGGATCCATTGCCTGGAAACCTGTTATCCAGAAGCTCAGAATTACAGAAAGCCTGAAGTCTGGAATTGTCAGTTGTTGGTGTAAATGATAATTGCTGGTGGAGATCCTACTGTAAGTCACTCCACCTTAACCATACCTCCCAACATTGGAAATAGAAAGAGGGACAAAAGGATTTTGACCACACCCATTTGTGTGGCCAAACCCCCTAATTGCCATGCTCATTTAACAAAATTTGTCAGGTTTATGATTTTTATGTTATTACAGTTTTGCTAATGAAGTTAAATTGCCCTTAAAGGCAGAGACACATGCTCAGATTCAGGGAGATTTAGTCGCCTGGCGATAAATCGCCTCTTCTTCAGGGCGATTAATCTCCCCGAACTGCCTCCCGCCGGCTAGAATGAAATTCGCCAGTGGGATGGCACTCTGAGCACTTTGTTTTCCGAAGTTTACCTGTGAGGTAACTTCAGCCGACTTTGGAAAACGAATCGCACCGATTGCCACCCACATTCTAGCCGTTGGGAGGTTCGGAGAGATTAGTCGTCCCTGACTCTTTTGTTGCCCCTTAAGTTTCAGAATTTAGATGTCTGGGTAGACTGTATTTCTGTCTCCATTATAATAAAGTGCTGCTTCCAGACTGTGTCATTCTATTATCTTCCTCATAGACGGGAATACTTGATTAGCTTTCCCTTTCCCAGAGACTGTACCACTGCACTCCTGTTGTAACTAATCTAAACATGGCTTGCATACATTTCTTAATGGAACTTTATTCTAGTGTAGTCTCCTGAGGCGTAGGAGACCTAATGCCCCAGATTTTATGATCCTCAAAAGTTCTGCTGTCTAAACTATAATAGAAATTACAACACAATTGAATGTGTTCTGCAAATTTTATTTCATAAAATGTATTGTTTTACACAGTAAAAATCAATGTATAATAAGCAACTTATACACATTCACATGTTTAGGAACAAGAACTGCTTTTGTATCTCCAAAACACTAATACAAGAATTTTGATCAAACAGCACATCATGTGGCTCACATACAACAGCTCCATCTACAAAACAATATTAAGTATTTCAACTTACACTACTGAAAGTGGTTGTGCCATGTTAAATGCTTTATATTTCTATACAAAGATTATTGCGAAATTCTTATTCTCTTGCAATCTTTCAATTATTCCTTGGAGTAAGGTGCTAGAAGCTACAGTTGTGTTGAGAATAATAGCAGTGCGATATCTCTAACCTTCAATCACTGTTATTGGTAATAATTATATTTCTACATGGCAAATAATTTACTAGTAGGTGAAGTAGAGAAAACCAACAGACCCAACAGTCATGACATGCATGCTACTGATTCTGTGTAATTGAATCATTAATTGAGGCTTATTCAAAATAATAATAGCTTGTTCCAAATAATAGCAGTGTGGAGTTCAATTAGTGAAGTCATTCATTCTGTGAAAAAATACGACATCTATCCAACATCAATTACGGAAGGATTGCAGCAAATGCTGTGCATGCTGGTTATGGTGCATTTCTCTCTGAGTAAAATGGGTTGTTCCAGACATTGTTCAGAAGAACAGCCTACTTTGATTAAAAAGTTGATTGGAAAGGGGAAAACATTTAAAGAAGTGCAGAAAATATAGGCTGCTCAGCTGAAATTATTTCAAATTCTTTAAAATGGCAACCAAAACCTGAAAGAAGAAAATGGAAAACTACCATTCGAATAGATAAAAACAATAGCCAAAATGGCCATTGATCAGCTCCAGGAAGATCAAAAAGGTCTAAAGTTACCTGTGAGTACTGTTACAATTAAAAGACACCTATCTATGGTGTTGGGCTGATTTATCACAAACCAAGGATCATGAATCAGTTTAGTACATCAACATACTTGAAGAGGTCATGTCGCTTATGCCGAAGAGGAACTGCCCTTGAAATGGGTGTATCAACAAAACAAACACACCAGTAAACAAGCAACATCTTAGTTCCACACCAACAAGATTGATGTTATGGAGTGGCCAGCCCAATTCCCAGACCTTAATCCCATAGAAAACTTGTGGGGCATATATAAAAATGCTATTTATGAGGCAAAACCAAGAAATACAGAAGAATTGTGGAATTTAACCAGTGCCAGAAGTTGGTTGATTCCATGCAACACAGATGTGCAGCAGTTTTCAGAAAGTGATTATACTAATATAAATATTAGTTCAGTGATTCAAAGGAAAGCAAAATCTTGAAACTTTTTTCAGTTTTTTCAGTGAATATTTAAGTTTGTAAAGAAGAATGCAGACATTACTATTAGTTGGAACAGCCTCATATTCCATTTTCTTCACTTTCTGTAAAGGAATAACACAAATTTGATACATTTTCCCTTCATGTTTTGATTTGGAATAGAGCTATTATAAGGATTTGGAGCTTTATTCACTTTTTTAAAGACACTGCTATTATTCTGAACACAACTGTTGGTATTCTATTGCTTACACTGATGCACATAAGCACTAGGTATCTCATTTTATTAATGCAGTAGAAATAACAGAACACTGGATTACAGTTTAAAAATTCATTATTGCCAACCACTATATAATATTGTCAATTGCTCTTTATAAACAGGAACATGTTCAGTGCATGTGCAAAAGTATTAGTAGCGTGCCTAATGTAGAGTCCTGCGCTGGTCCATATTTTGACATACAATTGTTTCAGCATGTGTTTGTGCCAAAATAAAAGTATTATTTCATATTGTTTTAGAAGACTGCTGTAATATACAATTTATCAGGAGAAACTAGTAGAGTTGTAAGGCACACTTGCATCTCCCTGAGAGCAGAAAGAAAAGGTTTATTACTAGTATTGAATATGCAAAAATGCTCTTGTAATCACTAGAGCTTCTCACAGCTGACTGAGTGAACTAAAACATTCTTTCATTTGACCAAAAAGTAGTGATAAATGATTATTCACTATAAACAGCAATGAGATTGCTGACATGGAATTGTCAGGACTAGCAACACAAGGTTTGTTTACTTTAAAAGAAACATTTGGTTGGCAAGAGCTAAGGCCATGTTTGTGAGGATTGCTGTTCTCTATTGTCACAAGCTCTTGTCCAGAGATAGGAAACCAGCTCTTCTACATTTGTGGCTTTGTGCTACAGATACAGTAGAGATATAACATATTGTCTATATAAGGCAACCTAAATATAAACCGATATTAAATTATAGTAGAGCAGCACAAAACTAAGAATAACAGCAAATACACAGAAAATTACAATTCTTACATTCAACATAGTTCTACACAATAAGAAAAGTATTTCTTATATTTTAGGACTATTAAAGGAGAAGGAAAGTCACCAATAACTGAGCGGTTCGCTTACCTGATACCCTAAGCCGACAGAAGCGTAACTAGAGGGGGGCGGGCCCTGGTGCAGGACGCGCAGCTGGGCCCCCGCACCCCTCCGTACACCCGGAAACTGTCTGGGAATATGCGCCGTGCATCGGTGCGCGGACTTCGCGGACTGCCGGGGGGCCCTGAGGGGGTGCGGGCCCTGGGCCTCGCACCCCCGATGCTCCTATCAGCAGAAAATTGCACCAGCCTTGGGTTCTTCCAGCGAACACCACAGAGCGATCATCTGTTTCCTCTTCATGCCAGTGCGCATGTTCAATATTGTGAAAAGCCAAACTTTAACAGAAAAACCAACCTTTTCACTTTACCGCACATGCGTCAGCCGCAGGATTTTGAAGAAACAAGAGAATCTTGTGGTACTCGCTGAGAAGAACCCTGGGCCAATGTAGTTTTCTGCTAACAGGAACTAGGGGGTGCCTAACTTTTGGTATTTACAAGTGATTATGACTTTTCTTCCCCTTTAAAGCAAAAAGAAACAGAAAATAAACTGTTCTAATAAACATTGTAAAATATCAGGAAAAGGCCCCAGTTCCTTTAACTTTACACAGATACCATGCTTTTCATTTCAGCAGACTTTAACTTCACAAGGATCCAGAGACTGTACAAGGTCACTTTGCCTATTCCCATCTCCTGATGTCGTTTCCTCCAGGCATCTTCTCTTAACTTTCCTTTCTAATGCACTTTCTTTGTCAGCTTTAAAGGCGTGTTTTAGGTTTAATTCCATGGGATCATCTGTAATATCTAAAACAAAGTACAGCACAAGATTAACATTTCCAGGAGAAAGCTTTTGTATTCTTATGTTTAATTAGCTGCATTTTTACTTCACTTGGGACTGTGAATATAAATACATAGACTGGGGTTCCCAGGGCAGCCATCAGGGGGGACAGGAGAGTTGTAGGGGGCCCCGAGGGTAAGGGGGGCCCCGGCCACACCGCACTTTCTTGATAAGCCGGGCCCCCCTGCTTTCTTTCTTGGTCACTGAGTTTAAGTCCCGGTTGAGATGCTCAGGGATTGGATAGTTGAGGTTTGAACTTCTCCTCCAGCTCATCCAATCACCATGCAGCTTTACCAGGACTTGAAATTCTGTGACGAATAAGGGAAGAAAATGCTGCCAAGGGAAGAATATGCAGCCACCTGTGCTCACTGACAGCAAATGGGCCACACTAATGAAGTAAGTGTAACATGGCAGGGCCCCCCTAAAGGTAACCCTTGTGGTCCCTGTTGTGTGTTGGTGCCCTGGGCCCCAATTTTTTTTTAAACTTCTGGGGGGGGGGGCAAGTTTTTTTACATGGACATTTAAGGGGGGGCCCTGGCCACCAATTTTCTTATATTGTGGGGGGGCCCTGGCCACCAATTTTTTTCACCATGTGGGGTCCTAGCCAATATTTTTTAATGGGGGGCCCTGACCCAAATGTTTTTTTAATGGTGGGCCCTGACCACAAATGTTTCTTTCAATGGAGGGGCCCCGACCACCAAATTTCTTTTTCTTTTTTAATTAACATGTGGGAACCATAGCCACCAATGTTTTTTTTTAGTGTGTGGTGGAAAGTGGACCTGTGGAGTGGGGAGTGCAGACCTGAAGTTGGGGCTCGTGGTGGGCACAGCCCAGGGGGCCCAGGAAATTTTTCGTATGGGGCCCTGAGGTTTCTGATGGCGGCCCTGGGGGTTCCATCATGTTGGCATGCTCGGGTTATCCACACGCTAACTATCTATTTTACTGGATGGAAATAATAAATTATAATTTGTAGGATTTTATCCACAGACCTGTTTCTCAAATGCATGGAATCCATTTGAAAATAATATAATTTGGCCAGATCAGTAGCACTTTCATTGTATTTTAGTATGTAGCCATGGAGTGCTCCCACAACCTTTCCTTTTTGTATGTATTGTAGCAGATCTATTCTGTTCAGAAGTTTAGCAGCTATGCTGCAGGCCAGGCTTCCATGTGGTTGTAGCACCCCCACACCCAGTCCCTTTAAATGATGGCCCCATGCCTTTGGAAATGGTTTTTGGTCTGGGCAGGCTCTCTCTCTTAAAAGCCACAAGCGGGGGAGGATTAATCTCATGGAACCAATGCTGAGGTCTAGGTTATCTCTCCCCTTTGAAAGCTAATGGCGGGGGAGGACTAAGCCCTATGATTGAAACCAATGCCCAGGTTGGGAGACCTTTTATTTCAGGTAATGTTTTTAGCATTTTATATTATGACCAGAGGTATGGGTTTTACCTTGGCATGGTATGGTGGCTTATCAATTTTATGATCATAATTTTGTAACTAAAAAACCCCTCTCTTTATAAATACATGCATCTGCATAGATTACTGATATGACAGGGGACCAGGGAATGTGCATTGATGTGCATATTTTTGGCCCTGTGGATTCCTCTGTGGATAGTCCTGTTCCGACAACAACACCCTTTATGCAATAACTGCTTCCCTTTAAATGAATTAGAGATAGGGTTGCCATCTTTTCTGGGAAAACATACCGGCCTTCCTATATATTTATCTTTTTTCCCTATTAATAACATTGGGATCAACCATCATTTTTACCAGCCAGGCCGGTAAAATACAGGCCAGGTGGCAACCCTAATTGGAGATGCTCTGCGTACAACATATAAAGGCATTGCCACTGGATCATTTAAGATAGGCAAAGTGAAAATTTCCTTGGCTTGCAGTATCCAAGCATTTTCTATCTGTTTGAAAAGGAGCAACTGAGTTTTCTAATCGTACTGAGAGCAGTGTGGTTATGTGGTCAAAATACTTTAGTGCTAATTTACCAACACTGAGCTAGTCTGGAACTGGGCAGTGAACCATGACAACCAATCAAATCTTTGCTTTTGTCTGCCACAGTCTGATAAAAGATAATCACTCACTGGCTGCTATGTTTTTACGGGCAGCTGCACATTTTCCCACTGTTAGTAAACGAGTTCCCATGAGTACCACGGGCTTACATGTATTATGTTCTTTTAAGCCAACATAAATAAAGATGGCTTTCCTCAGCACCTGCCTCATATCATAGCAGAAACACCCCTGCATACTGTATGTAATCTTCAGAGACCTTTCAGTTCTGATAATGTTTTAACCATGTAATTAAATTGTTTCTTGTATGAAGATATACAAAATGTTTCTCAAGTGTGATTTTCCACACAAATCCCATAGGAAAGTTTACAATACAATATAATGTTTTTATAACAGTTATGTCAATAGATAAAAATAGATTAAAAAAAAGTATGTGAGGCACAAACACAGAAAAACATTTTCAACTTTTTAAAGTGGTGGTTCGCCTTTAAGGTAACTTTTAGTATGTTATAGAATGGCAACTTTTCAATTGGTTTTCATTATTTTTTTTTTTATAGTTATTTGCCTTTTTCTTCGAACTTTTTGCAGCTTTCAAATGGGCATAGCTGACCCCTTCTAAAAAACAAACAAGCTGTAAGGCTACAAATGTAATTGCTACTTTTTATTACTCATCTTTCGATTCAGGCCTCTCCTATTCATATGCCAGTCTCTTATTCAAATGAATGCATGAGCTACCAGATTGCTTAAAATGCAATTTCAAGAGCCGCTGAATAAAAAGCTAAATAACTCAAAAACCTTAAATAATAAAAAACTAAAACCAATTGCAAACGGTCTCAGAGTATCAATCTCTACATCATACTAAAAGTTATCTCAAAGGTGAACAACCCCTTTACGAAAAAAAACACCCACAGGAATAACTATTCCACTGCATTCTACTGCAGGCTTTGTGTAGCCATTGAACATTAGATCTTCTGAATTCATCATTAATTGACCTTGCAGACATTTGATGATAAAAAAAAATATTGAAAAGTTTATATTTTTAGGGATTTTCTTTAGGAGCAAAAAAAATATATATATTTTACCTGTGCGTATAGGTTGGACAATCTATGAAAAAACACTTTGGCAGATAAACATCCCAAACTGAAGTAAGGACTTAAACCAGTTGTGCTAGGCAGAAGAGAATTAAGAATGGCTTGTGGCTTTTTAAAGTTAGCAACCCAACCCTTAATAAAAGAAAAGAGAACAATTCAGGGACATGAGAATGAACAATGTTTAGTAACACAATATAACTATATAGTGAATTTTACCATATAGTTAAGTTAGTTCGATAAAATGCAAATATTAAAATCCCATAAATATTCCAAATGCCCACGGTTATGACACTAACATCCCCTTCAAATGTTTTTTCAATCAATTCATCTATTCAGTATTCATGAGTGAAAACATTTCAACTAGTTTCACAGCAGTTATCCAGCACTCTGTATGCTAAATAGTCTTTTGACTTTTTTGGGTGCACGCAACAAGTATGTTCACCTTCACATACCTCCTCTCAATATATATACGAATTGCAGCACTACAATCTTGGTATTAAAACCGCTTTTATACCAACAATAGCATAGTGACGATTCGGATACAACAGATCCTTTTTCAAGCTAAACACAAAGTATCATTATCACTTCCTTTATACCCACGACAACTAGTGGCAATCACATAGTATTACATGCATTATAAAATTATGTATTGTACCATCCATATTACAGTTTTTTTTATATTACATGTATATCCAATAGACTTAATACATTTATCTGTATTCCCTCATAGATTTTAATATAGATCATATCCAGTGGCGTAACTAGATATTACTGGACCCCACAGCAAATTATTTTTCAGGCCCCCAAAATGTTTAGAGGTTGACTCGTTTCTCCAATATTTATTGAAATTGTATATGAATTAGGGCCTCATGGGGCCCCTATACCTCCTGGGCCCCCCTTCAGCCGCAGGGTCTGCTTCCTCTATAGTTACGCCCCTGATCATATCAACTATGATGTTGTATCTTATCTTGATATCAATAATTCAATCAGCAGTCTATTCTGTATCACCAATCGATATATCTTGTTGAAGTTCTATAAAGAATGAAGAGTATAAAGAATTAAAAACAGTAGTTAAAACAGAATAAATACTTAAAAACAAGTGTCTCATCTATATTATTGCACTCAAATCATATCCTTTGTTCATACCCTTAGGGCTAAGAGTCTCAAGTTTACGAATCCAACCTGCTTCACACTTTAATAGTTGTTTTATCCGATCACCCCCTCTCCTGGGTTTCAAAACCTGCTGTAGTGATGACCCATGCTGGGATGGTGCACAAAGAAGATTTATAATTAATTTGCTATGTTTCATACTAGAGAAAAATTATTTCATATTCCAAGACATTTTTTAAGATCAACAATGTGGAACGGCGATGGGATCGAATGTGGCCCAGACATATGCTAATATATTTGTTAATCTATTTTAAAACCCAGGAGAGGGGGTGATCGTCTCTGTGCTACTGTTAGAATAAAAGGGTTTTTTTTCATACCAAGGTTGGAGTGCTGCAATTCGTATAAACATTTCAACTAGTATTAGACCTTTAAATATAATTGAATTAGTAAAATTGCTTATTTCAGCTCAGTTTACAATAGCTAAGTGCACGATAAAATGAAGTCGACTCCACTGTGCATAACTACTGTATACGTATATTATATTGCAGTAAATATGACTTACTTAGGCTGAAATGTATTATTATATCTGGCTGTCAATATTAATACCAGTAAGAGTCGATTCACTTAAAAGTGCTTTGCAAATAGTTCAAGGAAACCTAATTAAAATTAAAAAGTGTCAATTAGTGAAACAGTTACATTTTTACAATGTAAAACAGTTCACAATGCCCATGCCCACAAAGGAACGAAACCAGGAGTTAGTAACTCCACAGGGATGCACTATAATGCATAAAGTGTAACAATATACCTAGCTAAAATTATAAATACTAGAAAATGATCAGATATTTTGCTTAATGGCAGCTCATAATGCCCATGTGCATGCTAGAATGGATTGAAAAGTCTGGTAACTTAAAAATTAAAATACTTTTTTTGAGAGATGTATTGGTAAGAACAGATTTTGTTGGGCTACCCAGCAAAGAGACAGAATGGTTATCCAGGCAAAAAAGATTGGGTTGTTTTAAATGTCATGACTGTGTGACATGTAGATGCCTTCTTACAGGTCCGGACTTCCCTCTTCCCCACTTGGGGAAGAGGTACAAAATTCTACACAGACTTGGTTGCTGCTCCACCTTTGTTGTATATATTATCACGTGCCCGTGTGGTAAATACTATGTGGGCAAAACGTGTACCAAACTCAAAGAAAGAATAGGCAATCACCGCTCTGCAATCAGCAAAGCATTCTAGGAGGGCAAAGCTCTTCAACCCGTGGCCAAACATTTTCTCCAATATGGACATACACTGCCCACCTTCAGGTGCATGACAATTGATCACCAACCTCCCTTAGCAAGAGGGGGGAACAGAGATCAGGCCCTGCTTAGTAGAGAAGCCAGGTGGATTCACAGACTTGATACTTTGGTACCACGTGGTCTCAATGAAACATTGCCACTGGGTTGCTTCCTATAATGCTTTTTCTGTAATACTGGTTCTGTACTGTTCTATATTTGCTTGTATTTTACTTGTCTGACTGACGTTAACATGTTGTGGTTAATATATACCATTTTGTCTCTAGCTTTCCAAGCTGTCCACCTTCCCTGGACCTCCACTTTGCTACAGTATACTGTAACTTTGTTTTTAACCCTGACCCGTGACTCATTGCAACTCCTTAATAACAGGTTGTTTCTGCTACTTAGCCCGACATGCCCCTGGAAAGCCCTATGTCTGGTGTCAGTCTCTGTATGTGGGTTTGGGAGTAAGGTGGCCTGGATGCACATAGTCACACAATGCCAGAGGGTCTGTAGCCTTTTCTGAGCTAGGTGTGCCAGACTGTGTGAAGACACGTTATGACCACCAGGCTGCGAGGTTAGCTCTATTTCTTTATTGAATACGCCGCGTGGCGTTGCTATGACCATGGCTATATGGATCCGCGTGGGCGTGCCTGGGTGTGTACACTCTGCTCCATTCCACTGCCCCTCCCTGCTATCTCGGCAACTCCCATCTCTACAGGACCTTGGACAGGGAGCTGGACACGCCCCCTGAAGTCCAGCACTGTTGGATCAGAAGGACTTGTGGCTGCTTGTGCGCTATCTGGCTGAAGGACTAGAGTGCAGTTGAGGAGGTCAGTACACTAGCTACCCTAGTAGTGTAATTGCGCATCACTTGTCCCTTTCTTTGTTGCTTCACAGACCCACAATTCCCTACTTCCTGTTTCGGGTTGCTTAGCATCCATAGCTGGCGCCAAAACTTGGTTTTAAGTGTGCACTGTATGTTGGTGGTCTGTTTTTTTCCCTGATGAAAGTTCCATAAAGGAACTGAAACGTTGGATACGAATAAACATTTTTGATGTAACTTCCTTGATCTGTTCAATTCCTTGGAGTGCTGTTGCTATTGCATTTTCTATTTGATTTTTCTTTTGACTAGCACCCAGGTTATATATCTAGCATAAGATGTGCGTTCCGATTGCATTTTATACACACACACACACTCTAAGTTGCACTTTCTGAGACTACTTTGGCACCTTAATTTTATGCACTGCAGCTTTACTTCTAGACTATACTGGACTGCCATATTACGGTATATATTCTGCTTAGTAAAGCTCACATCAGAAAACACAACAGGGATTTTGTTATACTTGACTCACTTAGAGAATAGGTCCCTGATTATGCTTAAAATAGTGGTCCCCACCTTTTTTATTATACCTGTGACACACATTCAAATGTAAAAAAGCTTGTTCAAGAACCTACTAGTAATGCCTCTGTTTTGAACCTGGTAATAATTAATAATACTGAACTCATCTCTAGCATTTGTGTGGGTGAGCATTTAGGGAATAGTGATAATAACATGGTCTTCTTTGAGATTATGTAAATTTAGTAACTATAACACAAAATTTAGACGGCTGACAAAAATATCTCTGCATGTATTGCCGATCTGACGATTTTCAGTGGGAGACTGACACCAGCTTTTGCTGGACATAAACTTTCGTACGATTGCTGCCAGGGTCAGAACATTGGCTGATCTGTTCTTTTACTACTTGATTTAAACTAAAGGTTAGTGGCAAGTCGGGTGATGGGGACGTCCATTCGTTCATCTGATATTGCAGGTAAATCTGTACGTCTACGGCCAGCTTAAAGGAGAAATCAACCTGTGGGGGAAAAAAACCCTAGCCCCACCCCAGGTAGCCCTCCCTCCTCCCCCCAGGCTAACTACCCCCCCGGGGAGATGCCCCATACTCCATACTTACCCCTCGGCGCATATTCTTCCAGCGAAGTTCCACACGTCCATCTTCCAGCTCCTCGGTAAGCTGACTGAGACATCGGCAATTTCTGTGTAATTCCGCGCATGCGCAGTTGTCGCAAACCGGCAAGCTGCTCCCACTGTGCATGCGCATAAATACTGATCTCTCAGTCAGCTTACAGAGGAGCCGGAAGATGGCCGCATGGAACTTCGCTGGAAGAATCTGCGCTGAGGGGTAAGTATGGAGTATGGGGCATCTCCCCGGGGGGGGTAGTTAGCCTGGGGGGAGGAGGGAGGGCTACCTGGGGTGGGGGTAAGGGTTTTTTCCCCACAGGTTGATTTCTCCTTTAAGGGTTTTTTTTATATGAAACTGGCCACAGATGAAATTCCGTACCTGCTTTTCCATATGCTGTTCCAGTCTACTTAGTGCTTCAGATTCCCCACCTTTCCAGTTAGTTGAACAGTCACTACATATACCCAGATCTTCGGGTTTAGGAATTCTGTAGCATTCCTTGGTTGTAAGCTCAGTAGGGGTTGTGCACTTTCTGCATGATAAAATGAAAAGCAATAATAATTATACACATAAAAACCCCTAAAACCCCTACAACTTGCAGATTTAAAAGAAAACTTTACCCCACACAATGAAGTTCTCTATTAAAATATGTAAAAACCCTGCTTCAAGTAAATAATCAGTTTTTATAATAATAGACCTCTTTAGTAGTATGTGCCATTTGGTAATCCTAAATATAAAATTGCCGTTTTAAGAAACAAGGGAACCTACAATTCACAGTGCACAAAAACCAACCTTACATGTTAAGTCACATGTTTCCCACCTTTACTACATTTGGAATTCTGCTTTGGATGGGAGCAAGGGACAAAATACCAAATGATCTACTTTTGAAGTAAGGGTTTATACCAGCATCTACTCTGTTTGATTAGGGCAAGGGGTTGAGACCTTGGCATAATTAAGAGGAGTGGAGAGGTGGAACCCTGACATTGGATAGCCAGTTGCACTATAGAAAAAAATACAGAAAGAGAAAGAGCTATTGTCAGGGAAGGGGGAGGTAGAACACTATGGGCTGCCTTGGGAGCAGAGAGGAATCACACTGGATTTGGTATATTTTGGAGGAGAAGGTGGAGTGCTTGGGGAAAGGTTGTGCTGTACCACTGTGCTTATAAATTATCATTCTTAGTGCCTGGTAATGGTCCTATACTGACAAAGTATTTTAGTTGCTACATAATTAAGAATATATGCATCAATTATTTATTTTTATTTTTTTTGCTGCAACTTGTTTAGATGCTGCACAATAGCAAGCTGTCATTGTTTATAGATTCTGGCTTCCGTGGCGTATTCAGGTGCTTCTCTGACTGGGCTAAAAACTGCCGGGGAAGAATATATTTTGTGTGCCATAGGGCATAGTCTGCATCTCCCTACCTCATCCACCTCACCTCACCCATACTATCCCTGCATCTCCCTCTCCCTCAGCGGTTACAAGACTTTACCTTCACCATTTTTTAGATACCTTCAGCTTAGACATGCCTTCCGCTCTCAATTTACACCGACTTTCCTCCCTCATTATAGAAGAAACTCTCTACGACCCCAATCCATCTAAGATGGTATCCCAACTGTGCCAAAACCTACTTATGCTGGGCCCCAAACCCTTTCGATAAGCGCAAGAGTAGTGGGCTAGTAAGATTCCAGGCCTTGAACAAGATGACTGGATGAGGCAATATATATTACTCAAACCAAAACACAAAACAAAACAGTGGCAATGCACTGGATGGATAACTATACACCTTCCCACAGAACGTGGAAGCAGTTAGTTAACAATGCTGTCCCACTTTTCAAACTCACATATGAAATCACCCACCAAATTTGACAAGGTCTGGGGGCCATGGTGTGATATTGACCTGGTTGCAGCACTCTGACGAGGCCTGAAGTTGGGTAGCCTTTGTACACCCCTGCATTTGCCTATTCTGCGATCCAGCCTGGAGCAAACGGTAACTTAAATTTTAAAGCACAAGGACTACCTCCAATTACCCCCCCCATGGCTTGTAGTGTTACACTACTCTATGTGTTGACTTGTATTTCATGCTTGGCTCCATGTAATGCATATGGGTTGTTTTGTAGTGTTTTGTTTGTTTTTACATGTTTAATAGAAATAGCTATTTTGTATAGTTTTTATTTGTTGTGACAAAAAAAGTTTATCCCAGTAGGAAATGTGTGTATGATGGCAGATATATATAGAACCTAAGCTGATGTACTGGCTCCTTTAAATCTCCAGGGTAAGAAGGGCTAAGATGCTGGAGCATGGTTGTAAAGTACTCTGGCTGAGTAGTCTGCAGACGGGACTGTTTAAGGGAGAACTTAAGCTTAACTAAAGAAGTAGGCTAGAAATGTTGTGCATTATGTTTTGGCTTCTGTACCAGCCCAAGGCAACCACAGCCCTTTATAAGGGAAGATCTGTGCCTCCAAAGACACCCCTGTAGCTCCTCTTCTTCTTTTCTGCTGATTGAATGCACATGCTCTGTGCTGCTGTCACTTACTGAGCCTAGGGCAGACTCACAATATACAGTACACATAGGGGCACATTTACTATTGGTCGAATATTGGGGAAGGTCCCCATAGGCTAACATTGGTGATCGGTAGGTTTTAGGTGGCGAAGTATGTAGTCAAAGTTTTTTTAAAGAGACAGTACTTTGACTATCGAATGGTCGAATAGTCGAATGATTTTTAGTTTGATTCGAAGTCGTAGTCGAAGGTCGAAGTAGCCAATTCGATGGTCGAAGTAGCCAAAAAACCTTCGAAATTCGAAGTATTTTTCATTCTAATCCTTCACTTAAGCTAAGTAAATGTGCCCCATAGTGTAGGTGTGATGAGGGAGTTGAGTAAGGTAGGAGAAGCTGGGGAAAAGGCTGCCTATGTAACAAACTGCCTCAAATTTTGGGATTCCTGAGAAAGACTGCCTTGTGATGGCAGAAAGGACCTTTGTTTTGACTTTGCTTTATCCTTTTCTTCTCAAGTATGGAAGTTGTGCCTGTTTATGTTTGTATGCTGTGAAAGGAGCGTGAAAACTTTGTGTTGCCAACCTGAGCCTCCTGTCTCGTCTGTCAAACTGTTTTGCCTGACCCCCTACCCTCTGCTACAAGCAATTCCCCACATTGTATATATAGTCACAAATACTTGTACATTGTACATTGAGAGACTTTCATTCTGTGTAGTAGGGCTATTTTTGTATACAGAATGTATTTGGGACAAATGGTACCCCACAGAATTCTTCAAGCAACATTGCTTGATACAACTTTTGTTCAGCTCTCCAGAGCCAGTGGCTCTTTAATGCAACAGGACCACTAATATTACCTCCTAACTTCATGTTTTTTGTTCATGCAAATTTTTGAAGGAGGCATTCAAATATCAGGGTGCTATAATTTTAAGCTGCCACAAAAGACATAAATAACAGCATTTCTAGTCTAATTCTTATAGTATTTCTAGGATCATTAAAGCAAAATCCACGATTATGTTAAGGACCTCTTGGAGCAGTAACTTGTATAACTGCAGTACTCTCAAAGTCATGTACAAATTATTCCTATTTATTATGTACCAGCAAAGACAAATTTGGCATAATTTATACAGACCCTGGGAAGGGCCATATAGTATTTGCGCTTGGGGTAGGCTGTTCTCTGCACCTCATGCTGAATAAAAAAAATCTTGTGCAAGGTGCAGAGCACTACATAAGCAGGCAAAGACAAGCCCTGTCCTTATAGCTAAAGATAGGGTAATGTAAGAATACCTGTGCGGCGGGGTCGTCCGTCGCACCGTTCTTCGCTCTAGCCGCGCCAGCCGGCTCCTCTCTCTGCGGCGCGTCTCCTTGTCATTTAAAGGCGTGAAATTCAAATACTATTTAAAGCCCAATCTGTCTGTTTGAAATTGCCCGTGATCAGACTCTGTTCAACCACCAATTTTACTAACTCACCATTTCCCCTCTCTGATCACAATATGCTCACATTTCAACTCTCACTAACTCCCTCCTCACCCCCTGCTATTCCCCAAACACGTACTTACCGTGACTTGCAAGCTGTAGACGTGTCACATCTCTCTTCTTCCTTTGACTCTCTTCACTCTAATATCTCAGCCATCTCATGTCCTAATGTGGCTACCTCTGTCTACTATAGTACTCTCACCACTGCCCTAAATGAGCTTGCTCCTATAAAAACTAAACGTTCGCGACCCAAACCACTTCAACCTTGGCATACTGCTCATACAAAAGCGCTCCAAAGACACTCACGTGCACTTGAGCGTCGCTGGCGCAAATCCCGTTCAGAATCAGACTTTTGGAGCTACAAATCTGCCCTGCGTTCCCTTAACACCAGCCTCTTCCAAGCCAAACAAACATACTTTACTTCACTCATTAACTCCCTTTCTAAAAAACCAGCACAACTTTTCTCCACCTTTAACACTCTCCTTTCCCCTTCTCCACCCCCTCCATGCACATCTGTCTCTGCTCAAGATATTGCTGAGCACTTCAAAAACAAAATTGACACTATCAGAAGGGACATTACACTACTCAACCCCCCTAGACTTCCACCCCCCTCCCTCCACACTCCCCAGTCTCTCCTGTGCTACTTCACCCCTGTCACTGATGAGGAAGTCTCAAAGCTTCTGGCCTCTTCTCACCTTACCACCTGCCCGCTTGATCCAATTCCCTCAAAACTTCTCCGCAATACCAATCCTTGTCTAATCAAAGCCTTAACTCACCTATTTAATCTTTCGCTCTCAACTGGACTGTTTCCTTCTCAACTAAAACATGCTCTTGTCACCCCCATTCTCTTGATCCCTCCAATCTTGACAACCTCCGACCTATCTCTCTGCTACCTTTCATCTCTAAACTACTTGAGCGCCTAGTCTACAACCAACTTACCTCATTCCTCTCTGACAATAACCTGCTGGACCCCCTACAATCTGGTTTTAAGCCACAACACTCCACGGAAACTGCCCTGACTCGACTAACTAATGACCTTTTAACCGCTAAAGCCAACAATCATTTCTCACTACTAATACTGCTTGATCTCTCAGCCGCATTTGACACTGTAGATCACCCTCTCCTCCTCCAGTCCCTCCAGTCGCTTGGCCTTCGTGACACAGCCCTGTCCTGGTTCTCTTTTTACATCACCAATCGTTCCTTCAGTGTCTCCTACAATGGAGTATCATCTTCTCCCCTACCTCTTTCTGTTGGAGTTCCTCAAGGCTCTGTCCTGGGACCATTACTATTCTCCCTCTATACTTCCTCCCTTGGCAAATTAATAAATTCGTATGGTTTCCACTACCATCTCTATGCTGACGATACTCAGATCTATCTCTCATCTCCTGATCTCAACCCAGAACTCCTAACTCGCGTCTCCTCCTGCCTGTCCGCTATCTCTACCTGGATGTCGCAACGCTACCTTAAATTAAACCTCTCTAAAACTGAAATGGTTCTCTTTCCTCCAACTAACACCAGTAGCATCCCCGAAGTATCCATCATAGTTAACAATTCCACTATCACCCCCTCTCCCCAGGCCCGGTGCCTTGGGGTTATCCTAGATTCTGCCCTGTCATTCACTCCTCATATCCAGTCACTTATTAAATCATGTCACTTCCACCTAAGGAAAATATCCAAAATACGATCATTTATCACCCAAGACACTGCCAAAATTCTTATTCACTCTCTCATCATATCGCGTCTAGACTACTGTAACTCTCTTTTTATTGGCCTCCCCCTCCAGAGACTGTCACCTCTCCAGTCCATAATGAACACTGCTGCGAGGCTCATACACCTCAGCAACCGCTCCTCCTCTGCCTCACCATTCTGTCAATCCCTGCACTGGCTTCCGTTACCTTTCAGAATCAAATTCAAATTAATGACACTGACTTTCAAAGCACTTCACAACTCTGCTCCACCCTACATCTCTGAACTCATCTCCATATACTCACCCACTCGCTTACTACGCTCCTCTACTGACCTGCTACTCAACTCTTCTCTCATTACCTCCTCACATGCTCGCATTCAAGACTTTGCAAGGGCTGCACCCCTCCTCTGGAACGCTCTCCCACGGTCTGTCCGACTTTCTCCCAACCTTTCTGCTTTCAAAAAATCTCTGAAAACGCACTTCTTTCGAGAAGCCTACCCTCATTCTGCTTAACTACCAAACGCAACACCACATACAACACCACATTTCTCACCCACTTACTTCGATCTTGCCCACTCCCACACCTTGTGTATTACTCCCTTCCCTTTAGACTGTATGCCTATGCATAGGGCCTTCCTCACCTCTTTGTACCTGTATTGATTGTGATGTTTGTTACTCCATATATTCTATATATGTAATTCATGTGATGTAGTTGTATAATCACATTTACTTTACAGTGCTACGCAATATGTTGGCGCTATATAAATACATGTTAATAATAAAAATAATAATGGAACCTATTTTCTAGTGGTTTTCTGAGCCTTGTGCATCTGATCCTGAATCTGTTTGTCCTGATTATCCGGTTTTGACTCCTGCCTGTTTCCTGACTATTCTGCATTCTGTATCCTGACCCCTGCCAGCCTACAACAACTCCTCTAGCTTAACCCCTTGATTGACAATCCGGTTTTGACCCTTGCCTGCCTGATGTTTCTGATATCCACCTGCCTCGACCCAGCCTGTCTGACCATCCGCCTGCCTAATCCTTTTGTACCGTGACCTTTGGCCCAAAAGACACTGCTAACAGCCGTGCCCCTTTGCCAGCCAGAACATCTCGCCTTGTACCCCTCGTTAAGTCCAGGTGGCAGCCAAGTAAGCTGAGGGCTCCTCCCGAAGCCCAACGGTGGTCACACTACTGGTGAAGCCGAGCCGAGACCAGGGTACTTGGCACTTGTTCTGGTATTGGGTGCCGGTCGTGACATTATCACGGGCCATGGAGGTCAAAAGTCATGACGATGTTGCTGCTGCTTCTCCTACCACTTCAGTTCCTCCAACTACCACTGAAGCGCTTCTTTCCACCTTGATGCAGTGCTTGGAAGACCATGAGCGGAAGCAGAACTACCTTCTGCAGGGTTATCATGATCAGCTGGAGACTCCGAAAACTCCGCAGCAGCTGCCAGTCCTTGATCCTTCTCCTCCTGTGGGTTCTTCTGCTATGTGGGGCAACTCTACCAGGCCCCATGAACCCCAAATCGTGTTCCCCGAGAGATTTAGCGGGGACAGAACTAAATTTTTTGTCTTTAAAGAGGCATGCAAATTGTACCTTAGTTTCCATCCTTATTGTTATGACCCTGTTATTGGGTGACCCCCAAATTTGGGCCCTCAGGCTGCCTTCTTCCGACCCTGCTTGTTATTCCCTAGACACATTTTTTGACAGCATGGCAATTCTTTACGATGATCAGGATCATGCATATTCTGGCGACTCCGCGATTCGTAAGTTGCGCCAGGGGAAAAGGGATGCGGAGGTGTACTGCACCGAGTTCCGCCGGTGGGCAGTGGAAACTGGGTGGAACGATTTGGCTCTACGGAGTCAGTTCCGTTTGGGGTTATCTGACTCAGTAAAGGATAGTCTTGTGAATTACCCCCTATCTTCCAACCTGGACGATCTTATGTCTCTGGCCATCCAGGTAGATAGGAGACAGAGGGAGAGAAGGGGTGAGAGGGTGGTTCTACTTATTCTGGGGATACTAATGTAAAATCTAATATGGTGAACAATGTTAAGTTTTCTAACCCCTCTGTGCCTCTGCCTCAGGAAGAGCCTACGCAGTTAGGCATATCCCATCTCACTCCTGAGGAGCAGGCACGCAAGCGTCTCCAAGGTTTATGTATATACTGTGGGGAAAAGGGTAATTTCTTAAATCTTTACCCTAGGAGGAAAGGGAGGCTAACCTAACTGGAGAAGGGGAGCTCCATTTGGGTGCAGAAGTCTCCTCTCCCCAATCTGCCTCCAAGGTTTTGATTCTGGTTAAACTAACCTGGCCTACGGGCTCTGTCAAGGTGTCCGCATTTGTGGATTCTGGGGCGGAGGGAAACTTTCTGGATGCTGCTTTTGCAGCCAAATACAAGATTCCTTTGGTTTCCCTAACTACCCCCATGAGAATATGGGCAGTGGATAAGAGACCCTTAGGGTCAGGTGTGGTTTCCAAACAAACCGTTTCTCTTTCTATGTGTATAAACAATGCGCATTGCGAGGAGATAGCGTTGTACCTTATAGAAGGTGCTACCTCTCCTCTCATTTTGGGGTTACCATGGCTCCAGAGGCATAACCCTCTGATTGACTGGGTTTCGAGGGAGGTAATTCAATGGGGTTATAAGTGTGGTGGGGTATGCTTTCCCTCAGTAGTGGCAACTACATCCCTTGAGGGGTTACCTGCTGCAGTTTATTAAGAATTTTTCCCTCATTGTGGCCCCCATCACTAATTTAACCAAGAAGGGCGCTGACCCCAGCATGTGACCCCAGAGTTCAGTTCTGCCCCAATCCTTCGTGACCCCGACACTGCGCTTACTTTTATTGTGGAGGTTGACGCCTCTGAGGTGGGAGCTGGGGCAGTCCTTTCTCAAAGGCACCCGACTACCAACAAGTTGCATCCCTGGGCTTTCTTCTCCAGGAAGTTTTCACCCGCAGAGGTGAATTATGATATAGGTAACAGGAAATTGTTGGCAGTCAAATGGGCCTTTGAGGAATGGCACCTCCTGGAGGGTGCAAAACATCTGGTGACGGTCTAAACTGACCACAAGAATTTACTATACATAGAGTCTGCTAAGCACCTTAATCCTAGGCAGGCTAGGTGATCTCTATTTTTCACAAGGTTTAATTTTTCTCTGACTTTCAGGCCTGGGACTAAAAACACCAAGGGGATGCACTTTCTAGGAGTTTCGAATCCATTTCATCTGACTCTAGTGAGTGTACTCCCATTATTCCCAGGGAAATTATCATAGCAACCCTTGAATCTGACCTTTCTTCTCTATTGCTCCCTCTTCAAACATCTGCTCCTTCTGATAACCCTTCGGGGAGATGATTTGTACCACAGGAATTAAGGGAGCAGGGAGAGGTTCATGATTCTAAGATGGCAGGGCATCCAGGCATTTCGAAGACGGTGTCCCTGTTATCCCGTCATATTTGGTGGCCATCATTCAAACAGGACGCTAAGGTCTTCGTTAATTCCTGCCCAGTCTGCCAAAGATCCAAAGATCTCGAAATTCTTCCCAGGGTCTGTTAATTCCCTTACCCATTCCAGTAAAACCTTGGTCCCATCTTTCGATGGACTTCATTGTTGATTTGCCCCCTTCTCAGGGGAAAACTATGATCTGTGTGGTGGTGGATAGGTTTAGCAAGATGAGACATTTTCTGATTCCTTTCATGTCTCCCTTCTCAAACCAGCTTCACAAATCCGGCAGTCATCTGTTTCTCCCCTCAGTGTTGGTCGAGGGTCAGCCCGAATTTGAGATCCAAGAGTTCCTTGATTCTCGCCTGGTAAGGGGTAAGCTCCAGTACTTAATTAAATGGAAGGGCTATGGCCCTGAGGAGAACTCTTGGGTCTCAGTTGAGGACATCAAGGCTGACCGTCTCAGGAAGCAATTCCATCAAAAGTTTCCTGGGAAGCCTGGGGGTACAGTGGTCCCCCCTGGAGAGGGGGTAATGTAAGAATACCTGTGCAGCGGGGTCGTCCGCCGCGCCAACGGCGGGGATGCCCGCCGCACCGTTCTTCCCTCTAGCCGCGCCAGCGTGTTTTCGCTGGCGCCTCTCTAGGGCACGCGCGGCGCACCTCCTTGTCATTTAAAGGCGCTGGCGTATGACGTCAGCGTGTAAAGGCGTGAAATTCAAATTCTATTTAAAGCCCAATCTGTCTGTTTGAAATTGCCCGTGAAAGAACCTAGTTTCTAGTGGTTTTCTGAGCCCTGTGCATCTGATTCTAAATCTGTTTGTCCTGATTATCCGGTTTTGACTCCTGCCTGTTTCCTGACTATTCTGTATTCTGTATCCTGACCCTTGCCTGCCTACGACAACTCCTCTAGCTTAACCCCTTGATTGACAATCCGGTTTTGACCCTTGCCTGCCTGATGTTTCTGATATCCGCCTGCCTCGACCCAGCCTGTCTGACCATCCTGCCTGCCTAATCCTTTTGTACCGTGACCTTTGGCCCAAAAGACTCTGCTAACAGCCGTGCCCCTTTGCCAGCCAGAACATCTCGCCTTGTACCCCTCGTTAAGTCCAGGTGGTACCCAAGTAAGCTGAGGGCTCCCCCCGAAGCCCAATGGTGGCCACACTACTGGTGAAGCTGAGCCGAGACCAGGGTACTTGGCACTTGCAGTGTCCACTGGCCCACAGGGATACCAGGAAAACTCCAGGTGGGCCCAGGAGTCAGTGGGCCCTCATACTGCTAAACATTTGGACTATCTCATGGTTATTCCTTATTTCTATGAGGAAAAAAAGCTAAATAGATGGAATAATAAATTATAGTATGTTAAGAAAAGAGACTAGGAGAATAGAGGATGATTGAAGAGAGCAAGAAAATAGTACTGAGAGTGGGCCCCTAGTCTAAGGTTTTTTGCTGGGCCCCTGGTCTCCCAGTCCGACACTGGGCACTTGTTCTGGTATTGGGTGCCGGTCGTGACAGGTAAGCAGTACTGTATGAACTGGGCCTGTTGTGGCCTGCATACCTTGCCACCAGTTTGCAATATAACAACTTATTTCAAAAAACAACATAACATTATACATTTTAAAATTTGATTTTTGTGAAGAAAGCTTTTTTAACCAGCATTAGGCAATTTTAAACATAAGCAATAAGAAACAATATTAATAATTAGAATCAGTGTTGCAATATTTATACAGGTATGGGACCTGCTATCCAGAATGCGCGGGACCTGAGGCTTACCAGATAACGGATCTTTCCGTAATTTGGATCTTCATACCTTAAGTCTACTAGAAAATCATGTAAACATTAAATAAACCGAATATTGCTTCAAATAAGGATTAATTATATATTCGTTAGGATCAAGTACAAGGTACTGTTTTATTATTACAGAGAAAAAGGAACTCATTTTTAAAGCTTTGGTTTATTTGATTATAATGGAGTCTATAGGAGACGGCCTTTCTGTAATTCGGAGCTTTCTGGATAATAGGTTTCCGGATAACTGATCCAATACCTGTATATGTATATTCTTTTAATTTACTTGATTTTTATTAATTTATTTTAACCCTTAGAATGTTAGTTTGCAGTACCATAATGTATGTAAATCACACTGACAACTTATAAATTGTTTCAAACATTTATTTTTTATTTAAAAACAGTAATGAAAGTAACACAGTGTGCTGAATTCTGGGGCTGTTCTGTAACTCTCAACATTTCGTTTAAACTGAAGGCCAAAAGTCTTATGTGGCAAGGTCATACAGTGTTTTTAGTAGCTACAGGCCTAATCCTCCCAAGTTGCACACAGTTTTTATCAAGCCCCTTTCAGTCTCTGAATCCCTGAATCCCTGAATCCATAGTGTATCATCTAAACAGGGACGGCTGGGAGGTATTCTGCTTGGATGCTGATGTTTTGCATCCATGGTGTTATTCCATTCTAATGCTGTATTCTTTAGCGTCTTCTTTTTTTTTGGGTGGCTCATCTGGTTCTGCAATCTTTACAAACTTTCCACCACATTTACGCTTGTGTTCCTTAGTATCTGGTGACCTGTTTGTTGCTCTCTTTTCTAGCTTCCCACAGGGCCCATCACATGACCACCAGTGACGTTTGAGTGCCTCCACTTCATCTTCAAATTCATGCTCAATCTATACAGTAATAGTAAAACACCAAAATCATTTTTTTTATTTTCAACTCTCTTAAAAGTAACGTAAAGGGGTAGTTTTCTTTCACACTTACTCACTAGGACATAGACAGTGATATTTAGGGCAAGTTGACATTGCAGTTGAATAGCATAGGGTCTACATAGAAAATGTGATTAAAAAATATTTAAAAAATCTTAACTTGCTTTTTGGTAGTTTTTAATCTACAAAAATATGAAATAAAAATTGTCTCAGAATATCACTGTTCACATCAGGCAAAAGATTATTTTACGGTAAACTTCGTATTTGACTCTTGGGTCCAGAACACTTTGGGGATTTATTTGAATAGAAGCACTTACTTTAAGTTTTGTTCCACACACATTATCAATGTATCGCATATAAAAGCGGAACCCTTTTCCATGATCATCATCGTCTTTAAGATCCATGATAAAGAAATATGCATGGATCATTTCATGTAGGAGCGTCTGTTTAGTAGAAAATAATACTGTTAGTTAAATATTATTGCAAGGCATAGAAGAGAGACAGGCAATATTTGATTACTTTTATGATAGGTATGATATGTTAATTAAAAAAAGATTTTCGGGTTTAGTGTTTTTTTTTTCAAATAACTTTTTTATTGTACATCTTTTTTATGTCTGAGTGACAGGTCTCATTTAAGCAGTAGAAACCAATTCAACTCCCATGACTTTCAGAGTAAAGCGGGAAAGGATGTATTATCCAGTTCATGTTACATTAAGATATGCTATAATTATATTTTCTATTGACTAATACAGGTATGGGACCCGTTATCCAGAATACTCACGACCTGGGGTCTTCCAGATAATGGATCTTTCCATAATTTGGATCTTTATACCTTAAGTCTACTATAAAATCCTTTGCTTCCAATTAGGATTTATTATATCTTAGTTTGGATCAAGTACAAGGTGCTGTTTTATTATTACAGAGAAAACGGAAATCATTTTTTAAAATGTGGGTTATTTGGATATAATGGAGTCTATGTGAGACAGCAATTCTGTAATTTGGAGCTTTCTGGATAACTGGTTTCCAGATAACAGATCCTATACCTGTATTATTGTTTTGTTACCAAACCTTTTAAGCACCATTTGTATCTTGGAATTCTTCCTTAGCTCATGTTTCTATGAGCCACTATAAACAGTTTCAATGAATAAAAGCCAGCACTTACTTCGACTATGTCTTTTCTCGGCCGTAAGTCCAGGATAGGCTTGCTCAAAAGGATTTTACATTTTCCAGAGGATGGATAACACCTGGTAATTCCCAGGGTACTGTAGAATAGAATAATTATTATATGTTATTTTATGATATTTTATTTTAAGATAATTCCTTATAAGAAAGATAATAGACAAAATAGAAGATTGCATATCTGGATTAACTACTGCTCCATTTTATTGTTGTCAGGGCTGCTG